>NC_058100.1:39767500-41017500 GCF_020171115.1 Neogale vison
GCCTCAGATATGGCAAAGATAGGCAAAGATGCTGGAATTACCAGACTAGGAATTTAATTCATCTAAGAAAATATAGTAAGTGTTTTAATGGAAAAATTGCACTACATACAAGAACATATGGGTAATATAAGTGAAGAAATGTATTCTCTAACAAAGAATCAAAAGGAAATTGTAGAAATAAAAAATATATCATCACAGAAATTAAGAATGCCTTTGATGAGCTCATTAACAATTAGGGCATGGCCAAGGACAGAAATCAGGAAGCTTGAAGAAATGGTAATGGGAACTTTCAAAACGGAAATGGAAAGAGAAATAAGAATTGTGAAACGGTAATAAAAGGTGTATGTAATGGAAATATAAAAGGAGGTTAAAGAGAGAAAGCAGAATATCTAAAGCAGGGGCATCTGGGTGGCTCAGTGGGTTAAAGCCTCTGCCTTCAGCTCAGGTCATGATCTCAGGGTCCTGGGATCGAGCCCCGCATCAGGCTCTCTGCTCGCAGGAGCCTGCTTCCCACCCTCCTCTCTCCCTGCCTGCCTCTCTGCCCACTTCTGGTCTCTGTCAAATAAATAAATAAAATTAAAAAAAAAAAAAAAAAGAGTATCTAAAGCAATAATGACTGAGCATTTTCCAAAATTAGCACTAGCCAACAAAATAGTATCTCCTAATTTCAGAGAATATGACTCAGCATAGAGTCCAAAATCTACATCTAGCCATATTATATTCAAATTGCAGAAAATCAAAGACAAGGATAAAATCTTAAGAAGCCACACACACACACACCCCAAAAACCTCATCTATAGAGGTTCAAACAAGAATTACATTAGATTTCTCTTCAGTAACCATGCAAGTAAGAAAAAATAAATGGAGTAAAATACTTACTTTTGAAAGAAAAAAACATTGACCTAGAATTCTGTATCCAGAAAGATCATCTTTCAAAAATAAGAAATAATACTTTCCTAGACAAACAGAAATTGAGGCAATCTGTTACCAGTAAACTGACCTTGCAAGAAATGTTCAAGAAAAAAAAAGTTCAGAGGCGCCTGGGTGGCTCAGTCAGTTAAGCGTCTGACTTCAGCTCAGGTCACGATCTCTGGGTCCTGGGAACAGAGCCCGGCATCCACTCCATGCTCAGCAGGGAGACTCTCTCTTACCCTCTCCCTTTGCCCCTCCCCCTGCTCACGCTCGCTTGCTCTCTCAAATAAATAGAGTCTTTAAAAAAAAGTTCATCAGAAAGAAAGAAAATGGTAGAAACTTAGTTCTAAAGGAACCAATGGAGGTAAAATAATTTTTTTTCTTACCCCTAATTGATTTAACAGAAAACAGTTTGTTCACAATAATAATGCAACAATGTGTACAATAACTATAGTTTATGGATGAGTGATATTAATGAGCGATGTTACTTGGGACAGGAAGGAGGAATTAGGAATACTGCTTTAATGTACTTGTACCATCTGTGAAATGGTGTAGTATTATTTGAAAAAGGACTTCAATTAGTTATAAATATATACTGCAACCTTAAAGGAAAGCACTAAGACAGTTTAAAAAGAAGTATAAATGATATGCTAAGAGAGGAGAAAAAGATGCATTCTTAGAAAATGTTCAGTTAAAACCAGAAAAATCACAAAAAGCATGGAACACACAAAAAGAACCAAAGAACAGGACAATGAATAGGAAGCAGTAACAGATATGGTAGATAATAATCCAACTATGGCAATAATCACTTTAAATTTCAATGGCCTAAAAACACCAACGAAAAGACAATGACTGCCAGAGTATATAAAAAAACAAGAACCCACTACGTATTATTTACAAGAAATACACTTTCAACGTAAAGACACTGAGAGATTAAAAGTAAAGGGATGGAGGCAGACATACCATGCTGACACTTACCAAAAGAAAGCTGGAACAGCTACACTAATTTCAAGCAGAGCAGACTTCCAAGTAAGGAAAATTGTCAGAGACAAAGAGGGACATTACATCAAGATAAGGTGGCAAATTCTCCAATATGACCTAAGAATCCTTCATGTGGATGCATCTAACAACAGAGATTCAAAGTACAACAGACGAAACTGATAGATGAACAAGGAAAAGCAGATTAACTCCCTATTACACTTGGAGACATCAAGATGCTCTGTCAGTACCTGACACATCCGGTAGGCAGAAATTTAGCAAGGACATCACTGAACTGAAAAGCACCGTCCGTCAGTTAGACCCAATTGACATTTATGGACTACTTCATCCCAAGACAGCAGAACACACACTCTTCTTAAGCTCACAGACCCTTCACCAAGAAAGACCACATTCTAGGCCATAAAACACACCTTAACAGACTTAAAAGAACAGACATTCAAGGGAACGTTCTCAGGCCACAGTGGAATTAAACTGGAAATCAAAAAGAGAATGACAACAAAACAAACTGAGGGTTGCTGGGGGGAGGGGGGGTGGGGTTATGGACATTGGGGAGGGTATGTGCTTTGGTGAGTGCTGTGAAGTGTGTAAACCTGGCGATTCACAGACCTGTACCCCTGGGGATAAAAATATATGTTTATAAAAATAAAAAATAAAAAAAAAAAAAAGAGAATGACAGCTCCAAAACCTCCAAACAGTTAAGAGTTTAAATCATAATATACTGAAACAACACACGAGTCAAACAGGAAGTCTCAGGGGAAAAAAATTGAAATATATTGAACTAAATGAAAATGAAAATACAATTTATCAAAAATTTGTGGGATGCAGTGAAAACAGAACTTAAAGGAAAATTTATTGCACTGAATCCATTCATTAGAAAGGAAAGATCTGAAGTAATCGTCTAAGTTTCCAGCTTAGGAAACTGGAAATAGAAGAGCAAATAAAACCTGTGGTTTTAAGAAAGAAATTTCAGAGCAGAAAGAAAGAAAGAAAGAAATTTCAGAGCAGAAATCAATGAAACTGAAGACGAATTGATGAAGAAAACCAACAAAACCACAAGCTGCCTCTTGCCAGTCCAACTCTGCCACACTGAGCAAGAAACTGTATTTCTGCGAAGTCCCCTGGCATTTCTGACAGTGTTCTGTGCTTGCGGATATGCTGCTATTTGGTGCATATTTTTTCATTTTGGCAAAAATGATCTTTCACATTTCCTATTTATGTATTGCAATCAACTTTGCCCCAAATTATTGTTGTTATCTATTTACTTTTGAGAACAGCTGACTGCTTAATCTCTGTTCAACCTCTTATTTTTTTCACTTTTCTGGGTAATTTTGTTTCAGGTGAGATTCTTTTAAGGAAACCTACTGGTATTTTGTTTTAACCCAATCTGAGGGATCTTAAAACTGTGGCCATTTGCATTTCATGCCATAATTAACATCTGGACAGCTGTCTGTCTTCTTTTGGCCGACGTGGAAAGGAAATTGTCACAGATGATTCTTGACAAGAAATTTCATATCTGTCTTCTTTTATATCCTCAGTACAACGCCTCATGATCAATGGAAGACCGTAATTTTAATGTTAAACTGCAGGAGTGTTTGGTAGATATTTGGAGCCCATCTTTCTTTGATCCAAAGTTTAAAAATGGGCCATTGTTCGAGCAGGGAAGGAGCATATCATTGTGGAGCTCCTAGAGGCATAATGTAGCTGATGATCCATCTTCTGTTAGTGCCCATGTTGTACTTGACTTTGCTTCATGGACGAACACCACAGTGATCGCTAACACCTGCGTTAACTGCCACAATCATCAATCTCATCAAGATGAATTTTTCAGTCAGAAAAGTGTCCCTGCAACTTTTGCATGATTCTTCGCAAGGGATTCTGATATACTTTATAAAAATGCGTCCTCAAACCAACTTCCATTTCTGACTGTGGATATTTTCCAACACTCAATCCTGGCTCTCACTGTCCTCACACCACCCTCTGTACCGGACTTTTTTTTGGACAGAGAGTGAGAGAGAGAGAGAGAGCACAAGTAGGGGGAGGGGCAGGAGAAGCAGACTCCCCACTGAGCAGGGAACCTGAGGTGGGACTCAATCCCCACACCTGGGACCATGACCTGAGCCAAAAGCAGACACTGAGCCACCCAGGCGCCCCATCCCAGGCTCTCTTTTTCTTTCCCAGCAATTTTTCTCATCCCTTCCCTGCTCACAGAGGAAATCCACTCCCACAGCCCTTGTTTAAGCAGGTTTCCAGATAGCCATGTCCATTGCTGTCCTCACTTCCAGTGCTAGTCCTGTATCTCTAGCCACTGGATAACTGCATGTGGAATGAAATATTACCATCCCTGCGCAATTTCTCAATGAGGTTCTCTTTTCCGAACTCTACCACCTAAAAGTTTATCCTAACAAAAGCTGAAACGGTCCAGTCGTGTTCTGTCAGTGTCCTAGTTGAGTAGATAGGTAGGTGCATCAAGCAAACAGGAACTAAGCTTGCAGGAAACTACAGCAAATCAGCAGGCGCCCTGCTCCACTTTTTGCATCCAGTTTCAGTCTACCCTGAACTGCGCGCAGGTTCTTCCCAGTTAGCAGATCTTCCTTCGTTCGTCGCTACTTGGTTCATTCTCACATTGGCCTCCGCTTCTGAAATGTCACATTCCCATCGTTTCCTTACCTTATAGTTCCTTCAAACATGTTCTTTTTCCACGAATCTTTCCAAGCCCAGGGAGTCATGTCTGAGAAGTGGAGCTAAGTGAACGAGCCTTAGAATAAAGGCTGAAGAGAAGCAATGAACCAAAAACCAGATACCAGATGGAAGCAAGGATCTACATAAAGGAATGGAGAATGCTAAAAGTGTAAATACACAGTTTTAGTCACATCAAAATATAACTTGTCGAGAGCAAAATACAGTTCTCATGTGCTATGACGCTGATGACATGTGAAAGTAAAATGATAGCATAAAGAACGGAAGAGGAAACAAATGTGCTGTGAATGTGATGTGGTTCTAATATTAATTAAAGGCAATCTGTGAAAAGATAAGCTTGTGTATGGCAAACTCTGGAAACAACCTCAAAACAATAAAGAGAAGCTGTATAGCTAATAAGACAAGAGCCAAGATAAAACAGAATCATAAAATATTCAATAAATCTCAAAGAAGGCAGACGAAGATAAAGAAAGGAACAGATAAAAAAAATGGAAAGAAAAAAAATCCCAAGATGATAGATTTAAATCCATAAATGAAAATGGGCTTCAGAGTCCATTTAAAAATCCTATGTTATCTAGTGAATAGGTAACATAGGATCTGGCCCCTCCTGCTGTGAGGCCAGATCCCCTGACAGTATCCAGCTGGGTTTAAGTCTGGCTGGTGCCACCTGTCTCTCTAATGTCCTCCAAGAAACAAGAGTTAGGGTGTGGGTCGCAAAAAGATGGAGCAGAAAAATAAAGAGAAAATTATTGAACATAAATTATTTTTTTAAAAGAGAGAGAGAGCGCGCACGCGTGTGTTTGTGCAGTGGGAGAAGGACAGAAAGAGAGGGATCAAGAATCTCAGGTAGGCTCCATGCTGAGCCCCAAGATGGGGCTCGATCTCATGACCCTGAGAGCGTGACCTGAGTTGAAATTAAGAATCCGACACTTAACCAACTGAGCCACCCAGGTGCCCCTAAAATTTTTGATCTAAATAATACATGGGCAAAGCAACATAAGTTTATCAAAGCTGTCAGTCATCAAGTTCAATTTAGTCAACAAAATCTACATCACATAGCATAACGTGAAGCTGAAAAGAAATTGAAGAAAGATGAAAAGAAGAAAGAAATGCAAGAGCTAAATGAACTATTCAAACCTGTACTTTTGCTCAAAAAAATAATTAGAGGTGCAGATCCTAATCTCTGGTATGTGTGCCCTTCAAGCAAGGGCAGTGAACTAAGGGAGGTAAGCAGAAGTTGGCGCATGATGTGACTGGTGAGAAAATGTAATGCAAGAGGTAAAAAACTTTAAAAAGATAGTATGGATAATTGAGGTGAGAGAAAACTGCAGAGAGTGAACAAAAAGTACAGCAAAGTGGAAAAGAGAAAAAAAAAAACCCCTCAAAGAGTGTGCAAACATTTTCTTAAAGCTTTGGAAGACAACAAATACGGCTGACTCTGGGTATGCCCCTGGAGGGGATGATACTTGTTCGCATCATCATGCATTTCTTCCCGGATTTGTGGTGAAGAAAGACATTAAGAAGGAAGAGAAAGAAAATGAAATTTCTTAAGATACAACTGAAAGAGACGTTCTGCCCTAGGTTCCACTGTTACCAACATCACCCTAACATTTTCGTGCATAAGAGGAAAGGAAAATAAGGATGAACTTGAGCAAGATAAGGAAAGAAAGCAGACTTCAAAGCAGAGAAAGCACTGGTGATCGTGGCCATGGGGTGTTGGAATTTTGTTCTGCTTGGGCTGATGAGCATAAGGAAGCAGACAGCACCTGTGATACACAGACAACAGGTGAAGGGGATGATTCAGTGCACACAAACGGAGTGGACTTAAGCCCATATATCCCAAGAGGTGTGGATGAGAAAGGCAGTCCTGTAGCTAGTTCTGAAAACTCATGTACTTCAAAAAACAATGATGCCGAGATTCCGGAGGTAGGGCTGAAGTGGTGAAGGAGGCAATGTGGAAACAGCACAACGAAGGAAAGAGACAGGAAAACGGAGCCAGGGATGCTGGTCCCATTGATGAAAATCTCTATACTGCTGAAGACTCAGATAAACTAGAAGAATTAAACACAGCGGAGCCAGAAAAACAATACAAAACATGGCAATGAAAACAGTATGCCAGCTCAGCAGGAGATGAAACTGACTACATTCATTTTTTTTCCACACCAGAATTCTTCAACAGGGTGTCTCTTTCCCATGCTGGTTCCGAAAGGCTTAACCTCCCTCGAAAAAGGGGAACTCTCCCTAAGTCTTGTCTTCTGACTTTGACTACATCTCATGGTAAGTTCAGAGTAGTTAATGGTGAACTGAAAATATAATCGTCACTACATAAAATGACTAATTGTTGCAACTGTCCACTCACATAGGAAGTGCAACTGCTTTTCCAGCTTTTAATGTTTTATTACGAGGACAAGATATATTTAAAACACCCTTAATTTATGCAGTTTTTAAGGAGTGATTTCGCTTTCTTTGAATTTTTATGTTTAAAAGATGCCTAAAATATGAACACTATACTTCATAAAGGAAACTGCATATGTAGATTCACTATTGTTTACCTTTGGGCAATGAGATGGACATTTAAAATGGAACTTCTCTAATCTGACAATATCAGCTTGAATGCCCTGTTTTAAATTTTCCCTCTTCTTTTATGCCATAAAGTTGTAAATAAAGACCATAATATACATGAAAATAGACACAAACACACAGGAATCAACTACATGATGCCTAAAAGAAAACCCATTTGTAAAAGTAACATGATGGAAATGATAAAATCAAAAGAAAGCTGAAGTACTTATATTAATACCAGAAAAAGTAGATTTCAAAACAATGATTATTGCTATGAATATAAAGGAACACTTCATGAAGATAAAGGGGTAAATTCACGAAGAAGCTATCACAAACCTAAATGTGTACACAACTATCAATGAAGCTTCAAAATACATGAAACAAAAGAGAAACAAATGCACAATTGTGGCTCCAGATTTCAAAAACCCTCTTCCAGGGACTGAAAGAACAAATAGAAAATCAGTAAGAATACAGGAAAGAGAAGCACCACCAACCATCTTCACAAATGGCTATGGACAGAACACTTTGTGCTTTAAAAGCAGAATATACAGTCTTTTCAAGTGTATGTAGAATATACATCAGAGAGACTGTTTTCTGGGCCATAAAGCAAATCTGAATAAATTTAAAAGGATTAGTATTATATAAAGTATGTTTTCCAAACACAAGAGTTTACTTAGGAATCAGTAACAGAAAAATCTGAAAAATCTATATATTTGGAAATCAAACGATATATTTCTAAATAATCTCCAAGTTAAGAAGGAATCACAAGAGGAATTAAAACTATTTTGAAATGAAAAAAATTATTTGCAAAACAAAGGTAACAGTCCTTCTATGGAAACTCACAGCATTCACTAAGTGCTATGCTACAAAAAGAGAACAGTCCCCCAACAATAATCTTTGCTCTTCTTTCTCTATTTTATTTGGGGGGAAGCTAAGTAAACTCAAAAGAAATGGGATAAAGAAATAGCAAGGAAAAGAATTAATTAATCAATGAATAATGAGCAGAAAAAGAATACAGAAAATCAATGAAACCAAAAGCTGGTTCTCTGACAAATTCAATAGCACTGATATGGACCTCTCACTAGACTGATCAAGAAAAAGAAGCGAGAACACACAAATTACCAATATCAGGATTAAAAGAGAGATCATCATTACATACATTAAAACAAACACTGTAAAGACAATAAGGGAATATGATAAATATCTTTAAACCATTAAATTAGAAAGCTCAGAAGACAAAAGATCCTGAAACCTTAAGCAGAACAGACCCAAAACTATGAAAGAAAGAGCTCAGAGCTAAAAACCTCCCAAACAAATACAAAACTTCAGGCCCAAATGACTTCACTTGTGCATGCTAGCAAAGATTTTAGGAACAGATAATACAAATTCTATATGAACAATCCCATATAATTAAAGGAGAGGAAATACTTCTCTCTTCATTTTAAAAAATCAAACATGATCCCAAAATGAAAATCATACAAAAACATTTCAGGAAAAGATGACGCCCCAGTACCACTCAGGATTTAAGGATGCAAAAATCCTTAAAAAATCCATTGTATCAAATCTAGCAATATATAATAAGGACATCAGGAATAGGTGGGTTTTCCAGGAATGGAGGTTCACTGAACATTAGAAAGCCTATCAGTGTAATTCGCCATCTTAATAGAATGTAAAAGAGAAAAACCATAGGGTCATTACAACAAATGCAGAAAAACTTTTAATGAAATTCTACACCTCTTCAGGATAAAAACTATTAGCACACTAGGAAGAGACGGGAACTTCCTCAACTAATAAAGGAGGAATAGAAAGCTTACACTAACATCGCATTTTTATAACTTGCTATACTGAAATAATTTTAGGCTTAGAGAAGCTTACAAAAATAGTTCAAAAAGCTCCCCTATCCCATTTACTGACCTGCCCCTAAGGATAATATCTCATACAGTCAAGCACGATGCTCAAAACTAAGAAATTAACACTGGTACAAAACTGTTATCAGCAATCTTATCCGGACTTCAACACCTTCCCACTATGGCCCTCTGCTGTCCCAGGACCCTGTCTGGGATCCTGTCTGGGACCCCACATTGCATTGGGTCAGTGTGCCCTCCGTCTTCTTCAGCCGGCCTGGTTCCTTAGTCAATCCTCTCCCTGCATGAAGTTGACACTTTTGGGTTTACCTGGCCAGAGGAATGTCCCCTCCATGTGGGTGTTTCAGGTTTTCTTATTATGTTGAGGCTATGCATAGAATACCACAAAAGTGATGGAGCCTTCCCACAGTCTGTATTACGGGCTACAGGATAGCAAGTCTGTCTTATCACTGGTGATGCTAATCTCAATCAGCAGCCTTAAGACATAGTCTACCAGGCTTTTCTACCAAAAAGTTACCCTTTCAAGCTTTGTATATAATAAATGTTTGAGGACCGATACATTGAGACTATGTAATTATTTCTTAAACTTCTGCCCACTGATTTTAACATTCATCGGTAGATCCCACATGCAGTAAGTTCCCCTCTGAGGGTCTGATGGTGATTTTCTAGTTCCCTCATTCCTTCTACATTTATTTTATTTGTTTTGTTTCATTTTATTCTGATACTCACAAGATTCTTTATTTAAATATTTATATATTTTTCATTTTATTGTCTTCTTAAAGTTTTAATGCTACTTATGACTACATAACATATCTATCTAATTAAAAATTCAAAAGTTGGGTGCCTGGGTGGCTTAGTGGGTTAAGCCTCTGCCTTCGGCTCAGGTCATGATCTCACGGTCCTGGGATCGAGTCCCGCATCGGGCTCTCTGCTCAGCAGGGAGCCTGCTTCCCTCTCTCTCTCTGCCTGCCTCTCCACCTACTTGTGATTTCTCTCTGTCAAATAAATAAATAAAATCTTTAAAAAAAAAAGTTCAAAAGTTCCAAAAAAATAAAAATTCAAAAGTTCCAAAACCACATGTAATGAAAAGTTGAACACACACCATGGGTCTCATTCCCTTAGTTCCCTCTCCTGAGGCAACCAATGTTACCAGTATCCTACATGTTTCCAGCTGTATAATGCATAAGAAGTATGTACAGACACATTTTTTCCATTATGAAACTACATTTATTAACTGGAATTCATCTATAAGGAAGACATATCTCTTCTTCTTAACATTTTATTTGTTCAATCATTTATTTTTGTAGTGTGGAAGTTTTATTCCTTGGGTCATAATAGACTAATAAATAATAGTAATAAACAATAAACTATTTGTTATTTAAATTTTTCCAGCTTTCATCACTGGGACTTATTTAAGGTTCACTCCTGCATCCTATTAATGCACCTCTATCTATCTACCTACCTACCTACCTACCTATCAACCTATTTTTGTTTTTTACTTTTTGGCACCACAAAATTCCATGGGCTTATCTTTAATTTCCCCTATCCAAGCTCTGAAATCAACTACTTTTCCAAGTAACCTTGGTTCTTTGCTTGGAAGAATGATATTTAAAAACAAAGATTTCAGCACTATCTGTGATAATTAACATCATATTTAATGATAAAAGATGTTTTCTGCATGAGATCAAGAACAAAACCAGGATGTTCACTCCATCATTTCTATTCAACATTACATTGAGGTCCTAGCCAATATACTGAGGCAAAATGAAAAAAACAAAAACCAAAAAATGAAAACAAAACATACCAATTGAAAATGAAGTAAAACTTCTTATTTACATTAGGATATAATCACCTATGCAGAGAATATTGACTAATGCACACACACACACACACACACACACAAGCTACTAAGTGAGCTCTGCAAGTTTGCAGGACATAAGGTAATATACAAAATCAACTGTATTTCTATATACTAATAACGAACACTATGAAAATAAAAATTATTTTTTCTGGAAATAAAATTTTAAAATACCATTTTTATCAGAAGACATGAAATACTTAAGGACAAAACTAACAAAATACAGATAAGACTCAAACATGGAAAATTATGAAACATTATAGACAGACATTAAAGAAAACCTAATTAAATGGAAAGGTATACGATGTTCATGGATCTGAAGCCTTAATCCTGTTCGAATGTCAATTCTGCCACAAATTTATCCAGATTCAACATGGTATTCAACAAAATCCCAGCAGACTTTTTGCAGAAGATAACACACTGAGTGTGAAGTTTATATAGAAACTTATCCAGATAAATTCATCTTCTAAAACATCCTCTAGAGAATCTTAAAGCCTGAAGGCATTTTAGAAATAATTTTATGTGAGCAAAATGGCTTGTCCATTTCCCCACAGGAAGGAAGAAGCAAATCTAGGGCACGGATCTCCACTTCAATCCTGTGCTCTTCATGATATTTGCAATTAAGATTAATTCTTTTTCTTTTCTTACTTAATCTAGGAAGAGATTTAGATTTCCCTTCAAGATACTAGCTTCTCTATATGTCATCTTTAGCTTTGCCACAATATATAGAAAATTGGCCAATGATTATGCAATGATAAACCTAAAAAACAGCAAAACTCCCAAAGAGTATTACAGCATTCCCATAATTAATTCCCTGTTTCTTAGTGATACAAACCCAGACAAACCCAATCACGTTTTCACAGCCTTCCAGAGACAGACTCAAAATGTGTGGCTGCTGCTGTCATGCTGCTATACTGTCCCTCAAGCAGGGAAAATGGCTGGAAACATCCGTGCCTCGTCTGATATCCACCCAGGTAAACTTGCAGTAGAGCTCGGTCCCTGATGAATTCTATTTATGGACACTGTAACTTTCGTGGTTATGTTTCTTTATGGAAGACACTTAAGACCTCTTCTCAGATTAAGTAGCACCTATGTTTATCAATTATAACAATTTGAACTCATGTCTCCACAGTACATCATCTAAAGCTATGATGTGGCAGCTCCTTCTCCCTGCTGGCTGGCCCCCTCCAATCCCATTCACCTCAAAGGAGCTGGCGGGTGTCTTGCTTTCACCTCGGCTCTAGGCATGTCCATCCCCAAGGAGCAGAGACAGGATGTGTGTCTCTCAGAACTTTCCCCAGGTGATCCCACTTAACACAGAGAGCTGAACCCTGCTGAGGAAATCTTTGTGGCAATCTTAGTCTCCTGACAGGACGGAAGAAAGTCCATGTTTTGCCTCTTCTTTAAGTTAGCAGTGACACACTGGTGCCTCACAATTATTTCCTCAAGAAAGGTTTTCTCTCCTTCCTTCTCTCTCTCTCTCTCCCTTTTTTTCTTTTTTTTGAATTTTGCCTGGTGAGGATGCAGCAAAGGGGAATTTGTTTGCAGCCTATAGCTTTGTACACCAAAGAAAACCTCTGACCTTGTATTATTTCTGGGAGACATAAGAAGACTTTGATCCTTCTCTTTGATGAGGGTCTTTTGTAGTGAACTGACTTGATAAAAATAGTACATACCCACCAGTAGGGTCTAAAGAGGGAAACAACCCACAAAGAACATCACCAGTGTTATAAAGTGGATGTCTAGTCATCTACATAAATAAAATAAATGTTTAAGAATGGTCATGTGCTTCTCAGAAGGGTCGAGAAGGATCTAGTATCTACCCCTGTGCTTTGCACCCGGTGGGAGTCTAGAGTTCGAGTAGAGGTGTTTATTACCACGCAACTATTTTACAAGAAATGCTTAGAAAATCACCATACTCTGCATTCCCATAACATAATGCAGAAATTCAGTACTTGTCTTCTTCCTCATAAGTCATACGGTATCACTCTAACCTTACCTTAGGGATTAATAGAAGAGAATATTTGGCACAAAATAGCTATTTCCTAAATGTTGACTGTGTATGTTTCAGAGAAAAATAGGGAAAACTGGAATAAATTGAAATAGAAGGACTAACGACACAAAGAACTAGATAAAGATTCTAAGCAAATATGGCATTACATAAAAATTTCATAGTAAAATTTTGGTAAAAATTTTATATGACCATTTGAAAACCAAAAAATCAAAATCAGTGCCTATATGGACAATAACTGAAATAGAAGAAATAAAATAGACAAAGATTAAAAAGAAGGACTAAACACAATAATTTCCTGTCCTAAGCAAAAATTACAGTATTAAAAACAAGCAATAAGCAAATTACAATAAAGTTACAAAATTAGTAGCATCCATTTTGTGGGCATTAAGATTCAGTTTCAAATAACAGAAAAGCCCCAAATAAGAAAAATATCCATTTCTTTGTTAAATATTGAAAACTAAAGGGCTTTTAAATTCCTTTTCAAATAAGATTCGTATGAATAAATTTGTAGAGCTCACTTTAAAATTAAAGACATAAAGACAAGGAAAAACATTCTGATTTGTTTGCTAGTTTTCTTAAAGAATAACATAATATTGGGGTCTTTTTTTTTCTCCTAATGTTAAGGAAACAATGAGAAGCAAACTAACATTACTGTGATAAAAGAAAAATCAACCGACCATACTGAATAACATTTCAAGATGCATTTTGGGAGTCAGAATTATCAATACATTTTTGGCCAAAGAATTTCAATATTATATTCAATTATATGTAGAGTAAAAATGAAAACTATCATTACATCACTGAACTGAATTTTATTCACTTAAAAATTATTTTTGGCCATAAATTCATTTTAGCCAAAATATATAAATATTGTTCCATGAAAATAACCTACCTTTTTATCGTATACATCTTGCCAGTTGACTCCAGAGAAGAAACTGTGCCTCATAATTTCTTTTGCATCATCTGGGCCCCCGCCAAGGCTAAAAGACAGACACCAGAGTGAGAGAGCATTAAGACATTTACATAAGCCCAACAGGAAACAAAAAAGTGTTCGCAAAATGTAATTCTCTGTGGCATACATAGTTCTGGTATCAAGAGCTGTACCAATAAAAAACTTCTGCTGTCAGATCTGATTTCTTTAACGTGCTATTAATAAGAAGTCAGTTGAGCACCAACTCTTGATTTTTGGCTCAGGTACGTTACATCACAATTTCAGAGTCTAGGGACAAATCTTCGTGTTGGGAGTGTGCTTGAAATTCTCCCTCTCCCTCCGCCTTGCCCTCCACCACCCTTGCACTCTGTCTCTCAAATAAATAAATTTGAAAAAGGGAAAAAAAAAAAAGAAGCAGCAGCAGCCTCAGGACGATGTCATACCTGAAAAGTGTGCCAGGTTTGGAGTCAAAACTGAAATAGGCAACCAGCTCTGGAACTTATAAGATTTGTGACAAGGAACAAGCCCCTTAGTCCCAGTGTCCCCTCTGTAGAGGGGGGACAATGATGCCAGTCCTGTGGATCCCCGCGAGGGTTAGGAATAACAGAAGTAAGCAGCTAGCTCAACAAATGGTAGCAATGACCACAGTCACTTCTATAAGCCAAATTTATTTCGGTTAAGACTCAGATCAAACTGAATCCTTGTCACCATAAATTCTGAAATGACTAAATAATTAGAAAAAGCAACTTGTATAGTATTGCTAACAGATAGAAACTCAGGGGCTATTTTCATACCTCAAGTGGATTTCCACAGAAATGACATTGCTAATCTACGAAAATACCACTGCAACGTGATTTATTCTGCTAGCTGCAATACATGTTACGAATTTAAAGATGATTCCCCCATCTTTCCAGGTTCTCTTACTTAATGAAAAGCTGGCATGGTACGAAATTCAGGTACTTTCTGGCTTCCTCGGTTTCAAACACATAGTGCGTACTAGTCACTATGAAGAAGGAATGAGAAAAGAAAAAAACAAAACAAAACAAAATTAAAAAAAAAACAGATGGAAAGCAAGGAGGGAGTGAAAGAGAGAAAGGGAAGAAAAAAAAAGAATGGGGAAAGAGCAAGGAAAAGAAAGGAAAGACAATCTGTTTAAATCTGGATCGACAAAAGCAAGCTTTCTCTGGTCTTGTTAGCAGCTAGGAACTGTGTGTGCCCGTAAAGGCATAACAGTCAGTTCTCTGCGGAAAACGATGCATGTGTAATATTACATATGCAGATTATATATACATGTTTGTTATGAATTTTACAGACATAAAGGATGTGAGGCATAAAATTGATAAAGAATGGTAAAATACAGAATGCCCTTTACTCTAAATCAGCCAAGTGATGCTCACAGATAACATTTGTTAATTTTGCTGAACTCAAAGGCCTCTAACTGGCTTAGGAGTAGCTCCAAGGTGAATACTGGCTGATCTTTTTGTTTATGGTGAAGACTAATTTGAAAGTGATAAAACAAAGATACACGTCAGACCTTCGCTTGCTTGTCAGTTACATGAGTGACTTCTTTGATGAATGGTGGAAGACTATTTCCTCATTTTTGTGTGCTATTCACAATAGAATGGATACAGACAGAACAAACTTGAAGATATAATCTGTGTGGAGTGCCTGGGTGGCTCAGTCAGTCAGTTAAGTGTCTGACTCTTAATTTCAGCTCAGGTCATGAGCTCAGGGCTGTGAGACTAAGCCCGTGTCTGGCTCCGTGCTGGGCATGGAGCCTGCCTAAAATTCTCTCTCTGTCCCTCCCTCCTGCTCTCTCTAAAACAATAAAATAAAAATAAAATGTAATTTTCATTATTACTATCTTTTCTATTCTTTTCTTAAATCTAAACAATCAATAAAATAACAAAGCAAACCCTGACTTAAAAGTTTGCCAGTTTTGGTGATGTAAATACTCTCCCCACGGCCAATTTCAAGTCAGGAACCTGACGTCACGCAACACAGAAGTGGAAAGACGTGCACAGAAACAAACCCTTGTTTGGTATTTCTATACAGACACAACAGTTAAAAGCAACCTCGAAAGCACCAAGAAGGGTAAAACGTAACAAAATTATTAAGGAGTGCTGAATTTTGAGTATTTATTACCTTTGTTTTTAATGTCCTTGTTTTGGTTTGTAAGCTCATATAATTTTATTTTTAATAATGACCCTATTAAACAACCAGCTCACAAAATCCTTGGAACATAACAACGGGCTCTTATGAGTTGGTTCAGGCCAACTCCCACACACCACTGGGTAGGAAGAAACACAAACAGGTCATCATAAACAAACGATATTACAATTTAATGGTGCTGGTTATTATTAGGCATAAGGAACACAGGACAGAGGAAGAATCCAGGATTGCCTCACAATGGTCAGAATGGAAAATACAACCATGAGCCGATATCTGAGTGTCTGTGATGATGAACCACGGTTCCCACAGTCTAGGTCTCCTGACCCAGATCGCAAGGGATGAACTACAAGGCTGACAGCGAACTTCTAGGCTGGACCAGATGGTACGAGCAGTGTTCGTAGGCACTGGCGGGTCCGTATTCCGCTAACACCAGCGCTCTGGCCCCTGGCCTCGCTCTTTCTCCGTCTACTCCAAGTGGTGTATGTCCCTCCCCGTCTGGGCTGCAAATTCTTTTGAGGGTAGAGATCGGGACTGGATGATCCAAAAAGCATTTCAAGCTTGTACTTAGGGAGCCGGAAAAGCAGACACACCAAAATAAGTGTTTCTGAAGAGAATTTAACATCTCAGAAGTATGTATCAAAGTAGTCTGCATGAGGAAACCCTGAAGCTCGCTGTACTTTCTTACCCTTCCGCTATTGTTTTTCTTTTGAACGACAAAGGAGATGGTGGGGGAGGTGGGAGTTGGGAGTAGAGAACCTTCATCATTTTGTAAATAGAAGGTTTTTATCCAGCTTCAGTTACTCACTTTATGTCACCCCTCTGTTCTCTTGCAATAGCTTGGCTTTGGACATTGCCAGCATTTAATCTATATTTATCAAATACATAAAAAACTAAAGTATCAGCCATGAGTACTACGCGAAGTCTAAGAATATAATCTTAGACTGCCATTTTAGAAGCTGGGAGAGATTCTTTAACACGCGCTTTCTCCAAGTGTGAAACTGTCAAAAATTTCAATGTCAATGACTCCCTAATATACAATTTAAGACTTCAAAATAATATCAAAATACGATTTGCACTAAGATATTTATGTCTAAGAATAGTAAACCCCAATACCAGAATGCCAAGCTAAATCCTCAGCTACTCTGGATTCTTCGTTATTAGCAACATCGTGGAATGCGTATTTTCCTGGTGTTACTGAATGCAGCACAAGGTCATGCTTTTTCTCTCAACTGTGCATAGGAGGATAAGGAGATACCAAGAGAATGAGCAAAGTGATGGAGAATACGAAGAAAAGGCAAAATGGTAGTTTACCCTTTGGTAGAACTGACGGTAAAGAATATCAGAAAAATTCACCAGTATTTTATTTATTTATTTATTTATTTATTTGACAGACAGAGATCACAAGTAGGCAGAGAGACAGGCAGAGAGAGAGGAGGAAGCAGGCTTCCCACTGAGCAGAGAGCCCGATGCGGTGCTTGATTTCAGGACTCTGGGATCATGACCTGAGCCAAAGGCAGAGGCTTTAACCCTCTGAGCCACCCAGGTACCCCAATTCATCAGTATTTAAAACTGTTGAAGAGGAAAAATAATGAGGTGCATCGTAATGTCATCTTACTATCTTTCCAAAGACTTTTCAGGGTCCTTTAGTGCCTCTTTCCCTTCTTTCTACCTCTTGAATTCTGATGTTTCCCAGGATACTGTCCTAGGCCTTCTTCCCTTTGTCCTAGACTCCCCCACTATTCTCTGGGCTCCAGCTGCCTCTGAGCCATCGATGGGGCCCCAAACCATATATCCAGCCACTATGTATCTATTAAGCACTGGTACAGTTTTGAGCTGCTGTCTTCACATTTCCATCTAGGTTTTCTCACAGATCTGACTCGGTACAGCCGAAGTGAGTATCAGCATCCTTCCCACAAGCTCCTTTGCCTGTGCTCCCTGTCTGCTAATTAACACCCCACTCTCCGAAAGAGTCACCTGAGCTGGAAACACAGAGGAACCCCCAACTCCTTCCACTTCCTCATTATTTCTATTCAATTATCCACAAATTCCGATTGATTGCTCCTCGACCACTGCCCCTGGAAGGACCCCATCTCTTCCCTGGACAATTCCACATGCGTTTTCAACGGCTCTGCCTACCTGCCCCTGACCCTTCCCTGTTCTAATCCACCCATGACGAAGCTGCTGGTGTTATCTTTCACAGCACAAATCGGATTACACCATCTCTTACTTCATAATTCGGTGGTTTTTCATCTCCTTCCAAATAAAGGGTAAATATTCTCCAAGAAGCAGAAGGACTTTGCAGTCCACCATTTCAGCTTTATCTCCCAACATTAGCCAACTCATACTCTACACACTAGCCGCTGGACTTAGCAAATACTATGTTCATTCACAATTCTAGATTCCTTCTCATGGCAATTTCTCTGCACGAACAACCCCCGTGGACCCCAACCCACCTAGACCCTAGAAAGAGCTAGTAATTCCAACATGCAAATGTAGGTAGAGCTGAGCTGTAAGTATGCGTTCCGTGTCCTGCATTATTCTATGAACAGTGACAGCAGAACTTCGTCTCACTCACCCTCGCATTCCCGATACTTTATTTATTTTTTAAAAAGATTTTATTTATTCCATTTGACAGACAGAGATCACAAGTAGGCAGAGAGGCAGGCAGAGAGGAGGAAGCAGGTTCCCTGCCAGGCAGAAAGCCTGATGCGGTGCTCCATCCCAGGACCCGAAGATCATGACCCGAGCTGAAGGCAGAGTCCTTAACCCACTGAGCCACCCAGGCACCCCATTCCCGATACTTTAATGCAATAGTGGAGGCGCTTGCTTATCTACCTTAAATGAAAACAGCAAATCATTGCAAACCCCGTCTTCCCTTTAGATAATACCAACCTCTGGATGGACAAACCTTCAGTTGTCCTACATATCAGCCCACTAACAATCTAGAAATTTACCTACTTATTCAATAATTACTAAGTATCCACTATGTGCTATCCCACAGTGGGGGGCGAACAGGAAAATGAATGAGACACAGGCATGAGAACCACAAATGCAAGGTTGTTCCACCAGCTACTTATAGAGGGGGGGCCATAAAGGCAAGGGCTGTCAGAGTTACCTGGAGGAGTCACAAAAGGATAGGCTAAAAATTCATTGTCCTTTAAATCCAAGCCAAATATTAGAACCCCAAATCAAGCAGATAAAATGGAAATCCTAGCTCTGCTTAAAGATCATCTATTACCAAGTGCTGTCTGTTACACGAATTGTGAAATAATCACACTCAGAACACATTTCAAAACCTGAACCCACTGAGAAGTGGCTGCGTTGCAAATAAGATACAACAGAAATACCAAGTGGGCATCAAGAAAGTTGATTACTCCTGTTCTACAGGAATTTTCTGGAGCATAAATTACTTAACCCTCTCCAGGCCTCAGTTTTGCCCTCAGTCAAATGTCAATGAGAAACCTACCTATCAACTCTACAAGGCGAGAGAAACAGCAAAGGGGACCACAGATACGCAAATGCCCTAAAAAAGAACACTTAAAGCCACTCTACAAACACGTAGTAAGCTTCCCATTACTAGGATCATAAAACACATTTTTGAAAGGGTCTTCAAGAGGCAAAAGGATGGTGTCTCTTTTACTACGTTTGCTTACTTCTGCTGAAGAGTAAAATCCTGCCCCTTATAAAGTTTAGAGGCTCCAAGTGTGTGATGGAAACCATCGCTAATGTAAACAAAACCCACATTTTAGGATTCGTTTATTCCTTCTTTCATTAATTCAGTCTGTCAACAAATACATAATGAGCAGAAAAAAAAAAAAAACCCAGAACTGTGCAAAAACACATTATGGGAGGGAAGATTTGACAATAAAATCTTGAAATCTATCCTCAAGATGTTTAATATCGAAGTGATTTTTAGAGCAATGCTGCATGTCTACTCATCTACGGGAAAGGACGGCCATACACACGTATAAAGGAGATTAAGGGACGTTTTTACAATAAGAGTCATTCCATACATGACTGACAAATTCTATGTGTAATTAATATAGAAACGTGAACAGAGAACACTAAGCTCACTGATTAATTAAGCAAAGGGCTGTAGGATGCTTCAGGTCACAGCTGTACCTACAAAAGAAATACAAACTATGTAAAGGTATTTTTCCCTTAACCCTCTCTGGCGGTACACAGAGAAGTGTATCTTCAAATGGCAAACAAACAAAAAGTTAGTCTGATTGTTAATACAGATTGGCATGGGAGGAGAGTAAAGAGCTGGTTCTATCTTTTTTATTTTGTAAATTAGCATAAATAAAAAGGCCCAGAGACTGAAAGAGAAAAAAAAAAGGGATACTTCTATCCCCACAATAGCAAGTACCAGGGCAATTAAGAAATTGTTCACTCACAATATGGTTAAGAAAACCTCTCACAATCCTTATTTGGTAAAATCTGCATAAAATTTCCAAGTTAAGAAAGAGTTGAAGAAATTTTTACAGTGTTCTGTATTATGTAGTTAAAAATAAGTCAGTATTTCAGTGGGACGATGTCTACACCAAATACACTGTTCTTGGACTTAGTCATATTTGAATTAATCTCCGTATCACAGCCTCTATCCACATCCGTCCACAACCCATCAAGTGTTACTTGTGGCTTACCGTTTATTTGGATCCTTTATCAAAAGCCCTGAAAGCAGTGATTTTGCATCTGAAGAGAGTGTTCGAGGAAATTTAATGTCTTCCATTAGTATTAGTTCAAAAAGTTTCTCATGATCCTGGTTGTAGAAAGGTAGCCTCCCGCACATCATCTCATACATGACAACCCCCAGGCCCCACCAATCCACGGCTCGGCCATAGTCGTTGTCTTCTAACACCTAAGAGGGAAACCAGTGAACAAATGCATTATTACACACGAGCTTTTAGAGCAAAGACTGCTCTAACGTTCATCTAACGTTCTCTTCTTACATCAACGTGAATCCTAACTTGCAAAGCCTGGATGGGCTATCCTGACACCTGGACATTCAAACTAGAAAGCATCCCACCAAAGATATGAATCACACCGGATACGGGAAATATCTGTTCAATCCACGTCTTGAAGTGGCCAGCGTAGGAGAAAAGGGTCAGGCCACGCAGAATATTCCAAGCGAATGACGACGAAGGCTCAAGCGAAAATGGTTTGCGTATTCGCACATTTTCTCATAGGCCTACTTAGTTTTTCACTCGGGTCCACTACATGGACTTCAAGTAACTTGGGAGGTTAAGTCCTGCTGATCGAGTGTATGAGGAGCCGTGGAGAAGCACTAAGGAACTCGGGTCAAACTGTAAGGACAGGAGTCATGTACGCAGAGTCACATAGACAGGTTCAGGGTGCAGCGAGCAGGACAGTCGAGCTGAAAACTTCTGGAGGGCCCTGCGTGTTTATACTCTTTAAGGCAATAGTCCACAAAGCAAATATAAAGATTTACTGTTTGGGGTGTGTCCAAAGCTTTATTAGTACCTCACGATAAAATTTCTGTTAAACATAAACAACAAAAATCACGGTGTAATATCTCTCTGGCATGTGCCCTTAAATTTATTTCACAAAATACATCTCATGCAAAACAAATTTAGAAAGAAAGGATAGGGCGGTATCAGTCAGACTATGTTAGAGCGGCCTATTCAAATCGGGGCATAATATTTCATCATTTGTCCCAGGAAAATGTCGATTTTTCCCTTTATATTAGGTATGTTCCTCAGCCAATGCAATTTTTTTCATTTATCTAGATCTTCCTATATTTTTAATATTTTATTTATTTATTTGAAAGACAGAGAAAGAGAGCACAAGTGGGGATTGGGGCAGAAGCAGAAGAAGAGAGAGAGACTCTCAAGCAGGCTCCCCGCTGAGCATGGAGCCCTACCCAGGACTTGACCCCGCTTTCCTGAGATCAGGACCTGAGCCGAAGGCAGATGCTTAACCGAATGAGCTACCCAGGTATCCCAGAATCTTTCAGTATTTTATTTTAAATTACTATATCTGAATAATCTTAAAGCCTACTTGATCTGATTCTCCTAGCTTTGGGATAGACAGAGCAAGAAAACCACACCCATGAAATCTACCAAATAAAAAATCTTGTAACTGATTACGTAAGAATTTCACGCAGAACAAAGTGGTGCACATGTTCCAAACTTTCTTAGAGTTAAGTAAATCAGTTATTGGAGATGATGCACATGTACTTTTATTTAAAATTTACCAATAATGTCATAGAATTGCACATGGTATGTTTGAAAGTTAAATTTCAATCACCTAGCAATACTATGAAAGGCATTTGGTAGACAGGGTATTTATATGCATGGAGAATGTAAGTTTGAGAAAAACTACGTTACTTAGCAGTTATTTCAGTATCTTTCAAATGTTATGAGAAGATTTTTAATTCAGTTGTATCCCAGTTCCAAGGCGACACAGGATCTGTCTTAGCAAGATATGAACACAAGTCCAGTTCCTATGTTCTTCCAAAAAATCTTTTGTAGAGTAACAAACTAAGCAAAATATTTTGGGGAAGAACAACAAATTCTAGTTTTCATCCTTGGCTAAAAATATTTCAAATTTCTACTTGTTCAAAATGAGTAACATAAAAACAAACAGAAACAAGAAATAACCTAAAACAGCAGAAAGAATTCGGCTTGTGTATTTATTACTTCAGTGAAAGGAAACACTGTATGTATGATTTTTAAATACCAGGGACTATGGATTATTTGAGAATCCATCTCCAGTCCAATTAGTAGAATGTACTGTTTGTGGGCCTGAATCTAATAGATCCAGGATTTCACCTAATGACAAACAATTTTAAAATCTAAGTAACCTTTTACTCAATTCCTACAACACCAACAAAACAGTGGCACATGCGAAAAAGAGCCAAATGTGGTTTTTAACCTCTTTTTTCATAAAACCATAAAAAGCATAAAAGCTGGATTAACTGCTTCCCGAACCCACATTTCACCAGCCGGGTTCTCATCCCCAGCTGGCAAAACTGGCAATCCTTTATTTTTGTTTAAATACCTGGTTTGCTGCCAGAAAGGAAAGTGAGTACATAAAAAAAGGGTTTTATTTTTGAAGAGAAATAAGCAACTGAAAAATAAAACTGCATTGTAAAAAAATCTGTTTGATAAAATAAATTTTTCATTTCGCTTTATAAAATGAACACTGATTCTCAAAAGAAGTGGTTTTGCTTCTGAACATACGCGTTTTAATGAATATATAGATACATCACGCTACAATTAGGACTGTTTGCTGTATTACTTTGAACTGAACAAATCTGATGTGATGTATTATATCTTATCGACATGTGAAGTCCAGCAATGTTGAGGAGAACAAAACCCTAAAAACACAGCCAGCCCTCTTAATCTAAGAGTCTTTGTTCTCAATTAAAAAGAAAGATTTCTGTTCAACTCCCACCTCTAAACAGCTGGAAGATGAAATATATAAGAAATAAAAAGAAACGTGATTATAATATTCTACATGAAGATATAGAATATAAAACATGTTACCATTGTTCAGACATCCCTCCTCTCCCCCTAAATCTAAATTATCTCGAAACACAATACGTCCAAAGACTCTAGAAACTTCAGAGTGAAATTAAAATCCACAGCTTCTTTTATATTATTTTCTAAAGATAATTTTCCTCCCTTACGCAAAGCACGTATTTTCCCCCAAATTACAGTAACATATAAAATTTACGTTCCTTAAACTAAGAGCTGCAATCCCTTTTGCCTATCTGTGATGATTTCCCCCGCCCCTGAAAAAAGCCTAATTTACTTCCTGGTTACAGGAGGGCAGATCCAAAAGGTGGGATTATTGGTAAGGCAGAGGCACAATGATGGCAAAGTGCGTTTCAACTCCATTACCACCTGCCTTATCATATAATTTAGATATAAATGCAGATCAAAACCTGTTCCTAGAGAAATATAATCCACTGAAAGACTTCTCCTGAAGGATTAGCCTAAAGAAAGTGTCTCTTTTCCACAAAATCACTGTTACTCATGTTTTCAACTGAACTCAAGATTTCAAAGCTAATGTGGACATTCGGGATTTCCTTTGTGCCCTACGGTCTCGGTCATCACAGATGTAGATCTACTTTGTGACTACATCTAATGCAAAAGACAGACAGAAAGGACAAGAGGTGATTTGGAACACCAGAGGTAATGTAAATATTCAACAATGATAAGAGGTCACATTAAGTCGATATCCAAATGGCACCCAAATGCTGGGAAACAAGGCTTAGTTTCCATTTTCCTACCAGAAGCCTGAGACTGCTTCACTTTCTGATGAAATAAAAGCGGTTTCAAGGAGGTCACAGCAGGTTTCCATTACCATTAAATATTCTGGTAACATCTGGTTAATATTTGGTAATAGCCGATGTAGGCGCTGTACAAAACAGCCAGGGTAGTTGAACAAAAATCGGCATGAGTGGCTCTTGAATGGTTACTAATTTCAAGGATGATGTTAAACAATAAACTATGAATTTTAAAATGAAATCATCAGTTAAAATTCCCAGTGTAAATATTTAGTTGGCGCACGGGCACTTTCAAAAACCACCTTTACTCCAGTGTTCTTTTACCAGCTAGAATTTGCTGGAAGGTTGAAGGAACACCTCCCTCGGCTTGGCTGCCCGGCCACGCGATGCACCCAAGGCAAGCAATTATTCAGAGGGGATGTCTGCCCCGGAGTGGCTTGCTGCTCAATCAATAATCCAGACAGAACAGATGGGGGAAAAAATTAAACATCCAAACAAACTGTCTGCACACCTATGTTGTGAAAGTAAACTGCGAACTTGGATGAACCAATTTACCACTAATTCAAAAAAGAATTTTTTTCTTGGTAACCTTGTATTTCAGGTAACGGATATGTGTGTGTTTTCTATATAAACATACGTTTCGATACTTTATCATTTATGGAAATCCTTATTCTTCATATCCTAGGAATCTGCTTAAAAAAAAAAAAAGATCTGTTAAGTCTTCCAATCCAGATTCTAAAATGTACTGCAGCTTTAGGAGTCTGTATTTCATGACAATTATGAATTCCACGGTTTCTTGGTATTTTCTTCATAGATACTTCTTTTATACCCGCTTCTCAAGTGCTCATTAACTCTTAAGAGACTGAGAGTGTAAACGCCGTTTGCACTGAAGGAGCACATTTTCCCAGAGTTCTCGACTTCCCTTTTGCCTTGGAGCAGCAGCAGTCAAGGGATTTCAAGAAACTGGGCCTTTGTCACCTGCGTCAAAACAGCTACTGTGAAATACTACAGGTTATGGCCACTCGGTGAGTTTTGTCTCTGTTCTCATGCTCCAGAGAATTTCAAATTAAATTCTGTGCTTAACCTAGAACCATTCCAAAGCACTGAATGCGAATATTCCTACTGTTAAAGCCAGAAGACCAAACAACGCTGGAAAGAACTTTCGGTGAAAACTAGCGGCTGCAGGAACGGACGGACCTCTAAGGAAGGAGGAGCCACAATTGAGTGATACGGAGAGATGGCCAAGGTTGAACTAGAAATATTATTTTCACTCATATTTAAGCAATATCCAATTTGGGAAGAAAGTGGGATGATTTTTACTATTACCCCCAAATAGTGTAAATAGTAAGCCAACTCATGGCAGTTAAAGGCCCTTCAATCTCCTTATAAGTGAGCGGACAACCTCTACCTGAACTAATCACCGTGTTCCTTCATTTAATTTCCCTCTTACTATTGATGGATCCTTCTCAGAGCCATTCAGGAGGAAAAAGGTTTTCAAAAAGCCCTTAAGAGGTCATGTGTTATAGGAATTATTAACAAATAAAATATGAGGAATGTACATAGTTTTAAAAGGGTTACTAAAACTTTTTGTTTTCACAAAATGCATAGGCATTTGAAGACTTAGTTTCACAATCTGTTAGACAGCGGGAGAATTTTGTCCGAGGGCTAAGTGAACTGTGACTGCGTGCTCCTATTTTTACCTACAGATTAAATGTGCAAATACATGTTACCGTTGGACTCATTCATTTCTCTTAAGATCTAAAGAAAATATTGACAGGGACGCCTGGGCGGCTCAGTCTGTTAAGCGGCTGCCTATGGCTCAGGTCATGATCCCAGGGTCCTGGGATCGAGTTCCACATCGGGCTCCTTTCTTAGCGGAGAGCCCGTTTCTCCGCCTCTGCCTGTCTCATTGCCTACTTGTGATCTCTCTCTCTCCCTGGCAAATAAATAAAAATCTTTAAAGAAAATACTGACAGAGCCCAGGAAATGATGTCTTTTACAGTATCTCTTCTTTGTTCTATTTAAGATAAATACATACAATTCCATGTCATACATTTTAATCAAGTTGGGTTCTAAATGCTCTCCCCACCCCATTTATACTACTGGGTGCCAGCAACTACCATTACCCTGAATTTGTGGATGCTCCCAGCTCATTCTAAAGAAGGAATTGTACGTCTCTGGCTTTAAATTTGTATGAAATTTAATGTCCATTTGTGCTACACCCTCTACAGCATCAAGAGAACTTCGAGCAAATCTTTTTCTCAAAGTTGTCAGCAAAAATTTCAGATATTTTCAAATTACATGTTCTAAGGAAGATAGTTAAGGTAAAAGGCTTCAAAAGCCAGCTGAATAAAATGACAGCGAGTGACTGTTTTCTAAGAATGAGGATCTGAAAATGAAGAACACATCAAACAATGCATCTTTAGGCAATGGAAAAAAATATTTTACACTTACGTGAAATCAAATTCTGTATATATATATATATTTTTTTTTCTGAACAGCAACCACAACTCAGTACCATGCATTTTCCAATAGTCAAGCCATTTTTCTGCAATCTTTTTGTTAGTTCTAACTTGATTATCAAATAATTTTTATTTTTACACTATTACAGAAGTGCATTTCTCTAGGTTTCCAAAACCACCTTATTCAACCTTCCCCATCTGTCACCATCTGCTTCTTTTTAGCATGTACTTTTTGTGTGATCACATAAGCATGTGAAAAATAACTAACATTCAGATGATTATCTGCTGGTACATTTGAGGACTGGGCATAATAAAAGTGAACTGCCAAAACGTACTTAACACTTTTAATTTTGTTGGGTCTTGCATGTAAGCTACATTTGATTTTCAAACTGTTTTACAGTTGGAAAGTTGATCAGGTACTGCTAACTCAAGAGCAAAGCTGAGACTAAATAATTAGCACTGCATAAAATGGTTTGGATCCAATGAGAGCCAAATCAAATAATAAAATTTAACAGTAAGATTTTATATGTGATTTCCAATTTCTTTTATAATTTCTAGGTGGAAAAGACAGTGGAGATTTCAAAAACAAAAGTCCCCTCAAAATATCTTAATGTCCATAATGTATGGCAGGTAAAGGTTTCTTTCTTTCTAATGTAAGAAAGAGCAGAAACATGTTCATTTAAAACCACGGATACGAATGCATTTTTGGAGATGGAGGGACACTAAACGCATATTTCATATGTCTGCTGGCACTGTGTCTCTCCAACCTCTTAAAAAAAAAAAAGACAAGATTTTTTTTTTCCTTTACCAATAAATATCCCTAATTCTTCACCAAAAGAGGTAAGAGAACAAATACTTGTAAATACTCTTTTTCCAATAAATGGCATTTTTATACTGTAAGAGTCATCTTTTCCGGGGTTCTCTGCCACAAAAAGAAACTTAAGTTTACTTAAAATTTGTCTTTAACACCAGCTATGAGTCTGACATGTCCGACAGTTAACAATCGGTTTTTCACCTGATCTCCAAGGAGGCCCTGAACTCTCTCCACAAGGTGTAACCAAGTGTTGTGTAGAAAGATACAACACTGACAAGGAGCCACTCACAAGAGAAGCAGTAGCCAGGAATGGACTCCAGGTCTGATAAGCAATTATGACATACATACCACGGAGAAAAGTCTGGCATTGATGATGGAATGTGCTAGAAATTTCAAGGTTCAAGAAAAGTGAGAGACACCATCCGAAAGGCTCTTGCCCACCCCTCTGACTCTGATCATGTTTTTCTGATCACATTATTGCCTTGTTCTCGATTCCAAAGTGACTTTCCTTTATGCAAGAGATCAAAGCTAAACTTCGTTGCATTTTAGTCCCCATCCCTGGGTCCAGCCTCCTGTCTTCCTGCTCCCCGTTCAAGGCCACTGGACCCTTCCTGCAGGCTGACACACCCTTCCTTCTCCTCCACGAGCCTGGGCACAACTCCAGGAAAGCAATTATTTTCTTGCACAGTAATGATTGTTTTCTGTCTCTTATCACCCCAGCAAACAGCAAGCTGCTTGAGGACAAAAACCAGTTCTTACTATCTTTGTATTCCCAGCCCCGAACACAATGCATGACCCCTAAAATAAATACTCTGTAAGTATCTCTTGAGTGAACAAGAGTGTTCTCCGGTGAAACGGTCTGTATTGGAGACCGGAGGCAAGCGCTTAAAATTTTTTGTCTTAAAAGTAAGAGTAAACACATTCAAAATTACCCTATTTAACAAAAATGCCATGATTGACACAAATACTTAAAATGGAAGAATTTAAATTGCATGAGAAGTTAGCTGTTTCAGGAATTGTCATCCCCAAATGGTAACAACAGTGACGGAAAAAAGACGGGTTGAGACTGTAATTATGGATCAACACACATCAGCCATGGGTACAGAAACTGCTGTTACAGACCAGACGTCTGCGATATTAAAAAAAAAAAAAAAGGTACACAAAAATGTTTCTTACTTGTTTTTAAAAAGAATTGATAATTTCTTGGGAATTGTAAAATTTCACTTTAGAAACAACTGTACTTTTCTTTGTGAAACTCTTGATTTTGTTCTTCAGCTGATGACATTAAGCATGTAAAACAGTATCTTTGTCTCTTAGATCATCTGCTTCTCAATGAAATGAGATGTGTTTATCTTCTTCAGAAATAATTTCCCCTAATTGTGACACGACTAATTCTGTTATTCTCAATACAGGATGGCAGCATCTGTGGCCCAGGGATCGCAGGGGTTACTCGAACTCCAGATAAACAAAGGATTTGTTTTTCATAACATTCACAAAAACAACCCTGTTCTAGAAAATATGATCTCATATTTGAATAAATAAGGAATAGGGTTCTGAAAATTTTACTCAATTACCACAAAAATGGGAGGATCTTAAACTTCTAGATTTTACAACAGAAAATAATATTGTTGGCAGCCCTCAAGAAAATAATATTTAGAAACATACTGTATTTCAACTTATTAGCTCTTCTTTATAATAACACAACATTCTTGAAATGTATATTTACTATCTAATTGAAAAAACCATTATATTAACAAACTGATATGAGTTACTACAGGTACAGGGAATGCTAGAGTTCTCGATGTATCCCTACTCCTTAATTTCTTTTAATTACCTTTTCCTTTTGAGCATTTGTAAAGCATTTGCCTTAAAAATGACAATTATTTACACCTATAAGCGGTCTTGAAATTGTGGCTTTTGGAGGCTGTAATATCTGTAGCTAAAAAAGGAAGAATGGCCTTTATAAGGTGGATCTTCTTTCTGACAACTCCCTGCGGTGTACAGACTCCACTACAAAGAAGTTCTGATCCTCCGTCCTCTCATCTTTAAAAGAGCCATCAGGGATGCTATCGCAAAAGGTCACTGCAAACATGCAACACGCATGCCTAACAGATGTTCCAGAAGCTACTATCCATCCATCAAAGATCAATGCCTCCCAATTTGGATCCAGCCACACCAACTTTCTTAGAGTTTGAGGGAGGAACTGGGCGCATTCTTGCCTCAGGGTTTTCAACTAGCTGCTCTCTGCGTCTGGAAAGTTGGTCCTCTCCACTTCTGCAATAGCTGCCTCCTCCTTAGCATTCAGCTGTCTGCTCGACCATCACTTCCCCACACATCTTGCTCGGAGAAGACAGTATCTCCTAAAGACAGGTGCAGCAGTTATCTCCTGTCTCCCAGGGTCTTCTACAATGGGGAAGTGGGGATCGGTGTGACTACGCCTTCAACTGGTGTCAGCTATGACAGGAAGTCATAGGAAGCCTATGACCGAGACGATGGGTGGTTTCTGGAACCAGGATGTAAGAGGAGACGCATGCACGAGTGTTCACAGCACCATCATAGCCCCAAACTGGAAGCAAAGCAAACGTCCATTGATGGCTGAATGGACACACAAATTGTGGCATATCCATTCAACGGAATATTATTTGGCCATTAAAAGGAATGCAGTACCAAGAAAAATGCTAAAAACATCGATGAATCTTGAAAACCTACTTCGTGAAAGAAGCCAGACACAACTGGCTCCCTATTTTAGGACTCCACTGACATGAAATGTCCAGAAGAGTACATCTATAGAGACGGAAAGTGGATCGTGGCTGCCTGGGGAGGAAGAGGAGATAATGGTGGGTTTTGTTGTCAGAGTGATGACAGTACTCCGGAATTAGACAGTGGTGACAGTCACACGCCACTGTGAACATAATAGAAACCACTGCTGAAGGTCAGGGTGGGTGGCCTGTACTCTGATAAAATTATTAAAAATACACTATGAAAAGGGATTTGCAAAAAACTAATGAAACATTTCTTAATGGTTTACTAGGTGAACAACAACAACAAAAACCTAACAAAAGAAAACAAAACAAAACAAGAGAAAGCACCTTTGATTTACTCCCTAAGACATTCCTGTGGAACCCGAGGCTGGGGAAGTCTGGACCACAGGGCGAGGCAGAGGCTCTAGGTCAAGGCTCCAGGTGCCTGTCAGGGGAGCAGCAGGCGGGGCATGGACTGTCAAAGGATGAGTGAGGATGCCTCCCCCGCAGCCTCCAGCCACAGTCACCCCGCCGCTGCGAAGTCCGTTCCGTCTGGCTGAGGCCCCACGTGCTGCGAGGCAGCGATAAGCCATCCCTGCTATCTCCCCGACTCTGAACCAGAGAGCACATAAAAGGCTTGTTTTTTTACCACTAGGATTTGGAGTCCTTTGTTACCAGGCCAGAGTAATCTGATCTCTATCTAAAATAGCCACCACAGCACATCCTTCCCTTTATCCAGCTTTATTTTTCTCCCCAGCCCTTATATCCATTAGATGACATTAGGGCATTGATTTCTTCACCTTGTTTTGCTCCAGAGAGCGGTCTTTTGTGTCATGCTCCTGTAGCCCCATCACCCGCACAAAGGCCCGATGCACAGCAGACACATAATAATATTCGTTGAACACAAATTAACGAATGATTATGGAACCCTCAGCATGGGGGGGTCCACGTCATCTTGGCGTGAATTTCATGACATGGCTCCTGTTCTTTCATTAACCTTCCCTATAAAATACTTCCCAATAATAAAGTGTGGAAGCTCATGGACACTGTGAACGTCACTTGTCATTGTTTCTTTGTTTCAAAGGAAAATTCAAGATGCCTTAAAACCTGCAAATACTCCTGCAGATGCTGCCCAATTATTTGATTTTAATAAATGAATCAAAATGGGCATCATCAAGAAATAAAATACATGTGGCCAAAAAATAAAAACTGACTTACTCTACTGAAGTTAGCACTTTGTGCTCATAAAATTTAATTGCTCCATATTCTTGCTCTCTAATCCCAGGCTAAACAAGTGAGAGCAAAGTGGATGTGGTTCATGTTGGTGGAACTGAAGCAACGAAACAAGGAACGAAGGGGAAAAAAGAGATAAACCAAGAAACGGACTCTTATCTCTAGAAACACACCGATGGTCACCAGAGGGGAGGTGGGTTGTGGGCGGGGGTGGGGACGTGGGAGAAACCAGTGATGGGAATTTGTAAAAATCCACTTATCAGAATGAACACTGAGTAATGTACGGAGACGTTGAATCATTCTATTATACACCTGAAATTGCTGTAACACTGTATGTTAACTGTACAGGAATTAAAATTAAGAAAAAGTAGTAGATAGCACAACGTTTTTTAATGCTAAATGGTTTGCTTTGCAAACCATATGGCCATATTAGTTTTCTCCTACACATGCAAGCGTAGCCTACCTCTGGTGCCAGATACTCTGGTGTGCCACAGAATGTCTTCATGGTGGCTGCATCTGTGATCCCTTCTTTGCAAAGTCCAAAATCTGTAATTTTTATGTGGCCATCTTTATCCAGCATCAAATTCTCCAACTGTGTAGTAAGAAAAATGACATAATTTGTTTTATAGTTTTCAAAAATAGGAAAATACTGTTTTGAAAAATTATGGAATGCTGAGTAAGATATTTTGGAAAGAGGACGTAGCTGTAGTTAATAGAACTTGCAGCACTTACAAACCCTATAGCTTCCTAACTCATGTGTAAAAAGAAATATGTTGTATCAAATACTTCACGATGATAAAATTATTGATTTTTAAACCAATGGGAGTAAGAGCCATTATTGTGTAAGCTCTGAGAACTAAAACCTAAATAACTTCAAAGCAAATAGCAATCCTTTTTTTTTTTTTTTTTTTGCTTAATACATTGTGATCAAAACAATCCCAAAGAGACGAGCATCTTCTTCTAGATATATACAGATGGTTTTCAATAATTGCTCTTGGGAATCTATTGCTATTATAAAATATTCACTTACAGAAATGTTTTTTGGTGGTTGTTGTAAATCAAACCTAAATCTTATTTTGTAAGGTAAGGCGATATCCTCTTTTGAAGATCTTTGTAATAAAGAAATACCAACCCTTTTAAACATAAAAAGAAAAAGAATATCAAAGTCAAACATTCAACAGTTAATGAAAATATATAGCACAAATATTATAAAACTGGAATCTCTTTGAACCCACTAATTCAAAAACACCAAAGAGAATTTTAAAGATTTAACTGAGTGGCAAGATTATTTGCCTCAAGTGAAAATTATAAAATGTATGAGGGGGGAAGGAGTTTGTGCAAAATCAGTGCAATTAAAAATAGCAACAATAACTGATCTTCTCCTCCCAATCTGAACCCAAACTTATGATTATCATCACACAGAGATACACATGAGGTCTAAATTGTGACCTTATAGTCTTATACAGACAAGGCTCCTAAGCTTGTTCGGTCATCTAGGTATAACCTAAAGGTTCACACAAGAAACACATAGACAAGAAACACGTGAAAAATGTATTAGCAGGAGAAATGACAATTAGCTTATTTAAGGAGTGGGGACTTATTCTCCTTCATGTGATGACATATGACAGCGCTTACTTGAACTCTGAAGTCACTATCAGTTTCAAAACAGAACTCCATATAAGGATATAAACATATCAATCATACAAAATGTGATAGTATATTTTGTCACATTATCCAAAGTCTTATACATGAGGAACCAAATATAATTAAGGAAGTCATGCTCACGGAAGGAAACATGAGAACAGACCTAAGTCCGTGGGGACAGCACTGGCTGACCTAAATGCTCAGAACACGTCTCATGTACTGTAGAAACTTCAGTGAAGCAAGTCTATCCTTCACAGGTCTTCAGGAAGGTGAAAGAACCCTAAATATATTTTGAAACTTTCAAAAATAGCAGTTCTTTTATTTTACCTAAATTCAGATTATTGTGCATCTTCCTTATGCTCCTCTGCTAACTGGAACTTAAAACTCGAGCCTAATTTGCACAGATGGCAACAGGTCCTGAGTACTGAAACCGGTCAGAAACATCGAGAAAGAGTCTGTCTACTTCCCTTTCTTCTGTTCACCACTCCCTGCTTTGGTCTTTTTTTTCTTCAGGCTTCTGGCTTTCCAGCCTTTTTCCTTCTCTTTCAAAAACACCCTCCTCTTCCCTCTCCCATCTTGCCACACTGAGAAGTAGATACCAGAGAGTCTGCTGTTTTGGCCGAATGAAAATATCAATGTCCTGCTCTCTTCATTTTTAAAAATATGCACACTGTTTTAATATATGAATATTATCATATATAAAAACAGAACCAAATTCAATTCTTAAAATGCTGAAAGGGCTTTTTTAAAAGTATTTAGTAAACCTCTTTTATTAACATAATACATAAATTCTTATAAAAACTTCAAATAAAACATGATAGTATTGAAGAGAATACGAATGTGTGTCTGCAGTCCATTCCTTTCCTACTACTCCCATCTGTGTTGGGAGTATATTCTATTACTCCTCTCTATATGCATTATGTGCATTGGAAAGTATTCATGGAAACATGAGAGCATGTACCATTTCTCTACATTTTGACAAGGCTATTTGGAAGCGAATGGAGACAGAAGTTTTTTAAAAACATTGTTTTTTAATACCAAAAAGTGTGTGTGTGTTTTAAAAATCCCGATTTGCACCTTGTTCTCTAGCCTCCTATCTCAATTCTAAGATGCCAGGGGTTGAGGGACAAGGAAGGAACCAAGACTCAGGGTAGGGTTGGAGGAAGGAATACAATGAACGTGACCATGAGTCCCAGTCTGCCCAGAACGAGGTGGTTTCCCAGGACGCAGGACTTCAAAGTTCTGTAACTGGGAAGTCCGGGGCAAACCAGAACTGGTTGTCATCCTATTTGTTTTATAAATCAGCTTTTTAAAAAAATATTACAATAATAAAGGAAGCAATGAGGTCAGACTAAGGGATGACTGTGAGAGGTGGGCTGGGGTAGCACACTGCCTGGGAGGCAGGTGAGAGCAAAAAGGTCGCATAATGGGAATAAGTCAGAGAACGCATCCATCAATTCCAGCTCCGCCCTTACTCACTGGGAGACCTTGGGCATGCTGTTGATTTCTGTGTCTCTCAAGCTCGTCTATGAAACAGCGGTAAATAACAGTAGTATCCGATGTGGTTGCTTTGAAAATTAGAGATACTGAATGCGGAACTTGACACACTGTACACATTCAATAAGTGTATCGATCATTTAGTCAACGTGAAGAGTTTAATGGCTGAATTACGAGTTATCATAATGGTGTGTGCTCCTCGAGACAACACGGGAAAGTTCAGAAAAAGAACACTTTGATCAGCTCAGTGACACTGTCAATATGCAATAATTTCTACTGAATAAAACAACAAAACATAAATACTTCGTATTTTTTGGGCCAGCTTTTAAATGGTGTCCACCTTCTCCCATCAATTACTTTGCTCTCTGGACATCCTGAAATGTCATTTTACCAAGCATGACTGACAAATACAATTCTCCATTAAAAAGTATCAACAGTCGTCAGAGACGTATCACTTTACAGAAAGGATTTCCCCAAACCTAGTCTTGGATAAGGACACATCGGGGCAACCAAACATCCAGTCTTGTTAAAAAATAAATAATAATTTGACACAGATGCATAACCAAGTTTCTGTGGAATGTGAAGAACCATCAGTTTCGTGATTAATAAATGTGGAGGTTGTATGGAATCACCTGGAAGTCTTTTCAAAGAAGATCAATAGCTTAGAGCGGATCAAAATCACCTGGAAATCACTTCCTCCATGCATTAAACACTAAAGGGAATTTCGTCGAACATTCTGTGCCAAGGAGAAATGAAATAATTACAAGTGATCTCTCCTTGGTTCTCTTCCCACAATCTCACGGCTCTCCTAGCTTGCGTGGGCTGCGAAGCCCAGGATGCCCTGTGGTGCTGACTGCTCGGGTCCTCTCTGTTTATAAATTCCAAATCCATCTGCTTTTACCTCCAATCAGTCTTTGTTTCCGAGACTGAGGGCAGGCACTATGTTTACACTCCACGGATGCATCCACAAGCAAAAGCAATGACAACATCAAATAGGAGGTTTCAGAGAAAAGATTATACATGAAAAACCCAAGTGATGCTTTTGCTATTTGTCCAGTTAGAGAGGGTTGTGTTCTAACAGTTCATTCTCTGAGGAGAGAGAAACTATTTACCTATAGCTCACAGAGTTCCCATTCAAAAAAGGCAATGTTTTCCCCCACAGAAGCAGACAGCCATTATCTGATAGAAGGTCTTAATTCAGTGCATATACAAAAAAATGTAGTAGATTTGGACATCTTTTGTCCCTCTGTGCTTTGTGGACGAGAAATCATAGCAAGAAAGCACTCTGCTCCTTCTTGTTCTTGCTGGTGTGTAGCATAAAACTAAACTCTAAAAGTCCTTGCTGTCTTTAATACAGTGCTTCTCAACACTTCCCAGTACAATGAAAAATGAAATTTGTCAGACGTGAGCAGCATCGGCGGACGAGCTGCTTGAGGCTAGACCTGGCCGGCCCAGAAGCTCCAAGGCTTGGGTCCCCTATAACCCATCTGGGTACACAGGCTGGGAAGTTTTGCTCGGATGTACGCCAGGCTGGCCAAGTTCTGTACCCTCCCTAATAGTCTAATGTAGACGCGTATTCTACTGTCTAGCTACCGTAGGCATCTCTTAGATTTCATTTTATTTAAATGGCTGGCACTGTGATTAAACAGAGGAATAAAAACTGCAGTTCCTAAGGGCTCTGATGGCTGTCGGCGCGGGTATGAACAATCCCCTCCACACTGCGTCTTGTGCCCCATTCTGGCACAGTTACACCAAACCCGCTGTGTGGTACCCAGACTGCCTCCGGCCCGAGAACGCAGTCAGGAATCTGTCCTCTGCTCACCACCTTCTCAGGTTTAGGGCCATCAAAGTGCCAATATGTCATACAAGTTGACCTGCAGGACCTTAACAACCCTGAACTTTAGAGAGTGAGTGGAAATACTGAAGGAAAACACGTCTCCACTTAGGATGCTGCCTAGGCTGGAAATGGCTGCTACTGCACAATGGGGGGACCCCACTTAGGGGGCCAGGCTGCTTAAGAACTAGACTACACATAAGGAACGCAGCCCAGTAGTACAGTGTAATTTTAGAGGGTGAAGGGGTTCTTAATAGCAGTGGCTTAAGATTTTTATAGAAGAGAGAATCCAGAGTGACAGGTGAGAAGTGGGAGCTGGGCCAGGAGTCCCGAGACTCCGTAGGTAAAGCAAAAAGAACTCGGCTTTTGGTTAGACTGCGGGCTTATCTGGGGGGCGGGTCGGGCAGCAGATGAAGCCGGGGAAGACTTCCGGCCCATCGTTCTGGGCCCACATGGAGACCCGGAAATTACCTAAATCTATTTGTTGTTTTCTCATGTTAATAATGTAAATGGTTACATTAACCACTAAACTCTCTAATTAGGTAGAAAATAAGATTAGATGAATCACCAATAGAATGTTGTAGTGATTTATATGCAAGTTTCTGCCCTTTCTTGCCCTGTTACAAACTCCCGGAGAAACTGAATCTTCAAGAACTCTGGTAACCTTTGCATACACCCCCTATTCAGCCTATTCTGTACTTGGATGGTGTGGCCTTTGAAAAGAAATCTTTCACCTGCAAAGTAAGAACTAAGCAGAAAGGAAGATTTCGATATATTTTGTATTGCAGACAGAATCTTAATAGGGATATCTTCAAATTTTGATGCTCTCATGAACATATACTAGTTTTCCCTAAGTAATCACAAGGGATCTGAGTCCTAAGAGAGAATTTCGTGTTATGGCAAATATTGATAAACTAAGCAAACTTACTTTTAGAAGTGTCACAAAGATCGTAGTAATTTATCTGCTGCCATTAACACCAACTTATTAGGAACTCTGATCTGATAAAATATCTTAAATTAACTTGCAAATGGAAGTAAGGCTTGCCCTCCCATGATACATGGGGCGTCAGCAAACAGGTACGGATTTTCTTGGGAGGCACAGTTATGACGGGCATCGGATGGGTTTGCATTTGAATAAACATGAGCTCATTAGTAAGGAGAGGATCAAGACAAATCTGAGCCTGATAAATTAAACTGGTTCCTAAATCAGTTCTGATGATGCGGTTTTTGATGTATCTGGTGTAAATGTATTGAAAACATCCAATCTCGTATCTTCAGCAGCTTCGACTTTTAGATTTACAAAGATCTCCCAGAGCCCATCTAATGCATTCCTTCTCCATGAAGATTTCAACTCTAGAAAGGCAGAAGGGTGTGTAAGGAGCAGGACGCCGGGCCTGGAGCAAGGATTCGTGGTTTCCATAATCTTGCCCACGTCACCAACTTAGTCCTGGACTTCAAGTAAGACACCTGCTAGACTTCCGGGTTTCCGTGACCTCCCCTGCCGAGTATGGAACAACCTGAAATGTCGACCCACCTACAGGATCTCATTCTACTACACATAAGCCTGTGCAATACGGATACCAGTAACACTTGCATAAATCTGAATGCTTGGCTTTTAACATTATGTGTATTCTTCCTGGTGTGTGTTTGTGTGGCTTCTGTCCTCTGTTATATAATTACTTAGACCTGAAATTAATACTATATTTAATACTATATTTTAATAATGAAGTTAAATACGCTATTTTAAAAAAGTAAACTGAAGAGAGCAGAGGCCACCTCACTGTCTAGTGAAGTCAGTGGATATGCATATGGTAACTACATGGTCTGGTATTCATACACACCAAAATTCTGTTTAAGAATTTTGGCTTAACTCTAGCATCAGAAAGGACACAGCAATGGTTTAAACTCTTATTAAACGAACTTTGATATACCAACATGTCCATTCATCTCAGAAGGAATGATTGACAAATACTACTGACCAAGACCATCCCCATTATATCATTCTTTAATCGATCCTGGTGATCAAATGGGCATTCCTTCCCTTGTTTCTTTAGGTTAACAGTTCCTGCTTCCAGCCCAAGCATTTTGAAAGTCACTGAGTCCTTCCAAATGATTCTCACTTCCTTAAATCGAGGAAACACCCCCCTTTTCGCTACAACTAGAATCCATAAAAGATAACACTTCAGGCATGGGGAGAGCAGCCTCAGAGAAGAGCTATTTCTAAGTAAGTCTGGAAATGTAACATAACTTGTAAGTTTCATCATGCCATGGAACTACTTTCCTGAAAAAACATCTAGATTCAAGACATGTAAACATCATCGGATTACTTGGCCACACAGACCTAAACTACAGGCGCTTAATTCTATCACATTCCTGGTTATAAAGACTTCAGGTGGACTTTGGCGTTTGGACATCAGCTCATCCCCGATCTGGTGGTTCAGAGCTGCATAGTTCATTTTTCCTAAATAGAGTATTTATAGCTTCTTTTATTTTATTTTTTAAAGATTTATTTATTTATTTATTTGACAGAGAGAGAGAGAGAGAACAAGTAGGCAGAGAGGCAGGCAGAGAGAGAGGAGGAAGCAGGCTCCCCGCCGAGCAGAGAGCCCGATGCGGGACTCGATCCCAGGACCCCAAGACCATGACCCGAGCAGAAGGCAGCGGCCCAACCCACTGAGCCACCCAGGCGCCCTTATAGCTTCTTTTAATCTTGAACGCATAATATGTCATACAGACATACATACTATAAATCTCCCTGTCTGTGTACAGATAGTATTTTGTGAGAGGGTTATGCCTTAAGGTCATTCACAACCTAAAGGTACATGACAACAAAACCCTGAGAGAACCAGACAAGTGCTTAGTTAACTTAGGAACCACAGGTGTTTAAAAGGAGTGAGGCAGGGATGCCTGGGTGGCGCAGTTGGTTGGACAACTGCCTCCGGCTCAGGGCGTGATCCTGGAGTCCCGGGATCGAGTCCCACATCAGGCTCCCAGCTCCATGGGGAGTCTGCTTCGCTCTCTGACCTTCTCCTCGCTCATTCTCTCTCTCACTGTCTCTCTCTCTCAAATAAATAAAATAAAATAAAAATCTAAAAAAAAAAAAAAGGAGTGAGGCAGGAGCAAGGGGTAACTGTGATTTCTTTTAGGGTATGGAGATATATTTTGTACAGATGGGATTTCATAAAAGATTTCTATTTCTCCAAATCATACTTTAAGTGAACTAATATTTACTAAATTAAGCAACTCTGTATCAAATCTTAGTAAGTCAAGATTACTGTATGCTTTACTTTTTACAAAAGTATGAGAGTCACATTTAGAATGTGTTCAAAACGTGTCATGGTGCACATTTCCTTAACGTGGCCAATCTAAGTCAAAACAGTGTCATGAACTTCACTACGACCTTCTATGAGCTACTCCAGGGCTCAGCAAACTGTGGCCCGTGAGCAAAGCTAGCCTACTGCTTCTTTTGGTAAATAAAGTTCTAGTTCAAGCATCTACCACCCTACAGGAGTGGAGCGGAGGAATTGCAGAAGCGACTACGGGCACCCAAGCCTTTCTGGACCTTACAGAAAGTATGCCAACCCCTGAGCTATTCCGAGGATCTCATTAGGAAGGAACTCAGAGAAGTCAAGTCACTGCTGTCCAAAAAACAACATGGCACTTTTTGAAATGGAAAATGAACGAATCAAAAAGGCTGTATTAAAACACTCCCGGAATTTAAACCCACCACAAAGTGAAGACCAAAATCAAATTAAATACTTCCCCTCACAAGAAATATCTTACCTATGATAAAAGTTTCTCCATAACACATCACAGGACAGTAGAACGTAATAATGAAAGTTACTTTAGAATGTCCCTGGCAAAGTCACTTGACTCCTAAATGGATGTTTACCATTGCTCGTAAATTTCCAGAAAAATGAAACTGTCATGGGCAGGTCAGAGCCGTCAAGCAGACATTACGGCACATGTCAAAAACTCAGACATGAAGGACCTACGTCTGTATCAGTGAATGGAATTCCTGTCAAATGCAATGAACTACGTTCTTAAACAGACAGCTTTTTTTTCCCATCTAAATCTGCTTTTCTCCAAACTGTGTAACTTTGTAATTACTTTGTGTTTGTCCCTATAGTCTCTGCAAAAACAAATTTTGATTACTTTTTTTTTTTTTTTACCTTGAGATCACGGTACACAATCTTTCCGGAATGTAGATAGTCCAAAGCAGAGACAATTTCTGCACCATAGAAACGTGTGCGGTCCTCGGAGAACACCCGCTCTCTCGACAAATGGAAAAACAGCTGCAGGGTAAACAGCAGGGACAGGATTGTAATAATTACTGATTTAGTGGGGGAAATTAACACAAACATAAAACACCTCTCATCACCATATTGTGATGATAGATAGTGTACTCTCAGCGGACACGCAGCACTCTTAGACAGCAGCTGGCTTATCTTCCCCAGGCTTCCAAGGGGAGACTGCGAGCTGTTAAATCAGCGTTTTAATCAATATACCAATCTTGTTTAAGGCATTCTGCTTGCTACCCATTTAACCTTCAGTTACTCGAGGAAAAAAGTACACATCATCAGACTGCATTTTCCCCTCGCTATACTGTTGCTTCACTCTTTCAAGGATGAGGCACTGAGACATGATTAAAATAAATGTACACAATAGAGATGTAATATTTCTACTTAATTATTTGATTTACATTTGATTTCAAAGAAAAGACTGCTGATTTGCCAAAACCAATGGATGGGAGCTTGTTACATTCTACAAGCATCTTGACTTCTTCGGATCTCTAGAAATGTTTTCAAAGTTTGAATCAAGGTTTTTCTACAATGACAAACCATAAGGCTTCTAGTTTTCACTTTCGTAATGGCCAAAAGGACTGAGAAGCTGCTGTTACCTCTCCTTACTTCATAATAACCACATCACCAACCTCCCCTCATATAATCATTTAAACCACACGCTCATTCACTTCTCTTCATCACCTACAGGACAGACCACTCCTCCCTCAACAGGCATTTCCTGGGAGCTCACTGCAGCCACACATGCAGCTCTCCATTTAGACTAGCTCCTTATTTACGAAACTGCCCATCTCATCTCAGTTCAACACAGCGTATGGGGAAGGAGCAGGTTCCCAGCACTATGAATGGACTTTCAATGTACTGTTTCACTGTATTAAGAAATCTGCCAAGAACAATGAAAGATCTTGATGGTGCTGGGTACACGGCTAGATATCACTGTAGGTACTCAATACATGTCTGTGATTAAAGAAAAGAATCCATCAGTGTATCCTGGACTACAAGATCAGAAATTAACTACATCTTCACATGGATTATGGACTCTTGGTACTCCAACAAATGTCTAAGAATGATGATTAATGAAGACTTGTTCCTCACACACCAAATCATAATTTAAGCAACATAAAAACAGATTTCTTCTGACAGATTTCTTCCTTTTTTCCACCTCCACTTAAGAGTCTATCATTATTTTAAGATCTATTTTATCCATAACCCACTGTCACAATAAAGATCAGGAGGGAATATGACTTAACAATTGCAAAAAAAAAAAAAAAGACTGGCTTAACATTAATTATAGTAAAACTAAAATACTTGGCAGACAGTCTCTAAACTCTAATGCCTCTACTATCTTGCCATATTTTAAAAATCTAAAATGTTCCTGATTGGAACTCCATCATTTTAAGTTAATACTAAGAAACAAAAAAAGTTGTCAATTCAAGCTATAATAAACCATCAACTACCAAAGGAATTCTGACTGCAGAAATGGTAAATATGTCTTACAAATGATCCAAGATAGTATGCCAAGTATCAAACCAATACGTACAATTACTCAGGGATATCTCAAAATTTATTCATTTTATATAAGCAGATATATTTTCTTTTCTTTTTTTTTTAAAGATTTTATTTATTTATTTGACAAAGAGAGATCACAAGTAGGCAGAGAAAGAGGGGGAAGCAGGCTCCCTGCTGAGCAGAGAGCCCGATGTGGGGCTCGATCCCAGGACCCTGAGATCACGACCTGAGCCAAAGGCAGAGGCTTTAACCCACTGAGCCACCCAGGCGCCCCAGCAGATATATTTTCTTAATGTATTACCATCCAAATGAGGAAGAGAAGTAGAAAGAAGCATGTATCATCAGTAAAGCCATTCTGAAAAATGTCTGGGTCAAACGAACTTCTGCCACGCTTTATTCAAAATACCGCTAACTTGGATGAAGGAACACCTGTGATCTCTACGTAGATTTATGGCAATCCTCTAATAGGATGAAAATATTGTTTAGATTTCTAAATTTTTTCAAAAATAATGTCAAGCTTACTATTTACTTATCTACAGTATAGAAGATATAGATCCTCTCTAAATCAATATAATACATGCAGGCTTCTAGATCTTTATTTGGACCATATTCTTCAATTTGTCTCCCAGCCAAATTTCTATATAAATATCAGCTTAAAAAATGATGCTTAAGGAGAAGAACTCTATTTCTCAATCTGCTGTCCTCTCATGTCTACCCTTGTTACCTTATAGAACTAATTCTTGCTAGGATTAGCCAAGGATCTACCTCTTAATTGCCAAATCCAATGATGTATTTATAGACTGCCCTTCTTCCTGGTCTGGACCTGAGGACATTGGCTGTTGGCTTCTTCCTTGAACATGTTCATTGGCTTTGGTGATCTCTCTCCTGATTTTCTACCTAAATCTCTGATGTTCCGTCTCAGTTTCTACATTGGCTTTGAATCAACTTTCCATTTAGTGAGTATTAATTATTTTAAAGTCACTGTGTTGGGCACTAGTTAGAGAAAAAGATGGCATACAGATGTAGAGAAATAAAATAAAGTAATAAAAGACTAAAACACAAGGGGAAAGGGGAAAAGGACACAGATAATTAAAATGAGAGGAATACAAATGAATACAGTTCATGAAAACATGCCATCTTACAATAATCAATGAGAGCAAGATAAAAAACATAGAGAGACAATTTAGCACATCCAGAAGGAGCATTGTCACTGAAAGGGTTCGGAGATGAGCATCTTCATACACTGGTAACTGGGGTATAAGCAGAGAGCAACTCTTCACAGGGCAATTGGCAATAGATACAAAGATAATTTTTAAAGTACCATAGTTCCTTCTTTAGAAATTTCCTTTTAAAAGGGGAAATGCAGAAGTCTTTGACAAAAGGATATCCTCTGTAGCAGTATATATGAAAAAAAAATGGAAAAAGTCTTTATACTATATTGAAAAATAAGATTTTCATCTAATATTGTATCAAAATAAATCCCTGATGTAGACATAGTTAAATATAAAATATTAAACTAATTAAAATTTTAACTAGAAAACAAGGATTAAAAAGTTCACAGGACCAGACTTACCCTTTCGCTCTACGCAACTGGGCAAAAACACGTAAAACAACAACAACAAAATGACAACTGGGAAAAGTATCTAGCAGAATTCTTTTTAACTACTGGACAATGGGCAGTCCAGGACCAAGATCTTTGTGAAGAGAGAAACTAATGAGTAAGCCCTAAAACCAGCTGCCTTCTGTCCGAGGGCACTTTATGGAACATACCGGCAGGAAAGGATTGATCCCAAGCATAACCCAGGTCTCACTGTTGGAGAGTGAAAAGCAGACTTCACGGAGGAGGAGGTAAATGGCATGTGCAGGACAGGATGAGCCCCAGTGAGAAGGAAGCTACACAAATCCATAGTCCAGTCTGCTGCGGAGTACGAGCAATGCACGTGCAAGGTTAAAGTCTGCGAGAACAAGCAGAGAACAAATGGAGGTCTTCGTGCTCCGTGATTCCCGGAGCTCACTCAGAGCTGAGACACATCCAATTTCTGACCAGTCAGAACCACGTCATCACGGAATAGGCAGGCATTCAGGAGCCATTTCAAAAACAGTCAAAGGTAAACCCACAAAAGCTCGCAAATACGGAGAAGACAACAAAATCCAGGCATTCGTGTAAAATTCTAGTGATCTGGTATCCGTCAACAATTACTAGGCACAAGATGTAGGAAATATAACCCATAATCAAGAGAAAAATCAGTCTTTAGACCTTAAGAACAGCAGATGATGGAATTAATAGGACTGACTTTAAAATGGTTCATGAAAAGAAAGAGAAAGGAAAATATAAGTAGAAATGAATGGGACTTCTAGAGACAAAAAATAATAATAAATGCATAAATCTGTGTGTCTCTATAAATCCCGATATGATGAAAACTCATAAATATGCATGAATAATCGTAACAGAATAATCGTAACAGAATTGTAACATTCAAACCACAGAAAAACCAGTGACAGAAAACCCTTTAAAAATACTGAGGGGGGAGAAACATTACATACAGAGGAACAAACAGGAGAATAATCCTCGCCTTCTAAGAGACTACAGGGGCAAAAAGGCAACGGAACTATACATCCCAATGGCTAAATGAAAAACAAAAACGTATCTTAAAATTCTGCATCCAGTGGGAAAATCCATCAAAGAGGAAGCACATGTATGTGAGGAAAATGCTGAGGCCAGGAAAGAGACAATGGAAGAGGTCAGATGAAGTGATCGCAGACTCGGACGAGCTCAAAGTACTTTGCCTCCTCAGCTGGCAGGACGGAAAGGCTTCCTAAGAGATGTGGTGGTGGCCAGGAATGTCTGGGAGGTTACTGCCTCTGTAGCACAAAGGCCAGGGTGGCCAGGCTTGGCTTAAAAACTAGCCTGGAAAAGATCACTGCTTATGAGTCAGACCAACCTAAGAAGAACAAGGAAATTTTCTCCAGTAACCCATTACTGGAGAAAAATCAATGAATAGAAACAGACTCAGAAAGTGACACAGACAACAAAATAGAAGAATACCATGATAAAGCAGCTATTAAGATACAGTTTCGAGGTTCAAAAGGTAGAGAGAGAAGCATAACAGGGAAATAAATGAGAGGTATAAGAAAAACAAAGTCCCAAATAAAATAAATAAAACCCTAAGAGATAAAGTCTGAGATGTCCTAGATGAAAAATGAAAAACTGGATTGAATTATCACCTTGCTAGACCCTGGGGGGGGGGTGATAACAGACTTGAAGACGCAGGAAACAAATCTAAAATTAAAGACAGGAAAACAATAATGGAAACGATGAACAGAACATTAATAAACTGTAGGACAGTATCCTGAAGGCTAAAAGATGCATAAGTGCACTCTTGGGATAGGACACGAGAAATGAAAGAACAGAAAAAAAAATACTTAAATAACCAAAAAGTTTTCTAATTTGATGAAAACTAAAAGCCTACAAATTCACAAAGGCTTAAAAAAACCCAACAGAAAGAAATGTGAAGAAAATCCTACAAGGCACATCATAATTAAATAGCTGAGATCAAGTGCTAAAATGAAAGCGTAACAGGACGGGGGAACTCGGTAAGCACATGGAACAAAGAGTGAGAGCAGACGGCTTGTCAGAAACTGTGCAAACCAGAGAAAGAGGAGAGGCATCTTTGTAGTAATTAAATATAGAACTGGCAAACTACAATTTTATACACAGCTAAAATAACTTTCCAAAAATGACGGCAAAATAAAGCCTCTCGGGGACATGCAAAAGGTTAGGGAAATCATCAGAAATACTGCACTATAAACGTTCAAGGTAATGCTTCAGGCTGGTGCAAAATGGTACCAGATGAAAAGCTGAGTGTACACAAGGTAAAAAAGAGACTGCAAATCATAACTTTGTGGGCTAATATATATTGACTTCTCGTATGTTTTTAATCTTTTAAAAGACAGTGCTGGTCTAAAACCAAAAAAACAACGCATTGTGGCATTCATAGTACACGTAAAAGTAAAAATGTATTAACAACAGCACAAAACCATGAAGGGGGAAAATGAAGGTGTGCTGGTGGAAGGCTCCTAGGATATGTAAGACAGTTTAGCCTACCTTGAATATAAAATGAGACAAGTTAGGAGTGCCGGGATGTCTCCGATGGGTGAGTGTCTGACTCGGGTTGTCGGCTCAGGTCACAATCTCAAGGTCATGAGATGGAACCCTGTGTCCACCACCACACTCAGCGGGGAGTCTGCTTGAAATTCTCTCTCTCCCTCCTCCCCTTTCCACACTCACGCCACTATCTCCCTGTCTCTAAATAAATAAACCTTTAAAATCTTCAAAAAATGTGGTAAGTTAAGTATGAGTTTGTATTTAAAAACCAATTCGTGGCGCTTGGTGGCTCAGTGGGATAAGCCCCTGCCTTCAGCTCAGGTCATGATCCCAGGGTCCTGGATTGAGCCCCGCATCTGCTCACTGGGGAGCCTGCTTCCTCCTCTCTCTCTCTCTGCCTGCCTCTCAGCCTACTTCTGACCTCTGTCTGTCAAATAAATAAATAAAATCTTTAAAAAAATGTAAAAAAAAAAGAACCAACTCAAAAAATTCTTCCCCCTAGTTTGATAGTGAATTCTACCAAACTCTTAAAAAAGAGGGAATAACAATTTCATGCAAATACTTGCAGAAAACAGGAGGAAATACCTCTTAAACATAACATAAGGCTAGTATTGCCTTAATACAAAACTAGACAAGGGCATTACATGAAATGGTATCGATATTCCCTCATAATCATAGATGTAAGAAGACTTAACAAAACTTGAGCAAATCATATGCAACAAAAGATGATTATAATACATCATGACTCGTGATGGTTACTCCCAAGAATGAAAGACTGGATTAACATTTGAAACCAACGTAATCTGCCATATTAACAGATTAAAATAGGGAAGACCATACGATCACCTCAAATGATGCAAAAGGAACTTTTAAAACAACTCAGTGGCCATTGATACTAAAATCTCCTAACAAGCCAGGAACAAGAGAGAACTTCCTCAAGCTGATAAAAGGCATCTAAAAATGTACTGCTAACATCACATTTAATAATGATGGACTGAATCTTTTCCCCGAGACTGGGAATAAGAATGCTCACTTCTTTCATTTGGCGTGTGCAGGAGTTCCTAGTCAAGTGAAATATGGCGTAGACAGACAGACAAATATATAAATGCCATACTGATTGGAATAGAAGTTAACTGCCTTTATTCACAGACAGCAAGCCTGTCTACATAGAAATTCCAAAGAAATTTACAAAAAGAAATTATAAAACTTAGGAGATTCAAAAGGCCATTGGATACAACGGGAGTACACAAAAAATCAGTAGTTTTATATGCTAGCAATAAACAACTGGCATGAAAACACAACAGAAACATGTAAGGAGAAACTAAAAAAAGTTATGCAAGACCTATATACGAAAAATCACAAAACTTTTTTTTTTAAGATTTTATTTATTTATTTGACAGACAGAGATCACAAGTAGGCAGAGAGGCAGGGGGAAGCAGGCTCCCTGCTGAGCAAAGAGCCTGATGCGGGGCTCGGCCCCAGGACCCTGAGATCATGACCTGAGCAGAAGGCAGAGGCTTTACCCACTGAGCCACCCAGGTGCCCCTCACAAAACGTTTTACTAGAACTTAGAGAACACGTAAGTAAACAGATACACTGAGTGCAGGCATCAGAACACTAATATTACTGACAGGTCCGTTCTTCAACTAATCTATAAGCTCAAAACAATCCCATCACAGTCCCAGCAGGCTTTTCAGAAAAGATTAAGAGATTAAAAAGCTGATACTAAACTGATATGGAAATGCAAAGGACCTAGGAGGGCCACAACAATTCTGAGAGACAACAGTGCACTTCCTGATGATAAGATATACTTTAAAGCTATAATAATCAAGTCAGTATGGTATTGGTGTAAGGAAAGACACATCAATTGATGGAATTTAACAGGGAGTCCAGAAATAAATAGATGGCATCGATTTTTGACAAAGGTATCAAAGTCAGAGTACAGCCTCTTCAACAAAAGATGGCGGAGAAACAGGATATTCATAAGGGGAAAAAATGAACCTCAATCCTTATCTTACTGTATACATAAAAATCAAATAAAAATGGGTCATAGACGTAAATGTTGTACAACTATAGAAGTTTTTAAAAGAAAATATTTGTGACTTAGGGCAGACAAAGACTTCTTAGGTAGTAAACCAAAAATATAAAAGCCAGAAAACAGAAGAATTGATAAACTAGGGCTTTAAAATTAAAAACTACTGTTGTCAAAAAATATCAAGAAAACAGACAGGGTACAGTACAGGAGAAATTATCTGTGATATATTTGGCAAACTACTTATAACTCTTAGAATACAATAAAAAAACAAACCAATTAATAAATAGGCAAAATATTGGGACAGGTCACAAAAACTGTATTTAAACAGCCAAGAAGGGTGTGAAAAGATATTTAGTATCATTAATCATCAGAAATGGAACTTAAAATTATACTACTACATTTCTGTATACGAACTAGAATAACTAAATTAAAAAGACTGACTCCACCAAGTGTTGGTGAGAATGTGGAACCAACAGAATTCCTACAATATCAATACTGGAAAAGTCAAATGACACCACTACTTTAGAAAACAGTGTTGGAATTTTTTAAAAACATAAACACATGCTTATTAGAAACTCGGTAATGATACTGCTCAGTATATAACCAAGAGAAAAGAAAACTGGCTCATGAATGTGCATATCCCCTTCATTATTAGGCAGTAACTGGAATTAATCCAAATGTACACGAAGAGCAGGGTAGATTAACAAGCCTTCCTACGGCCATACGTGCATCACCTACTCAGCCAGAAATGGAACAAGCTTGGGAGAAATGCAACAAAAATACTGGGCTGAGAAAAAGACACAAAGAACAACACATATTGTATGATCCCATTTCAAAGATATTTCAGAAATGGTAAATCATATCTTTAGGTCAGAAGGCAGGTCAGTGGTTGCCTTGGGCCAGATGTGGGTTGGGGGACTGGGTGACAGATGACATGGAAGAACTTTTTGAGGCTAGGGAAATGGTCCACCATCTTTATTATAATGGGAACTCCATGCACATATACGTTTGTCAAAATTCACGTATATTTTGTAATTTTTAAAAATTACGAATTTTTAAATTTTTAAAAATTCACCTCTATTTAAAGTGGGCACATTTTATTATATGTAGATTATACCTAAGCAAAGTTGATTAAGTAATGGAAACAATCTAAATGTTCAAAAATTTGGTCAGGATTTAATAAATTAGCATGTATCTACATAATTAATTACCAGACAATGAGTATTTTATAACACCAAATAAAATGGAAACTGTGTACAGTATACAAACAGGAAAATATATTAATGTGGTAATAGCAATTATTGCTAGATGGTGAGATTTAGAGTGGTTTTCATCTTCTGTTTTATACCTTGAAAATTACTTGTAATTATTTGTTTAATATTAATTCCCCCAAACACTAAGATTTCCTTAAATACAGAGACCATCTGTCTTATTCACATCGTAGACCAAGTACGCTGCACAGTAACGAGCCTGTAGCAACAAGCAGTCAATAAATTTTTCAACTGAATTGAAATAACTTTTTGGCTTTTTGATGTTCTGCAATGAATGTGCAGTTGTTACATTTATAATAGGAGAAAACCTTACAAAGCTGTCACACACTGTGTACTGTTAACCTTTGTGACAAATTTAATGCTCTATTAATTTGGTTTTCTTGGCAGAGGCACAAGGAAAAGAGAAAGACAACACAAGTACCTAGAGCTTGGCATCCTTACCACCAGACCTCGTATTCTGTGTTATGTGCTTTCTAAGTATGTCAAAAATGAAGGGGAATTCAAAAATATTTTTCAAGTAATTATTTATAGGGAAAATAAGGCTTACAGTTTTGAAGATAAACTATTTTCATTAGAAGCAAAATAAAATCATATAAAATACCTGAATATCATTTTGTTCAAAAACAGTAATGAGTTATTTGCTACTGAAGCAAAAAGCATGTTTAGAAATTTAAGTTCCTTTAAGGGAAAGACTCCATGTTTTTTGGTTGGTTGTACTTAGTCCTACTGTAGGAAGACACTAACATGAATAGATTATCTTAACCTACTAAATAAGTCTGTATTTCATCACGTAACCCATGTTTATTTTGAATATAGACTGATCTATTTTGAAAAAGTTATATTCTTTATTTTAACCGAAGAGTAACTGACATACAAAGGCCTACTAGTTTCAGGAGTACGTCATAGTGATAGTGACTCGATATTTCTATATATAGTAAAATGATCCTCACAATAATTCTAGCTATCATCTGGTCACCATATGCCTATGTTGTACATCACATCCCCATGATTTATCTGTTTTATAACAAAGTTTGTAACTTAGTCCTCTTCATCGATTTTTATTGCCCTCCTCCCTCTGGTAACCAACAGTTTATTTCCTGTATTTATAAATCTGTTTCTGTTCTGTTTGTTCACTTGCTTTGTTTTTTAGATTCCACATCGAAGTAGAATCTATAGCTTATCTATCTTTCTCTGCCTGAATCATTTCATTTAGCACAGTGCCCTCCTGGTCCAACCATGTTGTTGTGAATGGCAAGAGTTTGTTCTTTTTTATGGCTGAGTACTATTCCATTGTATATGCAAGTGTTTGTATAGATATGCATATATATACAAAGTTATAAAAGTAAAAGTAACATATATCCTAAATGATATAAATGTAATATAATATTAAACATTATATATACAATATATAATATATAATATATATCACATCTTCTTTACCCATTCATCTATCAGTAGACACTTAAATATCCTGGCTATTATAAACAATGCTGCAATGAGAGGAGAGATGTGTTTCTCTTTTCAAATTAGTGTTTTCATTTTCTCTGAGTAAATATCCAGAAGTGGAATTTGCTAGATCATATGATAGTTCTATTTTTATTTTTTGAGAAACTTCCATACTGTTCCCCATGGTGGCTGCACCAGTTTGAATTCCCAACAATACTGTACAAGGGGTCCCTTCTTTGTACATTGTCGCCAACACTTATGATTTTTTTGTTTTTGTTAACAGCCAATCCAATGGGTGTGAAGTGATATCCCATCGTCACTGTGAGTTGCATTTTCTGATGATGAGTCATGCTGAGCATTTTTTCATGTGTCTGATGGCCACTTGCATGTCTTCTTTGGAAAAACATCTATTCAAGTCCTCTGCCCATTTTTTAATGGAGTTCGGTATTTTTATATTAAATTGTATAAGTTTTTAATATATTTTGGATATTAATGCCTGATCGTATGAATTATTTACAAATATCTTCTTCCATTCAGTAAGGTGCCTTTTCATTTAGTTGATGGTTTTCTTCACTGTGCAAAAGTTTAGTATTTAATGCAAGTAACTTTTCAAAAAACAAAAAAATCTGGAAATAAAAAATTTCCTAAGAATTTCACTGCAATCTAAGATTTTAAACTCATTTTTCTTCTTGTATATACCACTTGTACAACTTTCAGTCATTCCTTGGTAATGGTAGAAAACAAAAAGGGTTAACTAGAGAGTAACAAAATATACTCCATGATGACATTTATTATCACAACATCCACTGAGCTTAAAACCTGAATATTCTGAAGACAACTAATTAGTTAAAGCAAGACATGTCTGCACCATGGGTGGATCAACACACCCCCTGGGTTTGTAAAAAGACTGAAGATTAAAAGAATGGCTCTGGCTCACCACAGAGAAACAAATCAATGCCAGTGTCTTAGTCTGTTCAGGCTGCTCTATAACAAACACCCAAGATTGGGGGCGGCTTTGACACAATAGAACTTGACTCCTCACAGTTCTGGGAAGTCCAAGATCAAGGCACTGGCAGACTGGGTGTCAGGTGAGAGCTTCCCTCCTAGTTCACCAATGGCTGTCTTTTTGCTGTTATCCCCATGTGGTGGAAGGGCAAGTAAACTCTTTGGGGTCACTCTTTTAAGGGGACTAATCCCTCCCACAAGGGCTCCATCCTCATGACTCATCGCCTCCCAAAGACCCTGCCCTCCTGGTACCATCACACTGGGGGTCAGGCTTCAACACTGGAGTCTTGTGGTGAGGGGGACACAAATATTCAGTCCATAGCAAATACTACACAACTGGAACAATATTAAATACATCATGAAATAAACACTTGAATACTTAATTTTATAGGCTCGAATGAAAGTATTCTTACATTTAACAGGCAAGTCTTCATTGAATTATCTCCCAGATAATGTTTATCCTTTTTACAAGCTAAGCTCACAGTTTGCATTTATTTCACACCGGAAAATTAATGCAAAGTAATCAATGTTTGCACTTAATTTTTAAGTAAGGTTCTTTTGAAAATGATTATGATACAGATGTAAGTACAAAAATGCCTTATTTAATAATATAGTTCAATATATATTTCTTGAACTACAAATTAATCCTTTAGAATACCACAGAAGAACTGACAGAGATCTAAGGTCAGAGTTGCTGGAGACTGAAACTGTGTTAGCTATAAATTATCAGCTAAATGGCTCAAGCCCTATTCGTCTGCTTCTTGGCCCCTTCCTACAAGTCTGAAAATGTAAAAAGAATTCTAGATCACCAACTAGGTGACCGGTATTTCTGTGAAAGCATAGCCTGTACACAGGCAATTTTTTAAAAAAGTAATGCAAGTTAAAATTTTCTGGGATTAAAAGTCTAGAAATACTTAAGGATGTGAAAAGACAAAAAATACCTTCCTTTAATCATTTTAAATTTCCAATCCATTATTATAATTAAAATAATTCTTCATTTGGAAAATAAAACATACTTTTAAAAAGGTAAAATTTCTCAAGGTAATTCTTTTAAAATATTTATATTTATTAGGATATATGTGATATATCTGGGCTATATTCAATACCAATACAAGAAAAATAATACACACTGTCATTCTGGAGCATTAAGAACAGTACATTCTAACAACAATCATAAAAGCTACATAATGTTATCTCCATATTACAGATGACTAAATATAATAAGCGATTAAACATAAGTGATTATTCTCATTACTATCAGAATAGGCACTATTGTTTTAGATTTACTTATTTACTTATTTGAGAGAAAGAGAGAGAGAGTGAGTCTGGGGGAGGATGGGTAGAGGGAGAGAATCCTAAACAGATGCCCCGCTGAGCGCAGAGTCCCAATAGGGCTCCATCCCAGGACCCTGAGATCATGACCTCAGTGGAAACCAAAAGTCAATGCTTAACTGACTGAGCCCCCCAGGCGCCCCACAACAACAGGCACCATTTTTGTGTACTGCTACTTGCTGGGCACTGTACCAAGTGACTTACGGGCATAACCTGCAAAACATCCTTATAAAATAGTTACTATCTGCATCACAGAAACGAGAAAACCAAGGCTTGGAGGTGTTATAAAAGTTGCCCACCATCACATAGCTATTCAGTCTCTTTCCAGGGCCTCTGAGCCTCTAGCTGCTTCCCCATACTTTTTGCTACCAAGTCTCAAACTAAGCACTACGTCCTCAAACAGGTAACTCAATTTAGCGTAAGTAGGTTCTCCATTTTTTTCTCTCTCATACTATAGTATTCTGTTCACGATTATGATATTTATTGGGTTTATTTTCTAATATGACTGTTTATTCACCCCAGTGCACCCTAAGACCAGAACCCAATAAGCACTGAGTAGACATTTCTGAATGATAAACAAACCTTATTTGGAAAACATACATCTTTAAATAGTCCATTGGTCAAAAAAACAGGACATGAGAAATCAGTAAATTTGGGAAAAGAATAGATACAACAGATACAAAAAAAATGCAAAAACATACATAACATTAAAATATGCTATATTCATATGTAAATACAACAAAAAATTGGTTCCTATAGGGAAGTTTATACATTAAATAATTGTATTAGAAAAGAAAAAAAGGTTTAAATAAATGCTTCAAGTTTCCAGATTATGAAGCAAGGGTAAGAAAAGCAAATTAAATCCAAAGAAAGGAAATAATAAAGGTAAGAGTAAAAACCAATGAAATAGGCAACTCCAAAATACTAGAAGAAAAACAATAGAACCTAACACTGAGAATATCCATAAAAATTATTAACCTTTAGGAAGAATGATCAGAAATAAAGAGAATATACAAATTGCAATAGTAAAAGAGAGATGTTAACCACTGCTCCCTACAGACACTAATGCAGTAACAAGAGATTATTAACAATATTAAGCAAATACACTTAAAATTTTAGATGAAATGAACAAATTCTTGGAAACACATAAACTACCAAAGCTTACTCAAGGTAAAAAAAAAAAAAAGGCATGGGTGTGTATATATATATATATATTTTTAATTAATTATTAAATTTTTTCCAGTTCATTATAAAAACCTTCCTACAAAGAAAACTCTTGGTCCAAAAATTTCACTGGTGAAATCTACCAGAAAACAGAAGAGGACGCAGTGCTTCCCAACTCATTTCAAGAGGCAAACATTACCCTGAGTTCAAACCCAGAGACATTACTTGGGGTAGGGAAGAGGAGAGACCTAAAGACTATTACAAAGAAACAAGTATTTAAAATTCTTAATAAAATTTTAGCAAACTGGATTCAAGAACACATTGAGAGGGTAATATCTCATAATTAAGTTGGTTTATTTAAGAAAGGCAAAATTGGTTTAACATTAAAAAAAATCAAACAACAAAATTCAAGGTATTAGCAGAATAAAGAAGAAACAAAAATGCAAGAGATTAGAAAGAAGTAAAATTGTGTCTGTCCTCACCAATATGATCATCTATACAGAGAATCTCAACACATTTACAAAAACAATTTTTAGCAAGAATGTAAGATTCAAGGGTAATAAATATTAATTGCATTTCTATATATTATCAACCAACAATTCAAATTGGAAAGACCAATCACTTAAAATAACATCAAAAACAAAATAGTTCAGGATAAATTTAGCAAAAAATGTTCAAGACCTGTACCCTAAAAACTACATAATATTGTTGAAAAAAATTAAAGAAAATCTAAATAATCAGAAAGATATACCATGCTCATGGATCAGAACACATTATTGTTAATATGTCAGTTCTCTCTAAATTGATCAATAGATTTAATACAAGCCCAGCTGAAATGAAGGCGATCTTTATGTAAAAATCAATAAGCTTATTCTATAATTTATATGGAAATATTAAGGAAATAAGGTTGTGGAAACAATTTTTTTTAAAAGAAGAGCAAAAGTGGAAGACCCAAATGCCCAATTTTAACACTTACTCTAATGTAAGTGTTGAAGACAGTGTGGCAGGCATAAGAATGGACAGAAGCAGATTAATGCAACAAAAGAGAGGGTTCAGATATCCACCCACATGTATATGGTCAAATGATTTTTGATGGAAGTGTCAGGGTAATTTAGTGGGAAACAGACTGTATTTTCAACAAATATGCTGGAACAACCAGACATCCAAAAGCAATAAAAAAAAAGAGGAAGAAGAAGAATAATAATTTTGACTCATATAGCACCATATACAAAGATTAACTTGAAATGGATCATAGACCTAAATGTAAGTGCTGAAACTATTCACCCTTTTAGAAGAAAACATGGGAGAAAAGTCTGAAACTTGGGTGAGGAAAAGAGGTTTTAAATTAAACACAAAATGCACACACACACACACACACACACAAAACATGATGAAATATTTCATCTACTTTAAAAGAGTTGTCCTTCAAAGGACACTTTTAAGAAATCTTAACAAAAGAAGATATCCAAACAGCAAATCAACACAGAAAGATGCTTAATATCATTAGTTGTTCAGGAAGTTCAAATTAAAACTACAAGATAACACTACATGCCCACAAAAATGGGTAAAGTATAAAGACTAACCATGACAAGCGTGGTGATGATGGTAAATAACATCCTAGAAATGCAAAATGTAATTTAGCAGTTTCTAAGGAAGCTGAACATACCAAATGACCCAGAAATCACATTCTTAGATATCTACCCAAGATAACTAAAAATGTATGTCCATTCAAAGTTTTGTACTGGAATATTCACAAATTTTTTTCATAGTAGCCCAAAATGCAAAGAACTCAAATGCCTATCTCCTAGTGACTGTATAAGCCTATTATGATACCACCACTTAATGGAGCAAATCCATAAAAAGAAACAAGCTACTGATAGATGCAACAATTTTGATGAGTTTTTAAAGTAATATGCTAAGTGAAAGATGCAGGACACAAATGGCTAGATACTGTGTTTGGAGATTATACTTGGGGGGATTATACTTTTTAATATTTAGGTATCGTATTGCAATGCCTTGTGCTTTTTTCAAGGTCTCCAACTGCACATATATTGTGTCTTTGGTTTTCACTCTTTTGAATGCTCACTCTGAGTAATGCAACCTTTGTCTGAGAAGTTAAATAACCCAAAAAATGTGGTGTTGTGCCATAACCACACAGCGAAGAAGAATCATGGAAAGAGGCAAAGCCTGGCCAGCTCCTACACTTCCTCATCTGAGATTCTAGATATGAAAATAAGCCTCTTAGATATTAAAGCTAGTCAAGGCTTTGAATTATTACCTTTGATGCATGATATACTGGCGTAATAATTTATCTCAAAAAATAGCCTTGAACTATTATGAAAGTACACTAAAATGCAGTATATACTAAAGTATATACTAAAAATATTCCCAAACGTATTTTGCCTTCAACTTTATGTGCTTAAGTGAATATTATAATGCATCTTTCTTGGCTTGGGAATTTTTGAAAAAGCTCTGGATGAAAGCAATAGAATTCTGATCTAACCTACATAGTATATTAATAACTAAAATAGTTAGCAAAGAAATTAACTTGTCAGACTCCTGACAATAAAGATATTTATAGGCATATAAATTTAGTAAAATTCTCAAAATTATCACTATGAATATAAAATGATACTTTTAATTTAAAAATCACCCAAATCACACCTCCATAAATTAGTAAGTAGCAGTAGAGTGCTGACTGCTGGGACTTCTGCCTCATGAGAATTTAAAATGAGATGATTCTGGTTCACTGAAGACAAAAATGCCAGCCAAATAATGAAAATCTGAAATAAGTATGAGAGGATCTTAAGACTGGCATGCAACTCAAAGTCATATCCAAAAAATAGAGTGAATTTTATCAAAGTAATTAATATAGTATACAATGAGCTAAGTATGGACAAGAAAAGTGAATAAATGAAAGTGTTAGTTTCACCTATAACCACACAAAGAGAGGAATGTGAAGAATTTATCAGATGAATAAACATTTCTACCCAGTGATTTTCCTTTATCCCCTAATAGATACCTTAACTTTCAATTTCAGCCTGAAGAGAGATTTTGAGAGTTCCAGAAAGAAATATGGCTGAGTAAGATTTGGGGGAAGAATCCTAAGTAGAGGCATTCTAGTTTTATTTTTTTTATTATATTTTAAGAATTTTAAGTAATTTCTACCTCCAATGTGGGGCTTGAACTCACAACCCCAAGATAAGAGTTGCATGCTCCCCCAACTGCACCAGCCGGGCCTCCCCCGAGTAGAGGCATTCTAAACCAACAGTCACCATCTTCGTTTTCACTTTACTTTTCTTCTATTTTCCTCAGAATATTTTTCTCTTTCTTATGAAAACTTGGTAATACCGAAGCCACAAAAAGAGACTTGATTTGGATATGTTAGCTGCAGTGTCCCTGGGCACATTACTAGAGTGCTTTCATAATTTGTTCTCCAGATGCCTAAAGACTATTTACCCAAGGTTGCCCGGAATTCACTTTCACAGCCTTGAGCTCCAAACACACTCCTGTAAATTCCAATCTATCACCAACGTTCATGCCTTGCATCAACCCAAGAAAAAAGGAAGAACTCATGCATCGGCTTGGGAACTAGTCTTTGTCAAATCCAATGCACATTTTCCAGTTGTTACCTTGCAGGATTCACTACACTCTGTTCCACTTAATACACTGTACTTGGCTTCGCAGGCTTCTCCTGCCTGCCTCTCCTGCCCAGGATGCTCCTGAGGCTTCTCCATCACCAACATGTCTAATGTTGGTCTCTCCAGGCACCATTCTTGGCCACTAATGTTCCAACTCTACATATTTTTCTCACCCTGGACATTTCTTCCCTTCTTTGGTTTTAGCACTGCTGATGAGGCCTGTTTGTGTCTCTGACCTAACTCTCCCTCCCTGTAAGCCCCACTAGGTACCTCAAATGTAAGATGATCGCGCCACAACTCATTCCTCATCCTGTTTCCTGATCTTTCGAACAGCCCGGTGTCCATGCAATTCCCCCTCAAGCAGCAAACAGGAAACCGTGTGATATTTTTCTCTTTCCATTAGTCATTAAATCCTGGAAATACTAGGGGCACCTGGATGGCTCAGTTGATTTAAGGATCTGACTCTTGGTTTTAGCTTGTCATGACTTCACGGGCTATGAAATCAAGCCCCATGGCAGGCTCTGCACTCAGCATGGAGTCTGCTTTCCCTCTTCCTGTGACCCTCCCCCTGCACCTGCTATGTTTTCTCATGAAAATAAATACATAAATCTTTAAAAATCAATCAATCCTGGAAATTCTGGTACCTAAACATGATTAGAATTTTATTCCTTCTAATATTGCCTCAATTAATGACCCTATCAGTTTATGACTAAATTAGTAAACAGACACAAACAGACCTAAATGCAGTGTCTTCTCAAGTAGTTCCCGTTTCCAGTTCTGTGTTCTTCAATCCAAGCTTCATACTGCTACAAAGTGTTCCTTCTGAAACATTTTCTTACAGAAAGTTTTCCATGATGCTCCACTATCTTCAGGATAAAATCTAAACTGGTTGGGAGAGAAGATCTGTCCTAATATGACGCTACTTGTTCAGACACCCCACACACCATCTCACATCTGGGCAGGTGGGGGGGAAATGACATATTCCTGTACGTTCTACAGGTTATATTTCCTCCGTATGACTGTTCTCCTTCTCGTTCTTAGGGATCGAAGGTATAGTGAAAGTCCTAGCTTAGAAACAAAGTGAGGAAGAGTTTCATTTCCTACCCTGGCATTCTGCCCCCTTCTCTCCTCTCTTCCTTCTGGATTGATTCAAGGGCCCATTCTCTGTATCCCACGGCAACCAGCGTTATCATAGCAATAATGACACTATAAAGTAGGTGCATATTCTCTTGTCTAGAACTCAACCACATAGTCATCTTTTAAAAGAAAGCACCATGTTTTCCTTATTTCTGTATCTGCTGAGGTCCACTCTCCAGCAGCGGCTCACTCAATATTTCATAGGCAAATGGACTATAATGGAATAGGTTCTAAATGCATACTTAAGTTCTCAGGTATAATCAAAATCGTTGCTGAGAACTCCTGAGGAAGGTACTACACTGCAGACCTAACTCACGGTCTCAATATGGTCAAGCCCAGCAGTTCTGCCTCCAGCACTGAAACCCTGTGGTTTCTTCAGACGAACGCCTGTGGTTACAACGCACTTAGTGACACCGATTTAGGAAAACTATGTATTTTTAAGCATCGGAGCTTTTATCTCATGAAACTCTGGGTGCCAAGTAGAAACTGACATGCGTAAAAGAGTAGCACATTTATTTCTTATCTTACGATGACTCTGTGAATACATTTATCCGGAAAAATGGCAGAGTCACCATATCCTTCCTATCTCTCTACCTCTATGTGGCCTCTTGCTGACCCCATTTTTTTTTTTTAAGATTTAATTTACTTATTTGACACAGAGAGAGACAGCAAGAGAGGGAACACAAGGAGGAGGAGTGGGAGAGGGAGGAACAGGCCTCCCTCTGAGCCGGAAGCCTGACAAGGGACTTAATCCCAGGACCCTGGGATCATGATCTGAGATGAAGGCAGGCGCTTAACGACGGAGCCACCCAGGTGCCCCTTGCTGACCCCATTTCTTGAATTCAAGTAAGTTAACAGCAATTATGATGGGATCCCCACTGTACCGACATGCCTATAAGCAGGCACTGTTGATGTCCTACACCAATATCCTCTCAAATCCACTTCCATCAAGATGTATTAATGCTTTAAACAATACCAACAAACACAGGGATGGCAACAGGCATGGCTGCGGGCATGCTAAATTCCTGTGCAATCAGGCTGAAAGAAATCCATATATTCACAAAAAAATGTGAATGTCAGAAAAAAAAATGTCTCAACTGCTATATTTCTATTTCATGATAAAATATCCCAAAACATAGGTGAAAAGGATGCTGTTGCTAATTAGAAATCAAGACAACAAGTATGATTTAAGTAAAAACTGGGCTAGTTATAATAACTTCAAGAGGCCCATGAAAGAAGCCCACCTCAGGGTACAGGTTGGGTATAAAGAGACTTGAAGATGCTGCCCTTTGGGTGAGCTCTGTTTACCAGAGCTCCCTTCCTTTCTTTCTTTTAAAAATATTTTACTTATTTATTTGAGAGCGAGAGAGAGGAGCAGAGGGAGGAGGATAAGGAGGGCTGCACGGAATGCTGAGCCTGACACGGGGCTCGATCCCACAACCCTGCGCTCGTCACCTGAGCCAAAACCAAGAGTGGGAGGCTTAACTGACTGAGCCACCCAGGTGCCCACAGAGCTTCCTTTCCAACAGACCCGTCCCTTAGATGCCACCCAGAGGTTCCCCACGGGGTAACCGGCCCCCCACCCCCGTCCCGCGCCTCGGTGAATGCTGGTGTGGACTGCCTGGGTGAGTTTATAGCTTCCCTTACTTTACCTCTACTTCAACCTTATTTCCAAACATAAGTACCATGTTTAGTATTTTTTCTATAGCAATGGAATTTTCTACATTTCTAGGAAGCATCCTTGGGCAGAATAAATGTCACAGTGAACCTAAAGCAAAACCAAAATTAAGTAAGTCACCCTAAAGATATACTGAACATAGATTTCCTTCGCAGAAGTGATAAATTTAAGAATAGAAATAATCACATCACGTTCCAAGAACTAAATAACTATTTGCATTTATAAAGTACATTCAAAAGTACATCTAAAATGTATTTAGAAATACCTAATAACTTTAAAGAGAGAAAAATTGGGAAATTATACATACAGAACTTTCATTTTTCCTAAAATCTTCTAAATATAATCAAAATTTCCTTTAATATATATATACACAGCAATGCTGTAATTACTATCCATGCACTTGAAAATTGCACACCACACACAGAATCGGTTCACCTGCCACAATCCGTGAAATAATTTGGTCTTTATCTATAACACGTTCTCGAAACAGAAAGTCCGAAAAAAGAGAGAAATAATGTAGGAGTTTCAGTGCTAAAGAAAACCATCTGGCTAGTCTGAAAATCTGCTTTTATGTGTGTAAAATTGTTTCAACAATCATCAGTTAATTAATCCCAGAAGTGTGCCAGGTTTAGAATGCGAGTGTGGGTGCAGCGGCCCCCAGGAGGCTCCGAAGCTTCCCTCGTCGCAGCACACGAGCCCTCTCCCTCCTGTGCAGTCCCGTGGTTCTGCGTCTGTGGTTCTGATAAAGCGGTAATTACCACCTCACACCCAGTGTGCGTACTGTACCTTGCCTTCCCCACTTGACTGCAAACTCTTTGAGGGTAAGCTCTATGTTGATTCAGAGTTTATGCCTCACCATACCTACCCGGGTGCCTTGCACAAAGCCTCAAAAAATACATAGTTTATAAATACACTCACAGGCACTCCCTCCTGAAAAAAAAAATGCAAGTCTTTTCCCCCAAAATAAACTATGTAGTACATTACTTTGGTTTTTTTTTCTTCCCCTATTTCTCAGCAGTTTCCAGTTTAAAAATCCCTGTTATCCATGCTCCCAGAGAGAATTTATTCGTCCAATTCATGTAACCTATTCATTCAAACCACCCAACAAATACTTGCCGAGCTCCTACTTCGCTAGGTAGCGTGAAAGGGGCTGGGGTTACATCAGCAAAAAAGCCTTAGGGAGCTCAGAGTCTAGTAGGAAAGACATACAGGTCAATAAGTAATTACAAAACGAGGTGATAATTGTTATAACGAATGTGAAGACATGATACTCGGTAAGAGTAGTTCTCCAATTTAAGAGTGCTTCCAGTTTCTCTTTGTAGTTTCTCATTTTCCTGATCTTAGGATCTGCCCTGCTCATCCGTCTCTCCGACCATCCGTCCCTCAGCCTAATCCTTCCTTCAGTTCTTAAAGACATAATGTATACCTGTGGTACTAAATACAGAAACTGGCCCAGAACGCGTCAGGAGAAAGAAGTCTTCCTCCCACCTTGTCCCCAGTCACCCGTTTATCCTCCCAGCCCAGTGCACAACCACGGAGCGGTCAGCGCACGCGCAGAGACACGGCTCCGGGCACGTGGTCGTGCTCTCGCTTACCCACGACAAGGGCAGCTTCCGCCCCTCCACCTTGTTTCTTTCCCTTCGCGGAAATCGTTCTCCATCAGCCCACCGCGGGCCGCCTCCATTCTTTTTAATGGGTATCAAGTATTCCGCGGCATGGATCCCACACAGTTTATTTAAGCATCTCCTGAGCAAATGCTCATCTGAGGCTCTGCAAATGCTGCCCTGAACGTGTTTATCCGTGGAGCACCCTGCGGAGTATCTCTGAATATGTCTGTAGGAGGTATTCCTGGAAGTGAAACTGGGCTCGAGAATACGAGCGCTTTTTGCTTTGATCGGGGCTAACATAGAGGATTCACTGGTTTAATTTCCCACAAAACGGGAAATACCCACTTTCATAACATAAATTATTAACCTTTATAGAAATGGCTCACAAATCTGTACCCAGAGTTCTGACCCCTTACTTATTCTCTGTGGTATCTCTGTGAGATGTCCATGATCTTTCAACATACACATTTCCTTGGATCCTCAGGAAAACCCTTTTGGAAAGCAAATTTACAGCCTTACCCTCAACGCATTCTCTGTAAGTTTACTCAGTTCTCCTTGATTCCAACTCAAAGCCACCTTCGACCCTTCACCCATACCTGATTCCCTGGTCCTTAGGGCGGACCGGTCCTGCGCAATTCCACAAAGGTCATTGTCTTTGTACTTATTCAGACCACCTCCGGGCTATTCTCATCCAGCCACTCGGTTCTCCTTGCCTTGTGCTCACCTGGTGCTTCTGCTCACGCGATCCCCTCTGCCTAAAGAGTCTCGAGCTGAAATCCCAGGAAGCCCGGAACATCTACCCTTAATGCTGGATCACCCAGAAAGCATTTTCCTTTTTTTTTTTCATGAAGCATTTTCTAATATGAACGGATAAGCACTTAGGTCTTTCACTGTGTGTTCCTATTTATAAGGTAAATTACAAACGTCTTCATAGAAAGGATGACGTCTTAGCACCTTCTGGCAAGCCCACACTGCCTTGGCATTTCAAATGTGATTACCTAATGAGTGTGGATGAATGCTTACAAATGAAGTAATTCCTACAAGTCAGATAATTCTATACAAGAACATATTCTGTAGAGGATATTTAATCCATTTACTTTGGAAAATATTTTCAGGTCTGTGAAATAAAATCCCCTATTCAATAATTAAATTTATTTCAGAAAACCCACAGTGTAAAATATTTCCAATCAACTATTCCAGTAAATAAAAATTTCCCTCACACGATATAAAACAGGGAGGACAAAGTACAGGGAACAAAGGAAGAGGACGTTAACTGCATTTCTCTTCAAAACTACAAGATCCTTTCAAGTCTCTCAAATGTAGTCAAGGCTATCTAACTACTAGGTAAAAGAAGAGGGAACTCTGCCACGATGTTCCTACAGACTATGGCTCAAGTGAGTTGAAGATGGGCTAAATAATCTTTTACCAGTTTCACAAATACTTGGAAAGAACTTTGCAAAGCATCATAAATCCTATATTTCCAGCTTTCCAAATTAAATCATACGATTTCCATTAAGCATATTTGTGCTAAAACATTTTACATTAAAGAAATACAGAGAGAAAAAGAATAGGATTACGCTTTCCAATACATAAAGGCAGTCATGAAAAATATAAGCGACCATTAGAAATGATTCAGCTCCCATCTCCCCAGGAGCTACACAAATCCTTGCCAGGAAGTAGAAACCTGTTACATTATAACTTATATTTTCAGTAATTAAGAAAAATGATGACAATACTACCATGCATATGCAAGTGCTGGGTTTACTTCTTGACTCACCTCTCCCCCATTTACATATTCCATCACAAAACACAAACGGTCTTTTGTCTGGAAGGAATATTTCAAGGACTTGAAATGAAAAAGAAAAAATGTTACATTATAATCCAGTATTCTTATAACAATACCAAAATAGAATACTTAGAAACAGTAAGCTTGAGGGATGGAACGAATTGTTCTTGTCCTGAACAGTCTACTTACTCCTTAAGAGAGCTGAAGAGTTTTGAAGGACATAAAACAAATTTTGTTTAGATCAGCACTGGCTACTGTTAGGGGAAAGGTTAAAATTAAAATTTTAAGTAAAAATGCACTTAGTAATTATGATGAGCACCTCTCGGTCTATTGTGCTGTCTCTCTGAAAGGGTATTAGTCCCTGAAATTCCCAGCTGCATGACCTTCACGTGGGGAAGTCTTAGGAACACAGCTCGAGCAGATGTGCTCAGGCTTCTCACACAGCTTCAACACTGTGTTTTGCATACCCGGTAGGTGCATAGCATGCCTGAATTCAACAGAGTTGGCTCATATAATTGTATAAGTTAACGACATCAGAACTTCGGGGTTCACTTGCTATACTGGACAATATAAACACAGCAGCGTAACAAAATCAGTCTAGAGGTCGGATCATGTCTCTGGAAACATTCCTATTTTACACAATCCTAACTCTTTAAAAGGTTCCCCCTTTGGAAAGTCTACCTGTTACTACTTTTTTTCTCTTTCTTTTCTACCTGTTATTTTTAATCTTAATACACTTCATTAGAACCAGGAAGAAATTATGGCTCTACTACAAGCGACCTAAGTACAAGACTACAAAAATCAGTTTCTTTCTCAACAAGTAATATGCATGTAAATGAAGAAAACATATCATGATTTATCCTACCTTTAATTTAATGTATTCAGTATTCCTGGGTCTCTTAAAAGTACTCTATACTTAGGGGAAGTCTCAATTTCTATAAAAAATTTTCAGTCAAGATTTTCTGCCTTTCATATCTGGAGACAAGCAAAGCTGCCTGATCATTTAAATATTTATCAGAAGCCAATAAACAAAGGAAACACAAAACCCTCACATTTAATACTAAGAATTTCTTGTAAGTCTACCATTTTCTCAGTGGTCTCCACATATTTGCTCTACGGTTTTTTTGTTTTTGTTTTTGAAGGCAGTGAAATTCATGAGGGAAAAAATAAGTCTCAAAAAAAGGAATGGATGTTTAAGAGCAGGGAAGACAAAGGCATACATATTGTAAACTTAGACCATACACTGCAATAATGTCAAAGAAATCAGACTTACAGTCATTCCACAAAGAAAATGGTATGCCTAAATAAATGTTATTTTTCATGGCTTAGTTGTTGCAATAAAATACCCTTTAAGTTTAAAACGTTATGATGATCACATCTGCCCTTTAGTCACTTACTGTTAAAAAGGGATGTCTAGTGTTCTTTAATACTCTGCTTTCAGTTAGAGTATGTGCCACTTCGTCCTACAAAAGAAAAAGGCAAACCTTTAATATATGTACTAAGCACTAGTAATATCCACTTTTCACTATTTCTCTAAGACCAGAAGAGTTTAAACCCAGAGACAGAAAAAGATGTGAAGAGACGATGACGTGTTTCCTTTATTGCTATGCTATTCCTCCTAAACGCCTTAAAAAAAAAAGATCAAATTAATCATTCAAATCAGATGGTTGTAAGATACAATAAACTTGTACACATTCAGTCTTACTTAATCAGATTATATTGCTAATGATACAAAAATCACCAAAAAGTTACCAGGGACACAGATGATTCAATAGTTAACCTCCCCCCTTGAAGGCAATGCCTTAGTGGCTAATATTTAGGCATGGAATAGTTAATATTTCCATGTTTGTAATATATCTTATTCAGGAGGACATAAAGGATGTATTTCAGTAAAGACCATAGAATTTGTAAGTCTCCTACTTAAGAGAAAAATCAGTTCCTGAAAATAGGAACACAGAATATATAGATAAGATTTAATTGTCAACTGTACATTTTAGAAATAGAAACAGAATATAAAAATTGTATCTTTTTGCTTGTGGCTTTTTAACGTGCCTCTTTAAAAAAAAAGAAAGAAAGAAAAGTCACAACCTACTTTAGGTGAAAATTTTTAAAATCTGGGTGTATCTCAAACCAAAAATAAGTGTATTTCCCCAATCTTGTACATAAATCCCATCTTGACATCAAAAATGAACTAAGAGATATTTTCTTCAACATATGGAGAACGGGAAAAATGTTTCGTATTTCAAAAATAACACCATCTTCAAGAAGAAAGGAAAGGAAGACACCGCTGAAACTAACACAGCATCTCTGGTGTTTGCCTCTAGCAAGATTCGAAATGAAGCTCTTGCTGGATTAATGTCTCCTCACTGTCAGCAAATCACAATTAGATTGTAAGTAAGATGTGGAGAGGAGAACACTGGGTCACTGCATTATATTTATCATCTGACCTCAGTCAGACCTCGAAGATAAATGAGAAATAGACTGATCAAAGATGCTAAGCCCCGGAAGCCATTCCAAGAGGGCAGCACCAGCCACGTCTGGACAAGGCAAGTGAAATTAACAACATGATGTCTAAAACTGGTAGTGAAACAAAGCGTGGGTATGAAACCACGCCCGAATTATCTGTTTAATAAGAATCAGGCTTAAGTGCTCAAACGATTCGAAAGCCTCTTGTCACATCATACTATAGTTTCTAAACGCATCAGAAAAAGAGCACACGTCTTACTGCAAACCAAATCACAACAGAAATGACAGCCACACTTACGGATTCTGCACTCCCAGTGCCCAGCATGATGAGAAGTTCACAGTAGAGACTTAGTAAAGGTTTGCTGAACTGAACTCTTGCTTATCATAGGAATCAATTCCAGCTGTCAGGGGTGTGGGACTTCATTAATTCCAACACTCATCCCTTCCACAAATACGCACCAAACCTATTCTGGGCTTGCTCTACACGCTGCAAACACGGCCCCAAACAACAAAGACAAGGATCCCTGCCCTCGGGGAACTTTGTGTCTCCCCACACAGATGGTGATCAGGGTTCAAGGGGAAAAAGCAGAGGCCCTCCCGCAGTTCAGGGGATCACGTGATGTACATGAACTCATCAGGAAGCATGATGCAGGCTACTCTGTGACAAACACAACCAAATCCAACCACTAAAAACCAAAACCCTTGATGTGCCCTCAACTGAAGGCTGCTGACAGTGCAGGTATGAAGTGGTTTAAAAAAACACCACCACGATCCCTCTGCGTAAGGAGTCACCAACTAGAGCAGAAGACAGAACGGATGGGTAAATAACCAACTTAATAAGTAATTACTAATGCTGATGAGTGCCAGTGTCTTCCTGCCACTTCCAGCCTTCCTCCCTTCCAGCCTCCGCAGGTAATGGAGAAAAACTAACATTACTGGAGAAGTATATGGTGGGTGCTGAGGTGATGGGAGAGGCCGGGGGTGACACCATCTGACTTCTATTTTTAGAAGTTTACTCAGGCTCCTCTGAGTAGCAGGACAGCAAAAGTAGCAAGGATCAAGCAGGAGACAACAAGGAGTCCGAGAGAGAAAGGAGGATGGCCCATAGGACCGTGGTAGCAGCAGGAGCAGGAGAAAAGGGGCCTGTCTTGAGATCCTTTTGAGATACAAAGTTAACAGTCATATCCAAAGGTTACCTGCCTCCAACATGAGGGTGTCTCAAAAGCAGTATCTCTTCACAAGCAGTCAGAAGGAGCGTCACAGAAGAGCCACCATTTCTGCAGCTTGTGCTTGCAGACGCTAAGCCACTGGACGCCAGATGTGAAACCCATGTGAAACCAGAAAAAAGATATTCTAGTGCTTCTGAAAGTATTTCCAGAGGGTAGTTCATGCTGCCTTTTTAATTTTTTTTTTATTTTTTACTGATTTTATTTATTTGACAGGGAGAGAGAGAACAAGCAGGAAGGGTGTCAGGCAACGGGAGAGGGAGAAGCAGGCTCCTGGCTGAGCAGAGAGCCAGACAAGGGGCTCGATCCCACAACCTTGGGATCATGACCCGAGCTGAAGGCAGATAGATGCTCAACCAACTGAGCCACCCAGATGCCCCCTTTTATTATTCATACGGATTTATTTACTTGTTTATTTGCGTCAGAGAGAGAGACTGTGAGTAGGGAGAAGAGGAGAGGGAGAGAGGGAGACAAGCAGACTCCCTGCTGAGCGCGGAGCCCAAAGCGAGGCTCACTCCCACAACCCTGAAATCAGGATCTGAGCTAAAAGCAAGAGTCCGATGCTCAATCGACTGAGCCACGTCGGCACCCCCATTCTACTCTTTAAAATAGTCCCACCACATACAATAGTTATTTTCCTAAACCACTTCATAAGTTTCAGGAGTGAAGATCAGTCCCCCCGCCCCGAGTTGTGCAATCTGCCTAACCACAGGGAAGGAGCCAAGGCAAGATGTATGGAAACAAATGCTAAGACAGTATTTCTTTATTGTAAGAATGGGAACGGAATTAATACTGTGTACATATCTTTCAAATATTAAAATGCATTTTCTACCATATTTTACATATGATCAGATTAGAATTCTTCCCCCTTAATGCAGATTTAATGGGACTCTACTTCACATACTAATTAGTTTCTGCAATGAAGATAAGGTATGCACAAGCTAAAAAGTAAACACAGATGCCAATAATTTTTAATTACAGTTAAAAGCAACATGTCAAAACAAAAATTTAAAAATAACAGCGATAAAATTTAGTGGCTAAAACAATGTGATGCTTTTTTAAAAAATCCACTCGTTGATGAGGACTACAAATGAAGAGCGCTAAAAATGCTTGGGTGTGCAATAGGAGTGTAACGTTTTCCTGACAAAGCTTCTGAAATTCAGTTTCATGTATATTCATCCATGGCAACATACTAACTAATGAATTTTTAAATCTAGTTTCTCTCCTAGGAATGGAATTTTATTTCTTGAGGCTATGAGGCGGAGAAATGTCCTCTTCACATTTATTTTCCCCATCTTTTCCAATTAATCACTCCCTTCTACTACACGTGGTCGAAAATTCTGCCTTCGTTTGCCGCCCCATCCCGGTACTGTCGAGCGGTCAGTAGGTATTTCATGGGTGGTGAGGGGCAGGACATGGCAGGGAAGTGGAGGAAGTGATCTCTAACCCACTATCAGGGTCAACAAGGGTTTCATGTCCTTTAATCCCTATAGCAACTCAACAGGGTAGGCTTTATTATTCCCATTTTGCATGAAGAAACTGAGGCTCCCAGAAATTAACCTGCTCAAGCCGCAGGTGAAATGGGCGGTACTGGTGCCCCGTCTAAGGCTCACGTTAAGGTCGGGTGGGCTCCACACCACCGCCCCCAATTCAAAGGTTTAGTATCCCCCTACTTGGGCGCTTTCCACTCTGCGAAGTGAAAAGCACTTCCCTCCTCTGTCAGAGCAATAACAAGCCCCAGGAGAGGAGAGGGCGAAGGCATGGAATAGCATGAGCAGGGCAGAGCGGTCTGTGGCCCAGCTCACTTACTCTCAACTAAACCACAGCGTCCCAGGGATGGTTAGGTTCCTCTGTCTTGACGCCACAGGTTAGCAATGTATACACTTTTTTACCCCACAGGAAAGACGTCACACTTTTCATGCTCTAAATGTGGGCTCCTAACTTCCCCTTTTTGAGCACATGGGCACTGCCCAGATCAGCCCTGTCCTGCTCTCCCACTCTCCGGGCTCCAGACTGGCTTCGCGCTGGGCCGACTGCTACTTCTCTTCTCCTTCTTTACCATTTTTTCACCTTGATGCAGAAAACGAAAGCACAGTCGTTCACTGCTGCCTACGAACACCGCATCGCCTTTCTCAGGCGCTGTCATTTCATACTCTGTTCTGGATCCTCCGGTTCTAAGCAGTGCTTGGAAGAGGGCTGTGTGGGCTCCTTTGACTTTGATCACGATGCAGTCACTTTGGAACCTAGTCTTTCCTAAATTGTAGACTATGTTGTTGGTTTATCCTGCCCTTCACTGCACTGCCTTCTTTCCTTCTGCCCCTTCTAACTCCCAACATTGGAATAAACCTGTCTCTACCTTCTCGCCACATCTGAAGGGCAAAGAAGTCACATAAACACTGACTGGACCCGTAACAATTCCCTCTCCAACCTCAGCTCAATCTTTGAGGCTCCTTTCACCCCAATCTTTGAGGCTCCTTTCACCCCCTCTCCTGAGGTCACTCTCCCAGTCCTCGTTACGGCAGTTCTCGAACTTTCCAGGCTTCCTCCCATGCCTGGGACATGGGAGTGTCCCATGGGAACACCTGCCAAGCTACTGAGCTGGGACTGGGGCCCAGGTCTGTCAATTTCAAGTCCAGGAGCCTCTCATGAAGTTTCTCTCTTTATCTCAACGTTGCTCCTTCATCTTTTCAAAATGTGATCTACTTCCTTCATGGAAAAGAAGTCATGAGTGATACTTAACACATTTGATGACACTCTTCTCCTGAAGACTTCTCTTGGTTTCTAGAATATCAGAATCTCTTAATCCCCTCCTCATCGGTAGTTCCATTTTCTCAATTTTCTGCTGGTTTCTGATCTCTGAACCCTTATTCTAGGAGTGCCCCCAGGACTCAGTCCTCAGACCTCTTGTCCTCACGATGGCTCCAAATAGCCTCTCTGGTGACAGACTTCCAAATAGGTCCCTCAGCTCTAGAAACACCTACTTGACATGGATGTCTTAACAGGTGACTTAAACTTGGATGTATAACAGAAACACCATATTTGGCATGTCCAAAACCTAGTTTCTAGGGGTACCTGAGTGGCTCAGTTGGTTAACTGCCTGCCTTCAGCTCAGGTCATGATCCTGGGGTCATGAGTTCAAGCCCCATTTTGAGAGCAGGGAGACTGCTTCTCCCTCTCCCCTCTCCTCCTCACATTCTCAATCTCTCTCTCTCTCCCTCTCAAAATAAATAAATAAAATCTTAAAAACAAAAACAAAACAAAAAAAACCTAGTTTCTCATCTGCCATCAAAAAGTTTGTTTCATACACACACACACACACACACACACTCACACAAGGACAAAAATCCCCACTGCAGAGAATGGCAACACCATCCTTGCCATCGCTCAGGCTGAAGAACAGACAATGATCCTCGGCCCCTTTCTTTCTTTCATGGCCTACATTCAGTCTGTCAGGAATCCTGTTGGCTCAGCATCAACATACAACCAGGATCTGACTGTGTCTTTCCACCTCCACTGCTGCCACCCTGACGTAAGCCACGATCACCCAAGATCTGGATTATTGCCACGAACTCCTAGCGCTCCCTGCTTCCTCCCCACGCCCTGCTCTCAACAGGGCAGCCAAAGAGATGCTCTTCAAATGAAAACCAGATGATGTCGTTACACGGCTTAAAAATTTCCCATGGCTTCCCATGTCACCTAGAGTAAAAACTAATATTCTTAGGACACCTACAAGTAGCCACACAAGCCTCAGCTCCACACAAGCCACTCCACACTCCTGGCTGCTCTGACGGTGCACCCCACTGGCTGCCTGCTCGCAGCCTTTCCGACTGTGATGCCGTCCATCAGCAACATCCTCGTCTCCAAAACACCTCAAGGGCTTGCTTCCTCATCCCCTTCAAGTGTTCGCTGAAAGTTTACCTTCACGGTGAGCCCTTCTGTGATCTATTTAAAACTGCAAAAACCACAAACATCGCTCCTGCCAGTCTTCCTTCATTCCCTACCCTACCTTATTGTTCTCCATCAGTACGCGTTAGCGTCTTACATTCACTGTGACTGACTCCTTTATTCCCTGTGTTGCGTATTGTCTGTGTCCCGACTAGAGGGTAATTTCTGATGGGGGGTGGGGTTGGATCAGGTAGATTCATTCAGTAGTTTCAGTGCCCAGAGCGGGCATCTCACATAATTAGGTGTTCAATTTATATTTATTAAAAGAATGACCGAATGAAACAAGAAGTAGTGAACCTTTAGCATATGTTGCTAAAGAATGACAGGCTTCATAAATTGCAAGAAGCAAACCAGAACACAAACGAGCTCAGACCCCTAAGATCACAATGAGCAGATGAAGGCACGACGAATCAAAGCGAATCCACTCACTGTCTGTTTCCCAAGCAAACCACAATCACTGGCACAATGTTTAACGCAGACGCTCGAGAGAATCTGGAAGAAGGGACCCCAGCACCTGGCAGATGATGCTCAGAAGTTCTGGGTAAGGTCTACCAGCACTAACTGAAGAGCCAAGGAGACAGCGATGTCATGGTCAAGCCGAAGCCCTGGGTTGGTGTTTCGGAGGGTCCGTGTGTAGGTGAGGGTTGACGGAGCAGGTGTGGACTGCTTACACTCAGTGCATTCACCAGAACAGCCGCTCCTCAGGACCGGCCCTTGGCAGCTCCCGGGAAATAAACTCGGATCCCCTGAATCCTCTGGTTGATAAGGAGTTTTTGTATGCCAGCGACCTGGGGCCACGTGGTACCGGTTTGACTGGACAGTTTATACAAACAGCTGTAAGGATGGTGAGTGCTGTGCACCTGAGCTGACTCAGGACGGCTTGAGTCTGAGCAGTTAGGAAAGTCGAGCCGTGATGCAGAGCTACGGGACTGACCCACCCAAATCTCGGACGTGAAGGCTTCCGTGAGCTTCCTCGGTTGACAGCACCTGGTAGGCACTGTCCCTCCCTGGTGCGGGAGGATGAAGCATGGCCAGGTGAGACCACGAGGAAGCTGGTATCTGGTTTCTCCTCACCGCCCCGTGTGCCTTTCCCTTTGCTGATCTTAATCTATGTCTTTGGGCTCTAATGAACCATAACCATAATGTAGGTACATCAGCTCTTCTGAATCCTGTGGTCCTAACGGAATACCGGGCCTGACACTGCTCTTAGGGACCACTGACACAGTTGGCGTCTGCACCGGGAATTACCGGGGTGACGTCAGCAAGACAGAGGGCCAGACAGCTTTGGGAAAGCTCCGAACTACCACGAAATCAGCGAAAGCGATAAAGCAACAGAAACCCTGGAGAGTTAAAGACAAACAGACACGCTCAGCCGATGAGAAAGTGCAGGAAGCCTCCTGCCACCCCCCACCCCACTGTCCAGAGAGGCCAGGAACCGGGAGGGATCTGCTCGGCACGGTTTTGCCGCATGAGGAAAATGAGAGCAAGAGAACCCCAGAGAACCCCACCACCGCCACGTCTGTCTGCAGCCTTGGCTACCACACGGCCCACGGTCTCCGCAAACACTGAACTCAGCCGACAGAGCTGCCCCGAGTGCGCACGTCTCCGCCCCGGGGCTGGAATGGCGCTGCGGTGAGCCGCGCCCCCGGGGCCGCAGGTGCTGCTGTGCCCGCTGTCTGGATGCCACGGAACTCTGCCGTCCATGCGGCCGAGCGGCAGCGGCTCTGCGCATCCCCACCCACTCCCGCGGCCCGAGTCCCGGGTCAGGGCTCTGACCTGCCAGACCAGGGCTCGCACTGCGGCCGCCACTGCTCTGCATCCTCCCACGTGCCAAGCTGGGACTCTGACCCGCTCCAAGCAGGGCTGTGCTGCTGCTGTGAAGCCCGCCCCGCTCTATGCCCAGCACCCAGCTGCGGCTCGAATTTGCCAGGAATGGTGCTGTGCTGTGGGGCTGAGCCGCCCTGAGCCTAAGTTGGGGTTCTGACCCGCACTCATCGGAGCCACACTGCTGTTGCTCTGCACCCTGCCCCCAGCGGACCAAGCTGGGCTTTGACCGAACATAACCGGAATGGCGTTGTGACTGCTCTGCTCGCTGCTACTGGGTCCCAGGACAGCAGCTCTGTTGGCACTTACTGCCAGCACATCACACCTGGTACCCAAAGGGACTCCCTTCTCGGGATCCCAGGAGCCCCAGCCACCGCCGCTACCCCTAGGATCTCTGCAGGCTTAGCCACAGAAGACCTCCCCAGACTTCACTGATGTCGGTCGCAGCTGACAAGCTACATGAGGACCACTTCATTGGACCCTCCCAGGAACCATACACTGGGCCACACCCAGCTGGCGTGCTTACACTCACCTTCAGGTTCAAGTCTTTCCCTGAAGAAGCCAGTCTAGCCAGTCCAGAAAGGCTAGAAGAGTTGACCACTCCTTCAAATGCTTAGAAAGCAATGTGAAGACATTAGAAACACACAAAAGGGGAGGATACATGACATCTCTAATGGTACACCATAACTTTCCAATAACTGACATCAAAGAAATGGACTTGAGAGTTATCTGACCAAGAATTCAAAATAAAGAAGTTCGGCGAGCTTCAAGGAAACACAGAGAAATACTTCAATGAAGTCAGAAAGACAATATATGAACAAAAGTGGCAGTTCAACAAAGATATAGAAGTCATATAAACGAAACAGAAATTCTAGAGCTGAAGAATACAAGGAATAAATGAAAAAATGCAATAGAGAGTTTCGAATCAGGCTCAATCAAGCAGAAGAAAGGATGTACAAACTTGAAGACAGCCCTCTTGACATTACCCAGTTAGCAGAGAGGGGAAAAAAAGAATGAAAAAGAGGGAAGAAACCTATGTGGCTTATGAGATATTGCCAGATGAAACAATACTCACACGTGGGAGTCTCAGCAGAAGAGAGAAAGGAAAGGACAGAAAACTTATTTAAAGAAATAACAGTTGAAAATGTCCCCAAATCTGGGGAGAGATACGGCCACTCAGGTACACAAAACTCAAAGATACCCAAGGAGATTCTACCTAAAGAAATCTTTATTAAGATACATTTTAACCAAACTCTCAAAAATCAAAGATTAAGAGAATTTTGAAAGCAGCAAGAAAAAAAAAATCCACCAAGGGAACCCCAGTAAGGTTGTTAGTGAATTTTTCAGCAGAAACTTTGCAGGCCAGGAGAGAGTAGGATGATATAGTCAAAGTGATGAAAGAAAAACAAAAACAAAACCAAAAACTGCCAACCAGGAATATTTTGCCCAGCAAAGTGGTCCTTCAAAAATGAAGGAGGGATAAAGACTTTCCCAGAAAAACAAAAATTGAGGGAATTTATCACATCTAGACCTGCCTTACATAAAATGGTAAGTGAAGTTCTTCAAGCTGAAATGAAAGATGCTAATTAGTAACATGAAAACATATAAAAGTATCAAATTCACTGGAAAAAGGTAAATATATAGTAAAAGCCGAAACACTGTAATGCTGCAAAAGTAGTGTGTGAATCACTCTGACCTCCAGCATATAGGTTTAAAGACAAATGTGTTAAAAATAACTATAGCTAGAATATTTTGCTACAACATAACAAGTAAATTTGGACATCAATAACATACAAGATTGGGGGAGGAAATAAATGTGTAGAACTTTTTCAATCAATTGAAGATGTTATCAGCTTGAAACAGACTTATTACAGTAAGATGTATCATGAAGATCACGGTAATCACAAAGCAAAAGATTATAACAGATTCACAAATAAAAAGAAATAAGAATCAAAGTTATACCACTACAAAAAAAATCATCAATCTACAAAAAATTAAGAAAAGTAGAAAAACAAAGGAGCTGCAAAAACAAAACAATTAAAAAGTAATAAAATGGTGATGGCAAATCTTTATTAATTTTAATTACTTTAAATGCAAATGGATTACTTTCTCCAATTAAAAGACACAGAGTGGCTAAGTAAATTTAAAAAAAAAAAAACAAAAAAGCAAGATCCAACTATATGCTACCTAAAAGAGACTAACTTAAGCTTTTAGCTCCCAGGCTGAAAGTGAAGGGATGAAAAAAATGTTCCAGGTAAAAAAAAGCAGGGGTACCTGTATCTATCTCAGACGAAATAGACTTTAAGTCAAAAGCTGTAATGAGAAACTAAGAAGGTCACTATATAATGCTATGAGGGTCTGCTCACCAAGAGGCTATAACAATAGTAAATACATATAATTATTAACAAATCTGAAGACTGAAATAGACAGCAATATGATATTAGTAGGAAACTCAAATAACCCACTTTCAACAATGGACAGATCATCCTGATAGAAAGTCAATAAGGAAATAATGGACTTGAACTACACATTAGCCAAATGGAGCTAACAAACAGATACAGAAAACTCCATCGAACAGCATGATAATACACATTTTTTTCAAGCACACATGGAACATTCTCCCTGACAGATAATATATTAGGTCACAACTCTTAACAAACTTAAGAAGGTTTATCCATATCAAGTATCTTTTCCAACCAATACAGTATGAAATAAAAGATGAATTACAGGAAGAAAGCTGGAAATTTCACAAATACAAAGAAATTAAAATACTGCAGAATAAGTAATGTGTCAAAGAAGAAATCAAAAGAAAAATTTTTTAAACTTAAGACAAATAAAATGGAAACACAACATTTTGAAATTTACAGAACAGAACACAGCAAAAGGAGTTCAAAGAGAAAAGTTTATAGTCATAAGAGGAAAGTTTTTTACATTAAGAATAAAGATCTCAAATAACCTAAATTTACACCTTAAGGAACCAAAAAAGGAACACTGTAAGTTAGTAGGAAGAAGGAAATAATTAAGGTTAGAGAAGTGAGTGAAATAGAGACCTCACGGTCGGCAAATACACTACAGTGGACTACACCAGCATTCCCCGAGGCAATACATGGGACCTGACAGGGACAAAAAATTACTCGGGACTGGGATTTGCATACTCACTGGTAGAGGAAAAATTCAAACCATTATAAAAAAGACTAGCACAGAAGATTCCATGCCAATCTGGACCCCGAGTTACGTGTCCTCACACCCAGAAACATACTTTACAGTCCACAGCAACCAAAGACGGGCAAAAAGGTATCACATCAAACGGACAGGGCAGGAAAGAATCTGATAAAGAACAGGAATGGAAATGCGAACATGTTCTCTAAAATGGGAGAAGATAAAGACACGAAGAGTGCTTCCTGGAGTCCAGGCCTTCACGAGTGGGCTCACTTTGAACATGAGGAAGGCTGGAGGGAGGGGTCCCCGCTCGACAGAGGCCTCCATTTCTCTGGAGGACGTGGGGAACAGGGGGTAGGAGGGGATGGTGTCAGGACTCTGATATTCGTGCCCACGTCACCATAACTTTCTTTCTTCCTACCTGATATGGTGAGCCGGGGGCCAGGGCTACCACTATGGTGTGAGTAGCAGGGCTCATCCCTCAGCAAGAAACCATAACCAGACCTTTGACTGTTATGCCAGAATTCCCAAGTGCCTGACGGGATGGACCGTGTTTTCACCCTCTCTAAGAAAAGCGGGATTGACAGTGACGCTGCTGTGCTGCTGAATGGTCAAGAGAGATCACGGGTTCTGTGACTGTGGGCCTCGCCCTCTGAGCGGGGCTGGGCCGAGGGACAGGTGTGTGACTTCTGGGATCGCAGGCAAGCTGGTTCGGCACATACTAATCCCAACTGGGAAAGTTCGCACCTCTGGGCACTTGTCTATGCTCGTTTCATGGGACTGCTGTGACAAATTATCACAAATGTCGTGCACGGCTTAACCAACAAAAATGTATCCTCTCACAGTGCTGGAGACCGGAAGTCCAAAATCAAGACAGGGAGCTAAGTTCGCTTCGGACGCTCTGGGGGAAGAATCCATTCCATGATGCTTTTCCAGCTTCTGGGAGCTGCTGGTCTTGGAGCTCCAGGATTCCAGTCTCTGCTCACCGTGTGGCTCAAACCTCCCTCTGCTTACTTTAATGACAATTGTCACTGGATGTAGGACCCATTCAGATAACTGAGGACCATCTCCTTATCTTCAGATTCTTCATTTATCTGCAAACATCCCTTTTCCAAATAAGGTCACATTAAGAGGTTCCAGGAATTAAGATGTGGAAATACTATTTCAGGGTTCAGTATTCAACCCAGTACAGTTCAACCCCTGCTGCCCCGAATTCACTTTTGTCTCACAGGCAAAACACATTCGAACATCCCAACATCTCCAAAAGTCTTGACCAACTTTCAGGCTAAAATCTCATTCCAACAACATTAGCTCTAAAGTCTTGACTCTCATCTCAATGGTGAAGTTATATATGGGTGAGATGGTAGGGTTGGTCCATCCTGGGGCAAAATTCATCTATATCTGTGGTTCTCTTAAAACAGGAAACGAGATGATCTGCTTCCAAAATACAAAGGTGTGACAGGCATAGGCCTGACACTCCCATTCTGAAAGGGAGACATGGGAAAGGATAAAGGGACCACGCATCTCAAACAAGTTCAGCACCAGAGATTCTTTTGGATCCCAAGGTTTGAGAAATCCCCTGTATTTGCGTTTCTGCTCTCCAGACCCATGGCGGCCCCTGCGGCCTCTGCCTCTGTGCCCCTCTGTGGCTCTGGGCCTCAGAACCACGTTTCTTGCTAAAGAGTCGCGTGTTTTCAGCTGGAAATGTTCATCAACTGTACCATTTCTTTTATTCTCCCCGGGCTTAGGACATTTTCAGTCCATCCCGTCACTGTAATTAAGCCGTGTGCTTTGTCTATTGATTAATTCTGAAAACTGACCACCACTGTAATGTTTGCAGTATTATGAAAGTAAGGAAATATCATTTAGGGTAAAATCAAACAGCATGGTTAATCAGTGAAAATGGAAAGGTCAGTCTTCATCAATAATCCTGAGCCCCTCCAGGGACAATGTTTCACGTGTCTGGGCCAACTTTCTGATACTTTCTAACACTACACCCACTGCTCATGACGAGTCCATATTTCCTTCCATACTTCATGCTGTTTCACATTTGGACTAGGTCTTTCTTATTTTTTTTTTTTAATTTTTTGTTTATTTATTTGAGAGAGAGAGAGCATGAGAGGCGGGAAGGTCAGAGGGAGAAGTAGACTCCCCATGGAGCTGGGAGCCTGATGCGGGACTTGATCCCGGGACTCCGAGACCGTGACCTGAGCCGAAGGCGGTTTCTTAACCAACTGAACCACCCAGGCGCCCCATGGACTAGGTCTTTCTTGAGCAAAAATTTTTTTTTCCTTGAAGGTCCTATATCCTTTGTCCTCCTCCTTCTTTATTCTACCATTAGACTCGACTGTAGTCAAACAATCTACTGGGACTGACTGGCTATTTCTACATATGTCATCTTGAGAGTTCTTACCACTCACACAGACTGTTAATTCTATTGCTTCATGGACTCCATCCTTACTAGATTTCCTTCTAAGTTTTCCTAAAATAAGTACAACACAATTTTATCTTCATTCCTTTATTTGGAGGTAGCCGTTCCTTGCTTTCTGAAAGCTTTTAAGATGATTTTTTCAGGCTTACAGTTCAAAACTTTCCTCAAGGTGTGAAGGGGTATCTAGGCTCCATTTTCTTTTTGTCTCTCTCCCCTCCCTTTTTCCCCCCCAGATTTTATTTTTAAGTAATCTCTACATCCAATGTTGGGCTCGAACTCACAACCCTGAGATCAAGAGTCAAACACCTCACAGACTGAGCCAGCCAGGGGCCCCAGTTTTCTTTTCTTTGGCTCAGTGCCCAGTAGACACTTTGAATCTGAAGACTTCTTCAGCTCTGATAAATTTTATTTTCTTTGATCAGTTCTGATCAAAGATCTCCCTTAAATTATTATATATGCCTAGTACCCTGGATTAAGCCTTCCTGTCCTAACTATTCTTCCAGTATTTTCCACTGCTGTATTTTTGGCTCTTCCTTCTCAGATAGTCCCCAAAATTTGCTTAAATTCCTTATATTAAATGTTTTATTTTAGCAATCATACTTTAAATTTACAGTTACTTTTTTGTGCTTTATTTCTTTTAGCCTATTTTTTGTTTTGTAATGTAACATTTTTTCCTACTTCTCTACAAATACCACTTAGAGATTGTGAATGTATCTTCATTTCTCTGTTTTGCCCGCTTTCCCTAGGATCAACTATTCTTTGGTCTTCGTTTGCTTTTATTCTGTCTTTAGGTTTTTCTCATCTGCGTGGTGATCCTCAGTACTCTGTTCATATTCCTGAATGACTAACGAGGTAGATTAATAGAACATGGGTTCTCTTGTTGAATGGCAAAGCTGAAAATAGATTCCACTATGTGAATTAGGAAACAGGCTGGCACGCTGTAAGAGTCTGAGGTAGAACGGAAAAGCAATTTGACCACTCCATTCTGACCCCAGAAACGTCCAAGAAAAGAGGGTGTCAGTTGCCACAACTGGGAACCTAGCCTACCTACGTCAGACGACTCAGTAACATTGTAAGAAGGGCAGTTCTATGTTTATCCAGATGACATAAACACTATAACCAATCCCTCCGTATGGCTGAGGACACGAGCAGGATTAGTTGGACTCAGCCGATCTAATCAAAGGGAGTTAAAAATGCTGTACAGGTATACCTCATTCTTTTTTTGCTTCGCTTCACTGCACTTTGTAGATAATACATTTTTTTTTTTTTACAAACTGAAGGCAGCAAACCTTGGAATCAAGCAAGTCTATCAGCACCATTTTCCCAACAGCATTTGCTACTCACTTGGTGTCTCTGTGTCACTTTTTGGTAATTCTGACAGTATTTCAAACTTTTTAAATTATAATTAGATTTTTTTATGGTGATCTCTGATGAGTGATCTTTGATGTTATTATTATAATTATCTTGCAGTGCCACGAACCATGCCCATGTAAGAAAGCGAACTTAATCCATGTACGTTGTGTGTTTTCAGAATCCTTTTCTCACTGTCCAGTCTCCAGTCTCCCTCCCTCTCGGCCTCCCTATTCCTTGAGACACACAATACTGAAACTAATATTTAAACCAATTAGTAACGCTGTAATGGTCTCTAAGTGTCCATGAGAAGATGTGTAATCTCTCACTTTAAATCAAAATCTACATGTAATTAAGCTGAGTGGAGAAGGCGTGTTGAAGCTGAGATGGGACGGAAGCTAGGCCTCTTGGACCAAGCATGAGCCGAGCTATGAACACAAAGGGAAAGTTCATGAAGGAAACAAGTGTGACTCCAGGGAATGCATGAATGGCAAGAGAGCAAAACAGCCTTACAGCTCATACAGAGGACATTTCAGTGATCTGGACAGAAGAGCCATGAGCCACGACATTCCCTTAACCCAGCCATGACATTCCCAGAGCAAGGCCCTGACTGTCTTCAACTCTGGGAAGGCTCAGAGAGGTGAGGGAGCCACAGAAGAAAGTTCTGAAGCTGGCAGAGGTTGGTTCGCAAGGTTTCAGTAAAGCAGTCGTCTCCATAAAAGCTCTGATGGAGATGGACAAAGAGATTAGTGTTGTTTTCACGACCGCTAATACAACATCCATTCTGTAGCCCATAGATCAAGGGAGTAATTTTGACATTAGTCAAAAGTACATTTTAGTCAAAAGTACGTTTCAGGGGGTGGTCAGGAAGATGGCCGAGCAGGAGGATCCTGAGCTCACCTGGTCCACGGACATAACTCGACAACAGCTACGTTTGTGCAACTAGCTGAAAACAACCTGCAGACCACTAGGACAGATGTTCCATAGTTAACTGTAGAGAGAAAGCCATGGAAGAGGATAGGGGTAGAGATGCAGCTGGGAACCAAACTCCTGGCAAGACTTAGGGCAAACGGGAGGACCAGCACGAGCACAGAGAAATGAGGGATGGGACACAGGGTACCTGCACCGGGAAGATGAATCCCGAGAGCATCTGGCTTTGAAAACCAACGGGGTTTCACTTTAGCGGCTTTTAAAGTCAGTGGAGCTGAACTCTAGGTACTTTAAAAATCAGCAGGTGCACCCATCCTTCGAGACCCAGCCTAATAAATAACTCAGTGGAGACAGAGCACAGACGCAGCAGTTTGAAAAGCAGCTGGGGCGGACGTGTCGATTTCGTTACTAAGCTCACAACACATGCTGGAGGGGCAGGGCTCTTCGGGACGCCTCTCCAAGGACGAAAGTGCTATGGGCACCATTTGTCTTCCCCCTTCCCCCAGCCGACAGAGCTGGACACTTGGGGGAGCCAGCACGAGCACTCTCTACCTACCTTGCAAGCCACGGTGCCCAGCCTTGGCACTCCTGTGAAGACCAACCCTCCAAAGTGACTCCTGCCCTACCCCTCCCCACAAGCAGCCCCAATAGGGACCACGCCACTCCAAAGTGAGTCCTGTTGTAGAGAGAGGGAGGAGACATCCCACACCCTAGTACGCCCCCAGTTTGAGCAGCAGAGCTTTCAGCTGGCTGTGCAGAGAGACTAAGTGGGGACACCTGCCCTCACTGCTGACCCCTCCCACCAGTGAGATCCCACTGGCCTCTGGTAGGCACCGCAACTGCGCAGGGACCAAATCCTGCCCGGTGTTCCTACAGTAGGCAAAGCAAGTCACTGCAGCCGACTGCATGGAAGGCAAACACGGTTCAGCCACAATAGTAGGGCACACACAGCCCACACAGGAGACACCCCTGGAGCACCTTGTTCTAGTGACCAGGGGCACTGTGCTACAGAGCTCCCCAGGATCACTGTTACACGAGGCCACTATTTTCAAAACCAGGAGATGTAGCTGACCTCCCTAATACACAGAAACAAACACAGACAGTTAGACAAAATAAGGAGACAGAGGAGTATGTTCCATATGAAAGAACAAGACAAAAATCACAACAAAGGGGATAAATAAAATGGATATAAGCAATACACCTGATACAGAATTCAAAGTAGTCATAAAGATATTCACTTGACTTGAGGGAAGAGCAGAGGTCCTCAGTGAGAACCTCAACAGAGAGGAAACAGAAGAACCTGTCAGAGATGAAAAATTCAATAACTGAAATAAAAAAATATAGTAGAGGGCATCAATAACAGATTAGAAAATGCAGAATAGATCAGCAATCTGGAAGATGGTAATGGAAAGCAACAAGCCAGAGAGTAAGGAAAAAATAATAATGAAAAATGAGAACAGGCTAAGGGAACTCAGCAACTCCATCAGGCATAGTAACATTCACATTATAGGGATCCCAGAAAGAGAAGAAGGAGAAAAGGGGGCAGAAAACTTATTTGAAGAAATAAGTGCTGAAAAGTTCCCTATTCTGGGGAAGGAAACAGACATATAGACCTCTAAAGCACAGATAACCTCTAACAGAATCAACTCAAAGAGATCCACACCAGGACACATTAGTAATTAAAATGTCAAAAGTAATGACAAAGAGAGAATTTTAAAATCAGCAAGAAAAAGAAAAAGTTATATACAAGGGAACCCCCATTGGTTATCAACTGATTATTCACCAGAAACTATGTAGGCCAGAAGAAAGTGGCATGGTATCTTCAGTGTTCAGAGGTAAAAATCTGCAACCAAAAATACTCTACCCAGCAAGGTTATCATTCAGAATAGAATGAGAAATCAAAGAGTTTCCCATACAAAAGTTAAAGGAGTTCATCACCACTAAGCAAGTATTACAAGGAATGTTAAAAGGAACTGAGTGAAAAGAAAAGGCCATAATCAGGAGTAAGAAAATTATGAAAGGAAAAAAATTTCACAGTTACAAGCAAACATATAATAAAAGTAATAGATCAATCACTTAGAAAGCCAGAATGGAGGTTAAAACACAAAAGTAGTAAAATCGATTACATCTAAAAAAAATTGTTTAACAGTCAAGGGATACACAAAATAAACAGAGGTAAAATATGGTATCACATACATGAAACATGGAAGAGGGATAAAAATTTAGTGCTTTTAAAATATGTTTGGGGACGCCTGGGTGCTCAGTTGGTTAAGCAGCTGCCTTCGGCTCAAGTCATGATCCCAGCGTCCTGGGATCGAGTCCCACATCGGGCTCCTTGCTCGGCAGGGAGCCTGCTTCTCCCTCTGCCTCTGCCTGCCATTCTGTCTACCTGTGCTTGCTCTCTCGCCCTCTCTCTCTGATAAATAAATAAAATCTTTAAAATAAAATAAAATAAAATGTGTTTGAACTCAACTAACAATTTAATATACACTGCTATAAACATGTTATAAACAAACCTAATGGTAACCACAAATCAAAAACCTAGAAGATATACACAAAACATAAAGACCAAGGAATCCAAGTATAACACTAAAGAAAAACATCAAACCACAAGGGACAAGATCAAGAGAAAAAGAAAGGAATAGAGAAGAACTACAAAAACAACCAATAACCAAATTTAAAAAATGGTAATACATATATGCCAATCGATAATTACTTTAAATGTAAATGGATTAAATGCTCCAAGCAAAAGACATAGCATAAGTGAATGAATAAAGAGCAAGACCCATCTATACGCTGCCAGTAAGAAACATACTTCAGACCTAAAGACATACAGACTGAAAGTAAGGGGCTGAAAAAACATATACCATGCAAATGGAAGTGAAAAGTCAGGTTAGGAATACGTGTATCAGACAAAAAGATTTTAAAACAGTCTGTAGCAAGAGACCAAAAAGGGCATTACACAATGATAAAAAGATTAATCCAACAAGAGGATATCATAATTATAAAACACAGAAATTTTAAGTGTAAATTACATAAAGCAATTACAGATATAAAGGCAGAAATTGAGAGTAATACAACAGGAAGGGACTTTAACACCCCAGTTACATCAATGGATAGATCATGTAGATAGAAAATCAACTAGGAAACAGTGCCTTTCAATGACACAATAGACCAGACGGACCGAACAGACATATATAGAACATTTCAGCCAAAAGCAACAGACTACACATTCTATTCATGTGCACATGGAACATTCTCCAGGGGAGATCACATGTTAGGCCACAAAACAAGTCTCAATAAACATATGAAGACAAATCACATCACGCATCTTTTCTGACCACAGTGATATAAAAATAGAAATCAACCACAGGAAAAAAATCTGTAAACAACACAAACAGGCAGAGGCTAAAAACAACATACAACTAAACCATGACTGGGTAAGCCAAGAAATCCAACAGCAACTTAAAAAAAACACATGGTCCAGAATTTGGGGACATCGCAAAAGCACTTCTAAGAGGGAACTTTATAATAATACAGGCCTACCGCAAGAAACAAGAAAAATCTCGGGACACCTGGGTGACTCAGTCAGTTAAATGCCTGCTCAGGTCATGATCCCAGGGTTCTGGAATTGAGCCCCGCTTTGGGCTCTCTGTTCAACAGTAGTCTGCTTCTCCCTCTCCTTTTGTCCCTCCCCCCATGCACCCCCTCTGGCTCACCTACATCCATGGCATTCTCACTCACTCAAATAAATTAAAAAAAAAAAAAATCCTAATTAAAAAAAAAAAAACAAGGGAAGTCTCAAATTAACAATTTAACCTTATACCTAAATGAGCTAGAAAAAGAAAAACAAACTAACCCCAAAGCTAGTAGAAGGAATTAAGTAATAATTATCATAGCAGAAATAAATGAAATAGAGATTAAAAAAATAGAAAATATTAATTAAGCCAGGAACTGGTTCTCTGAAAATATCAACAAAAATGATAAATATTTATCTAGATTTGTCAGGCTTTGAAGAAATACAATCAGAAATAAAAGAGGAAAAATACAATTAATACCACAGAAATACAAAGTATTATAAAAGAATTGTATAAAAAATTATATGCCAACAAACTGGATGACCTAAAACAAATGGACAAATTCCTCGAAACACAATCTTCCAGCTGAATCTGGAAGAAACAGAGAGTCATTACTAGAAATGAAATTGAATCAGTAATCGACAACTCCCAACAAACAAAAGTCCAGGACTTTTGGCTGGATTTCACAGGTGACTTCACAGATGATTCCTACCAAACGTTTAAGAAGAATTAATACCTATTATTCTAAGCAATTCCAAAAAATAGAAGAGGAAGGAAAACTTCCAAATTCATTCCATAAGGCCAGTATCATCCTGATAACAAAAGCAGATCAAGACCAAAAAAAAAAAAAAAAAATTACAGACCAGTATCTCTGGATACAAAAATCCTTAACAAAATATCAGCAAACCCTACAGGGTATTTATCCGAAACATATACATGTAGTGAAAAGAAGGGCCATCTGTACCCCCAGTGTTCATAGCAGCAATGGCCACAATTGCTGAACTGTGGAAAGAGCCAAGATGCCCTTCAACAGACGAATGGATAAAGATGTGGTCCATATATACAATGGAGTATTACGCCTCCATCAGAAAGGATGAATACCCAACTTTTGTATCAACATGGACAGGACTGGAGATTATGCTGAGTGAAAAAAGTCAAGCAGAGAAAGTCAATTATCATATGGTTTCACTCACTTGTGGAGCATAAGGAATAACATGGAGGACATTAGGAGAAGGAAAGGAAAAGTGAATTGGGGGAATTCGGAGGGGGAGACGAAGCATGAGAGACTGTGGACTCCAGGAAACAAACTGTGTATTTTGGAGGGGAGGGGGGCAGGGGAATGGGTGAGCGTGGTGGTGAGTATTAAGGAGGGCACGTATGCATGGAGCACTGGGTGCGGTGCATAAACAATGAATCTTGGAACACCAAAAAAATAAAATATGGTCCATATATACTATGGAGTATGATGCCTCCATCAGAAAGGGTGAATACCCAACTTTTGTATCAACATGGACGGGACTGGAGGAGATCATGCTGAGTGAAATAAGTCAAGCAGAGAGAGTCAATTATCATATGGTTTCGCTTATTTGTGGAGCATAAGGAATAACACGGAGGACATGGGGAGATGAAGAGGAGAAGTGAGTTGGGGGAAATTGGAGGGGGAGACGAACCATGAGAGACTGTGGACTCTGAGAAACAAACTGAGGGTTTTGGAGGGGAGCGGGAGTGGAAGGTTGGGTAAGCCTGGTGGTGGGTATTAAGGAGGGCAGGTAATGCATGGAGCACTGGGTGTGATGCATAAACAATGAATTCTGAAACACTGAAATTTAAAAAAAAAAAAAAAGTTAAAAAAAACTAAACAAAATAAAATTTAAAAAAAAATACCAGCAAACCGAACTCAACAACACATTAAAAAAATCATTCACCACGATCAAGTAAGATTTATTCCAGGGATGAAAGGGTGGTTCGATATTCACAAATCAATTAGTATGATACATCACATTTATAAGAGATAGGATAAAAACTACATGATCATATCAACAAATGCAGAAAAATCATTTCACAAAATACAACATCCATTCATGACAGAAACTCTTAACAAAATAGGTTTAGAGGGAACATACCCCAACATAATAAAGGCCATATTTGAAAAATGGTGAAAGACTGACAGCCTTTCTTCTAAGATCAGGAAAAAGTCAAGGGTGTCTGACCCTCACCACTTTTAATCAACATAGTACTGGAAGTCTGGGCACAGTCATAAAACAAGAAAAGGAAATAAAAGGCATCCAGACTGGTAGGAAAGAAGTAAAACTGTCACTACTGGCAGTGACATGGTACTATATATAGAAAACCCTAAAAACTCCACCAAAAAACCACCAGAACTGATAAATTAATTCAGTGAAGTTGCAAGATACAAAATTAATATACAGAAATCTCTTGGATTTCTATACACTAATAAAAAAGTAAAATTAAGAAAACAATCCCATTTACAATTGTACCAAAAAAAATAAAGATGTAATTTATAACATCAATAACTTAAAAGGGTTGAGTAGAGTAGCAAAGCAGCAGAGAAGCAGTTTCTGTATCTTACTGAAGTTAAGGTGGTATAAATTCAAATTAGAGTGTTATAATTTTAGGATGTTAAATGTAATCCCCATGGTAACCACACAGAAAATAGCTATAGAATATATAGAGAAGGAAATGAGAAGGGAATTAAAATGATTCACTAAAAAAAAGAGAAAAAAACAAACTAAACATAAGACAGTAATACAGATAAGAGACAAAGAAAGTATAAAGTATTTTGAAAAAAATAGCAAAGTGACAGAACAATCTCCTTGTAAGTGTTTACTTTAACGTAAATGGATTAATCACTCTAATCAGAAGAGAGAAGAGGGTCAAATGGATTTAACTATAAAATGATCAAAACATGCATAGTCTACACGAGGCTTACTTGAGAGCCAAAGACACAAATATGTTGAAACTGAAAGGATGGACTATTTCAGCCAAACATAACCAAAAGAGAGCAGGGGTGGCTATTTCATTATCAGACTAAATAAATAAATAAATGAAAATTAAAAAATAAAGTTACAAAATACAAAAAAATGACTATGTATTTATAATAAAAGGCTCAATCCAGCAACAAATAACAATTATTAATGTTTATGTACCTAACTAAAATAACCATCAAAATGCATGAAGAAAAAATAAGAATTAAAATAAGAAATAGTTCTACACTAATAGTTGGGAGACTTCAATAACCTACTCAAAATAATGATATAGAAGAGCCAGACAGGAATAAGGAAATAGAGGACTTAACACAATAAAGCAACTAGATCTAACAGACACACAGAGAACATCGTACCCAACAACAGATTACACAGTTTTCCAAGTGCATGTGGCAAATTCTCTAGGATATACCATACGTTAGGCCACAAATTAAACTTTAATAGATTTAAAAAGATAGATAGTAAGTATCTTCTCTACCAGAAATGAGATGAAGTTTGAAATCCGAAACAGAAAGAAAACTGGAAAACTTAGAGACTTACAGAAATGAAAACTGAGTCTTAATGGATCAAAGTAGAAATCACAAGGGGAATTAAATTTGAAAATACTGAGAGATGAATGAAAAGAAAACTCTAATACATCAGAATTTGTGGGACACCTCAAAAGCAGTGCTAAGTGGGAAATTATAGCCTTAGACACTTAGATTTAAAAAGATCTCTGGGTGCTTAGGTGATTCAGTCAGTTGGTTAAGTGACCGACTCTTGACTCCAGTTCAGGTCATCTCAGGGTGCTGGGACTGGGCCTTGTGCTGGGCTCACACTGACAGCGGAGTCTGCTTAAGATTACTTCTCTCCCCTCTGCTCTTCAGCCCCAACTCACACACGCACTCTCTCTTCTCTCACAAAAAAAAGGACGAAAAAGAAGACGATGAAGACAGATATCAAATCCACAGCCCAAGTTTACAACTTCAGGAAGTAAAAGAATAAACTAAAGCTAAAGGAAGGAAGGAAACAATAATGATTAGGGCACAGATAAAGTAGAGAAAAATCAAGGAAAGTAGAAGTTGATTCTTTGAAAAGATAAAATTGACAAACCTTTAGTTAGACTGAATAGAATAAAGGCAAAAAAGAGTGAGGGAACTAGAAAATACCATTTGTACAGCACAGTTGTAACTGCTGTAGACAAGGTCCACTGATGGAAGTTAAAATGAGCAAGCAAATGTTAAAAAACAAAACAAAACAAAAAACGACCTGCACAGTGTCAGAGCATCACCCTAAGATAGTTATTTATTACAATGGGGAAGACGGTAACTCGTCCGCAGAGAAACCTGGAGGACGGTGCTTTAGTCCAACGATCAGTGTGAACGTCAACAGCAGCAAGGCATGTGGACACCATTTAGTCCCCAGGATGAGGCTCTGTGATGGGCACATCAGGATTCAAACCCCAGGTCTTGTTTGACTCTAAAACATTTACTCATGTTCATCATTTTACTATAAACAGACACATTTTTTCTGGACTTGTTGGTGAAAATATCAAGAATAGTATACCAAGCTGGATATGCGATCACTGGTAAAACATACTCAGTTCTGCAGTTACTCAGAAAAGTGTAATTAATTAGTAAGGGAAGACAGGTTCCAAGGGAGGCTAATGCATAAAAGAAAAAACAGAATAGAAATGCTATTTACTGACGCTTGACACATGGTAGCTGGTAAAAATAATAATAATCATAGCAAATACTTACAGTGATAACATATTTATTTTCATTTAATCTTAATTCAGTTTTATTTACAGCAAATGCTATTACACTTATTCATTTATTTAATCCTAATGACAACTCTATGAGATAGGTACTGTATGATCCCCATTTTGCAAATAACGAAATTAATGCATAAAAAGTTGAGTAATCAGTTTGGGATCATTTAGTAAGAGGCACTATACTACCTTCCAGAAAATATCAGTTTAATGAATAGTGTCAGGTACTATGTTAAATACTTTACATATCCCAATCCTCAATATTCCTGTCCAGAAATATGTTTTTAAAAAATTTCTTATTTAAATTCAATTTAAGTAACATATGCTGTATTAACAGTTTCAGAGGTAGAATTCAGTGATTCATCAGTTGCATTGAACACCCAGGGTTCATTACTTCAAGTGACTGTTTTTCTTTTAACAAGTGAAATTTTGCAGATGAAAAACGCAAGGCTCCGTCGGGCGGCTCAACACGCTACAGGACACCGAGCATGCGTGGCCTCCACCTGGTGCCGGTCACCCGCTTCTCCTCCCCGATTTACTTTGATAAGCACATATGCTCCCCCAAACACTGCAAGGGAGTAGCACTCCCCCAAAACTGGTTGTTAAAGGTCATTAGATGGTAAGATGCAACCCTGGGATGCGAATCCAGGCCCGTGTGACTCCCAGGTCAATATTCTTTCCCATACCAGACCCAGACTTGTGTAAGAGTTGAAAGGAAAACAAATGTACAAGGACGGGGAGAGCAAAGCCTCACAGAGCGTGGGAAGGAATACACTCCAGATGAGAAGACTACACAGTAGACCCTTGAATGTGTTTGAACTGCGCAGGTCCACTTACACGTGGATTTTTTTTTGATAAATACAGTACAGTCCTAGAAATGTATTTTCTGTTCCTTATGATTTTTTAATTATATTTTCTTTTCTCTAACTTACTTCATTGTAAGAATACAGTATGTAAGACATGGGACATACAAAGTATGTGTTAACTGACCGTTCATGACATCGCGAAGGCTTTCAGTCAACAGCAGACTGCAGGAAGTCAAAAATTACATGTGGACTTTCAACTGAGCAGGGAGTCACCCTTAACCCCCATGGTGTTCAAGGATCAACTGTGGTTTTAAAGTTAAAGTCATCCATAAAGTATACCAATAATATTATGTATCATTTGTTGAATTAAGTGAAACATAAAGCAAGGACCAATTTGTAAAGTATATTGAATTTGTCTATTGAGGGAATCAGGATTCAGTTCAGAACTCAGAGTGAGAACTGGCATCATTAACATGTTAGTTATCTGTGTATTTCTAAGCTGAACAAAGTTATGGAGCTCCTGAAAGAATTTCAAAGGCTATTTCTTTTAGTTTCATGATTCTTGTGTTTTCAAATCCATTAATGGTGCTTTCCCACTCATCATTACATAAGCTGTATGATTTATGGGTGCAAATCATCTATGCTATTTGAATGATTTTACTTAATAATAAAGAATTCAGAATGTTGGGGGAAAATAGCAAAAAGCAATACTAGTATAATTGTGACATAGGTCACAAAAACAGTCAAAACATTCCCCCAAATACACAAACATGGAATAAATATTTTTATCTCCTCAAGGGAAAAAAAATAGCTTCGGTATACAACATTCAGATAATATTAATAAACTTGTGAAATTTTTAACATTATAAATAAATATTGATACACAGATACTACTGCAATAGTAGCCTACCACCCACCCACATTTTGGTTATTTAATGGAATTTCTACAGTTTAGTTGTGTATGCAAGAACACACACGAGTGCATACCATAAGGAAAAATTGAGTAATCAACTCTAGTAATCAATTACCTTTGCAATAATAACTTCCTTCTTCAGAATCTTCATAGCATAGTATTTGCCACTTGCCTTCTCTCGAACCAAAATAACTTTCCCAAAAGTGCCTTTACCTAGTAGTTTCAAATAGTCAAAATCATTCATTGTCTGAAAAATACAAATTAAAAAATATGGTATGAAATATCAGATGCAATTTATTTATAAACATTATAGGTATATGTTTGCAGTATCTACTCAAAAGCAAATTTTACCGATTTCTAAACACACTTAAATGAATAAGAATCCGACTGGCAATGGCTGCCTCACCAGCAATCGTGGATACTTTTAAGCAGTTTTCAGATATGCGAGACAATAATTTTGAACCTCAAATTCCTCAGCTACCAAGCTATCAGTCAAGTGTAGGGGCAAAAGGAAAAAAAGAATCATTTTAATTCACTTTCAAGGACTCACCTTCTTTTACAGAAGTATAATTAATACACAATGTTAGTTTCAGGTGTACAATATAATGATACAACAGTTCTATATATTTCTCAGTATTCACCAAGGTAAGTGTACTCTTAATCACCTTGATCTCTTTGACCCACCCATCCCACCTGGCTTCTCTCTGACGTCTATCAATTTTTCTTTTTTTAAATATTTTATTTATTTATTTGACAGACAGAGATCACAAGTAGGCAGAGAGGCAGGCAGAAAGAGAGGGAGGAAGCAGGCTCCCTGCTGAGCAGAGAACCCAATGCGGGGCTCGATCCCAGGGCCCTGGGATCATGAATGAGCCGAAGGCAGAGGCTTAACCCACTGAGCCACCCAGGCACCCCATCTGACATCTATCAATTTGTTCTCTGTATTTAAGAGTCTGGTTTCTTGGGTCTCCTTTTTCCTTTGTTCATTTGTTTTGTTACTTAAATTTCACATATGAGTGAAATCATATGGTATTTCTCTTTCTCTGACTGATATTTCAAACTTTTTTTATACTCTCTATTATTATTATACTCTTATTATATTATTATTATTATACTCTCTAGCTCCATCCATGTCATTGCAAATGGCAATGGTTTGTTCTTTTTTTGGGTTGAGTAACATTCCGCTGTGCGTGTGTGTATGTATCACCTCTCCTCACCCATTCACCTGTCAGTGAACACTTAGGCTGCCTTCAAATCCTGCCTCTTATAAATCACGCTGCAATAAACATAGGAGTATGCACATACATTTTCAAATTGGTGTTTTTGTGTCTTTAGGTAAGTACCCAATAGTGGAATTACTGGATCATATGGTAATTCTATTTTGAATGTTTTGAGGAACTGCCACACTGTTTTCCAAGGACCCAAGTTTCTCAGGGTTTAGTATGGCCACTATCCCCAAACAACATGGCCATCAAAAATGTCCCCCACAAACATTTCTAAATACATCTAAGGGAACAGTACCCTTCAGGGAAGCCTTTGGAGAATGTTCTTTAACAAAATTAGGATAAACTCCTAGGAAGTGAAAGACAGGTGTGTAAGAAATGCTGGAAATAACCCTGGAGCCCAGTAAGAAGAAGTCTAAGAAGAAGCAGTACAACACCTGAGAAACAAGTTGGTGCAATTCAAAATAGAAAGTCAGAGACATCTAAGAATGCCTTTAATTAATCAGCCTGTTCAGTTTCATTTCCCACTCTTAAGTGAGCTGATTCCCAGGATTTTGCCAAGCAGACCTGCTACTTGTTCTCTACAGCCCCCTTTATGCATGCTTTTCCTGTTTTATGAAGGTTCTTCCACAAATTTCCGTAATTTTGATATTGGTTGTCCACTAATGCCTTTCCCCCACCCAGCTTTTTATTTGTGTGGACTTGTCTTTTTGTGCTTTTACTACCATTTTAATGGGCTTTTAAGTGGAAGGGAAGATAACTGGGTATGCTCAGTTTATCATCTTAAATTTAAATTCAGTTCAGAGATCTTCATGAATAACAAGTTAAGAACCTGGGTTTTATCCATAGATGATCAGTAGTTAGTAAAGACTTTTCTGCCATTTTATAATTGTATCTTTTTTCCTGTTTACCACCCATCTGAATCAAGAATGTCTCAAATCAATGATCTCACTTCCACATTAAGAAACGGAATGAGAGCACAATAAGCTGAAGAGAAGAAAGGAAATAATAAAGATCAGAGCAGAAATCAATTTTTAAAAAATTTTAAAGGAAAAAAAGTAGAGGATATCATATTAGAAGATCAACAGAATTGATAAACCTCTAGCTAGATTGCTCAGGAAAATAAAGACAGAAGACACAAATGACCAATGTTATGAATAAAAGAGCTGACATCATTTCAAACTCTACAGACATTAAGAAGATCACATGGGAATATTACAAACAGCTTTATGCCCACGAAATCAACAAGATACATGAAATGAATAAATTTCCTGAAAACCTCACACTATCAAAGCTCACTCAAACAGAAATAGGTAACTTGAATAGCCCTACTAAGAAAATTGAATCTGTGGTCAAAAAACTCAACAAGGAAAACTCTAAAGCCAGGTGCTTTCACTGCTGAATTTATAAACATTTAAAGAAGAAACGATACCAATTCTATATAAATTCCTACAGAAAGTTGAGAAAAAGAGAACACATCCCAATTTACCCTATGAGGCCATTTTACCTTGGTAATCAAAATCAGACAAAAACATTACAAGAAAACTACAGACCAATATTCTTCATATACATATGTGTAAAAATTTTAAAAAATTTACAAACAAATGCTTATATTTATTTTCAACATTATCTGCTGCCTATAATTTTGAAAATTTTTCCAAATGTCAAGTTACAATATCTTAACCATTCAATAATATCTTCAGTTCAAAAGTAGCAAAAGGTATCAGGGAAAATAAAAAAGTACATTTATTAATTCAACTCAAAATCAAACATGGCACTAAATATTCAGAATAGAGTTAACAAGGTTAGTGTCATTTGAATAGCTGATAGTATTAAGAAATTTTGTTTGCATTAATAGATTTCTAAAAACCAAGGGATACTAAATAACCACAAAGCTGTCTGTGCGAGGTAGTCTCCAACGATGGGGGCCACTAGTCCTCTGACTCCTATGCACATGCCATTCTTCCCCTGAAGAGGTAGGCTCTTCCTCTCCCTTGGCTAGCCTTACGTCCTGCTTTGAACCCAGAATATGACCCAAGTAATACTATGCCAGTTCCAGGTCCAGCCTTTAAATCTGGAAGCTTATGCTTTCACCCCTTGGAGAAGTCATAATTAAAAGCCAGCCTTCATGCTGTAATAAAAGATACCATGTACAAAGGGCCTGCGTGATGAGACACCATAAGCCAAGAGATCACATGGAGGAGAACCAAGAATCCAGAAGCAAGAGAAAGGATTTCTTGGCTCTTCCAGGCCAGCCTGTTTGCTAACTGAATGCAACTGCTTAAGAGACCCATGTGAGACCAGTGAAAGTGGCCACACAAACCAAAAAATCATGAGAAGTAAGGTACCGTTACTGTTCTAAGACATTAAACTTGGTAGTTTGTTCCATGGCAATAGTGAACTAAGAGACTTTATTCTTGTAACAAGGCTCTGAAGTTAGTTTTGGCTCAAAGCTTCATTTGAACAGTACCCTCCTCAATTTGTATCTAAATGCACTGAAAAATGATACTTGCTGTGTCCTATTATTAAATATCATATAATTGGAAACCAAATTCTTAGAGATAAAAATCAGAAAGGAATTTATAAATTGCTTTATGACATTTTCAGTAATATTCAGTAATATTATAAAATATTACTAGATTCCTTAAGGATTGCAATTCTTAGAGAAGAGTTGGTTTTATAAAAGTATAATAATAGCCTTATCCGTAAAGTTCACAGCTTCTATTAGTTTGACTGCCAACCTTAAAAAAAGGGAATTTGTATGGAAATTAATATTAGTAAAAGCAACCTATGTGAAAAAAATCAGAAACAGATTTCATACCTATTTTGACAAAACTTGAGAAAATTTTAAAAGTATCTTTGATACCAAATGCTCACGTTCGGCATGGAACACACAGTAATTATCTAGTCTTTACAAATGAAATATAACCCATTACAAAATGTTTCCCTCTTTTAGATGGTGTTAAGGAGAAAAAAATAACGGTAAGACTTTAATAAAAGATGGCAGCATGGATCCTGTGCAGAAAAATCAATCCTCTAAAACCCACCCCCCCAAATTTATTATGTAAATATTTAACACAGTTCTAGTCTTTCCTTCACATTATCTCCAGCGTGTTGATGTGACTGTTTTCGGTTAAGAGATGCAGGGACATACACAACAAATGCTTAGTAAATGTATTCGAATACACACTAGAGTATAAGAAGAAGGCTAATTATGTAGTCCAAAATGTAGGTTAAAGAATATGAATATATAATTGAAGATGAACACAAGAAACCTCTCAGCACGTTTGGTCAAAGAAGATAAACCCACGTACAATTTACAACACTAAGAGCTAAACCAAGAGCTAAAAAGGGAGGCTCTCAAGAAATTCACCTCTTTGTCCAGCCAACCTCTCCGCCACGGATCTGCGGCTCCTTCCCTGGCTAGGCGAGGAGATGGAGGGTTCTGCAGGTCCCTGTGAAACTTCTTCACCTTTTCTCCACGTGCCAGCCATTAAGTAACAAAACTCTAAGGACCAGAGGCAGACACAATGGGAAGGTGGCATGTATTCTCAGACTTGACGCCAAGTCAGGAGACCACAAACAGCTGCTCTCAGAGAGGCCCGTGCTGGGCCCTTAAAAATCAGGCAGAACGCTGACTCGCACTTGGCTGTTGATCCTTGAACGCTGTGCCCTTCACATACCTGACCCTACAGAGAATGGCCGCTCGGCAGACCAAGATAAGGCCCTTCTGAGTCCTCTCATCAAGTTCCTTTAAAGATTGTCTTTTGGTTGAAACACAGAACGGACCATAAATCTCGTTATGAGGCCTCTGATCCTTTTCCACCACTCGGTGTGTTTCCTTAAGAGATGTTTCACCGGTGCTGCGGACACTGGATGACCCACGCCCACTAACAGTGGTCGCCGGTGCTGTGTTGGGGGCGAGACAAAACGGCTCGGACAGTTCTCAGCGGAGTTAACACGAGCAGTAGCCCTTCCCCTCCTCCCATCGCTCATTTTTCAAAAAGTGAACAAAGAAGAAAATGTACGCTGTAAACTATGAGAAAGGCATTCTTATTTCAGAATATCTGTTTACAGTGTCTGAGATGAAAAATAATCTGGACTTCAGTCATTCTTTTTATGAAACCCGATACACACAGAGGATGTAGTACTAGGGAACTAGGGAGGTGACAGCCCTCTTGTACCCTTGTTAACGAAGCTGTTAGGGCCATCACAAAAGAGTGGTACAGAGGTTAGAACTTTTTCTACATTCCTTGTCATTTAAAACAGTTTTTATACAATCTCATTTAAAATGAAATGAAATAGGGCTGCCTGGGAGGCCCAGTTGGTTGAGTGTCCGACTCTGGATTCCAGATCAGGTCACGCTCTCAGGGTCCTGAGATCGAGCCCCGAGTCAGGCTCCAGGCTCAGCAGGGAGTCTGCCTGGGATTCTCCCTCTCCCTCTTTCTCCTGCTTACGTGCTCCCCCTGCCCTCTCTCTCAATAAGTAAATTAATTAAATAATTAATGAAATCTTAATTTTTTTTTAAAAAAATGAAATGAAATAATAACAAACAATAGAAATCAGATATAGGTCAAATAAGACAACGAATCGCCCTATTTTCAAAATACCATTCATATCAATTTTTAATTTCTGAGACCCAGTTTCAGTGAGATTTCTTAGAGAATCTGCTTTAAAAACCCTACTGTCTATCATTACTTTGTAATATTAAAATTCTACTGATTTTCCCAAGAGTACATCAATATATAATGAAATTAACTGAAACAGAGTAAGCAGAAGAGCTTGACATAAATATTTTCAGAAACCAAGTACAATCATAAGAGAGAATGTCTGTATAATTTTGTTCTCTAATATAACTTGGTCATGTAATGAGTCTAATAATTATACTGATTATAAAAGCTCATGAGATATCAGTCAATAATAAGAAATAAGGTGCACATTGAAGTTAGACAGTATAAAATTAAAAGTCCTTACATGTTTGAACAAGATTTTAACTTTTCTGAACGTCAGATGAATCACCTACAAAATAAGATAATCAGGCTCACCTGATTAAATGAGATAATATATCTAACAGTGCTGTCAAGAGCACAGCAGCAAATAAACTTAAACATCTACAAGTGATAATTAGTGAAGGTGATGAATTCGAAGATACTCCACACTGGTAACTGTGAAAGGAGGAAATTGCACTGTGCTTTTTAACATGATTTATACCCAGCCTTAACAGAGAAAAAGATAAAATAAAATCCACCATGCTTTTGCATTTTTACATCTTTGAAAATGTCTCTTTTCATTCAAAATTTTTGGTAAAAAATTCCCATATTCATTTCTAAATTCTCTCATCGATCAGCAAGAGTATTTCTAGTTAGGGTATTATAAACTCCCCACTTCCAACCTGTAACCACCTCAACAGCAATGTAACAGTTATTAAGCAGAGTTTTAGGAATTTCAGCTAATGGAATAGTATAGTATAGTGCTACAGATTGTTACTGGATGGAGTAGTATGGAATTCAAAGGACAAGATTAATTGGTACCTGATTTTAAATTTATGAGCAGAGCTACAATCTGCAAGTGCACATAGACATCCAAAAGAAGCTTTCTTAAGTAGGTGAGTAAATCTAGACTGTTTCTTTATTTTTATTTCTTTGCAATGACTAAAGAACAAGGGGGCATTAAGCCGACTTAAGATTCATTTCAACTAACAGAGGTAAGTCTTTAATGGAGACACAAAGAGTTCTCAGGCATTTGACTAAGATCAAGACAGACTATTATAAGTAGAACAGAAATTTCAGATGAGAGAGAAATTAACTTCATCAAGTTCATATGTTTAGATGTGGAAAAAGGAGGATTTGAACTCAAGCAGTCTAACTCCGAAGAGTTCTTATTCACTGTGCTAAGACCAAATCACATGGGTAATTACATTAGAAATTAGCATTTTCCTACATGGAGATTAAATTTACAATTCACTATAACAAACATATTCTAACATGATAAATGGCATGTTCATTTAATTTGAACACTTAGATCTTTAATCTTAAAATACCATTTTCATACAAGAAAGTTGTTTTTTAATTTTTTTTTTAAAGATTTTATTTATTTATTTATAGACAGAGATCATAAATAGGCAGAAAGGCAGGCAGAGAGGTGGGGGAGAAGCAGGCTCCCCACTGAGCAGAGAGCCCAATATGGGGCTCGATCCCAGGACCCTGAGATCATGACCTGAGTTCAATGTAGAGGCTTTAACCCACTGAGCCACCCAGGTGCCCCTAATCTTAAAATATCATTTTCATACAAGGAAGTTTATTTTTTTTCAAAGACTTTATTTATTATTTGATAGGAAGACGGTGAGAGGAGGAACACAAGCAGGGGGGTTGGAGAGGGAGAAACAGGCTCCCCGCCAAACAGGGAGCCTGATGCAGGGAATCGATCCCAGGACCCCAGGATCATGACTTAAGCCAAAGGCAGACCCTTAATGATTGAGCCACCAGGCACCCCTAATTTTCTTTCTTTTTTTTTTTTTTTAAGATTTATTTATTTATTTTAGAGAAAGAGTGAGCGGGGGTAGTGGCAAAGGGAGAGAGACTCTAAAACAGACTCCCCACTGAGCACAGAGCTCAATGTGGGGCTTGACCCCAGGACCCTGAGATCATGACCTGAGCCAAAATCAGATGCTTAAGCGACTGAGCCACACAGGCACCCAGCTTTTTAATTTTCTATAACAATGAAAATCACAATTAATAACTCCATCAATCTATAAACTGGCATTTATTAATCTGGAAGACTCAGGGAAGGAAAACTCCTTTCCCACACTGGCTCAGGAGCAGCCGTTAAAATAAAAATAAATAAATAAATAAATAAAAAATAAAAAGTGAGGCTGGGGCGTCAGGCAGGAAGCACACCAGAACCACGTCTCCTTCTGCTTTGAGCATACAAAATACCAAATGGAAAATGACCAGATCATTAGGGAAAACGTTATTTCCAAGTTCTAAAATGGTATGAAAAACAGTAAGAGAAAAATGCAAATGATAAATCAGCACAATGGCGCTTCACTCAACAAGTTTGCCCAAAGCCCTATCAGCAGTCAATGTTAAGTGCCAACCCATGAAAATGAGGTGACATCTAAATTTCTTGGTCTTAAACAATGACAGGTATTTCAGATTTATCAGGATAAACACCACCCACACCTACATATTTGCATAACATAAGATCATCCGCCAACACTTCTTGCAAATGGCAATTTTAGTGTATTTCTTCCAGATGCATATACTGTGCTGAGGAGGGAATACATTACTATTCTCTACCTTTCTTTTATGATGGGTTGTGGAAGCATCCATCTCTTCCTCCCCTATATTATCAATTTGTGAAGTTGGACTACAATTCATTCTCTCCTCTTCTTGTCTCTGAAGTCTGTCTGCTACAGCCTGAATGGCTTCTGTCCACTCTTCCCTATAAAAACAAGTACAGTTTGCCATTAATAAAGAATGGTAAATGATTCAAATATTTCCCTTTTGTAAAATATGACATCAACACAAATAAAATCTATTCCAGGATCACACATACCCATATATGGTAAACATATCCTCCTCCCACACTTACTCAAAGGTGAAATTATTCCCAAAAGCACTTAACATTATAGACCTTACAATTGTAGGAGCATTTATTTAAGTATAGAAGAAAAAAGAAGGAAAGGATTATAATAAACCCTTATAAGATTATAAGAAACCCTATAAAGGTTAAAACCCTTTAAAAGTACAGTTAAATTTTATTGCCTATCCACATCTTACCTATAAAGTAAATTGACTTCCTAGAGCTTGCTGCCCTCAAAAGACTTTTTTGTTTAGCCATTGTTACATTTATCATTGGTATAGTCAAGATCTACTGTGGTCCAACGGCAGTTCCAAGAAAAGGTTTTCAAAGTCAAAGCCTTTTACTATTCTTTTTTTTTTTTTTTTAAATTTCTTTTCAGTGTTCCAGAACCAAATCACAGATAAGTTAAAAAAAAAAAAAAAAAAAAAAAAGTCATAGTTTGTAGGTAAAACAGTAAATCTCAGGAGCACTGGGTGAAATTTGTATTATCAGACCAAGAATCCTTCATTTCCATATAAATTTTTAAATTAGTGTGTGCTTCTTAAAATCTGTTAGAATTTTGAGTGGAATTGTCAATTTGGGATAGATTACTATCTGTAATTAAATTTTCCATTCTATGAACATGGTATAGTCTCCATTTATTTAAGCCTTTAATTTCCCAATGCAATCTTTTGTGACTTTCTGTGAAAACATCTTGGACATTTTAAATTTATTCAGAAGTATTTTATTTTTAAGAGTATTTGTTTTTTTATTGAAGCATAGTTGACATACAGTATTACACTAATTTCAGGTGTACAACATAGTTACTCAACACTTACATGCGCTATGAAATGTTCACCACATAAATGTAATTACCCTGTTATGATACAAATTTATTACAATATTATTGATTATATCTGCTATGCTGTATTTTACACCCCTGTGACTTACTTTCTGTAGGTCTTTGGTAAAATGTCTATTCAAGCCCTCTGCCTTTTTAAAAATCGTATTATTGGGGGGGGTTGGCATTAAGTTATAGGAGTTCTTTGTATATTTTGGGTATTAAGCCTTTATCAGATATGTCATTTGCAAATATCTTCTCTCATTCAGTATGCCTTTTTGTTTTGTTGATTGTTTCCTCTGTAAAAGCATTTTAGTTTGATGCAGTTTCAGTTGTTTGTTTTTGCTTTTGTTGCCCTTGACTCAAAAAGAGATCCAAAAAGTACTGCTGAAACCACTGTCCTAATTCTTTGAGGGGTTTTATCATTTCAGGTCTTATATTTAGATATTTATTTCAGTTCAAGTTTATTTTTGTGTATGATGTTTAAAAAAAGGGCCAGTTTCATTCTTTTGCATTAGTTGCGCAGTTTTCCCAAACACAATTGACTGAAGAAACTCTCTTTCCTTATTGTATATTCTAGCATACTCTATGGTAGAAGAAATGACAAAATAAGCATTGGTTTACTTCTGGGCTACCTGTTCTGTTCCACTGATCTGTTTGTCTATTTTTGTGCCAGCACCAGACTGTTTTGATGACTATAGCTTTCCACTGTATCTCGAAATCTGGAATTGTGATACTACCTGCTTTGTTTTTCTTTCTCAAGGTTGCTTTTGCTATTCAGGGTCTTCTGTGGTTCCACACAAATTTCAGTTTTATGAAAAAATTACTGATATTTTGATAGGGTTTTCAATGAATCTGGAGATTGCTTCGGGTAGTCTGGACATTTTAACATTAATTCTTCTAACCCAAGAACATGTTATATCTTTCCAATTATTTGTATCACCTACGATTTCTTTCCGCAGTGTCTTAGTTTTCAGAGTGCAGGTTTTCAACTCCTAGTTAAATTTATTCTTTTTGAATCAATTTATTCTTTTTGAATCAATTGAAAATCTTAATTTCTCTTTCTGATAGTTCCCTCTAAGTGCCTAGGAAAGCAATACATTTCTGTATGTTACTTTTGTATCCTGCAAATTTACTGAATTCATTTATTAGTGCTACTAATTTTCTTGGTTAAGTTCTAGGGTTTTCTATATATAGTATCACTCACCTACAAAAAGTGACAGCTTTACTTCTTCCTTGCCAATTTGGATGCCTTTTATTTTTCTTTTCTGACTGCTAAGGTTAACACTTCCAGTACTGAGTTGATTAAAAAGGGTAAGAGTGAACATCTTGTCTTGCTCCTGATCGTAGAGGAAAAGCTTGCAAATTTTCATCATTAAGTATGAAGCTAGCTATGCATTTATGGACTTTACTGTGTGGAGGTGCAATCCCTCTATACCCATTCTGTTGAGAATGAATGGACATTGTACTTCGTTAAATGCTTTTTCTTAATCTATGGAGATGATCATATGATTTCTATCCTCATTTTGTTAATGTGCTATATCACACTCACTGACTGATCTGTGGATATAAAACCATCCTTGCACCCATGGAATAAATCCTATTTGATCGTGGGAATGATCCTTTTAATGTACTTTGAATCTGGTTTGTTAACATTTTGTTCCAATTTTGCATCTGTGTTCATCAGAGATATTGGCCTATAATTTTCTTTCTATAGTGTATTTGTCTGGTTTTGGAATTACACTCATGCTGGTCTCACAGAATGAATTTAGAAACAATCCTTACTCTTTAATTTTCTAGGAACAGTTCGAGAAGAATAGGTATTAAATCTTCTATTATTAAATCTATTTTAGATTTAAATTAATCTCATTAAATATTTCATTTAATTTGAGTTAATCAATTAAATCTTATATTGAATACCTATTAAGTAATAGGTATTAAATATTTCATAAATTAACCTATGAAGCCATCTGGTCCAGGACTTTTTTACTTATTGGGAGTTATTTGATGACTGACTCCAATCTATTACTACTAACTGGTCTGTTTACATTTTCTATTTCTCCCTCTTTCATCTTGGAAGATTCTAGGTTTCTACTAATTTATATCCATCTCTTCTAGGCTGCCCAATTTATTGGCATATAATTTTTCATAAGAATCACTTTAAACCCTTTGCATTTCTGTGGTGTCAGCTATAACTTTTGTTTCATTTCTAATTTGGAGTCCTGTCTTTTTTTGTTAAGAGTCTGGCTAAAGGTCTATCAATTTTGTTCTGCTTTTCAACAAACTAGTTCTCAGTTTCACTGATCTTTTCTATTTTTTTAAGTCTCCATTTTATTTATTTCCACTCTGGTGTGATTATTTCTTTCCCTGTACTAACACTGGGCTTGCTCCTCCTTTTTCTTGTTCCTTAGGACTAAGGTTAGATTGTTGGAGATTTTTGTTTTTTTCTTTTTTGGCAGGCCTGTATCATTGGAAATTTGCTTCTTACAACTGCCTTGGCTGGGTAGCAAAGATTTTGAACTGTTGTATTTCCATTTTCATTTCTCTGCATCAATCTTTTAATTTTCTCTGTGTATATATCTGTTAGGTCTGTCTGGTCTAATGTGTCATTTAAGCCACTGTTTCCTTCTTTATTAATTTTTTTCGGCATAATTTCTCCACTGATGTAAATGGGGTGCTAAAATCCCCTATTATGTTAATTTCTACTTTTATGTTTGTTAATTTGCTTTATATATTTAGGTGCTCCTATGTTGGTGCATGGAAATTTATAACCATTATATTCTTGACTTGATCCCTTCATCATTATGCAATGCCCATCTATGTCTCCTGTTACAGTCTTTCTTTGAAAGTTTATTTTGCCTGATAGGAGTACTGTTACCCCAGCTTCGTCGTCGTCTTTTTTTTCTTCACTTCCATTCATACAGTATATGTTTTGTTAGCCCTTCACTTTCACTCTGTCTGTGTCTTAAGGTCTGAAGTGAGTCTCTGGTAGCATCTAGCTGGGTCTTATTTTTTTTTCCCCCTCATTCAGTTACCCTTTATCTTTTGAGTGGAACTGAAAGTCCATTTACATTAAAAGTAATGACTGATAGGGATGCACTTATTGCCATTTGTTGGCATGTAACAACTGGCATGAAACCATTTTCTGGTTGTTTATAGTTCTTCTTGGTTCCGTTCTTCTCTTACTCTCCTCCCCTGTGATTTTATGATTTTCTTGAGTGCTAAGTTTGGGTTCTTTTCTCTTTAGAGGTTTTGTATCTATTAAAGGTTTTCAGTGTATGGTTCATATAAGGTTATAAAGCTATAAGTCTATTAAAGCTAATGTTCAATTAACTTTAACACATTCTAAAAGCACCATATTTTTACTACTGCTCTCCACATTTTATGTATTTGACTTCACAGTTTACATTTTAATTTGTATATACATTAATTAATTATTCTAGATATAACTGATTTTACTACTTTCATCTCTTGATCTTCATACTAGTTTTATAAATGATTGATTGACTACCTTTACCATATGTTTGCTTTTACCACTGAAATTTTCCATTAGTAATTTTCTTTGATCTCATTATGGCCTGTCTTTTCTTCTTAAAAAAGTCCCTTTTAACATTTCTTATAAGGCCAGTTGAGTTGTGATGAGCTTAACTTTCATTTGTCTGGGAAACTCTTTTCTCTTTCCTTCTACGATGAATGACAACCTTGCTGAATAGAGTATTCTTGGTTCTAGTTTTCTTCCTTTCATCACTTAGATTGTATCATGCCACTCGCTTCTGGCTTGCAAAGTTTCTGCTGAAAGATCAGCCTTACCACATTTCCCTTTTATATAACTTGCTACCCTTAAGATTATTTTTCATCTTTAATTTTTGCTATTTTAATTATTGTGTGTCTTGATGTGGATCTCTTTGGGTTTATCTTATTTAGGACTCTTTATGCTTCCTGGACCTGGCGTATGTTTCCTTCTCCAGGTTAGGAAGTTTTCAATTCTTAGTTCTTCAAAGAAGTTTTCTTCCCCTTTTCTCTCTCTTCTCCTTTGAGAACCCTATAATGCAAATATTACTAAGTTTGATGTTGTCCCTTACATATCTTCATATTTTTAAATTCTTTTACTCTCTGCTGTTCAGCTTGAGTGTCTTCCAGTACTTTTAGGTTTTGTCTTTCGGATTGCTGATCTGTTCTTCTGCATACTTTAGTCTGCTGTTATTCCCGCTAAGTGATGGCTGCTGGGTGTGGAGGGGCAGGAGCAGCTTTGGAGGGACACCCACCAGGGCAGGTCCATACGGCAGGTGTCTGCAGTGCTAGCAAGGCAGAAGGAGAGTGTCAGAACTGGTGCTTCCAGCACAGGGCCAACTACGCTGAAGGAGATCAAGAAAAATAGCACCTGCCAGTTCTTCCATTACCGGAGAAAGTTCCTACCGATTCCTGATCCTCCAGCACAACCTTGCAATCTTTACATATAGCCCAGAAGCTTTCAAACTACTGCCTCTATACTGGGTCTCAGAGTGAGTGATACTGTGCACGCACTCTTTGAGAGTGCTGCTACATATAGGTTTCCTGGAGTTAAGACCCACTAATTTTCAAAGCCAGAGGCTATGGAGGCATGCCTTCCCAGTGCAAATACAGGGCTGAGGTGGCCAACAGAGGTCCTCACACAGGACTTCTGCAACTGATAGCCCTCCTGTTTGTGGGTTAGCATATCTGAGGTTTGGTTCCCAAGTTTGTCTCTGTGCCTCCTACTCTTCTTGATGTGGTTTTTAAAATATATCTTTAGTCATGGAAGAGCTGTTCAGTAGTTTTCTCAAAGTGAGTTACTCCATATATAGTTATGGCAATGGTGTGACTATGAGAGGAGGTGATCTCAAAATCTTCCTACTCAGCCCTTGAACAACATCAATTGACTGTTTTCTTAGAATGTTTCTTTCTTTGGCAGCATTCTTCACTTTCTTAGAGACCCCTTCCTGAGTTATCTATTCCTATTTATGCTGCTGTGGAGGCTTTAACAAATTTTTTAAATTTTCTAATGTTTTGGTACTACTTACAAATAAAGTTGGTTTTGTATGTTTACCTTGTACCCTGAAGCCTTATTAAGTTGGCAAATGTCTAAAAATAAGAGCAGTTTTACATCTTTCTTTCCAATCTATTTGCCTTCTACTTATTTTTCTTGCCTTAAATGACCTATATCAGATGATTAGTAGAATGTTAAATAAAAATGGTGAGAGAAGACATTGCTACTCTGTTCCAGATCTTAGGGAGAAAGCACTGAAGGTTTTACCTTTGATGATCACATAAGCCATAGGTTTTTTTTATAGACAGAAGTTGAGTAAGTTCCCCTCTAACCCTTGTCAGCTGACTGTTTTAGTGATGAAAGGTACTGAATTCTGGCAAATGCTTTTCCTGCATCTGTTGCAATGACCATGTGGTTTTTCTACTTTATCCTCTGAATATAGTGAATTTAGTTTAATGATTTCAGTTAATGCAACTGAAATATTTGGATACACTCCATTTGGTCATGATTTATTATTTTTTCCATATTTTTGGAATTTGTTAAAATTTTGTTAAGAAACTTTGCACTGATGTTTGCAAGTATATTAGATTATAGTTCTATCTTCTTATGATAGCTTTGCCTGGTTTTTGAAACAGGAGTGCCCTTTTAAATAAGTTGGAAAGTGTTCCCTTCTCCATTATTTTCTGAACTAGTTTGTGTAGGACTGGTAATATTTCTTTAAATATTTGACAGAACTCATCAGTGAAGCCATCTGGACTTGGGAGTTTTCTTTGAGAAATGTTTTTAAATTATTAACTCAATTCTATTCATTGACATTGGCTGTTCAAGTTTTCTAAAGTTTTCTTGGTATATTTGTAATCTGTGTCTTCCCTCTTTTCTTCCTTTTCTTTAACAATCTTCCAAGATGCTTTCCATTCTTTTTTTTTTTTTTTTCCGAAGAATTAGTTTTGGTTTATTGATGATCATTTTGTTTTCTATTTCACTGATTTTTGAGCTCTAATGTCTCCTCTGGATGTTTACTTGGGTTTACTCTACTTTCCTAGTTTCTTAAAAAGAAAGCTTAGGTCACTGACTTAACTTTCTTCTTTTTGTGTATAGGCATTTATTGTTATAAAATTTCCCTCTAAGCACTCACTAATTTTTATATGCTTTATTTTCATTATCACTCATTTAAAAATGACTTTCTAATGGTTCCTGTAAATTTTGTTTTTGACCTAATGATTTTTTTTTTAAGATTTTATTTATTTATTTGACAGACAGAGATCACAAGTAGGCAGAGAGGCAGGCAGAGAGAGAGGAGGAAGCAGGCCCCCGGCAGAGCAGAGAGCCCGATGCAGGGCTCGATCCCAGGACCCCGGGACCATGACCTGAGCCGAAGGCAGAGGCTTTAACCCACTGAGCCACCCAGGCACCCCGACCCAATGATTTTTAAGAGGTATGCTGTTTAATTTCCAAATACGTAGGAGCTTTTCAGGTTCTTATTCTTACTGATTTCGAAGCAATTCTATTGAAGCAAAAACCATATTTTATATAATTTCAGATATGCTAAATATATTAAGAATTGTTTATGATCCAGAATATGAGCTGTCCTGGTGAATATACCATGTGCGTTTGAAAACAATGTGTATACTCTCACTTTTGGGTATAGTATTCTGTAAATATCAACTATATCAAGGTGGATGACAGTGTTATTCTATGACTTTGCTTATTGTTTTTCTCTAGCTGCTCTATCACTTGCTGGAAAGAATTTAAAAATCTACAAATATGGTTGTGGGATATTTTCTCTGTCAACTTTTCTCTGTCCAATTCTGTTATTGTATGTATACATATTTATGATTGTTACAGCATCCATATTAATTGACCCTTTTGTCATTATAAAGTGTCCTGGAATTCTCTAGAATATTATTTTATTTTGAAATCTGATATAGCAAATCTCTCCCTATGGTTATTGTTGGCATAATATATTTTTATTAATTCATTTATTTTCAACTTAGCTATGTCTTTATAATGCTTAAAGTGCATTTCTTATAAACAGCACATAAGTCAGCCTCGCATTTTTAATTCTGAAACTCTCTGCCTTTTAACAGCAGTGTTTAACCCATTAATACTTAATTGAACTATATATATGGTTACACATAAGTCTACCATTTTGCTTTTTCCTACTTTCCTCCTCTTCTTTTTTTCCTCCCTGTTTTTGTTTCATTATTTTAAAAATTTTCAGAATTCCATTTCATTTTTCCTGTTGGCTTCCCTGCCTTGTTTTTGGCATACTTTTATATATAGCATTAACTTCATACAGTCAATCTACATAATGTACTCCGGATTAATAAATTTTTTATGATTCTATTTCTCCTCACATCAGCATGGTAGTCATCATGTGCTTGCTTTCCTTTTAGCAATGAAATCATAACATGCATCCTCAATTTAACAAAATCTAATATTATATGTCCATACTTATAAGTCTTCTAGGAAGCAGTGATGTCATAAGACATTAGCTTTCATTTTCCCTCAACCTCAGTTTATATATTATTATTTTAATTTTTCATTATTCATATAACTAAAGCATAAAATGTTATTATTATTCATAAGATCAATACTCTTTTGGTTTTATCAACTTATTTACCATTTTGTTTTTCATTCCTTCCTACATCTCTTCTCCCATCTGGGATTATTTTTAGTCTGTCTGAATAATGCTGTTAGTATTTCCTTTCCTGCAAGTCTGCTGGTGAGAAATTCTATCATTTCTTAACTGAAGTTATTGAAATATTTGACTGAAATATTTTCATCTTAGTTTCACCCTTGGAAAGTGGTTTTGCTCATCAACATTTATTTTCTTTCAGCACTTTGAGAACATCATTCCATTATCTCCAATTATCATTCCATCCCATAAATTCCATGTCAGTTATTTCTATTGATAACACCTTTTGGTCTATTTGATGCTCTTTTGAAGGCAACTTATCTCTACTGGCTTTGAGGATTTTCCCATTGTCTCTGTTTTCAAAAGTCTAATGACACTAAGTGGGTTTTCTTTGTATTTTTCCGGCATGAGATTTTCAGGACTTCCCAAATACGTGGTTTGCTATCTTTAGCCATTTTAGAAAATTTTCAGCCATTATCACTTCAAATATTTTCTGACCCATTCTTTCTCTCCTCCATTTTGAAACTCTAATTATGTATATGTAAGACCTTCTCACTGCATTCATCTTACATTGGCTTCTTATTTACTTTTATTTTCTGTCCTTACGTCCATGTTTCATTCTGCATATTCTGTTATAATCTATGTTTGAGCTCCTAATTTTCCCCATTGTTAGGACTAATTTACTGTTAAAACTATCCACCAGTACTCGTGATTTAAATTTTTTTTTCCAATTTTAGAATTCCCATTTTATTCTTTTTTATAATTTCTAGCTCTCTGATGAATTTCCTGTCTTAAATGAGTATATTTCCTTGAATATACTCACACAGACTTCATCTCTGTCTGATAACTCCATTATCTGGAGAGCCTATTCAGTTGTCTGTTTTGTCTCTGTGATTTCAGAATCTTTGAACCTTGGTGTACTTGTTTATTTTTTATTCCTATCAAACAATGTACATTAAAATGTAAAGAGAGTTTGAGATTGTTTATATTTACTTTTAACAGTCCCAAGGAGACTTAGCAAAAGTAGATCACATTAACCAAACTTAAGACCTCAAATAATTGAAAGCTACACTTCAATCCTTAAAAGGTAAGTCTAAATCCAGTTTATCCTTTCTTCTAGTGCCAACCTAAAATGTACTGACATACCATGATCCCTCTTTGGTAGGCCCTGGATTCCAGGACATGATTCCTACATCTGACAGTTATTCCAAATGTCAGCATCTCAGATACTTCTAGAATCAGCAGGCAAACCCTAGTAAAAGAGTGGGCTCATCTCTCTGGGTTTCACCCTTCCATAAAGTTTTGTTCCCATCATTCTTCACAGGTAAATTGTCCCGTGTATGCCTTTTTTTCTTTTTAAATTTTGTCCATCTTTTCAGAGAGTTCTCAGGTTGATTATTGACCTAAATTACCTCACTCACCAAAATTAAAATATATCTGGATGCTCTGCAGAGAAGTATTGGGCCCAAATATCTCACTAATCAAAGAAAGCAAGCAATCTTCTAGTTCCCACATAATGCTAGAAAATGTACTCAATTTGGAAAACAGAATGGAGACCCCCCCATGAAGCAAATAAATTTATCTATTTAAAGTATACATACTACTTAAATGAAAATGAATCAATTTTCATAAGCTGATCATTCATTTAAAAATATGCATTTAATTAAAATGCCTAATATATGTATGCTAGTAAATCTCAGTAAGCCATAGTGTAGTACGAACTTATAGCCAGAAGGGAAACCCTGATACTGTAAACATGTACAATGAAGTGTTCTAGGTAAAATGATAACACGTTTGCACTGAGAAGAAAAACAGCGTTAAGTCTGGAGTGGGGACCAAAGGAGCGAAATGATTTGTAAATGGGGATGTACACGGTGAGCTGGTATAGGAAGAAACAAGGGAAGGCATGTCTGGTATAAGAGCAAAAAGGCCCGGAAGCCCCACAAGCGACGTGAGAGTCACTGCAGAACTGGGACTTGGGAAACTACAAACAGCTCCCTGTAGCTGTGACAGAAGTGGGTATAGGCGTGCACATGAACGTGTGGGCGAGTGCAGTGGGGCCATCGTTGTAACAATGAGAGTGATTAGCTCTAAGAAAGAAAAATACTCTCGGTTGTAAAGTGGATGTCCCAGTGTAACAAAATAAACTGTACATGAAACATATTTCATATATGACGGTGAGTAATTTGAAGTGCATTCAGTAAAACCAGAGCAAAAACAAACGAGTATGCTATCACAAAAATTATGTATTAGTTTAAAACAAAAAAATAATAGGCCATCCTACCTGAAAGGAAGAGACAAAATTACTATTATCTGCAGATACTATGCCTGCAAAAGCTAAGAACATTTTGGGGGAAAAAAAAGTAGCAACTGAAGTTTTGCTTTACTCTAATGTTTGCTTTTACCTGAAATTTTTTCCTTTCTTAATTTTCTTACTTCTAGTTAAGGCCTTTTCCTTCCCTTAGAAGTTAAGAGCTTTATTAGCCTTCTCTAACAAAACCCATGTGGTCTTAGTGCTAGAGAAAAAAAAGAGAAAAAAAAAAGAAAAAACCTAAAAATACAAATATTTATGTATATGTGCCATCCGTAATCAATGAAGACAGAATGGATTATTCAATGAAAAGAAATGAAGAACCAGGGGCGCCTGGGTGGCTCAGTGGGTTAAGCCTCTTCCTTCTGCTCAGGTCATGATCTCAGGGTCCTGGGATCGAGCCCTGTATCGGGCTCTCTGCTCAGCAGGGAGCCTGCTTCCTCCCTCCCTCTCTGCCTGCCTCTCTGCCTATTTGTGATCTCTGTCTGTCAAATAAATAAATAAAATCTTTAAAAAAAAATGAAGAACTGAGCTGGTACAATAGTCTCATCCCTTGGAAAATGCAGATTCTAAATGTCTATCATGCAATAAAACAAATAGAAGGGTTTTTTTTAGATTAAGATTAGAGATACATATTTCATTTACAACAAGAACGGATTTTAGACTGGCAGACAGAACATAGAAAATACACAGCTTTTCTAGTTCTCACTACATTTTTTCTAAGTCTTCATTAACATTAAAGTCATATAAAACCTCCAAGCACCAGATTCTAGATGAATGTAGAAAAACACACCCCATGGTAAATATAAAGATGCTGTTTTTTCATTTTTTTACTAAAACTGCTTTCTTCTAGTCATAAATGCAAATAAAAACTGATTGTTCAGAAAAGTAGTGTGATATATAAATGCAGGAACTATTCTGAAGTCTTAAGACATGGCGTAAATCCAGCTTTGCAAACGTAAATGGCAAAATTAATCATGCTTCAATGAGATGTTGTAAATCCACTAAGAATAATATTTCCATTCATTCAGCCAGTCAACAAATACTATGCTGGATCCGGGACTAGGCTGTAAAGAGAGAATATTGAGCAAGGAAAATACGATCCCTGCTAGTCAAGAACCTCACGGTCTAGTGAGAAAGGCAAACAAAGATTACAGGGCTGATAGACTGGATTTAAAAGGTACAGGGACGTGCACGGTCTCTAGCGGGGAGACCTCCCTCATCTACAAGAGTCAGAGAAGGTTTTGTAGGACATGTGGTGTTTGAAGCTCAGATCTGACAGATGAACGAGAACTGGCCCAATCATGGTTACAGGTGGAAGTCTAAACAACCTGAGGACTTAGCAGATAGAAATGCCCCGGGAAGACAGGAGTGGACAGGGAGAAAGACATACGGAATTGTATGTACGCTCAAGACCTAAATATGTCTGCACAGAGTAAGACCGGGACTGTACAAAAGAAAATTGGATCTATCCTTAACTCGGGTTATAAAATTATGTTTACTGATCAAAAGCATTATTAAAATAATACTTTACTATTTACTAGGCCTTATGGGAGGTTATTTCTGGCTTTTTTTCAAAAATCTTAGACAAGTCTCCTAAGACCTGATTTACTCATTTGGAACATAAACTAGTAATATTTGACTTCATGAAGTTGCTGATTTGGATCAACCATGATAACATCCGTGCAAGAAAATGGTTTTGTGGTTGGGCTTGTTGGACTTAACTCAGTTAGCACCAGATAAAAGGTGAAAACAGAAAAAGGTATGAAAACAGAACTAGGGGGTTGGGGGGCAGAGGTTGCAGGAATGCACCGATCTGCAGCATGACAATATAGGCTCAGGGAAGCGGCCACTCCCCTCTTTAGCAGTGAGGCCGGTCGAGGCCAGTGAATCCTGGTCCTGGTTTTTCAGGGAGCTTAGTTCCAGTCTCAGGATCCTTCCCTGCCGAACACTCGGGCAGCCCCTGCATAACAGCAGCGCTGCTTGAAACCTGTGCCAGGACCAGCCGCGAGATTCCAAATACGAACACAATCAATTCGACCATTTTTTAAGGTAGTTTAGTTATAAAAACGTCCCAGTTTATATTTCAGTTTTTAAACGTCCTGGTTTTTGTTGAGAAGAATATCTTACAGCAGTTCCTGAGGCTGTTGCAAGCCCCTGTTATCATACCACAAACAATTAAGGGACTACAGGATTTGACAAATGTGTTCGCACAGATTCACAAATGGGGACGTCAGATACACATATATCTTTACACCGACTGTTGCTTTTTCATGAAATAGGAAAAACAGGTTTCTTACCTTTCCTCTGGAGTATCTACATGAAATGTTCTCTCTATAACAGTGGTCCACTGAAGACATCTGATAATAAATGTGTTTGGCTTTGGTCGTTCTGTTTTCATTAACTGGCATTCTAGAAATAACATAAAATGTCTCTTTGAATATACTTACATTCAAACCACGAAGTAAATAGTGGAGAGCGACAGAGTTCTGTTCAAGGCAAAACCCCTGCCCTCTTACAGCTCGCCACGGGCCTCCGCTCGGGGCGTTCACAACTTGGCCTCAGTCTTCCTTTCCAATCCAACACCCACTCCGGCCACATGCTCTGTCCACCAAACTGGATGACTGAAGTTTCCCCAGATACATCTTGCTCTGTCCTGTATCTACACCTTCACTCCAGCTGCTCTTACGACCTGGACTGGCATCCGCTGAGCTCACCCCTACCCCCAAGTAATCACCTACACTCAAAAGAATACCTACCCTTTAAGGCCCAGATCCAAACCTACATTCCCCTCTCCATATTCTCATTATTGTATCCCTCATTTTTCATTATCTTGTATTATTATTATTTTTCACTTAAAAAGGAATCCTGATCCCTTGCCAAACTGTACACCGTCTGACAATATATACCACCTAAACTCGCAGTCATCACAGCCTGTGGAGCCAGTGAGTCAAAAGGGATAAATTATGTCAGGGAATATCTCAGAAGACTTCAAAGAAAAGTAGCATCTCATAGTGGCTAAGAGTGTGGATTCTAACACCAGCATTCCTGGATTCAATTACTTTTCCTACCATGTAACCTTGGACAAGTTAAATTAATCTCTCCAGTCTTCAAGAATTAAAGGGAAAACAAGTACCTACATCGTAAAACTGGTGTGGGAATTAGTAATAAATCAGTAAAATACTCAGCATAACGTATGACACATAATAAGCTTTCAGTAGATGTTAGCTATTACCATCAGGTGTACACCTGCGTGGATTTTTAAGGATATGTAGTATTAGATGACAAGACAGAGTAGGGTAGAGTTGTTTACTGACACTGCTTTTTGGAAGAAACAATTTCCCTCCAGCTGACATAGTCAACTGTGTTTTTACTCAGAGTCTGCGTGTTCTGTCCTACCTCTGTTATTAGCAACCATCAACTACCCTCTCGAAGTCTCTACAAGATCCTACTGTTGGCCACATTGGACTAGTTCATGGACTCCTTTCACCAGAAAAGATCATTCACCCAAGGATCTCGGCTTCGTTTTCTTCTCTTTTCTAACAAGGTTTCATGGTTTCAGCCATCATCACCTCTTGGTGGGCCAAGAGTAAAATTCAAACCTCTTCCCATTTTGGATCTGCATTCTGTGATACCCATGATGAACTCTACAGGGGCGGTATCTACCTGGCTGACTTGCTGGGTCCTACAGCCACTGTCTTTTCTCTGGATTCTGTCCCTCCTCCGGCTTTCCTCACTTTTCTACCAGCCAGACCGGAAACCTGGGCTGCTCCTGTTTGATACTGGTAGTTATCTGCCTTCCCCTGGCTTTCACCAAGGACGCAATTCTGCTTCAGACTCTCATAGCCGAGTGCCTCAACCTGCCCAGGTGCCATAAAGTTCTTCCTACTCAGAAACTTGAAAGGGCTAGATCCGCCGTTACCTAAAGCTAGGAAGTGTATTCTAGAAGACGTTGGAACTCAGGACTCGTGATGAGCAAAGGGGATGGACAGAGTGTTGAATCACTACACTGTGCTCCTGAAACGAATACTACACTGGATATGAGCTCACTGGAATCTAACTAAACACCTGAACTCATCCAAAAGCGAACCGATCTCTCCCACCCTTGGTCTCCCGCCCCTCTGCTACTGCTCCCTCCATCGCACACGGCACCAACCTCATCCTCTCAAGTGCTCAGGTCAAAAACCCTGGACTCACCCTGAGGTCCTCTTCTCTCTTCTCCTATCTCATTCTAGAAATCTCACTGGCTTCTTCAAAATCAAGATCAAGTCTCATTCCTCACCTCTTCCACTACTGTCAGAACAAATCACCATTACCTCTCACGTGAACACTCTGTCAACTCTGGAACAGCTCTCCCTGCCCCTGACTGGAGTCTGTTCCCAACACATGTGGCAGAAACCTTAACATGATCAGCTGCCAGAAAAAAAAAAAAATCCTGCAGTGTTTCCAGTAAGAATAGAAAACAAAGGCCTCTCAATGAACAGCAGGGGTCCTACACAATCTGGGCCTCTCACCCGCCCTACTTAAGTTTCTGACCTCCTCACCTAGTCAGTCTTCTCTCTCAGGCCCCGGTGCCAGGCACCCCGGCTTCTGTGTGTCTCCTCGAATGTGGCCTGCGCCCTCTGTGCCCGCGTTCCGTCCTCTGGCAGCCCGCAGCGAACCCCTCCCCACCTTCGAGTCTCCGATCAGATCTCACCTTCTCACGGACGCCTACCTAGACCATCCTAAACCCTGTGACCTGCACCCCTCAGCCAGGACTCCCCCAGCCCTCTGACCTGTTCTACTTTTTATTTCACTCCATGCTATTTTCAAACATATGAAATGACTAACTTAGTGTCTTTTTCGCTTACTGTCGCAACAAGAACGTAAGCTCCACCGATCGCAGCACCAAGAACTGTGCCTACCTGTGCCTAAACAGTGTCTGTTTTTAAAAAAGATTTTATTTATTTATTTAACAAAGAGAGACAAGTAGGCAGAGGGGTAGACAGGCAGATAAGGGGAAGCAGGCTCCCCGTTGAGCAGGGAGCCCGACGCAGGGCTCGATCCCAGGACCCCGAGATCATGACTTGAGCTGAAGGGAGACGCTTAACCCACTGAGCCAACCAGGCGCCCCCTGCCCACTGGAATTTAACGATCAAGAATTCAAGCCGGTGCCAGGGTCATGGTTGTGCACTTCCACCAGATACATTCAGTGACGCGGGCACCAGCGGAGCACGGACGACTGGACTGCAGCAAAGCTGTACTTGAACCGAGTCAGTTTGGCAAAGCAAGAAAGAGAAGAGAGGATGCAAGACACATGGGTTGAGAGAATCAAGGGACGAGTTTAAGCTGGGTAAGGAGGAAAGCGAGGACCCGGTGGTCTGTAAGACAACAAAAAGTTGGTAGATTCAACACATCATAAAATCTACTGTTTCACAGTTAGATATTGTACAGCAATGTTACGTACCTTTTGATATACGAATGTTAAAAAACACCAACTACAGAATGCCAATTTATATTCTTGTTTGAAATACGAAAGTTTTCAAACACCAACACTATAAATAGGTGTAGTTTACACGTATCCCCAGAGCGCAGACCCAGTCCGATTCTCTTCGCAGACCACTGTTCTTCCAATGTATTTCCTTCTCCACAAAACTCCTATTACGTGTCTGGCCAGGGTTTATTTAATGCAGGTGAACGCGATGTCCTAGCAGAGAAGCCACCGAGAAATTAGGAACTCCATGCCCCACTCTCCCCCCCAGTGCCTGTGACGTGAGAGCACGTAAGGGGACACCGTAAATACCTAGGGACTGAAGTGACTGAGTGGCTTTTAACGTAAAGAACAGAGGACAGACACTCCAAAGATGAGTGGGCCCAACAGAAATACTCACGAATGAACTCAATGAAGCAGAAACAGGAAGAACAGAAAAGGAACGAAGGCCCCATGCAGTCCACCTACACCTCAGCTTATACCTGCTGTGCTGATGATGTCAAGGTGACTAAGACAAGAAACTAAAATCGGAGCTCCAGACCTGAGTCCAGCCTCTCCCACACCGGCAGCGGGCGATGATCCCAGGCAGAGCGCACCTCCAAGCCCCCAGGTTTTTCAGCTTTAAAAGAGCTATCGGGAATCAAAGTAAGATTTTGAAGGAGGCAATATTTTCAAAATTATACCTAAAAGAAGTTTCAGTGATAAAATTTTAAGAATTTCTCCTTGCTATAATCCAACAAGCTATTTAAAAAATTACATATGGGACTCTAAGTGACGATCAATGACTGTAATTTACAAAAATGACAATAGAAGTGATTAATTGCCATTCTCAAGCAGACTACTGAAAGGGAACTGTTTAGAAAATGAATTAAATGTTTGTATTTATGAAAAAGGATGGCTTTGGAAAAATATCAGAATAGTAATACAGTGATCTAAGTAGCTACACACAACTTGGCTATTTTGATGAAATATGCTAAATATCCATGGCCTCAACGACATGTGCCAATTACGGGTCAAGCACTATGGAAGATTCTGGGCATAGTAAGAAAAATGAGTAAGAAACTCTACGTACTTACAGCACACACCAAACTGTGTTATTACTCATTCTAACACCTGTAATTATAAGGCAACATTTCACACGTGATTCAATCAGGTCCTTCTGAAGCCTAGTTGAACAAAGTGTTACTATGAGCAAGCCGAAAAATAGAAATAAGCCTACATTTCATGTTTCGAAATGCTCTATAAATGAACCCTATTTCTAAATAATCCTAAACTAAGACAATAAAAGAGAGAAGCAGCTACCAAAAACGGCTCAAGATATTCAAGTGGCAAGGGAAGTACCAAGGGAAGAGGACACCACCACCAAAGCCCAGGGTTTCCTGCCCTACAGCACATGCAGGTTAGAGCTGAAATCTGAACTCAGAACACTTGACCCTTTACGTCACCACGTTTGAACAAGTGGGCCAGGAAACAGAAAAACTCTGGGTTCTTTTTTGCCAGCCATAATACAAAATCATGGACATATCCTACAATGAAGAAAATGAAGAAAAATAGGGAAGTTTTCAGAACATGGTTCATGTCTGAACTCTCATTCTTAAAGGGGACTCAAGTCTTTTTCTTAAATATTGTAATTTTTAAATTTAAACTCAATTAGCCAGCATACAGGGCATCATTAGTTTTAGATATGGAATTCAGTAATTCACCAGTTACCTAAAACACCCAGTGCTCATCACATCAGGTGCCTTCCTGAATGCCCATCCCCCAGGCACCCCATCTCCCCACCTACCCCCCCCTCCAGCAACCCTCTGTTTTCTAGAGTTAAGAGTCTCTCATGGTTTTTCTCCCTCTCTGATTTCTTGCCATTTCATGTTCCCTCCCTTCCCCATGATCCTCGCACTGTTTCTTAAACTCCAGATACAAGTGAAACCATACAATACTTGTCTTTCTCTGACTGACCTGTTTCACTCAGTATTAATAACCTTCACGTTCCACCCACTCTAATTCTTAAAGAGAATGGTGGTTAATAAACAAAAGAGCCAATACCTCTTTAGAAGAGTATTTTCCTTTTAATTATGTAAAGGTTCCCAATTCAAGCTGGTCTGCATTAAAATTTTAAAACCCAAAGCAGGACCTTCCAATAATGATTCTAAAACACTATTACCCAAATAATTAGCTATGATTTCTGGAACTATTTAACATACAAGAAAAAAACACATATTCTTTTATAAAATGCCAGGTAGCTAACTTTTATTATATCATAGCCTATAATACTTCCTAGCAAAGTATTTGTTACTGATACTTGAGGTAGTCATACTAAGGCCACCTGAACAATTTAAACTACAAGCTAAATTTCAAGTGTTCTGCTTATTTTTACACATTCTGAACCACAGACGACCAAGTTTATTTGAAGCTGTAACTACTCTATAAACCTGGAGGCCAGTTAGAGGTGGAACGGTAATGCGCCAGATCAAAAAATATATGCAGAAAAGAATTTATATCACCTGTTTAGAATTTATTAAAAATATTAGATTTTATTCCAACCTCTATAACTCCTTAACTGCTCATATTTTTGTTTTAAAAATAAGTTCTACTAATATTCAATGTGAAAAACAAAGGCACAATAATAGACTCTATTTATAACTAAATCACATAATGAAATAATGCTGTCAGTTATCATCATAACGAGAATGTATTTTTGAAACCCCAGATATAATACAATTGTGGATATTCTTTAAAGAGGACAGAAAGCATTTCTTCCTTTGGTTTAAAGTTTTTACTGTTGGGAACAAAAACACATAGTGTGTAATTAAGACTTAGCACATCAGTCCTAAAGAGACTCATTCAGTCCAGAGAGAGAGAGGAGTGTGACAGGTGCGCGGGTGCAGAGCAGGTCCCGGGGAGGGTGTCTGTTCTGGGATCACTATGTGCACAGCACTGCAGACACGGATGGGTCCTCAGCGTCCCCCATTTCATCCAGAGGACAAGTCTACGAGGCTGTCTTGTCTTCCGTTCCATAAATGAATGAACTGAGAGTAACTAAATAACTTGCCCCAAAACACACAGTTTGAGAGCAACTGTATAGGGATCTACCCTCAGGTCTATCTGAATCCAAATTCCATGCTCTTCTGGGGAGAATAAACTGCTAGGAAAGTGTCTCAAAGGCTCAGCAGTCATCTGTCCAAGGGATGGGGCAGTCCCCTCCATCTTCTACGCCTCCCCATGCCTTCCCAGTGTGTGTGTGGTGCTCCTCCCTTCTAGGACACCTCTTCTCCTACAAAGAAACCCAGGACATTTTTTCACCTGAGAGGGTCCCAATGTGTTTGCTCCCGGCTCTGAACACAACCTGGGGATGGACACGTCTGAGGGTTATCCCCTAGCAGGATCTGGACCCGAGCACTTTCTGTTTCTCCAAGTAGGCATGCAGAGGGAAGGTGACCGGGAATGAGGAGCAGAAGGGAAAGAAGTGGGTAGTTAAAAAGGCAGCAGAACCTCTGCGTGCTCTCGCTGCTGGGGCTCACACCCTGCAATACCAATAAAGCTACTAAGATTTTTTGATTATTGATGATGGAAAAGTAATTGCCAAACTTGCACTGATCTAGCTCCGTGTTTCCAGCAGTTTCTGCCTCAAACATCTCCCTATTACCCAGAGTTCAACACAGTCTTCTCCATCTAAGGACTAGGAGAAATCTAAGACGTTCTTGCACTGTGTCTCATAACACAACAAACTCTGTAAGCGAGGGGAGTAAGATTGGCCCATGAACACTAGACTGCTCTCTAGATGTTTTTCCCTTTATGATACACATTTCAAATTCTGACATTTAATTACCATAAACTTCATTACTCTGATTCTAACATGGGATACTATCTGTGGACTGAAATCATGACACGTTAAAGTGAACCTCTCCTGACACATTTTTCTTTAATGAACACAGTCACCACAGTTACCACCATGAACCGGAAGGAGACTTTCAGAGCCAACATGCTTCCCATCAGCGTTTCTCCATCTTGTCTTGTCCCCCGAATCCTGCCTCTAATTAAACAAACAAAGGAAACACCTCCAGGGTCCTCTGGAACAAATGCTTTCTGCCCCCATTCTGCATACTTGAAATTTCAAGTTAAAATATACTATGGTCCCTGTGGGGCAATAATTAAGATTCGCAATGACAAGGCATTTACTAGCAAGAGTTACAAGAGGCATGCAAACATCTCGGGAACTCAAAACATAGGACTAGGCAAGTCGCTTTTTGGTTTTGTTTTCTGCAGTATGAAAGCCACAGACTCTTTTTTTTTTTTTAATTGTGGTAAAAAACAACAAACCACAAAATATGAAATTTACCACTTTAACCCTTTTCAAATGTACAGTTCTATGGCATTACACACTTTCACCATGTTCTGCTGTCAAGCTGGTTCTGAACTCACTGCTTTATTTATCCTCACTGTTTAAGTCATCTATGCTCACTGTAGAATGAGTCGTAAGCAGGTGTAGCTAAAATGAAAAGAAAATTAACCATCACCCTACCAGACAGGTATAACCACTGTTATTGTTTTAATGTATACTCTTTCAGATATTTTCTAAGCATTTAAAAAAAATAACAGTGAAACCAGGGGTGCCTGGGTGGCTCAGGTAGTTTACTGTCTGACTCCCGGTTTCTGTTCAGGTCATGATCTCGGGGATCAAGCCCTGTGTCAAGCTCTGTGCTCAATGGGGAGTCTGCTTCAAATTCTCTCTCTCTCCCCCTCTGCCCCTTCTACTCCTACTGTCTCTGTCTCTCTCTTTCCAAAATAAATAAATAAATCTTCAAAACAAAACAAAACAAAAAAACCATGAAACCATAACATATGGGACATATTAGGTAAGTGTTCTCTGCTCATTTGAACCAGTAGACAGTTCCACAAAACACACAGAAGTGAATTATCAGATGTAAACAGGATGACATCTAACCATTATAACATAGTTTGATATTGGGTACTGAGTTAAAATCTGAAAAACAATCGTAAGCCCCAGTTTTGTTTTAAATAAACAAGAAAAACTAATTTATATTTGAAATATGATGAAAGTGGGATTGGATAGCAAAATTTTACAAGAATCTGACAAGAACGTATATCAGATTCCAACTTCGCTAAGGACAAAGTCCATGCTCTTTGATTACCTAGTCCTGTGCCTAACACAGCTGATCTCAAATGAATAAACATAACTATAGAATGTAGGACAAATTAAGTCATGTAACTAGTGAAATGACACTTCATTGAAGCAATCAGTAGAGGTTTCCAGAAAAGGGGACTTTCCACAAGTCAAACAGCCCTGTCTCTTCACTACGTGAATATACCCGAAGTGGGGTGTTGGCAGAGGACACAGAATTCTTCCAGACCAGCTGAGGCTTAAGAGATGCTCCCATCGAATACTCCGTGTGGTCCTTCATGTGCTCTGCTTTAAACAAGACAGCTGTTAAAGATATTTCAGGTGACAAATGGGAAAACCTGAATACAAATTTTTTATTAGATAATATTAAGGATTTCTAAGGTTTTTTTTAAATTTTATTTTTAAAAGATTTTATTTATTTATTTGACAGACAAAGATCACAAGCAGGCAGGGGAGGGGGGCAGGCTCCCCGCTAAGCAGACAGCCCGATGCGGGGCTCGATCCCAGGAACCTGAGATCATGACCCGAGCCGAAGGCAGAGGCTTTAACCACTGAGCCACCCAGGCGCCCCAAGGATTTCTAAGTTTTATTAGGTAGAGAGTGACACTGTAATTGTGTGGGGAAAATTCCTTATTGTTTACAGAGATCTGTACTCAAGGATTCAGGGATGAATGTCTTAATATCCTAATTGACATTAAATATTTTAACAAAATGACAATGTAAGTGTAGGTAATGGATATAGGAGAGTCCCACATGCTCTTCTATTTATCTGTATGTTGACGTTTCCCATCATAAAAAGTCAAAAATAGAAACCCCCTGCAGGATAATATTAGATTCTTTCTGCAAATACGTACCAAAATAAACTACCAAAAGCTTAAATGGTTGACAGTGGAAAAGGAAATTATTTTTAAAATATAAAACTTACAGGAGAATATCTAAAATCAAGCCACTTCTGGTTAATTAAAACTCACTTAATGCACTTGAAACTTCAGAATATTTTGCTGGGGGTTTAAGTTTATAGGACTCACTGCCGGAATAATCAACTTCTTTAGTATTGACTCTCGTCTACACTTTAAATGCCTTGTGCACCATGTGCTTCTTTCCCTCCCCTAACTGCCCTTGCTCCTCTAAACCATGAGCTACAGTCCTGGCCTCTGTCACCTCTCCCTAACCAACAGCAAGACTGTGGCCGGGTTCTCTCCTAAAATCCCCTCATCAAATCATCTTTTCCTTTTTCTTGTTTTCATTTCTCTGCTGCACCTGATGTCCCTGACACACCTAGTGCACCCCTCTCTCTGACCACTCCTGAGTATTCTTTCTTAGGATCTCTTCTCCCAACCGAGCTGCTCCCTTGGGCTCGGTGCTTTGTGTTAAACTTTTCTGATAATTTTGTCTTGGGAAATTCAGACATTCATTAAGTAGATATTTATTGTGTGCCCACAGCACATCAGGCAACAAGCTAGGCACGGGGGGGTAGAGCAGTGAACAAAAGGAAGTCCCTATTTTTTGTAACACTTGGATTTCACTGAGTGGAGGCGTGGTCAAGCAAGAACCAAGCAAACCAATTAATTTATACCAGAGCAGTGCTTATAAGGATTATAAAGAGAAATGAGGCAAAGTTAAAATGACAGCGAGGTTCTACTTCACTACTTTAGAAGGTTCTACTTTAGAAGGCTTAGAAAGGGCTTCTCTTGGTAAAAGGAGGCACCAAGGCAACCAACTGTGGGAAGAGTGATCCGGCCGGAAGAAGAGAAGTGCAGAGACCCACAGCTGGAAGGAGTCCACAGATCTGTTCGAGAAACAAGGAGTCCCAGGGTGGCTGGAAGAGAAGGGAAGTTCAGGACACGGTAGGAAATGAGGTTAGGAAGATCTTTAATGACTTGGTAAGGGCTGCGGATATAATCCTGGGGAGGCGCTCTTGGGGCTTTGCCTCAAATGTCACCCGATGTCTGAGGATTCTCAAACCTGAACTTCCATATGGCTAAGCTGGCATCTCTCTCCTGAGTTCCCATTATTACCTCATTCTCAATACACCTAAATGGGTTTTGCTTTTTTGTTTTTTATCCTTCAAACTGAAAACCACCACACCGATAGTGTTTCTACTCAATTTACTTCTGTATCATTTTCCTAATCACCCAAGAAACACATCATCAGTCATCCTTGCCTCTCTTCCAACTCATAGCTAAGCCAGCAACATTCATCTTAACAATTCTTTCATAAATGTCTCCTTCCACTGGTGACAGCCAACCAGACACTTATTACCAAAATCTGGATCCCTGAAATGGCCTCCCAGGGGGTCTCCCTTTGCCCACCCTCCACTCTGACCAGGGTGTCCCATGTATTACTGGCCTGATTAGCCTTACTCAACTCTTATTCCTTAGGTCATTCTCCTTCTCAAAAATCTACTAGTCTCTGCAAGAGAAAAAAGCTCAACCCCCTTAATCTGACTTTTAAAGCTATTCATAAGCAAGCCAGCATCTTTTTAAAACGTTATTCCTTACCATTAAAAACGAGTATACTACCAACAACAAAACAAACAAAAACAACAACAACAACAACAACAAAAAACACCTAGTAGAATTGAAAAATGAATTCAATAAAGTCACAGGATATAAAATTAATACGCAGAAATCTGGTGCACTTCTGAACACTAAAAATGAAGTAGCAGGTGCACCTGCACCTGGGTGGCTCAGTAGGTTAAGTGTCTGACTCTTGCTTGTCTCAGGTCTCATCTCAGGGTCATGAGATCGAGCCCCACGTCAGACTCCATGCTGTGTGAAGTCTGCTTCAGATTCTCTTTCCCTCTGCCCTTCCCACTGCCCTTCCCACTTATGCTCTATCCCTCTCTAAAATAAATAAATAAATAAATAGATAGATATTTTTTTTAAATGAAGTAGCAGAGAGAGAAATCGACAAAAAATCCCCTTTGAAACTGCACCAAAAATTATGAAATAGTGAGGAGTTAACTTAACTAACCAAGGAAATGAAAGACCTATACTCCAAGAACTACAAAACACTGAAGAAAGAAGTTGGAGGCAACACAAATAAATGAAAAAAGATTCCATGTTCATGGATTGGAAAAACAAATATTGTTGAAATGTGCATACTACCCAAAGCAATCTAGAGATTTAACACAACCCCTATCAAAATATCAATAGCAGTTTTCACAGAACTAGAACAAATAATCCTAAAATTTGCATGGACCCACAAAAGACTCCAAGTAGACAAAGCAATCTTGAGAAAGAACAAAGCTGTAGTCATCCAAACAGTATAGTACCAGCACAAAAACAGACACATATATCAATGGAACAGAGACCCCAGAAATAAAGCCACACTGATTTCATCATTTTATCTGTAACAAAGGATGCTAGACTATCCAGTGGGGGAAAAGACAGTCTCTTCAACAATGGTGCTGGGAAAACTAGAAAGCTACATGCAAAAGGATGAAATTGGACCACTTTCTTATACCACACACAAAAATAAAATGGATGAAAGACCTAAATGTGAGACCCAAAAGCAAAAAATCCTACAAGAGAACACAGGCAGTAATTTCCCTGACATCAGCTGTAGAAACATTTTTCTAGATAGGTCTCCTGAGGCAAGGGAAACAAAAGCACAATTAACCTACTGGGACTAGACCAAAATTAAAAGCTTCTGCACAGCACAGCAAATCATCCACAAAACAAAAAGGCAACCTACTGAACGGGAGGAGATATTTGCAAATGATGTATCCAGAATATATAAAGACCTTACACAACTCAACACCATAAAAACAAATAATCTGATTTTTTTTAATGGGCAAAAGAGGTGAATAAATATTTTTCCGAAGAAGACATCCAGACGGCCAACAGAGACATGAGAAGATGCTCAACGTCACTCATCATCAGGGAAACGCAAACCAAAACTACAATGAGAGACCACCTCACACCTGCCAGAATCAAAGAGACAAGAAATAAATGTTGCTGAGGTTGTGGAGAAAAGTGAACTTTTATACACTATTGTTGGGAAGAGAAACTGGTAGAGCTATTACAGACAACTGTATGATGGTTCCTGAAAAAATTAAAAATTGAACTACCATATGAATCAGCAATCCCATTCCTGGTTATGTATCCAAAAAATTTACATCTGTTCATTACAGCATGATTTACAGCAGCCAACTTACGGAAACAACCCAACTTCTCCATGATGGATGAATGGATAATGAAAATGTGGTGTGTTTAAAAAAAAAAAAAAAAGCCACCCATGATTTCATGGATGAACATGGATGACATTTGAGGGCATTACACTAAGTGAAATAAACCAGAGAGAAAGAGAGACAAATCCTGTATGGAATCACGTATAGCGTTTAAAACAACAGTTTGCATACTTTCTCCTGATTCGTTCTTTCTCTCTCTCTTTCTATCCTTCTACCAACCTACCTACTTCATTGCGCCTTAAACATTCCTTGATTCTTCTTTTTTTCAGGGTACAACACAGTGATTCAACAGGTCTGTACATTATGCTGGGCTCCCCGCAAGCGTGGCTACCATCACATACGACACTGTTACGATACCATTGACTAGATTCCTGATGCTGCACCGTTCAGTCTGTGACTTACTCATTCTACAGCTAGAAGCCAGTACCTACCTCCCACTCCCCTTCTCCCATTTTGCCCACTTCCCCCACCCTCCCCCCTGGCAACCATCAGTTTGCGCTCTGTATTTATGGGTCTGCTTCTGCTTTTGCTTTTCCTTGTTTGATTTTTTAAAAATCTCCCTGAGTATTCTTGACTTCAGGATTTAATTCACACTGCTTTCTTCAAATGAAACATTCTCCTTCCCTTCTACCTCAATTCTGGTCCCCGAAAATCTCTAAGGATCCAGTCCTTACTCTCTACTCCTGAAGATCTAGTGCACTTAACATCTTTATTCCACATGCTGGTACCTGATCACACAGTTGTCCACATCTCCTCAACTAGACGGTAAGCTTCAGGGGGTAGGGGACTACTAACTGTTCTGTTTTATTCATCACGGCCAGAATTCAAACAAACAAACAAAACTTTTGAAAACATTTCTGATGCAACATAGTTTATCACAACTAATCCTCTTTTTCTTGTAAAAGAATCTTAATATTTTCAAGTTCACAGGCCTTTAGAAACACGAATTTACTTTCTGATCCCTCCCCTGACCCAATCTTACTTATTTCTTCAAAATCTAATGTACAGTTTACTTTACATGTATGTATAAACAAGTCCTGATAACTTCATTTGAAAAAAAGTATTTTAAGCCTAATCAAATCCTTGATAGAGCTATAGCTCTAACATGTAAGAGACAGCTTTCTTCCCAAGTAGGAAGGATTCGATTTAGATTATAGAATAGTTAAAAAGGACTTTTCCCTTGGAGAAAAATGAAAAGGTAGGCCTATCTATTCAGAGTAAAGCACAGAATTGTCCAAAACAACAACAACAATGAATTTTGGAAGATTATAAACCAACATTAAAAAACACATAAAGAGATAACCAAAGAGTCATTATTACATCTGACCTATCTGGAAAACCCTCTAACTTCTTGTAACTTTAAGGAAAAGACAGAGTATCTCTCTGTTTCCATTCAGGAATTCTGACTCCAAATTAAGTGATCCTGACTTTAAAAGGTTTCAATAGCTACCATAAAGATCTCGGCCTCTGGGTCTTACTGTAACACAAAGCCATTTCAAACTCAGGTGTAAGTGGTGGGGGCCTCGCAGAACAAATGAAGAGCATACTTTGGAATAATCAGTTCATTCATCTCCTGCAAAGTTTAAGGGAAAAAAAAAAATCTCATCTTCACTCTCTTCCCACTTCAGGTCAGCCAGGACACGTTCCTTTCCACTACAAATTTCTCCAAAATTTGTTCTTTTTAAAGGATGAAGTACTAAGTCATTATTGTGGCCTATTATCCGCTGCTTCACTGATTTTACATTAAGATTTTACATGCATTATTTTCTCACTTAATCCTCCCAATAACGTTTCAGAATAGTTTCATCATTTCCATTCCACAAATAAGAAAATGAAATCTGTCTCATTTTAAAGTTGCTTGTTCAAAACCATCAAGTCACAACAACTGTAAAACAGGAGTATCTAATCCATATTTTCTAGCTCTAAACCCCTGGCTCATTGGAGTATGTCACACACTGTTTTAGGACCATTAGCTACTTACAAGAGAGGAAGTGAAGTTTTATTTCTTAAGAACAAGCTTTGTATACTACACTCACTGGTTTTCTGCAATTAAATTGACAGAAACAGGTGACATACAGAGAGTACCGATACCATTTTTCCTCAAAGAAAACTGACCAAAACTTCCTGGTTAGTATATGCCGTCAGAGTAACTGCGATCAATTGTGAGAAAATTACAATGACAAGCACCAATCCACTTTGATCACATGATCTACGACAGGAGCCGCTCTAGGTGGTAGATCAACTTGTCAGGAACTAACACCGTTTCAGAATTTTTTTATAGAAATTACATTTGAAAAATGTCCCTGTCAGTATTAAATTATTGGTACCCCACTGAGAGCACATTTGGAATATTTATTGGCCAAAATGTTAAAAACCAAACAGGAATTAACATGTAACACGTGCCTGGAGTTTGATATCAGGATTTGTCCGGGCTTGTCAATCTAAGCCAACCCTGTGGATTTCTTAAAATAATCTATCTGTAAGAACCAGGAGCCATTGGTGGGAAAATGAGAAAAACGTAAGTTCCTACGAGCAGAGAAACTGCAAAGAATCTGTGAATCTGTGAATTCCGTCAATAATACGGTTTAACAAAATGCTCTCCATCCACAGGACAATGGTGAAGCCCAAAGGACACCAGGCAGAGCAGGGTGAGGACACCATTTCATAGCACGAAATAACGCTACAAAGAGAGCACTGCGTGTTAAATTCCAATTCCTCTATAAGAATATCCTATAGAAACAGAAACTTTAAACTTCATCAGTGAGCTTTGGAAGCAATAACTGTTGCTGGTTGGATGATTCAATTATCATAAACTATTCTGGCATGTTTCAAAAGCATTGCCATTTTAAAACATAAAAAATGTCTAAAAATGCAACCATAGTAATAGATTCTGAGAGCATGGGTTGGGGGGTGAGGGAGAAAGACAATGACAAATTGGTCCAAAAGGACACTGAGACTTCATCGTTGGAAGACTATTGTGCTGACAATTAGTAACAGGAAGCAGAGCACAAAACAAGTGAATGAAAAAAGCTGAACCAGCAATGAAAGACCTTATTATAGGGCAGAAACATTATTGTAATAAAGGGGCAATGTCCTCTCCTCCATGAAACTCTCACACAGCCACCCTAGCCTCTTTTCTCTCTCCCTGCATTTCATTTTTCCATTAGCATCTGCTCGATTGTGTATTATTTCCAACCCAAAAGAACGCCTCCACAGCGGTCCTAAATTCCAAGGCTTCCAGGTCCTTCCCCGCACCCCGGCCCCTGGCCCTGAGCCTCATTTAACGTTGCTCAAATAGATAAATAAATGAGTTTAAATTAACATAAAGATAGGGCGGGGGTGGGGGGACTCAGAAAGGCAGTGATTTAGCACAGAACTGCCCAGAGGTCAACAAAACACGTGTCCTTCAAGTCCAATTTGTTGAAAATGCAACGATCGCATGAGTCATACTAAACGACCAGATGATTCTGCCTCTGAAAATCAGGGCTTCTCCTCCGACCTCTGACGCAGCGACAAGGGCAAGGCTGCCTCCCGCAGCCGCCGTCCTCCTCGCGCTTCGCTGCCTTACGGAGCGGAGCCGCACGCTCTGGAGCTCGGCTTCCCACGCGACTTGACGATCGGGGACGGGATCCCGACACCGAGCGGGAACCCCTAGACGCGCGGAGACCCCGCCTTCCCCAGGGCCCGCGCCAGGAGTGACGCCCCCGCGGCGGCCAGGCCGTGTCAGCGGGGCCGCGGGCGGAGAATCCCGGCCTGGACGCCCAGAAGCCGTGGGCGGTCGGTCTCCGGCTCTACGGCCTCACGGATGCGTGACCCTGGCAGACCCCCCGAGCGCAGGTCCCCCGCTGCCGCTCCGCACCCCGAACAGCCGTTCGCACACAGGAGGGCAGGGCGCACAGGTGCACCGCAAGGGGCAGTGACCAGTCCGGTCAGTTCTCAGGGGACTGTCCCGGGGAACCACTGGGCGCCGCCGAGAGCCGCTGAGGGGCTCGCACGCCCCCCGCACCACCGGCCGGAAGTCGGGGGCCCCGGGGGTGAGGGGGCTGCGGGACGGGCCGAGCTCCACGATCGGCTCCTATCAGGTGACCGGCCACCTCGCCTCCCCTGCGAGCCTCTCCCCTCGCCACAGCAGAAGTAAGAACCGCTGTGACTTAAACACACCCCTGGACAGCACCGAGTTCCGGGGGCGCGGACTAGACACCCCCGAAGACGGCGGTGGTCCCCGAGCCCACAGACGGCTGCGCAGTCCGGCCGGGGCTGGCCCGGCCCAGCGCCCAGATCGCAGCTCCGCCCTGTCTGCTCCGAGGTTCTGGGCAAGTCTCTTCCTCGCCCTAGGTCTTGGTTTCATGATCTCGTTTGTTTGGGGTTTTTAAGGTGTTTTTATTTCATGTCTTCTTGTGACGGCAAAACTTGATCACAAATAAAGCACCGCGTACACAGCAGGCTCTTAACTGTCAATTCTCTTTCCTTGCTTCCTTAAGTCTCTCTTCATTTCCTATGTGTTAATTACAGAATGGCATAAAGCACCAAATACAATGGGCATATCATCAGTTTTTACTCAACAATTTAAAAACAATTTAAAAAGCTCTTTTCTAGAAAATAAAAAATTAAGCTGAAACATAAATATTAAACACAGAAATCAGGTAGACAGCCACATTCAACTTAACCAAAAATGATCGATAAATGTAATTGGGTCGTCAGTGAGTGCGGTCAGAGCGGTGAGCGCGAAGAATGATTTTTACCCTTCAGAGATGGAAGGGTGTCAGGGAGGAAAGCGCTGGCATCAGTAATAAGGAAAAACTGCAGTGCAGGGATCCCGAGCACCCCAGGCTGACCGGCGTGTGTGAGCTGCTGCAGGCTCAGGAAATCTTCACCTGAAAGGCTGAGCTAGACGGACCCATCAATGATTAATTCCACGGGAAAGGCGCGCACCAGGGTGTGGATACAGCCCACAGATGCTTCTGGCACACAGTCTGCAGGCGGAGAGCCTCCCCCCTGCCACTGCGACCGTGGTCTCCTCCCCTTCACGTCACCTTACCTCTCACCTCTCCTTTATAGAAGTCAAGGTTTTGTGTTTTTTTTCAATAAACAGATAAAAAGGTACCCTTTTTTTAAAGCTCTTGTTTAAAACCTTTCTAGCTGAAGAAAAACTGCCATCAGCATGAGATTTTAAAATGGAGTATTTCTTTGCAACAGTAAAATTCTTCTCTACTCTGGTGGAAAGACGATGAGCAGCAATGTTACTACAAGAGGGGCTCGCGCAAGGCCAGGTAAGCCAGCGGGGGGTGGCTAGTGCCTGCCTCTGACCCTGAGAAGACACAGTGTCTGGCACGATCCCGGCATTCTGCTACAGATTCAAGTGCCATATTTCTTCCTATCATTTATCCTTCTTCCTCCTTTGATATTTTTCACTCTATACAGGGATAAAAAAATAACATACCATCTGGAGCTTTCATTCATATCTGAGGATTTCATACTCATTTAAATCAACAATAAGAGATTCAGCCGAAGTTTCTGAGAAATAACATTTCAAATTAACGCTATTCCTGTTACCTGGAATGTACTTCCTCTTTCGAAATCTTACTATTTCTCTAAACAAATCTCAATTTCCAAGGTCTTCTTGATGACCCTCCCTTTGCCAAGCTCTTCTTGGTGTGTTCATTGTTAAACTTACTTCAGGACTGAACCACGAGAGAGCTCAAAATACCAGTTCTGAGAGTTTGGAGCAGATTTTTGCTCCTGTGTGATAAACCCTCCGAAGCTGGGAGCTAACCCAGACCTGTGGATTAGGAAGTGAACACAGGCTTTGGGGTTAGCACTCTGGGAGACACGGGCTACAATCCTGGCCCTGCCATTTGCCGGAGAAGCGACCTCAACCAAGCCATGCAACCTCCCTCAGTCTCTGAAGCAGAGAACATGATACTCACCTCAGAGCACTGTGAGGATTAAACGAGAGAACGTGTGTGAAAGGGCCTGGCACACAGCAGTGCTCCGAGGAAGGTTGGTTCCTTCCTTATTTTGTTCTTTTTTCCCTCAGTACCTGGTACAATGTTGAGAACACAACAGACCCTCAATGAAAACTTTCTAAATATCTACTAGAACTTAGGTTTCCTAAAAATAGGTTTAAATATTCACTGGGTAACTCCCATGTTTCCAAGTTGTGTTACTTGAAATCCTATGCACCCAAGGTAGGAAATTTCAAAAACAGTTCGGCGCGTGAGGCTGTCAGTTGGAGGCCGGCTGTCTAGGAAAGAGAGTCAAGAAAGGAGTCAGAGGCAACGTGTTCAAGAACAAGTCAGTGAAAATAATTACATGTAGGGTGTTCTTTTATGTAGGTATCTGTGGATAAATGGGAGTTAATTGTTGACTTTAGGACAAGTTGAGAGAGAGAGGGAGGGAGGGGAACAGAAAAGGGTGGAAGGGAGGGAAGGCGGGAGGAAGAGGAGGAGGAGGAGGGAGGGAGGAAGGCTGGCTCCGCCAGGGTCCCCGTTTTCTCCTCACATCTTTTAACGTAAGCTCCTGAAGCCGATCACCGCTCGCCGGCCTTCTTCTAGGAACAAGCCCCACGGCATCCCCCATCTTACAAAAAAGTCTTCCTCTAATGGAAGAGCCAAATTAATTTAAAAATTTCTCCCAATGGGTGGTAACCAAGAGGTCCTCTCAGGACAGTCAAGAAGATATTAGAGGATTTTATTACTTCTACCAAAAAGGAAAAACGACTCCTGACTAGAATAAGGGGTAATAACAGTCACAGGGACCATCCCCCTGTGGAAGCTTTGAAGAATTCGGTCTGCATCCATCTCCTCAGAGGCCAGAGCAACGGAGCTGCCCCCACAGCCGCAGTGATCCTTCCTTCCTTGGCCAGGGGCAGCCACGGGCATGGTTTGGGGTCCAGCTCATGGGGCTTAGTCACAAGAGCTAGGCTTTACAGATCAAAGTCATTGACATTAAATGAAACTGGGTTTTTCCCCCCAGCCAACAATAGCGGCTATCCTCAACTGCTAGAGAGGGCTGCAAACGGCTTCTACCTCAGACTTCTAATGATCTTTAAAGAAAACCCAACCAAGGAAGCTTCCTTCCCATTCCAGTGGAATTTAGCTGGAGAGAGAAGAATGGCTGCCATTTAATTCAACAGAGCAAAAGTACTAAGCATCTCCCAACCTCCATAAATAGTTTTATTTGCACAGTGTTTCATAATTCAGAGTGTGCTCATATACAGCATCTCATTAATTTTTTTAACAGCATCTCAGTTAATCCTCACCATAATCCCAAGAAGTAGGCATTATTAACCTTCATGATCAAAGATGACAAAAATGAATTTCAGAGAAGTTACGTGATTTGCCCGGGGTCACACACTTGTAAAGGAGCAGAACCAAGACTCAAACTCAGGTCTTTGGGCTCCAAGTCAGATGAACTTCTGGCATATAGCTCTCAAAGCTAAACTTATAGGAAATGTTTTAAATGAGTATACACATTGTGCTCTAGAAATTTATCACTCCCGTTTTCTACATAAGCTCCCCACCCCTGCAACTACTTTATATTCTGACAAATGAGGCTTCGAAGGTAAAGCCCCAACCATAGATTAGCTTCCCGTGTGCTCCCGTCAGTCAGGGAAGGGGGTGAGAGAGAGCTCAGGGAAGCTGCCAGGGAAGCTGCCAGGGAAGCCGGGGGCTCTACCAGATGTCTGACCAGGTCACTGACAAGGTTCTAATGAAGGAAGTACTGCGGCAGTGAGATTATCTAATAGGAAACTCACATGAAACACAAGTAAATTTATGTTTCTCAAGGACACAGAACTGATGAAATCGTTCAGAGATGCAGAGGGTCGCTCTCACACTTAGTAGCTGGATTTGAAACCCTGGACTCCACAGCCCGATCCATGAAAACAGGATTCTACCGGGGGGGGGGGGGGGTGTTGGGTTTTTTTGCACACTTGCTGTATAATACCAAAAACAGGGAGGGAAGAAGAGAAATTCTACGGAAATTTTTTCCTTGTCGTATTAGGTGTGGTTTGAATGAGAGGAAGAAAATATGTGACTAATTATGGCATTCTTATTCTTCGTAATTGTCTAAAAACGATCTCCCTTTAAAGTGATTTTTAAAAAGGCTTTTTCTCCATTCCCAACTCTAAATTTGGTTTATGGGTTAAAATTTGCAAATAAATGAATACAGTACCACCCATAAAAATGAAAGATAGAAGGAAAATCTGACTGCAGTTACACTAATTCACTGTATGATCAATTTTTAAGTAAGGCATCAATTCCATACAGTGAGATGCTGCTATTACCAGACATAACTTTCTGTTTGCCTAAAAATCTGATCTCATTTTGGGGTGGGGTGGGGTGGGGAGACCACCACATCTTCGAGCAGTCAAGTACATGAAATTGTTTAAAAATCACCAAAAACAAAAACGAGGTTAAGAACTTCATATATAATTCAACCTAACAGAATGTAGCAATGTATGTCAAAAAGAAAAGGTATATAGAGTAAGAGAAAAAACAAGGAATACTGAAAACATATAGAATAGAAACACAGTTATGATTTGGGCAAGTGTTTAATTGCTGGTACATAATAATAGTAAAAAATGCAGTGGCGTCTGGGTGACTCAGTCAGTTAAGACTCCAACTCTTGATTCTGGCTCAGAACATGGTCTCAGGGTCATAGGACTGAGCCTCAAGCAGGACTCCATATCCAGCGAGGAGTCTGCTTCAGATTCTCTTTCTCTCCCTCTGCTCACATGTGCACACAACTCTGTGTAAAATCTTAAAAAAAATTAAAAAATAGCAATTCATCTTCCTATTGTGAAAAAGGGAGAAATTTGGGATTTTTCTGAGTAAGGAGATGATACCTGCAGAAGAACTTTTCTTTAGAAGATGAATCTATCCTATGCATTGCTCTCAAATACTCCAGAGAAGAGAATATGTAGAGGCAAGAGATGGGTTAGTCTCCTGACCGTCAAAATAGCGCAGGCAGGAACTGATGAAGAACTGAACTAAGATGGTACTTAGAGGAGTGAGACCGCACAGGAAGGAAAACAAGACAATACTTTGCTGACCGGCAGACTCATGGAGGGAAACGCACGGTTTGCCTGCGGATGTATCCCTTCTGTTATAAGCAGGTAGGTTCCTTTTTTGTTCTTATCAAATACTAATTTGGACACCTCATGCTTAAGAGCCTCCAATAGTTTCCAACTGGTTTCCACTAAAAACATCAGAGTGGTATTCAAGACCTTTTACAATCTGATCACAAGGTATCTAATCTTGTTTTTTCTCCAACATAAATTCTCTATCTTCCCAGGATATTGTCTATTCTATTCACAAAATAAGCTAGTCACTAATTCCAGACTTCATATGCTTGCTTACGTTAACCTTACTGTGAATGTCCACCTTCTTCCAAAATCTTAAATACCACCCATCCTTCAGTGCTCCTGTTAAACTCCCCTAGTCACCCTAGCTTCCCTTGATCTATTCCCTCAACTTCTGCGCCATTTATTTTCTATAAAATTCATTCTGGTAACAGATCTCATCTCTCCTCCCGCTGCCGTGTGTTCTCTGTGTACGTCTTCCAGAGTCAATGACAAATGCTCTTTTAGTGTCTAGTGTGGTTCTAATGGTCTGTAAACCCCTTAAAAGTGACTGATTCTGATCTCTTGTAATCCTTTTTTTTCTTGTAATCCTTCTACATTTATATGCTGTAGAGTTATTCTAGATTTGTAGGGTTGTTATTCTAGGTTGTATTATACTTGTATTATTCTAGGTTGTATTATACAGATTTATATAAGACTAAGAATCAAGCCACAAGAACTTCTCTATGCCATGAGCATGAGTGAAAGCATTAGATGAAACCAAGCGATTTTTCTATATATTTAAAAATCTGCATCCAATATTTATTCAGAGGTAAAAACGGTTTTTTGGGTAGGTTTAAATCCCCAAATTTCCTTACTTTCTTACAAAGAGAAGAAGAAAAATGGGCTAGTGCGTAAACATTTCATTTCACTTTTAAAAAAACTGGCTGAAGAAATGTAGACCGACCTATTTTTTGGAAAAGGACTGCAGAAAGGTATCAGAGAGGAAAGAGATATCCTCAGAGTGGGACAAAATTTGCAGCATTGAAAAGGTGGGATTCGAGGAGGTGCTGCTCAGGACCCACGCTGGCTGGCGCCTCCGCTGGCCCCGCGGAGAGTAAAAGGAAGTAGATCAAAAGTAGGATGAGCCCCAAGACATATGGACAGATCTTCAAGTTCTTGGCTGAGAAACTGTTTTACTTTGGAGTTGGGGGGGTCCCTGTCAAAATGTTTGAGACCACCGACTCCTGAGTAGATCAGGAGTCCTGGTCATCTAGTCCATACTGAGCACCCGGCCCGATCATAATTCTGATTAGAGATGCACTCTGCTGGAAAACGATTACTACTTCATTGACGTTCCTCGGCACTCCCTTTAGAAGTTACCTTCCCGTACATTCGTATTTGATCCACCCAAAGAAGGATGAAGATCAAAGATTTTTATCCACATTTCACAGGGCCTGGAGAGTTTACGTTCTGCAGGCCAACGGATATCTAGCAATTTAAAGTATTGGAACTCTGACCCAAATCAGATCTTTAATCCAGAGAAAACAGTCCAGAATGGGGGCGGGGGAGGGAAATAAAATGTAAATGACAGGAGAGAAACTGGAATTCCAACCTTGATACCTGGCTACCACTACCTAGTAAAGCAACCTTAACCAAATCACTAAATTTCTAACAGCCTCCTTTTTCTCATCTAACAGGAAAAATCTGGGCTTCATGTTTTCAGACATTCATTCAAAAATGGTTATTAAGCCCTAATACGCAGGCACTAGGAGATATAAAGTAAATAACAGTAGGTTCTTCACCCCAAAATTGGTAGATGAGATACAACACATGAACAAATAATCTGAACACAATGTGGTAACAACAAAAGAGAACAGCTTTGTGAAGGGCAGGGGGGACTGATGTAGCAAGGAATGAGGCTGGGAATTTAAACTTGAATTAATTCCTAAAGGATGCAAACAAATCATCCAGACAAACAGAGGACAGAAGAACAGTCCAGTGAGAGGGAACAGCATAAACAAAGTCTCAGAGTGGAAGCGCGACCTGCCAGCAGAGGACACAAGAGGCAAGAGTTGAAAGCACAGGTCAGACTGAGGGGACGCCCGCAGGACACACGGAGGAAGCAGGCAGTGGAGATCCGGGCGAATGCAGAGTCAAACGGACCTGTACAAGGGTCACTGTGACAGTCATGAGAGGTAGTGGGGCACGCGGTCGAACCTAGACGCAGTGTATCGGGCTACGTATCGCGGATGGAGACGGTGAGTGCTTGCTCCAGGGTGATAATGAGAAAGGATGCACAGAAGTTCAAAAACTGAGAAGCTAAATCAGTAGAGACCAATGAACTGGGAATAGGGTGACGATGGGGGCAGCAGGCATGGAAGGGTCCAGGCTTCTGCTCAAGGCAGAACTGGCGTACCCAATACAGAGAGAACTGGTGAGATTATCTTGAATTCCACTTAGGATAGGTTGAGGCCCAGTAATACCCGGGGCGAGATGTCCAGCAGCCGGCTGAATATACACCCTGGTGCCCTGAAGTCACGTCTCGTAAGAAACCTTCCAAGGCCATGTGACACCCCCCCCACCCCAGGGAGAGGGAACAAAATGAGAAGCATCCTTGGCCGGAACCCACGGAGATACCACAATCCACCCAACAGACAAAGAAAGAACAGCAGGAGAGAGAGACCTCCCAGAACACAACAGGAGAGGTCATGCCAAGAGAGAAGTGGGGACTAACGGTATGAAACGCAGCCCACAGTGCTGACCCAGGAAAAGAACAACTGAAAAGCGCCTGCTCGTCTGAGCAGCTAGGTGGTCACTGGAGAGCTACGGAGACTGGTTTCGATCAAGTGACTGAGAGAGAAAGCGAGACGGCAGTGGATTCCAGAAACAAGGAGTGTATACCATCTTTTGGAGAACTTTAGATCAGAAAGGAAGGAAGGAATCTGAAATTCAGTGAAGACTGGAAAGAGGGATCCCAAGTCCCTGCTGGTTCTCCTACTTCATTTCTTCAGATGGATAAAAAAGCCTATTTTGGTCAAATTACAGTATAACCTACATACATTAAATTTGAAGTAACATTTTTAATTATAAGGAAAAATAGGGAACTCCTGTAACTCTCAGTGGAATATATGTATATACCATTTCCCAACATCCCTTAGAAATACGCAGTAAAATCATCTCTTTTTTCACTTACTCAAGGGGACTAGGGCCAGAGGGGAACCTGCTGGCCAAGTAACCCTTCCTTGTTCCAACTCTTCCTTCTCTTAATGTCTCATGAAAACATTCTTTGTCCCCCTCAGCCTGGAATACCCTTCTCCCCGCTTAACTCCCATTCACTCTCAGGGGCCCGCTCAAACTGCCCCTCCCAGAACCACAGCACGTAGGAGATAAAAGGGCCTTGAAGTTCATTACATCCGAGTGTTCCCATGATGCTGAGTGCTTCAGAGAATGACCCGTCCACGGTCATACTCACGCCGTGTGGCAAAGCTGAACTTGGCACGACCTCTTCAACCAGCGTCCATTCACCACTCGTCATTTCTGCACGTCAGTTTAAGACCGCAGTAGGTCAAGTCTTAAGAACCATTAATCTTAAACAGTTTATCTGGTTTAAGACCCGTGTTAACACACTTCTGAAAGCGAAGAAGCTGGTCTACAACTTCCACTTGTTCGTTTGAGTCAATTACCTACAACTACTTGACGACAGAAGCAAAGATTACAGATGTCGGCTAATATTTATTTCGTGGCTAGGCTGCCTGTCAGTCACTAAGCAGGATCTCTCCCCAAGAGTGCAGCATTTATTCCCGCCTCTGCCAGTGGAAGTGTGGGAGCAGATGTTGGCAGACTGTGACATACAGTATGTCTTTAAAACTTGTTGGGGTGTGAAATTTCATAAGGTCAAAAAATGCTGCATTTTGATCAGCAGATACAGGAGTTCTGTACTTTTATAAATTATTTCAGACAACCAATACCATTTGCTAGGAAAATTAAGAAACTGCAGTGGCTTTATGTCGGAAATAATGTGTGCTGTTAGTGTTTTAAAAGCCAATTTCTATCACTTTAAAGCAAATGCTCACCCACGAGATCTCTAGAATGAAAATGTGCTCTTAAGTCAATACAAAATATAAGACATTACTTCAATTGACGACAGAGTTTTAAAAATCATTTTCTACTAAAAGAAAGTCATAATAACTTATGAGTATTCTGGGTGGAGGGAGAGGGGAATGGTTTCCTTCAACTGATACGTACATATTAACAGTGTTCTCACTTCTTAAAACATGAAATCCCTACATAAGATTCCATTTATAGAAACAGAGAGGTGTCTGGGTTTGTTTGTTTGTTTGTTTTTTAAGTTAGTGTTCTTGCCACTCACTGATTTCACAAACCCTTTGATTTATTGCTTTATCTTATTCTTTAAAAAAAAATTAAAAGATGGTATCCATAAAAAAGGCTGCGGCTCTATCCAATTTTAAAATGACTTTTATAACATTCAAGGACTTTTGTTATCTTGCATTTCTTTGTTGCTACTTTTTGATGTTTTGTGTTTTTGGGTTTTTTTTTTGCTCCACTCTTTACCTTCCTCTCTGCTTCAGATGTCACTGGACAGAAAACAACAGACAACCAAAATCAAAATTAAGAATGGTGTCTGGCTAAAGATTTCATCTCAATGGTACAGACTTCAGCTCTTATGCAAGTTTATTTTAACCTAATGTAACTTTTTCAAATGCTTTATCTCCGAATTAACAGCCAACAACACTTCCATTGAGTAATCAGTAATACAGCTAGCCCGGAGAGCCTGGTCATCACACGGCAAGGGGAAATGTTGCCAAAATCACCAGCAGCAGCATCTTTCAGTTTATTCTGGGCTTATGGTCAAAAAAATATACAATTCCTAAAAAAATTTCCACTACAAACATTTTTCTTAGATACTTGTAAGGAAGAAAACTTGAACTTTGAACATAAAATCTCCCCAGAAGACAATTTCTCGAGTAAATCACTTGTTTCTCATCCTATGAGCAACTGAAAAGAGCTAAGATCCTGACAGGAAACCAGTTAGAAATGTACCAGGTCCTGCAACAATCTTAACAACCAAGTTCACTTAGCAACAGAGTTCAAAGGTTCCTGTTTACATTTTATAATGAGAAACTTGAGGTACATATTTGGGGAATTGTCTTTATCACATTTAAGTTCTATATTCAACCATATTGTCTTATATAAGACCATATATCATCAATATTCACTATGCTAAGGAATTGAAATTATATCAAAGCTGAAAATTTCCCTGAACTTAAATACAAACCTAAACTTTTTCATAGGCTTCTCCTATATCGTAAGACAGCTGGCACATGACGTCATACATACAGATAAATACAAGGTGAATCAACAATTATAAGGAACTTACTTGCCACTGAAAAGTTGTTGAGGGGATAAGGTAAATCCACATCTTGAGGTTTCTCTTTATATCCTATGAATGAGCCATCTGTCTTCAAAAGGAAGTATCTTGGCCTCCAGTTTTTTATATATTCTCCTACATGAGGAAAGCAAGCATGTTAATGCTGGGGAAAAAAATGAACGGCAGCTTTTATGTGAAAAATAAATTATGGTACAATATATGTCCCACAACACTGGCCTCCAAAAATTTAGTTAGGCAATTTTCTTTTAACTTAGCTTACAAAAGAAAATACATAAGCCTGCAATTAAGATTCAATAAAAACTCAAACATGTTTTGTTTTTAATGATTTCACACTTTGATAATTCATTTGCACCATTATTTCTTCAGAGAATCATTCATCTGAGTACACATTTTGTTCAGTTTTTCATTTTATCAGATGGTTGTTAGAGCATATTTCAACCATTTTAAAAAGCCTTGGTAAATCATCCACACACAGTATCAAGGAATTTCGATGAAAAACACTTATCATAAGGAGGAACATGAAATAGATGTTTATCTTCCAAGTACTACTGACTAATTGTGTCATTTTTTAAGAAGAAAAGGGGTAAAGTCTGTTTTCATTGTTAAATCTTGATCATAACTTGTTTAAACAACATTTTATTGTTCTGAATAGGGAAATTATCTTCTGTACAATGCTGTAAATAAGTCAAGGAAATGAAAGAACATGAGTTAACAGAGCTTAAAAACCACACACACACTCACACAAACAGTAATAACTGTAAGAACACAAGGTACAAGGCCAAGCATGTAACAGCCAATAAATGTGTATGTATCACATTTTGATAAAAGCCATCATCTAGCTACCAGATGTTTTTAGCAACCAAATCACAAGTTGCGTACCTAAGAAGGGACTCATCTGAATTTGAAGAAAGAGAGGTGCCCTGTGACACCGTAAGGTACGGAAGGCTCTCTGGTCTCATAATCGTCAGTTCTCTACTGGGTATTTCTACCTGGTTCTTCGAACTCAAATGCCGAATCACAGTCCCTCAAGAAACTGAATCCAGTTCCACTTTCCAACAAGCCAGCTTCTTTCCTGGACCTCAGTTACCCAACTCAAGCTAACACGGGGCCGGTTCCCTCTCCTTCTGCTAGGCCAGCACTGCCTTCACAATCTCTCATTTAGCCCAACCCAAACGGGGCCCGCACACCTGGCCTGCTGTTGTGCTGTTCATGCCCCCTGTCCTGCTCTGCCCCCCTTCCTTCCTCACGCATCCATCCCCTCCAGATTAACCCTCTGTGTGTACCACTTTTGATTTCCAGCGCTTTTCTGCTCAAAAATATTGACTCCCTCCCATTCAAGTCTCTTAACATAAAACATAAGCTCCTCCGTATCATAATCTCACCCCAACATACATTTCAGATGTGGGGCGCACCTCTGGATCTGCCATTCTTAAGCTCCTTACCCCCCACACCTCCTTACACTCTTAGCCACCGCCGACAACTCCAACGATCGATTTAGGTAGATTACATCTATGTTTACTGCTTTAGGAATGGAAAAGAAAACTTAAATGCCTTTATTACTTCTTTTAAAAATAACAATAAACTCATTACATGTAACATAACTAACATATTTTTATGAAAACAATTATATTTTCTAAAATAAACAAACAAAAACTCAGCAAGAGAGCACAACTTCTTTCCATTAAAAAAAATCTCTTTGATGTTTGGCTTCACGGAAGATAGCCAGGTTCTCATACCTGCTTCTGTATTCAGTCTACCGTGGTGGGTTGTTTTGGTTTAAAATACAGGAAAGAGAGCTGGCTCCACAGGTGCGCAGCGGAAAGGGCAGGGGTATTCAGACAGTTATGACTCTTTCTTTGACGTTTTCTGAAAGGTCAACTGCAGTGTGCAATTTGAAAGCATGTCAAGGAACCTGCTGTTACGTGAAGAGCCGCTGGTCTCTATTACACACTGCATGAATCGTTTAGACGCTGTGCATGATTGTGCAACATCACACATGGGTGCTTTAGGAAACACCGCTCCACTGAGTCATACTGATCTTCCAAGTCTTGATACATTTCGCTGGTCAAGTATCATCAGAAAAGTAAGCACTGGGAAGCCACGAAGCTCAAAATGGCAGATAGGTTCTAATTTTTGTTTCAAAACTTGATTTCCCCCATTGGTCCTAAGTTCTGTCACTTCTTTTTCCTTGCAGTGATACACTCCAAGGGCCCACCCCAGTGCTTACCACTGGGTAGATGCTGAGTAGTCATCTACCAAGTGACCAAACACATGAAGGAGATGCGTTTCATCCCAGCACAGAAGAGGCACTTACAGGGAAAGAAAAAGGAAACCTGACTCCCCTCCTCACTTCACTTTACTGAAAATATATGGTCTTAATATTAATAAACACATGCCAAATTTGTAAAACCACAATGTTAAATTCACAGTTCCCATCTCAAAGATGAAGCAAGTTCCTTTCTTGATTGTACTTATTTTATTTTTCCATTTTTACTTATGGACTCCTATATAAAATTTAAAATCATTAGGTATCAAATCTTCAATTAGTAATATTGTATTTAGATTCCAAATGCTCCTGCAAACAATAGAAGATTCATACCAGCGTAAGATGCTCCAAGTCTATCGAGCAAAAAAATAAGTACTAGTTTAATAAGTTTAAGAAAGATAAAATAAAAGAAATTCATCTAAAAATTTAAAAGAAGAAAAACAGGATAGTGCTGTTTCTCGTTTTATGAAAGTACTGAAAACATATATTCAAGAAATATGAAATTAAAAGAAATAAACATCAAATTTTCATTTCTAAGAATAACTTCCTGTCAGCCTCTAATGTTGTCATGCTCAGTTGAAAGACACGAAATATCATCACGTGAATCTTCTATCTTTTTTGTAAAACAGATCTTAGGAAATTTAGAATATTTTATGTGGTCCATAGCAAGGCTTCTGGTTGCCAAAAAGGTCTTTTAAAAATAAATTTTTATGTATCCCTGACATATAATATGTTATACCAAGACAATACAGGAGTCATTCACAATCAGGAAGAAAACTGGAAAGTCAAAATCTACATTGTTGGTAAAAACAAAAATTATTATTTCTTACAAATTTTGATTAATAATTTTGAGTTGACTCAGTTAAATCAGTCAACAATCGGACTGTCACAGAAAGCTAACGGTGGATCCCCAACTTTAAGACTCTCGATTTTTTATTGTTATAATACGAATGGACTTCCCAAGAAGAAGTTCAGAGCACATCTACTTATTTATTTGCTCTGGGTCCCAGAGACACAGTATTGGACGAAAAAATGAAAAACACAAGAACTCGAACTCTTGGACTTCTATTCCAGTATGACACCAGGTTTCAGGCACCTCCTAAAATTCAGAGAAGGCTTCAGAATACTTCCTGAAAGCAGATTCTTTTTTTATAGGTTCCCAGGAACATTCTCAAGTCAAGCTCAGATAATAGCATAATGTGCTGGCCTAATTAAATATTTATTTTCTAGTTCCAAAAGTGGAACTGAGAAGGGATTCTTTTTCTGCCAAAGAACCAGGCCTTCCCAAGGACACAAATTCACAAGGTAGGGAATAAAGCAAAAAAGCAAGCTTTACTGCCACCTACTAGGCCCAGAGCAAAAGAAGATGATTCCTAGCTCCAAAGAGTAGAAAAAGTCAGAGCTTTCCAGGATACCACGGCAGGCCTCCGGGCACACCGATGGCAAAGCACAATTGTTCCTGCTGCCTCGGGGACCTTGTCCAGCGGGTCATGACAAAGGACCCCAATAGTCTCCTCAATGACTCAGTAGCTGAGGCAGGGAGCGTCTAGATGAGAAACATGTTCTCAGGCCGTTCCAAAAACATGGCCAAAAAGTCCTTGCTTTTATGGGGCTAAGTGCTCAGAACAAAGGTGCCCTCTCTGCCACCCATCCTTTTGAGAGAGACTGCTAAAAGTCAATCGCATCCTGTACTTTAAACATAGCATTTACACCTAAATATACACAAGCTGTATTAAAACCAAGCTGTACCATACTTTGGTATTTATAGCCCATAGGTTTCAACTAATTTAAGAAGCGGTTTGTCGTAACGGGGCGAAAGTCTTGTTTAAAAAAGCAGCTGCATTTGTGGGGCACCGATTCAACATTTCTACGTGTATCAGAATAAGTCTGCAGCGAGGGCCTCAGCCACACGTGGACGGGGTTTCCAGCACAGTCTCTTCCCCACTTTCCACCTGCCTTCATGAAGGACGCTGTCAATTCTGGCTCACGCTCCTTGGCTGCAGGCTTGATGCGTTCTGAAGTACCTGTGCTTTGATACTGGAAACAGCGTTATTTCCCAACAGGGAGCCCGATATTTTGGCTTCTGTAGTGCACTGAATGGTGACCCCGTCAAAAGATTCTGTACCCACCCCAATCCCTGGGACCTGGGAGCACCTAAGATGGCCAAAGGAGTGACGAAGTGAAGGATTTGGACAAGAGGGGCTTATCCTGGATGATCTGGGTGAGTCAAATCCAATCACAAACACCCCCGAACGCGTGAGGCTGGGGGGCTGGGACACACGGAGAGGAGGCGGCCACGGGACCAGGGCAGCACCAGCGGGCGGCCAACCTGCGGACACCAGGAGCTGGGAAGGCAAGGAACAGATTCTCCTCCGAAGCCTCCGGAGCGCGTCTGACTCTGGCTCTAACTTCCGGGGTCCAGAATCCCGAGAGACTGTCACTGCCTTTTGTTGCGAACCACCCATTTGCTAGAATTTGTTACGGCGGCCCTAGAAAACTTCATGCGGTTTCTTAGCTCTCTAACCGAAGGGTTGTTTACAGAACCAAACACAAAACAAAACCTTATTGATTAAGTTCTTGGCATCAGTGGTACAGGGACACTTAGCTAATACCTTACGAACACAAAGGAAAAAATCCATCTCACTCTTATCAACAGGACAGAATCCTATTTGTCAAATGTGGGGTTACAAGAGGCTGTTTACTAGAGGTCACAGTTTCACTTGGTTTTAATGACTTCAGATTCTGGACTTTTGCCAACTTTCTTACTTTACTTGATAATTTATTTTCTGTAAGCTCTTCAAACAACTAAATAAAAAACCTCAGTGTTTTTGAGTGGATGTTGGCCACAGAGAACATTCTTGATTTCTCCAGCTGAGTACAAATAATATTTAGGATCTCAGGCTTAATCTTTAATAACAACCTCAGATGGGAGATGGTACAAGTTTAAATTCACCCTCACTTTGCACCTAAATATTTTGACGGCGTATTCCAGTGGATCATCATTATAAGCGCCAAGCATTCAACTTCCAGGTTATCCCCTGGAAGCTGACAGTGCTCATTTCCTACCATTCACCTAATTTCAAATTCCATTTGTATTCGATAATCCTCCCCTGCTGCAGAGTATTTCACGGATACTTCACTGAGAATCACGCTTCCAGCTCCTGCCTCGGCACTTTTTGATGATTTCAACTTTGAAAAGGTGCAAATGTTATGTCTAAGGACTGAGCGCAGATTGGTGAAAACATTCCAATGGTCTTATATCTCGAATAACCGGGACGGGCCTGGATTTGCTCAGACAGACACGTGGAGAAAAGACCCTCAGAAATGACCCAGCCTGTACCCCCATAAGTGAATTGTGCTGAGGATTTGACTCATGCATTCATGCATTTGTACGGCAAGGTTGTGTTCTAGAACGTAGTACCAACTCTGACTTAGCAAGAAGGAGGCGATGAGCTGCGCAGTCAAGTATGCACCGGCTGAGAACGCACAGAAAGACTCCCTCATCTACTGGAGGCCTCACCTCCACTGGCACGGGCGCGTTTAGGTGGAAAAACCAAGATGTTATCAAAATAGATATAGATAGAATCCAATTGAAAAGAACTCTGTACAAGCACAGCACTGTTTTTCACAAATCCTACACATTGATCATATAGAATTTAATTAGACAAAACGCTTAAGCGTCATTTTTAAAATAAGCTACTTCCCTAGGATAAAATTCGAGGAAAATGAATGATGCTGGTTACCAACAGCTGTACTGCGAACAAACTGAAATTCTGATTTCTCTAAGAGATACAGGAGACGCAGCTTTTGAAATTACTAACAACCCCTCACACGTGCTGTCACACAGGCTTCCCAAGCTAATCACTCCGGGAGGAAGGGGCGAGAGCACATCGGGAAGGAGGCACCACTGTCTCATCATAAAGCCGAAACAACCCTAAGCTCAGCTTTCCTGAGAATACGTATTCCTTGTATTTTACATCAGTGTTTAATCACAATCCCGAATGAGATATATTATTATTTGCCTTTGTCATCTCAGAGGGGAAAATGAGTAATATCGACACCTGCTTTGTCTGTTAATAGCAAATGACCTCTTCACACCTTCGTCCTTTGCAGAGGGGGAGAGCCAACAGGATTTACACAAGCAAGCAACAGGCCATTTTAACAAGGCAGTAAGGCATGTGGGCTACATTTTCAGAAAAAAAGAAACACGACGTAAGACAAATGCTATGTTCTATAATAAAAGTCACAACAAACAGTCATGGTCACTACGGGATCAAGAAACTTCTCCAGTGAGGCCTCAGTTCTTACCCGGCTCCGCCTCACCCTTCAGGTGCTCTAGGCAGGACAACATAATGCTTGGGGAGCAGAGCCTGCAGCCTCCCTGCCTGGGGCGGGGTCTGAATCCTGGCTCCTCCACTTCTGGCTGTAGGAACATGAAGCTCTCTACTCCCAGCCTCCTGATCTGAAACCTGAGAAGCATAAAAGCACCAACCAGAAGGACAGGATTTGAAAGCACTCACCTGGGTGTAGCAGGAGTTGGATTTTGTTGTTATGAAATGGAACCACTGTATTCATGGCACTAACATTTACAGCTCATGCCCAGCCCTGCATTAAATATTCCACTACTGAGCAGTTCGCTTACTCAGGAATATGGTCCTAAATGAGGCAACAGGCAACAATCAGTAATAAATTTACTCTATCACCACCCCCCCCACACACACACAGTCTCTTTAGCTAGTGTCAGGTATATAAAACTTGAATCCTCTCTAAAGAAATGAAAAGGCATATCACATCAAAATTAATACTTCTTTTTCGAGAAGAGGTTAAGGATATCAGAGTAACTAGTCTTCAAAAAAAAAAAGAGAGAGAGATAGAGAAAGAGAAAGAGAGAGCTCTAAAGTCTTAGGTCTCTCTGAATTATTTTTAATAATTTCAGTACCATTAAAATCAAACAATTTAAAATATCCCAAGAAGAGCTTTTTTTTTTTTTTTAAAGATTTTATTTATTTGACAGACAGAGATCACAAGTAGGCAGACAGGCAGGCAGAGAGAGGGGGAAGCAGGCTCCCCACTGAGCAGAGAGCCCGATGCGGGACTTGATCCCAGGATCCCAGAATCATGACCTGAGCCAAAGGCAGAGGCTTTTTTAACCCACTGAGCCACCCAGGTGCCCCCCAAGAAGAGCTTTTAAATCCAAAGATGGCAATTTCTGTCAAAATAGATTTATATGACTTTAAGAAAGCATTAGTCTTTAAAAATCTCAAAAAGAGGTTTAAAGCTGGTAGCGGTATAAAAAATTAATTAATTTCATGGTTTGCGATATAGCTACATATTTAATTGCTTGTTGACAGATGCCAACCAAATTTACACATGAACCACCTAAAAGAAAATATAGCAGAATCTTTTTTCCACTATTGGATGTTCGTAATTAAATATTGGCACCACAAACAAATAAATACTGAATATATAATTCACGATAGTGTGCTACGTCTTAAATCTCTTAAAAATCATGAAGCCAAATACAGTAAGTACAGAAATGTGTGGTGATAAACATAACAAAACATTTGCAACCCTTGAAATTGTTCCATTTTTATATAGTGGACAGCAAGTGTTCTAGTACAGTTAGATCTACATAAAAGCCCTATGAATGTCTCCCAGGGAATAAAAGAAGTAGAATTTCTCACTGAAGTTATCATCGTCCTCTCTTACAAGTGTCTTGAAAATAAATCCTAAAGAGTTTTTCTCTACTCTCTACATGGCAATGAGCTAGCCTAGTAACAATGTTTCAAATCACAGGGATAATCGGAAATGAAACTTTTTGAAAAATCAAAGTACTTTTGCATATTCCACGAGCTTCCTAGATATATGTTAGGTTTGGGCTGTCGCTCCCCTTTCATTAAGTCCTTTCAAGCGTATTCCCCCTTGCCCTTGGGTCCACTGAAAGCGCCACCCTCGGCAGTGGCCCCCACGCCATCCCCTGACGCCATCACCCGGCTCCGGCGGCGTCTCCAGAAATTGGGTGGGGTCTCCGCCCGCTCCCTTATTCTCAAGTACAGCTCATTGCTCAAAGCACCACAGCTCAGAGAACGAAGGTTCTCGCAACACTTTTGTCAGAACCGGGGAGAACGGGCTTCCGACAGACCCATCCATTCAAAAGTAACATCGCGAGCGTCACGATGCGCAGAGGATGCGGGCAGGACCCAACCGCGCGCAGCTGAAGAGCAGCCCGCAGCCGTGAGAAGGCGGAACCGCAGAAAAGCGGATGCTTTGGGCAATTAGGATGCGAAGCAAAACCCTCTTGGTGATCTAGGAAGTCACACCGAGGGGTGGCAGTTCCCAGTGGCAGCCCACGTGCCTGCGGAATGGTCTCCGGACCCCCGCGGTCTCCTGCGCTCCCGCGGTCTGGGCGGGCAGGCACCGCGGCACGGAATCCCTCGACATTCCGTGGAAGGGCTGGTTTGCTGCTGTGTTGGCTCCAGGATCAGGCCCTGCACCCCTTCCTTTCTGAAGCCTCCTAACAATAGGGAGGCCTGGGAATCGTTTATGATGCTTCTTTCACTGAGCGTATTCTGAAACACACCTAAGCCTTTCAAGTTTCAAGATCCTGCCGGTGCACTCTGTTTCTCTCCTGGTTTTCTGCACAGTATTGATTAATGAGGTCATATTGCAAAACACTCGACTATTTCTGATGATTTCCCCCTGCTTGTCTTGTCTGGCTGTCACATAAGGTCACTGAGAGATGCGTCTGCTCTGGTACTGGTCAATGTTACCACTGCGATGGACCAGATGGAAGGTGTTTACAATTTTGGTGATTGTGCGTTGTCTTCCAAGATGCCTTAAAAGCTTTCCAGATGTACCCACATTCCTCTGCTTTCCCACATATGCTCCTTCATGATTATTTTGAAAAGTATATTATAGTCAAGAAATTGTGCTTCCACTGCATAATGCATGAACTTGTCATTTTTATATTAGGTATAGTTTTCATATCTTCTTTCTGAAGAAGGCTGGGGTCCATGTTCAGCTTTGGAACTGAGGCAGTGATGAGAGAAGGTCCCACGCGCTGAATACCACAGATTCCAGTGCGACCTTCTCCAAGGTCAGCATGGCTGGCCTGCTGGGACTTTACCCACTTCATCGTTTTCCTCTCTTTTCCAGAAAACTGCACAATGATCACCTATCTATTTAAGCATTCTGGTATTTGTTTCCAGGTATGCTGTAAATTAGTTAATCAAATCCCAGTTCCCTTTGTTTTTCAAAAACATTACACTTCAGACCAAAACCATGACACTTACTAATTATCCGTTTAAGCAAAGGAATATCTTAAAAGAATTAGAATATTCAGTTTTGAGAGAAAAGGTGAATGGAAAGAAGAGAAGAAAGAGAGAAAGAGAACAAAAAGCATCCATGCGAACTAGCCAACAGAAAAACAGCATCTTGGCAATTTAATGAAGAATAAACCGTGAGATTAGTTTACATAGCAGTAGATATGTTGTGGAGAATTACTCAATCTGCACTCAGCTTCCTGCTGGGTTAAATGTGAGCTAAATTATTATTTTGCTTACATTTACGCCCTTGTAGACTGTGAAAGCAGAGCCTTCTTTTTCATCTGCTTTCTGCATGATAACAAAAAGTCTCCAATGCCACACACTGCACTGAACACCCAGTGGTTCCCGTACTATTTTAACAAAGTAGCCAGGGACAAACTTTAAAAGATGACATTTTACAACTTCTTCACTAGAAATATTTTCCACTTCACCCCACCATATTCCCTCAATGTTTGAATTAATGTACTCTCCTACATTATCTGTGCGCTGCGGTCAACAGCCTTCATGAATATCAAATATGGAGGCGGGGTCCGTAATGTAAACCCACCGATCATGCATCGCCAGCACCTACCACGGAGCAGGCTGGTACTGACCCCTTAGCTGAGTAGACAAACCTAACCCTACATAAGCCACGCTTGTGTCAGCAAAGCTCTCTGGAACAGAAGTGTCCCCCAACACAGGCTGCACGGCTCGGTCCATGTGTCCGTTAGAACACATCTGATGGAGAGCATACGCGGCCATCGGGGTGTCCCCCCGGGGTAGTGGGGCAGGGGGAGCTGGCTGTAGCGCTTCCTCACTGCGAGGAGGCCTGTTGCCCCTTGAAAAAACCCTCAGGTGACCTGACCCTCCCCGACCTATATTCAAACCACTGCCTTGTGGAGCAAAACCCAACGAAACAGAAGAGAGTTTTATCTCAGATGGGCACTGATGTATCCTGGAATAAATTTCCAGTAGCACAAGACCCCAAATGACACCACATCAAACCACAAACTCTACCCCTCTAGGGCTGAATCCATGGCCTTACAAGCCCTGCCTCCTCCCCTCTGTGTTTTCCCAGGCAGTCCTCGGACCAGGACTTGGCTCACAGCAGCTAAGTGGGGAACAGAAGGAGAACGAAAGGCAAGACGAAGGGGACACGTAAGTGCACGGAGCCATGTACGGAGCTCAGGCTTCACCCCCGCGACCTCCCCACAGCACCATGGAGAGACAGGTGCCAAGGTGTCCTTACTCGGCACAGCCACAGAGAGGCTCCGAGACACTGCTAACACACCAAGGACAGAGCTGGGATCGGAGTAAAGATCTGCTGAAGCAAACAAAATTCTGCTCTGCCACACTGCTCAGGCCCTCAAAGCTGGGAGCGTATGACACCAGTGGCGGGAAGCACATACGTGGAAGGTCAGATGCCAACTCTGCCACTAACTAGCCATGCGCCTCTGGGCGTGTTGCTTACTATCTCTGTGCCTCAGCTTCTTCTTCTGGAAAATGGGGCCAAGAGTTTAGAAGAACTGAATTAATATTTATGAGGGGGGTGCCTAGGTGGCTCAGTGGGTTAAGCGTCTGCCTTCAGTCAGGTCATGGTCTTAGGGTCCTGGGATCGAGCCCCACATCGGGCTCCCTGCTCAGTGGGGAGCCTGCTTCTCCCTCTCCCTCCCCTTCGCTCATGTTCTGTCTCTGTCTCTCTCTCTCCAACAAAAAAAAATCTTTAAAAGAAATAGATTTATGAAGTACACAGAACAACATCTGGCTAATACTAAGCATCACACAGCATTTGTTGAATGAATAAAGCACGGCTACACAAAAGAGATGTAGCGAGTGCTTAATACACATAAGCATATTAAACTAAACAAAAGTGGAGTATTGAAAATAAAGTATAATTTGTTAATCTCATTTGGTCCAACTATCACTGTTCCACATTAGCTGAGCAGAGTAGATGCTGGTTTTCTTGTGGATAAAATTTCGATTTTTGTTATTCACTCTGCTTATATCCTATTTTCATCCCCCATTATTACCGATAACAATGAGTTACATATCATTTATGCTCAACCAATGGAAATCTTTCGTTAAAGAGAAAGAATGCTGTCCCAGAAACAGTCTTTCTTGGTGCACTATCAAGTAGCTCTGTGGAGAAAAAAAAAATCAAGCATTCCACTGGGTCTACTACTAGACGTCTCCATGTTTCTTTCCAATTATCTCATAAAATGTTAGCATATGCAGAAAGCAAAACACAAGAATATACAATTTTGATACCAGGCCTTTCTCACTTTTCCTTTTTTATTGTGCATTTTAATCATTTAACCTTGACCAGTCTGAATCTGGATATGTGTTAAACCATACATTAATGTCAGACTTTTGTAAATACATAGGAACAATACTGTATTTCAACTGGTGGGACATTTTACATTTACATAAATGACTATATATCCAGTAAAGTAAATAATTCTTGATTTTTACTGTAAAGATATGATTATGCTTATGTTTATAAAACTGAAGGGAATATAATGTTTCCATCTCAATGAATGCACCTAGATATTCAAAAGTGTGGTTCAAATAATTCTGAGTATCAGAGTATCTGTGACCCAAGAGGCAAAGAGCAAAAGACACCCAAGTGATACCTTCTTAACTTTCCTAGGTAATTTTCTTAACCTCTTCGTAAACAGAGCTAATGTAACAGCACTCTGTGGCCTGTCATCCGCCTTCACGTTCTGAGAAAAGGACTGAATGGGCTTGATGTGGTCAGCACATGCAAGTGCTGGGACAGCGAACATTTTCGAAAAAAGAGAAACATCAAACACTATTCAATTATTCAAAGCAGCCCACTCCTCCCTAAAGCAAGTTTATCGGTCAGACAAAGAGCAGAAAAGCTGCTTCTCAATGTTAAAATTGAATTTACTTACCTTGGCCCTCTGAGGGCAGCATTACCTAACACACAGGCAATTTCAGAAAACAATCTACCTCCCCTTCCTGTAAAAATCATCTTTGAAAAAAACCCGAAATGGGCATATTTCTCATTACACATAAATACTTCTTTCCTCATCAGTATCTGTACCTTGACAAGCTTAGGAACGTTTGTCTTCCAGAGTTTCCATTAAGTTCGAAAGGAAAGACTGTCTTGAAATCAAGACATCATGAAGGAAAATGACTTGAGGCATCAGCCATGAAAGTCATTCAAAATCCAATGAAATGAAAAATTATAGAAATGACTCTGCATTATATAATTACTCTCTTAAATTCCAGTAAGTTTCTGTCATAATGGTCTCTGTAATTTGTTATGTAAAGACTACAGGACACCAGAACATAGCAATCTTTGAGTAAAGATAAAGTAATTCAAAGAGATTAGCATTCGGCACCAAACCAAATATGAAGACTGGGGGTCTTCTTACAAGCAGCCAACAGCCAATAGGCTCATTTATTACAAATCCCTCATTTATTAATAAAATATGAGACAACAGTGAGTGCTGTGAAGTGTGTAAACCTGGCGATTCACAGACCTGTACCCCTGGGGCTAATAATACATTATATGTTAATAAAATAAATAAATAAAATATAAGACGGCAAATTGGTAGGTTAGGGTCAAAGCACTGACCTAATTTTCAGACTGCTTCTGAAACTGCAAAAATCTTCCCAGAGCATGAGGAGTATCAATCTCCTTTCCCGGATCTAATGCAGCTCACACTGGGTGTTTTATTCCTGTTCCTCAGAAAGCAGCTACTTCATGCAACGAAGGAAAAAAGTTTTCTGGCATTTACTCATCAAAGATTTTTTTAGGATGTACTAAGCACGAGAAGCGAAACGCTGAATAACCAGCCCTCTATACTACAGTGACATGGCAGACTTTCAGCTGAAGAATATAAAACGTGCTGATATTCGTGTCCGAGTCTCGCATGTAAGTTACGTAGCGACCGTCCAACTGCGAGCCACCAGCGCCCCCCATTAACCCAGCCTGAACCACAGAGCGGTCTTGTGGTGACTGACCTCCTGAGCGGAGATGATTATCATAAGCAGGTAAGCAAGAAACTACTTTCGCATGTGGTTTCCACTGAGTGGAAATACACTCTTACATAGAATTTGTATTTACGTTTAAGAGAAGCCCTTGCCTCCCCAAGTTCAGGGATGATGATTCGCCCCTCGGGAAATAGACCAGTACCTGGCATAACTTTATGAGTAAACGGGGTTCTTAAAATATGTGCTATGGGAATTAAAGAGTTGTGTTCTTTTTAAATTATGCTCTACTATGGAAAATTTCAGGAAGATTGCATTCCAATCCTATTTTACTAAAACAAAAAGTACCCACAGTTAGCTTCAGAGAGTCAGTGGAACATAATGTAAAAGCAGGGAAGGGAAAGAAGGTCATTTCATAAAACTCTTTTCTGTAATAAATATATATACTTAAGTTTAAATATCTCCTCAGAGAGATGCCAGGAAACAACAGCTGCTGTTCTATGTGCTTTCACTTAAAAGTATAAAATTATGAACTTTGATGCTGTGTTCCAGTCTCAAGCAAATAAGTGACTTGCCCAGCCAAAAACGACACGAACTTCACGGTTTCTGCCTTTCTGCCTTTGTATCTTAATCATCTTCTGTTCTAAAAAGTGCTACCAAGTTTACCAACATCTTTAATCAGATTTTCTTGAAACTAAAACACATTAAAAATTTTAAGCCAAAACATTTAGCAAGATGCCTTAAAGAATATGTCAGACAGAGAAATACTCTTCTGTTTTCAACACACTGGCCAATATTTTTAAAAATTACTATTCATGCAGGATTTTTCTGAGGCACAATTCAAATGCATCCATATACCATTAACGCTAGAAGTTTCTCAAGGCTTTTTGGATTATCCTGAAAACACATCAAGCACCAGTTTTGTTCATACGTCTTCATGGTAGGAGAGTCCTCCTCATCTGTGTCGCTGCATTTCATGGGCTCTGGAATATTTCCACTTCTTTGGCCCCGGAAGTTGTCTTTGGGAATGCCATTATTAAAAAAAAAAACAAAAAACAAATGGTGACACTTAACGACCTGTATATGAACACTGGCGTCTATCACCACGCGCTGTTAGACACGAAGATCTCCCTCAGAGAAGCCAGCATCGTGTTCCACAGCATTCACATGGAGGGTTTTTTCTTTCTTTCTTTTTTTTTTTTTTTTTTAAGTGTAACCAATTTATTCTTCAAAACCCAAACAGAAGTCCTGAGTCACTAAACCCAGTCCCGTTAACCACTTGCGCAGCCAGATGGGGCCGCTCTCCCAGGTGCGGCCTTCCTGGACTCTTCACCCAAAATCAGGTCAGAGAGGAAAAGCCTTGAGGAACCACCAGCCCATGCGTGGGCACTGACCAGGCTACGCTGCCGTGAGGGTCTCTGTCGCTGGCCACGACAACCCCCCTCCCCACCAGGAAACGTGCGCCACCCGCGCCCTCAACCCTATGCGAGCCTCATCAGAGCCTTTGTCTGCAAAGTCAAGAGCCAGGACCATCACATCACGTTTTTAAAACTCCATGAGGAGACAAAACATTATTTCTAGTATTGTTTGTTCATGATGATCATTAAATCTAAGTCATTCTGATGTGTCTGAAAATCTAGTTTTATAAATAATTCTAACCCAAATACAACTTAAGCACTGACCATAGCGGAGAAAACTGTAGGTCTAAGATCATGAGATTAATACTGAATTAAAAGAATACAGTTTTCAGCCATCTCAGGCTGGATTTTTTAAGTAGAAAAATGATTTTTTAAGATACAGTATGAAATCATGCCTGTGTAACCAGTCCTGCCACACCCCAAAAAGAGTTACATTCAACAGTTCTCTTACATTCTCTTTCAACAATCAACTTGCCTTCAGGTTCCTGAAACAATCATAAATCACTAAATAGATGTAAGGTCTTAAGGAAGCACCTGACATCTCTTCCATGGCTCACGGTGCAGCGCTGCCGGTGCTGGGAGGTGCCCCACGCACAGCACGGACACACCCGCACACTGACGTTATGTCGCACACCTCCCCAAACCCAAATGCTCCTAACAGCTACCATGGCACAGGGTCCAGATGTTCTAAACACATCAGCATTTCATTTAGTCCTCACGCAATCTGCACTAGCGGTCCTCGTGGCCATCTTCTAGCCCAGGAAGAATCGACCCTTAAACAGGGAAAGGACTTCCGTAAAGTCACTCCTTTGAGCGACGTGGTATTTCAATCTGGTACCTGGGTTAAGTTCAAAGACGCTCTGTCTCTAATATTTTAATCGCCTCAGCATGTATACTTGCCTGCACTACTCAGATTTTGCAAATGGCCTGGAAAATTGAGAAGTAACAGTTCATGAAGCACACAGGCCAGAACTGCAAGTCTGCTTTCCCACCAGCTTGCTTTTGTTCAGCCACTCACTCCCGGGCATCCTGACCGGCACTCCACGATCGTGCCGTTTAATGACGCCCCCACCTGGAAAACAGCCTGCTGCTTGCTCCCAAACTTAACATGGGTATCAGCACGAACCGTGAGACTACAAGTATTTGTACATAATTCCACATACAAAAATAGGGGCATATCCGTGGCCTCTAAATTGAAGGAAAAAAACAAATAAGACAAAGGCGAGGTCCAGTATGGTTGATGAGTCTCTAAATCTTTGCAGCAAACACAGATGAAAGTCACTTAAACAGAAATTGACAGTGAGCTCGAAAGTTTTTCTAAATAGACCTGACCTCTATTTCTTTACGAAGAGTGGAAAATAACAGATAATCTTCCTTCAGTCCTTTCAGAAAGACATTCCTCTGGTCACAAAGCTCTGTCAACTATACTTGCCTTTCAGGCACACATTAGGCATTTCTGCTTCATAATTATGCAACAAAACCCTGAATGTTTTAGGAAAACAGGAGTTTACCAAAAGTCAAGATAAAAACTCTTTAATCACATCATATACATTTTTTTGTAATATAAATCAAGACAAGGGGGGAAAAGAGAAAAAAGTCAAGGCTTCTCTTTTTGTTTTTCAGCAATTTCATTCACATCATGCTTGATTTTAAGATTTGACAAAACATTTGTAAAAATAAATATGTGAAATAAAACTTGACAAAAATTTGGTGTTTTAGAACAGAAACACCTTTGAGAAACTGAACTTCACATCAGTGTTTCTTCTCGATTATTTAAAGTCAAAGTGATCAAACAGGTATTTAATAGACCTTCCCTCTGAGTGTTATCATAGCCTTTAAAAAAATTAGAGGTACCAGTTCTCTGATATCTCATGACAAGAAAGAATCAGAAGGAAACCCACGGCCAAACCAGTACTCCGCGATGACAGTGCACGTCTGTCATTCACACGATCCAAGACAACTGAGAGGGAAAACGAGTATTAACCAAGAAGGCCGGGTTCCCGTACAACTCTGCTTCACAACTAGTCCCATCTGATTTCCAAGTAGGACGGAATGACTTGGTAAGATCAATTCGGGACTCTCTATCTCACCCCTAGTGGCCGGCTGTAAAACAAATCCATTCAGTCTCAAGGAAGAGTTGGCAATACGGACTGGTGGTAAACTGTCCGCGCGCCCATGACAAGTGTGGCCATTTACCTGCCTGACTGCTAGCCCACATCTCCCGTTAACAATTCACACCCCATATGAATCGGCCACATTAGCCCCCGTCTCTATGGGGAAAGTTGGCGTTGCCATTTAGAGGAGAAGCTGCTTTCCCGCAACTCTACGGGAGTAAGAGAAGGAAGAGGAAGTATTAAGTCCCTAAACTAATTAACGAAATAAGGGGGAGGGGGGGCAGGCAGGAAAACAATGATAATTAGTATGTACCCTTGGTTAACCAAATCCACACATACATTCATTCTGTATGTGCACAAACATCAGCAGCATCATAAACCGTCTCAAGTTCGAGCCATTATTCAGCTCGACATCTGCACATGTTTATGCGTCTCTCCAAACAACCTCTTGAGCACCCTGCTGGAGCTGTCATTTTTTTTCTTCTCCCTATCTGGCAGATGGCAAGTCAACAATCGGCATCAACAGCAGCCGAATATCTCCCCCTCCGTCCTACCCCCCTAAACAGACACAATAATAACTTCTTTGTGCTTCCCTACAATGCAGCTGCTTAAACCATTTCGCTACAAGGCTGCTTTGCCTTAATAAAAAAAAAAAAAAAAAAAAAAAAAAAAAAGCCCTTCTGTCAAGTCTACAAAGCAGCATAATGTTAAGCAAGCTAAAGCCACAGCACAGCTGCAAACGGGCAGACACACTGACAGCTCCTCCCTTAACAAAGCCCGTGAACTGAAGGGGGTTCATCTGAGGCTCACACAGTAATTAGTATAAAAAAGTCCGACAGCCTCTATTATGCTACGGGGAAAAAAAACTGGACAGAACTGGGCTGCTGTTTTGCGTCAAGAGTTCTGCTGCAGAGTAGATAAATCATGTTGGGTTTTTTCCTCTCTTTTTAAAGACAGTAATAAGGAGGATGAGAGAAGCTAATTTGAAAACTTGGACACAGTAATTGTACCATATGGTGAGCATTTATCCTTTCTGAAATGCACGCTAACAGTCACTTACATGCACACTGCTTTGTTTTACAGTTGTTATTCTCCCTACCATATTCATAAAATGGATTTGAATATCTGATACTCAAGAGAAGTTGTGTGTAATTAGCAACAGAACTGCCTGAGTTTAATTTATTGGCCTCGCACTGCAATCTAGTAAATGCAAAACAAAATTAAACAATGTGTCCACTTGGTAAAATGTTTTTTCTGTAACTCAATAAAAAAGAACGAAGACTAGGACAGGTTCCTTGGAGTGTTGCTAAGTTAAAGTACAGTATATTTCGAAAATTCCAAAACAATAAGCTAAGGCCATTGGAAAGATTTCTACGGACCCATTTCAAAGATACCAGATCACTAGGAGAAAGACCTTTCATTAAGACCATCTGGTTCAATTCTGTATTTCGCTGCAGCATATGTAACTCTTCTCCACACATATCGGTAAATCTAGACTTAAAAGAATTCCCTTGTATGTGTTCTAAAATTTTTTCAAGAGAATCTATCAGTTATTAAATAGTTACTCAGTACTATGTGCCAAGCACCATGCTAGGCACAGGGAGGAGGATATAATGTCAAAAAGTCTTTACGTATCTAAAATAAAATCGGAACATAAACTGAGTTAGCATTTCTGTCTACTTCAAAATTCTATAAAAATCCACCTACTATTTGAAAAAAATCCTCAATAACATCAGGGCACTGCTTATCAAAGCCCAATATATAGCAAAGTGACATTTTTTTCTGACAAAATACTGTGTAAAAAATAATTGTAAGATGTTCTTCTCTAATCAAAAGTAAATTCACTTCCATGCCAGCTGTGTGCCTCTTAAGATCAAAATATGAAGTGTTCATCTACCTTCAATAAACTATATTCTAAAACACCAAAATACTCAACTAGAAAGCATTTGACCATGAAACTTCAAGGGGTTGAAATCACAGGTCTGCATTTTCTACAACTGACATGTATCCACGAGTACTGCCCTAATTATTATTTTGGAGATATGAAAAATTAAAATATTTTAATGAATTATTAGTTCAACATAGAACTTAAGAGTCCCCACTCAAGCCTGAAGCAATCTGTGACTTTAGAAATACATACGTCAACAGTAATAATATTCCAGTACCATCCAAGAACGCGATCCCACTGAAGAAGGTAGGTAGAGTTACATGCAGAAGGAACGGCCCCATTCAACAAGTTGCCCTGATTTCCTAGGATCGATCTCTATCTTGGTTTGAAGATATAAACTTTATCATCTGTAACAGGTACAGTGCCTTCTCTTTATGCTACCAATATGGGGCGAGAGGACCAGTTTACTTTAAGATAAAAATATCTTATTTTTGTATTCTGCTTTACAATTTACTAAACATTTTCAAATATGAAAATGGATCTTAAAAGCTCATTCTGATAGATCAGAATCTGGTTTGACATACAAAGTGATGCTTTGTTTGGGAATTATCTGGCCAGTAGGGCATGTCTGAGTCTATATACTTTTCAACCAGGTGAATCCTATTATGTGAACAAAGTCATCACACTGTCTGCTGTTAAAAAAAAGAGGGGGGGACTCAATCTACAGAACAGGAAAAATAACTCTTTTTCTAAAACTATGCAGTTTATATATAGTTTAGTAACTATCCTGGTTAACTGAACGAGCAAAAGAAGTAAGAGAATAAAATCATTTGGAAAATAGGGTCAAAGGTGTGGTCATCCAATGACGGGCCTCTTCATCACATACCAGTAAAAAGCGAGTCTTTGTGGAGAAACAGGAATTTGGTTCCATTTGGGAAAATCGAGTCGAGGAAGTGTCTGTAAGCTAGATATACTTATATTACTGAATATACAATATTTAGGAGGTTGGGTGCGAATATAAGATCTGAAAACCCAAGGGCACAATGAGCTTGACTTCCACATCTGATCATCAATGCTTCCTAGCAAAACCCATCAACAGTTTCTCAACTACTTGAAACCATTTCTCATTATCTCAATAATAGTGCAAAAATCTAATTGTCCATAAGAACAAATTTAAAGTCCTTTCTAATAAGAAGCATTTGTCAAGAGTACGGATAGTAGTTCGGAGAGAATGCTTTCGTTGTGTGATCATAGTTCTGAAGACTATCCTTTCCCTAAGTGGGGGACGGCGAGGGAGAGAAGGAAACGCGGGCAGAATAAGTGGTTTAGAAAACGTGCAGAAATTAGACTTGCCCAAGCGAAGGGATCAGCATGTCAGGTAAGCACCACCATTTTGATTTACCCACCATGTATCTCCTTGCGAGCTCACACCCGACACAGAAGTACAAAGGCCGGGGTCCTCTTGTTCAACGTGAAATTAACTCAAGTCCTCCTACCAGGTTCAACAGGTAGCAGACGCAATCTACAACGGCTGGCAAACTCTTAAATACTTGCAAACAGTTGGTCAGAGGCTGTAACACAGGGACACAACACAGCGGTCTAGTGACTCCCTCAGGACCATGGTGACCCTGAACCAGACTTGGAGATCGAGTCTGACCTGCGGGCGCCGACTTCCCCGCAGAGTAAGAGCAGCGCTCTCCGTTTGCGCGCGCTTCCCATTTCCATAACCAAAGTAAAGCAAGTAAAATAATCCTGATCACGGAATTTAGAATTAAGAGGGCCGAGAAGTCGAAATGAATGCGTATTTCATGTATCGTTATGACCACGTAGGAATGGAAAAAGAAAAGTATTTCCAGAATAGTCCTCAGTAGCAGTCCTCCGCTAGAGATGTACCTTGGATGGTTCGTCTTTAAGCTCGGGGCTCTTCCAGGACAGGTTTTCCTCCCGCTGCCGGGGGAGCAGCCCGCCGAAGCCAAGGCGGGCGGAGGCTTCACCACTGGACGAGCATGGGCGCCTCACCCAAAGGGAAGAGCCGCGCAGGCAGGACCTCGGCGCGGGGCGTCCAGAAGCCTGGAAGGCCGCCAGCCCTGCACCGCTTGGTCCTGCTCAGGAGCTGCGCGCGGTCTGGTCTGGGTCTGTCTCCAGTCTCTCCTCTCCTGCTCCCTCTCCTATTCCCTCCCCTTCCCCTGGAAGTCTGCTATGCTTGCCACAGTCTCTCCAGCCGTGAGCTACTCCGCTTCCCCCCCCAGGACTCAGCTGCAGGCAGCCCCTCGCGGCCCCACGAACCTCAACACAGGCTCGGCCTTCACCTCTCCGTCTCTGAGCTGCTTCAGCCTTTGGCCTCTCCGATGCCTTGAAGAAGGTCTTGGGTCAGACGCCCACTTGCCAACCTGACTGGGACAGGAGCGCTACCCGCCCCCAAAACGAGATGGGGTGAGGGTGAGTTTCCCTCAGAAAGGACTACGGACAGAGCAACAAATCACTGGCATCTCCAACACATCAAGCCACACTAAGTGTGTGTGTGTGTGTGTGTGTGTGTGTGTACATCTGTGTGTGTGCGTTTCAAGAAACAGAATTCAAGTTTAGTAGATTAGTTTCAACAACTGGAAAAAATAAGAATAATTAAAGGCCTCGTGGAATAAGTCACTGAATATGTTTAAATAAATAAATAAATAAAACTTACCTAACCAAAACAGCTTTGTGTTTTGTGTGACCACCAGACAGAAGGAATATGAAAAAATATAAGGAATATACTTAAAAAATATATACTAAGAATATACTAAGAAAAAAACCAAGAAATCCAAGCAGAAGTCACTTGAATGTGTCATTCACTGTCAGCACATGAAACAGTCATATGAATGGTCTCATGTACTATGTTCAATGTACTATGTTCAGCACGAGCCGTGGGGCAGAAGCATACAATAGTCCCCTTTATCTGCAGGGGATACATTCCAAGACCCCCCAGTGGGGGCCTGAAACTGCAGAAAGTACTGAACCCTGTACGCACTATGTTTTTTTTCCTAATATCCCTAATACAACTAGTATACCTACATACCTATGCTAAAGCTTCCTTTATATATCAGGCACAGTAAGAGACTGATAACACGAAGTACTAATCCACCACAGCGGATAAGGGGGAGGCTGTGTAAATGACTTCTATATAATCTAAGACAAGGTCAGCTTGTGTCATGGTCTTCTAGTCAATCAGGATAGGAATCATACACTAAGGATCTAAATGTCTCACCAAGAAGAGTCTTGTCCAGTAGTTTTTAAACTGTGGGTCAAAATCTTTAATTTTCAAAGATTAGGCAGTATCAAAAATACTAGAAGCTCCGGTCGACCATCTGACAAACAGGCAAGGTTCCAAAGGTTACTGGTCACATTTAAAGCTCAGTTTATCAGAGGTAAAATTTTACGAATATAAATGGTAGTCAGGGCACCTGGGTGGCTCAGTGGGTTAAAGCCTCTGCCTTCGTCTCAGGTCATGATCTCAGGGTCCTGGGATCAAGCCCCGCATCAGGCTACCCTGCTCGGCAGGGAGCCTGCTTCCCCCTCTCTCTGTCTGCTGCTCTGACTACTTGTGATCTCTCTCACTCTGTCAAATACATAAATAAAATCTTTTAAAAACAAACAAACAGTGCTCGCTTCGGCAGCACATATAATAAAAACAAACAAACAAATAAATAAATAAATGGCAGTCATCTCCGACATAGAGCTCTTAGTTGAAAAGCACTACCCAGTAGTAAACATGAGACTTAATATTTTTACAACACGTCACTCTGTTTTCACTCTCATTTCACGTGATCCCCTCCTCAACTTGGGAGACAGAAGGGTCAGGTATTAATGTTCCCATCAGTACTCTCTACTCCAGGAGATGGCACACAAAGAATGGGGAGATGTTTTTTGTTTCAAAAACAAAATTTTTCTTTCAAAACTGATGGAGAGAAGAAGATGAGATACTGAGCTTCCTATCACTGGATGGCTGGGTATCAGAGCTACAGAAGTCTGAGTGTGAGCTTGTGCCAGGATTGCTCCGTAGGTCACTGTTAATACTCAGAATCCAGGATAATGTAGATTTCACAGGTTAGGAAACCAAGATTTAGAGCTGACAAGGGACATGTGCATGGAATAGCTCTTTTGACTTCAAGTCCAGAGCAGTTCTGGCTAATCTATACATCACAGAGCATACAGTCTACCTTATACTTGTAGGAAATCCTGGAAACCCAATCCCTTTTAAATAGCACTTCTATTTTTAAGATGCATTATAATGAGTCTAGGATACGAATATACAACATATCTATGGTCTTCTACATGCACAGAAGTGTAAGGTAAAAGTAGAGAGCTAAATATATATATATATATATTAAAGATTTTATTTATTTATCAGAGAGAGCAAGAGAGGGAGAGCGAGCGAGCACAGGCAGACAGAATGGCAGGCAGAGGCAGAGGGAGAAGCAGGCTCCCTGCTGAGCAAGGAGCCTGATGTGGGACTCGATCCCAGGACGCTGGGATCATGACCTGAGCTGAAGGCAGCTGCTTAACCAACTGAGCCACCCAGGCGTCCCTATATATATATTTTTAAGATTCACTTTAGACAGAGAGAGAGTGCAGGGGGAGGGGCACAGGGAGAGGGAGAGAGAATCCCAAGCAGACTTCACTCTGAGTACGAAGCCTGATACAGGGCTCAATCCCAGGACTCTGAGATCAGGACCTGAGCCAAAGCCAAGAGTTGGACACCTAACCAACTGTGCCACCCAGGTGTCCCGAGATCCATACTCTTTTCATGATACATGCTATGCACAAGAAGACAGAGAGATAGCTACTGTTTCCAGCACAATGACACCCAGGGCCCAGGTCAGACGGTCTCTTAGCACTGAGTACATCCGCAGGTGAAGCCGCTGTGAACAGTGGTCTAAAGTGCCCACATCTCATAGCCACCCCCTGCCACCAGCGAGACCATGGACAGAGGTATTCCTAAGTCAAGAACTGTATATATTCTCTTTGCTATCCTTTCCACAAGATCTGAAAACTGGAAACATCAGTCAGTCATGTAGTATATTTCTAACTAACACATATTATTAACTCTTCATTTTTAAAGCTTTTTTTAAAAAGATGTCTAAGCCATGAATACTGTACCCATTTGCTTTTTTTAATTGGTGGGTAAAATCCAGTTGTGAAGCACAAAAGGTTAAAAGCTATCAACTGAAAATATAAAGAGTAAATGTTAGTAAAATAAATTGCTGAATGTCTTTTTTAAAAAATATCTATCCAATATTTTCTTGTCTGAAAGACATGGTATATTTCACCTATATTTAAGCACTGTAAAAATATGATACACTGTATTTAACATATGCATAAAACATGGCCATGATTCAATTCTTTCCATGTACCTAAGAGAATGACTTGCTCAGGAAATAATACAAGTAATGAATCTAATTCACAGCACACAGACATGTAGGTCTGCAACTCTTCTGTTCATTTAAACACGTCATTTTCTGAATATCATCCTTTGTCAAGATATTCATTAACTAAACCTATAATAAGCAAAAAAACAAAAAGCACAGAGCATGAAGCAAAATTTTTTAATTTTTAAACAGCCAATTGTGTTATAAAATCCTCCTCAAGGGGTGCCTAGGTGACTCAGTCAGTTTAGTGTCAGACTCTGATTTTGGCTCAGGTCATGATCTCACAGCTGTGAGATGGAGCCCCGCAGCCAGCTCAGCACTGAGCACAGAACCTGCTTGAGATTCTCCCTCCCCCTCTGCCCCTCCCCCACTCATGCATGCAGGTTCTCACTCTCTCAAAAGAAATAAACAAACAAATCTTAAAAAAAAAAGAACCTTCTCCAACTCTCAGAGTTGATTTTCTCATTTCCCAATGTCCCCTACTCCTCCAGCTCTCAAGGATGCCCTCCTCATACTACAACGAAGGCTCTGACTTCTTCCTGCTAACTCCCTAACACAGAATCCCAAATTTTCCTTTCAGTCTTCACTCCCCTGCCCTTGCTGAGTTCCACACTGACTCCTCCCTCCAACAGGAGTCACACTCGACTTTCTCACTCCTCTGTTCCGCTTTCATTTCTTGACTCCCACCTCCAATGACTAACAAATGAGAATTAAATTTTAAATAAATGAAGTTATTCACTCCAACCAGTGTTGAGTGTATTAGTGAGCTTGAAAGAGGGAAACCACGAGCTCTTAGCAGTAAACACAACCAAAATGTATTTGGGGTTCACGTCAAGTCAAACAAATGCTCCTTCTCCATGGGTGGCTCTTCTCCAGGCAGTGATTCAGGGACCCAGACTCCTTCCTTCTAGAGGCAGAGCTGGAAGCAGTTTATCTTAAACGCTGCTCATACTTCAGGGGCAAAAGTGGGCTTATGGCCACATTCAAGTCGGCTGGGAAATACAGTCTGTTTCCTGGGGTGGGGGTGAGGGGGTGAGGGTGTCCAAATGGATGTAGTGAATAAGTAGTCAATCTCTGCTATATTGAACATCTACTATATATTCAAAGTAAATTCTTACTTAACTACCTTGGATTATGAGGGACACAGAAGAAATGAAAGCAACTGTTCAACTAAAAATGGCTAATGTGCTAAATTTTATATATATTCACCACAAGGAAGGAAAAGGAAGGGAGTAAGGGGAGAAGTTGGGCAGGGAGGGGAGAAGAAAGGCAGGAAGGCAGATCAACTCTACCACTATGGAACTTAAAATCTTTTTGGTAAGACACACACACGCGCACAACAGTCGAAGGAACGTATCTCACTAATAACAAGTACTACATCAAAGACGAGTAAGCGTCAGATATCACTAAAGGCCAGCAGGGGCAATCTTCACGTGCTTGACCATATCATAGAGCGTTCTAAGGTTTTCATCCTAACTAGGTTCTCAACCTGACACGGCCTACTTGTGTTGGTCTAAAAGATGTGAAGAGAAAAAAAACAGACTTGGTAATATCACAACATTGTCTTAAAAGAGGAGTTCAACCAGTTAAAGAGATACTCTCCTCAAATACGAATATCTTTTAAAAATTAAACATTAGTAATTGATATTGACTGTTAATGAATTTGGGACAAATCAAAATACAGTCACTACTTATCTTCGTTTCTTTTTTAACATCTTCCTGGGTCACACACAGTGTAGCACTCAGAAAAAATAAGCATACAAACCATTCTTTCAAGTATGTGCTATATAACGCATTCCATTGGCAAACAGGGTAAATAAGTAGTACTGTAACAATTCTTATATCTTCTATTTCTTACATGACGGAGACAAAAAGAAATTAATAACCCTACAAAATTTATTATTCCACTGTAATCCTATTCTGCCTTACCTTCTTAAAGAAGGTATCCATGTAAAATACACACAGAATCAAAGGCATCAAGTGCTATCGGCTAACCCTGGCTTTCTGTTGCTCCTGGACAAGAAACATCAGAGGTGAGATTACCCTGCAAATAGCTTTTTTAAAAAAGATAAAATAAATGCAGGCATTAGGATATGCTTCCGTTTTTAGACCAGATTTGAATCTCTTCATATTACAAATAAAAATCTCTAAAAGAGTTAAGCATAAAATATTCCAAATAATTCCCAAACACATTTTGGAAATGAAGAGTTTAATTTTATAGTCACTAAAATGTACACAGCTTAAAGGGTCACAGCAGGTGTTATGGTCTTCTCATGATCAGAATGTTCAACGTTAAGAACAATGCACACATTTTGACACATCTGCTGAATTCCTACTCCAAGTGGGCTCACATCTGAACTTAATATAAGAGAAACACTGCAGTACAAAACTTTAGAAAAAGATAAATAAATTGAGGTAGAAAGAACTTAAATTTATTTTGTAACTCCATCAAAGCAGTTCCATCTAATTTTTTTATCTTTCCGAAAAATATTCTATGCATGCTTTTGAGTTGATGCCTAGGAATAAAATGCCTAGGAAAAAACAATATAATTACCAAAATTTGTTTTACAAAAGGCATTCCCCAATCACAAAACATCTTTTCCAGTGGCCATCATACCTCCCAGGCCAAAGCCTTGATATGAAGTCAGGGAACCCTCATGTTACACACAGAGAGTCAACATATTCTCTCAACTGGACGAGATGAGCAGTTTCCGAAAGGAGCCGCTGGGATGAGAACGCCCTGTCCAATCCCCACCAGAAAAGGAGAAATTCTTCCTTCCTTTCCCGCAGAAAACTGAAGTGAACATTCCTGTTTTCAAGAAAACATCCACTAACTCAGACAAAGAGATTTCATGACAAATCCTACCTCAAATATGTAACATGAAAACAAATTACTGTAGATACTCTAAGAAGTAATTAATTAATCCTTCTCCAGAAATGGATGAAAGAAATCTGGGTACTCTCTTTCCAAATTGTCAAAGCTACTTTTCAATTAACATTTCCCATTTTTACTTAAAATATTCAAAGTGAAACCGTTGATGTTTATCTGTTGTCCCCCCTTTTTTTTTAACACATCAGTTTACACGTGGTGATAAGGTCTGAAAGACAATTTATAAAAATGACTAGACGTTGTTATAGTCCAAATAAACAAATTACAAAAATCTGACCCAGCTCTTACCAGGTCCTTTATCAAGCAGCATTATTGCAAAGCAGCTAAAAACTCCATCCTGATATAAGGAGAACAGAGTATTCTGAAGTGCTTTCTGAATACCTCAGTCTCACACTCAAATCAGAACATCTGTCCGCCAACTGTCAAGATAATGTCTAGCCTAGGAGTTTTCCTGAATTCATCACTATTCACAGATGCCTGTCACTATTCAAAAAAAAAAAAAAAAGAAAAGAAAGCCATCTTTTCAAAGCTATTTTCTTTTTCTATATGTCAAAGTCGGGGTAAATACAGAATTTATCACTTTGAACCCAGCTGACTTTGACTCAACTGCCCCTCCACCTCTTTATCTCAGAATGCAAGTTAAACGTTCTCCAGAATTCTAGACAAGTCACTGGGGCACGTTAGTATTTCCCACTTTACGTAATTTTGGAATCCAAGAATCTGAGCCCTACACTCAAGCCCCCCCTCACCACCAGATACCAGATCCAAGCACAGTCCAGCTACCGGCCCCGAAGGAAAATGGCGCGACAACGCGGGTGCAATAATATAGCATTCTTGCTGGTTTACTCGCTGACACTAGAAAATCCAAGCTAAACGCAGTTGTTTCTCTCAAGAACTTTCATTTAAAATTGATTCCTACAAAATGTACACCCTTTTTTCCCCAACAGATACAAGGAATCAGACACCTAAACAATCCTCAAATTAAAAAGAATGCTTTTCTAGGCCACTATCCCACTGCAGCGTGAGATGTGAGGTCTTGAAATGAAAAAGTGTACGTACACTCAAGAAAATAACGGAGACAATTTATGAGGCAGGGCAAAATCGAGGAAAACTGGAGAGGGAGAAAAAAAAAACAACACTAGAAATCAGAGAACAGTTAAGACTACTCACTGAGCGCTCGGTTGTCCTATTTTCCACTTGACATGGTAACAGAATCCGTTGGTTAGATCTCTATTTTTAGTTATATATAAACCCACATACGTGAGTGAACTATTATGTGAACAAATCGGTAAGATCAAAAAAACTGAGAATCAATAAAGAAGTTAGCTTCCTTCCAAAGACATAATTTTTTAAACACAAAATTGAGGAAAATTTTTTACATTGTAAAACTTACTGTATCCCAAAATTAGTTACATTTTGACATAATTATGTATTAAAAAACATCCTAAACTGAGCTATATTTTCTTACCGTCTCCCATCATAATTTAAGCAAATAAGGCCTACATTTTACTGTAAATATGAATTACCAGAGTACTTAATGCACATGTAACCATCTTGCAGGATATCAAATATAGAAATCTTAATTCCAGTTTCTGAAAAATTGAATTTTTTATAAGCATCCCACAGGATTCAAAAGCAGGTAGAGGGGCAACCTGGACGGTTCAGGCAGTTGGGCACCTGACTCTTGGTTTCTGCTCAGGTTATGATCTCAAAGTTGTCAGAGGGCGTCCTGCCTCGGGCTCTGCACTCCACAGGGAGCCTGCCCCAGATTCCCTCTTTCCTTTTCCCTTTGTCCCTTCCCCCCTCAAATAAATAAATCTTTAAAAAATAAATAAAATTACAGCATGTGGATTACAGCCCACCCTTTAAGAAATAATTTCTACTGGGAGATGACAGATGTTTAAATTTTAAATTAAAATCCATCCTTCATTCATCAGATCACCGGTGGACAAAAAGCTACAAGGTGACACAGGAGGGGAAATAAATACGAGGCGACTACAGTCCTAAACTACCCTCGTATATGGAAGGGGAAAATGGGTCCACAAGGAAGAAAACCTTGATCCTTACAACTACGTAATGAAAGTCCTGACAAGGGGCTGGCGGGGTTCCAGGAAGGAGAGTTCACTTTCCCTGGGGCACAGGGGAAACCAGGCACAGCGCTGACAGCAGAGCCACCTCGAAGGACTGTTGGACGGGATTCTCACCACCAGACCAGTGACAGCAGATCGGGAGCCCCCCTAACACTTGAACCTCTGGAGATGCTGAACCCTCTGCACATGAGGTCTGTCCCCAGGCCCACAGCAGTAATCAGGTTTCACTGACAAACGAGGCTCGGTAAGAGATTAAAGCAAGAATAATGGAATAGAACAACTGTACAAGAAGCTGCAGTAGAAGTTCTACAGACGGGGTCTCCGTCTCGCTGTCCCACTGTCCCCTCTCCCCGTGATGATGGGGGATGAGATGGGAGAGGAGGGAACGCCCGCGGGGTCAGACGCGGACAGCAGAGTGACGGCTGTGCCACGGGAGGCTGCTGCCGACCTGCCCACAGACGTTCAGGAGCACAATCCCCGGCTTCTCCGCAGCAGGAAATTGAACCCCTGGAAAACCAAACCCGGAGAAGGGGGCGCCGCGGAATCCGGGAGGGAACGGGCCTATCTGCGAAAGTGCAGGGACAGCATTTACACGCGCTCTCCCGGCTGGCTCACAGCGCGGCCACCGCGGCCCGGTGGCCGTCGTTGTCTCTACTCCGAAGACCAGCGCAGCGCGCTCCAGCAGGGTCGAGGTGGCTGCACACGCGACACATGAGCACTGGGGACAGGGACGTGAAGCTCAGAAATTAGCTCCTCGTGGCAACAGAGTCAAAGAGAGTAGTGACACGGGACTTGTCTTCTAAAGGCTCCTGGCCCTCTTCCAATAGACAAGGTCAGAAAGATGTAATTCTCCCAAAACATCACTGCCAAGTAAAATTAGTGAAAATGGTAATGTCTTAGGAGACTTGAGTATATTAATGAAAAGCGTACATATGCCCCAGATACGTGGCTATGAGATGTCACAGTGATTCAAAATGAATGAGCAACCCAAGGGCACACGGTCCACAGGAGGAGCTAAAGGTGCACACGGAAATGGGATTAGGGGCATTCATGGAAGACTGGAAGGCTCCGGTCTTTTCTCAAAGGCTACTACTGCTCATAAAGGCTCTAACTTAGGGCACACTTGGAAGTTAACACCTCCAACATGAATGTGTCACTATGCTAGTGGGGACGAATGGTCCTTTCACGTCTGTTCAGATGACTCTGTTTCGGAGCGCTACAACGGGGCCTTCAGTTTGATCCATGTAGCGTTCCACCTGTGAGATAACCTGCTCCCCAGCATGAAGACCAAATCCACTTTAATCATTTATGAAAGGTTGATAATAAAAGAACAAGACTGATTACATATGTGTTCGAGGACACTTAAGTGAATCCCAGGGATAACATCTAGAAAAATTCCCTGCATTAAGTCAGGTTTTGTTTTGTTTTTTAATCTACTGAAAAAAGCAGGGTCCGTACCATTTGACTGACCTACTAAGATATAAAACTATTTTAACATGTAAGGTAAACTCAACTAACGGAGAGAATAACCTAAAAAACCTAGTAAATATTTAATATGGTCTTTGACCAGTATCTAAGCTTGACTTTTATGATAACTTATAACAGTAATTTTTCAACATAACAGACAATTTTCATGAAAAACTTCATAGTAAACTCAACTTAATTACCAACATTCTCTCAACACAAGAGAAAATTCTTTACTGTGGGACAAGCGCTTAGTCCCAAGGCCATGTGAGAATTGTCAAAACATTAAAAAAAAAAATGGACCAAGTGTATAAAATATCAAATTCTAAATGGATCAGAATGCACAACTCAAGAGTCAAATGTATATTCTTTTATTGTTTTCACAGCCCTTAAAAACCAAAGCATCATCGTGAAAAAGCAGGTGATCTGATAGAGAGGAGGACAGAGCGCAAAACAGAATTCATTTTACCCAAGCACCCGGCATCCTTCAACAGATCCATCCATACAAAATCGAAGTAAGGTGGACAGACTTCTCTCCAAGCAGGTGCACAGGTGACCCAGCGCCGGCTCCCCACCTGAGCTGAGGGGAGGGATGTCAGCACCACAGTAAAACCGGCCTCCCGCCGCGGGCCCCACTCAGTCCTTCAACAGACTCCTTCCAGTCCCCCAGGTCTGGACAGAAATGAGCAATCCACTCACGTGTAAGTGTTTCTGGTGCATGTGGACACGTTAACATTTAAGGAGCCCAACCCAGGTAACGGCACTGCGGCTGCTACACGCCCTCAGTCGCACTCAGGACGAGGCAGCTCAACCTGACATCTGCTACGGCAGGAAACATACGGGGCAGACAACGGACAACACTTCACCCTGGGGTCAGGCTTCATAAATCAGCCTACAATATCAAAGGTTTATTATTGTAAGGATTTGTCCTTATTTGTAATTTATAGGTTGAAACATGCAAAGCTGAAAACTCCATTCTTTTTGAAACAGTATCTTAAGGGTTAGGACTCACAACACCAAGTTTCACATTCCCTTGGTCTACAGAAAAGAAACCTCTACCGTCGCATTTCAAAGTATTTCTAGTTTAAAAAAAAAAAAAAAAGTAGCTCCAAGAAAACGAAGCAAGAGAAATAGTCTATCAACATCAACTCTAAAATTAAGTATTTGGATCTGAACTTGACCGGAGTTAAAACCATAATAATAAGAGCATTATAATATTGATTCGATGGTTACTTATGAGGCAATGTTGTCATTTTGTAAGAACCGACCTGTGCAGCACTCAGCTACATCTCTCTGATAAAGTGAAAAACCACCAGTACAAAGGCTTAAAGCAAAATGTTGTAATCCTAGGACATCAGAGACCACATCCAGCTGAGACACTGAAGACTGGAACTATTGACTCCCTAGACAACTCACTGTCTACGCGCCTTCTTGTTGCAGGACACGTGGGCAAGGCACAGGGCCGGACTGCTCGTTACATCACTTCCTGAAACACCCACCAACTATTCCATGGAAAGTATCAAGGGTCTGGTCTCTGAGGTTTTTTCAGTCCTCTACTGTTGTATAATGATCTTTATACGATACACACACACACACACACACCCCTGTATGAACCTACCTGAAACCAAACTTTGGTCCTCACTACCCATGAACCTGGCCTTCTTCCTTCCAAGACACCCCGAAGTGCCCCGCGTGGTGCTCGCCCTCACCGGAGTAAGCAGTAAACTCAGTTTTGTCTCATCAGAGCATTGTGAGGAAGGCATTCGGAAAGCCAGCATTTGATACTATGCCAATTACATATTTTAATTATTTCAGATAAAAATGTAAAGAGTTTTTGAGAAAACTTAGCTTGCTAATGCAGGCCAGGAGCCACTGTGAATCTGGATTATAAAACTTATTTTACCCAAAACTTGACAAGAATAGTTAGGACTGGATACGCAATCACAACGTTCTTTCAGGAAAACCGTTCTGGTCATATGCAGTCAGTTCTTCAAGGTGCCAAAGGGTAACCAGTTCAAAGAAAACTTCAGAAAACTAAAATCTTAAAGCTTTCTAAGATTAATGAGTTTAAAGCACATATGCTTAAAATTATAAACCCACTGCAGTCCCCTCCTCCTTTAAGGCAGGAGTCAAATGCCAGACTTCCCAGGAGAGGAAGGGAGCTCTTAGGGCGAAAAGCATGTAGGGAGTCTAACGTTCTTCAGAGAAAGAGCGGTAGGCGGAGGCTCAGGCAGAATTTCAAAAGCCAACGACAAAGAGAATGGCCACTGAATCAGAAGAAGCGAAGATGAGAGAGTGTTTCAAGAAGGACCAGTTGCTAACTATGCTGATATTAATGATATTAAGAAGAGGGGCCAAAAAGCTGTCCCAAGGATTGGGAAACACAGACATCATAGGTGATTCTGACAAAAGCCTTTTCAGGGAAGTAGTGAGAAAGGGAAGTAGCCCGGAGTGGTCTAGAAGTAGAAGGGTAACCATGAGGCAAGAGTCCAGGCTGCGGGTGTAGACAAACCCAGCATTCAAGAAGTCAGATTCAAAGGGGAAGCAGGAATCGAGGCAGGAGCTGGAATAGGTAGCAGGTGTCGAGGGAGGGTCTTTCTTTTTCAGATGGAAGGTACCTGATCCTGTGGGTGACAATGAAAGGGGAGAGCCCGTGATGCCGAAGAGGGACGGTGGAACTGAGGGGTCTCGGAGAAGATGAAGAGGGATGGAACCCACAGAACAAGGGCCAAGAACAGCAAACGCACTGAACTTAAATATCAGAGTATGGTGGGAATACAGACTGGTACGACCTTTCCAGATCAAGCACTTTATACACTAAAGAGCCATGAAGACTGCTGTATCTTTGAGCCAGTATCTTCACTTGCAAAATTCTATCCAAAAAAGAAATACAGGAATGATCTTAACTATGTGATGATTAAGGAGAACTATTACATTATCAGATAAAATGCTTATGAAAAGCCATCAACAATGTTAAAATGTTTATAGTGTTGAAAGAAAAAAAGCAGGATATAAAATTCCCAATGTTGGATTTCAAATACTGACGAATACGTGTATAGACAAAAGATGAAAGAAACATAAATTATGAATAGCTTAACTCTGAGGATACTGAAGATTATAAAGATTTTAGTTTTCTTCTTTTATAGGTATTTTTTAAAATTTTCCCTCAATGAATGGATCAGTTTCATTTATTTTTATTTTGTTTTTTTAAAGATCATTTGTATTTATTTGAGAGAGAGCAAGGGAGCATGAGCAGGGGGCAGGAAGCAGAGGGAGGAGGAGAAGCAGGCTCCCCGCTGAGCAAGGAGCCTGATGCGGGACTCGATTCCAGGACCCCTGGATCATGACCTGAGCCGAAGGCAGCTGCCCAACCAACTGAATCACCCAAGCACCCCCCTGAATGGGTCATTTTAAATACCAGAATGAAACCATTTGTTTTCACCTTACCTGTATTTTCAGTGCCACCCTCTCTACTCACTCCTTCCAAACATCATTACACACTTAAGTTTCAAAACCATCCTTGGATTATATTTACAGAACGTCACAACTTGCAGGTCACTAGGCGTTCAAAGCAATCCAGCACAAGCCGGAATGAAAGCAGAGGAGCCCACCGGCCGCTGCCGCTGGACACAGGGCCGGAGGGACTCATTCAGGTCTCCCGCCGCCCACACCTTTATGGCGTAACAGCAGCAGCAACGCAGCAACGATAAAGGCCACGGAGACCAGTCTCCAAGGAGGTAGAGAACATTGGCTCTACCAGCAACTGAGGGGGCAAGAGAAGAGGGAAAGGGCCAGACCCAGGTGACCCTTCTTGAAGGATCCATCTCAGGAGGGCAATGGCGACAACTGCGAACCAAAGCTTCCTCCAGACACTCAGCCAAGCCGGCCTCAAACAAGCGAGCAGGTAGCCACAGACATTTAAGTCAGGATAGAGAAATAATTATTTAGCGCACCGCCCCCCCCTTCAAGCAATGAGTGTTCTATGAGGAAAACGAGGGAAAAAAGCACCAGAGGTAGAACGCTGAAAGATCATCCTTACAGAGCTGGTATCCCGGCTCGTGGAATGATCATATTTGTAAACCCAGGGCTCATTCCTCTTTTTGCAGTAATGTCTTTCAAGTCTGAAAGTTCTGGTTTGTGACTTTAGCCCCTCTGTTTACTCTCTGTGCAACCCTGGACCACTTACTTCACATTTTACTTCCTATTTCAGGATCCTTCCATTTCATTTCAAGAGTGTAATGTTCTACCTGTGGAGCAATTAAGAGGATGAAATGAAATAAAATACAGAAAACATTTAGTGAAAAGTCTGATACACAATTAAAAGATTTCAGATTTTAAGTTTTCTTCTCCAATTTCATTTACTACCTTCACAATTTTTGCCATCTCGATAGGCCAACTATCTAATATGCTTCATTATGTACACATATATCTGTTTTTTTCCTAAATAGATTTAGCCTCACCTTAACAATACTACCTACCAGGAGACGGACTATGGAAACAGACAACAGAGATCTGCCCCGCAAACTCCAGCCCACCTGGGGAGAGAAAATCACAAACTCCACAGCGATCAGCCCACAACAGTCAGGACTCTCTGGCCGATCCCCAAATCTCTGCCCCCGCATCCTACTGCGACCAACCAGGAAAAGCTGACTATGCCTGCAACCAATCATGTAAGATGCCCCTGTCCCGGCACCACCAATGGCCCATCAGGGCGCGCCTGAAGCCGTCCCTGTTCTTACCGTGAAGATTTCCTATTCTCCCCTCTTCCCCCTGCCTCTGAGTCCCAGGTAAGCTAAGGTGGCTGACTCCCTGTGCTGTGCGAACTCCGCGTAAACGTCTCTGTTGGTTCCCATCTGGGGGTAGACTGTTGATTTCCATACCAGGAAAGGACAGGTCTGATAAGACTAGTCGCATTCTAACATATAAAATATAAATATTTAATGAAATGTAGACGTCCCCCAGGCACTACCTAAAATAATCTTCCACTGTCAGACTTCGGGGAATGCTGTGCTTGGGTGACAGACAAGACGGCCCCCACCGGCAGGCTTCTCAGAGGTCAGCCAGCAACAACTCCCTGGGTCAGAAAGTTAGCAGGTTGCCTTTCACATCTATACAAAAACCATCTTCTCCATTAATACTTCTAAATCAGAATTTCTGAAGTCTGATGGCGCTACCAGAATATTCTGTGCAGGGAGGAAAGCCTCCGGCAGTGAGTGAGCACCTGTCCACTCGCTGCAGGGACCGGCAGGCAGGCCTGTGCGGAGTGCAGTGTGGCGGGGAGCGGGACAGGAAAACTATCACCGCGACTAACAGCTTCCACAGAAGGCTATCTCCAGGCCGCAGAACTACTGGCTGCACCCGTAGTTCAAAATGCAAAGTCTGAGGTCTAAATAGTCTACAATAGTAGGGTGTTGTGCTTTCTCTGCTTACAGGAAAGATCTGTTCATCCTAAACTTACCTTTTTTCTGACTGGTCCAAAAATGCTCCAGTGCGGACCGAGTTTTGCTATCCAGTGACCTTAAATATTTATCAGTCTCTGGGATGACTCAATACGTCAAACACATTTTTTAGAAATGACCCCAAACTCTAGCTGGTCTAGAGATCGGCGACACTGCTCCTCGGGGGCACCTCTCAAGAACGCTTGTGTAACTGACACCGGTTCGCTTCAGAAGAACGAGACGAGCCCGTATAGTGAGAAATAAAAACTCAGGTTCAGAAAAATCGTAAATACCAAGGAACGCACAAGCTAGCCGGTAACACAACTATTGTTACGCACTCCTGCCAATCAGCATTGTGAGGGTTTGACAAGGAATCCAGTGCACCAGACTGTAGCTAATTATGTGTATTTGACTGATTAGCAAGCACTTGTTGCCTCTTTCACACCACCCTCCCAACAGCAGCCTTTGAGAGGAGAATAGGCTGCAAATGTATTGAGAGAGCACTGTTAATCCTTTGGGGAGAACGCAAATGTAAACAGGACGACTCTACATCAAGGTGCTTTGACAACAACAATCATCTGCATAAACACATGCTCAACAACAAACAGGTGTTCTATTTCACAACTCGCGCCCATTTGATGCTTTCAAGTAAGCATTATGCACAAACTGTTACAAGTACTTTGAAACCAGCTGCAATTACTATAATTAGCTGCTTCCCTACACTTTGTCTCTTTTTACCTGTTCCATACTGAGCTCCGCCAGCTCACAAGCCCTAAGGAAAGTGACCAACTTTTTAGGGCTTTCACTCTGAAGGTAGAGAAAGAGGACAGACGAGGGTCAACTTCCACAAACCTAACCGGAACCGTCTGTAGAACACCCCAACCACTATGACTAAAGCAAAACTCCAACTTTATTTTAAAGCTACATTAATGAGACAAGAGAGAGTTCTTGTCTGCTCGTATTTTTGACTCAGAAGAGACCCAAATTACTGTTGTATTGAAAAACGGAAGGGAGTTAGGGGAAGTATTCTGAAGTCTATCAGTGAAAGAGTAAGTAACATCACAGAGCCGGTTACTCAGGTGGAGTACTACACAGCAGTCAAAAGGCACGACACAGGACGGCCGCAGTGATGACAACATACTCGGACAGAGCGCACACATGCAACACTGAGTGAAAAGAAGGAAATTTCAGAATCCCAAGAAGTAAAGGCCAACCATCACAAAAAGTATGGAGTCACCAAATCATTATCTACACAGAACTATAAACATCCCTCTAAAAATCAGGATTTCCGGGCACCTGGGTGGCTCAGTCAGCTTAAGCATCTGCCTTTGGCTCAGGTCATGATCTCAGGGTCCTGGGATCGGGTCCCACGTCGGGGGGAGGGGGGAGGTTCCTGCTCAGCAGGGGGTTTCTCCCTCCCCCTCTCCCTCTCCCTCTTTCCTGCTCTCATTCTCTCTACTAAATATATAAAACAAAAATTTTTTTAAAATCAGGACTTCCAAACATGAATACAAAAACATAAAATGTCACACGTGGCAGGGCTTCTCAATAGGAAAAATTGGGGAGAGCTGATGCTCCTAAACTTCAAACCAGGAACAGATACACCGTGAAGTCCATGTGGGTGGAGACATGTCTCCTGTCACACATGTCTCCTGTGCCTACCCAGCGTTTCCGGCAGACGTAAGCATGACCAACACACAGCTCATGAAGGAATGAACATGAATGAGGGAGGGAGTGCAGGACTGAAGCTTACAAATCAACTCAAGTGCCAGAATACTGACGGTTTAAAAAAATGTGAGCCACAAAATGGAAAAAAATATAGAAAGGAAAGGTATGTCATACTATTACAGTATCTTGTTAAGATATCATTTTAGTAAGAAATTTGAAACTTGAACAGCAAGTAACTCATACTGAAAATAATTAGTAATATTATTCTACAGCCAGAAAAAATTGTTTGTTATATTTTTCCTCATAACATTTTCCACCATTTTTCTCCTTTCTCAGGGATTACTGCGTGAGACCCAGAAGCAGCCTTCAGCGTCTGCGTGGCTAAGTCTTATCCCCACCGTCATCGCCATGATTGTTGTGCTTATTTGTAGTTCTCCCAGTTACTTCTTTCCTTTTTAACTAGGCTGAGCAGCAGAAGCAGATGCACGTTTGACACGACCAGTGTAGAAAACAAATCTAAAGTCCAAGAACAAGGCTCCGGTTCTTGAAGTACAGGGAAGATGAAGAAGAAAATAATGGTGTCTGAGAAGGTGCCACTGAAGGATAAGTAGAATGACAGAATGAATCTCAGGTTGAAAATAAGCAATTCAAATATTATTTTTTAAAAGATTTATTTATTTGCTTTAGAGACAGAAAGAATGTGGGGAGGGGCAGAGAGAAAGAATGTCAAGCAGACTCTGTGCTGAGCGAGCAGCTCGATGCAGGGCTCAATCCCACCACCCCAAGACCATGACCGGAGCCAAAAATCAAGAGTCGGACACCCAACCAAGTGAGCCACCCAGGCACCCCAGTGATTCAAATATTAGTAAAAAGCGAATTACTTCCCTTTGCTAATGCTGAACACAAAATATGTCCTATGTAAATATTAAGTGCAGGGTTAGGTACTTTAGCGGCAGATACATTTAGTTTGTGTTATATTTAGTCTAAACTGACACATATTTATTTTAAAATATACAAATCTGTAAACATATGAAAATGCAGGTACCAGACAGAAGGCTTCCTGAGGGCGAAAAATGAGAGCTGTGTACTCAGTTACCTGGGTTCAAATCCTGACTCTCCCACCAATTATCGGTGGAAGTCAGTAAAGTTCATCCCACTGAAGAGACTTCTTGCACCATAAAACTGGCTAATAATACAGTAATGGCCACCACGCAGAGGAGTCATAAGGCTCACGTTCTCCCATCTCTCTAAGGCAAGCAGCACAGTGCCCAGCACCTCTGTGGTGAGCGATCAGTGTGTGAGAAATGAGAATCACGGTCCTCAACAGCTGTGATGGTCAGCATCCAAGTTCCTAAGAACTGAGGTCAAGGAAAAAGCAAAAGGCCTGGAATGTTTGCACTTGGTGCCCAATGCAACCAAAATCCACCAGCAAACAAACGTAGCAGAGGAGCTGAAGGAAGCACAGTCCTGGAAGAAAACGGAACGCAGGAACGAGGAAGGGGGGAACGGCTCTCTGGGTCAAAGTGAGAGTCAGGAAACCGCTGGCTGAGGACAGTTGTGGTCTCAAGATACTTCAAAGGCAAAGCAAAACAAGCACGACGAATACAGAATTAGGACAAGCTTAAAGAAATTAGGATCCTTGGAGTGCTCAGGGCTGAGAAGGAAGTGGGAGCCTGACTCCAGATTGAGAGCATCGAGGCCTCTGCCAGCTGAGAACAAAACAAAACAGAGAGGGGTACGAGGACTCTGCTCAAGACTCACCTCCTTTAGAAAACCTCAAAGCACCTGATTCCATCCAGGCCGGCGCTCACCACATTCTACTCCTGGCTTCCCACCTTCCCGAAGGACAGTGCCCGTGGGACCGGCTCCTCACGACCACCTACAGGCATCTGCGGCCTACGTGATCAACAGCACCCTTCAAGGACATTAGTAAGACATGATGTGAAGATGTCCCCCCTCCTCACAGACTCTCCCCAGCCCTACAGATCGCCTTTCCCTTCCAGAAAGGTCTGGATTCCATCCATCCTGTCCCATCCATCCATCCATCCAGAAAGGTCTGGATTCCATCCTGTCACTCGCTGGCGGGGCCCCTTCCTCTAACCTGCTTCCCTTCACACCACAAGTCTCACTTCCGCTCCTTCAGTCTGGGCTCTTCCTTCTCCAAGGACTCCGGAGGCCTGTCTTGACTCTGGTGTGCACAAGCCCGAGGAGCTTGGACAAGTCACTTTCTTCCTCTGGGCCTCCACACGCCCACCCACCTGCACAGTGAGGCCACTAGCCAACAGCGCTCACCTCGAGAGCTGAGAACATTCAAGGACACCGGTCACGCGAGGTGTAGGGCACAGTGCTTGGCACGTCGTCGCTACTTAACAAGACGTCGTCGTCTTCATTATTCCCTGACCCCAGCTCTAGGTGGAAAGCCCTTCCTGTCCTGCTATCATGGTGCCTCTCCCACAGCATCTCCCCAAGTGCGGACGCCGCTGTATCTGCTAAGGAAGAGGAGACGTAGATGGAGAAAAACAAAGCAGGAGAAAGAAGGAGAAGGCAAGAGAAGAAAGTGGGCGCTCAAGTCAGGGATGACGGGAGTGAGGGAGACACAGGGAAAGGGTCCATTTCCTTATGAGACTGCACACAACAAAGCTGAACTCCTGTTCTCAGGGCTTCCACACTTTTCTCGAGCCCACAGAGATTCCACACGAACTAGGAGGACGACTGTGTCCACGGGGGCAAGTTACTGGGTGTCAGTAATGAGAATGAGATCTTACTATGAATCAGGAAAAATGACCTCAAGGGTCAAAAGGATTCCTCATCTGAATCTGGGAATCAAAGTCACACACAAACACTGATCTGGGCTAAAGTAGGGCACTTGTGAATTACGAGAAGATTCCACAACACTGAAGTACTCTGGCCCTTTCACACAGATTAGCTGTTCATTTTAGAATAACACAGAGTAGTGTCGGGACCGGGGATGAAGGTAAACACGCCCAGACTGCGTCGACTGTGTCTGCAGCCCGGAGAAGTGAAACAGCAGGAAGCAACAAAGAATGGACTCTTCACCGAGAAAGAAATGTTTGTTTTTGTAGGTTAGCGCCACCATTTTTTGCACATTTGCATCCTACTAGTTCTACTTGGTCTCCCCATTATGCAACAGCCCTTTACAACACAGCCAGCTACCCTGACAACTGGGCTCCCTTGCCAGGGCGGCTTTGTCTACATGCGAAAGCTGTGCTTGGCTTCGCGCTGAGCCCAGTGGCCGCCTGTGATCTGAATGTCAACGAAGAGGCAGACCCCGCTGTCGAACAGGCCAGACACTAAAAGGTCTCTTTGGGGTCAACAAACTGTCTCGACTACTTTCATAAGCTTAAGAGACTGGAAAATGAAGCTAGAAATGCATCCTCGTTCTTAGGAGGACAATAGGAAAAAGTATTAAGCGTCTAACATCCATCAGATCGTTTTTGCAGTCTGAGCTACAATGAGAGAGAGCCCAGCAAACCTTCGCATGGAGATGAAGTGCTGCTTCTTCAGTGGGAATAAACTTAAAGTGTAACTAAATTTCACTTATCCTATCAAATTGGAGGGTGTTTAGAAAATGTGTATACTCCAGGCTACAAAAAACAAAACAAAACAAAAAAAAACCCATCAAACAAAAAAAAACCCCTGTGTCCCAGTCCCCACCTGTCCCTGATCGAAGGGGACGAATGACAGATATAAAGAGAGTAAACCAGTCTTAGGCTACTGTGTAAGAAATGCAAAATTACGTAACTCTAAAGAACCAATTCCTAGCTAGTACCTACTTAATGGCAAATAGTAGCAGTGCTTAAAAAAGAAATCCAACAGAGAAGCAGAAAAATAGTTTCAACTACATCGTTTTAGTTCAAGTGCCAATGAAGAACAACATGTTCTCTGCTCAACTTGTCATTCGGCGGCTAGTCTAGACTGCCTTATATTTTAGTACTCGAAGGCTCCCTTTCTCTTCCTTGCAACTAATCTTATTTAAGCGATGCCAAATTCTGTTTTACTTCCTGGACAGCTCTGGTATTTCCACCCCTTCCCTGCTGCCACACGCCTAACTCGGGTCACCGAGAGGGCTCACCTGCATTCCTCCAAGAGCCTCCTAACAGATCCCTGGGCCAGAGCCGCCTGACAGGTAAAAAGCGCAACCCCCATGCGTAACTTTCCATTTTTTCAGAGCCACCTTCAAAAATGTAGAAACAAACAGGGACATTGTTTTAAATAATGTATCTTTACTTAACTAGATACATCCAAGATATTATCATTCCAAGAAATCATCAATTAAAAAAATTGAGATATTTTGCATTCTCGCCCCCCCCAAAGCACAAATTCAAAATCCAGCATGTACTTCACACCTACAGTACGTCTCAATTTAGATGTTACGTTTTCAACAGCTTAAGTGAAATGTAATCCTACTAAAACAATAAAGCGAAAGGGAAAAGATTTTATACTGCTTCTGTTTTTAATTAAAGTTAAATAAAATCTCAAATCCCGTTCCTCGGCCATACCGGCCACATGTCACATGCTGAACCCCGACCTGCGGCGCCCAGTCCCCGCTCCCAAGCTACAGGGCTTCATCTTTGGCTCTTCCAGTCCAGGCTCAACATCTCCAAATACGCAAACCATTCCCATCGTCTACAGCATAAAGCCCTTTGTCCACTTATCAGTGATCTTCTGGCAAAACCCAACCTCGATGGCCTGCCTACACACGGGCTTCCCCTTCTCTTTCCAGCCTCCTCTGTCCCCACGTTCTCGCACCCCCCCCGTGGCAGGCAACAGGCTCTGGCACGGACTGCGCTGAGTGTCCCCCTTTGGCCTGTGCCCTTAATTCTCCTGGACAGCCTTCGTCTCCCACACCCCTGTGGACTGGCCACCTCCAGCTTATCCTGCAGGGCACGGCGGAGAGATCAGTCTCTTCTCGGACCCCTTCCTACTACAGGACACCACCTCCTGGGAGGCAGGAAGCACGTCAGTCTTGTTCACTGCAGCGCACCCGGCAGCTACCAAACGTCTGGCACTTTGCGGGCCCTCGGTAAACACGGACGAGCCAAGAGAGACGGGAGCTGCCCTCAGCACGCCCTCATCCAGCACACGAGGCGGGAGGACAGGTGAGCACCTGGGAGCTCCCTAGCACGGTTTCACTCTCGCTAACCAGAAATAGACCGACCCCGAGAACCGATGCCAAAATGAACTGAAACCAACGCTCTCCAAGTTGGAATCTTCTGTACGAAATAACACTTCATGCCCAACAGATTCTCGTGTGTCTACTGGAAGGGCAGTGAGGGTCAGAGGAAAACTTTACCCCCCACTTCCTAAAAAGCAGATTCGTGAGCATAACCCCAGGTTTCTTTCCCTCCCTTTAATCATGCTAGTCAGGTGACCTGGAGTCATTTTTCAGGTGGAGAGATGTGGGGAAAATCCCTTGGTATGCAGAACTCAGTCCCTTGTCTTCCTTTTGAAGCTTGTCTCTAGGAAACGCAGATCTGCCTTTGCTTCTACATGGGAGGGACCAGCAAACTACACAAGGCCTGTAGCCTGTTTCTCTCAATAAAGGTTTATTGGAACACAGCCCCACCCCTTACTTTACAGACCGTCTAGGGCAGCTTTCTTGCACCCCGGTCACAGAGTTGAGTAGCTACAGTTGTGAAGGAGACCACAGGCCCTAACGAGTTTAGTATCCGACCGTCTGCAGAGACAGACCCGAGCTCTAAGGCACCATCTTGCTTGTACTGTCTGAAATGCCCCTGGAAAAGCTGGCTGCGTTCTGCAGTCCGACCAGCAAGTCCTTCGGCTCTAGGCCTCCAGCTTCATCTCTACCGGTGATCTGCTTCGGCCTCCATCTTTATTTCAAATATCGGACACAAGGCCAGATAATTAGTAATTCTTTATACTGTGGCCTCTAGAAACCCCAGCACTGCATCTTGATACATTTTCTAGGCATAGTTTTTAAGTTCCAGGGTACTTAAGCGCTAGGAGAGGGGTCTTGGTCTAGTAGCTGTTTAAGCTACAAAGTACTTGGAAATGTGTCTTCTGGAGGAAACGCTGGCCCTACATCTGAGAATCCCATTAGTGTTAACTTCATCACACACACAGACTGCGTATTCTTCTACTTCCAGTGAAGAATGTTGGCACTTTAAACTCCAGCCTAGGTCTCCAAAGACTGACCAGGCTGCAGGCCGCACCTGGCTCCGGCCCTCACGGCTGCTGCCCGACCCGGAGCTCTGCAGAGACCGTGCTGGGTGCAGGCGACGCTGAGCCTCGCTGGGTAAAAAAAATGAAACCCAGGCCAAGAGCCTTGGAAACAAGAGGCAACAGGTCACCATATGCATTCTCTGTGCAAACCTGCCAGAGGGGCAGAGGAAGACGTACCCAGAAGCGCCCGGAGAGGTGCAACCTCTTGTCTGCCAAAGGGAGAGAACAACATCACGACAAGCTGAAGGCTGACAAGGCCCATCACCAAAGAGAAAGGGAGAGGGACCTCCATCCTGAAGAGGAAACCAAAGAAGCTGAAGGATCCCAACGCACCCAGGAGCCTCCTTCACCCCGAGCGTGGCCCCAAGTCCAAGGAGAACATCCCGGCCTACTCGACGGTGACACCGCAAAGGACAGACAACTAGCGAGCGGCCTCATGATCAGACGGTCGCACGCTGAAGGACAACGACGAGGAGCTGCTGCTGCATGCCTTCATGAGGCAAGCACGGAGTCACCACCAGCGCTGAAGAAGTGGGAAAGAAAGGGAGGTGAGGACGGAGACGAAGGTGGCGAGAAGTAAGCCGGCTCGAGCGCAGCAGTCTCAACCCTGCAGCCAGCCGGCTTCTTCTCAAGAGAAAACTTGCAGTAATGCAAGGCCGTGGAAGAGGAGTATGTAAACTGCACGGCCCCTTACTCTGCCCAGGGCACACACTACCTGCTGCGTCTTCAGTCCGCCTGGCCTCGAGCATTGCCGGCAGCCGCTGCCTCCCCAGCCCTCGCTGGCAGCAGGCTCCGGCGCCACCTCGTTTCCGGGGACCGGCGTTGTCGCTTCAGCTGCCTCTGACGCAGCTAGTATGAAGTCACTGTCATCCCGGTAACTGAAAACCCTCTGTAAATTGCACACGCATGTGCGTGCACACGCATGTGCGTGCACACGCAGACACACACACACACACACGAGGTGCCACTGCTGTGCTGACATTCTGAATGCTTCTAAGTAAATGGTTTTTTGGTACTAAAAATAGAAAGATGTACAGTGTTAAGTCTTCATGTTATGCCCTTTGTTTTAGGAAAATATGTGCAGTACCTGGATTTTTCCTGCAACAAAATAGTCTTTGGACAGCATTTCTTTTTGTTTCCTTAAATGTTTCTCCTGAAACAAATCAGTATTACATAAAAAGTGACCTCAGATCACCTATTTCTTTCCAGGAATGCCAGTCAAAACTATTATAATAATTTGTTAAAGAGCATTTACCTTTTTTTTTTTTTTTTTAAAAAAAAAAGATTTTAGTTATTTATTTGACAGAGAGAGGGCCATAGAACTCAAGTGGGGGAAATCAGTACAGGGAGAGGGAGAAGCAGGCTTCCCACTGAGCAAGGAGCCTGATACGGGGCTTGTTCCCAGGACCCTGGGATCATGATCTGAGCCGAAGGCAGCCATTTAACCAACTGAGCCACCCAGGCAACCTGAGCATTTACCTTTTTATCCTATACTGATGTTGTTTAACTAAAACCCTTCAGTTAGAGACAATTCTATCACACATACTTGTGAAAATGCATATCTAAGAATATTAATCTTGATAATAACTAAAAGGCTGTTAAACAGAGGGAATGAAGGATTTCCTTTTCCAAGTTTCTAGAACACAGTCCAACAATAATCCTTCACAAAATATTTAAATCGGCCAATCAGAGTGTTGCAAGTTTTAGCACATGATTTTTAACCATTTCAATTTTGTCCCACCATTTCCCTGGTGCTATGCATCTCACATTTCCAAGTTTTCTATTGATGTTGCTCAAGTAGTTTAATGCAAGAAGGTTCATGGACACATGATGATGCAGAACATACTTCAGACCACAGTACTAACTCAGGTTTATATTTGGTTGCTGGGAATTCTTTCTAAAACAAAACCAAGAGTAAGAAATAAACAAATGAGAGCTTTTCAAAGAAAGCGCTTTGGTGCAAAAAAGTTAAAATGACAGCTGAAGATGAAAGGACCTTCTTTTTTTAAATCTTTTTCATCTAAATTAGGCCTTGAGTCCTATATATTCACAATATTCAGTAAATACTTAGAGACTACGATACTTTTTTCATAATCCTTCAATATATTCTGTGACATATGTCTCCTAGGACAGTTGTCACCTTCCTGACTTGAAAATTAAAAAATTAAAAAGGAAACTCACTGTTCACGGAGACAAAACTGCATTAGCGAACACAGACAACTGCTGGCCGCCTAATGCAGGAACGTGGGAGTGCACGGCCTCCAAGGTCACCATGGCAAGAGAAAAGATCAAGGGAGGAAGTACATTGCCTCAGTCCAAAGTGACACATAACGTTTTCGCTCACAGGCCACTGGCCAGAAATTAGTCACTTGGACCCAACATAACTGCATGGAAAGGTGGAAAATGTAGGAACACAGGAAAAAGTGAGTCTCTACCCGTGAAACAGTGTTAAAATACTGCTCAAGGAAACCTCAGATCCCAGGTTAAAAGTAAGAGCGTATAGCCTTCAATAAAACTAAAGTTAGATCAATTTTAAGTTACAACCTCTACAATGTCCAGCATTTTTATCCTGGTGCCAGAAAAACACGTATGTTAATTCGTTCAACTACTTCATTTTGATAGTTTTCTTTTTTAAATGATATTAATAGTCTTAAGAACATTTAAAAGATAAGCATTTAAAATTAATTTTATGGTTTGAAATACAGAAAGCAGTTTCATTGAGTTAGGAAAGATTTTCAAAGAAGTTCACAATTTATGAAATAAACAGTGTTTGAGCAAATGATCACAGCAAACGTTTTAGAGAACATCTTATTTACCATGTCCCTTACCTAAGATAAGGAAGTTTAATTACTTTTAAATGCACTGTCATAAAATTATTTTAGGACTGCAAATGAATAGCAAGCACATGTTTAAAAAGTTCTCAACTTCAGCAGTCATCAGGGAAATAAAAACTGAAACCACGATACTGAATCACCACAATGACTAAAGTAAGAAAGACAGTCTCAAGTGTTGGCGAAAATACAGAACCAACGTCACTGTCAGAAACTGCTAATGGGAATACAAAGAACCAACATTTCAAGGTCAACTATACTTCAACCGAAAAAAAAGTTTTTTTTTTTTTCAGTAAAGTGTTTAGCAGTATCTACAAAACAGGTGGAACGTATGCATATTCTGTGATGCTGGAGTCCTACCTGTAGGTATATACCCAACAAAAATATACATATAACACACCAGAAAACATTTGGCAAAAAAGTATAAACAACCCAGGGGCAGTGAGTGGGTGGCTCAGTCAGTTGGGAGCCTGCCTTCGGCTCAGGTCATGATCCTGGGGTCCTGGGATCGAGCCCCACATCGGACTCCCTGCTCCGCGGGGGGGCCTGCTTCTCCCTCTCCCTGCCTCCCACTCCCCCGCTTGTGCTTGCTTGCTCTCTCTCCCTAGCTCTCTGTCAAATAAATAAATAAGATCCTTTTTTAAAAAAAAGTACAAACAACTCAAATATTAAACAACAGATAAGTAAATTGTGGCATCGTCACACAATCAAAACATTGTGTAGCAGCCAGGAATGAACAACAGTTACATGCAACAACTGGCATGACTCTCATGAATGTGGCATTGGGGAAAAAAGCCTATGGATTCCACATTCAAAAGCAGGCAAAACTCATCTATGGTGTAAAAGCCACTCTATTAGTTTGGTGGAGGTCAGTGACTTAGAGGTAGGAGGGCAAGTTTTAGAAGGTAGTAGTAAGGTTCTGTTTGTGTTAGTTACATGGCATGTTCACTTTTCTTTTTTTTTTTAAGATTTTACTTATTTATTTGACAGACAGAGATCACAAGTAGGCAGAGAGGCAGGCAGAGAGAGAGAGAGAGAGAGAAACAGGTTCCCTGCTAAGCAGAGAGCCAGATATGGGCCTCGATCCCAAGACCCTGAGACCATGACCTGAGCCGAAGGCAGAGGCTTAACCCACTGAGCCACCCAGGCGCCCCTGGCATGTTCACTTGATGGAAATTCACAGAAGGTATTCTTATGACTTTTTACTTTTCTGTATGTATCTCATACTTTAAAAGTTTACCTTAAAAATTATTACTGGTAACAGAAACAGAATCTTCATTTTGTTTTATTTTGCAGTATCATTTATTAGTTCCAATATTCTTTACTATGTTCAATGGTAATTTTTAAAATGGCTCTTCTAGTCACCACGTAGGAATCACATTTGTGATAATTATTACTCATTAAAAGTTTTTTTTTTTTTTGAGAGAGTGAGTGCACGTGTGCACATAAATGGGGGGGGGGGAGGCAGAGGTAGTGGGAGAGAATCTTAAGCAGCTCCACACCCAGCAGGGAGCCTGATATGGTGCTTGACCTCAAGACCCTGAAACCATGACCTAAGCCAAAATCAAGAGTTGGTCACTTAATCAACTGAGCCACTTAGGCCCCCCCAAAATATTTTTTAGCTTCTCAAAAAGATGTTTCTTATGTAAGTAATGCAGGAGATTTGTCAATTTTTTGTAATGAATTTGTTGAAGATCTCAGTTTTAAAATAAAAGTATGTGGGATGTCTGGGTGGCTGGGTTGGTTAAGGGACTGCCTTCAGCTCAGGTCATGATCCCAGGGTCCTGGGATCGAGTCCCACATCAGGCTCCCTGCTCGGCAGGAGCCTGCTTCTCCCTCTCCCTCTGCCTCTGCCACTCCCCCTGAGCTCTCTTGCTCTCTGTCAAATAAACAAAATCTTTTAAAAGAAACTTTTTTAAATAAATAAAATAAATATGGGGTATACGTACATAAGAAAATAAAATACGACATGAAAGACATGGCTAAAACATGTAAGGATTTCAGATATCATTCAGATTTTAGGATTTCAGGGATTTAGAGATCATTATCTTATTTTACAAGAACAGGTAAAGTGACTTACCAAAGGTCACAAAAGTAAGTGGTAATTGATTATATTAGGACTCAGCTCTCCTGAATTAAGAGTTTATTATTCTTACCTCTGGACCATTCTCCCGCCCATTTAATCACTGGTACTAGGAACAAAAATTTTATTACACAAAGGGTTTTCCTATAGTATGCCTTTGAAGTTAGACTTAGGGAATCCAAGATATGTAAGAACTATATAAACTGGGCATCTGCAGTAGTATTCTTCATGAAGACAGTTTTTAAGACACAGTGCTTCACACTTTACATGGTGATCATTTCATAATATATACAAATATCGAATTAGTATGATGTACACTTGAAATTAATGTTATAGGTCAATTAAACAGCTCAATAAAAAACATGTTAGGTAGAGCCTCAAAAAAAACTTTAGCAAAATCTGCATTGATTCTAGGACGTAACTTTTTTTCTAAGTTTTATTTTATTTTTTTCAGTATTCCAAGATTCATTGTTTACGCACCACACCCAGTGCTCCACGCAATCCTTGTCCTCCTCAATACCCACCAGCAGGCTCACCCAACCCTCCCCCCGACTCCCCTCCAAAACCCTCCATTTGTTTCTCGGAGTCCACAGTCTCTCATGTAGAACATAACTTTAATACAAGTATCAACACACTGCAGAAACACGAATTCCCAACATGGACTCAAAGAAAAGATAGCGCAGGTTCACCGGATGATTTTTTGCTCTGCTTTGTTTCTATTTCCAGTTAGTCCTAGTTGGACACTTTATTCACTAAATTCAAAACTACACGTAGTACTTCTGGTCAAACATGTTTCTCTGTGTATTTTGTAGTCATTTATCACCTATCCCTAACTTGGCCTGTGAGTCCCGTGTCTTCTCAGATCATCTCAGTGGCGCTGTGTTTTAAATTTTCATAATATGGAAATCATCTCCTATTTAATTATTCAGCTAAAAACCATTCCATCTTTACATTCCAATGAAGTAAACCTGGTTTGTCCTGAGTAATATTTCTCCTCTAAATAATACCAATACAAGCCTGTATTTGGTAAAGCTAGTTGAAGTTAAAACAAAAAGAACTTTTTTTGTTGTTGTCATTGAGATTAATAAGTCATTAATTTTTTAATTTAATTTTTTAAATTAATTTTTAAATAAATAAAATTTAAATAAATTAAATTTTTAAATAAAAATTTTAATTTAATTTTTAAATTTAATTTTTAATTTGATTTTTTGTTGTCATTGAGATTAATAAGTCATTGAGATTTTTTTGTTGTCATTGAGTAATAAGTCATTAATTGCCACTCACTTGGGTTATTTGTACCCCATCATTTTAGAGAACATAAGGAGAGATAAAGAAACTTGAAAGTTTGGGAACTAGGCCATAATCAGAAATGCAGGTTGAACAACTGATCCCGGGTCTGTCTCAAATTAACACTCTACAGAGAAGAAGAGTTGTCCCATTAACTCCGAATATTTACTGCTGCTGGTGCTTTTTTTTTTTTCACTTTATCACAGAAATGAGTTTATTAAAGATAGCGAGGTATCAGAGAAGACACAGAGACAGAGATACAGAGACAGGGCTAGAGGAGAGAGCGAAGTAGCGAGACCTTCCCTTGAAAATCTCCAGTAACAACTGTAGTAATATACTTATGGAAAAGAATCAGGAAAAATAGGGAATAAGAGAAGGCATCAGATATTTTCACCCTGTATTTTACCTCTGGAGAAAGCTTATTGTCTTAAAGAACATGAACATGGGGTTAAGGCGGGTGGGGGGGGCACATTGCGAGGAGAGCTGGGGGCGGGGGCAGGAGAGGAAAGAAACATCTGAAGGCTGCCGTGCTGAGCTTATAAACAATCACCAAAAGGGGCTTTGGGAGCTCACCAGCTGCAAAGGTTTTGTATTGGGCTGCGGCTCCACTGGGAGGATAGGCGCCCCTAAATAATGATGTCAAAAGAGTTTTCACATGCCCAGGAAGCTATTCCAAGCAAACAAAAATCTACAGTTGTCCCTAATGGAGGTTAAGACCTTGGGGGATTAGAGAGAGAGAGTATAGATGGCTATTATCTAAATAAACGTACTGCTCCTAGCGCAACAAAAGAATATATTCCTGAAGAAGAGTATGTAATATTTTCACTGTGAAGCTCCGAACAAAACAAAACAATGCAACGAACATTCACTCTTTCCATGTGCCAACAAAAATGCCAGAAGTTTCATTTTGAAAGTTATACAGCAAAGTGAATTTAAGAATAAAAAAGTAATTACAGAATAACTTCCAGGGGAATTTCATTTATGGAGCATTCTGCATCCCGCTTCCAGCCTTCTTTAATCCCAGAGGCTGTAATTCATAATGACCGGCTCAACATAATTTTGAGGAAGCAGAATTCTGATGGTGCTGCTGGGAAGTTCTCACTGGCCTCCTCTCGCGCGAGCATCCCATCCATTACACCTCAGTAAATGCAACATTTTCATGATCATTTGACCAAAAAGCAAAAAAATAAAAAATAAAAATATATTTTTTTTAATTTTGCAAGAGACATGAAAAGATTTAAAGGGAGGCATCATCAATTCATAGACCAAGATATCACCTAACAACATGTGGTCCTAAAAAACAATGAGAAAGTCCGTCTTTTTTCCCCCGGCCATAGGTTCAGTTCTCAAAGCAAGTTGCAATGGCATCTTCTGCCTATTTCTAGTTATTCCAGATAATCTATTTGTTTTCTTCTTTGTAGTTTACCACATATGTGCCATTTGATGCAAAGGGCTTTCCCGATTAGAATTTGCTGATTATATGATGGTAGCAAACAGGTGCCTTTCCAAATGAAAGGGTGAATATTACATAGGAGGTGCTACAGAAAACCGCCTGAAAACATAAACTGTGTCCCACTGACACAATAAAGTTCAAAAAGGGATAAATTTAAAACAGTTTACTTAAGACAGTATATAAGCTTCTCACAAAATGACTTAAGGTCATAAGGAATCACAAGCTAACTCGGGGTCACCAGGGAAGTGGGGTATGCAGAAAGCACAGGAATATATGGTCGGACATATCACAAGAAAAAAAAAGTGACACTATCCTTTTTCTACCATAACGATCTTCAAACTGTTTTATAGAGACCCAATAGTCCTAGCAGAATCTCTCCTCAGTCAGATGAAGAAATAATGAACATAAACCCTAACCCTACTCCCAACATGCACGATTTTAAAGAGAGAACATACACAGATCCTATAAAATATATAATGTGCCAGGGTACTGTTAATCTGTGTTTTTGAGGAAGTCAACATGGTTGTTAGTCTGTTTTTGCAGGCTTAATGATTATATTGCACAGCTGTCCAAAATAGTTCAGAGGTTTTAAAGGAACCAAGTTGGAAAAGCTTGTGGGCAGGCAGGAAGTTGGACAAGCTCCCTAAACATAGCTCCTTTATCTGAGCATGAAGATAAAGAAGAAAAACTATACTTGGTGATCCTATCTGGTTGAGATCAAAAACAAGAAAGGGATTAAAAAAATTATTTTTTAAAAAGAGTTGGGGAGATTCCACGTTCTTCCTTACAGTTGAGAACAGAAAGTTCACATAAAGTAAAACTTGACACTTACAGCTATGGTGTAGATAGGCACAATCGTGGCACAATCTCAACAATGTAGAAATAAGTGGCTGCTTTGATGCTTATAAAAATTCATTAGTCCCTATAAAAAGCCAAACCAATCTAGCCGACGAATAACTAAAACAGTATAAAAAGGAAAGAAAACAATTTCACAAACTTTGATGTAGAATTTCAGAACATCAGTTCAAGTTCACTGGAGGAATACTATTATTTAATGTGATTAACTGAGTAAAAATAAGGGCGCCTGGCTGGCTCCGCTGGTTAAGCATCTGCCTTCGGCTCAAGTCCCTGTCCTCCCTGCTCGGGCTCTCTCTCACTCTCTCTTCTATAATAAATAAATAAAATCTTTCTTAAGTTTAGTAAAAATAAGTCAAACATACAAAGCAGTATTAATCACATAAACTTTCCAGGCTTTGCTTTTGTTCAAAGGTGGTATCTCTCAAGATGTAGTTTTACAAATAAGATAACCAGATAATAAAGAATCAATCTGCAGAAACTGAAGACGGCCCGTTTGTACACGTCTGATTTTCAAAGCCTTGCATTGAGAAGAGTGCGTGGAGGCCAGCCTCGCCATGTGAGTCGGAGTGACATCTAGTGGCGACTCCGCTGAACAGTGCACATTTGGTACTCGGGCCTCCCGTAACTGCAAACGCACCGTGCCCAGCACACGGCGGGCGCTCAAACACGAGTGTATGAATCGGCCACTCGACCGTTAATACTTTAGGCTCATATCCCAACTTCCCCATTCCTACTGAACCTCCTCCTTCCTTTCCCACCATTTCCAGGCCTTCATTCTCCCCGTTTTCCCAGTCTGCAAGTTCCCCTCCACACTCGCTCATGTCTCATTTTCTATGGACTCTTCGGTCTGTATTTTTCTCATCTACTTTTTATTTCACTGTACACATTTTTTAAAAGATTTTATTTATTTATTTGCGGGAGAAAGAGAGAGAACATGAGCAGGGCAGGGAGGAGCAGAGGGAGAAGAGGAAGCAGGCTCCCTCCTAAGCAGGGGGCCTGACACGGGGCTCCACCCCAGGACCCCGGGATCCTCAGATGTTTAACTGACTGAGCCACCCAGAGGCCCTCACTGTATGCATTTTAATACCCATTTTCTGTGGAACTGCTCTGGGTATGACAATATTAAATCATGAAACTAAGCCAAATGAATCAACTAACTCATCTGGGAACTCTGGGAAATGACTTAATTCATCTCCAGTTGACTTGACCATCTATCAAGTCAAACTGATAGATGATTATTTACCCACAACAACTGTATCACATCTTCTTTGCCCTTATCCAAACCCCGCTCCCCAAACTCCATCTCTCTCATCCTCTAATAAGCTCAATTCCTAGAAAACATGGAAACAACTGAATGTAAGTAACGTCAACTTCCCAACTCTGCACTTGCAGCAGACACTTTATCTGGAACACCCTCTCTCTCTCCCTCAAAGGAGGACATATACAGCCTCCCTGTCAAGTGCTTAGTCTTGTGTCCCATTTTTATTGTTATCTGTCTTTAAGATTTGATCATGTCAATGATTAAATCTCTCTTGAATCTTCAAAATTCCCCTCTGTATTTTGACTCCTTCCCTCTAACCTATGAACATGCCCACCCCATCCAAACATCATCTTTCTCTGACCTGTTGCAATCTACTTTCTTTCTTTTCATCAAAAAATAAGTCCGAAGAATAATCTATGATGACTTTCTTCATTTTTTTTGGTATCTGTTCACCACTCAACCAAAACTCCACTGGCTCCAGGGAATGGGATGGACGGACAACGTACCTACAGAAATCCGGCCAGCTCATTCTACAACCAGCTGCTGGGTCGGGGCTAATGCTGTGTGCAGAGTCCTACCTACCGCTGGGCGGCAAGAGTCAGTTTTATTACTTAATATAACTCGAAGTTCCTTTACTTTTGGTACAAAATCAAACATCAGTGAATGACAGAACATTTTCAACTAAGAAAAAAATCTACCCAATATTGGTAAGTACACACACACACACAGAGTGATACTTCTCCAAAACCATGCATATAAGCACCTGGAAGGTACATCTAGTAAAATGACACAGCCAAGCAACTCAAGTAGCCCTGAAATGTTGACTTAATTATAGGAACCATGAGCAATGCTTTCTGAACAGCTCTGATTCTAAAATGAACATTCTTTGTATCTGATGATACTAATTCAGCCTTTTTTGTGGTCGATGCTATAAATGTTACGGAAATTATGTACTGCCCATGTTCATTACCTAAATTTCACATAATAATAGGTTTGTTAAATTAATTTTTCCCTAAAATAGATAAAACAATTATTCTTTATTAAGGATTAATTACTTGCCAAAATTAATTGTCTAAAACAACCTCATTTCAATTACACACTAGTCTTAGATCTAGTGTTTCCAACTTTTTATTTTTTTCAAACTTAACTACACTTTAAATTGTCAGATCTGTTACTTGAACCCTCTGTAGGTAGTCCGCTGGCTTCTAAGTGGTCTGCACCCTTTTAGCTCATCGGTAGCTTCGGCATACTCGGAGTGCTTTGTTCCAGAGAATAATGCTATAAAGAATGGACGCTATAAATTTGAGGGTATCATTCAAAGTCTGTTGAACTCAGTTAAATAGTACTAATCAGTACCAGCTAACCCAACCTTAAATCTAGGTCCTTGGAATGGCAGGGTGGGGAAAAGGAAGTTAAGTTTTTATCACTCCTTCCAGGCACAGACTCCGCCGTAATCAAGTATTTGAAATGGGCAAGTGTACCTTTGGCATCGTTCCTACATCCTTCCCCAATACAAACTTCTCTCCCACACCCTGCTGTTATTTCTACCAGTTTCAAGGTCTTCAGCCCCTTCCATCATGCCATACCATCTTGATCTGCCTGCACTTCCCCAAATGCCCCAGATTTCAAAATGTCCTTCCTTCCCTCTACCAACCTCTGATCTCACCAGGCAACAATGCAACCTGACGCAAAGGAATAGGTAAAAAGGTAGGCCTAAACGTTTTAAAAGACAATTTTACAAAATAATAATAACAAAAGGGGAAAGAGTACTGTTACAGTGTAAGAAACTAGCAGCCACTACTTGAATCAAGTGATCAAAGCTAACATCACTAGTAATGGGATAAATCGAAACTGAACACCCCCCGCCCAGAGGACACAAGGACACCTCTTCTGCAATTGTGCCAAAAACGTACTACCTGAATCTAACAGTGAAGAAAAACATCAGACAGCCCCAAATCGAGGGACATTCTACAAAATAACCCGTATGTAATCTTCAAAAGCATCAAGACCACAGAAGTAAAGACCGTGGGGCCATGCCAGGCTAAATGAGGCTAAAGACAACCGAGGAAAGCAACGCAAGATCTTGGATTAGAATTTCTCAAGCAAGAAGTATCATTAAAAGAAAAAAAAATTATTAAACATTAAAAATCTGAAGAGGACCTGATGATTAGATAGTAGGGACTGATGTATATCAATATCAATTTCTTGACCTAATAGTTATAGTCCCCTCGGACAGGAGGATGTCCTCCTTTAGTCAGAAAAACACACTGAAGTATCTGGGCGTAAGGAGCATCTTACACTCAAATGGATCAAGACAGAAAAGCTTCGGAGTTATTCTTGCAACTTCTCTGTGAGTCTGAAATTATTTCAAAATATAAATTAAAAATAAATAAAATGTAAAGGTTTCTACACTTGCATTCCCTGTTTGCATTTTGATGTAGCTTCACCTGACAACGAAAGATCTCAACTAATGGGTTCTAGAAATACATTTCATTCGTTTCTGCATTCTTCACTCAGTGAAAACAGAGTCCCTGACTGCGACAGGCATGGGGAGCATGACGGGAAAACATGCAGGAAAAACCGCTGCTCTCATGGGGTTTATACTTAATGGGAGAGAAACAACTAGAGGGTAGAGTGTGTTAATACTGGCTAAGTGCCAAGCAGAAAAACTCCAAACGGGGAGAGGACTGAAGTTTTCGACGAGGTAGCCAAGGACGACATCACTGAAAAGTAATTTTAAGAAAAACTGAAGAGATGTGAGGAAGCTAGGCGGGCTATGGGGAGCGGGAGAGAGGGAAGGTCAGGGAGAGATTTCCTGACCTAGAGAACAGCAGGGCTTTGAGAAGGGAACGCGCCTGGCACGCTCCTGCCCGGTCAGAGCACGAAGAACAAGCAGGGAACCAGGAGAAAGTCAGAGGGGTAACGAGGAGCCCCCCGTCATCTACAGCCCTGTAGACTGCACCGAGGACGCGGCTTTCTACTCCGAGTGCGGTGGGAAGCTACGGGAGGTTTCTGAGCAGGGAGGCCGGGTCATCTGACTCGTGTTTTAGTAGATCTCAGAGGCTACTGCTGGAAAAAAGAATATAAAGGGGGACAAGGACAGTCTAGATGAGGGTTAACAATCTAACTTCTCCACAACAGCCAGCCCCATCTTTCAACATACAGTAGAACAGGATGAAAGGCTACCAAGTGAACTTGCATTTGGCCAGCGAGCAGGTGCCTGGAGCACGGCCAGCCCCCAGGAACCGTCCACGCGTCCCTTCCCGCTCTCAGACCCTTATGCTTCCCCAACAAGGACGGACATTCTCCCGACTTTTACGAGGTTAACTTACCCGGGTTTTGTAACCGCGTTAGCACCTAGCTGTCTCCCCAGACAATCCAGGGCGCTTCTTGCGTCTGAAGTTCACATGCACCGGGACAGCCCCTCACGCATCGCCTGCCCGCCCTCCGTTCACTCGATACTGGGCTCGCGCGATTCACCGGTGTGCAGCGTGGTTCTGCACCGAATGCCACTGTGTACCACGGCTTACTTGTCTGTTCTGTGCAGGGCCATTTCTTCCCAGTCTCGTGTCCTTGCAAGCGGTGCTACTTTGAACACTCCTACATGGGTCTCCCGGTGAAAACACACGCACATCTCTCTAGGTTCAGTTACTGAGTCAGGGGTATGCGGACCCTCAACTTCGCTAGATCATGACGGACTGTTCTAGGCATTCTGGCGTTGGTTTCTGCCAACCTCTCCAAACCTCAGTATTATCGAGGCTTCTCATTTCTGCCAAAATGGTGTGCACGTAGAGACGGTCTTACGGTGATTTTTATTTGTAATTCTCTGACTGCTGATGAGGCCGCACATTTTTTTACATCTGTCATTCTTTCATCTCGTCTTGGATCTTAGCTCTCTTGTCTGGGCCTGTGACATCAAGTGCATTCACATTCTGCAAACCACAGCCCTCAAGCCTCTCCAGAGCTCCGTTCATCTTGCAAAACGGAAACTCTGTGCCATTAAATGGTAACTCCCCATCGCTCCCTCCCCAGCTCCCGGCAGCCACTGTTCTATACTCCTATCGTTATCCATGTGACCACTCTAGTACTTCATAGAAGGGGGATGGGACCACCCAGTATTTGTCCTCTAAGGCCAGTTCTGTGTTGTATAGTGCTGTCTAACCACGTGCACAAACTTTGCAAAGAAATTACAATGTGGGGCACCTGGGTAGCTCAGTCGGCTCAGGTCAGGATCACAGCATTGTGCGATCAAGCCATGCGTCAGACTCAACAATGGCCGTGAAACCTGCTTAAGATTCTCTCTCCCTCCACACCCCTCCCTGGCCCCCACCCCGCACTTGCCCATAGGCATTTTCTCTCTCTCTCTCTCAAATAAATACAGAAATCTTTAAAAAAAGAAAAAAAGAAATTACGATGCTAGGGGAATTTCGTAAAGTCAAAAGAACAGGGTTTTGTCAGCAGACCCGGTAATTGTAAACGAAGAAAGCATCTACAGTTCCCCCCAAATTTCTGAAAAAGAGGGATAATATCTTCCTGGTAACTGAGTCTCTGAGAAGTTCTGGCATGTATTTAGTGACTCAACAATGTGCAATGGATAGATTTAAAATATGTTTATTAAAATTAATTTTTCATTCCTAGAGGCAAAAAAAAATCATTTATTCTCAGGCTAGCTTGCTGATCATCTGTTCTCAAAATTTTTCATGTCAACAGAAAATACTAAAATAAAATCATCAACAATGAACTTACCATATATTTTTTAATTGCCAAATTTGAGACTCCTATGTAATGATTTGCTCAACCTAACACATCATTCCCCAGAAACAAGGTTTTTAGGAAAGGAAAGACTGTCAGAATTATCTTTTTGATCTGACTTATGTATAATCAATGATCCACGCTCTACAGATGGCTATGAAAGCATCCAAAAAACGTTTTTATGTGACAGAATGCAGCCTGCTCCACAGAATGGACTGTTTTCCATACTATTAATAAGACTATTAACAGACTTTCTCTCAAACCCTTCTTTTCAAGACTAGCAAGTCTTGAAGGGACTTAGAACTATGAAACTCAAGTAATTTCAGAAAAAAGGTTAAGATATGGGAATGGTTAGCACTGACCTGAGCACACCTGGGAGGCAAATTATGCATGGCAAGGTAAGGACTGTTGACACTGTATTTAAAATGGAAATCCCCTAATCTTCCAAAATCATTCACTCACTGTTCCAGAAACAGTGCTAGAACCGCTAACCCCAGCTTTCCAGACTGGGGCCAAGTATTTTATAGTGAATTTTAATGTTGGCTTTTATATCTGATATCTGTCATTTACTTACTTTGGACATAAAGAAAGACTTACCTGAACAGGAAATATTTTAACAACTTATGAAAGCAAAAAAAAAAAAAAAATGCCATTTCTAAGTGTAATAATTCAACTATGAAATCAAATCAAATATCAGATTTTCCTACTAAATGAAAAATCATTATCTTTTTCTATTCTTCATTAAATACTGCCTACTAACTGCATAGAATTATATAGGTTATTACTTGCATAAAGAAAAATGACCCAATTTGAAGTTTATTACTGTTGATAATTAATAAACCAATCAATTTATAAATCATTTTATTCTACTAAAAGTCCTATAAGTTTTAAATAGTAAATAAACAGCCTATCCACTAGCATTTTGTTTCTGGACATTTTAATCAGTGTAACAATCATACCAATTCAATTCTTTAAAGTTCCTATGTCTAGGATAATTCCTAGTCATTTTTCATATTGGTAAGCTGTATTTCAGGGAATTCTGCTATCTTTAGAGACTGAGTATTCACAAATTTCATAAATTTTATTAAATGAATGAAAAGCTAGTGAACTTCGTGAGTGACCTGAAAGTTCACCTTCGTTATCCAGCTTAAGGCTTGAGGCCAGAGCCCACCTGGGACAAAACACTCCAGCAGCCCCCTCGGGGGTCTTTGTCTTTATTCCCAGAGGCTAAAAGTATGCCTGCCAATTACCAAGGAAAATTTTACAACAGATTTAGAACAAGAAAGAATTCATAGAACAGATGTCCATACCAAAATTCTTCATAGGATACTCAAATTTAAATGAAGACAATTATGGTGATATCAAAAAAGTTCAGTGAATCAATTTGGAAGGTTTCTAGACAAGCTAGACCGACTGACTGCATGCAGGTTTTTAAAGTAAGTGTATCCCAAACTACAGTAATATTCTGAACAGCGTCTGGAGTAGAGGCCAAAGGAGTATTAAAGTTATCTCCTTAATAATTCTAGAATTTACATATCCTCTCTCCTTGAAGGTTTACAATCAATTCCCTTTCAGCTTATCTCCTTTTAGATGTAAATACGGCTTTTGCTTTTATGTCAGAAGATCTGGAAATGCTCAGCCTCCACTACCTTTTCCACTCCATCTAGGTCCTCAGCACACAGCTGGGGGGCGGGAGGGGGGGTTAGAGTGGGGGGAGGCTTTTCCTTGAATACCCTCCCCTCCCTGAGTCACTGGCAACCTGAGCTCTCCTTTTCACTGTGGACTGCTCTGAACGACAGTTACAAAACTGGGGACTTGCACACCCGATTACAAGCCCGTAAACTTGGTAAAAAACCCAACCTCTAAAAAACGAAAAAACTGTACGTCATAACCTAAAATTGCCTCTATTTGCAAAATTCTTAACTCGAGATTTCCTCTAACAATATGTTAGACACTATTTTAATAACAGAATGGTTAATTCCTTTTTTAATCTGTTGTCATAAATAAGCAATAGTCAGAAAGTAAAAGTAGAAGGAAGGAAGGAAATTAGTCAAAATGCAAATAGTGAATCCTTCTGAGAGAAGAGTACAGCCAAATGCTGAAAGTAAACGCCTGTATGTGGTGCAGGGCAAAGGTAACCACCTAACATTTCTTCTTGGCCCTCATTCAAGGGCAACCGGCATTTAAACAACGTATATAAGGACACTCTACTTCCCCAAACACAGAGTTTAGGAGAAGCGCCATGTGCATGTTGAGGGAAGAAATGATTGGCTGCAGTTTTAAGAAAACCTTTCACTAAAATTTATACCAACTTAGAATAGAATTACATGTTCATGTTAACATTTAAATATAAATCATTAAGTCCTGAACACTGACCTCTAGAAAACAAGACTGGTTTAAAAATACACTGTAACAAAGAACCGTAGTGAAAGAAAAACACCAAAAAAGTCTATATTTAATCGGCTGCTCTGTCATTAGAAAGGTGCCCCATTACTACCATATGTTACTCAAATATGTTATCACACCTACAATTCATCATATGTCTCCCAAGAAATTAATTAGTTCTAACTTTTTCAACTTTGACAAAAACGTCTGCATCAGTCAGATTACTAGCTATTGCAAACATTTCAAAATTCAAAGCTTTCTTCAGCTTGCATTTAACCTTTTAATTACTATTAATGATTTAGCAACATTTAGAACAGCATTCATTAGACAGATGTCTAATTCTAGAATTCTGAATAATGTAAAGTCATTTACACATACATTTACTTCTGGTGCACATTTACTAAGTTTATTTTTCAAAATAAAATTAATCGCAGGTCCAAAACAATTTATTGATACTTCATTTCACAGCTGCATTTAGGTTAAAGAACACCGATAATTTTTATTTTCTCTAAATATCTAAAAAGTCATAAGAAGTTGAGACTGGAGAACTTACAGTAATAAATACATTCTATAATTACAAAATTTATATAAATTACAAGGATACCTAAAGAAGACATGTTCATCTGAAAGAGATTTAACAAGCTACCATCAGTAAAAAGGAAACAAAAGTGACTAAGCAGAGAATTTTCATAAACATTCTCTTTACCAAACTTCTTTAAATTTTTTTAAGATTTTTAGTTTATTTGCATGAGACCGCAGAGTGTGGGAGAGAGAAGAGGAATGGGGAAGGGGAGGGGCAGTGGGAGAAGCAGGCTTCCCACGGAGCAGGGACCTGGCTGTGGGGCTGGACCCCAGGGTTCTGGGATCATGACCTGGGCCCATGACAGACACTTAACCTACTGAGCCACCCAGGCACCTCTTTACCAAACATTTTAAAAAGGGGTAAGAAAAGAGTCCTGTTTGATTTGAAATCACCAGCTGAGGCTATCCTTCCTCAACCACACAAACCAGGTTCCATTCCCACTATTTCACTGAACCTACTCTGTGAAGGCTACCAATCACTACCTAAGTATTCAGTCATTCAACAAACACCTGGTAAGCGATGAACGAAACAGACAAAATCCTGCTCTCATGGAGCTTCCATTCTATTGGGAATGTTAAGGGAAAACAGGCCTGTGAGTAAATGAGCGGCGGGAGTAAGTCTGAGTGAGTAAGGGGGACTTTCGAAGTGCCGAATGCTGGAGTCTCCTGCTTCCCTCCTTAACAAAATCCACCAAAACACACACAACAAAAGCTGGTGGTGGCTTCAGTAAAGCCATCAGCACACTAGTGGCTTCTCCTTCAGTAATCTAAACTAACAAAACAAGGCATAATCTAAAAATCATCTCCACCTAATAAGGAATTCGATTTCCACTGGGAAGTTAACGACTTAGGTTGACGGGAGTGTTTGCGTTAGTGAGAATGAGGGCGGCCGCTGGAACCTGCTGGAAGGGCCAGGAGCTCCTGCTGGCGGCTCTCGGTCCTCTCCCTGCACAGACCCAGGCTCTCGTCTCCTAGAAGGGAAAATGGCAGCTGCGGTTATGTCTTTGCAGAGTTGGACAGAAACCTGAGATATCAGCGGTCCTCGCGAAGCTTTCCTTGACCTCCTCAAGGAGGCTTAAGCACTTCTACCTCCTCATGCCCAGATGCCAGGAATGATGTTCTTACTCAGTCTGTATCCTCGGAACCTCTCTGAAGTCTGGGCCCAGGAGTTTAACTGGACTTTCATTGATAAAAGTACTGTTTTAGACAGATTATTCTGTTATACACTGTGTGTCCACTAAATTGAATTTAAGTAAGATTAAAAAAGATTGTTCTAATACAATAAAACAAAGATTCCAAGTCTGAGATTTGTTAACTGCTGTGAAATCATGTGCATTAGGTATAAGCACAGTGCTCTCTGACGGGGCAGAGGGGAGAGGACCCATTCGTATTCAAGAAATACTGACTAGGGTCGTATCTGTGGAAGGTTATGTAAGAGGACATGAACACAGGAAAGAAGGACATGGGTCCGTACCACCACAGAGGGTTTTTCCAGGAAGGAAAACCCATAATAAAAAAGAAAATAAATAATAATTTTAGACAGCAATAAGTTCTAAGATGGAAATTTACAAGGGTGATGTATGTTGACATTCTGTTGCTTTCACGAGACACTCCAAGGCCTCTGACTACTTTACTTGGGACGTACTGCAAGGGAAAGACAGGACCTTCGGTAGATATTGTAGGAATACAGGTAGGGGACTGGATATTCAATTCAAATCGGTTAGGTTCTAATAAATACCATAATGCCTCAAGGCATTATGTGCCGTGAGGCAAGCATGAATAAAATGAAAAAAATTTTATTAGAATAAAATTTAATGAGGGAGAGACGTGTACAGGATCATCTTGATGAGACAATGCATGAGGTTTACGGAATCACAGAGAAGAGCAATGAGCTGACCTAAAAGGAGTTAGGAAGTGTCCTAAAAGGAAGAAAAAAAAAAAAACCTACAACAATAATAATAAAATGCAAATTAACGTACATATTTTGAAGGAAGAACTACCAGGACAAGACAAACAGCACGTACAGAGGAGACTAAAGGAAAAGGAAGACAGAAACATTTCCAGCCTAGCAATTTGAAGAAACATGGCGATCTGTCAGTAAAGGAAAGCTGAAGGGGAATCAATGTTAACAAAAGAGAAGACAGGGGCACCTGGGTGGCTCAGTGGGTTAAGCCGCTGCCTTCGGCTCAGGTCATGATCTCGGAGTCCTGGGATCGAGTCCCGCATCGGGCTCTCTGCTCAGCAGGGAGCCTGCTTCCCTCTCTCTCTCTGCCTGCCTCTCTGCCTACTTGTGATTTCTCTCTGTCAAATAAATAAATAAAATCTTTAAAAAAAAAAAAAAAAGAGAAGACAAGCTCAGTTTTGAAGATCCAAATTTACAAAGACACAGGATATCCATGGGAACTTTCAGCCTGGGGCAGGTGCGTGGCTAGGCTGGTTAAGCAACTGACTCTTGGTTTCAACTCAGGTCATGATCCTGGGGTCCGAGGACCGAGCCCCGCATTGGGCTCCCTGCTCAGCAGGAATCTACTTCTCCGTCTCCTCGGCTCCTCTCTTCACACTCACACTCTCCCCATTCTCTCTCTCTCTCTCTCAAATAAGTAAATAAAATCTTTTAAAAAAATATTCAACTAGAACATGAAAAAGAGGTTCTTTCATTCCCTAGTAACAAATCTTTGGGCTCCGCTAACAGGCAGCTAACCCATCACACAGCCGTGAGAGCAGAACTACGAGTCTGCAGAGCGGTCGGAAGAAGCCAGAGAACAGAGTAAGGATGGAATATGGTAACATCTGGTGGGGAGCAAAAGAAAATGTGTCCGTGGAAGAGCACTCTGACACAGGGATGAACCAAGAAAGTCAGACGGCAAGGAAGCCAAGAGAGACGGCTGTCTAATAAGGAGTGGGCAGAAAACGCTATTACATGATACACAGACACCCTTCGAAGGCCAAACAGTAAGGGCCACTGAATATGGCCAACAGAGGTAATGACGAGCTGTAGAGAAGAGTTTCATCATGTGGAAGTCCTGGATAAACACAATGAGGAGCATCAAGGCTGAATACATGAGCCATATTCTTGTAACCTCAATCTGTTATTTTATAAACATACCTAATAATTAGAATTGAATATGTAAGCAAATTAGTATTAAGAGTAACAGGGACAATCTCCAGTAATAGATTAACTTTTTAAATAATTTGTTTTCGTAAGAAAAAAAATTTGTTAAATTTCCAGTTAAAAAATACTCAATGTTTTTTTTAAAAAATTGTCATTTGTCATTTAGAGACGAATAACACATGTATGACACAATGTGACATCTGAGATTTGCCTCCAAATTATCCCAGAAACTAAGTGGATATACAGCTGGCCATGCGTTGAAAATTTCTGAAGGTGATATTGATTACATGATTGTTGATTATGCTTTTCTCTCTACTTTTGTACATGTTTGAAATTTCCTAATAAACCACGTTATTACCTAAAGGAAAATAAAAATAAATATTTGTATTTATCCTAACTCAATGGTAAATCATGCTCACAAGGATCTGAAATTAATCTCAAACTGTCAAAAGGAGTGAAAACAGTAAAATTTCTACAAACTGAACTTACAAGACATAAATATTAAAAAAAAAATCACAAACGAATTCTAAAAGCTAGCTTTGGTTTCATGAAAAAGAATTTTTTTTAAAGATTTTATTTATGTATCAGAGAGAGAGAGAGCACAAGCAGAAGGAACAATAGGCAGAGGGAGAAGCAGGCTCCACACCCAGCAAGGAGCCCGATGCCGGACTCGATCCCAAGACCCTGGGATCATGACCCGAGCCAAAGGCAGACAGACGCTCATCGGACTGAACCACCCAGACGTCCCGGTTTCATGAAAATTTTAAATTATAAAATGCCATGGACTAAAATCCTACAATCAAATCATGAAATATAAATGCTGTTTTTCCCAAGAAGGTATGATACATACATATCTTATAATAAACATTATAAGATAATTATTTAAGGCAAAGGTCTCGGACAGTCTTAGTCTTGCGCAGTGACACAGGGAGGAGCTCAGACCCGTTAACAGCTGACGCGGACTGCAAGCTGTTAGTTCTCACATTTTGGGACGCGCGGGTGACTCAGTCAGTTGGGTGTCTGCCTCGAGCTCAGGTTGTGATCCCAGGCTCCTGGGAGTCCCACATGGGGCTCCTTGCTCAGCCGGAAGTCTGCTTCTCCCTCTGCCTGCCGCTCCCCCTGCCTGTGCTCTCTGACATATAAATAAATAAAATATTTAAAAAAAAAATCTCGCATATTCTTCCTCATTTCCAGTACCAGATGTCTTTTCACCTAAATATGAGTCGGACCCCAACTCCACACACTAGGAGAAAATGTCACAGCATGCCCTCCCACAGAACCCTATCTCTATCACAGAAACTGTCCCCTGTAGCTCTGTGAAGGAAAGGGCCATGTCTTCTTAAAAATTTTGTGGGAATAAAATTCACCTATCACAAAAATCACCGTTTCCAAGTGGACAATTTGTAGGCTTCACATTTTCACAGGGCCGTGCACCCATCACCACTGTCTGATTTCAGAACTTCTCATCACCCCAGAAAGAAACGCTGAACCCATCAGTGGTCCCTCCCCAACGCCTCCTCCTCTCCACCCCGGGCAACCACACTACCCTGCTTCCTATGGACTGGCCTACCCCGGGCAATTCATTTAAATGGAATCAGACAGGGGCGCCTGGGTGGCTCAGTGGGTTAAGCCTCTGCCTTCGGCTCAGGTCATGATCTCAGGGTCCTGGGATTGAGCCCCACATAGGACTCACGGCTCAACGGGAAGCCTGCTTCCCACCCTCTCTCTGCCTACTTGTGATCTCTCTGTCAAATAAATAAAATCTTAAAAAAAAAAAAAAGTGGAATCGGACAACATGTGACCTTCATGTCTTTTCCACTCAGCATAATTTTTTCAATGTACACCCACTTTGGAGCATGAATCAGTACTTCATTCCTTTTCTGGAGGACTGATATTCCATTTTCTGGATTATACCATATTTTGTTCATCCACACAACAGTTATTGGACTTTTGGGTGATTTTCACTTTGGGGCTATTATGAATCTTGCTACTATGAATATTCATGCGTGAGTTTTATGGAAACAGGATTTCCATTCTCTTGGGCATATGCTCTCAATGCTCTAGGTGTGGAACTGCTGGGTCACATGGTAAATTCTACGTTTAAGTTTTTTAGGAACTGCCAAACTGCTTTCCAAAGCAGCTTCCCGTGTTACAATTCCAGCAGCCTGTCTGAGGGTCCCCGTGTCTCTGTGACCTCACCAACACTTTCTACGATCTGTCTTTTTGATGACAGCCATCTTAGAGGTAAGAAGAGGTATCTCATGTGGCTGTGATTCCATTCCTCTGATGGCTAATAAGGTTGAGCATCTTTTCATGTATTATTGGCCATTTGTGTATCTTCTCTGAAGAAATGTCAATTTGGTTCCTTTGCCCATTTTTTATTTGTCTTTTATTGTCATCTTTTATAGCTGAGTTATAAAAATCCTGAGATAGATTCTGGGTACCAGACCTTTATTAGATATATGTTACAGATATTTTCTCCCATTCTGTGGGGTCATCTTTTCACTCTCTTAATAGTGTCCTTTGATCCAGGAAGGTTTTTAATTTTGATGAAGTCCAATTTATCAGCTTTGTGCTTTTGACATCAAATCTAAAAAACTATTACCCAGTCGAGGGTCACAAAGATCTACCCATTTTCTCCTAAAGAGATTTATAGTTTTAGTATCCATGTTTAAGTCCACTTTGAGTTACTTGTTACATATATTGCGAGGTAGGGGTTTAAGTTCATTCTCCTGCATGTGGAAATCCAGTTGCCCCAGCACCACTTGTTGAAGACTGTTCTCCCCCACTGAACAGTCTTACCACCCCTGTCAAACATCATCGGACCACAGATATATGGGTTTATGTCTGGACTCCCAATTTCCTTCCATCGCCTATAGGTCTGTGTCCTCCATTCTTTTTTTCACTGCATGAAATGTGGGACGCACTCGACAAAAGTTTTATAGTTAAAGAAATAATGAAAGGATGAAAGTTTTGAGCCAAGCAATATCTCAGAGGGCATTATCCTATCCCATCATTTAAAAAGCAAAAAACTGAGACCTAAAAGAAGTTAACTAATTCAAAAGCAAACAACAAGAGACTGAGGTAGGTCCAGAATTCATCTCTCCTAACTTCTGGTGCAGGGCTCTTTCCATTATGTCATACGGCGGCTTCTCAAGTGAACCAAACTGCTCTCACATCTGGCAATGTGCCTGGGAAAACCGCATGTACACGAGAGACCAGCATGTAGGAGAAGACTTAATCAAAGGGGAGCCCTTCCTAAGTGTAACTCACCAAATAGCCTTATAACCAGAAAGTAATACACCACCGAATACAATGTTTCCCTCCAGCCAACTGTCCTCTTACTGCATTCTCAGCTCGAGAGCACAGCGAGTCTCACTTTCAGTCCTGAACTACTCTAAATGGAAGAAAACAATCTGTGCCACAGCAGAGATGACGGAGGGCTCAGGGGTCTGGCTCCACGACCCTCCTCTCTTCGTGCCCCACCCACCGCGCCCCTTCACACACTAAGTGTTGTCAAGAAGGCAGAAATTGACAATCAACATTTGTTGTAAACATTTATTTTTTTTTAAAGATTTTATTTATTTATTTGACAGAGAGAGATCACAAGTAGGCAGAGAGGCAGGCAGAGAGAGAGAGAAGAGGAAGCAGGCTCCCCGCTGAGCAGAGAGCCCGATGCGGGACTCGATCCCAGGACCCTGAGATCATGACCTGAGCCGAAGGCAGCGGCTTAACCCACTGAGCCACCCAGGCGCCCAAGATTTATTTTTTATTAATCTTATCAACGATCAACATGAACCTGACTTTACTTGACCACCCAGAAATTCATCTGCTTGCTTTCAAAAACCAGAAAAATTTAAAAGCAGAGAGCAGAAACAGAAAGGAAGACAAACAGGTAGCTAGAAGACCAGCTTTCTAACCGATTTGTGAGGAGGAAGAGAAGATACACGATCACTCATGACTCCAGGAGAAGGGAAGAGCTGACCCGCTGCAGTCACGCGTCCATGGGAGAGAACCGTTGTGGGTACAGACACTCCGCACGCAGCGTCCAACTTCAGTGAAATGACATCCTCTTCCCTGAACCTGTCCGTGAGCCCCCCAAGCACAGCTAGCTGCTCCTTCCACAGGGCCGCCCTCCTCCTGCACACCTGCATGACTCTAGGAGGAGAGTGTACCCCCCCAGTAGGTGCCTCCCCTGTCCATCTCCCTGCTAAGCCACCCCCTCCCTGGGGCTCAGTGGAGAATCTAGCGCTCCCCGGCGCACGGTACACACCTGACAGCTCTCTGTCGAATGAACATTCTCAAACTGTCTGTAATACTGAACACATCTTTTCAAAAGGGTCAAGATCAAAAACCGTATCAGTTCTTACTGTGCTCGTTCCCACACACGGCGGTCCACACGGAACTCACCCATACTTCCTGACTCGAGTACAAGCGTCAGGGCTGGCCAATCTGCTAAAACACCAACCAACCTGAGCACGGTTAGAACCGAAGGTCGAAGTTGCTGGCCATCTCAGTTAATAAGGCCTTTCTAGGTTCCCAGCCGAAGTCCGATAGGACGTCCCAGGAAGAGACTAAGGGACCATAAGCAGCAGGTCTATGTGGTGACACACAAGGGAGCTGGGGAACCGTCTCTAGAGAACCAGGCAAAGGAAGCCTTGAGGGTGAGAAACTGTGTATTCAGCACAAAGGGGTCTGGGTAAAACAGAAGAAAACAGGCACGGAGACTGGTGTGCAGGTGAAGGTAAAAGCTCTGGAGTCTGGAAGTCCTGATTTTAAGATGTGCCTGTACTGTGACCTCTTTAGAAAGGTCACTTTGTCTCTGTGCCTCTTTCAGGTCCTCTTCTGTGAGATGCAAACGAGAAGGCCAGTGTCACTATCAGGATCAAATGGTAGATGCCCTATAGGTTGAGGGCCTGGCCCACATCTCCACACACCAGTGGGTACCAGGCCTCGCACTGTGTGCATTTTGGGAGCCGAGTCAAAAAACCCTCTTCCCTAAAAATATTTCCCACAACAGATGTCAATGTTTGAGGTTTTAATCATAAGGCAATTCTGTTTGGATTTTCACGAGCCCCAGTTAAGTGTAAACTAATCTGTGGTTAAGTGTCTCTATTCCTCTTTCAGAAATAACCTGTCAAGGCTCAAAGCACTGGGATCCCCCGACCAGGATAAAACAGGGCAAGGCTATGGGGAGCAACCCCAAATGAGAAGGTTGAAGGAATAAAAAAAGAAGCAGGAAAAGAGCCCCAGAGACCAAGTTTTTCTAATATTTATCCTATTACATTCAGTCTCATCAAAAGATACCTATATACATTCTTACAAAACTCATAAATTTCACCTCTAAACCAACACAAACTGAAGGTTTTTGTTACACTGTGAAATAGAGACGCCTGCCACGGATCCAGACCCGTGTTCGTCCCCGTCTTCCGAGCAGGTCCACTTTCCCAGGCTCTGTTCCTTTTCTGCTGTCGATTTGCAGCCCTTTTCCCCTTGCATCTCTGCTGCAGCACTGACTACGTTATATAAAATCGCACTCTGAGTTTATACAACATATAATAATAAAGTTAATCTTGGGCACACATCATTTTTCTTCTGAATGAAAATGTTTGTCACTTGATAATTATTTTATGTTAATATTCATCACAGATCACCTCACTGTAAGTCTGACTTCTGCGGCTCCAGAAGCGTATTTGTCTGCCAATTATAACTACAATGGTATCTATTATTAAGAGTTGCAATTTTTATTATTAAGACAAACGAGAAAAGTCCCAAAGTGCATTTTAATGTGCTTTGACCACTGTCGCCAAGAAACACTGTCCCTGAGACCAACCGTTCGCCGTTTCCCCAGTCAACTGCGTGAATTTTGACAAAAATCTTAGTACAGATGGCATGATAACCATGCCACCCAAATTATTAATCCATTTTACGTAAGACAAATACTGTTACGTCGTCTCTCTAGACCTCATCAAGACAACGTAGTATCTAAATGGATACTTCATGTTTTATTCCTGTTGTTAAGAAGCAATCGCTACTACTTTTTCCCAAGTTCCGGCCCAAATTCTCAGTCACTCACCCGCCCTCCATCTTATGAATCCCGTGCTTCCTCTCCGCCCGTGGGCTCCACCAAAGGGGACTCTATAATAAAGTAAATGTGGAGACAATTATTGCCAAAAGTGAAGAATTAGAGAGTCCTAATAGTTCTAGAAATGCTCATAAATTAAGTCCTTGATTCATTAAGTTTGAGAGAAGAAAGTCAAAATCCAAGTACGAATAGAGGATACTCCAATTTTAAAATATCAGAACAAGTCTAATGTTTCAAATACGACTTTTCAAAATCCAGCAAAACAACTCCAGGAGCATTTGTGGAGAAAGATCTAAAAGGCACTTCTGTTTTCCTGGGCTCACAGAAAAACTCAACCTATCAATGAAATCAGAGCAAAGAAAAGAAAGCTTTGAATAAAAACAAATTAAGAAGTACATTGTAAAGGTCACGTACATGTACAGAATATTAAAGTTCTCTTTTCCTCTCCAGTGAGCACAGTTAGGCTCTGTCTCTGAGCCGGACAGCAGCATCTACCTTTCCCTCTGCTGCAGGTCAAGAAAGCACCTCCCCCGCCCTTCTCCCTACACCCCCCTTCTTCATTAACATGACCACACAGTCCCCAGCAGTGAAGAGCAAAACCACCAGATCATCTCGAATTTTCCATTACCCATATGTAAAATGTAAACCAAGCCAAAATAACGATAACAAGAGGTTAAATAAACACAAGACTTGTTACATTAGAGGCCCAGGGCTAAATGCTTTCCCTGAATTACTTAATTGGCACAACCACTGTATAAGACAGCATTATGGAGGGTTTGTGTCCCCCTGCTCGCCACCACCAGGGTCACACGTGGAGGCCCTAACTCCCCACCTGTCAGGTGTTCGGAGATGGGCCCTTCCGTAGGTAATTACATTTAGATGACATGGGGGGCGGGGGTGCATGGTGGGATCAGCGTCCTTAAAAAGGATTATACCAGAGAGCGTGTTCTGTCCTTCTCCACCACATAAGGATACAACGAGGAGGTGCTGCCCACGGGCCAAGAACCCAATCATGCTAGCACCCGAGCTCACTCTCCCCACTCTTCAGAACTGGGAGAAAGAACTTTCTGCCGTTTCAGCTGCTCGGTCTCCAGTACTTTGTAATGGCCGCCCAAGCTCGGAATTCCCCATTTTTCAGATGAGACAATCGTGGCTTAGACAGGCTTAAGTAACTTCTCTGCGGTGGTTTTTAACCTGTTTTTTAACCAACGCTATTCTGCTGGTACTTCTAACTACTGAGGGTCTAACGTGTATCACCAACTGTGCTTAGTGGAAGAGATCATCCTAAGTCTCCTCAAGGAGCTCGCGCATCTAATCATACATTATAAACGTATGAACTGCCAAGGCTTCCTTGAGGTTTGACACCCAGGAAATGTTCACTGAAATAAACAGAAACACCATCGAACAGTAACACAAGGTGGTAAAAGCTACGTGAGTGGGTCACACAAAGCAACACCGCTTTCCAGGAGCAAGCAATGAACTCGGGGTGATGAAGATGACGACAGGAAGACACAGAGAGGACGAAAAAGGTTATAAAAGAAAGAAATGAAACAAAGAAGGGGGCATGATTAATTACTTTTGGAGGGAACATACTAGGGATTACGAGTGGAAGTAACACATAAGCCGTCTCCCCCAGGCTGAAGAGACTCTCGTCGCTGGAACAACAGGATTCCAGGTTGAACGGACTATCTGGAAAAAGCACGAGTCTGAAAATGGGACTGGTTACTCCTTTTCTGATCCCATGTTCATCACTGTAGCTTGCGGTAGAAAACACCTGTCACTTCTCCTCCTTTTTCAAACCACCTTACCCAAAGCATCAAAGTCACCATCCTGAAACACAGATCAGACTGACTCCCTGTTCAGAAACATTCCATAGTCCTGCTCTGCCCACAAGATGCTATTTAAATTCCTGAGGCTAGAATGTTTGACCTCTCACAGTCTGTGCCTGTTTTTCCTTCCCTTCCCCATTCACCTTGAGTCATGATTCCTCTCCGCCGAAGCCCCACCCGAGTGAGTGCTGCTCCTCAACCGCGCCTGTGGAAATGTCTCCAACTGGACTCGGGCCCAGCTTCAAGGGCCACGCCGAAGCCCTCCTGTGGAAGGATGACTCTGCCTACCGTCTCACGTAAAAGACCTGCTACGTTAGCTGCATCCCTGCGTGTCCATCTCCAGATGATGGCAGGAGCTGAGGGATGGCCTGGACCCTACATGCAAAGATCTTAAAAACAAACAAACAAACAAACAAAAACTTACAGCAAATCTTTGAGCATCTGCTTACAGGTACTATAACGGGGCCAGTCGTTACAATGCACTATGGTAAGAGCAATAACAGACAGATATACGGGGCACGTGAGACAATCACCTAACTCAGCCTGCAGAGAAGATGACAAAAGGATTCCTCAAAGGTGAATATGAAGAAGACAGAAGTAAAACAGGCACAGAAAGGAAAGAGTGCTGTGTGTGGGAAGGGCCAGAAGAAATTCAGTGTTGCTAGAATGTGAAACACGGAGCCAGAAATGGCAAAGTAAATACCTAAAGAGACGAAGGGCTTGAAGCGGTGTGTTAACGAACACTGCGCAGTGGGCCAGCAGCTCAGAGCACAAAGCCTCAGTCCGCGCTGCGTCAACACGAGCTTTAAGCTACAGCAGGAACATTTTAAGGAGGAATTAGAGAGGCAGTATCTTCACATGTCACAAGTCAAACAGACTTATTTTAATATTTATTTATTTGAAACAGAGAGAAAGAAAGAGCATAAGCAGGGGCGAGGAGCAGAGGGAGAGAGGACCCACAAGCAGACTCCCCCGCTGAACGCGGAGCCCGATGCGGGGCTTGATCCCACCACCCTGAGGATGGCTACCTGAGCTGAAACCAAGAGTCAGACCCTCAATCCACTGGGCCCCCCAGATGCCCCCATCACAAATCAAACAGATTAAAAAGGTCTATTACACCCCTGTCTGTCATCTGCTTAATTCATACCCTGCTTTCGGAGGTAAAGCGTTAGTTTGTTTTTCCTTCCAGACTTCCTTTACGCCAATTTAAGCAAACACAACTGCATAATCTTGTTTCCTCTCCTTTACACAGAAAGTAATACATAATATGTTCTGCACTTGGCTCTTTTCCTCTTTAATTGCAGTAACTTTTCCATAATTTTCCATATAAATACTATATTTCCTACTCCTGTCACACGTATAATCCCTGTTGCATCGCTGCGTCAAAATTTACTCAACCAATCCACTATTAATAGACATTTGGGCTTTTTGCCACTCTGCTGCACTAGGTTATTTTGGGTTCACACATGTAAAGAAAATCTAGCTTCATGCAGATATGGGGAGAAAAAGCTAATAAGCTTTTCAGGTTAGTGTGGATAATCTCCAAATCTTTTACTATTACATACAATATCTGTATGCATAATCCCATACCTGCATTATGAAACATGCAAGCATATCTGCAAGACACATTCCCAGAAGTAGGAATATACATTTCTAATTCTGATATATATTATCAAATTGTCTCTGAGGGATGGAACCCATGCAGACTGAGCAATGACAGTACCTAGATCCCAGAGAAAGGACAGAATCTTAGAAAACTCAACCCTTTAAAAACCTAATCAAGGAAGAATAATCCAGAAGAAGAATGAAATAAGCCATCAAAGAAGTTAACAAAAGAGGAACTATGCGTTTCGAGAAGTCAAGCAAGCACTGATTGCTCATCAGTGTCAAATATATAGCAAAGAGATCTACTAAAATAATAACTAACTAAAATATAAAGTTTAAATAATTAAAACAGCCTGGTACTCATGCAAAAGTACAATGGCTCAAGATACAATAAAAAATACAGCAATGAAGAATAAAGGTAATTAAAAATAAAAGAATTTAAAATAAAAGATAATACTGTTATCCAGTAGAAGGAACCAGAACTCTGTGGAGAAATGGCTGATTCTAAAGCTGGGAAAAGGAAAGGACAAGATAAACCTGGAGTATCTTACTGCATCAGAATGTTAGAAAGTCTTCACAAATTGATGGGAACATGTCAAAACAATATAGGAGCTAACTTAAAGGGGCTTCCATGGGACAAACCTAGGGTAATCTGAGCATTTAAAAATTAATAATGAGGGGCGCCTGGGTGGCTCAGTCCGTTAAGCATCTGACTCTTGATTTCAGTTCAGGTCATGATCTCAGGGTTTTGAGTTTGAGCCCCACATTGGGCTCCGCACTGGGCATGAAGACTGCTTGGTCTTCTCTCCCTCTTCCTCTGCCCCTTCTTCACCTCTCTCTAACAAAGAAATTAATCAATTAATTAGTAATGAGAACACCAACTCACACCTCTCAGAATGGCTAAAGTCATAAACAAAAAATACAAGAGGATTAACGAGGATGTGGAGAAAAAGGAACCCTAGTGCACAGTTGGTAGTAACATAAATTGGCAGCCACTGTGGAAAACAGTATGCAAATTCCTTGGGAAATAAAAAATAGAACTAGTATATTGATCCCGTAATTCCACTACTGGGTACTTATCCAAAGTAAACAAAAATACTAATTCAAGAAGATATATGCACTGTTATGTTTACTGTAATATTATCTGCCATCGCCAAAATATGAAAGCAACCCAAGTGTCCACAGATACACAAAGAGATCAGGATGTGGTGTGCATATACGACAGAATATTACTCAGCCACAAAAAAGAATGAGAGCTTGCCATTTGCAACAACACAGAGGGATCTAGAGAGTATAATGTTAATTGAAGTCAGAGAAAAAACAAATACCACATAATTTCACTCACACCTGGAATTTAAGAAATAAAACAAAGAAAAAAAGGGAGACAAACAAAAAAACAGATTGTTAAATATGAACAACAAGCTAGTGGTTGCCAGAGAGGAGGTGGGAAGATGGATGAAATAGGTCCACTTACCAAGACGAGCACTGAGTAATGTGGACAACTGTTGAATCACTATGTTGTACACCTGATATTATAATTATTAATTATAATGGGATTTTATTTTTTTTTTTTTAAGATTTTATTTATTTGACAGACAGATCACAAGTAGGCAGAGAGGCAGGCAGAGAGGGAGGGGGAAAGCAGGCTCCTCACGGAGCAGAGAGCCCGATGCGGGGCTCGATCCCAGATGCCCCTATAATGGGATTTTAAAAATAAGTATTTTAGGGATGGATGTTTAGTTAAGCATCAGCCTTCAGCTCAGATCATGATGTCAGGGTCCCGGGATTGAGCCCCACATCAGCGGGGAGCCCACTTCTCCCTCTACTTGCCACTCCCCCTGCTTGCATTCTCTCTCACTCTGACAAATAGATGAAATCTTTACAAATAAATAAACAAACAAAAATATAAATATTTTAAATAAAAATAAATTTTTAAAAAGTAAGTTAGGGCGCCTGGGTGGCTCAGTGGGTTTAGCCTCTGCCTTCAGCTCAGGTCATGATCTCAGGGTCCTGGGATTGAGGCCCACATGGGGCTCTCTGCTCAGCAGCGAGCCTGCTTCCTCCTCTCTCTCTGTCAAATAAATAAATAAAATTGTTTTTTAAAAAAGTAAATTAATAATGATATTAAAAGATTACCGTCCATGAATAAAATAGAATTCATGAAGGAAAATCAAATTTCCTCTTTCTAGTAAAAAGTTAGTTAAAATGAAAAAGGAACAAGAGAATTAGAAAATCACCATGAATCCTTAATAACTGATTCAAACAAGAACCATAAATAGCTGTTAAAACTGGTGGGTCCCAGTCTGAGGAGTAATCAGACATTATACCATCACGGAGCACCTCCCTACAAGATTTCCTGATTTTGATAACTACACGTAATGTGACACAATGTCCTCGTTTTAGGAAACATAGACCGAAGTGCATAGGGGGACAAGAGGCACTACATCTCAAATTTACTTTTAAATGGTTCAAGAAAAATCTATATATTTGAACATAAATATATTTAAATATCTAAATATATTTTTAATCTCTATAAATATATTTAAAATATCACATACAAAGAAGGACAAAGAAGGGGACAGAGAGAAAAGGAGGAGGGGAGAGAAAGAAAAGAGAAAACAAAATGTAGAGAAATGCTACCATGTGAGGAATGGGGATGTGCCCTTCTTTGTACACCCCCCTCTGTCAAATGTCTGCTCATGTTCTTTGCCCGTTTTTCTATCAGGTCACTTATCTTTCTCTTAATAATTTATGGAAGCACACTGTACAGTGAGAATACTAGGGGCGCCTGGGTGGCTCAGTAGGTTAAGTGTCCAGCTCTTGATCTCAGTGTCATGAGTTTGAGCCCCACGTTAGGCTCCATGCTGGGCGTGGAGTCTACTTTTAAAAAAAAGGAAAGGAAAGGAAAGAAAAATATTAGTTATTTTTTCCCAATACATCGTGCCCTTTGTTATGGAGCAGCTTTAATTTTTACATAATAAAATCTTTGAGACTTTCCAGTGAATATTCCTAATCACAATAATGGTGATGTGTCAGTGATAGGGTTATGTGCTTCTCTTTTTTTACGTTTCTTTTACCTAAATTTCACAAATCTTTATGAAGCACTATTTTCCTTTTTAATGGGAAAAAAAATGTATCTTTATATTCCTTAAAATGAGAAAAATCTGATCAGGACTTTGCATGGAGCCTAGAAAACTGATCCTAAAACTCAGAGTTATCTAACAAGTTCTCTCTTAATGGCCTTGGGAGACAAGAAGAACTAAGCCAACCACGAAGAACAAAGGGAGTTTGAGACTTGGTTTAGAGGGATCAGTACTTGTTGTAAAGTGGTACTGGCCGAGAACAAGAAGCCAAAGGAGAAGAACAGCGAGTCCAGACACAAACCTACATATAAACAGACCAATGACGACAGATGATTCCATAAATGGGACTGGGACAAATCACACCTTCAGAAGAACACGGAGGCCAGACCCCTTCCCAGCATCACGCGCACACACAAGATAAAATCCTGAAAGCAGGGCAGAGAAGACCTAAATGTGAAAGAACTTTCAGGTATCTGGTAAGAGAGCGAACGGAAGGCACTCTGGAAGCCAGCCTCCGTGTCGGCCGGCAGTGATCTGCGTGTCCCGGTACTGCCGTCCCTGTGCCACCTCCTCCCCAGCGAGCAGGGCTGGGACTCGAAACACTAGCTCCTAGAAGTCACCAAGTTTCCGCCTCACTCTGCCGCCTGCTTCGCTCACTCAGGGGAAGCCAGCCTCTCCCCTCCTTGGACATTCACTCTGGGCAAGGCCCTAGGAGAAAGAACCGAGCCGTCCACGATGGCCCGCACCCACGACCTGCCGTGTGGGTGGACGGTCTTTAAAAGCAGGTCCTCCAGCTCCAGTCAAACCTTCCGATAATGGCAGCTAAGTGACATCTCACCTGCAAACCGACGACGAGGGGCGAGAACCACCCAGCCGCCCTGCTCCCAGGGACAGGGGGTAGGTGATAAATGTTTATTGCTTGTTTCAAAGTAGGTTTGGATGGTAATCTGTTAGTGGTAATAGATCACCAACACACAGACTTCCGTTATAACCTCACGTTGGCAAAGAGGCTCTTGATGATACCGGAAGCCCGAACTGTACAGGAAAAGACGGATACATGTACCTGTATCAAAATTAAAAAGTCTGGCATGACAACAAAAGTTAGTACAGGGACGCCTGGGTGGCTCAGTTGGTTAAGCAGCTGCCTTCGGCTCAGGTCATGATCCCAGCGTCCTGGGATCGAGTCCCACATCGGGCTCCTTGCTCGGCGGGGAGCCTGCTTCTCCCTCTACCTCTGCCTGCCTCTCTGTCTGCCTGTGCTCGCTCTCTCTCCTCTCTCTCTGACAAATAAATAAACAAAATCTTTAAAAAAAAAAAAAAAGTTAGTACAAATGCAGCAAAGAGGATGAGGCACAAACTAAAAGAAGATACTTGTGACTCAGATAAATCATTCCTACAGATCCCTGAAGAATTCCTACCAATCAACAGGAAAAGGACAAATCATCCAGTACAAAAAAATTCTGAGTGGGGACAAAGGACAGAAAAATCAATTTACAAAAGAAATCAAATAGCAACAAACACACACAAAAAAACCGAAACCCTACCAGTAACTGGAAAAATGCAAATTTTAAACACGCAACACCGGGGCGCCTGGGTGGCTCAGTGGGTTAAGCCGCTGCCTTCGGCTCAGGTCATGATCTCAGGGTCCTGGGATCGAGTCCCGCATTGGGCTCTCTGCTCAGCGGGGAGCCTGCTTCCTCCTCTCTCTCTCTCTCTGCCTGCCTCTCTGCCTACTTGTGATCTCTCTCTGTCAAATAAATAATAAAACCTTTAAAAAAATGTTTAAACACGGAACACCACTGTCACACGTCAGAATGGCAAACGTCACGTCTGACTGAACAAAGCAATGGCAAGGGGAGGACAGCTCTCTCGAACTGCTGGTGGAGCCAACTGGTGACAAGCACCTCAGGAAACGGTACCCCACGATCCAGTTGACAGGAAGGATGATCCTCCCCAAGGACCCGGCCCTTTCTACTTGCGGCAATATGTCCTAGAAAGTAATCTCACACACACATTCCAAAAACACTCAGCACACCATGGTTTGGGAGAGGGAAAAAAAAACTAGCAACCACTTAAAAGCTCTTCAATAGAAAAGTTCGGTAAAGTGTGTCTTATTCATGCAGAACCGCACAGCAATGCGAATGGAGAAATCAGGACTCAGTGTATCAGAATCAACACTTCTTAAAACATAATGCTTTAAAAAAGGTGAAGACAATGTGCAATATGGTGCCATCTGTGTAAAGCCTGAAGACATACGAGTTCTACTATTAAACACATATATGGATTAATGGGCACGTACAGGTAAGAGGAAACTCGGGATACAAATGGATGAGAATGCTGAACACTGGACTCGGCGTACCTCTGGGTTACGGAGGGCAAGAGGAGAGACAGCGGTGTGAGGGAGGGATGCACAAGTCCCGAATCTGTCCAATAACATGCAAAAACCAGTGACCAAACCAAGAAAAGGAACTTGCAAACACACAGCAAAATGAACAAGGGCAAGCTTAGTTGTGACTCTTCCTTCAACCAATACCCAGCAAGTGCCTAACGGTAAGGTCCAGGCCCTCTTTGAGGCTCTGGCAACACAGCAGTGAACAAAGAGGTCTCAGACGCTGCACTTCTGTCCAGGAAGGGAGGGACAGTCCAATGTTGGCCAACGTTATGAAGATCAAGCAGGTGATGTGACAGAGACGAGGGAGGAAAAAGGGATACTGTATTGCAGACCGGGCGGTCAAAGACCAAGAAGACAGCTGTCCTGAGAAGTAAACGGAAAGCTCTTTGAGAAGCCAGGGCAAGAGTGTGCTGGGCAGGGGCGGAAGGTCCGCGGCGGGAACAAAGCTAATCCACCTGAGGGACAAAACGACCAGTAGCCTGGACTCCAACGGTTGAGGACACGCGCACAGGACGTGAGATGGAAAGTGGCTGACAAGAGGAAACCCGGGAATGAACCCAGGTTTCAATGAAGTTCGAAGCTTATGCAGCTGGGGGGTTGGGGTGGGGAGGGCTTTCTCAAGAAAAGGAACACACAATGATGAAAACGAAATTGGGTTCTAATTGAGTATTTCTTTGGAATGAGAAAGGAAACCACAGCAAATTATAAATCTTCAAGAGTTGTCAACCACATCAAAACATCTTAAATAACAACATGATTATTTTTAATAATTAACTCCCTGGCACACTTTTATATTAATTTTAGAGACAACAGTGTAGTCTTTCATCTGAAATAAAGGGTAAAACTTTGTTTTTTATTACTGATTGTTGGGAAAGGTTTTTTTCCACTTCCCAACTGTTGGTGATGCCATGTAAATATGTCAAATTATTGAATTGGTGAAAACCTCTTTTATGTTTCTTTCACTGAAGTTAGATGATTAGAAGAATATTAAATAAACTTGCAAACAGTCCATCTTGGCTTCTCCTCCACCGCCCACAATCCTTCCAGCGTGGGCTGGGCGGCACAGGACGAGGTCGTATGTACGGTCCAGCCAGGAGGTGTTCCTACACTGGGTCAGCTTGCAACCCCTAAACTATTCACAAAAGTGACTGCAAATCACATCCGTGTATCCCACGCCCCGTTCCTTGGGGGTCCTAAACAGCCGGTGTCCACTCCAGCATAGCCTGAAAGGATGGGGAGTGGGACAGGAAGAAAGTCACAGTGGGAAACCACAGTGGCCTCTACCGATTTCGGTCCAGCACAGGAAAGAGCCTGCACAAGCACGAGGCTGTAGACATTAGCTAGCTCTGTGGTAAACCCACCTCTGTCCACGTCATCCTGAGCCTTAAAGACTATCAAAAGCAGTTTCGATTTTTTCTTCTACATGAGACAAGAAACCAGGGGAGGGTTCTGATCAAGGGATGTAAGTTCCATTTTAACCAGAACACAACAAGAAATGCACTGACCTAAGGCTACCCTCTAACCCTTCTCAAAAAGGAGTTTTCGGTAAAAAATAGTCCAAAAGTATGCTTTCATATCCTGAAAATTTGTGTTACCTCTTTCTCCCATCTCTGGATTTAAAATTCCAAGAACTGGAGCACCTGGGGGGCTCAGTCAGTTAAGCATCTGCCTTCGTCACAGGTCATGATCCTAGGGTCTCGGGATCAAGCCCCACACTGGGCTCTTTGCTCAGTGGGGAGTCTTCTGCCATTCCCCCTCCCTGTGTGTGTGTGCGTTCTCTCAAATAAATAAATAAAATCTTTAAAAAGTAAAAATAAATAAAATCCAAGGAGCTACAAATCCAGTCACCTCACCTCTTCCCTCACTATGACCTGTACTTGGAGCCATTTCTCAACTTACAAGTTTACCATTCAAGAGTGTAAGAGCTATATTAACGTGATAAAGAACGGCAACCTGCAAAAGCAGCCAATTCATTTACTGAAGGTCCTTCCACAGCTGTTTTAGCATGGAGGCAATGCTCCCAGCTCTGTGGCCCCATCCCAAGATCTCAATCTTGGCCTCCCCATTGGTTCAGGGAGACCTACAATAGTGCTAATAAATCCCTTGCCTACTTAATTAGCAAAACGAAACCAGTAACTTAGTTGCCTACTTAATTAGCAAAACGAAACCAGTAACTTAGTTTTTTACAACAATTAAGAACTCTGGATGGAACAGCTAAGTATGCAAAAAGCAAATAATAGTCAACCAGTCAATCATGAGCCCTGAAGTTGCAGAAAGCACCTGGGAGGGAGATGGCAAAATGATGAAAAGCTGCTGGACCAGAAATGCTGCAGAGTGATACATTCCTCTTCCAGCGCTACCCACCCCACACCTCCTGCTCTACCTTCCATCCATCCATCCGAGTTTGGGGAAAGGGGTCAGAGAGAAGCACAGAGCTTCTCCCCACACAAGCATTCCTGCTACTGAAATGCTACAAAGAAATAGGAAATCAGGGAAGGCCCCATAAAGGGGGAGTGAGTCTAGGTAACAACTGAGTGAGGAAACCACTTAATGCAACACACGGAAGAGTCTAACGCAGATGGAATAGCCAATTTAGGTGTGGGAGACTGAGCAGAACCGCCGCAGGAAGACGGATCTGGGAAACAGGGGTCCTAGAGCAACCCGTGTGGTCCAACTCCCAGCCAGCACCTTACCCACAAGTAAAATCTAAATAATGAAGACAAAGACAAGATGGATTTGTATGTTTCAGACCCAACAGACACCAGAGAAACTTCAACTTGAGAAAACATTTAAGTAAGAAGCTGAAGTACTTGAAAAACTTCTGATCTAGGAAAAAATCCAGTGAAGTTAATGGATTCCCCAAAATCTAGAGTTTCAGATGTTAAGGGTTGCATACCCAGAGAGTTTTTTCAAAATCAACTCCATCTATAAGATTTCTTTTTTTTTTTTTAAAGATTTTATTTATTTATTTGACAGAGAGAGATCACAAGTAGGCAGAGAGGCAGGCAGAGAGAGAGAGGAGGAAGCAGGCTCCCTGTTGAGCAGAGAGCCCGATGCGGGACTCGATCCCAGGACCCCGAGATCATGACCTGAGCCGAAGGCAGCGGCTTAACCCACTGAGCCACCCAGGCGCCCCCATCTATAAGATTTCTTAAGAAAATCTAGTCTCTGCTCCCGCTCCGGAACACCTTCTTTTTCCTCAAGCTTTCTCTAGTTAGCTGTTTTGGAATTTCCCTCCACATCTCTAAGTAATGCGGCATGTCTGTATCACGGCTTCGTCAATGGATGGGGGACTCTCCAGTGACCGCCTGACGATGACGTTTAAGATTTAGCTCTGCGTCCTAGTCTTGCCGTTTCCACACTTCCCACTCCCACGGTCTCAATACTTGGGTTGTTAGATCAATACTGGAGGCTTTTATCATTATCGCAGGGTATTCAGAACTGAGCCATGTGGTAAACACTAATTACCTTTCTTTTCCTGTGTGACATTTTGTCTTACTTGGAATTAATAATTGTCTGGCTTCTGACTTACTTAGCTTTCTGCATAGTTTTTCCTATAACTACTATGTAGTTATCCCTCATTAACGTCAGACTCTCTAGTCTGACAAATCCCCTCTGAATAGATTCATTCCCATCAGGTTTCTATCAACTTCACCTCCTTGAAGAAGTATCGCCCTGCCTTCCGACCTCCTCCAAACTGCACAGGTCACCTTGGGCCCACTGCGTAGCCAACCACCCTGGGCGTCTCTTTGACCCTCTCCTGAACCCCTCTCCCCACTCACCTGGGTCCTTCTCTTTCTTGACACACTACCTCCTTCAGGTGGAGTACATTCCTCAGCTTCCTGAGGGTTTGTGGAAGGGATTTGTCTCTCTGAAAGTATCTTTATTTTACTCTCAATCTTAACAGTTTACTGAGACTACTGAGATTGGTTTGGAGATCATTTGTCTTCAGAATTTAAAGGCATTGCTGCTCCATTTTCTTCCCGCTTCTGCTATTTTTTTTTTAAAAGATTTTATTTATTTGAAAGAGAGAGCACGAGCAGGGGGAGGAGGAGAGGAGAAGCTGAGTCCCTGTTGAGCAGGGACCCTGACCTGGGGCTGGATCCCAGGACCCTGAGATCATGACCTGAGCCCAGGGCAGATGCTTAACCGACTGAGCCACCCAGGCACCCCCAATCCAGGATTTTAATTCTGGCTGCATCACTTAATCAGCTCTGTGATTTTGGACAAGTTACTTCTCTCCATCTGTGAGGTTTAAGTAATAATGCAGACAAAGTACTTGGCATATATTAACCACTCAATACATTTAACCCGTGACTGCCATCCTTGGGAACATTTTTGGACCTTTGTTGCACAGGTGCTTCTAAAATAAATGCTAAATGACTTTAAGCAGGGCTAGTTTCAGGAGCTACCTGTGTCATCCCTCCTGTTCTCTCATTAACAGCATGCTGGGGAGATGTTATTAGCAAGAGCTCTGTCTACACCAGAACCTAGAACCATGCTACAAAGGCACACCTTGTTTTTACTGCACTCTGCAGATACTGCATTCCTTACAAACAGAAGGCCTGTGGCAGTTTTGCACAGAGCACGTGTGCTGGTGCTATTTTTCCAATAGCACGAGCTCACTTTGTGAATCTGTATCACATTTGGGCAGTTTCTGCAACATTTCAAACTTTTTCATTATTATATTTGTTGTGATCTGTGAGAAGTGATTACAACTTGCTTGAGTGCTCAAGGAATGGTTAGCATTATATTTCTTCCTCTTTTTTCCTTTTTTTAGCAATAAGGTATTTTTAAGTACGATCCCCGTGTAAATATGTTTAACATATATTTACCACGGGCAGTCTGCTTCTCCCTCTCCCCGCTCATGCTTTTTCTCTTGTTGTCTTTCTCTTTCTCTCTTTCTCAAATAAAGAAAATTAATTAAAATCCTGGACTGTCTGACTTCAGAGCACAGGTTTCTAAACTGACAAACTGCCTCGTATTAACGAAAATCTCTTCCTGCCAGCCACATGCTTTCCAGAAGTCTCCCTTGCAGTCACATGGGGCGCTTGTCTGAGTTCTAGCTAATGAACGGAGAAAGGAAGAGGCTCCTTCCAGGCTCGACCCACCAACAACCTTCCCCCGGGCATCGTATGGTGCTCGTTCCCTCTCCGGCTTCGTGCAGGAGAGCACATGTGGAACCTTCTGCAGATGACAGCGGAGTCACAAGACAGCAGGAGCGAGAATCAGGAACACTGTTACTTGTTTTGGATTTGGCCGAGCAAGACACAAAATTCAAATGATATTAATCCCTGGAGATTTGAGGGTTATCTGTTTCAGCAAACTCAATGCCATATTGCCTCAAGAAACTTAAACCTTTAGAGGAAATGTGCCGGTATATTAATATCTATCACAATCCATACACACAGCACCAAGAGTAGGACAAACTTAAGATTTCCAGAGAAAAATGGTATGTGCAGATAAACAACAGCACTTGCAGCTGGAGAGACTGTGGAAGCATCAGCTTTTAAAGTATCGACCTGCTTTGTTGATAGGTAAGATCTATTGTGTAATTAATATGCCCCCCTGCCCCCCGCCCACCAAAAGGCATTTGAAGAAGAAAACGTGACAGAGGCCACCAGGTGAAACTGGAAAGGGAAGAACTTCATGGCAAATGGTGAGCAGTAGTATCAGGGGAAAGAGCATTTATCAAAAAGTAGTGAGAGCCGGGGGGGGGGGGGAGCAAAAGGTGGCCGGGCCCAGACAAGAGCCCCGCGTGATGTCGTCTGGGCCGCTGTCCGGCCAAAAGTGAGCCACTGGGGGCGGAGAGCAGAAAGCCAGCATGAGTCCCAGAGTGCACCATGGACAGTGGCTCAGGACTGAAAGAGCAGGGGGGGCCTGAGTCCCATGGGTCGCCGGTCACCGGAGGACATGACAGTCGTCCAGATTCCATCATCTGACAAATATTTACTGATTCCTTACTTCTTACTTCGTGTGACCCGTGGCAGTGGGGAAGGGAAAACAACACTGATGAATGTTAAGGAAAAATCGGGCAGTATTTGGTTGGAGGCACTGGGGCTATGTTGGGTAAGACAAAGGGAAGAGTCAATAATGACTTGGTCTCAGGTCTGCCTGCCTAGAAAACGGGGCAAGACAGCACCAGCAGAAGAGGTGGGAGATGTGACTGTTTTGGAAGAAATGGTTAGTCGGCTTCAAGACAGGCTGAATTTGAGAAAACAGGCACCATTTTTCATGTTAATCACTAATCCCCACTTCTAACTTACCTATTCAGTCCAGAGACCCCAGCTCCTCAGCCCAGCTAAAAGGGACGGGGAAGCACAGCCAGACCCCTGCAGCGAACTACCATTGAAAGCGCTCAGAAGCAAGGGCTCCGCAGAGAACACCACTTCGGGCCAGTGTGTCCCAAGGAGCGCGCCGTGACTCACCATCCTCCTCTTCCTGCACGAATCACTGCCACCGGCCCACCCCCTGCCCCTCAGATCCCACCGCAGAAGGTTCATGAGAAAATGAAACTGCGTCTAGGAATCTTATCCTGCATAAGGACTTTTTGGGGTTGTGTGATATATACTTATCCTATACTAAAGGAACCTTTTATTTTCTTTAGTCCAGGTATTTCCAAAACTTCCTCAGTGGCAGAAATCTATTTCTGAGGAACACCCACCTCCTCCTGACTTTCGCTTTGGGGACTGGGACACCGACGGTAAGCTACCGGAGGGCAGAGAGAACGTACTCCTCTTCGCCTACCAATGGCACCAAACACGGTAAGAGACACACAGGACACAACGGACACTTACAGGGTTTCTAAAAACAGTAAAAGCCACATATTTTGGTCATTTCCTAAATAACTATTCCAAGCACCACAGCTCGTCTTACATAGGTTCTTTAGATGCTCAATAAAAGCCATGTGAGTGTCTCTGTGATCCCAACACCACGGCAAACAGCCCGCTTCCCTCTGCTTCCCAAATGGAAGTCCATCCTCAAAATGAATCACACCCGACTCATAACAGATTCATCCCTCAAACGAGAGCGTTCAGGAACTGGGCTCAGTCTGGCCATGGCCTACCAGCACTGGACCAGCGGCGCAGGCTGCAAGCAAGGGAAAGGAGCCGCAAATGGTGAAACAACTACCTCCCACACACCCCCACCCCCGACAATTCAGGTAAGGGTGTGCCACTCAGTCCAGTCCCCTGCCCTCCCCAGGGCGGAGAGGAAGAAAAACATTGTGCCGGTGGGTGGGGACCAGAACAATCTGCCCCTCCAGGCTTCATTCAGTAGCTCTGGGCCAAATGAATCAACATGTTTATCTGCTAATGCAGCTGAGCTCATTTGAACATGTTATGCACTTGAAAGGAAACAAACTTTTTTCAAATGGAACCAGTAAAATTCAAAATGTGTTTGTCTTCCGTTTCAGCAACTCCAGTTAAACTCTTTGTTTGTGAGGACCAAAAATTCTATGAAATAAATCTTTCATTGTGTCAAAATGTTTATTCCAAACTTGAAGAAGAGTTAAGGCTCCAAGACATCTGATCTAAGGGTCAAGGACAGTCCGACTTCACTGGTCTGCCAGCAGTTTTTTAAAAGTTGCTTCCTGTACTCGGGAATGTTCACTGTTCTCGCACAAACAACAATAAGGGTCATTTATACAACCACCTTCATTATTCTTTCTTTTCCTTTAAAATTCACTGTTTGGTTAACAGCAAAGGCTACAGTCACTAATTCTAATCAGTACTTTGAGCTCTTAATTACCATTATATTTTCTACTCGCTTAATATTTGCAACAATTTTACTTTATTCTTTGATTCAAAAAAGTATGTCCTCTGTAGGTTACGTGCCAGAACATTATAGATAGAGGTCAGCAAAACAGATGTGCTCACTGCCCTCCGAGAGCTTCCAATCCAGCTGGGAAGAAAGTTATTATGAAAGCAGACATGTATACAATCCAAACAAAGAAAAGGGAAAAAAAGTATAAACGCACAACATGATCTAGCCCAGAGGTCAGAGAAGGATTCCTTTGGTAGTGAAACTGAGCTGAGATTTAACAAACATTAAAAATAATTTCAAACACACACACCCCCCCAATCACTCTAGGAATAAGCATATCCTTAACTGTTGAGAATAAAAACTTTATAAGAGCAATGGTAAAACCCACAGGATTCTGAAAATACTGGTGATAACTTCATGTGAGCAGCACCAAAGAACACTCAACTCTGCAGGAAGGAAAGCGGTGGCCATCTCTTGGTGTATTTCTACTCAAAACTAGGGTTCACAGCTAAACTATTTTCCAATGAAAAAGCCAAACATAAGCCATTAGTTCAATCACCTCAAGTCCTCCAAACACATCAACTGAGTTTTATAATAATAAATGTATCCCAAGTCTCAACACCCCAGAAAACCCAGGTTGCAAAAGGGAGACCCAGTTTCCCGGGTCTCAGCTCAGGATCACCTTAGAGCAGATGCCAACTTTCAGAAATCAACTTGCAACAGAACACTTTCACTTTGCAGATCAGGAAGGAGACCCAAAGTGGAGAAGTGCCACATAGAATGACATCACTCATCTAGTTAGTGGTAGAAATGGAGGCTAACCAGACCGAGTCTCCCAAGCCCTGTTCCCAGGCTCTTTGCACAGCATTACAAGGGCAAATCTTTCAAACAACAAGGAACACATGTGTTGCAAATAAATAAGGCAAAATTTTAAGATTTTTTTTATTTGTTTTTTATTTGACAGACAGAGAGGCAGGCAGAGAGAGAGAGAGAGGGAAGCAGGCTCCCTGCTGAGCAGAGAGCCCGATGCGGGGCTCGATCCCAGGACCCTGAGATCATGACCTGAGCCGAAGGCAGCGGCTTAACCCACTGAGCCACCCAGGCACCCATAAGGCAAAATTTTAAAACCCAAGAATCCCATTTCGAAAATGTTACACACCTTCAATTGATATGCATTTCCCTTAAGTCCTAGAAAAATAATGTTCCCTCTTATCACATTGTACAGAAAAGTGAAATGAAGGAAACTTACCATTTATTGACCCCACAGCGTCCAAGAGCCGGGCTGAGGGCTTTATCTACTTTCATTTCACTTAATCATCACAGCTACCCACGGAGTTAGACATTATTCATCAAGTTCTACCGAGACTCAGAAACATTAAATAATTTACCCAAGGTTACACATACACAGCAGAAAACCGGCAGAGGCATGGTTTGAATTCAAGTCTGTCTGACTCCAAATCCAAAGTCACTTTACCACAAAAAAGTGTTTCTTCAAAGGACGATATTACCTGAAACAGTGAGGTCCCCCAGAGAACCCACCAGTGCCCATTTAAGTGCTGACGGAAAGTCTTATTCAAGTTTAGTATGGGAATCCAATGATCTTTTTTTTTTTTTACAGTTTTCCAAAAGGAAGCACCAAGTCTTAAACAACTACTTAACAAACAAAAGGTAGGACAGACTCGTAGGTTAGATACTGGTTCTATTGTCTTGCCGGCATGGTTTAAGCCCATCATCATGGCCACCCACTTCTGTGAAATGCCGGCTCACAAGCGACAAGGGCACGGGTGAGATAAGGCATGATCACTTCAGAATGCCATTAAGAAAATGAGCTACGTTTAATAATTCCGATTTCTCCACGGGTGGGTAGTTCATTCACAGCTTCAAGTGGGAAAGGGCACACACTCTCAAAAAATAAGAACCAGTGGTCCAAACAGAGCAAAGCCCGCCAGAATGAAAGGAAGACGGATTCGGGGTTGCGTAACTGCCACCCACATCCTGGGACTCTGGGCTCTGCGAAGTCAGTCCCCTCTCACGGGCAGGTTCTCAGTTTCCCATACTTAGCTGGTACCTTCTGTCTGCCCTTGTCTCCCCTCCAGTTCTCTTTCCCCTCACAGAAATATGCTTCTGTTTTCGCCATCATATTGGAAGAGAAGAATGTATTTTCTCTGATACTACTATTAGAGGGATGGAATTTTTTAGGGTCTCTCTTGGTCCCTACAGTGTCTGTTTTCTCCCAATACACCTCTGTTTCCATTTGCTTCTTTTGACCTCTTTTTGTTCATGGAGGCTTTCCCCAAATGTCCACTGGTCTTGGACTGTTAAGTCATATTTACAAACGAGGCTCTGAAAGAAACAGAAAAGTCTGTGTGGGGCAATGGGGCTTGTCACTGGTAGAATTCATTGCAGGGCGCTCCAGGAGTGAGCCTGTGCATGACCGAAGACATTTCAGCCTCCTGCAGGGGGTAAGCAGGTTGGGCAGGCTTCACCGTGGAGTTCTGGAAGGAGAGCAGAGCAAACGGGCTAAGAGTTCCACAGTTCAGGTGCAGACTTCCCTAGATCCTCCGGTTTTGAAGCAATCAGCCACCCAGTCCCCTGGTTCAGAGCGCAGGCACTTCTTCAGTTTTCTGTTTTCTAATTTTAACTTTGTAAAGAAGAAATCTTGGGGGCACCTGGGTGGCTCAGTTCTGACCAAGCCCTGTTTCCAGCTCCACTTCTGACCCCTGCCTTCCTTAGTGTCTGGTGCCTCCCAAAGCCGGGCCTCTTGGGGGCCTCTTGGGAGCTTCAGGACACAATTTTGGACTTGATGCAAGTATCAGGCACTTCACAGACCTTCCCTCCCTGCGGAATCTGAGGCCACCTATCCACCTGCTGCCTTATTTCAAAAAAAAAGTTTAGCAATTTCCATCTCCTGCTGTAATCTCAGAGGGGGATAGAGAAAGATTTTTTTAAAGGGCTATAGATTTTCTGTTTCACAAGATGAAAAAAGTTATGGGGCTGGATGGCTGCACAACACTGGGAAGAGATTAATATCCCCAAACTCTATGCTTAGAAGTGGTTAAAATGGTGCATTTCCTGATGTATATTTTATTACAGATTTGTTACCGTGATTTAAAAGAACTGTTTTTAAAGCAAGGTTGATAAAAGCTATCTCTTCAAAAACTCCTTCCAAGATCACCCAACGCAAAGTTATCTTTCTCCCTGGAGAAGGTTACTCTCCAGTACATACTAGAGTTTACTTTCTCTGTAGCACTTATTATTATATGAAACCATCCAACTTAATTGTTTATCTCTGTCCTCCAGTTAGAGAGTAGGCACCTGGGCCACCTTCTAACCTCACTAATGTATAATGGTAACATGAATATGGTAGGAAAGAGGTGCCCAGGTGGCTCAGTGGGTTAAGCCTCTGCCTTTGGCTCAGGTCATAATCCCAGGGTCCTGGGATTGAGCTCTCTGCTCAGTGGGGAACCTGCTTCCCTTCCTCTCTCTCTGCCTGCCTCTCTGCCTACTTGTAATCTCTGTCTGTCAAATAAATAAATAAAATCTTATTATTTTTTTTAAAAGAATATGGTAGGAAAGCATTCAATAAACATTTGGTAAATAAATGAATTAATTGGTTTCTGGGTCCCACCTAGAACCTATCAAATGAGATCCCAGAATCCTCAAACACTGATTTATAAAAACAGAAAATTTGCTATATATGACCCAATTAGCACCCCTCCTTCCAACTAGTCAAAACAATTTGACACATTTGACCCTTAAAACAGATATTCTCTTCTCAGCAAAGACCCATTTGCTTTTGATTAGAGGAATGAGCAATGGGAAGGTGGGATAAAATGAGGAGTTTCTCATTATTTCCCAATAGGAATTCCTGACAGCATGGCAATATCGTTCCTTTATTATAATTCTTTTAAAGGTTAGCACATATGCCTTACTAGAAGAGCTTCCACATCATAAACATGTTTAATGATGTACTTTATCATGTAATTCAAATGTTGAGTTAGGGAAAAAAAAAAAAACACCAAAAACCTGTTTTCCATTTATGTTCTTAAGAGTATGTAATTTCCTACAGGATTCTGTTCTATTATCTTCCTTCTCCTGTCTTTAAATCTCACCTTGCCATGTCTATAGCTCCCTCCTAGACACCAAATGTAGGTACCGCTCATTATAAAAAATATTCACTTGATCTTACTACACACTCAACCTACAATCTTATCTATTCCCCCTTTACCACATCGAGCTTCTTGGAAAAGTGCTTTCTCATTTCCCGTTGACTCCTCAACCCTCGACGCAAGCTAACTAACATGGCCGCCAAGCTCTTACCACAGCAGCGGCTCTCCCTGGCAGTCACCAGGAGCTCCTTGGCTGCTCACCATGGGTCTCGCCACCCCCAGACCTTCTCCTTCCACATGACTACTGTCCTTAAAGGACAGCAGACAGGTCCGGCTGTGAACCTGGCTGCCACATTTAACCACGCTGCTGAGCGGACGAGCTGACTCAGGGGCTGGTCTGTCTCCCTGAGGCCCAAGTTACTCAAAGGCAGGCACTGCTCACTCTTCTTGATATGCCTGAGTCCATGTTCGCCAGCACAGAGCAGACACACAGTAAAGGTTTGAGGGAGGCTGAAAAGAAAGGACCGAGGAGTGGAGGAGGGAGGAAGGAAGGGAGCAGAAGAGAGAGGAAATGGGTTTCCTCATCTTTTTATCCCTAAGTACAAAGCGGAAAAGTTAACCATAGAAGAACCTCAATTAATGTTTGCCGAATCTCACTGAATGCATATATACCACCTGTCTCATGGTTTGGTTTGGTTCAGTTAACCTGAACATTCACATTCGGAATTCTGAGAATTTCACATTCACCTTAAAGGTTTGGTTATAAAAATCACACTGTTGACTACGGTTGTAGACTTATTATAAGTTTATTAAGTTTTAGAAATTACCAGTTAAGGAAGTAATAATACACTTCAGCATTCTTCAACTTCCAGATGGTATGGGGAAGGGGCCCAGTTAAGTTGGAGTCCACGTGAAATGAGGGGGGATTCAAACATCAACACTGAAGTCTGGAGATAGGGTAGTAAAAAAACCCCATACATTTCCTAAAATTAACTTTCCCATCTCTGAAGAACCTGTCATTAATAAGTTGGGATAGGTTTAAAAGGGCTTTTCCAAAAGTCTGATTTCTGTTACTAAAGGAAAAAGATGTCCCTAAACTTAAAAACAAAATACACATAAATGAATTGCTTTAAATTAACACTCTTTTGTTAAGTTACAAGGGGAAACTAGGACTTCTGGACACTAAAAGTGAAAAGGAAAACAATTCGCAGTTGAAAGAGGATGGAGGGCAATTCCTGGAGGAGGGCAATTCCTGGAGGAAAAAACAAAATCAAATTCACCAAATTCTACTTTAGGTAACCTAAAACACATCCCTCTTGGCTCATGCTCTCCATTACTCCAAGTCCGTACTCCCCTTCCTAGCTGCTCAAGGTCACCACCCCCTCGGGCTCCGGCAGGTCGTCCCTGCGGCGCGCTCACTGAGCATGCGCTGCTGCACCTGCAGGCTTGGCGTTAGGAGCACCCCCTTCAGGTGTGTGTCATAAGACTGAACCTCTCTGGGTCTCAGTTTACTCTCATGCTAAAACAAGAAAAGGACAAAACAGTACCAACCTCACAGGGGTGTTATGAGAAGTGAGTGAATTACTAGACACGTAACTGGGGAGGACGCTGCCTGGTACATACGAGATCCCTACGCGCTCGCTCCGAGGGAGCGCCTCATTTATCATCCAAACCAGGGCACCTCTGAGCCCTGAAGAAGAGACCATTAATCACCACACTGGAGCACCAGGCGTCAACCAGAACTGTCCTTGGCAAACCAGGATGGAATCACGCAATTACTATGGGACAAACCATAGGCTATGGTTGACACGCAACCGTTTCTGTCCTACAAATATCACAGAGGTAACCTAATATTGTTCACTTCCAGTTAAATAAACCTACTTTAGACTATTATTTCTGAAAGAGTTAAATAAACCTATTTATTTATCTATTATTTCTGAAAGAGTTAAATAAACCTAATTTAGACTATTATTTCTGAAAGAGTATAATAATCACTGAAAGAGTGAGGAGGAAAGGGTAGAACCTGTCAAAAAAAGTTTCAGAAATGCCAAATTAAAAAAGTGAAACAAGTTTCTTTACCATCTAGTTTCTACCCAAAAGTCATTGGTATACTAACGTCCCTTATTTGATTTTACAGTTTCAATTAATTTTATTTTGCAACTTACTAAGTTCTCATGAAATGAAATCTAAATGAACTGGCTCTTTACTAATTAAAGTATGCTACCTCTCTGTGGTCACTGCTCCTTCCCTTAGTACTTAGCCCTTAAGAAGTACTGCATACTTGCTGAATGAATGAATGAATATTAAAAAATTTTCTCAGGAAAAATGATTTCAGGAACTAAAGCTAGATCAGAAAGAATGAATTCCAGTTGCAGGTTTCAGTTTTTTCTGATACACGGTTCCAGCACAGCCCTCGGGCAAGAATGGCTTTGGGTGGTGCACTGGCTTTGCCCTTGACTAAATGTGGCCTGGTGAATCAAGAGGAAAAACATTTCTAAAAGATGAAAATAAACAGCAGTAGCCAATGTATACAGAAAATACTATACTCAAGGGCTTACAGATACATTATTTCCTTTGATCTTCGCAATGATCTTTAAGTGATACGTGGCTCGGTCATGGGAATTTTAGCAGATCCCAAGTCCACAACTTATTTCCAAATGCCTGACCAAGATTTTTTTGTAATTTTGTACACCTCTTTTTTGCTGGCCCAGTTTTATAGGGTAAATTCCAACCCAATCCACCACTAAGCCACTAGTAAGGTAGCTAACCAGTAAGTGCTCATATCCGGTTACGCAATAGTCCACGTGAACTCTCTGTACCACGTGATCTCAAAGGGCAGCATGTGGTAGACACAATGCAGCTGGGACAAAGTTCGCCTTATGTAACTATACATTTGTAACTACACCCTTGTGACTTACAAAAACTTTCCTAGCTGCAATTTATCAGAAAAGATGGAATAAATAAATATTCACAGAGCACAAATAATTCTACATATCAAATTTTGGAGCTGGAAGGAACTTTACAGACACCAATCAAAGTAAAATGTTATTGAAGAAAAATCAAATGCATTTCTGCACTATCCTTAAACTAGAGAGCAGGCATTATTACAAATTATTGCCATTCTTTACATGAGGAGACAAGGTTTAGCAATTTCTCCAAGTGTGCACAGCTTGTGAGCCAAGGACTTGAAATTCAAACCCAAATGTGTCTAACACCAAAACTAAGATCATTAATTTTCTTTACAGTATACAAAGATTCTTCCCACTCTATATTTTTCCCTAACCCAAATCAGTCTATCACAAACAGGAGAATTTTAGAGCTAAACAAGATCCCTAACCCACCTCTCTGATTCACAGACCAGTGATGTCAAGTGGTCTGATATGGTGGTGGCTCACAACTGGTCACTGAAAGACTGGACTTAAAAACCCAGGACCTCAGCTAGAGTCACACGGAGCTCCTTTCAACCTCACAAAAGATCAAAGCTTATCAGTAAGAATTATGCTGATAGCTATCACGTGTCAAGCGCTTACTAGAAGCCTCGAACTATACAGGCTATTGTATACCATTATTTTGAATCCCACCCCCCCAACCATCTCTCTGAAAGCCCGGAACTGCTGACTCCAAAGCCAGCTACATTCTGTGTTTCCATCACAACTGCCTCCTAATCCCAAGGAGAGACCCAGGTTGTGTGCGTGTTGTGACGGTTGTATGTTTCTGTGTGTTTGTTTGCTGCTGCTAAAACCGACCTACGTACAGCTGCTCCATTTTTGTGAAGACATAAAAATATTGTGATATGTGGCATGGAAAACAATTTTACTTATAAAAAAGGAAAAGGCTTCTACAGTATCTATGAAATCATAAAGAAACTGTTAAGGTTCATCTGTATAAGCAAGCAAAGGCTGATTCTCTCTAAGGAATCTGATTTCAACACAAAGCCTTCATTAGACAGCCTGGTTTGTTACAGAACAAATACGTACACACTCTACATACGTGTGCACTAAGACTGGAAGGAAACGTGCCAAAATCATAAAGCCCCCGCGCGTCCCATAATCATGGTGACCTTCTTCAACCCAGGCTCTCCGGTACCAGTGTGGGCTGTGCTCCTGGCTCCAGTGGTAATTGGGATGGGCAACATGGCCAAAAGGAATCTGTTCTGGTGTCTACCACACGGCTGGTGGGGGAAAGTCTATCTTCCTTTTGGACAGTGAGCCGTGCTCCTGAGCCCCTGGGGCTGCCACAGAGCAGAAGGCTGCTTGAGAACGAGACCATCACAGACGGATGCAGAATGGAATGGAACGGAAGACAGAATGTCTGACACCATCACCAGGATTCCTGGATTCAGGCATCTCTGCAATCAGCCCATCTTGGATTCCCCATTGATAGAATCTATTAAATCTGTCCCCTCTTTTCATGTTTCTTTCATTGCTCAAACTTGGGTTGAGCTCTTATTCCTTAAAATGTTTAAAACCTTGACGAATTATCCTCAGAGAGAAACGTCCTCAGTTCAAAAAAATAACATGCTGCAAAATTTTAAATGTTTGAAAATTTGATCCCTTAATAATTTGGTCTACCTAACACACGCTTTTAAATGTATATATTGGGGCACCTGTGTGGCTCAGATGGCTAAGTCTCTGCCTTTTGCTCAGGTCATGATCCCAGAGTCCTGGGATTGAGCCCCACATCGGGCTCCCTGCTCAGCCGGGAGTCTGTTTCTCCTTCTCACTCTCCCTCTGTTCTCGTTCTTCTCTCTCTCTCTCTCTCTCTCTCTCGCTCAAATTAATCAAATCTTTAAAAAAAAAAAAAAAGTATGTACTAACAAAACATTTAAAATTAAACCCAGTAATGTTTTCTAATTCCTAAATAAGGTCATTTTAAATCTTTATGTATTAATAATCACATTTTAAGATAATACTAGAGGATTTAGTGTTCAATTAATTGATTTTTGGGGGGGGGGTATGAACATTTTCCTAAGGGTAGAGAATATCACGTGACTACGGTCTTGCCCATTAGCCTTCTGCCATGCTGCTCTCCACCTTCGGAGAATGCTGGGCGAGTAGGGGCTTCCTCTGTGCAAGTTCCTGCGGGCTCCTGGGGTAGATGAACAGAGCAGTTAGTGCTAAACCGAGGCAATCTTGCACTCTCCAGAGCCCATATTGGCCATCATCTAGAAGTTCCTTCTTTTCCTCTTCTCTTCCTTAATAATCCTTCCTTCTCTCTGTTCTTCCCGCATCCTCCCTTCCCCCCCCCCCGACTGAGGCTCGCTTTTCCCCCTTTCCAAAAGGAACCCCTTCTCCCAAGTTCGCATCTCCTCCCACCCTCAGCAGGACCTCCTGTCCCACGCCCCTCCTGCCACCGGCTGCCTACAAAGGTTTTCTCTTTGAAAATAAACTTCCCTTGACTAAGCGGTCTCATTTTATTCCTCCTCTACTCTCACTGCCAAATTTTACAAACAAATGGCTTCAATCTGATATTTCAACATCAATGGACTCTCCTTACTCCCCAGAAATCTGGCTTCCACACCACCCTCCCCCCAAAATCACTGAACCTGAATTCAGAGCATCCTTTCACTGTCAAATCCAATGGCCTTTTTCAGTTTTCATTCCGTCTGTATACTCTGTTGTTTGTGACATTAATTGGCCTCTTGTAAAATCTCTTGTCCGGTGGCTCTGGCCTTACTATTTCAGTGCCCTTCAGCTCCTTCTGTGCTTGCCTGAAGAGGCTCTTTTTCCTCCCACTCCCCACGTGTCATCAGAGTACATGTTTCTTGAGTTCCTTCTTCACTCCACTGCTCATCTTCCCATACACCTTTTCTGAAAAATTGTACCAATCATTAAAATCTCAATTGTGGTGTTCTCCCATCTGGGAAAAGAAAATTATAGATGCACACACGCGAACACACTCCTGTCACACCCATTCCAATCAGGACCGCTCCGGAATCGACTACACATGGCATCACTAGCCTCTCGGAAAACCACAGCCCTTAGGGCCACACCTCTGGGTACGTGGGCCCACCTTCCATTGCCGAGGAGAGCCTTCCGTTTTCAATCTAAACACACCTCCCAGACCCAGATACCACTTCCCCCAGGAAGCCTTTCCAGGCACACACCCACACCCATCTCCAAAGCAACATCAAGTCCTAGTTCTCTCGTCCACACAGCCATGGCCCTCAGGAGAGGACTGCATTGGAGCGTCCTTATGACCACAGGTAGTGGACATTCCCATGCTTTTCCTCTCGCTCAGTAATTGTTTCGGGGCCAAGGGACAGGTTTTTATTCTTTTTTCTGGAACATGGTAGGCACGCAATATTTATTGGAAAGCATGCTTAAAAGGCCCAGGTTCAGAATGTCACAGACTGACGCGGCTTTGCACAGGTCAAAGTTCAAAGTGATCACTCTCTGGACACTGAAAAGCATTTATTGACTACACCAGTAACTTGGCATTTATGATCTTCTGTGCTGACTATTGTTCTATTTTTATATGCTCGTGTGTCTTATCTTCTCAGCTGGATAAGTACTTGAGAGCTATGATTTTTAGCATTAAGCATATTAAACTATCTGCTGGGATTCCCTCACCTGACCAGGCATTCAAGAAGTATGACACGACTGTTTGATGAGCCTCACGGTCAGCGATTCTAGGAACCATCCGAATTTTGTTATTAACTTACTGTTTTAAACTAAACCAAGACTTCTCCAAATCCATCATTAAGGAAAATAAACATACATGGAACTCAGACAATAAATATTTTTAAATCCCAGACCAATCGAAATATTCTTAAAAGAAAAATAATAGAGGGTTCTTTCCTTGCAAATAGGACTCTCTTACACATGAGCACTAAAAGCAATTCCTCTACGGTTCACAATGTAAAAACCGCTCCAGGCAAGTATCATCCACGGATGTTTAAACCAAAGTGAAGGGTTGTGGGGGACTATGACCCCACAGATTTATAAATGGGGAAAATAGGTCTTTATAGTAAAGAGACCCATAAACCACCTTCTTGATCAAAAACATGTAATCCCTGCAGTTTTCTCACCAAAAAATGTTCAATGTGACTCTAACAGTGAGGACAAATTAGACGAATCCAGAATGTGGGACATGCTACAAGGCAACTTGAGGCATAAAAATCAGCCCAAATATTAGAATCCATTTCTCAGAAAGAATTAAGTCATGATTTATTATTCCAGAATATAATGGGCCAGAGAAACAACCAAATAAACAGTATGGACTCTGGATTTTTAAAAAATGTTTAAGTTTTTTTGGACTACCATATTAGACGGGATTACTCAATGTATTAATCTTAGCTGTGTTGATGGTATTGTGGTTGTAACTACCTCATTCCTGGGGATTCGGGTTAAAGGACTTACAGACAGCAAAACCTGCAACTCCCTTTCAATGGTTCACCCCCGCCCAAGAAAGAAAGAAAAAGGTAGAAGAAAAACTGTAACCATGTGAGGAGTCAGGTATGTTAACCAGCTTGATATGGTAATGGTTCCGCAGCATATATAAACCTATCAAAATGTCACACTGCACACCTTAAACGTACAGTTTTTGCCCCATGTACCTCAGTATGACTGGGGAAAAAATAAATGCGGCAGAACACTGAGGCTGTCTACGCGCTCATTAACACTATATACTTTTAGCTTTTCTGTATATTTTTAAATTTCCCAAAGAAAAAGAAGTGTAGGTAATCCCCCTTTTTTCTAATCACTTTATAGATAAATGGAGGTAAGAGATGAGTATAGAGCCCTACAGTATCTAACATTTATTCATTTTATATATCTTGATGAAATGGGGCGCCTGGGTGACTCAGTCAGTTGGTGAACCAACTCCTGAACTCGGCTCAGGTCATGCTCTCAGGGTCATGAGATCGAGCCCTGTGTGGGGCTCTGAGTTCGGTGGGGAGTCTGCTTGAAATTCTTTCCCCTCTGCCCCTCCCCCTGCTTGCATGTGTGCTCTCTCTCTCCCCAATAAATAAAATCTTTAAAATAAATAAATAAATAACTGTGTATGAAATCTGTAAGTTAACCTCGGAGAAGATATGCTATGTAGATATAACTTTATTAACAAAAAGACTAAACGATTACATGTAAAATAAGCAGAAAAATGTTTTCCTCATTTCACACATAAAACTCTGTAGTTCTTGGTAATAATCGTGATCAGATCATTCCTTTCTCCAATATTTAATTAAAAATTACATTTAAGAACATTCCTACGTTTCCACGCTTTTCCACGGAATCCACCAGCTCCTGGCCCCTGCATGGGAGGCCCTCCTCATCCCTCCGTACTGGCCCCGCCCCACCGCCTGCCACCCTTGCACAGCTGCCTTCCCAGACTTGCAATTTCAGCCTAAGCCTCACCGTATGTGTCTTCTATCGCCGCACAGCAGACTGCCACAAGACCTAGGACATGGACAATTTTTATAATCTCGTACTTTCTGGGAGTCAGGAACTCAGGACTAATTGTGCAGGAGGCAGAGAGAAACCACCGTAGCACTGCTGCTCAGGAAGGGGTAAGGAAGATAAAGTAATACTGGGGTGTCTGGGTGGCCCAGTTGGTTATGCGGCTGCCTTCAGCTCAGGTCATAATCCCAGAGTCCTGGGATCCAGCCCCACGATGGGCTCCCTGCGCAGCCCCGAGTCTGCTTCTCCCTCTGCCTGCTGCTCTCCCTGCTTGCGTGCTCTGTCTCTCTCTGTCTCTCTCTCTCTCAAATAAGTAAATAAAGTCTTTTAAAAGCGGGTGGGGATAAGGAAGACGGATGGCCATGAGGGGGCTCATAGCAATTCTGAAATCCAGTGGGGCCCAGGCAGTTCCTGATGAGGGTCCGCCCTTCAGGAGTTCAGTTCTGCTTTTGGAGTCATCCTTTCCTGCCCAAGAGGGGAGCCCAGGAGGGAAGCCCTATGGTCTTGCCAGTGTGCTTCCCGCCTGCAGAGAGGCTCAGGGGTCCAAACGCCGCCTCCCACACGCAGTCTCTGGTCCTTGCAGTCCAAGCCCACAGGGCTTCTGCCAACTCAACTGTCTTTAAAAGAGAGGGAGACAGAATAGGAAATGCTCTGCGGGTCATGGTATACTCCATTAGGAGACAAAAGGCCACACTCACAACTCTGCACAAGAGAAGCCCCTCCACCAGGACTGAGGCGGCCAGCTCTCTCCATGTTTCCAGAACCCCTTCTGTTGGACAACACAGTTCTCTAAGGGAACACCTGGGATCTTTCCAAGGTCCCAAAGGATTTTCAAGTCACATCCTCAGATTCACTGGTAGATGTTTTCCTAAAAGTGTCCCATATCTGATCTTCCCCAGAATCTCTTTTTTTTAGATTTTACTTATTTATTCGACAGAGAGAGAGAACAAGGAAAAGAGACAGAGAGCAATCACAAACAGGGGGAATGGCAGGCAGGGGAGAAGCAGGCTTCCCACAGAGCAGGGAGCCCAATGTAGGGCTTGATCCCAGGACCCTGGGATCATGACCAGAGCTGAAGGCAGCCGCTTAACCGAACGAGCCACCAGGTGCCCCCCCAGAATCCCCTTCTTAATTTCAGCAATACTGGTCATACAAAGAGGCCAAGAATTTTCAAACTCAACAGTTCTTGCTCCTTTTTGTTAACAGTACTTCCCTTAGGTTATTTCTTTCCTTCTACATTTTAGCAACTGAACAGCTAAGCTTTCTGCCACTACAGAACAAGGATTTCCTTCCTCATATTTCCACTGACATTTTTCTCACTGCTCTTTAAGCTCTGACCCACAGCCTTCCCAGAGGCCGTCCAACTTACACCAAGAGTCGATTCAAAGCTCTTCAGGCTTTCGCTAAATGCCTCCTAATCTTTCCCGCTTGTACCCACCACTGAGTTCCAAAAACGGTCCTCTATCTTAAATTTCTGTTTTGGCAAAACAAAACCACTGGTACGAAATCTGTATTATCAATCACTACATAACAAACTACCCCCAAAGTCAGCATCTTTAAATACAATGAACTTCTACTGCACAGTCTCAATGGAGGCAAGAGTGGCTTAGCCTGAAACAGGTTCCCTCATGAGACCACAGGCAATATGGTGACCATGGCCATGGTCATCAAAAAGCTCTACTTGAATGGGGTTTTCTTAGATAGCTTACTCAAGCAGCTGACAAGTTCATAATACCTTGTGGCTTATAATGCCACATTCTTTCTTTTAAAAGATCTCATTTTTATTTATATTTTTTTTATTTAAAGAGAGAGAGTGGGAGGGGAAGGAACAGAGGGAGAGACTCCCCGCTGCGTGCACAGCCCCACATGGGGCTCAATCTCACGACCCTGAGATCATGACCTGAGGTGAAACCAAGAGCTGGATGCTTAACCAAACACGCCATCCAGGGGCCCTTTCCATATTCTTGGAACTCAGCTGCCACTCCATGTTTACGTGGCTCTGGAAATGTTTTTCCAAGGTAAACACCAGGTTGAACTGCTTTCTAAACTAGTCTAACAACAGCTTACATGTTTTAAATCACAAAATTTGAGCAATTTCATGGCAGTTTTATGGGTAACCTGCTGAAATCATTCTTACAACCACACTTAAGTAAAAGCTCAGCAGTGACTAGCAAAATCTCAAGACTGTCTCAGTGCAAAGGGGCGGTCTGGTCATGTTCCACTAGATCACTAAACCAAAGACTCAGGCGCTCCTCCAGTCAGTAACACAGCACGGTAGACACCACCCAGGGTTTCTGATCCTACCTCCAGTCCTGCTACCAGACCTAGCCATGATGTCTGTTATGTCTAAAAATTTGTAATAGACTGCATAAAATTAGAGTTAAAAGAGGCAAAGCAAAGGGAGGTAGCTAAGATACAGAATACATGAACATAAAACTAGAAAAACATATAGCCCCACCAAAACCAGCGGGGCAGAACGAGGATCCACACTATGGAAAAGTAAGTTTGCATCAAAAGAACAGAAACTTGAATCCTCGGAACAGTGTGAAGGCAAACTATGAAATTTCACTAGGAATGAAAAGAAAGAGGAAAAGAGATAAAGCATAAGGGAAGACATTATAAATATGAAGGATAAATAGCCAATCAAAAATATTAAGGCACCATGCTTCTCTCGCAGACAAATTCTTTGCCATTCTTCCCACCAAGAATTTCTCCTCACCTTGACTCTAGGCTGGCCTTGCGACTTGTCCCACCAACAAAACAGGATTAACACAAATGCTGTGCCAACTCTGGAACTGGCCTTTGGAAGGGCTGGAGGCTTCCCCCGGCAGAGGGAGGCAGTCACGTGCTCTCCCACAGCGCAGGCGGTTCTGCGGAGGAAGGGTGGCATGGTGGAGATGGACGGCACCCCCAGCCAGCACGGACGCCGGGCCCCAAACCTGCATCTCCCGGTTCGGTCTTCCAATGCAGCCGCAGGAGTGACCCCAAGTGAGACCACCTGAACTTCCAAGTCAAACCATGAGATCATGAAAACTAGTAAACCATTGTTGGTTTAAGCCACTAAGTGTGGGGTGGTCTGTTCTGGAACAGTAGATAACTGATGTCACTGAACAGATCTAACGCACACAATACTGCCCAAATCTACAGACAGAGCTGCGGGCTGCTGCATACTTATATCCCAGGTCCTTGCTGGAAAATACTGTATCTTAAACAGTTTGAAAACCCAGCTTGTTTCAAATATCACGTTGAAAGTAACAGCTCTTCTATTTCTTAAATTACTTTCTATTATTTACTTACTTGAAAAAATATTCTAAATTCTACCCTAGGATTAAGTCAGGAATGTAAGATCAATAAATTTTGATATTACGTCTTCAAATTTTACAAATTTTATATCTACTTTAAGATACTTTAAGAAAATTTCACTTGTGGGGATGCCTGGGTGGCTCAGTCCATTAAGCCACTGCCTTCGGCTCAGGTCACGATCCCAGGATCCTGGGATTGAGTCCCGCATCAGGCTCCTTGCTCGGCAGGGAGCCTGCTTCTCTATCCGCCTCTGCCTGCCACTCTGCCCTTATGTGCAGACGTGTGCACTCGCTCGCTCTCTCTGACAAATAAATAAAATCTTTAAAAAATAAAATTTCACTTGTGTAGTGTATTCCCATTCTCTGATTAATTCATTCATCAACAGTTTTTGAGGGCTTACTAGGCAGTAGGCATTAGAGTGGCAAAGATGAACATGGAATTAGGGGCAGGTAAAAATTTAACACTCCCCTAGCTTTTCCGGGAAGTCAATCCCCGCCTCATCTGTGTTCACAAAGGTTTCTGTGCAAATTCCTGTTTTGTGATCATAATAGTAATATAGCAGCTAATGCTTATGGAACACTTAATATGTGCCTGGCCTAATTTTAAGCCTTTCACAGGATTTCACTCACTCAGTCTTCAAGACAACAACCTCGAGGTAGGTAAGAGCTATCATCATCCCCACTTTACAGTTGGGGAACTTGACTCAGACAGAGTCTCCTCCCCCAGTTAAGACTCTAAACTCCATGATAGCAGGACCTGTTTCTTCACATCCTCCCCGGTCTCCTGCACGTACTTCTCTATAATTAAATAAAGAAATTAGTTTTCCAAGTACTAGAAATGAATATGACCATTTCCTTTCCTTTTCTTTTTTTGTTTCTTAATCATTTCCTTTCCAAGGACGATTTTTCACTCCTCAAAAGCAAAGTCCTTAGTTAGTCCTTTTTGGACTAAGCAAAAATGGTCTAGAACTAAATAAATATCTCTGGTTTATAGTAAGACAAATACAAAATTAAAGTTTGTCAATTCATTGATAAACACAACTATTAAGTACTAGACTTTTATAAACAAGTCTAATTTGAGACTGGCATATTTTACTCAGCGCCATTTTAATCCAGAAACCCATAAATATCACAAAGGCAACCGTACATATCTGTATTTTTAATAGAAGTGTTTTTTAAAGGAGTCTAAGACAAAGGAATAAGAGAATAAGTGGTAATACCCATTAAAATAAGTGCATGAAAAAAATCCAAGCAAATATATGACCAAATACTTTGAACAATGTAATCTGGGTATTTTGGGCTGACCCAGTACTATTTGGGTTGGTAAAGCTGGAATCATCCTGTGATGAAACCTGTGACCAACATTTTCATTGCATACTCTTGACTTAAAAATGAAAATATTTACATCATTCATCTGATAACTTAAAAACTCACGCTTTCATATACTGCTGGAAACTGAAATTTGGATTCTATAAGAAAAATAAAGTCAAATTAGGGAGCATTTTACTGACATACACCCTAACTCACTATCACCTCAAAAAACAAAAGGGAGCACAAATCTAGTGCTGCCACAACCAGACAAAACGGTGACATTTTGGACTAATCCCCACGGGGGTGAATTTTGGAGACTGCCTGTGTGCCAAACTCTCAGTCTAACCTCTGGAAAGGCTGTTGTCTCTCCTGGAATCTGATGTACACATGACATTTTCTGCGGAGGACACTGTTGGTCGGCCACCCCAGTATCTAGTCCCGGTCCCCTCTACCCCTGCCACCTCCCACTACAGAGGCCAAAAGAGAGCGACTCGCTTTCTCACGGCTGTGGGGACATGGAACCCAGTTCTGAGTGACACAAAAGGAAGTATGATAGTGAGTTCTGAGAAAGCTGCTCGCTTCCTAATGACAAGGACAGGGTGGCGGACACTAGCCCCTGTCCCACCCGTCTGCCTTGGACAGAAAGGTGCTGCTCGTTAGCAGAGCCTTCTTGAAACCGAAAAGCAACAAGTGGAGACCGAAAAGCCGACCAGCTAAAGGTGAAACAGCGGAGAGAGCTGGAATCTCTTATGATTTTATCTTTGTTTGCTAAACAGCTAGCAGTTGCTCACCTTTACCCTTAAGTAAAAAAAAAAAAATAAACCAGTCTTTGTTTTGTTACTGTTGGCTGGGTTTTCTGTTATTTTTAGCAGAATGCCTGCCTTACTAATACATTTACAAACATTTAGAGAATATGGTGTACAATTCTTTTAATTTAAAAAAAGGTTATAGCACTTGTATAAATAAAAAACAGTCCGACTGATGCCCAGTAAGCACGACAAATTAAATCCCGGAGGTCCTAGATATTTTTCCTTTAATTACATTTCTTCTAACTACGAAAGTAATATAATCACTTTAGAAATTATATAAAATACAGAAAAATATAATGACGGAAAAAACCTCACTACCTGAAGATAAACACTTTTCATATTTGGTATGTTTCCTTCCAAACAATTTTTAAACATACATCTATATATAAAACTGTACTTTCTCATCTTCATAAATAACCTGGCATCATGCAGGATGGGATTCATGAACTGATACATGCACCAATAACAATAATTCAATAGCAAATGAAAGAATAGAAAACTTAAAAACAAAAGTGTCTCTTCCACCACGCCTGAGCACGTACACACACACACACACACACACACACACAACACACACAGCCTCCCTCTTTTTTCTACTTCTCAGAAACAGCAACTTTTAATGTTTTTGGTATTAAGCCTGTGTCTTGATTTATCACCTGTAAACACATCAACTGACCTCCTACTCTGAAGGCGAAAACCTGGGCTCCCCTTCACCCTTCTTCCCAATTCTTTTTTTTTTTTTTTTAAAGATTTTATTTATTTATTTGACAGAGAGAGATCACAAGCAGGCAGAGAGGCAGGCAGAGAGAGAGAGGAGGAAGCAGGCTCCCTGCTGAGCAGAGAGCCCGATGCGGGGCTTGATCCCAGGACCCTGAGATCATGACCTGAGCCGAAGGCAGCGGCTTAACCCACTGAGCCACCCAGGCGCCCCCTTCTTCCCAATTCTTACTACTTTTATTTTCATTTTTAGTTTCCCTACTGCTTAATATTATAAAGTCAAAAAACAAAGTACACTGAAGCTCTACTTCCTGGCCAATGAATTTGGGATAGAATGTATTTGCTGCCAACTGTGCAAGATAAGGAAATTAGCGTTCTAATTTATGGCAAACAGTTTTAGTAAAATTTAACCACAGGACTAAAATGTGACTATCATTTGACCTTACCCAACCCTGAGTGAGGAAGAAAAAAGTACATATACTTGTTGCTTGAAGCACTAGTTCATTTAATGTAGGGGGAAAATGTTGGGAAAGATAGAAGTGTAACGAAGAACAGATACAGAGAACAACTAAAAGAAATTTAAGTCCTCAATCAACGGGAAAAAAAATAGTTATAGATCAACATGAATTTCAAAATTACAAAAGAAGAAGCCAGAGGAAGACAGCACAGCATTCAGGCCCAGACAACAGGAAAGGAATACTGATTGACTCCTCTTTTACACTTATCTCCTCAAAAGAGAACCATCATAAGGCAAACATTGATGCCTAGAGGTGCTGAGAAGATAGTAAGTGACTTATCGCTGAGTTCCAGTTAGCATCAATAGTCTCTGAGAAACACAGAGAATCAGAAGGGATTTTAAAAAAAGAAGAAAAAAAACCCTGAAAAGGGCAAGTCCTTATTGTTTTTACAGAGGAAAACAATTGATGAGCCTAATTATTAAAATATTACTAAAGCTGATTAGTAATTTAGCAATATCTTATAACAGATTATTAAATAGTAGCTATTGTTTGTTAAAGACTTCATATGTCCCACACACTGTGAGAAGAGCTGATCAAGAGTTTTACAACCACTTGCTATCATCACCATTTTACAGATGAGAAATTTAACATATTAAGTATTTTGCCCACGGTCACTAATAAATGGCAAAGCCAAGATCTGAAGTTAAATTCCATCCTTTTAACCAGGGGACTAACTTGACAGTACACAAGTACTTAAAAGTACGAAAAGTAGATGGATGAGAAGAAGAGATTCTCTGAAGGCAAGTTCTATCAAGTTAGACACTCCTTTCAAAATGTCTGAGTGACCATGTTGCAATGCCATGGACAGCATAACCGCTGTTAAGCAATTATGACATTAAACATGTATGCAAAATGAGATAAAACAAAAGATCCAAACATACAAAATGAAGTGCAAAAATCTCATTTCATTAATTATCCCTCTTCCTGTCTCCCACTTAATGTCTTGGATTCCAATCTCTTGACAAGAGACAAGTATTACCTATTGTTTGGTATGTATCCTTCTGGCTTTACAGTAGCACATCCCACTCAACAGTGGCTATTTCTAAGAAGGAAATCGGGAGTAGAGGAATCCTATCACACTCTGCTTATTTATATACTGCTTGGATCTTTTACAAAAGGAATTAATATATTATGTAGATAATACAAATGGTTTCAATCATAATGATGCTCAAAGAAAATAGGGCAAAAGTTCCTAAGTGTGACCTCAATGGCCTCCTTGGAAGGGAAAAGTCTGATATATTAAACTACAGAACAATTATAAAACTTTTACATGACAAAAACATAAAGTTGAAAGATACATATCCATGCCAGGAAAATACTTTTAACAACAAAATGATTAATAAAATGATGCTATCCTGAATATACAAAAAGCGCTTACAAATAAATAAGAAGGCATAAAATACATAAAAGACATAGGCTGCATATATAAAAATTGACTACGTTCAGAAACAAGCAATTCCTTTGAAGAAAAAATGGCTAGAACACCAACAACAGGGGCCCTGGGTGGCTCAGTGGGTTAAAGCCTCTGCCTTCGGCTCAGGTCATGATCTCAGGGTCCTGGGATCAAGCCCCACATTGGGCTCTCTGCTCAGCAGGGAGCCTGCTTCCTCTTCTCTCTCTCTGCCTGCCTCTCTGCCTACTTGTGATATCTCTGTCAAATAAATAAATAAAATCTTTTAAACAAACAAACAAACAAAAAGCACCAACAACAAAGTTAAGCCTCAATAACAAATAAATTGCAAACTAAAACAGCAATATGATGGCAAGAACTAAAAAGAGTAACACCCAGTGATTAACTATGGCAAGATAAAGCAGAAACTTTTACACACCAGTGATAGGAATGTAAATTGCTAACATGTGGACAACAAACTGGCATACGTAAATGATCTGCATGAAGAACACATCATAAAAGTTGCTTTCAAAGTTAAAACTGAGAAAAGGACTGCAGCCTTGGATGGCAGCAACGGCCCGCTGAGATATATACCGTGGGAGCCAACAGGCCTGCTGCACCCTTCTCCGCACTGAGCACACCTGCAGGATTCCGCCCACTTCTGGGCACCAGGAACATGGACAGACTGAGCTATTTCCACAGTAGGACACCCAAGTTACGTGTGAGGGTGAGAAAGCATGTCATACAATAAACAAATGAAAGAAAAGAGAACACTTTGCTTAAAAAGGTTTTAGGGAAGATATCACAGCAATCCTGAAATATCTGAAGGCCTATCACATGGAAAACAGAAATTGTTTTCTATTGCTCAGGAGGCCAAAAGAAAGTGCACTAGTACCCAGAGCTGTTAAATAATGAAACACTTGTGCCTTACACAGTGAGATTTTAGTTACCCACAATCCCTGAGACAAAGGATCCATCAGAAACTCGGTAGAAAAGATTCTACCAGGTGGGAAAAGTTAGGTGTCTTGACCTCAGAAGTACTTTGCACTTCCAAGAGTTTAAGATGTTTACGGATATTCTGGAACTACGACCACTACTCTATTCTCACTCTAGTGAGACTCATTCTAGTCCAGAGTGCACCTACCAGACATAGACACCTTCTATACTAATCCATTCTGGGTCGGGCGAAGTCCTGTGCAGCCACCTGGGCCAGGAAGAACCATTCAGTCATTTCCACCATTTCCTACCGTTAGTTCCATTTTCCCAAAAGCTTGACAGATCCACAACGTGATCTAGAATCCCAGCATTGCCCTGACCAAAGGCCTATCCTAGATACAGGCTGCTTTCATAATTGTGATCTATTTTGTGTTCCCTGCCTCGCCTCAGCTGTCCCAATTCTAGTTTTCCTTGCCCTGAAATCTGTGACATACTGCTGTCTGACCTTCTAAAACGGTCTTCTTCTTCCTTCACTCCAAGCCTAAGCACCTACCATGGTCAAAGTGCTGGGAGACCCTAGATGCAAAATACCCTCGTATTAGCCACAGTTCCTGCTCTCGGGGTTTTGACCGCGGACAAAGAGAAATGATGGAGCGAACAGGAGCCCATATGGAGCCACAAGGAAGTGAAGCGACAGGACACTGCAGACAAGAGACATCACTCTGCCTTTGTAAGACTGATCTGGGAAAAAAACAGACTACATTAGAACTTATAATTGAAGGACACAGAAGATTTCCACTGACAAAGACACAGGAAAAAGAAAATATGCCAAGTAAAAAACTAATGTTAACGATGACATACGTAAAAGAAAACACGGTGATAGGAACACAGTTAATGACATCAGTAGGTTAATGTGGTTGTTACAGAATGTGAACAGATAATTGAAGAGAAGTTTCTCTGTGTCCAAGAAAATAGAAAGAGTTTCTCCAAGGGAGGCAACACAAGAAGCTCCAGAGGAACGGTTTCCCTGGGTTCCCCGCTGGACACAGAGCAGTAAGTGAGACACTCAAATAGCATAAGGATTCCTTCCACCAAATGGAAAATGCTCTCTTTTTCCATTCTCACGGCGTTTTAAAGGCCCCTCCTGTCCAACAGTTCCGTGCCATCCTCCCATCGGGTACTAATAAGAAACCTTGGGGGGCGGGGGATGGACACTGGAGACGGTACGTGTTAGGGGAGCGCTGTGAACCGTGTAAGACCGATCATTCATAGACCTGTACCCCTGAAGCAAATAACACATGATATGTTAATAAAAAAGAAAGATACTTTTAAAAAAAGAATTCCAAACAAACAAACAAAACAAAACAACTCCAATACTGGCCACAGTGTGAGAAAGAAACAGCATATGAAGCATCATAAAATTGGCCGTAAAGAAATCTCAGCTGCTGGTCCAGGCGAAGTCCCTAACTTGAAAAATGACCTGTTTTCTAATGTGGAAGATAAATGGGTATAAGTTGAGATGCCTTCTTCTTTTTTTGTTTTTTTTTTTAAAGATTTCATTTATTTATTTGACAGAGAGATGACCAGCAGGCAGAGAGTCGGGCAAAAAGAGGGGGGAGGCAGGCTCCCCACCGAGCAGAGAGCCTGATGCGGGGCTTAATCCCAGGACCCTAAGCTGAAGGCAGAGGCTTAACCCACTGAGCCACCCAGGCGCCCCAAGTCGAGATGACGTCTAATGTCTCTTCCAGCTCATGATTCTATACATTCACTTGACAAAAAAGGTTCAGCTAGGTTTCCAGGTGATAGGAACTCAGCGGCTTGAAACCATCAGGTTCCTCAAATATAAATGCAGATGAAATTTCTACTTCACTTAACTTGTTATGAGCAATTCCATGACAAAATTAAGTGAACTATAAAACTTAAACAGGTTTTTATAGCCATACATTGAAGCATATACTTATCAGAGTATAAGTCAGGTGACTTACATTAGACTAATCTTCCCACACATAAAATTAAAAACTCTGTATAAAATATACAAAATAACTAGTTGAAGGCAGTGGAAAGCACCAAAAGCAAGCAGAAACTGGAGGTATAGTGGCACCGGGAACAAGGAACTGCACTGGGCGAGATCTGCATCGATGGGGCTTTCTGCTTGACCGGCTCCCCCATTCCATGCAATTAAGGTGGATACAATTTAGGCAGAAAACTATAGTCTTGCTCACTTTAGAGTCAGATGCTAGAGTCAGAGATGCCAAAGTGGCTGGAAAGTAAGAGAGACAGCCCACAAACAAGTGAGACACGTGCGGCAGCCCCAAAACCTAGAGGTAAATTCCACCCAAATTATGGCTAAACCTTGAGTTGTACATGCACAGAAAAGACTCCAGCAAGCCTGAAAGCAGAAATCAAAAAGTGGAGAAAAAAGCTGAGATTCCAGCTTGCTCTTCACAATAGGTGAAATAAAGTATTGAGTCTGAATAGAAGGACAGTCTATGTGTATATATATACACACACATATACACATATATATGTATATATATACATATATATACAGGCAATATATATAATTACACAATTGTATATATAATATATACAATATATATAAACACAGAGAAATATTTTAAAATAGGACAAATAGAAAATAAATAACAAAACAGAAGACCTAAATTCAATCAAATCAACATCAACCATAGATTTGTTTTATATTTTAATAAGAGGTATAACTAACAAGCCACAGCAGAAATAAAAGGAGAAAGTACAAAAATTCTAAACCCCAAAATTGCAGGAATATGGGAAGGAGGAAACTCAACCATATTAACAATTACCTTAATAAATATGAATGATCTAAATATAAATGGTCTACATTAAAGCATAAAGACTATCAAATGAGATCAAGAAAAAACAAAAACAAACAGAGCCAAGAGGCAGTTTAAATATAAACTGTATACAAGAGGCAGTTTAAATATAAAACACAGATAAGCTAAATGTAAAATAATAAAAATAATAATAAATAAATGTAAAATAACATTTTAAGAAGATACAAGATGTAAACATTAAGCAGAAAAAGCCTGGAGTGCTTATATTGAATTTCAAATCAAAGAGTATTATACCAAAAAAAAAAAGATGGACATTTCATAAGTATAAAGATGTAATACATCAAAAAGATATAATCATTATAAATGTAAATGCATCTGATAACAGAGCTTCAAAACATATAAAACAAAATAGACAGAAAAAAGAAACAGATAAATTCACATAGTTGAAGATTTTACCTCTCTCTCAGTAGCTGACAGAACTAAAGAAAAAGAAATCAGTAAAGTCAGAAAAGATATGACTTTCACCCATGCTGACCAGACATTTATAAAAAAAAAATGACAACCAGACCAGCAGAAAAATCAAGAGAGACCATATGATGGATCATAAAAAAAATTTTTTTAAATAACAAAAAAATTCAAGATGACTGAAATTTTACATAGTATCTTTTGTAATTACAATTAAATAGAAAGCTGAAATCAAAACACTAAGCTATCTAAAAACCCCTGTATCTTTTCAAATTAAGCAACATTATTCTAAATAACCCCTGGTTCAAAGAAGAAATCACAAAGGAAGTTAGGAAACATTTTACACTAAATAATAATGAAAACATATTTCATCAAAACTTGCAGGACACACTTAGGCAGTGTAGTAAGATTTAAGTGCTTATATTTTAAAAAAAGTTTTAAAATCAGTGATGTACTATTTTACCTTAAGCCAGAAAAAAGAAACACAAATTAAAACGGTAATGAGCAAATGCAGTAAAAGAGAAAAAAAGGACAAAGAAAACAAAGCAAAAAGTTGGCTCCTTGAAAAGCTTAGTGAAATATATCAACTCCTAGTAAAGCTGACCAAAGGTAAGAAAAAGGAGAACATAGTTTACTGATATCAGAATAAAGGGATTATCATTAGAGATCCTGCAAAGACTTAAGTAACGAAATAATAAGAGCATCCTTATGCCAAATATATCAACAGTTTAGATGAAATGGACAAATTCCTTAAAAAAAAAAATCGTAATTTGCCCAAACTGACACAAGATGAAACAAAAAATCTGAATAGTCCTGTATCTAGCTATTAATAAAACTGGATTTATTATCAGAAATCTCACCAAAAATGCTCCAACTCAAATGGCTTCACTGATGCATTTTACCAAACATGCTAAACTAGAAATAAACCCCATCTTATGCAAATTCCTTCAAAAATTAAGAAGCAGGGAGTATTTCCTGTTCCATTATACCAAACCACCATTATACCAAAACCTGAAATGAAAATGATAGACCAACATAAATGCAAAAAAAAGATCCTTTACAAAATATTAGCATATCAAAACTGGCAAATTAAATGTAATACATCATGACCAAATGGGATTTATTCTAGCCATGAGAGTAATGCACCGTATTAACAGAAAAATGGGAAAAATCAAATAGCCATTTCAGTAGACATGGGAAAACTTTTTGAAAAAAGTGAACACCCACTCATGATAAAAACACTCAACAAACTAGAACAGAAGGGAACTTTATCAACCTGATTAAAGGCAGCAACAGAAAACCCACAACTAATACAACAGTGATTATTACACAATATTATGAAGACAGTGGCAGAATGAATGCTTTCCTAGTAACATGAGAAAGGCAGCTGAAAGTCTACTCTTACCACTTTTACTCAAAATTGCACCAGAATTCCTAACCAGCGAAACAAGACCAGTCATAAACAAGTTAAATAAACATTTAAATAAACAAATTAAATAAACATAAATAAGTAAACAAATAAACAAGTTAATTAAAGGCATTAGGATTGCCAAGGAAGAAGCAGAACTGTGGCTCTTTGAGATGACTTGACCATCTACACAGAAAATTAGCAAAAAATTCACTTTAGTAAAAGTAACTAACACAAATAAGTGAATTTAATGAGTTGCAGGATACAAGGTCAATACACAAAACTCATGCTTATTGGGAAGCAGAATTGTGTGAGTATGTATGTGGTTGTGTACACAACAGGAACCCGACAGTTCTTTTTTTTAACACATTTATTTTGAGAGAGAATGTGTGCACAAGCATGCAAGCAGGAAGAGGCAGTGGGAGAAGGTAAGAGAGAATCTCAAGCAGACTCCCTGTTGCACACAGAGCCCAGCTGCGAGCTCAATCTCATGATCCTGAGACCATGACCTGAAGAGAAACCAGAGGTCCAAGACTTGATCAACTGCGCCGCCCTACCCGGCGCCCCAGCAGCTCTCAGTTCTGTAACATTAGCATGCATATGAAAGCTTATCACTTGATGGTTCTCTCCATTTGGTTTCACTTGGTTAAAATTTCCAAAATAAATGTATTCAAATTATGAGAAAAATAAATTTCACATTTTTTAAGGGCTGGAGAAGAGGGAGAGAGAGAGAATCTTAACCAGGCTCCATGCCCAGCATGGAGCCCACCTAGAATTCGATCTCACAACCCCGAGGATCACGATCTGAGCCAAAATCAAGAATCAGACACTTAATCAACTCAGTCACCCAAGCACCCCAAATTTCACATTATTGCAAATACATTAAATCTCAGTGCTCCAATGCCTTCAGAAAATAAATTTAATTTTTTCAGGTTTATGCTCCATTTGTAACATCAACAGTCAAAATAGAGCTTCTCTAATCTACCATGTGATTTAGTCAGTCACTATCACAGCTCTTTGCTTTCTATGGAAAATGCTTGCTGCTGAGTAGAAAACAGAAAATCGTACTATCATTTTCTATTTCCATAATCACTTGATAATTTATTTCAAAACTCACTTTCTGAATAAAACTTGAACAAAAGGTACACAAGTATGTAAAAAGTAAAGGAGAAGGTCCTTGGACTTGGATGAGCACCCAACAAATTTTGCATTTTGCTTTCCATAACAGCTTAAAATTGACTAGATCACAACAATCACACATTAAAATATAGCCCAGCTTACAATCTTCACATTACTAAAATATTCTGCATAGTGGCATTAAGCTATTTTGAGAGAAAACTCATAGACTCATGAAGTTTTCGCTTGGAATTACCAAACACTAACATTCCAATTCCTCTAAACAAATCATTTCAAAGAATATAAAACAAATATCATTCCAAGGTCACAATTTATTGATGTCCTTGAGCTGGAAACTATTAACTATAAAGCAAACTAGGGAAACAAGTTCTTTGAAAGCACAAACTGGTTACATACATGAATACAACATGAATGTTCGATTTGTTAGATATTGAGGCAACAAAAAGTGTAAGAAATATGCAGCATTTTTATCAATTCAAAGGTTTTTAATGATAAAACCACCTCTTAGATTTGTTACCAATTTCAAAAGTAAGATTATGAGTTGACTAATATATTAGATTTTAACCTGTTATCAAAAAACTGGCTCGCCACATTTATGAGACTACTTACCTTTTTAAGAAACAGTACTATTAAGCAAATAGAATTTTATAAATTACAATCAGCCCTGGTTAATAGGATTGCAGTCTACTTAATTCTATAATTTAGACCTTTTAAGCTGGTTAAATTTCCCACTTTATTAATGCAGTAAGTTTCTTCACAGCAAATATCACCACTGACTGTAATGGGATAAAAACTAGGAGAGCAAAACTTTTGACATTAACTTGCTGGTCTGTGAAGGGGACCATCTATCTAACAAGCGTTTAATACACATGCAGGTATGTCCTGCGCTGATGTACAACTGAACTATGAGGTTCTCTCCCACACAAAAGAGGAATATGCAGGTGGCACTGGAGTCTATGTGTGCTATACATGATGTTTTCTTTATTGTCATCTCTAACACCAACAATCCCACGTCCATGTCCAATTAATACTTACCATTTTGTAATTGCTCCAGAAAAGTACAGAACAAACAAACAAACAAAAAAAGGTTTCAATATCGATATATCACCAATCACCAAAGTTAGGAAAGCATTTGTCCAACACATTATCATTAGTTATCTTTAAATCTATTTTTTTCCTTTTCCAGGATCATATTTACTAAAGAATGACTTATTTACATTGAAAGTACAAATAAAATGAGAGTCTCTCTGGACAGGAGCTAACAAGAACTGATTGATAACTACAAGTTTGAGGAAAAGGACTGATATTCAAGGTAAGGGATGATATAACTTTTCTGTTAGTATTGTTATTAATAGTTTAAACACTCCATACGTATTAGCTCATAATGCCTACCACCATACTGTGAGGTAAAGAAGGCAGATGTTATCGTATTTATCTTCAAACAAGTACACCCAGGTTCAGGAGATCAAAATCTATCTGCTCAGGGTAAACAGGCAACAAATAATAACACTCTTTTAGAAGAAATTCTTTGAACAAAAATACAGCCAAACAACATCAGACTACCTAATGAAATTTGCTTGACTAAAACACAAAGTTATTATTAAAATCATACTGAAAATCTCTAAAGGAATAAATTAAGAATGGTGGAAAGAAAAAATGCCCAGTTTGGTTTCCCCTAATATTTCAACTAATATTTTCAGGAGTCCAGTTAAAACTGCCATCACAAATCTTCGTTCAGTGACTCTAACTTGTCTTATGTATAGGGAAAATACTAAATAATACAAATAGAGGACACGACCAGCAATTTCAGTCTTTCATTCCCAAGTATAAACACAGCCACAGGAACCACCAGATACCTAAGGAATACTAACACCACCAAAAAAAGAACCAAAATAAACAAACTGACAGGAGAAAAAAGTTAAAAATAAAGTCTAGTTAGTGTTCTAAGATTAAAGATTATATTATATCTATAAAATAAGAGCTGGCTATGAACTATAAAGAATTCCCAGAAATATAAAGTAATAGCTTAAATAGATGAACTCAGTAAAGGGTTCAAAGAAAAAGTCAAGGAAATCTTCCAGAACAAGACAGGAAAACAAAGACATGGAAGTGAAAGAAAAATCATAAAACCTGAACATTGATAATAGATGCTCTGGGGGGGCAGGCCATAAAGGAATACAGAGAACACAGAAGGGAAGAAATAATGAAAGAAATACAGAAGATTCCCTAGAACTGAAGACATATGCCAATATATCCAAAAGGTGCACCAAATGCTTTACAGGAAGAGTTAGAAGAACTACATTTCATCCTCCTTACATTTCATGTCAAAGACAAAAAAGCATGGCCACAACAAGCTTCCAGAGAACAAAAACAGGTTACCTGGAAAGAAATTCCTCCTATTAGCATTACGCCTCTTATCAGTGAAACTGGTTACCAAAAGGTAATGTAACGCAACCTTCAAAATTCCAAAGGAAAACTGTCGCACAACTAAATTCTATACCCAGCTAAGGTATGTCCTGGGTGTCAAAGTGAAAAGCACATTTTTGAATACTCTGTTGACAAGCATCCTCCACATATTCTTTCTTAAAAAAGTACTCCAGGAAATTAAAAAAAAAAAAAAAAAACTTCTAGAACATGGTAAAACAAATCCAAAATAAATGGGAAAGACACGAGGTCTAAGAAAGCAGAGAACATGTCCAAGAATGCAATTAAATAACATGCTATTAGCTAACATCATACCCAGAAGAAAGTCAGTTCCCAATAAAATTTCAACAAATACTATGATTAAAAAACTGGATACCCAAGTGGTATGATGAAGAAGACAGGCTCTCTTTAACCAATGGTGTGGGGGGCAACATGGCAACTGGAAAATCCAGGAAAAACAGGTATAGCCCCAACTAGAAACCAAACTAAAATACGACCTGATCTGGAATACCAACATTTGTTCCCTACGGCTCTTAACACACCATACCTGTCACACAACTTTCTTTAGCAGCAGGTAGTATTTACTTATCACACTATTGATTACTGCTGCTCCAAATCAACAAGTGAAACTATTACAAACCTTGGCAACATTAAATAAATGTTACAGTTGACACAACCTGGGAGGGGACCATGAGGAATTCGAGGGAAAGATTGGGAGGGGTACTAATTTTCCTGTACTCATAAAGTGACAAGTTTAGAGATGATGCCTAAGTATCTTCTAGAATTAAGAGTGCCAAGTGTTGGAAGTATAACCATGAAGCCCTCTCCCCTCCTTCAGGAAGGAAGGAAGAAAACAGGTATTACAAGTTAAATTCTTTATTTTCACAAAGGTGATATATATACTCGATTACATAAGATTACTCAAATACAAAGTTTAGTATAATATACATAAAATTGAGATAATAATCACCAAAAAAATTAAAAGTAGAAAAGGTCTAAAGTGGTTATATCCCAGAAGAGAAACCAGTCTGAAAAAATAGAGAGTAGAAAAGACTTTTACTTATTATATATCTTTGTGTACTGCTAACCAATGTAAGAAAAACACAACATAACCTTTGTCCATTTTTTCTTGTTTCTGTATCTCACGCACTATATACCAACCTTCTCTTACGGTAGTTCAGACAAGACACAATTAGCTAAACAAACTCAAGAACCACCCTAAATCCCTGACAAAACGCCGTGATCACAATAGTTTACACTGATGTTAAAACTCTCAAAACACATCCACATCCACTGTCTTACTTAATCCTCGCACTGGTCTTACTAGAGCAGATTTTAGAGCTTAATAAAGTATTACTCCAAAAGGTTTACGTGATTTGCCATCCCAAAGAAAGTAAGAAAGATAGAATAAATGTTAACAGGCAAGTTAAAAATAAAGAAAAAATACTTTGATACAGCAGTGAAGTCTGAAAATGCCTCCTAAACTATATAATAGAACATACAATAAATGAAACAACAGTAAAATACTGGCTGAAACAGTTTTTATCGTGAAACACACACTTACCACATGACCACAATCTCATTCCTAGGTTACTGCCCAAGAAAAAATGAAAATACATCACACCAAGATACACACTCCCTTGCTCACAGCAGTTTTATTCGTAACAGCCAGAAACCAGAAACAAGCCGACTACCCATCAGCTGGTCAAGAGATAAACTGTGTTATGGCCCAACTATGGAATGTGACCCAACAATAAAGAAACAAACTGATGATATACACAACAACACGATGAATCCTTGAAGTACTGCGCTACGTGAGAGTGACCAAACACAAAAGGCCGCAGGCTTCTATTGATAAAGAGATATTAGAAAAGGAAGATTCCAGTGGTATCACATCAGTGGTTGTCAGGGTTGAGGAAAGAGGACTGACCGCATCGGGGAATGAGGGTACTTCTGGGGGACAGGCATGTCTGCTGTCATACCTGCAGTGCTTGTTACGCACTGTTACATGAAGGCAGCAAACTCATCAAAGTGTACACGTAAAACTGGTGAATTCCATTGTTCTGGAAATAATATCTCAATAAGGTTGATTTTTTAAAACTCAGTCATACATAATCCCATTTAACTTCTGACAACAGCTTTTCAAGCATAGGAATCAACTATGACCCACAAGGAACACTGCAATCACATATTTAAAAGGCAACTTTTCATCAGAACATCGATCCAGTACACAGAATTTAAAGAGTCCTGACAGTAAAACAGTCCTCGTGCTACTCAATTTGGCCACGTGGATAAACACTTGTTGCCTGGCAACTGGTCTACACTCCAGATTTCTTGATAAACATACTGACCACATTAGCAGGTGACCTCATAGAGGAGAAACTAAGCTTTATGTTGAAGAGTTCTTCCTTTAGTATTAGAGAAGAATAATAGTGCATTTGAATTATTTACCTAAAGTAGGAGTGAACAAGAAATACTAAAACTAGATCATGAAAAATAAAAATATGAAATGAGACATAAACACACACACACACACACACACACAACACAACACAAAACCGTTTCTTCATTTGGTCTTTTACTTTCAGACTCTCCTTACCTAACTAACAGGACGGTTGAAACCATGAGTTTGAGGGAGAACTCTTTCCCTTTAAGTCTGTAAGCCCCTCCCCTGCTACCGCCCAGACCAGCTTAATATAAATTTACATGTCTTTAAATGCTGATGAGTTAGACACTTTTCTAGGTATCAAATCATCTGAAAGACATCTCTCTGGATTGTAGAATCTGTGGACATGGAAAAACACAACATGAACTTTCTGTAACACAACATACCAGGAGGCCAAGTCTTTGTAAGGTTGATGATAAATTATCAAAATCAAGAATTACAAAGAATCCCTAAATAACAAGCAAATTCCTCACACATAAGTTAAATATTTCTCTCTTACTGGACTTTGTGAACAGCTATGGAACAAATACCAAGTTCCAGGACACCACTGACCATTAGCACACTTACCAAGCATACGACTTTCGGCTTTGGTGAGTACTTACCCCTCTTCTGAACCCAGCCTTCTTTCACAACGGTAACATCGCTCATGATGGCTCCCCTCTGAGCCCCCAACTTGGAGAAATGCTACTTTGTGGTATCAGCTTTGGGGTTTGGATTCTCTGCTGCTGCTGCTGCCCTTCCCACTCTCTAGTGATGACTCAGCCTGGAAGGAAGTATTGAAGAAAGAATTTCTTTTTTTTTCCATTCTTGCAACTCACACAGCAATAACAAACAACTAATTCTTTGTAAATGTCTTCAACTGGCCTGACCTCACATAAAACTCTAACTTCTCAAACTGGGGAACTCATTTACTCAATAGTTCTAGAGTGAACGTGCTTCCCTGGGCTTATGACCGATTTCAAACGACAGTGAAACTTTTAACCTAAGAGGCTGTAACAGAAATCTCTTAAGAAAACCACTGTCACACCTATACAAAGAACACAGAACATCTGTTCAGTGCTATGTGTTGGAGGTGAAAAGGGGAGAGACTGAAAGTTGGGGGAACTAAGAGTAAACTTTCGTGTATGTCTAGTTCCGAAACCTCTGGGGATTTAGGAATACTTACTGCAAAGCAATTGTGACTGTTTTTAATAGCTGTATTTTATGGAAAACACAATGTGCTAAAAATCAGCACTCGCATATGCTTACTTTGCCCATACTCCAAGACATATTTTAGACAATCAATGAGTTCGATGACAATGAGTTTTTGGATAACAATCAATAAATTATTATAAATACTACGGAGTCCATTATTTTTTAAAATACATGAAGTGAAACAAAAGGAATATGAAAGTGGAAAAAAGTACGGGGTATCCAGGCTGTGTCAAGAACAGCTGCTTATATCTATCATTCTCAGGAAATCCTCACAATAAACCCAGGAGGGCACCATTAACTTCATTTCACAGATGAGTAAACTGAGGCTCGCACAGATTAAACAGTGTGCCTGACTTCGACATGACTACTGCCTGATGGAGCCCGGATCTGACACAGGCCATCACACTCCAGAGCCCGCATTCCTAACTCCAAGACTCTACTGCCTTCAGATAAAAAGAAGCCAGAGTCAAAGTCTACATATTTGTAAAAGGGCCACAAATTTAGCAGGAAAGCTTTTAGGAAGCAAAGCAAATGAGACACAATCAGTTTCAATATTCGCAAGATCCCATAAATATTTTTTAAAAGAAAATAAGTTGCTTCAGAAGGAATAGTTTTTCTTGGGATAAAAATCTGGAATTTATCCCATGGGTCTTTGTAAGATATCTTGCTGTATAATAAACAAAGTCCCCAAAAGTATCCTCATATATACACTAATGAGTTTTACAGGGCTATTTCTCATTGTCCCTCTCAACCTAAAAAGGAAAATGCGAAGATAAAACAGAGTTAAAAATATTTCTACAGAAAGGGACCAAAACATGTAGTCCAGGGTACACTGGCATTATATGTCCAAAAGCACAGGCATAAATTTTAGATAACCAGAAAAATGGACGGATGGACTATATAACTATACTGTTTGCTCAGACTGGGTTTTGTTAATAGTCCATAGCAGCAAGTTCAAGGTTAGACTCCCTAGCTATTATTGGAACTGAATCATGGGTCATTTTCCAATGCATATTAAGTAGAAAACCTAATCACATAGCAGTGAGGAATCAAGACTAACATTTACTTAAGAAAGCTTGACTAAGTTTGTGTGAGCCCCACATGTGCCCTCAGCGCCTACAGGTAAGGCCAAGACTGTCCTCAGAAGCAATGGGGTCTGCCCCTGCAGAGAAAGGGATACTAGAATCTAAATGTATTTTCCCAAAATATGTTTAAAAGAACACCAAGAGAAATTCCAGGGCGGGGTGGGGGGGTGGGGGGGGTGGGCACTGGGGAGAGAGAAAAAGAAAAAAAAATTTTGGGGTCAAGTAAGTTTGGAAAAATTCTACGAGCTATTCTTTCTCTTGAAACATCACTATTAAACTATTAAAGATATAAAATAATGTACAACTTTGTTTATTCCAGCAAATCCTCAACTTATTGAACCTACAGGGCTCTTTTTTTTTTCTTTAGATATCCAGAGAAACACATTTTGTGAATTGGCCACATAACTCAAAGCAAGACTCATTTCATCACTAAAAATGGGCAAAAAAACAAAAACAAAAAACCTTCAATAAAGAATCCAAACATTATTTTAATTTGATTTCTAGAACTTCCTGAAAACTGGCTCCATAATACAGAACCAGGTAACTAAAAGGGTTACCTCCTTCTACTACACAAACAATTACGAGGACATTAAGTACCGGGGTCCCTAGCGCAAACTGAGGGCTCCAGGCGAGCTGCACGCAGTCCTTCTCTTCGGTAGCACCTGTAGCAAGGGACCTCCTCTCATTCAAGCCCTTCTTAGTTCCTGACTATAAAGTGGTATTATCTGGATAGAAAAAATTCCTATCTTAATATTTTTGGGATTGGAAATGGAACAGATCAGGGGTGAGCATTCAGTAATAACCAAAAAATGATACCTCTCCAATAAACATATAAAATATCTTCCTTTCTAGTAAAATAATCTGCATTACAACACATCTATGGAGACACTAAAGAAAAGTCCTTTCAAAACTCATTCCATTTTTTAAGCTGACATTTCACTGTTGGAATCTCAAAGCAGGAAAGGATCGTCATTTTACAGTTGAGGAAACAGAGTTCAGATGGATGAAGAGACTTGCCCAAGGTCGCACAGCTGCTTTCTGAGGGAACCAAGAGCAGAGAACCATGCACACGTTCTTTCCACTGGCACCACTGCTTCGGTACAAAACAACATACTGAAATATCCAGATCAACCCAAATCAAAGAGTTTTGTTTTAAAACGAAACTGTTTCGGGGTGCCTCGGTGGCCCAGTCCTTGAGGGTCTCACTTTTGGTTTCCACTCAGGTCCTGATCTCAGGGTCTTGAGATCAGCTCTGTGCTCAGCACACAGTCTGCTTGACAGTCCTTCTCTCTCCCTCTCCCACTGTGCCTCCCCACTCTCGAATAAATTTTTAAAAAAATAAGTGAAATGAAACTTTCAAAAAGCTAACTTTTAGATAAAAATATTTATTGGTGCTTTTATATTTAAAGTGCTGAAATGTATGTTAAATCGACAGGACAAAATTTATAATCATCATTAGGACCAGTAAACCCACTCATTATGGAAGTGGCTTTATCCAACTGCATCTTAAACTCTTAGCAAATCTACATCATCATAACATTCAGCTTTAAAGTTGCTCCTGTGACTCTCAGCTAAAATGATACCTTCTTTGAAAACAGCTTAAAAGACATTCAAAGTATACTACTGCAGAATCATGGCCAATAGGCTAGAAATAAATGCTGTCCTGTGTGCAAAACACAATGCTAATGACTCTTAAGCAATCCACCATATTCTTCAATTTGATTTCCCCACAGTGGCAACCCACTTGCACCAAGTCATCTACGCTCTCCCGCTCCCATGTTCCACGTGGCTAAAAACACTAAGCTGCCAAATGACGAACTGGACATGAACTTCCCCTCCTCCTACAGCCCAGCTTCTCCAGAAATACATTCCCTCCAATGAGCTCTAAAAGACAAAATTTGGTTTCTTTTTCTTTTAAGCCTAATGCATTAAATATTTCATTGTTGAATAATCTAATTTTGTCTATTCTTAAAAAAAAAAATGTCATACAAAATTCCTGGCAGATTCAATTTAGAATTTATACAAAGCAGTTAAACTAAAGGTTCTTTCATTCAAAACTATTTGAGAATTTGATGGTAACAGCATTTGAATATCACTTCACAATTTACAAAACATTTTCACATCTTGTACCTCACTCAATACCATTACTATTTAGTAAAGCAATTTGACAGTGCGGGGCAGGTAAGATACGCCCAACAAATACAGAAGAAATGAATGAGCGGATGAATGAAAGAGCACAGATACAGCTTTACATAACTAATGAAGAACAAACACACTAGATAAGTTAATATTATAAGAAACACAGAGAACGGTATCATGTCACCTTAAATACAAACCTGAACTCAAATGTTATAAAAAGCATCTACACAGAAGTAATTTAAATTACAATAAATATCCTTCCTTATTCCTTAAAGTATGTTTACTGTAGACCTCCACTAATTGTGAGGACTGGCACACATTAAAATTATGCTCCTTTTCTCCATGTTTTTTGATACTTTTTGTTGAGAGGAGGCCAACAACTAAGCATCAATGCTGCCCAAAATTATCTTTGTGGAAGAAAGAAAGAGAAAGAATGGCCTATCTTATTCATGACATTCATAACAATTTTTAAAAGATATTTGCTTCCTTAAGGCAAAAACCATTCAGTTTTAAGCAATAATCAAAATTCTTCAAATGTCTTTCCAAAATCTCATTCACTCAAGTAACATATACATGTAATCAGTAAATCGTTAATGATTGCCTACTCTGTGACAAGGACCACACTGAGTATACATGGAGGCAAGCAAAACAAAGGTTTGAAAAAAATCTTTTCCAAGTAATGTTATCAAAGTGCTTTCACATATTTTTGAATTTGACTCTAGAAACAAATCTGTACAGTAGCTACAGCATCGACAATTCTGAACCTAGGCAAACTGTGACCAACCAAATGTGACATTATTTCCTCGCCATCACCATAACGAGATAGTGACAAGTAACAAGTGGGACTGCCTGCAATTCAAGTCTTCTATCGGTTAGGTATGCTTTCTTCCAAATAACCCAACAGGAATTCTCAGAAGTATGTGTAACATTTGTGAATGTCGCTATGAATATTCTTTCTGTATTGAGTTACTTTTCAAAAGTCCAGTAAACACAATGTTTTCAAATAAATTAAAAATCAAATATAACTGCAGCATCACAAAGGAAATGACACCAACAGAAGACCAGAAGGTTGACAAAGTTAAAAGGCATGCCAGCAATTTTCTTTTTTACAAATTAGAGCAAGATTCACAGGTTAGCAATTTCCTACATGTTAATTTCTAAGTTCAAAGCCACAATACTATCCATAATACAACTTCCTCTAAACCATATCCTTGCCTGTAAATAATACTATGAAGACTATACTTGCCCTGCATTAGGACTTTTTATATATCCTTTAGCTATGCCTAGCCAAACTGAATTAATGAAGGACTACTAAGGTACAAAGACAAGAGAATTTTGCTACTTTGAAATACAAATGATTGTTAAGGGTAACCATACTACAATTCTACCCTATCTATTAATTTCAAGAAATAGCTGAAACTAACTTATGCCGTAATAAATGCCTAAAGTCATATAAAACTCTTTAAAGGATTCAAGGGAAAGGAAAAATACTGAAATAAAGGGAAATTCAAGACAACTTGCTCTGCACTTCAAATAACTCTCAGCCTATCTGTCCCTCTCACAAGTTGCTATCCTGTTCATAAACCTGTCATATGGGGAAAGTGAGCCACAAAACTTTCTTCAGAATGCAGTAACGGACTTTGTGGATTTTCTTAAAACTAATAGATTATCTTCACTGTTTCATCCTACAGGAAAATACTTGAATTGACATAAGCAAGATTTCCAACTTTCACGCAAAATTTCAGGTTCTTTCAATTCGCAAATTTTTAAATATTCATACAAAAGTGGGGAGTATTTCTCCTCTTCTCTACCTCAGTTTAGGGCATTTGAATGCCATCTGAACCAACACAACCATGAGTATCCAAACTAAAAACAGACAAACAAACAAACAAAAAAAACTTGTGCTGGGTGCTGTATTTAATATTCTAAGTTGAAGCAACTAGGAAAATGCCTATAGGATTCCTCTGGTTCACCTAAACCACTAAACAAGCCATAGACAAAGGATCTCCTACCTTTCTCATATTAAGTGTGGCTTGTCTCTATGTGAAGGCACCTGTAATACAACAGAAAAAGGTTGAGGGTTGCCCCTGAAAGAATTTCGGTTGCACAGGAAGCCATACTTTTCCAAAACACATATAAAATCCTTCTAAAATCTGCCTTGGAGACCTCGTTGACAATAAAATGGAAAAAAAAAAAATCCACATATATACACAAAATGCAGTTGGTATAATGGTCCATTAAATGTCAAGAATCAGCATGACGGATTTTACCCCAGATTAAACTGAGAGTTAACTCACAGGTATGGAATCCTGTAACAAAGTTCATCACAATGGTGCATCAAGAAGAGCACTGGGCAGGCCCCGAAACTGGGGTCCCCATTCCCAACTCCACCCCATCCTGAGTGACACTACATCAAGTCCTTTCATTTCTCTGTGCTTCACTTTTCTTGGCCATAAAAATAAAGGTGTAGCATTAGACAAGTAGCTTCACAGCTCTTCCAGAGTTGGTATTTATGATTCTTCAAGTTCAAATCCACCAAGCATCTACTTCGCTCATAGATGACATCTCTGGTGACACCATCATGATTATACACAGTTTCCGTTCTCAAAAGTTGAATACATAGTTGGGAAGATAAAATATCAAAACATCAATCTTACTTAGACAAAATTCGAACTGAACTCCAGTACTGGCAAAATACCATCTTCCTCCCCTTCCCATCCCCTAGACTTCCGAACAGAGTCAGAGCCTTAAAAGTCTTCTATAGATTTCTTCTGGTCAATCATTTTACTTCTCCTGAATATTACCAAAATAAATCCATTTACAAAATGTGAAATCTTGGCAGTTGGTGAAAGCTAAATATAAAGAAAGTACTGAAAAGACTACTAAAAAGCAAATCTATGGGTCAAGAAACATGTATTAATTTATCTATCAACTACTACGTGAAGGTTACCTGGCAAAGGAAACCTATTTACATCTAAATACCAAAAGATGAGGGCACTGCAATAACATATGTAAACAACTGAGGCACTGAACTTGGTCTCTGAAACAAATGAAATGAAAAAGACTGTTAAGGGTCTGTCGATAACACTTTTTTTTTTACTCTATTACCGAGATTTCTATGGAAATTATTGTACTACATTACTGAAACTGAGTATGTCACTGGGAAGTCTAACGAGAGGTATAAGCAACTTAGGCGAAATGCTAAGGAAAAAAAGTGTTTCGGAACGAGGACGGTCAAACGGAAATGGCTTTTTATAATGCCGCATTAATAAGTGTTTTCTCTTGTGAAAACCACTTTCATAAAGTAGCAGGGGCTGTTGTGAAGATTAAACCAACTGACACACATTAAGCACCTAGAACAGCGCCTGGTACTTGGCAAGTGCTCACCAGGCACCGGCTGGCATTGACCCTAAACCTGACCTCACGCTGCCGAAAGACCACAATAAAATTTTTAGTTAACATCAGATGATTCAGGGCTAACTTTCCAGGTGACTACAGAAGAGTGTGTGGTGTATAAAACAAGTATTCAGAATACCAAGGCACACTCCTGAAACCTGGAGCTAAAAACAGAGCAACTTCAAATGATTTAAATATTCTAACATAAACTTACAAAAATTCATTGTGTGCATTAAAATGTATGTTAAGAAAAAAAAAATGCCACCGTCAAATTATAAGACTGATTTGATCAAAACAAATGAAATGGTTTATTTTTCTGTCTTGAGTCTTATGGTATTCAAATATAAATTATTGCAAATTAAGCATTTTTAATGCTTAAAACTTAATCACATTATAAAAGCAAGATCCTATCAAATCATGCAAAAAATCCAATTAACATGAGTTAACAATAACTGCCTTATCTTCTCAAGGGGGAATTCTTGAACTAAAAAAGTTTAACAACAAGGGGTAGCTAACTTTTTACAAAAATATGCAAAGTTCAGGTAAACTCTAAACTTCCACAAAAAATCAATTTATCAAACAGGTTCCTCTTTTTAAAGAAAATCAAATAGTTGGAAATTTCCATTGAATTTTTAAGAAATAAAATCTTTTGGATGTTTAAATCAAAAGCCAGAGTTTAAAAAAATCGTAAATCTCTACTTTACATGAGATTCTATTATGCCAAGTACATTTGTCCTAGGATATGTTTAACCAGAACATGATTAGATTTGCAATGATTCTGAAAACAAATTCTCTTCCTAATGGTAGTAATCTTCTGAATGATATGTAAATAAGGAAAGTTTTTAATCAAACTAGCTCTGGCACACAGTTCACACTCAAATATTTGTTGGAAGAATGAATGAAATCTTATTTAAAATATTTTACAGCTTCGAAAGTACATAAACCAAAAACTCTAAAGCTGAACCCTTAAGCACCTTCACATACACAACTTAAACTAAGATCAAAGTCAAACTAAAAACGAATTTTCAGTTGGAAAACAACTCACTAAGGTAATTTTTACAGAAAGACTAAGCATAGGGGACAAAATGGATATAAGTAGTAGTTTCCTAAGTTTTTTGGTAGAATTACTTTAGGTATTTTTAAAATGCTATTGGAAAACCTACTACTGCAAACACCTACCACAAACAAAACAACTGAAAACTATAGTTCTACATTCATCTAAGTTCTAATGGTGTCTCAATCATATGATATATGCACTCCCTCACTTAAAAATTAGAAGCACAAGCCAATCAAAGATATTCGGGTCAACCCTAGTGAGACCAACAAAAAGCAGATCTTCAAATACAGTCTATGTGGTAAACTCTCCAAGTTATGTGTTGCCAAAAGAAAAAAAACAAAAAACAAAAAATGACACTCCTGATATGCATCTTCCAAAGTATTGCACATTCACCTCAGAAATCAAGTAATTTACCAAGAATTAGATTTCTTAATAAAAAATGCATTCCTGTCTTAGACAACCACTTCCTGAATGTGTGCTGGTTTTGGACGACCACCCCCTGGGATATTTATATTTATTTATACGTATTTTGCAATGATATTTAACTTCTGAAAGCAAACTCTCCTAAGCCAGGTTTACTGGACTCTTATAGCTTTGGCTTTTTCAACTATTTCCTAACAATGTATAACCTAATTTAATGAGTTTCCACCAAAACCCAAAGGGGGGGGTAGTGATTTACAATTTACAGTAATTTACATCTTTATAAAAGATATAAAATGACCATGCCTTCCCAAATATGGAACATATATCTAACTTGACGATTTGAAGCACTTGACAAGGTACTCAACTGCAAAAAAAGTCATCACGTCACATGTCTTAGCTGCAGGATGAACTAAAAAAGTGTGAACATTTTCTTAATAGTACTACTTAATACAGATACATAGGTTCCGCTGTGAACTTATCTTTGAAAATGTAAGCCATTACAAACTACTGGGCTCTCGACCAATTACCACACTGGTGAAATGAGCTGGTTTTATTTTCGTAAGGTTCTCCTGATGAAAAAAAAAAAAAAAAAAAAAAAATGGGAGCATCCTACCCTTGGCTTATGGGAAAGCCTTTCCTCTGCTTTAAGATAAACAGCCAATATCGGTATTGAAGACCTGGCCCCAAAGAGACTCGATCCAGCCTAAATGAAGATCCCCGGGGTAATCCCAAACAAGGAGTGACCCCGCCTGGGAATCAGGGTGAACCCGGCGACCGGCCAGGCTTCAACTTTGGGCTCTGAGGGCCCAGCCAGCATCATGGCTGATGCAGACCCGATGCGCAGGAGGAGGAGGTGGACGAGGAAGAGGCTGGTTTGTTTACTTGCAGCCTGAGCCGCCGCCACCGCCAGCAGCTACAGCATCACTGGATCCGCCAAACCCAGCATCTTCCGCACATTTCTATTCTTAGCACACAACTCCCAAGCGGATTAAAACCCCACTACTATTAAAAACACAGACAAGCACGTTACCCACCTCCCACACACACCCCCCACCCCCCCAAACCCCCCTCTCCAGGGCAGTCTTTTCCTGCGCGCCGGCTGCCGGGGAGGGTGGGGAGGAAGGAGACCCCGGGGGACGCCGGTGCATCCTCGCCTGCACCCCACCCCGCGCGCGCAGACAGCCCCCGCGCCGGGGAGCGCGGCAGACGGCCCCCTCCCCCCAACCCAAACACGCCGGCACCCGCGCTCCCCGCGTTATATAAGCCAGCCGCCGCCCCCGCCCGGCCGGCGCCCCCTCCCCACGCCGCGCGGCCCTGGCCGGCCGGGAGCGGGAGCTGCGCAGGGACTGGAGGCGCCAGGGCCGGGGCAGCGCAGACGCGGCCGGTACCGCTAGGCCGGGAACACCCTCCCCGGCCCCCCGCGCGCCGCCGCCCCCCAGCTTCCCCCGGAAAGTGAGGGGGTGCCGGTGTCAGCGGCGCCGGGCATCCCCCGGCCTGCCCACCCACACCCACACCCGAGCCTCCGGTGACCCGGCCCCCGCCCACGCCCCCGGCGCGGTGACAACCCAGACGCCCCCGCCTTCCCCCCCCAACCCCGCCGCCGCCTGCACCCCCCCCCCAGCCCGAGGGAGGCCCGGGGCCGGGGGCCCGGAGGGAGCGGAGGCTAGGCGGGGAGGGGGCGAGCGGGGGGCGGTGGCTGTTACCTGCAAAGGCGGCGGCGGCGGCGGCCCCGCAGCTGCTCGGGCGGCGGCGGAGGATGGAGCCGGGGGGGCGGGGGGAGGAGAGGGGGCGACTCGGGGGTCCCCCCTTCCTCCTCCTCCCCTCCTGTCCTCCCCCCACCCCGCAGAGCCTCTGGCCCCCCTGGAGCCCGGTGAGGCCGGCGGGAGGGCAGGCGATGGCTGCAGGGGAGGGAGGAGGGAGCCGGCCGGGCCGGGCCGCGGAGCTGGAGCGGGAGGCGGCGGCGGCGGCGGCGGGAGGGGAGGGCGGAGGGAGGGCGGCGGCGGGGGGGAGGAGGAGGCGGAGACTCTACATGGGAATCGGATATCGGCTACAAATTCAATTCATCACCAGAAAACACCGCTCGGGCGGGGGCCGGGTCACGCCGGCGAGGCGGCGGCGGGCGGAGGCTTCGGGCCCCGGGGCGCGCCCGGCGCGGGTCGGGGGTCTGCGGCCTCCTCTGGGGGTGGGGGGGCCGCGCCTCGCCGCGGGGGTGGGGGTACCCTGCCGCCGCCTCCCCGCCCCCTCCTTCCTCCCTCCCGGGCCGCCGCCGCCGCCGATCGCTTCTCGCCGCCGCCGCCGCCGCCGCCGCGGGGCTTGTTGTTGACTTTGAGGAAAACTCCTGACGTCAGGGGCTGGCTCTCGGCGACTGGCGGGAGCGGCTTCCCCGCGTCCCCGGCCCTGCCCGCCGCCTCTGCTCCCCTCCCTGCCGCGCCCTCGTCCGCAGGCTTCCCCGCGCCCCCCAAACCCGCGGCGCCCCGCGCCCCCTCTCCTCTCGCGAGAACATCCCCCCAGCCCGCCGGAGCCGGCGGCGGGGGCAGGCGCTCCTGGGCGGGAAGTTCTGGCTCTCCCCGCGCCCTCGTGGCCCCCGAGGCCCGCCGCCAGCCGCCGTCGTCACCGCCCCGGGGTGGTGGGCGGCGCCCCCGGGGGGAGCTGAGCCCGAGGGCCGGGAGCGGGCGGCGAGCGGACCCCACCGTCCGCGCCCCCGGGCTGGGTCCCGAGCGTCCCCCGGAGACCTGGCCGCGCGGCCCGAGCGCGCCTCTCGCAGGAGCCCCCCCCAGCGCGCCCCGGCCGCGGTCGCCACCGCTGGGGGGGGGGGGGACGGGTTGCCCGGGCATCGGAATTCACTCTTAAAATGACACCCTTTTTAGGGATATTAGTTTTCGTTGACTTTAGGGAAGCCATGATGTATTGCATCCACACTGCAGAAGATGCCCATTTCTTTCTTGAAGTTCATGGCTCCTGAGACTATTTGCGATGGAGACACTACTGGTGCGAAATGGCCATGCTCTCGGATGCAGCGTAGTCCGTAAAGTTATAAAAGAAGTTTATTTCTTCCGACACCATGTTTTGTCGTTTCTGGAACACTTTGAAACCCCGTATTGTTTCACCACGTGGCTCTAGCCTTGTCGAGGTACGAGGTGTTTCTCCCAGTGCAAGATTCTCGATCATGCTCCCGGCTTCTTCTGGAGAATTCCTGCTAACATGCACTTCCCTTTCTGCTTTCCCACGTCCTGACAACACTGTGTCAGGACTGATTGTCTTCTACTGTGTGGGACAACAGTATGACACCAAAGAAGAAAAAAGGGGGGGAAAGAGTTAAGTTAAATTCCCCCCACTTGTAAGGACGATTCTAGAACAATATTTGCTTTTTTAAGATACACAAGCCACCCCAGGGGGCAAAGTCCTCAATTGCTGCTTTTCTCCTTTCCCCATAGTTCCCAACACATCAAGAACTGATTAATAAACATATAGACTGTACCCTTACATAGTTTATCAGAGTATAAAATGTACACAGTCCATTCCCATAATTATCAGATCTCTAACAGTCCCTATTGGCAAAATGACTCGCTTACAGATTTCTTGCTGTGAAACACAATAATGGGTCACATATTAATTTTATAGTAACTTAACCCACTTCTTATTTTTAAGAAAATAGTTCCTGTGACACCAGGGCAAAAAAGAGGGTCTCCAAAGCTCTTGTAAATATTTAACTCTAAGAGTTGTGGCATTCTGAATTACTAATACCTCTTAGCAATTTTAATTTTCATGTGTTTCCGATTTTAACATCAACATATTTGCAAGAACCAAATTTGTCCCATAAGCCATGATGCCCCGCCATATTTCTCCGAGTCTCACCATATTGTGTTATATCTTTGCCGGATTAAAGCGTACAATTAAGTATTGTGTAAACTACAGTGGATTATATATTCTGGGCTTCGTGTATTTGAAATATTATAAACTTTTATTTCTACTCTACTTTTCTCTGGTCGTTTACAAATTTCTAGAATAAAATCATGTTAGCTCTTGTTAGAGAATTATTATTTATTATAGAAGTATTATTTATTTAAATAGCATTGTTCTTTCCCTTAGACTGTGCCATCATACATTTGGCAGAATCTGCCCTTGAGGCATGCTGGTACTCCACACAGAGCATATGCTAGCTTTCTCCTCTTCTTCCTTGTCAATACATCACAATCATAAAGGGAGCAGAGTGCATTTATCCATGAGAATGTCCCTCCCAAATTTCAGGGAGAAAGCCCTCATTCTTTCTTAAGCCGGATATTCTTGGCTAACATCTCTCAGTTGTAGTAATTTATGCATCTTAAGAAAAGCCTTCACTCTTCTTGACTACCAATGACTAAATTAGATACTGAGAGCTTTTTCTTAGTACTTTTCCCATTTAGGGGGAGTTACTTAAACTGGAAGGTAGGTTTAAACAATGCCACTTCTCTGCCTTAATAAAAAGGATATCTTGTCCCAAATGTCTAGGATAGGACGTGGTACAAAGTGCACACAGAGTGTTTGTTAACTGAATGAATGAATGAATGAATGAAAAAATAAATCTGTACCCTATGTATGGTTTATACAATACTATCCTCTTGGGGTGGCTTATTGGCAAGATCATGAATGTAGTTGGGAGGCTTACAGTCCTGAGTTCAAATCCTCTATTGGCAGGATTTATGTCAGACCAGTTGCTTAACATTTCTTAGCCTTAATTCCCTCCTTTGTGAACTGACAGTTACAACTACTTCAACAGTTTATTATGAGAAATAAATGCGATGAAATCTTAGAATCTAAAACGTAGTGAGTGCATAGCAAGCTAAAATTCCTTTATCCTAAATGTGAATATATTCATTATTATAACACTAGCTGCTATAATAAATAAACACAAAAATCTATCCTGGCACACAACAACAGAGGTGTATTTGTCACCCATGTAAAGTCCTGAATGCAGGCAAGTTACCTCTAAACATTTATTCTGACAAATGCTTAGGGTCTGAGAAACCTGAGTGGCTCATTCAGTTGGGTGTCTGCCTTCAACTCAAGTCATGATCCTGGGGTCCTTGAATTAAGTCCTGCATCAAGCTCCTTGCTTGATGGAGAGTCTGCTTCTCCCTCTGCCTGCTGTTCCCCCTGCTTGTGTGTACTTCCCCCACCCCGTCAAATACATACATAAAATCTTTTTTTTTTTTTAAGATTTTATGTATGTATTTGACAGAGAGAGAAAAATCACAAGTCAGCAGAGAGGCAGGCAGAGAAAGGCGGGGAAGGAGGCTCTCTGCTGAGCAGAGAGCCCCATGTGGGGCTCCATCCCAGGACCCTGAGATCATGACCTGAACCGAAGGCAGAGGCTTAACCCACCGAGCCACCCAGGTGCCCCACATAAGTAAAATCTTTACAAAAAAGACAAGCCAACAAATACTTAGGATCCATGTTTCTTCCATGTCAGAGCTCCAACGTGTTCAATGCATAATCATCAGGCAGAAGGGAAAGCATGGAGGTCATTCAAGGAAGGTTTTCGACACTTCACTTCCACTCACATTCCATTGACCAGAACTCTCCTCCATAGTCACCTAAGTATGAGGCGGGCCATGAAATGGAATCAGTCTAGGCCAGGAAAGAAAAAAAATGAGATAGTTTTGATAAACAGCCAGCCAGTTTCTGCCACAGTTGGTTTCCGAAATAACCACATGAAAGCCACGGGCTGTAGTTAATGAATATTCTGGATGATTAATAGAGGAATTTTCAAAAGAGCTTAGTTTAAACCTAGGTGGTTATAGCAGAAGGATCTGTGGCGATAGTTAATCGATACAGATCGTCTTTTGCATAGATGTCCTTCTTCGTGTGTAGGTCAAATGTCTTGTGTTAGTAACACAAGAGAATACCTGAGACTAGATATGTCACCAATCTGAAGACACAAAACTGGTGTTTTGCTTAAAGTCTTCTGGAAACCTCCCTCTTATGTCACTGCCGGATTTTTCTCTCCGTACTATGTCACTCAGTACGAATGAACATTTTTTTCATTCATATTGCCCTTCTGAGTCTGACAGCAAAGGAAGCAATCTCTGGACATTACGTGTAGTCTGTCAGGACACTTGAGTCACAGAAATTACTGACCTCAGTTAAACAACTGCCCAGAGCTAGAATTCATGATCTAATTCCAAAGCCACCAGCATGCACAATTACTCTCGCTGGCTGTGTGGGAGAATCCAGGTAAGCAATAAAATGAACACATCCATGTTATATTCCCAGAACCCCATTTGAGGCTAGAATTTTCAACTTCCTGAGGTGCTGTGCACGTCTAGCTGTTTCAAAATTGGCTCTGCGAGTACTGAACTTTTCAACAGGACAGCTCTCAGGGAAGCCACCACAGTGCATTTCCAACCCTCACCTAGATAATCACCCCAGCCGTTCCCGTTGTCTCGGGCTAGTAGGGTTCTGTTCCAGGAAGTGTCCCCATCCATTTAAAACACAAGAGCTTCCCTATGACCCTGCAATTGCACCCCTGGGTATTTACCCCAAAGACACAGATGTCGTGAAAAGAAGGGCCATCTGTACCCCAATGTTTATAGCAGCAATGGCCACGGTCACCAAACTATGGAAAGAACCAAGATGCCCTTCAACGGATGAATGGATAAGGAAGATGTGGTCCATATACACTATGGAGTATTATGCCTCCATCAGAAAGGATGAATACCCAACTTTTGTAGCAACATGGACGGGACTGGAAGAGATTATGCTGAGTGAAATAAGTCAAGCAGAGAGGGTCAATTATCATATGGTTTCACTTATTTGTGGAGCATAACAAATAGCATGGAGGACAAGGGGCGTTAGAGAGGAGTAGGGAATTTGGGTAAATTGGAAGGGGAGGTGAACCATGCGAGACTATGGACTCTGAAAAACAATCTGAGGGGTTTGAAGTGGCGGGGGGGGGTGGGAGGTTGGGGTACCAGGTGGTGGGTATTATAGAGGGCACGGCTTGCATGGAGCACTGGGTGTGGTGAAAAAATAATGAATAATGTTTTTCTGAAAATAAATAAATTGAAAAAAAAAAAAAAACAACACAATGTCTTCTGCTAATGCAAATACCTTCAGAATCACCAGGAAGGTTTCAAACCTATACCTGATTTCAGCGCCCCTGCCCCCACGATGAAAGCTTTCAATTGTTGACCTTGTGATATGTCATTCAATAATCCTGGTTTGCTATTTTATAGCAGGAGGAAATGCAGTCTGAGCCTTTTTCTCTTGGCTGTTAGTTACTAGATGGAACTATGGCCACTTTAAGTTACAAACACCATCTCAATTCGGAAATTGGATTTTAATCAAAACACTGAATTTAATTTATAATTCTAGCCTCCTCTGGGCTGGAAGCCGGTAGTGGGGAAAGCAGGCGAGCTCAGCCTCTCGGTTTGGGTCTTGTTTTCCTCTTCCAGCCCGCAAGACAGTCCCTGGGTGAAGGATGGAACCGTCCTCCCCAAGCGGGTCGGCTTGGAATCCAGCTTTGCGCTCTCTCCCTCGGATGCACAGAACCAAGCAACAGCCTTTGCAGGGAACCGTGCAACACGAACATGCAGGGCCCCATGTTGGAAAAGAATTAAGAATTTTAGGATGGCGACAGGCAAAAGTTGAACCAAGCGTAGCTCCTCATGCACAGGCCTGCTCAGGCCATGCTCCCATGACACCGCCAGCGCGTGTTTTAGGCCGGATCTCCAGGGGCTCTTTGGGGTCACTTCTGGGCTCCTCTGACTGCAGCCCCTGTGACAACGATGACACACCTCGTGATCCTTGTGACCCCTCGGCTTGTTTCCTCAGCACTACTGGAGTCTCCCTACCGGAGTCCTCTCGCCTTTCCGCAGAAGGTCTCCTAGGAGGGACTCAGGATGGCCCCAGGCCAGCTCTTTCTCTCCCCAGAGACTTTATCTGGGCCAGGGGAGCTGCTTACACAACCTTCCCACTGCAGGCCACTCTTCCTGTCTTGGTTCTGCCATAGAGGCGCTTGGGGCAGCTGCCTCCTAGTTTCCACAGAAACCCTACATTGGAGGGAGCACCTCGCAAACTCCAGGAAACCCACGGAAGCCCGTGGAAGCCTGCCGGAGCCCCTGGCATGAGCTGAAGAAGCATCCCCCATCCCCTCCCTCCCCAGTGAGATGAGGACCTCGACTTCCCCCAGTGTAATCTCTTCAAATCTCTCTGTTGAATTTTCTCCTCTATTTTATATTCTAAAAGTCAATGAGTGTTTCAGTCATAGAACAGACTTTGAGCTATTCCTTCATAATAGTTAACTAATGTGAAATTCCCTGCTTTTTGTATCTTGGGATCTCAGTTAAAACTTAAGGTTTAAATTGAAATAGTATCTTCTCTACATTTGCTTATATTTCTTTTGTTTGTTTATATTTCTGTTTGGCAAAATATGTGACAAACAGCACATTAGCTTTTTCATATATTGTTAGGTAGCAATGTTAAATAATTAGACTCTTGCCTTGGTTAATTTCTCAAAATTTAATTTAAAGAATTTTAAGTTGAGTGCTATGAAAGTTTATCTCCAAAAAGCCTACAATATATAAATATGTTGCAAAATCAAAATATGCAAGTACCGTGTATACTGAGAATTGGTCACTTGAATGAAGGTGACACTGAGTCATGAAAACTTCTGAGTATGAACATGAAGCTCAAATAGATTTTTTTTTTAATAACATAAGCTTGCCTTGAGTTTTCTCTGCCTCTGATAGCCAAAGAGGACTTGCCTTCTTTTGTTTTATATCAAAGTAAAACAATCTAGAAAATGATGGACTTTGCGATCAACGGTTGGTATCCAAAATGTATAAAGAGCTGATGCAACTCAATACCCAGAAAACAAATAATCCAATTAAGAAATGGCAGAAGACATGAACAAATATTTCTCTAGAGAAGACATACAGGTGGCCAAAACACACATGAAAAGATGCTCAGCATCACTCATCATCAGGGAAACTCAAATCAAAACTACAACGAGGTACCACCTCACACCTGTCAGAATGGCCAAATCAACAATACAAGAAACAAGAGATGTTGGTGAGGATGTGGAGAAAGGAGAAGCCTCATGCACTGTTGTTGGGAATGCAAACTGGAGCAACCACTCTGGAAAACAGTACGGAGGTTCCTTGAAAAGTTAAAAATAGAGCTACCCTATGACCCAGCAGTCACACTACTGGGTTTTTACCCCCAAAATACAAAAACACTAATTCAAAGGGATACATGCACATGTATGTATAGAACAGCAGTATTTCAAATAGCCAAAATATGGAAACAGCCCAAGTGTCCAATGACTAATGAGTAGATAGAGAAGATATGGTGTATATGTATAATGGAATATTACTCAGCCCCAGAAAAGAATGCAACTTGCTATTTGCAGTGACATGAATGGAGCTAGAGAGGATGATGTTAAGTGAAATCGGTCAGTCAGAGAAAGACGAATACCACATAATTTCACTCAGACATGAAATTTAAGAAACAAAACAAACGAGCAAAAGAGAAAATAAAAACAGACTCTAAGCTATGGAGAACAAACTGATGGGAGGTGCGGGGGTGTGGGGGGCGATAGGCAATGGGGGTTAAGAGTACACTTAACCACGACCAGCAGTGAGTAACGTATGGGAGTGTGGAATCGCTACACCGCACACCCGAAACTAATATGACACTGTATGTTAACTATCCTGGAATTAAGATTATAAACTTAATTTTTTAAAAAAGAATATGATGGACTTTAGAATGGATTTTGGTGCCTAGTGTAAAGTTCTTAATTTTATCTGGCTCCATTGAAAGTGTTACTCCGCAGGCGCCTGGGTGGCTCAGTCCATTGAGCAACCGGCTCTTGGTTTTGGCTCATGTCATGGTCTTGGGGTCCTGACATTAAGCCCCACCTTGGATTCCACAGTGGACATAGAGTCTGCTTGGGATTCTCTGCCTCTCCCTCTGCTCCGCTCCCCTGCTCTCAAAAGCTCTCTCTCAAATATATAAATAAATAAACAAAATCTTTAAAAAGGAGGAGCCTTGAGTATAAAGGTCAGAGAATAACAATGTATAAGCGTGTCATAGGTCTCCTTCCACCCCTCATCTTCTGCAAAGCTCTTTCCTTGTAGATATCTTTGTCCAAATACCTGAGAAAGTCCTTGAGCTGCATGGCATCTAGAAATCTTATCTATAGGCCAAAGATTCTTTAGATGAGTCATAAGAAAAAAAAAATGTATAAAGAGTGAGAATAAAGGCAACCCACTTTGGTTACTCTTCATGCCTTTCCACCTTCAAGTGAAAGATGGATTATTGTAACCTCTTTTTCTTAAATCTCCAGAGTTCCAAAAAGTTTATTTGCTTATGTGCTTGTCCCGTTATCTTCCCTGATAAAATGTCTTACCCCTCAGGCCAGGACCACTCGCATTTGAACATTCCCTTCAACTTACTTCCCTAAAACTTGTTAGCTCTATACAGTTGAAGGTCTAGAGGCAGCTATGAGTACAGCCCAGTGCCTATTTTCAAGACGTTCCATCTATTGGGAGACCGAACATAAAGAAGCAGCGATACACCAAATACGTGTGACAATAGAAATATGTGTAAAGGGATAAAAGAGCACACGTGGGAGCATTAACAATTAATGAGAAGGAATAAGTCTGGCAACCTAAAGAGAAGTTAATGACCTCTTAACTGAGCTTTAAAATGAGGTCAAAAGTTGATGGGACAGGAGACATTCCAGGCAGCGAAAGGAACACAAAGAAAAGCAAGAAAGAGTAACATCAGGGGCTCCAGGAAAAGAAAATGGGTGAAGAGAAGGTTTAAGGGACACGAAGAGATCTGAGCTGGAAGAAGAAACATGAGAGGAAATAAGAGTATACATTTATGCAAAGGCAGTGGAGAAGGAGAAGAAGGAAGAATCTCCAAGAGCAACTTAGAATGCAAAGTCAGGTGGGAAGGATGATGCCCAGAATTCTGTTCTCCTGCAGCAGGAGAAGCAATGGTGTGGCACTGTGCTAAGCACTCTATAGGAACTAACTGACTTAGTATCTTCGGCATTGGGGGATATGAAAATACAGAGATTAAAAGACGTCGTCTCAAATTATAGGTCTGCACCAGAGCGTGGGGTGAGTGGTACCAGCCAGCCATGTGATGTTAAGAACTGAGCCTTCAGGGGATGCCTGGGTGGCTCAGTTGGTTAAGAACTGAGCCTTCAGGACTACTCACACTTTAGGACAGAAGGAGATGGAGAGACAAAATAGCCAAATGAGCAAATAGAGAAACAGAAGAAGTTATGAAAGCCAAGGTAGGACAGAGTTTCGAAAAGGAGGCTGTGTTCTCCAGTGGAAATGCTGTAGGGAGAGTCAGGTAAAGGACAAAATCTGGTAAGTCCCTTCTGACTTTTACAACTGGGAAGTCAATGGTTGGCTTGGTGGAAGGGATCTCATCGTGGAATGGGGCTGAAAGCTTCACCCAACACAGAGTTCAAGAGAACCCAGCCACTTGAGGAGGAGGGGGTAGTACAGCAGTGGGGGTAGGAATGAATATTTATTGACACCTACTACAGGCTCAGCTTGGTGCTGGCACTTCACTTAAGGGTGGCAGGATGAGAATGTGAAGTATTGACTGTTGTTTTCTGATTTCTGATTCCCCTAGCTCTTCCTCACCCTTGAGAGAGCCAGAAGCTTGTTGCCTCCAGAGAGGGATGGCAGAATAGACTGATAAGGAAAGGAGTCCTTTCCTGGCTTTTTAGTTGCAAAAGCCTAACCCAGGGAGAATGAAAATGATTCTAGAACTTTGGTTTGGGAGAATTTTGAGGCCAAGAACAAGGCTTCACACACCCTTATGTCCTTCTTACCCTAAGGCTTCACACCACCACAGTCCTTCAGCTACAACAGTCTCTGACTAGACCAGTCCTCCGGCTAGACCCCAGCCGGCTGGAGGAGGAGAGTACAGGGGTTGAGGGACAGGGCTCTGGGGAAGGGCTGAACCTGTACCCTGGCCTTTGGGGCCAGCCTGAGTGGGAAAAATGAGTAAATAACCTAACAGCCTTCATGATTCCAAAACGAGGGAAGTTGTGTTTCTTTAAGAGCCTGGGTGGACGGAGGATGAACCAGAGGTTGACCTGTCTCTGTGGTTCCCGTAGGCATTCAGAGAGCTTCCAGGGGCCCAGCATGACAGGAGCAGCAACTGGATTCCTGTGTGGCTAAGATTTCTGAGGTTGTGGGGCGCCTGGGTGGCTCAGTGGGTTAAACCTCTGCCTTCCGCTCAGGTCATGATCTCAGGGTCCTGGGATGGAGCCCCACATCGGGATCTCTGCTCAGCAGGGAGCCGACTCCCCACCCCCCGCCTATTAAAAAAAAAAAAAAGATTTCTGAGGTTGCATGGGGCTCTAGGCAGATATCTGAGAGCCCCACACTGAACTGTTATACGGGATCAGCGATAAAGTTCTAGCACATCAGCAAATGACAGTGAAGGGACTAAGACACAGCTCAGTGGTAGCTTTGAAGGACCAATGACCAAGGGATAATTGAGGTGACCGATGTCTCAGAGGATGCCAGTGTGCACAGGCAACCAAGACCAATAGCCCTTTCTCTCCATGAACTGGTACCATGGAAACCATTCTCCCCACTGCCTTCCCTCCAGAACTTCATCATGATGCCAGGCTTTCTGGAACCTTCTAACCACCCAGCAAAATAAGGACTCAAAATAAGAAATAAAGTTGAGTTCTAGAAATAAAGGTGCATTTCCTGAGCACTTGAATTGGGGAAATTAAATTCATGCCTACCATATGTATCCTGATACTTCCTCCTTATTACAAAGTTCCTAAATAGGTAATGCTCTTCCCACATTATAGGAGATGAACTAGGTTCAGAGAGAGTCAGAAATTTTCTAGGCTAGCAAGAGACAAAGCCAGGACTCACCCCAAGGTCCCTCTTACCCCACAGCCAATGTTCTTTCTACCAGACCATTTTGCTCTTTCAAAAAGTTTGGCAAAGAAGAGGAGTGGTAGCCAATGGCGGTTGGAGGTGATGGGATTCTTTTGAAAGAATGAGAGAAATTAGACAATATAAATGGGGAAAGGGAAAAGAGCCAGTGGAGAGAAAGAGACTGAAAATGAAGGAAAAAGGAAAATCATGTCCCAAGAGATGATTCTATAGGATGTGAGAAGAGAAGAAAGATAAAGGGCTAAACCTTGAATGGAAGGTGGGTGCTTCCCAAAGATAGGAGAGAACACAGAAAGGCTTTGCTTGGGTAGAGTTTTGTAGGCAGGAGGGAGAAATTTGACAATGCTTGTAGGATGCATGTGGAATGAAGCTGGACCGTAACTGCTTGCATCCAGTGCCTTGAATGTCAAGTGCTATATATCATGAATTTGATCAAGTTCCTTCAACACTGCAGTAGCGTCAGGCCCAGATTTGCAATCCCCTCCTCACAGGACTGAAGCAGACATTTCTCCAGCTAGGAATGTTGGTCCCTGACCCTTCTTAATGGTGTCCCCCTGAGGAATTGACCAGAGCTGAGAGAGCTACTTGACCCCAGATGACATCCCCTTCCCAATGACTCTTCAGTCCCAGGTCCCGTGGTCCAGCCCCTTGCCTCAGGTCAGGGAAAATCTACAGGGCCACATACACACCCCCCCCCGCCGCCCCCCGCAACCCGCACTGCTCCCCAGCGCCATAGCATTCTGCCCTGCCCTGGGATCAGCTGAGGCCTTTGTTCCCGTGACCTGCTGACTTCCCTCTGCCCAGCCCTCCACCTGCATTCTTCGCTCCCCACACAGGCTTCTGTCCCGACAGTGCTCCCCAAAAACTTCCTGCGGGCCAATGTCTGTTGCAGTCTGTGTCACTGGGAAAGGAACCGGGGCGGGGGAGGGGGGGGACACCAACATGCCTTGGGGAAATCAAGGTTTTGTGAATGAACAGCTCTGTGGAGGGCAACAACCTCCTTTTTTTCTGCCCTCTTTTTTTCCAGGCAGATTAAAATGACACTCCTGACTTCTCTCATCCCTTCCTCCCTTGTTCCCAGAGATTCATCTGATAAGGGAGTCTGGGAGGAAGTCACTTGGCCCTTAGGCCATTTTGGGGTGCCTCTGGAAGATAAGTCACCTTCCTCTTCATGCCAAAAGAGACCCGCTTTGCAGGCATGGCCTGTGGCTTTCTGGTTCTGGGACAAAGTGTTAGTGATCTCACCTGCCTACAGGCCTAGATTCACTTTCTCCAGCCCAACCTGATTCAAAGGGGCTGTTTTCTGGTCCAGGGCCTATCTTTTGTATTGTGTTTCTCCCTTGGGATCCAAACTCACAAAGAGGAGAGGGAGAAGCTGTTTCACTCCCTGAAAACTTCGCCCCTGTGGCACTTTTGGAAGGGGGGAAAAGAAAACACTAATCAGTGTTTGGGTGGCTTTTGAGGGCAAGAGCTGGCCAGAATGAGAAGGCACCTGAAAAATAAATGTGATGGGGAATAGAAGATAAAGAAAAAATATAATGGTTGCAACATTTGGAAAATGTCCCTGATCTCTAGTCTTCCAGGCAAGGCTGTTCCCGCCTAAGAGGAGTGAGCCACCAACAGAAGGTACCCAGGTTCCCGGTCGCTAGATTTAAATAATTGTTCTTTGATTCTCCAAATTTGGAGCTTAATTCAAAAGACTGGCTCCGTCACAGAGAAGAACTGCGTCAACTTTTTGCAGAGATCAGTTTTGTCATTAATTTAATTACATTTTATTACCAAAAGGTAAGTATGCCAAATGGATCCACATATCAAAACCTCTACTGTAGATTTACAGGAGTGATGGTAAGGGTGACACTATTTTTATTAATGCCTATTTTAAAATTATCTTAATTTGATCTCATTTTACCCCCAAGGTACCCTCCCAATTAATTTTTCAGGCTTAGTCTCAAATTAAGGATGACTCTGAAATGTTGTCCATAAACCAGACATTAGGTAAGATTTCGTTGGTTTTGAGAATAAAAAAGGCTAAGGGACATTTACATTTTAGACCAACTGGGTGTTTTGGGTGTCATATTTTGCAGTTTCCACATACTTCTGATGTTCATTTCTGTTATCCCATACCAGAAGGAACCAGGTTACAAGGGCTAGAAACCATGTATCTGGCCCTTCTCATCTGTTTGGGTTGAGACTTCTAGGGTACCTTTAAGTATTGATTAAATGAATCCATAAAGCATTTGTTACTTGCCAGTTATATTACTTATGGATAATGGTACTATTGGGGTCCCTGGGTGACTGAGTCTGTTAAGCGCTGGCTCTCAGTTTCGGCTCAGGTCATGATCTCCCAAATGGTGAGATCGAGCCCTGTGTGGGGCTTGAGAATTCCCGCCACCTGCACTTCCCGCACCCCCACTCCCTAAATCAATCAATCAATCCTTAAAAAAATGGTATTATCCGTTTCCTCGAAGGCATTCAGATTTCCTATAAGAATGAAAGCAATGCAAGTGTAGTTTTCCGCCGCTTATAATAAGGTTACAAGGTGCAGGAAATGGGGGGGAAAGGGTCTTCAACTTCTCATCTTACTGTAATATTCGTAGCCCTCTATGATAGGATGAATGTATGAGCTCCCAGAACGACTCTGCTCTCAGAGGTGATGATGGGTTTTCTCTGAGCTATCGACACTCGTACCTGGGCCTCTTGTGATCAATGACACACAATTTGGAGACGGCTGACTGGGGTTAATGGTGCAATCTGTGGCTTTGGAACAGAGTTCTTCTCTATGTGAAACTAATTGGCCCATATGGGGATTAAACTGGTAACAGTGTCCTCATTTGTCAACCCTTCTATTCAGTGTTTGAGTCTGGTTGCTCTTGAGCCCTGCCCCCAATTCAGCCAGTGCGTTTTCATATCATAATATCCTAACTTGGGAAGGAGGAAGAGGTAATTTTTTAAAATATACAAGCAATTCATCAACCCCAACCACTGTAAGAAAATCGTTAAAAATGAAATAATAATTACACGATTGCCAATTATTCTTCGGTGAATATCCCCGAGCTGCAGGAAACAGAACAGGAGGCCAGTCTGCTTCCCATTAGGAAGCTTACTCCATGGCACATTCCAGAATTACTTTCGAAATTGTCAAGACATGCCTTTAGAACACCCTCCTTCCTGCCCAGTTATCACCCTAATAGTCTCGGCTGCCCCAAACCATCGGCTTTCAAATGGACCTGACCTCTTCTCCTCACCTTTATTTATCTTTGTTTTGATGTTCAACAGAGAGTTTTCTTTACTCCTGATCCCAGAATATTTTTAAAATACATTTACCAATTACACAATTAATGTCCCGACTTTGAAAAAACAAAACCCCGCATTCGTTGCCACAAAGTAGAAGTCCATCCTTCAATACAGACTTGAACTCAGACTTCCAATTAGACTGACGACATACTTCAACCATACAGCACATTTAAATTCAAAGCTTCTTTCTGAAATTTTCTCTCATTTTCTTCTTGATTAACCTGATGACTTCCTACAATTCAACTGATTTTTAACTAATGCACATAAAAACAAGCCCCAGGTTGTCAATTAAGTGTGCTATGGTTGAGCCTACAATGTAGTAGAAATGAAAAAGCCAAACTTGTAAAAACACAGGCAACCAGGGGTGAGGGGATAAGACCAACGTTGAAGACTTTGAACTTGCAATGAGTTGTAAATAGGCCTTAGAGATCTTTTTTTTTAAAAAAAAAAAAGATTTATTTATTTTAGAGAAAGAGCTAGAGAGAGAAAGAGAGAGAGCACGCGCGTGAGCACAGGCGCACAAGTAGGGGGAGGGGCGGGGGGAGAAGAAGAGAGAATCGCAAGCAGACTCCCTGCTGAGCGGAGCCCCAAGGAGTGGGGATTTTGGGGGAGGGGGTTGGGGCTTAATCTCATGACTTGAGCCAAAATCAAGAGTCTGACACTTAACTGAGCCACCCCGGTGCCCCAAGCCACAGAGTTCTAAGGCACAGTGTAATGACTGCAGACAATAATATTATATTATATATATACTATATATTACTATATATATATATAAAATACTAATCATGTAATATGATAAATATTGCTACAACAGCTATCATCACAGCATGTAAGTGTATCAAAGTACACATTGTACACCTTAAATCTACACAATGCTGTATGTCAAATATATGCAATTAAAAAAATAAATGGGGAGAAACACAAGAAATGGGGGCGTTAAAGGGGAGGTAAATAGGAAGCTCACAGGGGACAGATAATGAGAAGGGAGAGTATCAAGGTGACCACATTTATATGCCATAGAAAAGCATTTTCTTTACTCTTGGAGGCTATTTCTTCCTGCCCAAAAGATTGTTTAAATAAGTGAATTTTATGCAGTTATAGAAACAGTGAGCATTTCCCACAAGTAGTGATAAAGACCCACACTCAGGGCACCTGGGTGGCTCAGTCGGTTAAGTGTCTGCCTTCCACTCGGGCGATGAGCCTGGGGTCCTGGGATCGAGCCCCACACTGGGCTCCCTGCTCAATAGGGAGTCAGCTTCTCCCTCTCCCTCTGCCTGCCACTCCCCGTGCTGCTGCTTCTCTCTCTCTCAAATAAATACATGAAATCTTAAAAAACAAAACAAAAAAAAACCCACACGAGAAAGGGACAGAGTGGTGTGGACCACTAGACTTGACAAGGAAAGAAGTTATGTGGACTGCCTCTGAAAAAAGGTCTCATCTTAGTCCTGCTGGCAGAGTTTTCACAACTCCTTAGTGAATGGAAATTGGAATTTAACATTAAAACTATAATGTTTGTAATTTGTCGGAATATTTATATCTGCTTAAACCAACATTTGATTCTCTTATCTTTATAAATCTTTATTAAAAGGACTGCTTTCAAGAAATATGTGTAGGATATACACTACCTTATTATAGTAATCAAAATTCTAATTCCAAGATGACTCAAAAATCAGCTCAGCAGCTTTCCTGAGAAAAGAATGCTTTATTTAGTTAGAGGATGCAGTATATTACATTTGTATGAGGGAGGGGGAGCGACATTGAACCAATATGTATGAAATGGATGCACACAGACTTTAAGTCCTCTATTGGTTTATATTCCATTTTTAATTGTGAAATATAATATTTATGCAGGAAGCACATAAAACATGTATATAGGTTGGCCAATAATGTTAAAGTAAACACCTATATAACCACCATCCAGGTCCAAAAACCAGAACATGAATCCAGTGAGCTCTCCCTCAAACTTAGCCCCCTTCCTTTTAGAGTAACCACTGCCCTCCCTTCTGAAATAATAATTTCCTTGGTTTCCATTATAGTGTCTCTTCCAATTTATCAGCCCGTAAGTTCTAAGTTTCTTTTCATTTCACTTTCTCCTTTGTTCTCAATATTATGGATTTAAGATGCATCCATATTGTTTTGAGTAGCTGTTGTTTTCCCCCCATTTTTGGACTATATAATATTCCATTGTGTAAATATATGTAAATATGTAAATATATATAAATATGTAAATATATGATTTTTAAAAGAGTATATCTCTTTCATCTAAACTCTCACATTTAATGACAAAGTTTTTAAAAAAAATAACATCTCCTTATTTTGTTCTTAATGCCTGAAGAATCTGTAATGCCCCCCTTTTTCATTTTTTTTTAAAGATTTTATTTATTTATTTGACAGAGAGAGAGAGAGAGAGCACAAGCAGGCAGAGGGAGAGAGAGAAACAGGCTCCCCACCAAGCAAGGAACCCAATGCAGGACTTGATCCCAGGACCCTGGGATCATGACCTGAGCCGAAGGCAACCGCTTAACCAACTGAGCCATGCAGGCGCCCCTCTTCTTCATTCTTGATACTAGTTATGTATGGGCTCTTTCCCCTTTTCCCTCTCCCCCTCTCTTTTGCCTTTCCCTCTCCTCCTCCCCCTTTCCCTCCCTCTCCCTCTCCCTTCCTGTCTCTCTCCCTCTCTCTCTCTCCTGCTTGATTCTCACTAGGGGTTTGTCAATTTCAACAACATTTTAAAAAATACAACTTTTGCAGTTACTTATTTTATACTTGTTTTGAAATTCATCAATTGCTGCTATCTTTATTACTTTCTTCTAACTTTCTTTGGCTTTATTTTGCTGTTCTTTTTCTAATTTCTTTTGGTGGTTGATGAACTCATTCATTTTCAGTCTTTCTCCTTTTTCAGTATATGTATGTAAGGCTATACATTTTTTTCTCTAATACTTCTTTAGCTTTGTCTTATATGCTTAAGATGTTGTATTTTTATGCTCTTAGTTCAAAATAATGTTTGTTTATGGTCTGATTTTTTTTCTTAGAATTAGGCAGAATTTCTTAATTTTCCCAAAGATTACTTTGTACGGCTTCAATCCTTTCTGATTTATCGAGACTTACTTCGTGTCTCAGCTTTTACTCAATTTTTATAAATATTCCCCATGTGCATTTGAAAAAAAAAAAAGTACTCTGCAGTTGGTGGGTGTTGTGTGCTATATATCTACACATGCCCAAAGGCAAATCTTTAAAAATCATATTGTTAAAATCTTTTATATCTTTACTGATTCCTTTGTCTCCATAGTCTCAGTTACTGAGAGAGGTATATTAAAATCTCTCATTATGGTGTGAACTCACCTCCTTTTCTTGAAGTTTTGTCAGTTTATCATTTATATGTTTTAAGGAAACATACAAATTTAGAATTCTTATCTCTTCCTGGTAAATTGTACCTTTTATCATTGTGAAGAGACCCTTTATCTCTAATAATGCTTTTGATCATTATGTACATAATGAGAGAGAAAGAGGGCTATCAAGCTCAATACACACACATTCGAATGTGTATATACATATGTGTGCATGTGTGTATTTTAAATGTAGTATGTATACGTGTGTGTGTGTATGAAGGTATAGCAGCCTACCTTTGGTTAGTATTTACATGATTTTTTTCATCCTTTTACCTTAAATCTTTCTTTAAACCTTTTTGTATACTTAACCCTTTGCAAAGGTTTAAGAAAATGGAATCTGTCATTTTTCTCCTGTGACCAGAGAATTTAGTTCATTTATATTTTGTGTAACCGTCAACAAAATTCGATTTTAAAAAAATTTGTTATCCTATTTGGTACTTTCTATTTGGTCTGCCCCTTTCTGTAGCTCAGCAGATCCCAGTTCAATGCAAGGGCATAAGGCACTAAGGCTCCCTTGTAATAAAGTCGGTTTCCTGCCCAGGAAGGTCCTACTGTTGTTACAGAGCCAAATTGGTGTCCCTGCCTTCCTCCAAGTCCCTCATAAACACATAAAATCACATAGGACAGGGTCCTTCCACTGGGTCTCCTCCAGCTGGCCTCTGTCTGGGATGATGAGCAGTGGACCTTGGGTGGTATTTTCCGCTGCTCTGTGCTTCCCAGCCTGTTATGCCCATGGTACATACGTGTATCCCCTTTGCCCAATACCTTTCTTCTTTTTCACCGATTTCTTTCTCTATATATGTATTCTTGGCTCTGTATTGATTTGGTGATTACTCTTTGTCTATTATTTTAGTAATTACAATGTGGAAAATCAATATACTCATGTCTAAAGTTAATCAATACCTTTATCCTCCCCCGAGGTGATGTGGGGGGAGGGGGGCAAAAAAGACAATAAAACAACACTTGAACCTTTTCCCCTCCATAGTTATCAAACTAATATATTTTTGCATTTGTGCATCTCCATCAAATATCTTTTTAAAAAATCCCTATGATACATTACTAGTAATGTTTTATGCAACTGGTGATTGTTTTCTTTATCCAAATATTTACCATTTTTTTTCTTTCCATTCTTTTTCACATCTTGAATTGTCCTTCTTCCTTCCAGAAGCACAACCTTTAGCAGAGTGCTTCTTAAACTCTTTGGGAGAGAACCTGTTTTTGTTTTTGTTTTTTCTTTTAGTCATCACAGAATAATTTTTTTAAAAGTAAAATAACATGAATTAATGGAAAAATTAAATGAAAAAAGTGAAAGGCACAGGGCCACCTGGGTGGCTCCATTGGTTAAACATCTGACTCTTGATTTTGGCTCAGATCATGATCTCAGGGTTGTGAGATAAAGACCTGCCTCTCGTTCGGTGCTCAGAGCGGAGTCTGCTGAGTCTGCTTGGGATTCTTTTCTCTTTCCTCTCCCTCCCATGCTGCTCCTTCCCCTGTGCACATGCTCTCTCTCTTTCTAAAAATAAACATAAATAAACTCTTAAAAAGAAAGAACAGTACAAAATATAAGCCCCACATTTTTATTATTAGTTTCGATAGACATCAAAGTACTCTGTCAAATTGCTGTGTGTTTTCTGAATATACATTCCTGGTTCCTGGACTCTTCTCGTGGGCTGGCGTTAGCCCACGGGCCACCCTCTTGGAACTACTGCTTTTACATTGTCCTGAATACCTCCCTGCTAGCAAAGTACTCTCAACTTTTATGTGTCCAAAAATGTCTTTTTAAAAACTCCCCATTTTAAAAAATGAACTTTTTACTGTAGTACATTATACATACATGCTGAATACCATACATTAGTTTTGCTTGGTTTTAGATTTATTTAAGTGAAATCATATTATATGTTTTTTAAAAAAAGATTTTATTTATTTATTAGACAGAGAGAGAGATCACAAGTAGACAGAGAGGCAGGCAGAGAGAGAAGGGGAAGCAGGCTCCCTGCTGAGCAGAGAGTCCCATGCGGGGCTCGATCCCAGGACCCTGAGATCATGACCGAGCTGGAGGCAGAGGCTTAACCCACTGAGTCACCCAGGTGCCCCAATATTATATGTATTTTTATTGATTTGGCTCATTTCTGTCAGAATTTTTTTGTGATATTATAGGTACAATATTTTGCACCTTGTCATTCCTGTATAGTATTCCACTATAGGACTCTGTCTTCTTGAGAAATAAAATCTAGTCCACCATCGATGGACATTTACATGTTTTCAGTTTGCTGCTGTTATCGAGAATGCCTCCATGAACATTCTTGCACGTCCCTTGGTACACGAATGTGTTTCATTTAGGTAGATCCCTAGGACTGGAGATGTCGAATCATTAGCTATATGTATGCTAGGCTTTGCCGTTAAAAGAATGCCTCATGTGGAAACTCATCCTTACCGGAAGCCAGCCCTTCTGTTACTGCATGTAGATTTTTGCAATAAGGGAAAATTTCTCTCTCTTTTTTTTTTAAGATTGGTTAATAATTCTTGCTTAGGATTATTCAGAATTCAATATAAATTTTCTTAAGTTCCAAACTTGTTTTGAGTACAGTAGCTCTGCAACATATATGTGTATACATATTTATGAACCTAACGATTTACAGATAAATTGTTATATTTGTCTTATGTCTCACTAATGAATGTTATTTTGCATTATTTTTCCATTTGATAAGTAACTCCTATTCCAGTGACCCACCTTCATTGGTAGAGTATGGAGACAGTCCTGAAGATAAAATAATCATGTAACATCTTACGCTTCTTTATTCTTTTGTTAGACCATGAACGTGATAACCCTGGCTGCCCTGTTATACTTATTAATAGTATGGGAGATAAAAAGGTCAAAGACTGTAATCCTGTGAGCACAAAATAAGAAAAATCACTAAGATATTCCTAAAGCCAGAAAGACTGGGAAGAGATTAACATGAGGAACTGTTGCAAATTTTGTAAATATAAAGAAGTCCAGGGAAGCATGCTGATATCAAGTACCATTTTAGGACAATTTCTGTCAAACAAAAGGAAAAAAGGAAGTAAGTATGGCTTGAGGTCATTTGCTCATTAATTTCTTCAGAGCATTAAGAAAAAGGAGGCTTAGGATTATTAATTTGTTTTCAAGAAAAGACTGTGAATAAATATATAGTAGAGCAGAATGGATGAAGGATTAAAGACTTGGAACTTTGGTTTGCATCCCAGCTTTGCTATGTGCCAGCTATGGGAGATTGGGCAAATACATAAGGAGACTTCAGTTTTGTCGTCTGTAAAATGGAGATAATATTAGTACTTAACTCGATGGTCGTTTCTAGTTAACATGAGAGATTTGTAAACTATGTAGCAGAAGCCTGGGTCACAGGTGTATTGCCTTAGTCTCCTGTGGGGATTTTTCTAAAATTTTACTCATCAGTCACATTTTTAAAATTTGGATTTCAAACTTTATTCCCCTAAAATGAACTTTATCAGGCATTACTTTTATAAGATATAAGCGCCTATTTTAAGTATAGAATTCTAAATTTGTGTAAAGGTATAGATCTCTAGAGCCACCACCACAGTCAAAATAAAGAACATTTCCATTGCTGTACGAGTTTCCCTTGTGCCTCTTTGCATCAATTGCCCACTCTACCTCCACAGTCCCAGATAACCACTTAGCAGCTTTCAGTAATTACCGCTTTGTTTTGCCCTTTCTAGAATTCCATATAGAAGGAACCTTACAACATGCCCTCTATGGTACCTGGCTACTTGTGCTCACCATACCGTTATCCAGGTACCTGTGTGGTGTGTACAAGTCCTTCATTCTCTGACACTGCTGGGTAATTACCCGCTCTATGGATCTAGCACGGTTTGTTTATTCATCCACTAAAGGACATTGTGATTGTTCCAGCTTTTGGCTATTATGAACCAAACGACACTGCACATTTCTGTATAGGACCTTGGGTAGACATATGTTTCCATTTCTCTCTGGTAAATACCAAGGAGTGTAGTAGTTGAGTCATGTGTATCGTACGCTTACGTCTATAAGAAACTCCAGGGGTGCCTGGGTGGCTCAGTCCACTGAGTGTGCAACTCTTGGTTTTGGCTCAGGTCATGATCTCAGGGTTGTAAAATTGAGCCCTGCATCAGGCTCCATGCTCAGTACAGAGTCTGCTTGGGTTTCTCTCTCTCCCTCTCCCTCTGCCCCTCCCCTCGGTGCTCTCTCTCTCTAAAATAAATAAATAATAATTAAAAAAAGAAACTCCAATTTTTTTTCCCCAAAAGTGGCTGTACCATTTCACATTTCCACCAGCATGGGAATTCCAGGGGCTGCCCATCCTCACCAACACTCAGGTCATCAGTCATACTAGTTTTCTCACCATTCTAGTGGGCATGCTCTGTTATTTCATTGAGGTTTTCTTTTTTCTTTTCCCAAGATTTTTATTTATTTATTTGAGAGAGAGAGAATGAGTTGGGGGGAGGGATAGAAGGGGAGGGAGAGGGAGAAGCAGACTCTCTGCTGAGCAGGAGCCCGATGCAGAGCTTGTTCCCAGAACCTTGGCATCATGACCCGAGCCCAATGCGGACACTTAACCAACTGAACCACCCAGGTTCCTCAAGGTTTTCATTTCATTTCATGATGTTGAGTGAGTATGTGAGTATGACGTTGAGCATTTTATTCATTTTATTCATGGACATATCTTCTTAAATCACGTGTTGATTTCTTATAAGAATGTTTGTCTTGTTATTAAGCTATCGGGCACATTACACGTTCTGGATGCAAATCCTTTGCTATATATATGAATTGCTAATATTAGCAAATGTTTTCCTCTAAACATTTTGAAATTTTGCCAATTGCAATTAGGGCTATGAGCCATTTTAGGCTAATTTTTTTGTATATAGTGTGAGGCAAGGCTTCAGGTTCAGGTTCATTTTTTTTTTTCCCTCATGAAAAAAGTATTCATGTGGATCTATTTCTGAATTCTTTATTCTATCCTGGTGATTTATATGTGTGTGCTTTTCTAAGACCACACACCATGATTATAATAGTTTAATAGTAAGTTTCAAAATCAAGTAGTTTAAAGTTCTCCAACATTGCTTCTTTTTTAAACAATTGCTTTGTCTATTCCAGGTTATTGCAGTTTCCATAAAAATTTAAGTGTCATCTTGTCAATTCTTGCCCAAAAAAAAGATCATTTTGGGGTCTTGATAAGAATTGCACAGAATCTTTAGATCAATGTGTGTGGAATTAACATCTTAAAATTATTGAATTTTCCAATTCATGAACATTTTAGGTATTTTATATATTTAGGTATATTATATATATTTAGGTATATCTCAGAACTTATTTAGGCATTTAAAATTTTTCTTGGGGGGTCTAGATCACACCATTGGTTAAGTATACAACTCTTGGTTTTGGTTCAGGTCATGATCTCAAAGTCCTGAGATGGAGCCTGAGTCAGGCTCTGTGATTTGTGTCCAGTCTCCTCAAAAGTCTCTCTCCCTCTTTCTTTGCCTCTTCACCCTGTGCTGTCTCTCTCTTAAATAAATAAAGCTTTAGAAATAATTTTTTCCCCAATGTTTTTAGTTTCTATGTACATACATTTGTCAATTTTATCCTTAAGTAGTTTATGGTCTTTAAAGCTATTGTAAATGGTACTTTCTCATAAATTTACTTTTCTGATCATTTGTTGCTAGCATATAGAAATACAACAGATATTTGTATTTGATCTTGTATTACAAGACTTTGCCAAATTAGTTTACTGATTTCTAGTAACTTTGTAAATTCGATACATATATGATCATTTGCAAATAAAGACAATTTTATTTTTTCTTTCAAATCTGTTTACTTTTTATTCCTTTTCTTTGTTTATTATACTGGTTAGGACTTCCAATATAACACTGAATAGAAGCGGGGGAAGTGTGGTGAAGCTTTCAGTAAAATATTATAGGTTATAGATTTTAATTGCTGCTCTTTATAAAATTGACAGAATTTTCTTCTATTCTTTGTTTGCTAAGAATCTTTGTAATGAGCATATATTAACTTTGTTAAGAGATTTTTCTGCATCTATTAGAATACTTACTTGTTTTTTCTCCTTTGTTCTGTTAATATGGTGAATTATATTAATTGATTTTTGAATGTTAAACCAACCTTGCATTCCTTGGATAAATTCTAATAGGTTGTGATATATTATCCTTTTTATACATTGCTGAATTTGATTTGCTAATTTTCAAAAAGATTTTTGTACCTGTTCAAAAAAGATATTGGTCTGTAAGATATTGGTCTATTGTTTTAAAAAAATCTTCTTACATCTTGATAAGAATTGTATTAAATTTATGTATCAGTTTAAAGGGGCACCCTGGTGGCTCAGCTCATTAAGCATCTGACTCTTGATTTCAGCTCAGGTCTTGATCTCAGGGTTATGAGTTCAAGCATAGCTAAAAAAATTTTTTTTATGTATTTATCTGGAGAGAAGTGATCTCTTTATGAGATGTTAAGTCTTCTAGTTCATGAGTATTCTGTATCACCATTTATTTATATCTATTTCTTTCATTAGTTTGCTGTGTTTTTTGTTTGTTTCTTTGGTTTTTTGGTTTTTTTTTTTTTTAAGTTCTTGGCATAGAAGTCTTGCACATGTTCTGTTAGGTTTGCAGCATTCATATTTTTGGAGAGCTTGTAAATGGTATTATATTTTTAGTTTCAGAGCTATATGTTTATTGCTAATACCTAGAAATACAGTTGATTCTTTTAATGTTGGTCTGAAACTTTGATGATCCCACTTAAGAGATCTGTAAGTTTTTTTAATGAGATATAAATGTCACATAACATTATATTAGTTTTAGGTGTACAACATAATGATTCAATATTTGTATATATTATAAAATGACCACACACAATAAATCTAGCAAACATCTATCACGAAACACAGTTACAATATTTTTTTTCTTGTGGTGTGAAATGTTAAGATTTGTTCTTTTATCAACTTTCAAATAAACAGTATAGTATTTGCTATAGTCACCATGCCATGAATTACATCCTTACGACTTCTTTATTTTATAACTGGAAGTTTGTGTCTTTAGATAACCTTCACCTATTTTGTCCACTCTCCAATCTGTTCTCTGTATCTGTGAGTTTGTTTCTTTAGATTCCACATGTGAGTTAGGTCATATGGCATTTATCTTTCTCTGGCTGCCTTATTTCACATAGCATAATGCCTTCAAGGTCTATGTTACTGCCAATAGCAAGATTTCCTTCTTTTTATGGCTCAATAATATTCCACCAAATATATGCATACCACATTTTCTTTATCCATTCATCCATCAGCAGACACATAGGTTGCTTTTGTGTCCTGGCTACTGTAAATAATGCTGCAACGAACATGGGTGTAGATATCTTTTTGAGATAGTGATTTCATTTCCCTTGGATAAATGCCCAGAAGTTGAATTGCTGGATCATGTGGTAGTTCTATTTTTAATTTTTTGTGGAACCTCAATACTGTTTTCCATAGTGGCTGCCCTATGCTAATTTACATTCCCGCAACAGTGAACAAGAGTTCCCTTTTCTCCACATCCTCACCAACACTTGTAATTTCCTGTCTTTTTGATAATAGCCAGTGTTCTGCAAATTTTATTTATTTTTTTGTTGATTCCTTTGGAATTTCTACATAGACTACCATCTCATTTTCAAATAGGACAGTTTTTCTCTCTTCCCAATGTCTTTTATTTGTTTTCTTGCCTTATTATGCTTATTAGAACTTCCAGTACTAATTATGTTGAATAGCAGTAGCAAAGTGGACAGCTTTACTTTATTTCTGATCACAAGGAGAACGAATTGAGGCTTTCACCATTAAGTATGATGTTAGCTGTAAGTTTCTTGTAGATATTCTTCACCAAGTTAAGAAGTTTCCTTCTATTCCTAATTTTCTGAGAGTTTTTATTATGAATGTCTAGTGAATTTTGTCAAGAACTTTTTCTTCATCAATTTATATAATGTCATGTTTTTTCGTCTCTAATCTTAACATAGATTACATTTAATGATTTAAAGCATTGAACCAGTTTTGAATATCTGGAGTAAATCTTCCTGGGTCGTGATGTATAATTCTTTCTATACTTTGTTGAATTCTATTTGATAGCTTTGTTGTTGTTGTTGTTGTTAAGGATTTTTATATCTGTTTTTGTGAGAGATATGGCTTGTAGTCCTCGCTCTCTCTTTTTCATACCGTTTTTGTCTGGTTTTGGAATCAGTGTCATATTGACTTTATAGAAGATCTAACAAGTGTTCACTTCATTTTAGTTTTCTGGAAGAGATTATATAAAATAGGTGTTAAACATTTGGTAGACTTTACCAGTGAAATAATTTGGAGATTTCTTTTATCAGAGTTTAAAACTACAAGTTCAATTTCCTTAATGGTTATAGGACTATTCAAAGCATCTATGTTACATTGGGTGAGTAATGATAATATGTACTTTTCAAAGAATCAATCCATTTCATCTTGAGTTGTCAAAGTTATATGTGTGTAGACTTATTATCCTTTTGATATTTGCAGGGTCTCTAGTTATATTGAATGTTTCACTCCTGATATTGGTAAATTGTATCTTCTCTCTTTTTATTCTTTGTCAATCTTGCTAGAAGTTTTTGTCTTTATTGATTTTTAAAAAATAGCTTTTTGTTTCCTTGATTTTCTCTATGGTTTTTCTGCTATAAGTATCATTGATATCAGCTCTATATTTATAATCTCCTTCCTTCTGCCTGTTCTGGGGTTATTTTGCTCTTCTTCTTCTTTTTTTTTTTAAAGATTTTATTTATTTATCTGACAGAGAGATCACAAGTAGGCAGAGAGGCAGGCAGAGAGAGGAGGAAGCAGAGAGTCTGATGCAGGGCTCGATCCCAGGACCCTGAGATCATGACCTGAGCTGAAGGCAGAGGCTTGACCCACTGAGCTACCCAGGCACCCCTATTTTGCTCTTCTTTTTCTAGTTTCTCAAGAGGGATACTTAGATTATTGCCTTGAGATTTCCTCCCTTGTCTAAGATAAGCATTTTGTGTTATAAATTTTCTTCTCAGCAGTGCTCTAGCTGCATCCATCCCAAATTTTGATATGTTGCACTTTCATTTTTTATTCAGTCATATAATTTTTAAAATATATTTAAATATTTTAAATATTAAAATATATTTAAAATATTTTAAAATTATCTCGCGAGTCCCTCTTTGGCCCACACATTGTTTAGATGTGTGTTGTTTAGCTGCCAGGTATTTGGCAATTTTCCCATTTTCTTTCTGTTAGTGATTTCTACTTTGATTCCACTATAGTCAAAAAACTTACAGGGTATGATTTCAATTCCTTTAAAAATTTCAGATTTGTTTCGTCACCCAGGATATGGCCTGTTTTGGTATTTGTTTTGTGGGCAGTTGGAAAGAATGCATTTTGCTATTGTTGGGCAAAGTGTTCTATAGATGGCCAACAGACACATGAAAAGATGCTCAACATCATTCACTATCAGGAGATGCAAATCAAAACTGCAATGAGATATCACCGCACACTTGTCAGAATGGTTAAAATCAATAACACAAAAAACAACAGGTGTTGGTAAGGGTGTGGAGAAAAGGGAACCCTCTTGCACTGCTGGTGGGAATGCAAACTGGTGCAGCCACTGTGGAAAACAGTATAGAGGCTTCTCAAAAAGTTAGAAATAGAACTATCCTATGATCCAGCAATCACACTACTGGGTATTTTCCCAAGGAATACAAAAACATGAATTCAAAGGGATATGCGCATGCTGATATTTATAGCAGCACGATCTACAGTAGCTAAATTATGGAAAAAGTCCAGATGTCCATTGACTGATGAGTGGATCAAGAAGTTGTGATATATATATACACACATATGTATACATATATATACATACATATGCATATACACACATACATATGTATACATATATATATACATTATACATTTATAATATATATATAATGGAATATAACTCAGCCATAAAGAGAATGAAATCTTGCCATTTGCAACGACATGGATGAGCTAGGGAGTATAAGCAAAATAATTCAGTCAGAGAAGAACAAATATGCGACTTCACTCATATGCAGAATTTAAGAAACAACAATGAACAAAGGAAAAAGAGAGAGAGAGAGAGAGAGAGAAACCAAGAAACAGACTCTTCACTATAGAGAATAAACTGATGGTTACCAGAGGGGAGGTGGATGGGGGGAGGCATGAGTGAAACAGCTGATGGAGATTAAGAAGGGCACCGGTCATGATGGTCACTGGGTGTTGTATGGAAGTGTTGAGCCATTGTATTGTATGTCTGAAACTAATATTACACCATATGTTAAATAATTGGAACTTAAATAAAAACTTAAAAAAATATACATGTCTGTTGTTGAGTTCTTTCATATTCCTGCTGATTCTCTGTCTAGTTATTTTATCAGTTTTAAGAAAAGTGTGTTAATATTGACAACTGCAAATTGTGGATTTGTCTATATATTATTTAAGTTTCATTATTTAAGCCCCATTTTGGGTTGCTACATCTTCTTGAATTGACTCTTTTGTCATCATGTAATGTCCCTCTCTATTCTTGGTAATTTTCTTTGCTCTGAAGTCTACTTTAATAGACTTCATAGGTAATTTTTTCTGAAATCCACTTTATCTGACATTAATGCAGCCATTTTTGTCTTCTTTTAATTAACATTTGTATGGTATACCTTTTCCCATCATTTTACCTTCCACTTACCTACATTATTATGTTTGAGTTGCTTTACTTACAGACAGCCCTTAGTTTGTTATGCTCTTTTCATCCACTAGGCCAATCTCTGTCTTTAATTGGTATATTTAGACAATTTACGTTTAAGGTAATTATTGATATTTTAGGGCTTAGGTCTATAATTTAATTTTTTGGTCCATGTTCTCTCATCTTGTTATTCCATTGTTTTCTTCCTGCCTTCATGTCGTGACTTGATTACTTCTAGAATTCCATTTTGATTTATCTATGGTATTTTTTTAAAGATTTTATTTATTTATTTGACAGACAGAGATCACAAGTAGGCAGAGAGGCAAGCAGAGAGAGAGAGGGAAGCAGGCTCCCTGCTGAGCAGAGAGCCTGATGTGGGGCTCAATCCCAGGACCCTGGGATCATGACCCGAGCTGAAGGCAGAGGCTTTAACCCACTGAGCCACCCAGATGCCCCTATCTATGGTATTTTTGACTATATAAGCTTCGTATAGCTTTTGTAGTGGTTGCTCATGTATAAAATTACATACACAAATAACTGTATATAATATACATGTATCACATACATATGCATATACTTCATGCATATAATTAATCACAGTCTACTGGTCTTGGCATTTTACTGCTTTGAGTGAAGTGTAGAAATCTTACCTCCTGTTACATCCCTTACACAATACTGTGTTAAATATTTCCACCACATACAGAGAACTAAGTCAGATAGTGTTATAATTTTTCAACCATGAAACACCACTTAGAAAACCCAAAAGGAGAAGGAAAACCTATTGAACTTACCATATTTTTACTCTTTCCATTCGTCTTCCTTTCCAATGTTTGAAGATTCTTGTATTATTTGTTTTCTATTTAAAGAACTTACTTCAGCCATTCTCTTAGGGCAGGTCTTTAGGTGATAATTTTTTAATTTTCTGTATTCTGAAAATGCCTTGATTTTACCTTCATTCCTGAAGGATATTTTTGCTGAATATAGGATTTGGGGTCAACAGATGTTTTCTTTTCGTGCTTGAAAAATATGCCACTTTCTTATAGCCTCCATAGTTTCTGAAGAGAAAACTCTGTGCTTTGAAATGTTTTTCTCCCATGTATAAGGTGATGTTTCTCTTTTGCTGCTTTCAAGGATTTTTCTTTCCTTTTAGTTTTCAGAAGCTTGACAATGATGTGTCTTGGCAATGATTTTTTTTTTTTTTTTTGAGGGGGGATTTCTTTTGCTTGGGGCTTGCTCAGCTTTTTGAATCTGTAGATTTATGTTTATGCCAAATTTTGGAAGTTTTCCATACAGTGTTATTGCTTTGAATATTTTTCGGCTTCATTCTATTTCTTTCTCTTTCTTTCTTTCAGATTTTATTTGTTTATTTGAGAGAGTAAGAATGAGAGAACACGAGCAGAGGGAGGGACAGAAGGAGCAGGAGAAGCTAGGCAGGAATCTCAACACGGGGCTCGATCCCAGAACCGCAGGATCATGACTGAGTTGAAGGCAGATGCTTAACCCACGGAGCCACCCAGCCACCCAGCCACCCAGCCTCATTTTCTTTCTCTTCTTCAGAATGCCGGCGACATGACTATACAATCTCACAGATCTCTGAGGCTCTGCTTTCTTTTCTTTTCAGTATCTTTTCTTTTTATTGTTCTAATTGGTCCATTATATTGTTCTACATTCAAGTTCACTAATTCCTTCCTCTGTCCTTCCTATTTTATTGTTGAGCACCTCCCTTGTGTGTTTTATTTCAGTTATGGTATTTTTTAGTTTGGAAATCCGCATTTGTTTCTTCTTTATATTTTCGATTTCTTTATTGAGATTTTCAATTCCTTTACTGAAATTATTTTATTTTATTTATGGGGGCAGGGACCCTCACTGCTGTTGAGTAGGGGAGGGAGGTTTGGCACCACACCAGGCCTCCACTGATACAGCAGGGCTAGGTGGGGGGAGGTGTGTCCCATTATTGCTGCCCACATTGACCTGCACTGACATGCACGTCATAGTCTGTTCAGGTGACCGTAATAAACTACCATAGACTGTGTGGCTTAAATATCAGCTATTTTCTAGCAGTTCTAGAGCCTAGAAGTCCAAGTTCAAGTTTCCAGCAAGGTTTGATTCCCAGTGAGAGCTCTCTTATTGTAGATGGCTGTCTACCTTCTTGCTGGATCCTCACATGGGTAAGTGAGAGGGGTTGAGAGAGAGAGAGAGAAATCTCTGGGTCCTTTCTTGTAAGGACACTAATTTTATCAAATAGGGTCCCACTCTTATTACCTCATGTAGCTTTAATTATCTCCTTATAAATGCTACCTCTAAATACAATCACATCTGGGGGTTAGGGCTTCAATGTCATAATATGAGGGGGATGTAATCCAGTCCAGAGTACGATGGGTGGTCGTGGAACTCCTGAATCCTCCTCTGACACAACCCCAGACGGGAAAGAGAGGAGCAGCTCATTAACACCATCTGGCGCAGCGTGACAAAGACAATGGGGATAGTTACTCTTGTGATTACCTTAGGTTATATAAGTCTCATCTTACCAGAATGGCGTGAGGCTCTCTTGCTGGAAGAGATGCATCATCATGCAAGGGGACCCATGAAGGGACACATGGCCTCTAAGCTTCAAGAGCAACACTGCTGATAGCCCACCAAGAATGGGGACCTCAGTCCTATAACTGCCAGCACCTCACAAATTTGGAGGAGCACCCTGAGCTCCAGAAAGGAAGTGGCCAGGCTGACACCCTGGCTGTGGCCTTGTGAGACCCAGGAAGGCCCAGCTAAGCTGAGCCTAGACCCTTAAGTTGCAGAAACTGTGAGGTAGGAACGTATGTCCGTGTCATCTCAAGCTGTTGACTTCGTGGTGGTTTGTCACTGCCTGAGATACCTAGTACAGCACTCCAATTTCTAAGTTTTTCCTTTATACGTGTGATCTCATCTCCCTGAACCAACACACCGCAGCGATGACATAAACAAGTGGAACGTGTAAACATTTGGGGGCCTGCTTGATGACTTGTCTGTGGCAGACACTGATAAAAACCCAGATTCATTTCTTGTCATATGAAGTAAGTCGGCTTAGCGGGGAATAGTCTGCGTTGCCAAAAGTTGGGGGAAACAACAAAGGGTAATAAAATTTAATATCAGAGGAGCTGGTAACAGATGGACTGTAGGCTTTACAAAAATGAATGTTGGAATCTCTAAGGTGAATGAATCCTTTATGACTAAAAACGGAAGACAGGTTTTTATAAGTAGACAGTGAACAGAATAAGCAAAGTTGAACTATCATGAAAAAGATCAAAAATAAAAAGTTAAAAGGAACAAATCTATGATTAGCATCAAAAAGGACATCTGTGCCGAGAAGTTAATCAAAGAGTCAAACAAAACAACTTTAATAAGGAAGATACCAGGAGCAATACGTCGCATGTTCAGGAACACGAAAGTCAAGACAAAATCTCTGTGGAGCAAAGGAGGATAATGCTGGCTTGGGCGCTAAGGTGACACCAAGAAACAAGTTTTCAGTCCAGAAGCACAAACATGTCTGTCATTTCTTGCCTATTTCAAAACTGCCAAGGAAGCTGGGTCCAAGATACAGCGTGAGTCTCAGGAGAGCCAAACATCATCTTATTTTCTCCTCAATTAAATCTTCTTGGGGAGCGACAAATGTTTCCTTTGTCGCTCACCACTCCAGGTGGGCCTTGTTAGCTCCCGGTTTGTTGCCAGATTGTTAAACCCACTGTTCAAGCGAGTGCTGTCATTTCCTCCTTCCCACAGTTGCTACCTCCACCCTTTGAAATCACAACTGCTTACCACTCCCACTCTCCCCTGCTCCTTGCATCTCCTCATGCGATTCCACATGGCCCTGGACGTGGAAAACAAACTCATTTACCCATCTGATGTCACCTCTCTCCTACATACTCCCCCAGCGAGGCTCACCTCTTCCCGGAAGGCAACTCTGAGATGATCTTCATGACAAATTTAGGAAGCCAAGAATCTACTTGTTGAGATCATCTATCTTCTATCTGAAGAAGGTCCACGCTTCCCCTCCCCTCCCAAAACACAACCCCCTCCTTTCTGTATGTCCCTGAGTCTTGACTGCTGAGCAAATAAATATAAATTACCAGCTCAAGAGGCAGGACGGAACCCATGAGAATAGGTTATAGGTAGTGTCTCTCTTGTTAGAGAAGAGCAGACATAATTCTTAGCTGATTGGTAAAAAAAAAAAAAAAGAAAAAAAAAAAACAAACAAAAAGCAGGAAAAAAAAAGTGTGTGGGAGCTTAGCCTCCAGTTTTGAAAAGGATATAATTTCATTGCTTGATTTAATGATCAATTCAAGAAATGCTTCTTGCATTTTAGAGGTGCTGGGCAGTGCTCTGTGCATTGTGCCAACGGGGGGAAAGGCAGACTTCCTAGTGAGTGCGGGTAATCAAGATTAAACATAAAGGGGGAAACACGGATTGTGCAAGTGTTTTCCAGGAAATGCAGAAAGTCTGGTGAGAAGGGAGGACTGAGTCAGGTCAGTGACGCCTTTTTTGCTCTTTTCCTTTTCTGGGTCTCTGATCTTCCCGTGCTCCGTTCCTGTTTGGCTTTCCTGCCCCTACTCTGTATTTTTCACTCAGAAGCCAGTACCCCCCGCTGCTTCTACCACAGCAAAGGAGCCCAGTTTGCGCTGTGTGTGTTCTGGAGTCAGAGTATGTCTGGCCTGGAATTTTGGCTTCTCCACTTGCTGACTGTGCGACACGGTGCAAATTTCTTCTCAGTTTCCTTGTGTATAAGGTGGTGATAATTATGGTTCCTGGGTTTTAAGGTGGTTGAGAAAATTAATGAAGAAGCAACATGCAAACTAATTAATACGGTGCCTGGCGTATTGCGCAAGTCAGCAGATGTTAGCGGTTTCTGTTCTTTCGTCCTGCTTGCGTTTAAGATAAGCTGCCTTTACAAGGGACGTGAGTGTGGGGGTAGGTGTTGATTTATGGATCAATGGCCCCCAAAGATCCAAACATCCCTGAGCATAATTAACTTGGAAATGTCGAATTGAAGAGATTATTGTTTTCAGTCACATGTATTTTTAAACGAATCTAGTTCTCTATAGCCCGTCACTTTGCACACGTATTAAAGAGCAGGTCAGTCAGTGGGATCACACTAGGGTAAAATTTAAAGAAATAGGAACACCTAGGGTCTGTCGCGCCTCCATAGTGAATCTCTTGGTGATCACTCTCTACCCCTGAGCCAATTTTCCTGGAGAATCCAACAGTAACCTAAAGAAGGAAGGAGGTCAAACTCAACCTGCACCTTTCAGAGTGAGAGTGCTTGTAGGAGATGCTAAGATTTGAAGCCTGATTGGCATTAAAAGGTTTCTGGGCTACAATACTCAGGTGCCCTAATTAAAAGGGGGCCCTGTGATTCTCTCTGATTCCATTCTGCTGGCCTCCTTAGGTTTGTGTGCAATATACTAGGGCTTCTCCGCAGCTCCCAGTCATTGGTGTCAAGGTCCCTGACACTCATTCTCTGCTTCACTTAGTTACAGAAGTGAGTCCCTGAGTGTTGTTAGGATATTTCCCTTTGGAACTCAACTTCTCAAGAAAAGATCACGGTCACACCACTGATCTCCATATGCTGGTCTCAAGAATCTTTTTTTTTTTTTTTTTTTTAAAGTTTAAAGGACATTCATCATTGGATCAATTGCTTCACGCTCTTTTTTTAAAAAAGATTGTTTATTTGAGAGAGAGACAAAGCACAAGCAAGTGTGGGGAGGGGCCGAGGGAGAGAGAATCTCAAGCAGACTCCTTGCAGAGCTCAGAGTCTGACGTGGGACTTGATCTCATGACTCTGAGATCATGACCTGAGCTGAAACCAAGTCAGCCACTTAAGTGATGTGCCACCCAGGCCCCCCCCACCCCACTGCTTCTCTTAAATTTGACTCTTTGCCCCATGAAGCTACAGCCATATAATTTCCAATCTGTGCACAATTTACTCAGTGGTCCTTTCTTTATACCGTTGAAAAGCATACCAAGATTCTCCTATATCAAATCTGTTTACACGACCTCCCTTACACTGGGTACAACTCCTTGAACAGAAAGACTGTGCCTTTTTCTTTGGTACCACACACCCAGAATAATGCCAGACACAGTTGGTGCTCAAGAATGGTCGATGACTGCTCAGTGCTTACATATGTTCATACATTTACTGCCGTCTACAGGAAGACTATTTCTTTTCCACACAGCAAGACCTGCTACACAAGTCTAATGACATGTAAAATTTGACAAGGTTTAAAAAAAATAGTCACATCAATGGCTTCATCACTCTTTTTAAGAGTTTAGTAGGTGGTATTTAGCTTAGCTGTGCAGGACAGTTTTCCTTCTGTGAAGGTTGTGTTAAATATTGAGATCGTTCCCAATATGGTGACAGGATGCAGTGGCCAGCCTGTGCTTGTGAGCGAACTGGAATATTTGATACAATTTGTACATCTGTATCACATGCCAGGCTCCATCCCAAGTCTGACTTGGTATTAGATTACACAGGTACAAACACAATAACATGCCGAAGGCTTGAAACGTGCATGGGGAGAAACAACTCACAAAATTTCAGCACAAAGCTAATAAGCCTTAATAAATATTTAAAAAATAAAATACAGTCCATCTGGGAGAAGCATATATTTTATTTTCATTCATTAGGGTGAGCCACTCAGTGACTCATGGTTCTGACTTCCGTGACTAATTTGAAAAATTAGTCATCTATGTGGTGATGTGAACATTGCAACTAAAGGTCTATTGTATTTTTGATTTGCATAATTAGTGAAGACTATCTATAAATACTAGTATTTTCCTAAAAATTGGAAATTATATAATGACAAAAGAAAACTCAAACTGATTATTAGTATGACGTGTACAAATTGACTTTCAAAGATCTCATATGCAGAACTTTAGTTGCAAGGAATGCAAGAAGCAGCAACAACTTTTTGACTAAGCAATGTTCTTTTTCCTTTTTGAAGATTTTATTTATGTATTTGACAGAGAGAAAGTGATGAGAGCACAGCAGGGGGAGTGGTGGAGGGAGAGGGAGAAGCAGGTTCCCTGCTTAGCAGGGAGCCTGATGCAGGACTGGATCCCAGGACTCTGGGATCATCACCTGAGCCAAAGTTAGATGCTTAACAGACTGAGGCCACCCAGGTGCCCCTAAAGCAATGTTTTTCATCTAAGCAGAAGATCAACAGGGGATTGCATTAAATGTGTAGATTGCTGTAGGTACCACAGACATTTTCACAATATTTGTTCCTCCAAACCATGAACATGAAATGTTTTTCCATTTCTTTGTGTCTTCCTCAATTTCTTTCATGAGTACTCTATAGTTTTCTGAGTAGAGATTCTTTGCCTCTTTGGTTAGGTTTATTCCTAGTTATCTTATGGTTTTGGGTGTAATTGTAAATGGGATCGACTCCTTAATTTCTCTTTCTTCTGTCTTGTTGTTGGTGTATAGAAATGCAACTGATTTCTATGCATTGATCTTGACACTTTACTGAATTCTCGTATGAGTCCTGGAAGTTTGGGAGTGAAGTCTTTGGGTTTTCTACATAATGTATCATATCATCTGCAAAGAGTGAAAGTTTGACTTCTTCTTTACCAATTCAGATGCCTTTTATTTCTTTTTGTTGTCTGATTGCTGAGGCTAGGACTTCTAGTACTATGTTGAATAGCAGTGGTGATAGTGGACATCCCTGCCGTGTTCCTGACCTTAGGGGAAAAGCTCTCAGTATTTCCCCATTGAGAATGATATTTGCCATGGGTTTTTCATAGATGGCTTTGATGATATTGAGGTATGTAACCTCCTTCCCTACATTGTGAAGAGTTTTGATCAAGAAAGAATGCTCTACTTTGTCAAATTCTTTTTCTTCATCTATTGAGTATCATATGGTTCTTGCTCTTTTATAAATTTATTGATTATTAATATTATATTGATTATTTGATTTGCAGATGTTGAACCAACCTTGTAGTCCAGGTATAAACCCCACTTGGTTGTGGTGAATAATCCTTTTAATATACTATTGGATCCTGTTGGCTGGTATTTTGGTGAGAATTTTTGCATCCATGTTCATCAGGGATATTGGTCTGTAAATTCTCCTTTTTGAAGGGATCTTTGGATTTGGGATCAAGGTAATGCTGGCCTCATAAAATGAGTTTGGAAGTTTTCCTTCCATTTCTATTTTTTGGACTAGTTTAATGGGAATAGGTATTTATTCTTCTTTAAATGTTTGGTAGGCTGTCTGGCCCTGGGCTCATATTTGTTTGGAGATTTTTGATGACTGCTTCAATCTCCCTACTGGTTATGGGTCAGTTCAGGTTTTTGTATTTCTTTCTGGTTGAGTTTTGGTACTTTATACATCTCTAGGAATACATCCATTTCTTCCAGATTGTCAAATTTGCTGGCATATAGTTGCTCATAATATATTCTTATAATTGTTTGTATTTCTTTGGCGTTGGTTGTGATCTCTCCTCTTTCATTCATGATTTTATTAGTTTGGGTCCTTTCTCTTTTCTTTTTGATAAGCCTGGTGAGGGGTTTGTCAATCCTATTAATTATTCCAAAGAACCAACTCCTACTTTTGTTGATCTGTTTTACTGTTCTGTTGGTTTCTATTTCATTGATCTCTGCTCTGCTTTATTACTTCTCTTCTCCTGCAGGGTTTAGGCTTTCTTTGCTGTTCTTTCTCCAGCTCCTTTAGGTGTAGGGTTAGGTTGTTTCTTTGAGGACTTTCTTATATCTTGAGAAAGGCTTGTGTTGGTATATGCTTTCCTCTCACGACCGCCTTTGCTGTATCCCAAAGATTTTGAACAGTTGTGTTTTCATTTTCATTTGTTTCCATGAATTTTTAAAATTCTTCTTTAATTTCCTGTTTGACCCATTCTTTAGTAGGATGATCTTTAGCCTGCGTGTATTTGAGTTCTTTCCAACTTTTCTCTTGTGGTTGAGTTCTAGTTTCAAAGCATTATGGTCTGAAAATATGCAGGGAATCATCCCAATCTTTTGGTACCATTGAGACCTGATTTGTGACCCAGGATGTGATCTATTCTGGAGAATGTTCCATGTGCACTAGAGAAGAATGTGTATTTTGTGGCTTTGGGATGGAATATATGTGCTGCCCATCTGGTCCAGTGTGTCATTTAAAGCCTTTATTTCCTTGTTGATCTTTGGCTTAGACAATTTGTCCATTTCTGTGAGGGGGGTGTTAAAGTCTCCTACTACTACTGTATTATTGTTGATGTCTTTCTTTGATTTTGTTACTAATTGGTTTATATAATTGACTGCTCCATGTTAGGGGCATAGATATTTAAAATTATTAGATCTTCTTGTTGGACAGACCTTTTAAGTATGATATAGTGTCCTTCTTCACCTCTTATTATAGTCTTTGGCTTAATATCTAATATATCTGATATAAGGATTGCCACCCCTGGTTTCTTTTGAATGTCCATTAGCACAGTAACTTGTTTTCCACCCCCTCACTTAAAATATGGAGATATCTTTGGGTCTAAAATGAGTTTCTTCCAGGCAGCATATCGATGGTCTGTTTGTTTGTTTGTTTATCCATTCTGATACTCTGTGTCTTTTGACTGGGGCATTTAGCCCATTTAAATTCAGGGTAACTATTGAAAGATATGACTTGAGTGCCATTGTATTGTCTCTAAGGTGGCGGTTACTGTATATTGTCTCTGTTCCTTTCTGTTTTGTTACTTTTAGGCTCTCTGCTTGCTTAGAGGACCACTTTCAATATTTCCTGTAGGGCTGGTTTGGTGTTTGCAAATTCTTTTTATTTTTGTTTGTCCTGGAAGCTTTTTATCTCTCCTATTTTTAATGACAGCCTAACTGGATATAGTATTCTTGGCTGAATATTTTTCTCATTTAGTGCTCTGAACATATTATGCCAGTCCTTTCTGGCCTGCCAGGTCTCTGTGGGATAGATCTGGTGCCAATCTAACATTTCTACCATTGTGTACTACAGTCCTCTTTTCCTGAACTACTTTCAGGATTTTCTCTTTGTCACTGAGACTTGTAGGTTTTACTATTAGATGATGGGGTGTGGGCCTATTTTTATTGATTTTGAGAGGAGTCCTCTGTGCCTCCTGTGTTTTGACGCTTATTCCCTTCCCCAGATTAGGGAAATTCTCTACTATAATTTGCTCCAATATACCTTCTGCCCCTCTCTTTCTTTCTTCTTCTTCTGGGACCCCAATTATTCTAATATTGTTTTGTCTTATGGTTTCACTTATCTCTCAAATTCTCCCCTCATGGTCCAGTAGTTGTTTATCTCTCTTTTTCTCAGCTTCTTTATTCTCCATCATTTTGGTCTTCTGTATCACTAATTCTCTCTTCTGCCTCATTATCCTGGCAGTAAGAGCCTCCATTTTTTTTTATTGCACCTCATTAATGGTTTTTTAATTTCAACTTGGTTAGATTTTAATTTTTTAATTCTCAAGAAAGGGATTCTCCAGCATCTTCTATGGCTTTTTCAAGCCCAGCTAGTGAGCGTCTTTTTAATAATCATTCTGAACTCTAGTTCTGACACCTTACTAATGTCCATATTGATTAGATACCTAGCCATCAGTACTGCTTCTTGATTTTTACTTTGAGATGAGTTTTTCTGCCTTGTCATTTTATCCAGAGAAGGATAGATGAATGAGAGAACAAAATACTAAAAGGGTATCAAGGACCCCAGAAAAAAAATATACACTAACCAAATCAGAAGAGACCCGAAACTGGGGGGAGAAGAAAGGGGAAAAAAAGCGTGTGTGTGTGTGTGTGTGTGTGTGTATAGACTGGTGAATAGAACACAGCCACACACTTGTTTTTGGGTATATTTTGGTCTGTTAGAAGAAAATGCCTCCCAAAATTTTAAAGAAAGAAAAGCTTATACACACACACACACACACACACACACACACAAATAAAAGTAAATATAATGAAAGGATGGAATATGACTGTAAAGATGAATATTACAAAAAATTTAAAAAAGGAATTGATAAGGGGCGCCTGGGTGGCTCAGTGGGTTAAGCTGCTGCCTTCGGCTCAGGTCATGATCTCAGGGTCCTGGGATCGAGTCCCACATCGGGTTCTCTGCTCAGCAGGGGGCCTGCTTCCCTCTCTCTCTCTCTGCCTGCCTCTCTGCCTACTTGTGATCTCTCTCTGTCAAATAAATAAATAAAATCTTAAAAAAAAAAAAGGAATTGATAAGAAGTTGGTTGAAAAAAGAAAGAAAAAAAGGAGGAAATAATGTGATCAGGCTGGAGACTAGAACAAAGCCATATGCTAGATTTAGGTTACATTTTGATTTGTTAGAAGAAACTATAATCCAAAATTTTGAAGAAAGAAAAACTTGTATGTATACAAAATATAAGGTTAAATACAATGAAGGGATAGAATATAACAATGGAAATTTAAAAATATATTTTAAAAGGGTATTGATAAGATAAAATAGTTAAAAAGGTTAAAATAGGAAAGGGAAAAATTAAAAAAATAGAATAAGAAAAATAAAATAAAATAAATTAACTTTCAAAGACTAAAAATCATGGGGAAAGAAAGCCATGAATTCTATGTGCTGCATTCGCTTTGCTCTGGAATTCCTCAGTTCTCAATGATGGGAGAACTTGGTCTTGGCTGGACGTTCTTGCTGATCTTCTGCAGGAGGGGCGTGTTGCTGTGATTCTCAAATGTCTTTGCCGGAGGTGGAACTGCACTGCCCTGCCTGGGGCCGGGCTAAGCGATCCGCTTGGGTTCGCGCTCGGAGCTTTTGTTCCCTGAGCGCTTTCCCTACCGCTTTGGAAGATGGGAATGAGGATGGCGGCCGCCCAGTGTTTGGACGGGGCAGCCGAGAGCTCGGCCCCCACTCCTCAGTGCACCTTGGAGAAAAGCTTTCAGGCCCTCCAGTCTCCCTGGTCTCTGCCGTGCTGGGAGCTTACCCGGCCTGTGACAGACTGTTTCTGTCTCTGGCCACAGCCCCGTTTGGAGTCCGCAAACCCAGCATATTCCTACCGCGCTCCTGTGTCACACCTCCTGGAGTAGGAAGGTGAGTCTCCCTAGATCTGCCACTTGGGGGGGGGGGGTTCCCTGCTTTAAGAGCAGTGGTCTGAATGTGCCCCCGATCATGGTTTAAGGTATCCCCGAGCTGAGAGCTCCCTCCTTGCTCCGTCTTTGGGGCTGGCTTCCCCCCTCCAATACCTGGGAACTCTGCTGCACTCAGACACGCCTGGTCTTTTTGTGACCTCACGGGACCTGAGACCAGGTCCAGGGCTCCACCCTCTGCTTAGCTTCTGGAGCGATGTCCCTCAGTAGAGCAGACTTTTAAAAGTTCCGATTTTGTGCTCTGCTACTCCACCACTGGCCCCTCCCCCGGGGGGGGTCTATCTTACCATATATCACCTCAGATTCACTTCTCTGCATGTCCTACCTTCCAGAAAGTATTAGCTTTTCTGTTCATAGAATTGCTGCTATTTTCTTTTCCATCTGTTGAATCTGTAGCTGTTCAGAATGGTTTGATAACTCTCTAGCTGAATTCCTGGGACACGATAGGGTTTAGGTCTCACTCCTCTGCCATCTTGCTCCTCACTTCTCCTCCCCCCACCTCTCCAAACTGGGCTAATTTTTTAATGCAAACTGCCTTCTTCTGTGAGGAGAGGAAATGTGTTGTGGAGCCATGGTGTGAGTTACAGTTGCTGAAAAGTCAATTGTCAAAAGACAACCTGCTCCAGATTCCCTAGTTTTAGATTTTAGGATAGAGAGGAGTGCTTGAGAACATGTGAGTCATGATGTGCTCTTAGTAATTTCAGTGGAACATCAGGGACAAAGCACTTGGTGTTACTGCTTGCATCTGGGTGGAATTAGAGCTTTCAGGGTTTACTCAAGAAGGCTTATTAATAGCACAGGGCTAAAGCGATAAGTGTGTGCCATGGACAGCCTTTGAGGAAATGAGCAATGCCAGCGAAGGGTTATCAGGACTTGCTGTTTGTTCTTCCTCTTGCTCTGGGAAACAGATGTATTGATCAGATTTTTAGAGAAAAAGAGCCTGCAGTGGGTTTACTGTGCTGAGATATGATAGCCCAGGAAATAGGCTGCCAGAAAGACCCAAAGATTGGCTACCCTGCACTACAAAGGGAAGGTTGTGACACAGAGGGAAGGGACAAGATATCAGCATTGATTTCTGATCTGATGTCTCTTAGCCTCTGAAGGTAACATTGCTGACTTTAAATATATCATATCCAGAATCATTATATTCCAAACTTAAGGTGTCGTGAATGAAAATAGTCTTAGAGATTAAGCACATTCTCTCTCCTACCCCAGCCACTAAATCCTCAGCTTTGTAAAACAGGCAAGAATTTTTTTTTTTTTTTTTTTAGGAAATGAATTTATTTATTTAACAGAGAGAGGGAGTACAAGCACAGGGAGCAGTAGGCAATAAGGAGAAGCAGACTCACTGCTGAATGAGAAGCCAGATGCGGGATTTGATTCCAAGACCCTGGGATCATGACTTGAGCTGAAGAGAGGCATTTAACAGCCTAAGCCCCTCAGGGGCCCCTAAAACAGACCGGAAATTAAAAACACTTTGTGTAGCTATGAAGTTGAGAAGAATGAAATACACATGACCGAAGATGTCAAACTGAAACTTAATGAAAATATAAATGGACACAATGTAAGTCACATCATATTTGCCTGTGTGTATGCCGTGACATTTCCTGTTGTTTTTTTTCCTTGACTGAAACATTATGTAGGGAAACACACTTAAGTAGGAGTAAATTTTTAAAAAAGAATTTTTTGACTGTCATAACTGTATAGATCAGGGAGCTAGCTTCAGGCAGAGCTGGATCTAGCTGCTCACATGATGTCATAAGGGTTCTTTTTCTCCATCTTTCAGCTCTGCCTTACTCCACATTGGCTTCATCCTCAGGAGTTTCTCTCCACATAATGGTTATCTCCACCCCCCACTTTATTTAAGCTTTGTAACCTCCAAAGAAAGCACGTTTCTCTTCCTAGTTTCAGCCAAGTCATGGAATGGACCCTCAGGCTTGGGTCTGGGGCCAGTAGTGATAGGATGCATCCAACTGGTCTGGCCTTGGTTCTCCATCCTTCGCAGGAGCTAACTGGACTGAAAGTGGGTGAGGGGCTCATTACCAAAGGAAAACCATGTCTTGTCATTGGAAAAGGGAAGGGTAAGTGCTGAGCAGACAAAGCAGCAGGTTTATGCTTCAGTTGGCAAATATGCTGAATTTATTTAAGGACATGAGATTTTTTCTTTTTTTTTTTCTAAACAAGTCTATCAGTCCTTTCCACTAAGCACAAGCAGCCCCTTCAGGGACCTAACTGTATGCTTGTTCAAATCATGTCACCTTTTCCTCAGCATAGTTTTGTTTTTGTCTCGAACCTCCATTTCTGAACTGCCTTCTGAATCAGTTAGCAAACTGTAAAATAAAAATTGTCTCATTAGGTTATAATTACAAAACATTTTTACATGAAATAGCTAACTATATTAAACAGATTCAGATTCTTTCCCACTGTTCGAGAATGAATATGCAAAAAAAGTTCTAAAAATGAAATTTAAAATATGATCTGAGTAGAAAAATGATTGGATTTAGACTGGAACCATGTGGTACTTACTTAGAAAGGGACAAAACTAGCTGGGGTAGATAAGTAATTTTTGACCGGGTCCTTGTCCTTAAATAAAGCTTGGCCTCACCGTCATTCTGACCACAAGTGCAAATGGAGGTAGGAAGTTCCTGAGCTGATTCCTGGGACTGAGTCTCTTGATGAGCATTTGGAAGATGGAATGGTTAAATACTCAGGACCAGCTCGTCTACCAGCACCACTGTCTAAAGTGCTGTGTTCCCCCATTCTCAATAATGCCAACAGTAGAGAAGGGTGCTTCTGAGCAGATGGTTGGACAGACTAAAGCATTAGTTTGCTGAGCCTCCGTGCTTGCTAATTAATTCTTCAGTTTACTAGGATTTAAAATGATTGTTCAAAACAAGACATCCCTTGGAATAAATGCTAGGTGAAAATCTCAACACGGTATTGATTACTAAGGTGGTTACTTCAAACAGCTGAGGGGTTGTCATTCAATAACAGAATTGCCTTACCTGCCCTCTTGGTTTAATTAAGTTGTTTTCAATCTGTAGGAAGATTATCTACAGTTTTAATTTTCGTGTTCTCCTGGATGGTGTTTTCCAATTTTCTTGTTAAAATGGTAAATGGGATTCTATAGCAGACTTCATTTTATAATTCAGATATATAATATAGTTGGCATTTATTACTGGGAAAGCAGAATGTGTAGGACTGTGTCTTGCATACCCCGAGTATTGAGAATTAAAAGTTGTAAATTCTAGTTTTGACACAGCTGCTTATGTTATCACATGTCACCATAACTTCTGGGTATTCCTTCCTTCCTGGGAAATATGAAAACTGAACACTGACCTATCTCTCATGCAGAGCAGTGAGAGTGAACTAATGTTGAGAGTATGTAGTATTTTCACTCTACAAAAGATTATGGAGGAAAAAAAGTGAAGATTTAAGATTTTTATTGTATGCAACTCTTCAAATTTATTAAAAGAGTTTTGAGCTGATTATTTTTTTAAATGATTTTATTTATTTATTTGAGAGAGAGAGAGCAGCAGAGGGAGAGAGAAAAGCAGACTTCCCCCTGAGTGCAGAGCCTGATCCCAAGGCCCTGAGATCACGAGCTGAGCTGAATTCAGATGCTTAACCAACTGAGCCACCCAGGCGCCCCTTGGGCTGATACTTTTTGTATTGGAAGTCTGATTTTGACAGCAGGTATATGCAAATGCAAACATTGAACTATTTATTTTGAGCACTAAAGGAAACCTCAAGAGCATTTGTATGATGAGACAGGCTCTCCAAGTTATATTATTCCCTCAGAATAACAAGCCCTTTTTGAAAGATGTAATAACTTGGATGGGTTGCTGGGCTATTGTTGTCATTTGAAAAAGGAGCACTATAATCCTAAGACCTGAAATCTAAAATAATTCAAGGCACAATCATTTTTAAAATCAGACACTTATGATAAAAATAGGTTAGTGGGTATAAATGAAGCAAGACACAAAGTCTTCTTTTCTTAGTCCATTTGTCTATTATCATTAGCATCTCTTTTTGGGAGGGAACTTTGGAGGACATTTGTAAAAGTGAATTCTTATGTTCTTTAAATCTGGTGAAGTGGGAAGGAGAATGTGATGAGAATATCAAAGGTCTAATTGGGACTAGAGAGGAGGATATTATATTTCTTAAATATGAAAGTTAGCATAATTTTTATAGGCTCAATAAAATGTGTAAGTTGTGAAAACTACCTGAAAGTGGGATTATCAACAAGCAATAGCAAACTAAGTGCTCTTACCATGATCTAAAACACAAAAATAGCTTCTCAGCTATTAAACATTTTGAAATGATCACTATATACCAGGTAAGAGGAGAAATTAATTAAGATTATATAAGATTAAGATACCTAGGAATAAACCTAACCAAAGAGGTGAAGGACTTGTACTCTGAAAACTATAAAACACTGATGAAAGAGACTGAAGACAACACAGAGACATGGAAAGACATTCTATGCACATCGATTGGAAGAATGAATATTGTTAAAGTTCCTATACCACCCAAGCAATCTACACTATGTACCCAATGCAACCCCTATCAAAATAGCATTTTTTCACAGAACTAGAACAAACATCCTAAAATCGTATGGAACCACTAAAGACCCCAAATAGCCAAAGCAATTCTGAAAAGCAAAGCTGGAGGCATCACAACTCCAGACTTAAGTTATACTACAAAGCTGTAGTGATCAAAACAGTATGGTACTGGTACAAAACAGACCCAGATCAATAGAACAGAATAGAAAATATAGAAATAAACCCACAATTATATGGTCAGTTAGTCTCTGACAAAGCAAGAAAGAACATTCAATAGGAAAAAGACAGTCTTTTCAATAAATGGTGATGGGCAAACTGGACAGCAACATTCAAAAGAATGAAACTGGACCACTGTCTTACATCATAATGTAAGAATTAATATATAGAAATAAATTCAAAATGGATGAGAGACCTAAATATGAGACAGTAAAACATAAAAATCTTAGAAGAAAACACAGGCAGTAACCTCTTTGATGTCAGCCATAGCAACTTCTTTCTGTGTATGTCTACAGAGGCAAGGGAAACAAAAGCAAAAAGGAACTACTGGAACTTCATCAAAATAAAAACTTCTGCATGGCAAAGGAAACAATCAACAAGACTAAAAGGCAATCTATAGAATGGGAAAAAGTATTTGCAAATGACATATCTGATAAAGGGTTAGTATCCAAAATATATAAAGAACTCATACAACTTTAAAAAAGAAACTGATACAACTCAACATTCCAAAACCAAAAAGTTCAATTAAAGAAATGGGTGGAAAAATAGCTTCTCAGCTTTTTTTTCTCCAAAGAAGACATACAGATGGCCAACAGACGTATGAAAAGATGCTCAACATCACTCATCATCAGGGAAATACAAATCAAAATTATAATGAAATATCACCCCATGACTTCAGAGTGGCTAAAATCAAAACCACAAGAAACAACAGGTGTTGGTGAGGATGTGGAGAAAAAGGAAATCTTGTGCACTGTTGGTGGGATTGTAAACCGCTGCAGCCATTGTGGAGAACAGTATGGAGGTTCTTCAAAACATTAAAAATAGAACTGATCTATGAGCCAATAATTGCACTACTGGGTATTTACCCCCAAAATACAAAACACTAATTCAAAGGAATACATACATCTCTATATTTATTGCAGCATTATTTACAATAGCCAAAACAGGGAGGCAGCCCAAGTGTCCACTGATTGATGAATGGATAAAGATGATGTTTTATATATATATATATATGTATACACACACACACACACACACACACACACACACACTTATGTATATATGTAACCAAATATTATTCAGCCACAAAATGGAAGAAATCTTGGTGCTTCAGGGACATGGATGGAGATAAAGAGTATAATGTTAAGTGAAATAAGTCAGTTAGAGAAGGACAAATACCATGTGATTTCTCCTTTTATGTGGAATTTGAGAAATGACAAATGAGCAAAGAAAAAAGAAAAGAGAGACAAACCAAGAAACAAGACTCTTAATGACGGAGAACTCACTTCTGCTTGCCAGAAGGGAGGTGGGTGGGGAATGAGTGAAACAGGTGATGGGGATTAGGAGCACACTTGTCGTGATGAGCGGTGGGTGACGCGTGGAAATGTTGAATCACTATACTGTACACCTGAAACTTATATAACACTGTGTGCTAAACTATAATGGAATTAAAATGTAAAAAAATCACAACAAACTTTAAAATATTGAAATAAAAGACTGAGACTTTTATTGTATAGAATTCTTTAAGATTTATTAAAGGGTCTTTGGTGGACCTCTTTTTATTCTAAAATTTTGTTATTGCAACTGACTTTGCTTGATGCTGTTTGCCCAAGTCATAAGCGCGGAGCCTCTCTGTTTGATTATTTGTTGAACTGAATATTTGCAAGTACCTTAAACTCACTATGTCCAAAACAGAATTCTTCACTTTCCTCTCAAACATGTTCTTTGCCAGGGGATCTTATCTCTATAAATAACATCCCATCCATCAGATATCCCAAGTCTGAAGCCTATACATTATTCTTGATTTCTACCTCTCCTTCAACCCCTCTTGTGTCAAGAACAGCTCAACCGGAGAAAAGAGCCACCAGAAGGTATTTTTACACTACACATATATTTTTTTAAGATTTTTATTTATTTATTTGTCAGAGAGAGACACAGCAAGAGAGGAAACATAAGTGGGGGGAGTGGGAGAGGGAGAAGCAGGTGTCCCCCTGCTCCCAGCAGGGAGCCCAATGGGGGACTGACTCCATCCTAGGACCCTGGGGTCATGACCCGAGCCAAAGGCAGAGGCTTAACAACTGAGCCACTCAGCGGCCTCTCAAAGGTCTTTGATCATTATTACATTTCTGTCTCTGATTTCCCCTTACTTTCTTAGCAGATTTGGACAAATGTCTGAAAACTAACTATGTATTTGATGTTTACATCACTTTCTTCTCTTTAGGCTATAAAAGGTGTTGGTTGGTGCCATTGCATTGAACAGATGTAGAACAGGAGGTGAAATTGGGGTAATTTTTAGCTTCATTTCCCCCATATTTACCCCGACTTGCAATATAACCAAGTCCCCGAATTGGTTAGCGCCCCTTGGGAACTTGGGAAGTGGTACTGAATATATTAGGTCCAAGTTTAACACATCCGTGCTGAAGAATGGAAGTCAATATCCTTCTTATCTGTGGTTAACATCTTTCTTACGGCACATCAGCTGAAATACTCTAATATTACTTAGCCACGTCTTTTGTCTCTATTTCCACTATGCTTCTTGGCAATTTTCTTGATACTTTTAGCTGCATACTGACCTACCCAGCCTGCTGTCTTTCAAACCACGTGTTACGACAATGGGCTCTGAAATCCTTCAGACAAGTCATGTCAGCCTTTTAAAGAATTAAATGAATAGGACAGAAAATACTGCAGTGAATCACACACATAAAGAGTATGTCCAGTTTGTGAAAATTGTTTCAGTAGAGCGTTGGTTGTGTGTTTGCCTGTTTGTGCACAAGGTGTGTATGTGTGCTTCACAGGTAATGACTTGGGATATAAAGTTTATTTCTTACTGTGGTTTATAGCAAAAAAATGGGGGGCACCTAGGTGGCTCAGTTGGTTAAACATCTGCCTTTGGCTCAGGTCATGATCCTGGGGTCCTGCGATCGAGCCCCCCATCAGGCTCCCTGCTCAGTGGGGAGTCTACTCCTCCCTTGCCCCTCCCCTTGCTGGTGTGCGCTGGTTTTCTCTCTCTCTCTCTCTCAAATAAATAAAATCTTTCAAAAAGTAAAAGACATTTTTTGGTTTTGAGAAATACCATCCTGACCACTTTGGGGTTGACACACGCTAACCCAGATTCCATCAAACTGTGAACTCCTCTTCATGTCGTGAATCCCAGAAATAGTATACATGCCTTCCGTGGACCGGACTTTAAGCAAATAGTTGTAGAATAAATGAGCGAGTGAATGAATGTGTGAGCAATTGTGGAGTAGGGGTTAATTTCCCCTGAACTCATTATCCTACATTTGCTGATGTTCAGGATAGGCTGTGATACAGGGAGAAAATAAGGACAAGAAATCAACTCAGTCCCTTCAGGAGCTTTAAAAAAGGAAACCTGATTTTGACAGAAACAATTATTATGCATCACAGCCACTCCGCTGGGCAGAGAATGCCTGAGACACTAAATGGAAGTGCTATGTATAGCACATTTATAAAGTTTTGAAATATTATCACACGGCCACAATCTTGTTCATTCCATTTATAGGAAAGACATCACTTGTTTTAAAAAAATTCTTTGTTCTGTTAAGAACCAACTCATCCTGATTCTTGAGCTTCCATATAAAATGGTCCAGCCGAGTGAATATTGGATGGCTAGGAAAAACAAAGGCAGATCTTTTCATATATTTTTATCTCCTTCGTGATGAGCAAAATCAAGGAGGGCTGGCTTTCTCCGGTACCGAGGTCATGAGACTTGATCCAATGACACCTTTCCAATGGGAGCTGTTCTCGCTGGGATGAGCTAAGTTTAGCCAGGCTCTCAGATGGAACTGGAATGCAGAGAAACTCACAGCTAATAGAAACAGAAAACAGCAGGCGAATCCCACGCTGCTGGCAGAGAGCAACTGGAAGCAGGGGCACGACATCCTGGGAAATCAAACCTCACACCTCCTTCCACCTGGGCAAAACGTCGAATGTCCTCTTTGGCAATACCTGAATGGCTCGTGCAATGCTGTCAATAGAGAAAAATCTGCACATGATTTTTTTCCTAGTTTATTTTTCTCTTCCTATTTTTCTGGTAGTGATTTAGGTGAATTCACTGTATGATAGGGAGTGACCAGAGTTCCTTGATGAAAATATGAAACATTCTTCATCAAAACTGTGAATAATGGCAGAGGCTCTCGAAATCTGAAATTAGTCATAGCCTTACAGAGAGCTGCTCACACACGCTGCCCGAAAGGTACTCTTTTGTGCTGTGACAATAATACCTCATTTTGTTTTAATGCATTTTTGAGACCAGAGTATCTCAGAGTTGGAGGGAGTCGTAGACAAATATCGGCCTCATGTTAGCCGGCAACCGGTGCTGGCATCAGAGGAAGCCTTCCTGGTTTGCATTAATATGAGAATCTAAGGACAATGTAGTGACTTTTCTTTTTTTTTTTTTTTAAAGATTTTATTTATTTATTTGACAGACAGAGACCACAATTAGGCAGAGAGGCAGGCAGAGAGAGAGGAGGAAGCAAGCTCCCTGCTTAGCAGAGAGCCCGACGCGGGGCTCAATCCCAGGACCCTGAGATCATGACCTGAGCTGAAGGCAGAGGCTTTAACCCACTGAGCCACCCAGGCGCCCTGCATTAATATGAGAATCTAAGGACAATGTAGTGACTTTTCACCCAATAAATGGAATGATTACATTTTCAGGCCTGTTCTTTATTCTGTGATTTTGTAGCTACCCACTTTTCTCATGTGAAGATAACCCTTTAAAAAATGACAAATCTTTTTTTTAAGATTTTACTTATTTATTGGTCAGAGAGCAAGAGAGCACAAACAGGGGGAGCAGGAGGCAGTGGGAGAAGCAGGCTTCCCGCTGAGCAGGAAGCCCAGCGCGGGGCTCCATCTCAGAACCCTGGGATCATGATCGGAGCTAAAGGCAGATCCTTAATGACTGAGCAGCACCAAGTGTGCTGATAGTTAATTTTTCTTAAGGCTTTTTTTTTTTTAAGGAGGAAAGGCTGATGACCCTACACTGGGAAGGACTAATCTAGTCCAGACTCTGCCCAGGATTTGAATTCCCTCCTCAGTTCTGTGGTAACTTCAGTTAGCCGTTCTCAAATTACTGCCAGAAACAGGGGAAGGTACGGTCTCCCAGGGAACAAGCCTCTGAAGAGGATGTTCCCAGAATGCTCTCTAAAACCTCACAGAATTCTCTTCACCGGGTATGTATCTCTCTGCAAATCCCTCTCACGGTTCCATGCTACCCTTGATGTCTGGGAGGAAATAACTGACCAGAAAATGTGTATAGAGCTGTTTCATTTGCTGGCGAGATACTTTAAGATATATTCTAGTTTATTTTAATGAAATGCTTTACAGTATGTGCATTGTAAGGAATAGTGCTAAGATGAAAAGAGCTTCATTGAACCAAATTACTTCCAGCCCCTACTAATGATTTCTTAGCTTTATTTAATTCATCCGGTGGAATGAAACCCCAGAAGGAGAAAATGGAAGCATAGTTTGAATTGATTAGAATAGAGTTAACTTCCACTTGGGGAAAATGGGTTGACAATTTAGAGTGGCTGTCGCCCGAACCGTGATCCTTCATCCTGACAGTCGGCATATCTTCTAGCCACCGTGCCACATTACTATGACAATTTCTAACTCCTTTCTGACCGTATGTTCCAGTTTGCAAAGCTGGTTCACATCCTAGTCACACTTAATCCTTACGGTGATCGCATGATCTAGTCAGGGGAGGGCTTCTACCTTTACTTTAGAGGTGGTAAACCCGAGCTCAAAAACACTGAGTTGCTTGCATAAGCCCAAGTAACAGGGCCGGGCTTTAATCTTGGGTCTCCTGCCTCCAAATCTGTAGGTCTCCCACCAAACCAGGAAAACTTCCATCTGGACCTAAGGATTAATACTTCTCCTCTTACCTTCGAATTTGCTAACATCTGATGTTAAATCCACTAAGAGAACATCAAAGAATACATGATCAATGGTGAGTCTCTGGCAAACAGACTTTTAGATCAATTTGTTCTATCTAAATAGAGTCAAACAAGCAAGAAGATCAGTCTTCTCCTGTTCTGTGTACACACGAGTGCTCGGTAAATATTGTTGACAGACCGCTGTGACAAAGTGAACACACAAACTGTAAATGATCACTGGAGAGTCATGGCGCTTCCCATTGGGTGCAAACCCAAAGGCATTCTGGCAAAAAAAAAAAAAAAAAAAAAAAAAGTCTGGGGATATACGTATTTGGTGCAAAGATTTTTCTCTGAAGTCAACTTATGATTTTGAGTGACCAGCCTTCAAATAAGCTTTTTTCTCATATTTTTTTCTTTCATAAGACAGACCCGTTCAGAATAGTAATAGCAATTAGTATTCCAAAAGCAGCAAACCCATCTTCAGCTGCAATGGCAGGGTCCAAAGAGCCTAAGCCAGAATCCATATGACAGGAGCTCAGTTCTTTTTATTTATTTATTCTAAACACATGTGGTCTCTGTAACTCATGGCTGGGGATTGTGATTATAAGGGCAGGATGACAATTTTTGCAAAGGAAAATGGTTATTTACTTAGCTCAAGTTGAAGGCTGCTGAACACACTACTATGAAATATGGAATTAGCTTATACTTTTACCTGCCGGTCCCAGCAAGTCAGCTACGTTCAACAGTTTCTCAAGGACAAGGGAGAATTCGTGCTGGCTTTATATCAAGAAGCTAACTCCAAACAGACAAGAGAAACAAAAGCAAGAGCAGGACCAATAGATAAAAGAGCCCTTGTTAGTGGACTAAAGCGGGTGCTACAAATAGGACAGCGGAAGGAGAGTTGGGAGGGGGAAGAGTAAAGCAAGGTCAAAGAAGGATGATATCAATAGAATATCTCCAAATAGCACAGAATGCAGCAAGAAGTAGCAGCAGATGTCAGTCCAGCCCAATGTCAACCCCCGTGGAGCTATGTAGAAAGACTTGGAAAGAAACAGCATCACTGCAGTTGGTATTAGGAGTAAAGAGAGAGCAGATGATACCTTTCTCCCCATGAATTGAAAGCCATGACTTGCCACTGGCCACAGCCTCATCTCCTTTCGGACTGGCCCCATTCAAGCTTTAGGGTTTTTTTTTTTTTTTTTTTCTCTCTCTCTCTCTCTCTATTTCAGATCTTTACTCCCCTCCTTTCCTTTTGATTTCCTTTCTTCTTCCAGACTCTTGCTGCCAATTCTAACTCTGATTCTCACCCCCCTGGCTGTCTCTTGCCTCTGCCACCAGGTACTCTGGTTCCAGATGCTTACTCTGGCCTCAGCAACGTTCCAGGAGTGATGATGCATAACCAGGAGAATGGATTTACTGCAGTCCTCAGAAAATTCCCATCGTGATTTTAGACATTACTGGCAGGGATTGACTTTCATAACTGTGGAGGAAAGCCAAAAATGTATAAAGGAAGTCTGTTTTCAGAGTTCATATTCCTTAATTTTAGTGAATGGATGTGGGTGTTTTGAAAACTTAGTTTCTTAAGAACTGCCTAAATTTCATAATTATTTCATTTTCATCCGCTCACAGATGGCTTTGCCCTGGGTGTAAAAATTGAAGAGCCAATATAAAATGATGCTACCTTTACTCTGGCAGTTAAATTTTAAATTTCAGACATTGGTTTTCAGAACCTTGGAGAGCATCAAACTCAGCCCTCCATTTCCCTCACTGGAGCCAGCTCAAGTGTAGGCTGATTTCTTCGGTAAAAATGTGAAATGAGAAATAATGGGATAAGTTGACAGTGAAACTAGATTTTGTAAAAGAAATGCCTTCCACAATAACCTATTTTTATAGTTTAAGTTGCTGTTGTATAGCGCTGCCTAGCTCTTAAGAGGTGGATTTGGAGTCAATAAGGCTTGGATTCAAAGCCAGGTTCTGCCAATTCCTAGTTACGTAACCTTCAGCAATCTCCCCAGGCTTTAGCTCTTCTCTTCCACAAAATAGAGCTGCAAATAGTAGCTACTTCTCAGGGTTGTTCTGAGGTGATGTGAGCTAATCCGTGCAAAACCTTTGGCATATAGCAAGCACGCATTGCTTTCTGCGTACTTTCAAATGGGTTGTTTCTGACCTGGTTGACAACAGCGGTGGTGACCAGTACTGAGGATTTGGGGCTCTCTGAGGACATTCTCTTTCAGGGGAGGGACACGCTCAGAAAGTAAGAAAGCAACCGACTCCCAGGCTTGTCAGTGTCAGCTTCGCGTTCTGGAATGGGGTTCCAGTTCCACACATTCACTACTCAGAACTTTCAGTCAAGTAGGATTTACCTGTTTGCCCATTTCAATAATGTTACCAGCTATGGATACTACTTTCTTGCCTTTCTCTCTGTCCCTCCTGGGGACAACTGGATCAGACAAGCATTTGTTAATTTCATATACTTTTACTGAACATCTGCTTGGTGTTGGTATTGTGCTGAACGCTAAGAGATACGGTGATGAGCTCAAGGAAATGATCCTTTCTGTCTTCAGGGGAAATTTCTTATAATAGGAATCTTGATACAAGTTAGAGTTTACCACTCACTGTTGAAGCTAGAGGGGCCAGACTCCTGCTTTCTCAGTCTTCCTTACAGTTGGGGCCCTGAATCTACACTCAGGCGGTTATACTCATTTGCCCCAGACCTCTGATTGGGAACTGGTGGCCCCAAAATGCCGGTAGGTTGTAAGATTCTTTTTGGTGGCAGCAGTGGTTGCTGCAACATCCAGTTTCTAGGGTTCCAGGAATGGTGGTGCTGGCATTGATTGTCATTGCCCAGTGCTGGCACTCTTGGGGTTCTGACTCATTACTGTGACTTGTGTCACAGCGGTTCTGCCTCCATAGCCTCTCTTCGCTCCTGGCCATTTTTCTGTGGCTTTTAATGTAGCCCTCCTGGAAATTCTATAAACAGTTGATGATCCTTTTAATAATTTCTTTCTTTTTGCTAAAACCAGCTGGTCAGTTTTCATCTTTGCCACAAAGACTCTTGATTGCCTCAACAGAGACTCAAATCCCAGATCCATACGTGAAAGCAGGTGACCTTGTGCAAGTGACATCTTCTCTCTAAACCCCAAGCTGTTTCTTCATAAAATGGAAACTACAGCAGGTGAAAGAATATACATAAAGTGCTTATTATATCATATCTAGGACATAGTGGATATATAATATATGTTAGCTCCTGTGAGCATATTTAATAATAATACATGAGGACATGAGAAAGGGGGCAAACTTGTGAGTGAAGCTCTCGGCTGTAACTTATGCTCCTCAAAACATGAAAGAAAAGCACCAAATTTATTTTAAATTATTTTAGTCATTGAGAATATGATTGAGTTGAAGGAGGCAAGCAGGCTTTAAGTCAGTCGACGTCAATTTCATTCTGCATCAGAACATTAAATAAGATTTCCAGATGCCCATATTTTTTAAAACACTCAAATAGAGAATACATCAGCATGACTTTTATTTTTTATTTATTTTATGAATTTTAAATTCACGTTGATGGATAAGCAACCCACATATGCAGATACAGAATCCTTAGGTATAAGGGCCCTCAAATAAATCATTACAGGTCCTGAGAAGTTATTACAAGCTCTTGCAACTAGCAGGTATGGTCCTAAACACCTAAAATTCGTATTTAGCTCCCCTGCTTGTGAATGCCTCCATTGATGACCCTCAAATCTTTCCTCAAAGAATGCGACGCCCAACTTTGGATCCTTACTGTTTCAGTGGCTGCTGCAGTAGTCTCTCTTATCATACTTGTGCCTTTATTATCAAGAACTTATGTCCTGTCTAATAGCTAAAGAGAACAATGTGCTTTTTAATGCTCATGGTCAAAATAAGTTTGGACCCACAAATATTAGTTTTTTGGAATATTTCATCACGAGAACCATGACATAGAGGTAGACATAGAGAGAGAATTAGTACGATAATCTTCCACTTCAAACCTGATCCTTCAATACTGTTTTTTTTTAAATTTAGAAGTTGAGTGCAAATTATTGCTTTATGGTTTGATATGGCTGTTGTTTATTCTGTATCATTAGGTGCTGCGATGTGTATGACAGTCGTAAGTTGTGCATAAGTATTCATTATCCAAGCAGTTCTGCTAAACCATTTTGGAAGTTTTATAAACAGCTTGGCTTTAGACAAAATAACTGAAGTGTTCTTTACCCTGAAACATCCAGAGAGACTGCATTCTTCGTGGGTACCTACTGATCTCTGTTCCTTTATCTTCCTTCCCATAACTAGCCACCAAACCAAAAGAACTTAACAAGAAAAAGCCCTAATAAATACAAACAAACTCAGAACATGAAGGTTTATACAGCTACAGGAATAGGTATACAGGACTGAAAGTCCTATCTTATTGCCATGTGAAGGTATTTTTAATGGGAAAGATAATTTACCTTTTAGGACAAGGAGATGGAATGTGGAGCAGTTATTAACAAACCAACATTAAGGAATGGAATGGCAAGTGATTTAAAAAAAAGAATTTTAAGGATAGATTTACATAAATTATGAAGCGTTGCTAAGAAATTCTCAAGGAAAAGAGTTTTCAACTTCATTAAGAAGCTGGTTTTGCAGGCTTTGGTCAATAAGAAACTGCATTCTAAAGTCAACATCTGGTTTGGATTCTTTTTTTGAAATGCTATTGTTGTGGGGCTCCTGGGAAGCTCAGTTGTTAAGTGTCTGCCTTTGGCTCAGGTCATGATCTCAGGGTCCTGGGATCGAGCCCCACGTGGGGCTCCCTGCTCCGCGGGAAGCCTGCTTCTCCCTCTCCCACTCCCCCTGCTTGTGTCTCTCTCTGTCAAATAAATAAATAAAATCTTTTTTAAAAAATGCTATTACCATGAAAACAAACAAGCAAACAAAACAGAGGCTGCAGGTCAAAACTGTGTAGGAATAATTATGATGGGAATTAGAGATTTTACCTTTGAGCACCAGCAAATTATCTGTTATTTAACTGAGTAGAATGTCATAGCATTTCACATTTTAGCATAGTTAGGGGTTAGATTGTAATTTAATTTCTTATCTCTATGTGAAGTTTTAATTTTTATTAAAATTGCTGATGGAAAATCCCCTACAATGAAGGACTTATGTCTGTATATTAACTCCTGCAGTTGGGTCTCATTATCCTGAAATTCTAAAATAAATAAATAAAAAAGACAAGTTTTCAAAGGATGAGACCATTGGTTTGAAATACCTCTTCTCCTGTTTCATTAACATTGTAATGTCATTTAAAACTCTCACAGCTGGGGACAAATGCAGTTACACTTCAGTTCCCACCTCCGGTACACGTTTAGATTCCTATTTTCCTTTTGCGCTGTCCCTTGATCTTTTCTATTCTTTTTATTTTGAGATTTCTTTTATTTAAGAGCTCTCTCTTTTCCTCCAGAGCTCATTTTCCCCTTTATTCCCATTATTTGACATTTTTTGGAAGTGTGGTTTGAAAATACCCTCTTCTTTTAGACAAATTACTTTCCTGAAACATAAAAACTTCTGCAGGGTGGTGATCTGTCAAAATAGTATGCAGGAAGCAAAAACATCGAGGCTGTTATTTATCAATGGGAACTGCGTGTCGACTGGTGTAGAAAGATTTGAAAATTACCCCTAAGAACAGTGGGAGTCTACGCTGAATGCAGATATGAGTCCATGTCAGCATGATTACCAGGGAAGGGATTCATTTAAATGCAAGGCTGGCAAGAAAGGAAAAATTTTTTAGAGCATAAAGAAATACTTGGTAAATTTTTGTTTGCAGCAGCCCATTACCGTGTAGCGTGTGGATTTAAAAAAATGAATTATGTTTGACATTAAATATAAAAAAATGAGACAAAACAGGAGCTGTGTCAGGTTCCCTGCAACCCGAAGTGCTAGCTTTTTGAGGAGGACTTGCTGTCGCGGCAAATGCAAGTGATGCTGTAGGGAGGCTCTGCCTTGTGTTGCGCACTCTTGGCCCGTTTTGCCACTTGACTCTCACAAGCCAAGGACACTGAGGCTCGGAGACCTTGAACAATTGCCAACATGCAAATTGGGGGAAGGAAATGAACAGGGACTTGAATACAAGACCACCTCCCTCCGAAATGTATACTCTTTCTGGTCTGCATTTATTTGAATTGACTCTGCACTCCTGTTAGTTTGCCTAAAGGTATTCTTATCCGTAAGCTGTCTTCTCTTCTGTGATTTAAATTAAATTCCAACCTTATGTTTGTGCCATCAGGAAACTAACTTGTCAGACGACCCTCAGGTTATCCCTACCATGGTGTCATGGGGGAGAAAGGGAACATTCAGTGTGAAACAGTGATCGGGCGCTCCCCATGCAGTGAGGCTGTGCTGAGGGAGGAACGTGCGCTATTTTAATTAATCTGCAAAATAGCCTCATACTAATTAGTTGCATAAGCTTTTATTCATGCAATATATTTTTATTGATTTGCTATGTGGTTCCTATCCACGCTCTGGGGATACAGCAGTGAACAGGACAGACAAGATCACTGCCCTCGTGGAGCTCATGTGCTAGAGGGGAGACGGGAAACAAGCAAGATACACAAAAGCATGTTTACAGTTGTGACGTATGCTGTTGATGATGTTTCAGCTGAGGCCTGAAGGATAAGGACTTGGAAACCACGTGAGGATCTGGAGATGAAAATGGTGACTGTAGGGAGTACAAACAGGACGCACACCTGAAGTGTTCCAGGACAGAGACAGGTTCTGTGAGGCTGAGTATAGAGAGGAGAAGAGCAGTTTGCAGGGGTGAATGGAGAGGCAGGTGTAACTTACAGAACTTGGTAATGGGAACTGAGTGTAAGAAGGGAACGAGGAAGGACTCCTGGGGTTTCGTGTAAACAGCTGAGTGGAGTTGTGGGTGACCGAGGGGAGCAACAAGTTTGGGGGGAAATCAAGAACTCTGTTTTGGACGTATTAACTTTGAGATACTTGTTATATGCTTAACTAGAGATGACAGGAAGCAGTTGGCTCTGAGTCTCGAGCTTGGGAGAGGGGTTTGGTAGCAACTATAGTTAAAAAAAAAAAAGACAAGTCTATTACGTGTGTTTATCTGTTAACGTATACCTTACGAGATCTAGCAGTGGGTCTAATAACGATTATAATTTTAAGTTGGGATGAGGCAGAAATGCTGTTTGGAGATGTCTGCAAAACTGTAGTGTAATTTCAAAACATCTGTGATTTGGGGGTGCCTGGGTGGCTCAGGTGATTAAATGTCTGCCTTTGGCTCAGGTCATGATCCCAGGGTCCTGGGATAGAGCCCCACATCAGGCTCCCTGCTCTGTGGAAAACCTGCTTCTCTCTCTCCCTCTGCCCCTTGCCCTGCTTTTGTTCTCTCTCTCCATCTCTCTCTCTCTCACGTGTGTGCACGCTGTCTCTCTCTCTGTCAAATAAATAAATAAAATCTTTTTTAAAATCTGTAATTTATACTGCTGATAAAGATAAAAAAGTGTTGCTAATCCAACTGTGGCTTGTTCAATTAATGAAAATAGAGATGTAATGTTTTTTTCCCATCTAAGTTCACAAAACTGAATTTTCTCCATGGACTCCTTGTGGGTCTCTGGATACTTCTTTCAGTAAAACCAAGGAGATAGGAAAGATGGTACCGATGAATTCTCATTTATGGATTTGGTGGCTCCTATTTTCTAAGGCAAGGTGATTGGCTAAAACTGGGGAGGTAGGAAAGCAATAAAAAGTTACAAGGAATAAAATACTCAGCTCTGATAGAGGAGGTAAACTTTTAGGGAAGAGCAGGAGGCTGGCTGGGCTGTACTACCATTATTAAGCATGTGGGCTCAGAAGGCAGTCTTCTGTAATTTGAATCCGAGCTCTGACACTTTCCTACTGTGTGACCTTGAGAATGTTACCTCATCTCTGCACACCTCATTTCCTCTTCTCTAAAATCAGGATATTAATTGTACCTACCACATAGTATTAGAGTCAGAATTAAGACAGCCAATACAAACAAAGAGGTTACATTCTGCCTGAGATACATTAGGAGCTCAATAAACGCTCATCTTATTTTTAAGACTGGGTTATAGCTGCGGTTATGGAAACGAATGCACTGATTCAGAAGATACTTTCTTGCAAGGTAGAATTGCCAAATCTTGGAGATTAGTCTGACAGGAGTGATGGAGAGAGGGAGGAGTCAAGACTGATTTGTGTGTTTGGGGAGCCTGGTAGACGGCAGTGCCATTTTCTGTCAAGGAGAAGAATGGGAACACAGGTCAGTGGTAAAGGATGGGGAAGAAGAAGAAAAAAAATAATCACTTTGTCCCGTGAGTGGTCGTATGAGAAACTGTGGACTCTGGACCCAGATGTCGATCCTGGGGATTACTCGACCCCTACGTTCATAGTCATGGCTTGGATGTTGGCTTTAATAGATCGGTTGGAAGCATACTCTTTTTGTCGTTTCTATTTCTACATCTTTGTCCGCCTTAGATATGAGAGCTGGCCACTGATTTCTAAAGACCAACAGTTCTACGACGCCAAGTGTTGTTCACCACCAATCCCTCATTGAATTGTCCCTTCTGTTCATAATCCTGTATGTTTCTCTCTCATCGTCCCCTTATGGGTTAATGTATCTACTTCTAAAGATAATTAAAGGCAGTTCTCCGTGTAAATAACGGAGACTATATAGGAGCAGAAATCATGTCTGTTTAATTCACTGCTCTTTTCCCTATGTCTAGCAAGTACTTTTGTATTTATAATAAGCATCCATAAATAGGGTTCCAAAAAAAAGATTAAGAAGTAAAAATCAGGTAGAATGGGAAGGAACTATATACTAAGATTCTAAGGCAAGAGTCCAGGATTATTCTTACACTTAAAGAAAAAAATTGGCATCCTTTTTTAAGTGTAATACCACCTGGCAACTCAATTTTATGTATTAAGGGATCTTAACTATGAAAAACAGAATATTAATTTAGAACATGTGTTTTTCAACTCTCAAATATTAAGAAGTAATTTTATTCAAACTTTTTTTTAAAGGGTTTATTTATTTATTTGTCAGAGAGAGAGAGAGCACGGGCGCGTGAGAGAGCGCACAAGCAGGCAGAGTGGCAGGCAGAGGCAGAGAGAGAAGCAGGCTTCCCGCCTAGCAAGGAGCCTGATGCGGGACTCGATTCCAGGACCCTGTGATCATGACCTGAGCCGAAGGCAGCGGCTTAATCGACTGAGCCACCCAGGCGTCCCTATTCAAACTTTTTAAATGAATTTTTAACATGGTTGTGTACTAGTCAGGGTTCTCCAGAGAACAGAACCAAGAAGATATTTATAGATATTTATATAATGTATAGATTTATATTATATATATGTTTATATATGTATATAAGGAGATTGATTATGAGGAATTGGCTCACGATTATGGGGGGGTGAGAAGTCCCACCATCTGCCGTGTGCAGGCTGGGGACCTGGAAAGCCAGTGGTAAAATCCAGTCTGAGTCTGAAGTCTTGAAAACTGGGGTTCCAATGGTGTAAATCCCCATCTGGGAGTAGGAGAAGATGAGATGTCTGGGCTCAAGCAAGGAGGCAGAAAATGGGGCAAATTCCACTTCCTATGCCTCTTATTCTCCTTAGGCCTTCAGAGGCCTTGGGGAGGGCAACCTACTTTTTTAGTCTATGGATTCAAATGCTAATCTCACCCAGAAATGCTCCCACAGACACACCCAGAATTCATGTTTAATCTGGGTATCCCCAGGCCACTCAAGTTGACCCATAAAATTAACTCTCACACAGTGTCATCATTAAAAAGAGCTGCCTTGGGAGTCATTGACAACATTTTTGGGGGGAGAATATTATCTTTTCCTGTAATTTATTTGGGAGACAGCATTTTGAACCCATGTATGATATCGTCATTGAATTTTATCTCAGGACACAAATATCATTTACACAAGACTAGAGAGTTGGTTCAAAAGCTTTTCTTCTGTAGATGTATGTAATGGGCTGAATTGTGTCCTTCAAGAAGACATATTGAGGTCCTAACTGCTAGGATCTCAGAATGTGACCTTATTTGAAAATAGGGTCCTCATAAGTAGATGTATTTAGTTAGGGTGGGGTCAAACCCGAAGAGGAAGAGCCTCTCATCTGACATCCAGCAAGTAGATCAGAGAGCCACACAGGGAAAGATGGACATACGATGACTCAGGCAGAGATCAGAAAGAGGCCCCCACGAGCCAAGGGAGGCCAAGGATTGCCAACAAACGCCAGGCACTGGGAACGACAGGGGAGGATTTTCCCTACAGGTTTCAGGGGGAGACTGTGCCTTGCCAACACCTTAATTTTAGAACTCCAGCTCCCAGAATTGTGAGACAAGAAATTTCTGTTGCTTTAAGCTACTCAGTTACTCATACACTGTTAGAACAGTCCTAGCAAACAAATACAGTATATATTTGCGATCTTCACTACATAATGACTTATGTTAGTGCTTTTTAGAAAATGATCTTATGTAGTAAGTCCTGGAGACCTAATACATACTACAGTGATTATAGACAATAAAACTGTATTATAAAAATTATGCTTCCTAAGTGACTGGACCTTAATTGTTCCCCAAACTGGAAAAAATGATAGTTATGTGACACAGTAGAGGTATTAGCCAACACTACAGTGGCAACCACATTGCAATATCAATGTTTCAGATCAATATGTTGTACACCTTAAACCTACACGTAATGCTATATGTCAGGTATATCTCAATTTTAAAAATTTGCTCATATGTCTTGGTAGGACCCCCCCCCCCCAATTGTAAGGTCGCGTGTTTAGAAATAGCTACTTAAATCTGTAATAAATTTCTTTGCCAAGCTTCAGACAGTAACACTCTCCAGTTAAATTCCCTGCCGGGAACCTAAGACCTGTGTCTGTCCTCTGTGTTGCTGATTGAAGGACATTATTATGCTCGGATACCAGACACTGATGTGACAAGAATCACATTAGGGGTTCTTGCCCAGGTGGAGGGCTGTCCCAGCTTTGACTCGGAAGCTGCTCTTGTGGTACTGTTTTGGGGAGAAACAAATTTATTTTTTCCTTGAAAGACTGCTGGGCCAAAAATGTACACATTTGAAGGCTTTGGATAAGTGTTTGCCAGTCATCTCTTAAAGGTTTGCTCCAACTGGCACTCCCACCAGCAGTATCTGAGGTGGCAAAGTCTACCTCGTTCCATTTTGTTTTTATTGTTTGGCCAAAGGAAAATTTGGTAACTCTTTGCTGTTTTCTTCCATTGTTTTAATCTCTAATGAAGGTGAAACTTTCTCTGTTCCCAAACTCCCCACTTCCTTCCCCCCGCACAAATTCAGCCCTTTTCTGATTCATATGTTCCAAACCTCAATAAATCTGCCTGGACTTTTGTTCACCACCTTGTCGTTTTCTGAATTATCAACGTATTCCCAGGTACATAGCATAGGATTTTGAACATTTTCCAGAATACCAAGGAGATCACTTGTCTGGAGTTAGGAAACCCCTGCAGACCACCTTCCTTTCAGCCATCTTACTGGAAATGTCTAAGGCACACCGTTCAGGTTTTACAGCTCGGTTTTTAACCCCCTTCTCCGAGGCAGAAACTCAGCTTTAGCCCCTGTAATGGGGAAATGAGCTAGTAGAGGGTGGCTGTTCATTGAACCCAAGCCCTTCCAGAAGAAGCAAGGGAACTTTCTGGAGGCCAGGCTTTGCAACTGACAGACTGAACCACGGCCCGCCTCTTCCCTGGGTCTTCTCCATTTGCCTGACACCTCCAAAGTGTCAGTTGAGATGGAAACGTAGATGGGCGATTCCTTGCGCGGGTTATGGCAAAGTTCTGCGTCAGCGACAAGGGGCAGCTTAGTGGTGAAGAAGATGTATTCTGGAAGCCTGGTTCCACGCGGGCTACCCCAGGGCCCGTTCATGCCTCGGCTTCCTCCCCTGTAAAATGCACCTGCCTCACAGGGTTGTGATGCCCATGAGGTCCCTCCCTGCCCGGAGGCGCTCAGAACAGAGCCTGGAGCGTTCGCAGTGCCACGTGAAGCAGGAGAATGGAAAAGTGGAGGGTTTAAAAAGCTGGGTGAACCCCAGGTAGGGCAGAAGAGCTGGTTAGAGGCAGAAGGCCGGCCTGGCGGCTCTTGCTTTTCCCCTTCCTCGAAGCCTGGGCGCTGGGAGACCCGAGTCTCCGCCAGTCTGGTGTCCCCGCAGCAGGGCGGCGCCCGCACGTGCAAGCCCAGCTGAGCGCGGCCGGGCTGGGTAGACCGTCTGCGGTCCGGGGGCTGGGGCCGGGGGTGGGGACTGGGGACTGGGGACAGCAGCCTGGGCTGGGAGGGGGGCCGGGGCCGGGACCGGGAGTTGGGGCCTGGGGGCCGGGGTAGGGGTCCGGGGTGGCGGGGGTGAGCGGGGCTGGGGCTGGGGACGAGGGCGGGGGCCTGAGCGGGGAGCGGGGTCGGGGCGAGGGGCGGGGGGCCAGGGGGCCTGGGGCCGGGCAGGGAGCGAGAGAGGAGCCAGGGCCGAGGGGCCGGGGGCGGGGGGCCGGGCTGGGAGCGGGCGCCCGGGCCCCACGCGGGGAGCCAGCCAGCGCTTTGTGCGACGCTGCTGAATGGAGCTGGTCTGTGTGCGCGCGGGCTTGCACGGATTAGTCGTGCTTTCCCATGAACTACAAAAGAACGCCCGAATCTGGGACATTTGTCATCAAGGGGCAGGCTGCTCGGGATGCAAGGTAACCGGAGCTTTTCCCGGACTGCTTCAGTCTTTTCGGGACGTGGGGTCACTCTAATCCTTCCTGTTTATATTGTGAACGCGTATGCAGCGAGGCTTAAAGCCCGCGACGGTAAATAAGAGCCGCGATGCAGGCATTCCTAAACAGCTACGTCCTCCGGCGCTTTCTGCGTGTCGTTTGGAAGGGGCACTGTTGTTCCCTCCGTTTACTCAGTCCGGTCACAGACAGCAGCGCGGCTGAGGCGCGACCAGCTCGGTTTAGCTCTTGGATAGTTTAATGCTCTTGTTTACACATTTATTTCTGTTTTATTTCTTTTCTTCGTGCCACCACTCTGCCTTCCCATCACTGTGAGGGCTTCAGAAGATGGTAGTAGATAACTACCCAAACGCATCTCATTTAACTGCTGATTCTCAGAAAATGACAACTATGTGAAGGTTTGTGCAAGCCAGGAGATAACTCTTAAGGGTAGGACGCTCTGCAAGTGACTCCTTAAACCTACACATGTTTTTATTTTATCCAGATGTGGTCTATGTCAGTACCTGGTGCCGTGCCTGCAGTTTCCGGCAATTACGCATCCCTGTTTCCTAAAGTTTAAGTCTTGCCACCCCACTCTTGGTCAGGAGGTGACCTGGTAATGGAGCCTGAGGTCAAGGCTTCTAGAAGAGCGGATCTGCTGCTGCGGAAGCGGAGAGCCCACCCGAAAGGGGGGAACACAGAGTGTCTAGTGCCCAAGGACCAGACCCCATCTTAACCTTTCCATCTCCAAAGATAGTGAGCCATTTTTCCTGATTCCTTCCTTTATTGATTCATTCCGCAAAGAGGTACAGGAATTCCAATATTCCAAGCCTTGGGCTAAGACTAGGAAGAATAATATGTGGCGATCCTCCTCTACTTATAACATTATGTAAAAATAGGAGATATTTCTATGTATAATTCCTTGGGAGAACAGTGGAGAATTGGGAGGAGTAGCAAGACGTCCAAGAGAAAGAGGTGCTTGAGGAGGTGTTAGCCGTGCTTCCCCAATTTGGCCATTCTTTGGAATAACTTAGGGAGGTGACCGAAAGTCAAATTCCCTGGCTTTGTCCCCCAGCTCCTTAGTTGGGATTAACGGGGTGGGGCAGGGACCCTGAATTCGGCAGACAGATGAGCTGACCTGTGGCAAGCAGCTGACCCCTTGGTCCCATTGAAAACAGGGGCACAGTGGGGTGGAGGGACACTGATTGGGGCTAATGGAGCAGAGGTGACAAAGACCTGGGATGTGGTGGATGGTGAGTAGCTACCCCATTTGTTCCAAAAGCACATAGTTGGTATTTGTACAATGACTATGTAGGAAGACATTACCTCTAGAATTTATTTGTTCCTTTACCTTGACATTTTCATTACACCAGTAGAAATCAGTGGGGGGAAACACATTATGTAGGACTTGATTTAGGGCTCCTCTCTCTCCAACAACACATACACACCCACACCCACACATACACATACCCTCACTGCTGGAATGCATCTAGTTATTTTAATGAGAGAAACCTATTTTTCTGGAAATTGAGAACTATCTAATGGCAAGTCTTAGGTAAAAAGTAAATTCTTACCAAAAAAACAAAAACAAAAACAAAAAAAAACTAGGGGCTCCTGGGTGGCTCAGTGGGTTAAGCCTCTGCCTTTGGCTTGGGTCATGATCCCAGGGTCCTGGGATTGAGCCCCACATCAGGCTGTCTGCTCAGCAGGGAGCCTGCTTCCCTCCTCTCTCTCTGCCTGCCTCTCTGACTACTTATGATCTCTGTCTGTCAAATAATTAGACAAAATCCTTAAAAACAAGCAAACAAACCAAAAAACTAGACTAGGACACCTGGATGGCTCAGTCAGTTGGGCTCTGCCTTCGGCTCAGGTCATGATCCCAGGGTCCTGGGGGACAGCCTCACATTGCATAGGGGTCTCTGCTCAGTGGGGAGTCTGCTTCTCCCTTTCCCTCTGCCCCTTCTCTCTGCTTCTGTTCTCTCTCAAATAAATAAATCAATCTTAAAAAAAAAAAACTAGACTAACTCATGAATGCTTATTTTATAAGTGAGGGTCTTTATTTTGTAGATACATTATGAATACATGTAACCATAAAGGCTTTCCATATAATCATCAGTGACAGAAAAAGCCTTCAAGATGCTTGCGGGGAGAAGTTATTGTACAGGGCTGAATTGTGAGCAACTAGCCCTTTCTATTTTATTTTATTTTATTGTTTTGTTCTATCTTTTTCTTTTTTAAGATTTTATTATTATTTGACAGAGACTCTGAACTAAGGGTGGAGACTGACCTGGGACTTGATCTCAAGACCCATGAGATCACAACTCAAGCCTAAACCAAGAGTCCGACACCCAACCAACCACGCCACCCAGGTGTCCTGAATTTTCACAAGTTAAAAACACCATCTTTTCATTGACCAATAACTTTCAGCCTTAAAATTTCTAGATTTTTTTCCATGTGAGTGATCCAGGCCGTGATCCAGTCATCCTGTTGTTTCCTGTGATGGATCATCTCCTTTCAGGAAGCCAGGAGACATACTTTTGCCCGGTAAGGGTGTCCGGGAAACTTAGTGGCCTTTTGCTACGTGCAATGAACAAGCAGGGATATTTCCGCGCTTTTTCCATCTTTTATGCCAGCGTCTGCTGCTTTTGTTTTATTCTGCACGTGGCTGTTTCGACTGAGCGGTTGTGTGTTGAGCGTGTCTTAAGTGCTCCCGTGCTTTGTTAGGGCAGAAGAGAGTGCAGAATTACACTAGCTTCCTGCCAGCAAGGAAGTCTTACTGACTTACCTGAAAAGGTGAGGTGGATGTAGGTAATAAGCAGTGGAAGAATCGAATAATAAAGTGCGTGGGACTCGGTCAGTGGGACAGAAGGGAATGGTATAAAAAAGTGTGGAGCGAGGAATGACAGTCGGGGCGGGACACAAGTGAGGCTGCCGTTTACACAGCTGGAGAGCCCCGGTAGAGGGTATGAAGTCTGGGTGGGAGGCGTTGCCTTTGAACACTTGACTTCGAGAAGGCCTGAAGGAAAAAGGCAAGGGATGCTTGCTCAAACAGCTGGCCCAGAATTAAGGTTACCGAAAAGAGGGCAAATATCACAAAACTCGATAAAATAAAAATATATCACCAATAGAAATTTGGAGTAGGGATGGGAGGAAGCTAATTGCTTTACTGTGGATCCCTAGTTTCTAAAACTCGACTTCTGTGTAAAAGGTAAAGATACTCTAACTTCTTAAGCAACAGATTTGCTTTTTTAAAAAAATACTTAGATATTTTAGGAAAATGATATATCTAGTGCCAATACATGTGCCGATAAAAATTCCACGATACTTTTCAGGTTCACTTCAAGATATTTTTCCTGCTGATTAAAATCAAGCCACATGCAAGTGAATACTTTTAATTAATAAGAGAATACATAGCACGCTATCCTTATTAAAGTACTTCTTTCTATAGTTCCCCTTTCCCGTATCGATCTCACACGCAGAGTAAGGTCTGCAATCATGCTCATCAGTGTTAATATTAGTCAGTTCTCAGCAGTGGGATTTGGGTGATTTGTTGCTTTTTTCCCCCCCTTTGTATTTTTCTGTATTGCTCATTAAAAAAATGAATGTATATCATTTTGATAAAAACAATGAAGTCATTATTTGTATCTGCCCAAAACAGAGAGAAATTTTGGGAGAAGGGCTATCCAAAAAGAGTCAAAGGAAACTAACTTTCCTAATGGCCAGTTTGGTGGTAGAAACTCCAAGCTCCTGTCTTTCCACCCCATTGCTATAGATCATATGTTGGATATTTATTTTCCAAGCACAGGGTCTCTCGCAATGCCTGAGCCTGGAGATATTTTGAGTGTTCTGACAACCACAATTATTTGTCTACTTGTTCTTCATTACCCTTGTACTCTGGGAGGAGGTCCCAGTCACTCTGGGGGTGAATCTTGATTGGTCCAAGCCATTCCTAGTGGTCTCATTTCCCATGGCCAGTGGTTGGTGAAACATGAGCATCTGATACAATTCTGGCCAATCAGATGTGAAAGGAAGATCTTGGGTAGGAATTTTCTGTGAAAGGGTTGGGAATGTCCTCATTTTCCTACCTGTTTGTGCTATTGTAGCTTGGCACTACAGCAGCCAACTTGACTCCAAAAGAGGACAAAGGCTACAGCACTGGAACTAAGAGAATGGCAAGACAGCTATTGGATGATATAGATTTGGTTGCCAGTTAACCCTAGAACTGTTCCACTTCAGCCTTGTTATGTGAGGTAATAAATTCTTTATACTTTAAGATACGTTTAGTTTGGTTCTCTGTTCTTGTAAGTGAAAGCATCCTAGTAAATACAGATAACCCTGGGAGGCCCTGAGACACGCGCGTTAGTCTGGCAATAGGAGCAGAAAGAGTCTCATAATTTTTTCTTCAAAAAGAGCCCAGGCAGAATGAGAGAAAGGTTCTATGTTGCACATGCATGGGCACCAGTTAGGCCACACCCACCTGCGTGGAAGGCGGCCATTTCTTGAAATCTTGCTCTGTGCTAAGTGCTTTATCTTCATAATCTGCAAAACAACCATGAACCCACTTTACAGATTAAAAAAATCTTGAAGCACAGGAGCAAGTTTCTGCAGGGATCTGAACCCAGGTCAAAGCTCCCTTTCGATAACCAACATTTACTCTCAATTGTCACAGATTGTTGATATTTTTGGGGAGGTGTGTTCACAAGTTATTAGGGATAACCAAGCACCAAAATTAAAAAGAAATATAGAGAGGCAGATTCAAAGCTATGCGGGCATAAAGCACGGTCATGATTCTGAATCCTAGTATGGTCACTCTCTGTTGAGGGAGGGAAGCTGGTGGCTCTCTCTCTCTCTCTTTCTCTCTCTCTCCAGTCCCCAGGGAGTCGGGCCTATAGTGCAGCTGGTCTCATCCCTGTCATACCTCCTGGGATTCTAGCAATCCCTTCCTGTGCTGGGGTATGTCTGTTTTTCCAAAGGATCCTTGTAGACAGGGTCTTTTTTTTTCTTTAAGATTTTATTTATTTGAGGGGCACCTGGGTGGCTCAGTGGGTTAAGGCCTCTGCCTTCGGCTCAGGTCATGATCTCAGGGTCCTGGGATCGAGCCCCACGTCGGGCTCTCTGCTCGGCGGGGAGCCTGCTTCCCCCTCTCTCTCTGCCTGCCTCTCTGCCTACTTGTGATCTCTCTCTGTCAAATGGATAAATGAAATCTTTAAAAAAAAAAAAAAAGGTTTTATTTATTTGAGTGAGAGAGAGTGAGGGTGGGGGAGGGGCAGAAGCGGGACTGGGGGGGGGCGGGGGGGAGGAACAGAGGAGAAGGAAGAAGGAGCGGGAGGAATCCCAAATAGAGTCTGCAGTGAGTGAGAACCCGACGTGGGGCCTGATCTCATGACCCTGTGATCAGGACCTGAGCCAAAACCAAGAGCGGGAGGCTCAACCGACTGAGCCACCCAGGTGCCCCGACAACACTTCTTTAAAGCCCATCCCAGGCCAGCCCTTTTCTGCTGTTGGTAGAGATGTAGCTTGGCTCCCAGTGCAGCTCTTCCCTTAGCTCTCCCAGCTCTGGAGAGGCTCTTCTGTGGAGACTGTTTACTTGAGAAAAGCCAGACACCAGGTCTTGCTTCCCCTAAATTCCAGAAGACCTATGTCAATCTGGTGAGGTGAGTTTCTTGCTCAAAGTGAGGGGGAGGACACTCTGCCCTTCCCAGGAACCAGAGATCACCCATGATGACCAGTTAGAAGACACACTGTCTTTTGTCCATCTTTACTGCTCCCTCCCCCACATGCCTCCCCAGTAGGTGACGCATTAATGTGACAGAATGCCTTAAGGATGGCTGATGCCCAGAGGCAGGGGCAGGGTGTCTCAGTCAGAGCACTACAGCCGTCCTGGGCCAGCGGATGCTCTGCTTTGAGGCCGTCCTGCATCACCGACTTTTCAGCAGAGCCCTCGCCTCTCCTCGTTGCACGTCGGCAGCATGGCCCGAACAGCCTGTCTCTAGACATGGCCATATGTCCCCAAGGGGGCAAAATCACCCTTGGCCCAGTGTCCTCAGAGTCTTGTGCTGCTGACAGCCCTTGGCCGGTTGGGGAATTCGCCCTTTGTCATTCTGTTGTCAGTGGCTTCTGACATAAAAAGGGAGCCTAGAGCCACGCTGGCAGGGGACCCCCAAGAAGACAACCAAGAGACCACATTGGGAGAACGCTAAATCCTCAAGTTGTAATCCTTTTCGTTTCTCTCCTTTCTCTTGCCTTTTTAGAAAAGCTCTATTTTTGTGCTATAACCCGCTCCCCCCACCCAGCCCAGTTATCAGAAGGAAATCGGAGGGGGCGACGCAGGGGGGTCAGGAGGAGCGGGAGTGGAGCACCCTGCCCCCACCCCGTTCCAGCAAGGCCAGCGTGGGTCTCGGGGAGGCCGATCGTCAGAGAGCCTACACGCAGAGCCACACTCTGGGCTCCAAGATCCCGCTGCTTTCCTACAGGGAGACTCTCTCTTTGCTGCCAACCCACCCAGGCAGATCCGATCCGATTTCCTTTTTTTCTTTTTCTTTTTTCTTTTATTAGGAGACCAACAGTTTCCTGATGGTGTTCTACTAGGATTGGGCAAGCAGTAAGAGCCCCAGACTGTCAGGGCTACCGATCGAATGTGTCCCCCACCCTAACACCCTCAGATTGATCTAGAAGCCCCTTGTGGAGCTGGGGCCTGCCCTGGGGGATGGACAGGAAGTGACCGCCTGGGGTGGGACACTCTGACACGAACCTTCTTTCCAAGAAGATTGCTTTTTCCAGCCAAGTGCACCTAATAGATGCTCCCAGAAGGCCAATGAGCGAGGAATGCTCATGGCTAAGTGGGCTACAGTGGGGAGTCGCCATGTCTGCCCAGTCTCTTGCCACAGGGGGAAGCTGCCCAGCTCTGATCCCAAAGATGGAAGTCACAGCTTCAACAAGCAGACGGGTCTGCGGGGTTTTTGTTTGTTTGTTTGTTTTGTTTGTTTTTGCTTTTTTTTTTTTCTTAAGGAAATGGAAGATGCAGAAGGGTAAGGTTGCTTCAACATGCGAGGCATCAGGAGAGGAGGCTTGGCAAACGTAAGAGGCACCTGTTGCCAGAAGAAAAGTTATATGGCCAGTGGCAGAATGGAAAACTGTAGGAAAATGCCTGGAAACCCAGATGGGAAAATGATTCTGAATATCATGTCATATCTGGTGGGGCTGTTTTGCATGGGCTGATCTTGATAAGGCCCAAGGAAACTGACGAGTAGAGTTTTTGGAGAATGGGGAGGGGACCGGGCCGTGGCCCCCTGGGGTAGACTGTGGTCCTCACCTTTCCCAGCCACCGTTTGTCACAGCTTCTCCTCTGACCGGTATCAGGCTGAGACTCATCCCAGGGGTGAACCATGCCTAGCCGAAGCCTGTTTTCGTTCCTGCTAGTGACTCGCCTACCGAAAGGCAAGAGATCCAGGTCTGCCAATGAGACCCAAGGGAAAATCTACACAGATTTTCCTTCCTGAATAAAGAGGGAGCCCAGACAGGCTAAAACTTGTGTTTCTGCCCTTTGTTCCTTGCTGCGATGCCAGGGAGCGAATCCGACACCTAAAGCTTTGTCGGCCAACTTCGGACTGCGAGCTGACAGACACCAGAATGAAAAGCCTACACACAAAGGATGGAGGAACACAAGAACCGAGAGTCGAGCTGCTGAACTCCTGGATTGCCACCCAATCCCCCCAGACTCTCACAAGGACACCAACAAACAATCTTCAGGCCTTAAGCCGTGGCCGGTGTTTCACGCGAAGGGACACAGCAACAACGCTTTATGTTTCCTATTTCTTTAAATGAACTATGGAAGCAAGTTCTTAGGAAATGACTTACATTTTTTTAAAACTTTTTCCCCCCCCTTAAATCCCGAGAGCTAAGCAAAAGGTTATGGAAAAACGGAATTCTTTTACAAAAATAACACACTGCGTACATATTTGCTTGATATTGTGAGAACCACTCAGGCTTAAAGAAACATTTTATAATGTCTGGTTTTGTTGATCTTGGACATGGTTGTTTTACTCTCTGTCAAATGATGGATTCCCACTGAGAAGCAGGCACTTACTTTCCACACCCCCCGCTTTTTTGTTCTGAGGCTGCTAACAGTCCTATGTATGACAGACACGGAAAAGAATGCAGGAGACAAACGCGGGAATGCGTTCAATTCACATAAGGATTTAATGAGTCGATCTAGATTACAAACCCCTCACTGGCAAGGTTGTATCTTAGCAGTGACTTGCTCTCACCTTCTCTATCATTGTTTACTTTGCCGCTGCCAACAACAGTAGTCCCAGAGTTCAGAGTGACGGGCTGTCGGGAGTGGTTTGGTGGCCAGAGGTTTTGAGCTGTGCCTTTGTTCCAGCTAGATGTTTCCATGTAGTTTAGATTAATAAAACATGAAGGAATTTCCAGTATAATGCATGAGCTCGGCTTTGCTCTTTGATTACATATTAATTATGTGCATACATCTTCCTTCGAAGAAAATAGGATCGCGTATCTCTACGCTTTAACTTGTCATCCAGGTTCCAGTTGATTCTTCCTCTGTTGTGTGTGTGTGCGCGTGTGTGTTTTAGGAGAAAATATGTAATGAAAGCAGAGACAAGCGCTTTGGTTTTTGTTGTTGCTCATAAGAAAATTATCACAGCAGCTCTCTCTCATCCTTCACCATGGGCAAGAGCCATGCTAGCAACGCCTGGGACTGAAGGTCAGGCTGCCTGGCTTTGTGGGGACAGATGGCCATTGCTCATCATGTTAGCAAGAAGCTCGATGCTGACTTCTGGACATCAGCTGCTCGCTGTGTATATTAAGTGATAATTTAGCTTCAGGTGGCATTAGGCCTTGTGCTGTCTGATCTCCTGCCACCTTATCAGAAATATTTGGACAGCAGCAGTGCCTTACTGTTCTGTATTCCATGATGAGACAAAAGCAGGTCCATTAATGTGCCTAATAATGATCATAATAAACACCATTGCCTCTGATCATTTGGATTTTGCTTCGCCAACTAGGTGTTCTGAATTTCGGCTCTCAAGGGGCGGTTTTGTAAGTTAGAGATGGGGATGGGGTGGGGCTCAGAGCAACCTCCTCCAAACCCTTGTGAAAATAATCCCGCAGAAACAGGTGGAGGGAGGAGAGAGTGGGGCAGGTTTTGGGGGAGGCCTCAAGAGCCCCAGCGTCATTCGGTGTCAGAACGTGAACTTCCTTGCTGCTTGGGGCTTTATTGACAGATTCTCTGCTTCTGGAGTAGCTGAAAGTTCTCCGGAGCAGCTCTGTCATGAATTCTCATCGAATTCCTATAGGTCACTGTCTCCACAGGTAAATGGAAAAGGCGGACATACCCCAGGCAACTCTTCCTTGGGTGTTATTATTATTGGTCCCAGGTAGAGAGCTGTAGAATTTATTCATTTATTGTTTTTACCATGTTCCCCAGAGGGTTGGATGAAGCATCTAGAATATACTTTGTCTAATAATAGGGAAAGTGGAAGTAGAGAATCAGGGCTAGGGAAAATATGGATAGGACTAGAAGACCGTGATCCAGGATGGCATGGAGACCCACAGGTCATAAAATCTTATATTGCCACCAAGACTTACTGACAAATTTGGGTCTGAGTTTCCTGGTTACCAGAGCAAAAACAGGAAATATGACACATCGCAAAATCGTCTCGATTTCGGAATTCATGTTTTCATGGAAAAAAAAGCATGCCACTTTAATAGGTGACAGGCAACCACCTTATCTAATAATGGGTATGATCTTTATGTGCTGGTTCTGGGGAAGACTTTGCTCTCAGCTGGGTTGGAGAGCATCTGTTCCTTTGCCGGCCAGCTGCTGTGAGCTGAAAAGTGTCCCCCCAAAATCCATGTGTTAAGTACCTCGGAATGTGACTGTAACTGGGGACAGGGTCTTTAAAGAGGAAATTGAATTAAAATGAGGTCGTAGGGTGGGCCCTCCACCAGTATCCCCGGGGTCCTTGTAAGAAGAAGAGGTGAGGACACAGATAGGAGGAGAGGGAAACGCACGTGAAGACACAAGGAGAAGAGAGCCGTGTAACACGCCGAGGAGAGAGACCTGGAACAGGTCCTTCTCTCACAGCTTTTAGAAGGAACCAGCCCTGCTTGATCTTAGAATTCCAGCTTCCAGAACTAGGAGAAGATAAAATTCTGTTCTTTAAGCAGCTCCGTCTCTGGTTCGGTGTTATGTCAACTCTTGCAAACCGTTACACCAGCCACGTGCAGGATCTCACATGTTCCTTCTCCCTCTCCCGAAGGATCGCCGCCACCGAGCTTCACTGACTGATTTTCCCAGACACTCCCTCGCAGCGTTTAGGAAGCCGGGGCTGGGCCTGAGAACCATCCCCTCCTTGCAGTGGAGTCATGACCTAGGCAGCGAGGAAAGAGGTAGCTGGTGGTTTCCCAAGCTCAGGCCCCACGCTTAAAAAAGAAACTGGGCTTTATTCCCCCCAGGCCAGGCTATAAACCATAGAACCAACACGATGTCTAGTCATTTGTTTCTAAGTTGCAAGGAAATACCTGGGGGAAGCAACCTAAATCCGGGAGTATATTCGACATACAGAACAAAGAATTCTGTTAAAGGGGAAGGAGGCCTACTTGGATCAGGGGCTTTTTCAATGTCTCTATCACAAATAGCGCAGGCGGAAGCGGAAGTTGCTCTGAGGGCTAAAAAGTGCACGTGGATGCCCCTCTCAGGAGATCTTTTCGAGGCTCCCCCTCCAGGGATGGACCAGGACAATATAAAATCATTTTATATTTGGTAACTGCCTTCTACTTTGCAAACCGCGTGCTGATACATGATCGCATTTGATTTTCACAGCATTCCTGAAAAGCCAACAATTACTGCCCTCATACCTGAGAAACTGGGACTCAGACACTCGGTGGCTCGTCTACACAGTGGGGCTAGAATTTACCCAAAACCAGGTAAGTTCCCAAAGGCCTGCCACCTAGCGTGGTTTTACAAGATGGAAAAGGAGCAGTGCCAAGGGGAGCTCCTCCCAGCTCTGCCCTGCGCTCAATGGCAAGTTGGTTTCATAGCTCTGTGCTTTGATGTCCTCATCTGCAAAATGGGTATAGTAACTTCTTCTACTTCGAGCTCCTAGGATTGCCTTGAGAGTAAGTGATACACTGCGTTTGAGCAGTTTAGAACATTCCCTGGCTCATCGGTGGGGTTCCTGATGATTTGTCATTTTCACTACTGGCTGCTTTTCTCCACCCTCCTCTGATCCTCTTTCTCCTCTCTTACAGTACACGCCCCCCCTTTTCTTTAATAAAGATTTTACTTTATTTGTTAGCAAAGAGAGAGCAGGGGGAGGGGCAGAGGGAGAGAGAGAAAGAATCTCAAGCCGACTCGGGGCTGGGCGCAGCACCTGATGCCAGCCTCGATCTCACGACCCAGAAACCATGACCTGAGCCAAACGAGTCCCTCCATCAACCAACCGGGCTGTCCCGGGGCCCCACAATACAGGCCCTTCCTATTCTCCCTTGGCTTGCAGCACCTGATAGCACATTACAGACCAGCGGTCGTCTACGCTTGAAAGGTTCAATCCCAGCTCCGCGTCCCACTCCTATTCCTGGAATTTTGGTCCAGTTCTTTTGGCCTGCTGTGCCCTAAGTCGGTCTGAAAGAGTAGGTAATCCGAACCCTTTCCCCAGGGACCTCTTAGCACAGATTCAGTTTTGTTTTGTTTTAAAGATTTTATTTATTATTTTTTGTTCTGTTTTGTTTTGTTTCAGCAGAGCCATTCTCCCTTTCAAGGAAGCCAAAGTGTTTTCCCGGGAAGGGTCAGGGTGGCAGGCGCCAGGCCCTCTGGGCGCTAGGAGCCCCCCCACCCCCAGAAGTCCCGCAGCCCCCAGGTCAGGGAGTGTGGGAGAGCCGGGGCAGGGTTGGGGTCGGGGTCGGGGTTGGGGGGCGTTGCTGGCCGGGATCCGTGTCTCCGGGCCCCCCGCCACCCCTTGCGCACCGGAGACGGCTCCGGAGCCGGACGGGCCTCAGAGCTTCGTCGCTGGGCCTGGACAAGGAAGGGCATGACACCTGACTCGGGCACCAAGAGGGATTACCGCCCCCCACCCCGGCGGTGGAAGCGGGGAAGCGGCGTGGGGCAGTCGGGGCGGGAGGGGGGCGCCCAGAATGCGCGGCTGCAGCCTCGGCTCATTCCTCTCCTTCCGGCGAAGATTCCCGAGGTGCGCGCGGCGCGGGGGCGCGGCCGGATCCGGGGCACCTGCCGCGGCCGCCCCGGGCCCCGCAGCCCCCGCCGCGCGCCCGCGGGTCACCGCGAGGCCAGCGAGAGGCTCGGTTCCCGTTTCCGTTTGAATTCTCCGGGCGCCCGGCTCGGCCGCCGCGCGGTTGAAGAGGGGCCGGATCTGAAAGAGGCAGAGGACCTGCCGGAGAGAGGCGCAGCCAGATGCCTCAGAGTCTGAAAACGCAGGTTCGGATCCCAGGGCCGGCGGCTTCGCGCTGCAGACCTGTCCACGACGCGCGCTTTTGGGGCTGGGGCCTGTCTGTTCCTTGTCACTCCACGGATAAGGGGACCGAGGGTGAGAAAATAGCAGAGTGGGGTCTCTGGCCTTCTGTTCCACCCGGGAAAACACTGCATGGATGTGTGCCGCGGGGAGCCACAGGAGCTCAAGTCACCTGTGGCCGCTGTCAGTGTGGCCTTTGGTTATCCAGAATGCTGGTAGAAGCTCTTGTCCCGGGCTGGGTGGGGGGAGAGGAGGTGTGGGTGCGCGCGCGTGTGTGCGCGTGTGCAAGGAATGCGGTGTTGGCTGAACATTTTCAATGTCTGTGAGGGTTAAGAGGAGAGAAATGAATTGGTAATTTGGGAACTTCCAACCGTCGCTGCATTCCAGTGGGTCCTCTGCATTTCAAATTCCCTTTAGCCAGAAAGAGGGTAGTACAGGGGACCACAGACTGGGCAGTAGGGAGCCAGGTGGGCGGTGGGGCGGTGGCTCCAAGGGCGTGGCCGGGAGGGGCCCAAGTTCACTGAGCAGCCTGGGGCTGGGCACATGACCTCCTCCCTGGGCTGGGGGTTGTTCACAACCCCTCCCACCTGACCCTCCTCACCCCAGACCTCTCTGTGCCCAGCGTGCAAGTGAGGAGTAAAAAGCACTATTACTGAAAGGTGGTGGTTGGGGGGTGAGGGGGACTGAGCAGGGGTGAGGCAGGATTCTGTGATTTGACTTCTAACAAACCAGGTGAAGGAGAATATGTCCAGTTGCTTCCCGTGGCTGCACGTGACTTACAAAATTACCGTGGGAAGGTAAATCAGCTAAGTTGGTTGTTTCTATTTAATTCCTTTCAGTGAAGACAGGTATGGATTACCTAGAATATGTCAGGCAATTTCTCCTTGTAGCCGCTTCATGGAAGGCTTTTTGGAGGACTTGAACTTGGCCCTGTGCTATGAGATTAGAAGGGCAGAACTCCAAGCAGCAGGTCATTTTCATGTTTGCATCCTGACCAGAATTTCCAGCTTTACTTATTGAATGTCTTTTTAGAGTTACACAGGGTTAAGAATGAGTTGAGAACATCTCAGCCTTTGGTGCGGCTGGAGGAAAGGGTTATTTTGCTTTACACTAAGATCAGTATGTACAAAAATTCAGCCCCCCAGGCAGAAGACTCAGGGTCTTACCACACACTACCCTAGAGCAGTACTGCTGAAAAACAAAAAACAAAAAAACAGGAAGACAAGAAAGTTCCAGAGCAGGGGGAGAGAGTGGTGATGCTTTTTCTTAAGAGCTCCTTTTATTTTGTCAGAAGTTTCTCTTAACACTTGTTTTACATTTGACAACAGTGTTATCACCTTACTGTCACCCTACCGTAACTTCATAGGTTGCTTCCCTCTTTCTAGAAATTTTTGTTGCTATTCAATTTTTGTTTTGCTTGAGTACCTCCTCGAGTGAGCTTTTCAGAAAGAACAAAATGGGATCCATTTACAATCCTAGCATAACAAACAATATTTTTAGTTTGCTCTTACACTGAATAATTTGTTTTCAGGTGTGGAAATCTTGGGTCAGACAACTTTTTCCTGGGAAGTCTGAAAACTTTGCTCATTGTCTTCTGATTTTAGGGTTGACTATGAGATGGTGCCAGAATGATTTTATTTGCTTTAAGAGTAAGTAAAGCAAAGAGAGTTGCTTTGGTTTTGCAGAGAGTTGTAAGATTTTCCTTAGAAAGGAAAAATTAGAAAGGAAAAATTATCCCCTGGTCTCTTTGCATGATGTATTTCTCAACTTCCTTCTGGGAAGAAATTAATATTCCTGATAAAATGCTTAAGTAATTTAAAAATAAACTTTAATGAGCTTAAAGAGAGTCTGCCTCTGGGAGATTAGCTTCCCACTCAGTGGACTGTCAGTCAAGAATCTAATGATCTTTAACCGGAGTTTCCTACAAAAGTGTCCACCAAGAGAGACATTTTTATGTTGGTCTGTTTCTGAACTCTTCTTTTGAAGCAAGTGCTCAGAACTCAATTTTCTGACCCCCCCTTTTTTTTTAAATCTTTATTTGGAGTTCAGAAATCCCTCAAGGTGATGTCTAAGTGTGAAGTATGACATATTTCTTGACAAATCATAAGAAAGGAAATCATACGAAAGCCACGAACTTGTTCCAGGATTTTTAACCTGCCGGTGATGAATGGTCATTTCGGTTATGGAGGCAAGAGCTTTGGAAAGACCATTCTTTCTGGTGGTGCAGACACAAAAACATAGACCCACTCCTGCCTGGAAAAGGATCCTGCTGGCCGCTTGTCAAAATTCAGTGGACTCGAAGAGCCAGTAGTTAGAGCTCATCAGAACAGTGCTTTCACTGCCCCCCCCCAACACTTCCTGGTTCCAAACTTTAACCCTGCTCCAGATCAGCCAAATGAAAATTTCTTGGGTGTGGGAGGGGCTCAGGCCTCATGACTGTTATTTTTAATCTCTCTTGGTGATGGTTCCTAAGTTGCTGCCCCTAGCCCTGTCCATTGTTCTTCACAGGTACGGTTCCAACAACTCCTACTTTTGTTCAGTTTCCACAAAGTGTCTTCACTGGCTTAGATGTATTTTTACTCATTGTACTCACCTCAGTCATCGATGCAATGACTATTTGTAGAATTTCCTTTTGTGTCAGGATGGTGGGAATCCTAGAAAGTGTAAATAAGCATCCTCCTCCCTTCCTGACTTGGGTCCCAAGGGCACTGCTCTAACCTCTCACTGCGGTCATTGCCTAGAACGTAGAAGGTCTTTTTCTCCTGTATCCTCAGGATAGTACTCTTCTGCTCTCCCCGCCAGATTGTCTGCCGCCCGGACACTCATGCTCTAGATTCCGACACTGCAGCCTTGTCTTGTTGGAGGCTTGCTCATCAGCCCTTTATTGGGGCAAAGCTCCTCTGAGACAGTCTTTGGTCCTTGCCGCCCACTGGAGACTCACTAGGAACAGAATGTCCACAGGAATGTAGGAGGAAAAGAAATGCCACTGAGTGGATTCTCAGAGCCTCTTGCCTCAAACGACATCCCTTCCTTCTCCCATCATTCGAGTGCTTTTCTCTATTCTTTGCTCCTGAATAAAGCCCTGGGTCCTTTTTTCTCTTATCTTCTTGGCGCTGTCGGAGCCAAGAGGCACAACAGAGGGACTGGGAAGAGTGTCTGTTTGGCTGAGTGTAAAAGGGAACATACGATTTTGTGGTCAATTTATTTTCACCTCATTCATTCTCAGGGGTACATGGTTTTCGCCTCATTGATTTTCTGTGTTCATTGACTTGAAGCCTGCTGTGTATGGGAGTTTGCTTCACGTCTTCTCAAACCTTTTTTTATTGCCTTGGCAACTCTGTGACTTAAGCTTGAACCAGTTTGAACTAATCTCAGTGGTTTTACCTACTTAATATGACACTTGTCTTTTGAGTAGAAGTATTATATTATTTAATCTTTGTACCACAAACGTTACAGTTTGAAGGGTTCTTACAAATCATCCTAGTCCAGCTCCTTCATTACCTACGGTGACATTGGAGACCGGGGAGGTGGAAGGATTTGCCTAAGTTCACACAGCTAGAAAACCAGCGGGGCCACCTCCTTGGAAGGAAGGAAGGAAAAGGAAAGATTGGAGGGAGAGAGAAATAAAGAACTTTGCCTTAGATCTGTCGTGCAGGTACTTCCGGTTGTAACAGAACATTTGGCCTAAGAAATAAGGGCATCTCTCGGCTCTCGGATCAAGAAGTCTTGAGGGACTCCAATCTCTGTCAGCTTGGTTCTCAGAATGGCTCCCTTCTTTGGTGCGGAGGGGGCTAGGAGGTGGCTACCAGTGGCATTGGGGCCGTCTGTTTCTTTGTTCACGCCCAGATGAGGAGCGACAGAGGGAGAGGGAGTGAGGGAGGCAGGGAGAGAGAAAGCATGGCTCAGAAGTCTTTCCCTTCTGGCTGGTTGGCCCACTTAGGTCACACACCCACCCCTAAACAGATGCCAGAGGAAGGAACTCTGTGAACGTACCTGCATTCCTGAGCCAAACTCCGGCAAGGAGAATGAGCTCCTGATGATTCCCTCAGACCCATCAGCATCTACCTCTGATGAGGATGGGGTCAATTTGTCATGTGTCCCTTGGGCTTCATGGGGGGAGTTTGATTGGGGAGAGGGGTGAGGGTTTGGGTAGGCACCAGAAGAATCTCCTATAACCAGAAACCATTAGGTAGTAACTTGTATGTAAGTAGCATGTGCTATAGAGCCCACATTCGGTAGACAGTACATGACCAGCTCTTAATGGCCAGTAGTCATGCCTGGTGACTTGGGGGATGGACGACGATACATTTGGAACACTACCTGTGTCGGTAAGGGAGGTGACAAAGTCAGGAGGGGACTGGCCACGATTCCTTCTGCCCATGGAAAGCTCTGTCTTGTGATTTGAATGGCCAAAAGGAAAGAAAATTGGCTTTCCTTCATGTTTTAGGAGGCTACCCCATCCGATTTATAGGGGGTGTGCCTGAATCAGGGTTCTACTGGAAGGTGACTTCCTTAGCACGGGGGGACCATGGGGAAACATCAATCTGAGTAAGGATCCGACTGCCTCCAAAAGATTTGAGCTGGCCCAGAACAGGAAGAAGATTGGGGCTACACCTGAACATTCCCTCTAGAATTAGCCATAACCCTCTTTTGCCAAAAAGTGGTCCTTTTCAGGTGGGACTGGAAGCGTGTGTCACCCGTCAGACTCAACGAAGGGCCCGTCCAGCCATGCACTTGCCCTACTCCCGCCGCGGGGCTCTTTCCTTCTTTCTGAAGTTTTTATTTATTGCCCTCCATGAATGCGAGTCTCGGGGCAGAGCTCCCTCCCCACTCCGCGGCATTGTTTCGACTTTTGGCCGTTCCTGAAACTTTTTACTATTCTGAACACTACTCATCTCAAGTTATTGTCGCGGCCTTTTGCGGCTGCTCCCTTGGGTGTGTTTGATGGAGAGTGCTTTGAGGTTTGTGAAAGGCATTTTTGGAGACACTTGCCGTTAGATAACATCCCCGGGTCTCAGAGATCCCTTTTTAACATCACCACCGTTGACATTAATCATCCTGTTTTTGATGCAGAGACAAAGGATGTGGAACTGTCTCTGTAGGGCGGGGCGGGGGGGCGAGGGGGCTGTTTCTAGGAGCGGTTCCTTCCACGGTGGAACGGCAGCTTCAGCCGGGGCCGTGGGGGCGGTGTGGAAATGATTTTGGCTCCTGAATTCCAATAAGGATCTGAATCGGGGAGCCCAAAAAGATTCTTCCCATTAAACTGCTCCACTCTTACTTTCTGTTTTGGAAGTGAGGCCCTCAGGATTCATGTTTTCCCACTGAACGCGATTACACACGAGAGCGCACACAGAGGGGAAACTCAGGAACGATTCCCCATCTCTCTGTCCTTCTGTCCTAAATAATGTCCTTGAGTTCTCAGAATCTTGGGGAGTGTGTGCTGGTGTGTTTGGGACCTGGGGAAGGAGGTTTCATGAGACTGAGCTCTTCTGTCCTTCTGTCGGGCTGGTCGGCAGAGGCTTCTTGCCTCTGAAACTGCTGTCTTCGGTTCCTCCCACAGAATGTTCTGATGCCCCCACTGGCGGGGTCGGTCTGGCCCCAGGTCCTGGAACAATCCTGAGGATAGAAAGAGGCCCGCAGTCCCCTCCCTATCCCACACCCAGCAGCTCTGAGAATTAAACCAAATGCCCCTCGGACTCCAGAGACCCCTGCTGTTAAATCTCCAGGCCTGCCAATGTCCTTTGCTATCAACTGGCCCCAGGGGTGAGCTCTTATCTCTTGGCTGCCCTTAGGGCATGACTCCGGGCCCCACCCCCTCCTCATCCTGGGCTGCTCCAGCCATCCTCCGCCTGCCTTGTTCTAGCGCTTCTAGCTCTGACAGAGTCCTCTCTCAGCCCCAGCCTGCTGGACAGACTTGATACCGTGTGTGGCTTTTGCTAGCCCTCCTCCCTGGAGCTGACCCTTGCTCTCACCCTCCCCGCCCTGAGTCAGGGGTCTCAGTGTCCACCTGGCTTCTGATTTCTCTAGCTTCTGATTCCAAATGTAGGTCCTGATTCCCGAGGGTGTGACTGCTAACTGGGTCTGTCACGCCATTGCGTGAACCCAGTGATGCCCATCTGTGTCAGGCCTGTGGGGCTAGTCCCTATGACACGGTGTCTTAGAGGGATGGTTAGAACAGGAGGGCTGTGATGCGTGGACAGGGCCGAGATGTTTACAGGGGGTCCAGGCACCCATATGTCCACTGGCCTGGTAGACTGAACGTAGACTAGACGTGGAATATCTTAGGGAAATAGGGCATCCTTCTTTGAAAATGTCAATGCTTTGGTCTCTAAGTAGATATCAATTCACTTGAAGGTGATAGTGAACTCATAGCAACTTTTTGTCATTGTATAGCTTCTCAATCAGTGGAGACCAAATATGCAAGTACAGGGGGTATAGCTCAGGGGTAGAGCATTTGACTGCAACAATACAAGTACAACACAATACACCGCGAGGTACCAAAAGGCCCTTTTACAGTCACTCTCGGAACCCACCTGCTCTCACCGATGCGCCAACTCCCTTGGGTGGCCGTGTTCTGACGGCCGAGCAGAACTCCTGGGAAGCACTTTGTTCTGCATCAAATGAGAACTTTGTTGCTCGTTTTCCCTGCCAGCTACTACAGGTGGGGACATCAGGGTGCCCGCCTTCCAAGATAGCCCCTCACCTGTCCCCCAGCCCTTCAGCTGCAGGGCTGGCCAGCTCCCGCACCACTGTCCCCGCACCTGCCCTGGGGTGAATGTTCTGGGGGAACCTATTTCTCAGCCTCATTTGGACTCCCAACTCTCTAAGGATGTCCATATCCTTAAAGGCTAATGGAAGACTGGAGTCCCAGAAATTCCCAGTACTTTGGAAGACCCCATTTTGTTCCCATTAATCACAGTGGCGAGCTCTAGCTTCTAAGATCTTCTAAGCCAGCGTCCATATCAACATCCCATTCTGTAGAAATTCACAGAAGGAAAAGGCAGCCAGAATTGATAGCTTCCAAGGTCATGTTTTGCCGAGACTAACTCTGACTTGACCTGATGGTAAATTCCTGAAGGAAGTGGTCTATGCTCCAGGCTCCCAGCCACATTCCCAGTACGCCGAGGCGTGGTCAGAGATACTACGTTTTTACGAGATAGTCGGAAGTCAAGTCTCTGAGCTCTGGGGCTGAGTGAAGCCTGACCTTGAACCCAGTATACGCTTCTACTGGCTCTCTGGATGTCCGAATATCGAGGGGCTCAAAGACGGAATAGAGAGGTGCTGTCCTTGGTATTGAAGTAGACCATTCCCCCCTCCCCCACCCCTCTGGGCTCCCGGGGAGACTAAATGAGTTGCCTTTGTCTCCTGAAATTCCTATGTCCCAAGTGGAGGCGAGCCCTGGCTGGAACTTGGTAAGACCAGTCCGTCCCTCCCGCGTGGTGTCCATTGCCCTAGGTCCCCCCTTTCTGAGCCAGTAGGTGAGCACTGGAGAGCCAGCCTGTTGGGAAAATCATGGGCAGACCAAAGATGGGGCCCTTGGAGAAGCCACGCTATTACCAGTAACACTGAAAGAGATGAGCTTAATAACCAAGTTGCCTCATTTAGGAAGAGCTCTCCCAGGGGCCTGCGACAAGGTTCTCTGCCTCCTTTGTCAGTGCTGTGAGAAGAGCCAGGGCAGGTAAGGTGATTTGGCCTATTGTCATGGCAATGAGAACCTTAACTCAGAATGTGTCAGAATGTCTGGAGTGCTGTGGGAATAATGGAGAAAAAGACGGGTGTGGCCTTGACCTTCACGGAGCTTAGGTTTTGAAGGAAGGCACAGGGAAATAAAAAGTTAAAAAAGTATATATTTACATATTATGATAAAGAAACAAAGTGAGCAAAGGAAGAATGACAATGGACTTCCTTTTTTTTTTTTAAGATTAATCAATTTATTTTAGAGAACAGGGGGAGAGGCAGAGGGTGAGGGAGACAAGCAGACTCCCTGCTGAATGGGGACCCCCCCAGGATCATGACCCAAGCAAGCACTTAACTGACTGAGCCACTCGGGCTCCCCGAGAATGACAGCAGACTTCCTTTAGATAGGAAGGGAAGATCTCTTACAAAGCAATATTTGTTACTGGGTTATGGAGGGTGAGGAAAAGTCAGCATTGGGCTGAGGGGAAAGTGAGTTTGAATGTCCTGGGACAGGAAAGAGATCGCTCCTTTGATGAAACTGAAGAGGGTTTCTGTGAGGTGGGGCCATAAAAGCTGCTTCCGTGCCATCACTGAAGGGCAGGGAGAAATGCTGGAGTGAAATAGCAGAATAATGGAAGTTAACTAGTAAACCAGAATTTAATCCAAGTAATTTCAAAGGGAGGTAGAAAAATGCTCAGGATCTCCCCGATCAGACGGACCTTGAATTCTGCTGCCTAGTTGTACATTAAGCCTTCACTAGCCCTGTGATTTCTCTTCCCAAATACAATTCTATTTTATACCATGACATGTGCCTTTAAAAGCAGGAGAGAACTGTATTCTCAGTGGGGGGAAAATGACTAGAAAGAGGAAATCTTAGCGAAAACAAAGAAGCAAGCCAAGGCAGAGACAGAGCTCTTATCTGCACAACCCCAGATTCTGGTCAAGAAAGGCTCAGAGAGATCAGAGACAAGTGGTAATGTGCGATAAACAGATGCGGGGACAGGGTGGGCCGTTGTCCGTAGCGGGGCCCGGGAAGAGCCTAAGGGATGGGATTTGAGGAATGGAGTTTTCTAGGGCGGGTCAGGCTGCCTCCGGTGGAGTTAGACCGAGGACGGTGGTGTGGAGGGCTTGTTTGTGAGACCAGGGCACGGATCCTGGTGCGCCGGTTGGAGTTTACAGAAGGAAAGCCCCAGCACGCACGGGAAGAACATTTCACAAGGACAAACGCCGAGAGTATCAAGGACCCTCCCCGAGCCTCAGAAGCATCCTTGGCAAGAGAAGAACCTGCGTCGCCCACTTCATTCACTTTGTGGCCCCTCTGGGTCCAAGTCCCCGTGTAGAAGTTATGACTTTACTCAACATAGGACAGAGGCGCCAAACTTGGATCCCGGCTTCAGTCCTTGCTGTAGTGGAGGGAGAGTGGGGAGGAAGAACCAGGCAGGTCAGGGCTGGTTGTGGTGGGGGGAGGGGGAGGCCACCAGGGCAAACCTGGAATAAGGTCGCAAGCACCACGGGAAAGAATGAAGATAGAGCAAAACTAGACAAGCCGTGGGTCTTCTGTCTGTGCTGATCGGCCACAGGAAACTTCTCCCAGGGGATGGGATTGTCCTCACTGTTGATAACTTGCCTGAGGCAGGTAAACCTTCGACGACACAATGTGCTGTCCCTTCCCACGTGACCCAGCCCGATCGCCGAGGAGAGCAGGAGTAGACACAGCCTGAAGCCCCTTTGGAGAGTGGAGATATGCTGGTTTCCAGGCCCCTGGCTGTCTTCACCTTGAACTCCCTGCCCACGTTTCCAGGCCCCCAGCACCCTCACTGGCCCTTAGTGGTCAGATACCCCCCTCCTAAAGTGGATTCCGCCCCTCTGTTGACTGGAAGCTGATGACAAACCTATAATTTTCCTAAATAGATCCCTACCTCCAAGCTCCGTTCTTCCTGCTGTCCCTATGGAAACACACGCACCCACATCACACCTCACTCCCCGAATAGCTTGTGAGATAAACTCAGGAGGATGAATTTATGCTCAGCTTGTAAAGGCAGGCCTTATGGACCGTCCTTTCTAGAAATATTTTTTCATTGAACAAAAACTCTGGGCAATGACCACGCATCAGACACTGAGTTAGGGCCTGGGGGGTGGTGGGGAGCAGGATCCATCCCCCAGGGGGGAAAAACAGACATGCTGGGTGGCCAGTGTCCCTGCAGAGCACAGTCAGGACTTTTGGAAAGAGGACCAGGGAGAAAGCAAGGGGTGACGGTCAAAGTTGAGAATCTGAACGGCTGGTTGCAGCCGGCAAAGGAAGCACTAGAGGACAGAGGAATCTTAGCATGTCCCTCAGGGGCCCCACAAAAGTCTCCTGTGCACCTGACCGATCCAGGGGATTACCGAGACATGGGAGGCGTGGCTGATGAGTCTGTGACTGTTTTCTGCTCCAGACCAGGGGATCCTTGGAGTGTCTGCTGGCTTGCGGTTGGGTAGAACCTGAGGGGGAACTGTTTCACACAAGCCCAGATGCATGGCAATAAAGCCGACCGCTGATGGATTCTTGGGTCCTCCTTTGGCGGAGAGCAGTGTCCAGGGAGGCTGACTTTGAGAAAGCCGAAGATGGAGTGACTTAATATTGTCCAAGTTTCGCTTTCTGACAATCCTATTGCCCTCTGTATCTGCGATGATTTGTGGTATTAGCTGGACTGCTCGCGTGTACCTGCAATTTTCGCGCGGCTATAAATCCATCTGTGCAAGATTCTAGTAGCTTGGGCTAATCCTTACCCTTTTAGCTCCATGGAAGAATGCTCAGTGTCCACGACCCGGCCAGGCAGGGTGTGGTCCTGAGAAGCAAAAGCCTGCAAATTGCTTTGAAAACATTTGGCTGCGATGACCTGGACTGAATAGAGCAATTTGGTTTCGCTGGAAGAGATGATTGTATAAAAGCGTAACACCTGCGGTAATTCTTTCTAAAGCGGCGGGGAGCGCTGCCCTCGCTGATTCAGACCTCGGGCCTGGGCTGTGCATCCACGCCTGGTGTTAAGTCACGAGAGGCACCTACTGCATTTCCCACGCTTGACACGGGAGTGGTTTACTCCCCCTGCCCCCCCGCCGACCTCCGTCCACTGTGTGTGTCGTGTTTCTGCAATGGGAGACTTAAATGTTGGAAACGGTCAGTAGTCTCTGGGGGTGCAAAAAACATAAATCTGGTCTTTAGGGTCCCAAAGAATTCTTTTCACTTCCACTATTCTGTCCGCACAGTGACCCACCCAGCAGCCCCCAGACGCGGCTTCCGTCTCTGTAAAGCGTCCGTCAGTCCTCTTATTAGTGTGTTTGACTCTCAGGTCAGTAGTTCAAAATCAAATAAAATCATGCTAACAGCATTTTCTGATTTTTGTATCTTTTAATTTTTAGGATATATTTAAAGAAGATTTTATTTATTTGTTTAGTTGAGAGAGAGCACGTGTGTGTGCGTGAGCAGAGGCAGGAGGAGAGGCAGAGGGAGAGCTGGCAGGCACCTCAAACAGATGCCCTGCTGAATGTGGAGCCTGACCCGGGGCTCGATCTTATGACCCTGAGATCCTGAACCAAGCCAAATTCAAGAGTCGAACGCTCAACCCACTAAGCCACCCAGTGTCCCTAGGATATATTTTTAAATTATAATGAAAATCTATTTCATATAACTTTAAGACTTTTAAACTTTGTAGCATCTTGACTTTATTAAAAAAACTATTTCTGTCTCTCCTTTTATTAACAAGAACAAAGGCCAAAAATCAGTTTTTTGTTTTTTGTTTCCTGTCATGGGTGGAACTGTGTCCTCCCAAAAGATGAGTTCAAGCCCTCATCCCTGCTACCTGTGACTGTGACTTTATGGAGAAAGTGGGTCTTTGCAAATGTCTTCAAGTTCATACTCGATCAGGCCAGGCTCTGAGCCAGTGATGTTGTCCTTATGAGAAGAGAGACGTTTGGATATAGGCACAGACACGCAAGGAGAATGCCACATGGCATCAAAGATGGGTGATGTGCTGCCCAGAGCTGCTACACCGAGGATTCCTCGCAACCACCAGAAGCTAGAAAGGCAAGGAAAGATCCTTATGAGCTGGCATGATGCTATCGACACCTTGAATTCAAGACATCTTTGACATGCTTCCAAAACTGAGGGAATGTTTGTGTTGTCTTTTTTTTTTTTTCTTTTTCCCCCATTTCTGTTGTCCTAAGCCACATTTTGGGGTCATTTATTGCGGCAGCCCTGGGAAACTAACACAGCTTCCTTTCCCTAAACTTGGATCATTAGATGTTGGGTCTCTCATATGGTCTTTGCCCTGTGAAGGGTTTACAAACACCTGTGCTTATGTCTGAGATCATACAAATGACTTTTCATCTCATGGGATGCGCAGAATTACCGAGGAATGTCGGACCCCAAAGTCAAGGCCCTGCTCTACTGTGCCGTTAGTGCGATAGCCTCTAGGATGGGTCAGAAAGACTTGCACTGTTGTCTGCTACCAGAGGTGCGAACTTGGTCTCCCCAGGTTGTGTCGCTGTGGTAGTAAGAACTCGGAGATCCCATTACCAGGGATCTGATCACCTTGGGGTACCCGTCAAGGAGGGGAGTTCAACTGAGTGACATCAACAAAAGTAGCCTGGTGTATCTTTTATAAACGTGTCTCCTTGGTTTGGCCGTTGGTCTGATGAGTTCTATCAAGGAGAGAGTGACATCTGATATAATTTTACTGTTGGATGCTTTGTGGTTTGCTAGTTTTCCCAGGCAGGAAGTTAGGATAAGCTATTACAACAGGTCTGATGGTGCCTAGTCCCACAGATGAGCTCCTGAACCATGGTTTTGTCCATGGTCTAGATTACCAACACACTTTATTGTATTGTATTGTTTTGTTTTGCTTTGTTTTGTTTTCAAAATTAGCCTTTATTAAAACAGAGGAACATTCTGGCCATAACATGGCAGAGTAGATAATCTTATTGCAAGAGAAAAGAAGAGAAACTCCTTTGTAGTTTGATCTTTTTGTTTGAAAGATTCCTAATTTATTTATTTATTTAGGTCTCAATCTTGTGCCCGGACTCTATTTTTGGTTTGTTTTTCACCGGCAATCAACTACTGGCTTGGAGACTCTCGGCCACGGTAGTAGGAAACCTCTAGAACTCAGGACGTAATCCAATCACCCATAATGGAAAGATGCAGGATTTCTTCCAGCATGGGGAAGGGCGCAGCCAGACATCCCTATATATGCCAAATAAATATAGCGTAGCCCAGCTGGAGAAGAATGTGTCCTCAGGAAGAATCCAGCCAAAAGGAGAGGCTTTGAAGAAGTAGGATTTGCCCAGAGAGGAACGCGGATGGTTTCCATGTGGCGATCTCTGTCCTCCATGCTCTTCTGAGCTCGATTCATGCTTCAACTCAGTTAAAGCAACATGTCCTCTGGACTGTTTAACGGCACCTCAAAAACGAGTACGCCCCAAACTAGCACAGGTCCAGCACACAGCAGGTGTGAAAAGTATTTTTGACAGATAAAGGAGGAAATGGCTCATCAGTCCCACCCCAAACCTAGTCTCTCAGAAGTTCTCTTCGTAGTGAATGGAACCACTTGGAGTATGTGGCGGAGCTAGAAATCTGTCAGCTGATTCTTTCCTCCAACCCTGCCCTCTCTCACGGATCCCCATCTCCATCCTATTGCCCAACCGCCTGCATCCCTTCACACACACACACACACACACACACACACACACACGTCCTCTGCTCTGCCTCCAGCATGCAGGCTCTGTGGTCTCTTCCCCACATAGTCTGACCTCCCGACTGCGGGCAGCTGGAACCCCTCCCTCCAGCCAGACTCCCACAACCCTGTGTGTCCCTGTGTGTCCATATGTACATATTCCCTCTGTCCCCAGGTGGAGGATTACCTCCCGGTCCCGAAGCCCCTCCTCGCTTCTCTCAGCATCCCCTCCCTGGAGATACCTGGAGAGGAGAACGAGGTGCCCAGATGAATGGAAAGCCATGGTGCCATGCCCCAGGGAGTGCCATGGATGTACAAAATGTGGTCTCTGTCGCCTCTGGCTGAACTTGGTTGGAGCATCCCTCCTGTCCCCCTCATCCTACCATGGTCAGGAGAAGCAGCATGGTCAGGAATGGCCCAGAGTAGATGCCAGAACCATTGGCTGGAAGTGGAGGAGCCAGGGTGAGAAGTGTCTGGTTTTGTGAGGCTCGGGTGAATCCCTTTTCAGAAGCACACGCGTGTTTATGTGAAGTAAATGGGCATCGGCATTGGGACACTTGGGCGTGCTCGGCCCTGTGTCGTGCTCTCAGTGCAAACCCATCAGCTGGGTGGTAGGCACAGTGGCGAGCGCTGGGGTCAGCGGGGAGGCAGCCCTTCCTTCTTCGCCTGCTGCTAATTCGCCTTGTTGGGAAAGCACCAGATGGGGTGAAGGTCTCCCCTCCCACTGCCCGCTGAGAGTCACAGTCCTCCTCCCCAGGGGTGGAGACCAGTTGGCACCCGCAAAGGCTGGTGGGTGGATCTGGAGACCCGCTACCCCGGGGAGGAAACTGTGCTCCCGCCGGGAGTCTGTGCCCGGCCTGGACCCCATGGTCACACGCTAGAATCCGAATCAGCAACTGAGGAAGCCCGTGGGCGAAGGACGCCGTGACCGAACTTGCGCTCCTGCTCGAGTGAGCTTCTATTCTGTTGTCTCCTGCAGAAAAGCTCCGTGATCGGTAGGGCACATACGAGTCATTAGGACATCGTGGGCCCCCAGCAGGTCCGGGAACCAGCGGGTGGTCGATGGAGCGGCGGGGGCCTCTCGCCGCGTTCATGAGCACGGCTTCTCCCTTCCTCCCGGGTACCGTGGACACTTCCAACCACGGTAAGCACGGGGCTCTGGCAAGTCAGCAGGGGCCAAATTCTCTTTCTAAAATGTGGCCTGACGTTTTACTTTGATCTTAGACAATCTCCAGGGTATGATAAGGCTGTGTCAGCCTAACAGATTTATTGAAATGAGTCACTGCCCTCAAGTCTGTAAGTTGAACCTCGGCAGAGATTAGGTCCGTCTTCTGAAGACCCGGCATCTTTTTCCAGTGCTGTGGCTTGTCGATAGAGGGTCTGCGGTGGAACCATTTTTTAAAAAGTTTTATTTATTTATTGGAGAGAAAGAGCATGAACAAGCAAGGGGAGGACCGAGGGAGAGGGAGACGTAGACTCCACGCTGAGTGTGGCAGAGTCCGATGTGGGGCTCGATCCCAGGACCTGGAGGTTGTGACCTGAGCCGAAATCAAGAGCTGAGCCCTTAATTGACGGAGCCACCAGGTGCCTCGAAATCATTTTTGTTCTATAGAATAGTGGGTACTTAATGCTGGCCTGTGGGAGAGGGCCATTTTGTGACGAAGTTATTGACACCCCATAGGGAAAAAAATCAGAACCAGGGAGAGAATCTCTCCATTCAGTTCAGTACTCACTTAGTCTCGATTATGTCTTTGCTATATACTCAGGAGTTGAAAACGCCATTTCTACCTGAATCAAAGCACAAGTCAACAGACAAATCCAGAATGTAGAACACGCGGCAAGACAGCTTGCCCAGATTGTTCAAAAGAGTCAATGTCGTGAAAAACAAATGATCTTTAAAAAAGCACATGGGGTACTATCTTAGATCAAAAGATACTGAAGAGAGAGAGCAACCAAATACGTATGTGGTATCAGATTAAATCTCACATGGGAAAAAACAAATCTGTGCCAGAGATTTTTGAAACAATGATGATGTTATAAATGTGAGCTGTTCATTAGATGACATCGGAGTCGTGTAAGCTTTCATGGGACAACACTACTGTGGTTGTTTCGGAGGATTTTTTTTTTTCCTTAGGGACGCGGGACACAGTGTATAGGGGTGAAGAGACATGATGTCATACCTTTCAAATGGTTCCATAGCAAGGGAAGTTAGAGATGAAGCGAATGTGGACAAACATCTAGAATTTAGGGGATGGGTATTCATTGTGATGGTATTTCAGCTTTTCAGTGGGATCAAAAATTACAAAATAAAAATCAGAAAAAGAGATTCAGTATTCTTGATAAAATATTTTATCGGCACTTGGCGTCTGGACAGTATTCTCTCGCATGATGTGAACTACTTTATGATGAAGGGTTTGGGAAGCAAACAGCTCCACAATCCCCTTTCTTCTACAAAATGGTAGCTACAGGTAACAGTTGCTTTGTAGTAACATCCAAAATAAAGACTTGGCAACCCCAACCTCGATTCTTCCCTTTTTTTTTTTTTTTTCCTTCTTGATGTCACTAGTCCATGGAGTTTAGATGTCTAAAGAGGGCCTCGCCAGGGCTCAACTTGTCCTGTTCCATTCTGTAACATTCTTCACGTCATGGCACGTACAGAAAGTGGTAACGTGTGTATGGCCAATGGGACAAGGCTGCTAATGCCTGAAGGCAACTAGCCCAGAAGCTCTGGCTGCCCCTGGGATGAAGGGGTCGCTGCGTTGGCAGACCCATGAGCCATCTGGGCCGCACAAGTGTGCCGTTGTCAGAGGTTGGGAAACTCTGCTTCCATGCATAACAGTGCTGTGAACTGCTTTACACACAATATGAAATGTTTGCTTGAAAAAAAGCCATCTAGTCTATGTCCAGCCCACCGTGGATTCAGACTTCGGGTACAGCGAAGGGGTTAGGCATCGTCCCGTGCCTGCGTCCCAGCACTTGTTATGATGGATCTCGAGTTGTAACAAGGTTAACTCGGAGGCCAACTCCTATGGGAGCATATGCAGCAAACTCACGAGCCAAGGTTTCATCTCTGGTTTTTGTGATTCAGGATCACGCCCAACTTGAGTGTATGGAGATGAGGCAAGAAATGACTCTGAAGACGGAAGCCAAGAAAGGACAAGTTAACCCGGGTGGAGCCAAATCTTTTGCACAAAGTACCATTTCGTGTTTAAAGCCCAGAGTTCTGCAGCTCTAAATAATTAATTTAAATGTAATTAAATGCCCTGTTAGGAGGCCACTCTCATGAAGAGGAAAGAGCACCGACTGGGCTTCCAAAGTGGTTTCTTAACTCTCCCAATGCATCCGAATAGCCTGGTGAGCCTCTTAAAAACACATGCTCGTGGTCTTTATTCCTGAGAAATTCTGATTCCATCGGTCTAGCATCTCTCACCCTGGTGATTCTCATGGGCCACCCAATACTGATGCCTAGAATCAGAGGCCGAGTCAAACCGGAAGTCTAAATTACCTTACTTACAAGTAGGAGAGATTCGTTTCATTATGTAGCTACTACAATTTCCTTCCTGCCTTGGCCTCTTAATTTCCCAGCGTGGTTGACCGATTCCATTTAGAATGGAGTTTTTCTTCTGGAATCCCTGTGGTCTTATTGTTTCTCTTGCTTGGCGAGGACCCGCGTAGCTGTGGTTAGCCTCAGAAAGGTGACTGGAGGCTACCTGCATGAGAACGTGGGGGTGTGACACTGGCTGAGAGCGCTTTCTTTCTGGAGCCAAATACACTGCTGCTGGGGCCTTGATTGGTCTAGATTGATCCTGCCTTTGCTTCATTCCATTAACTCGGGCATCTCAGCAGTCTCTACCTTGACTGTCTTCATGGTGTGCCAGGTAGGGTACCGAAAACAGTTGGGTTGTTGCTTACGTTCAGGCTCCTATTCCAACTTCCTTTTTCATAATACAAATTTGATGGCCCACCTACAAACATGTCAATAAGATGATTTATTGCTGCAGGTAAGAGTATGACTTTAAACTGATGCTGCGATTTGCCAGATATAGTTCGTATGGTCCGAGGAAAGTAAAACCCCCACAGGTTCAAGTGTCCTAATGATGATGATGGTGAGAGCCAACCACAGTGTTTACCACCTGTCAGATCCTGTTCTCAGTGCTTGCTGTCCATTGACACACTCAACCTGCACAGCTCTCCCCCTTCCATACTGTTATTATGGTCTTTATGTTACAGAGGAAGAACCTGAGGATAGGTTAGTTCTACACTTGAGTTTACCATTAATAAGCGGTGTGCGCTTGGATGTGTCATTAACCTCCGAGGACCTGCTTTCTGATTGGACTAGTGAGTCTCTACTAATGGTTTCTGTTCTTGTTTCTAACCAAGGCAACCCACTTCTGTCTGCTCCTCTTACTGGTTTGCTGCAATGATTTATTATTTTCTACCCTTGCCCTACTTTGTCTTCTCTTAACCTCTTTTCCGACTTCCTCAAATTCTTCTACATTTTGACAGATTTCACTTCTAGATGCAGACAGCTCATCGACATACTTTGACCCTGGGGTCTGGCGACTATTTAGGGGCTGAATATAAGGGTTGGAACATTAACGAGTCAAGCAGTGTCATTTACCTGAAAATAAGTCACTGAATGGTGAAAATGATGGCAATAGTACTGGTGAAGTCATGGCCCCTCGGGGCATTTTTGTCATCTTGTATAGCATTTTCCTAAATATCGATCCCGTAGCTGCTGTCATGCTTGTAATTTTTAAAAATCGGAGTATCTTAATGCACTTAATAGTGAGGCAACTACTTGTTAGGATTTGTTGGTCTTCCAAAACTGAAAATGTGGGCTGTGAGATTGAGGAAGTAGTAGAAAAATATTCAAGAAACCGAAGAGCACTGAGGTACCCTGTTTACTGCAAGTGGCTAGAAGATCAGTGGACAGTATGTCCTCCACGTTGACTTACTCATTCCAGAGAAACAGCTAACAGGGAGGCTGAGTGTCGTGAGAGCAAATTTCACAATCATTTGGATATTTTGAGCCACCCCATCACTGGAACCTTGAAATGGGTGGTTTTCTATCCCTTACCTGCAGATCTGAATGTTCTTGTGGTCACCGTCGCAGGTGATGAAAAGGACTCTCCACCCTGGATGCACACCTGACACTTGTATCGCTCAGTTCTGTATCTTACATGAGACCATGGAGTTTCTGGATTCTTCCAAGTTGTTCAAATGACTCACATCCATGAAGGCGGTAAATATGTTGGGCCAGAACACCATCAGAAACATCTTTGTCAGCAGGGAGCAGAAGTTTTATTAATTAAAATGTTCTGAGAAGGTACAGGGTGCACTCCCGACGAGTCATCACACTATTTTCATCCTAATTAAGGATGTTCCCTCTTGGCATCTTGGAACGTAGAGAATTAGAATTTTAAAAGTCTGTGGCATTTCTAGAAGTTGGGTCAGCAGACTCAGACGGATCCCTCACGTCAGGAACTGGGGATAGTTTGAGAGAGAGTTACCATTTGAGGCAATCGATATTTATCTAGTCTCCTCTCCATGTTCAGAGAAAATTATGGAAAGGCAAGGGGTGAAAAGACCAGAAACAAGTACATTTTGGGTGTTGGAGCGAAGGAATTGGGACGGTGATAAACAATCACTTACCCTATAAAGCAAAAGTGTGACTGAGCAGAGGATATTCTAGCTGTATGGGAATATTGGCCCACTTAGGACTGGTGAGTCTAGAGCCTCAGCGTACACATCCTTGTCTGGGAAGAAATGATGTCACCAGCATTTTTAGCCTAAAACCTAAACAAAGTCATTTGCCTATGGTAATCTGATAGTTCTCTGTGGAAGCTCAGTGCTTCTGTGTAGATTTTTGAAACCTCATAAGGCTGTTGAGACATTTTCTCACTGGACCTCATCACGTGTGTAGACCGAGTACAGATCTTTGGGCGTGATCACAAGCCATTTTATTTGCTATCAAGAACTCTATTATTAATGTTTGAAGGACCAGTGAATATTTGCGACTTTCGTCATTGGGAAGCAGTGGTTAAGTGATCCAAGCTGGATAAACAGGAGGTAGATGCTGTCCTCTGGACCTCACATTCCTGGAAGAGCATCGGTTTTCAAAGGACAGACTCTGAGCTCATCCTCCATCTCCAAGAACAATCGGAGGGGAAAGAATCTGGTTTAACGTTTGGAGATTCAGTGTTAGGGCTCCTTAAAAAGAAAAAGAAAAGAAAAAAAAAAAGAAAAGAAGAAAGAAAAAAAGAGCTTTCCCAAATGAGAAAAGAAAAGAGAAAAACACTATATTTTTTGCATTGCAGTGGTGTTGAATATTGAAGTTGTGAGGATGAAAATACCTTTTTTTTTTTTTCCAACCTTAAAGATGAGAGCGCATTCTTACCCCAAGAATGGTTTGTGTAGGCTCGGGTAGAATTGATATTTGAGAGAGGAGAGAGCTGGCTTCTGGCTGGAGGGCAAAGCTCCTGACCTTGCTTCGTTCTACCAGGAGGCGGTCAGAGCCATCGGCACGGCCCTACAACCCGCGTGCACCCTTGGTTAATACTCTGCAGAGCAGAACCCAGAAAACAGGAGAGTGGCCCTCATCAACCTGCATGTGTGACTCTGCCGATTAAAAGACCAATAAACAGGCAGCTTAATAGAACATTATGCCATAGATTACTCTAATCGGCTCGACATATTGATTGTTGAGCATTTCCCATTTGTTTATCAGAACAAAGTTACTCTTTTTTAATTATCTTGCCAATTTATTGTTGTGTTTGGGGGCTTCTGCAGTGTTTTCTTCTATAGAGTTTCACGTTGCAGGCAACGGCCTACCGCAATTAGCGCTGCGTTGGTGGGAGAGCACGGCTTTCGTCCGGTCAAGATGACATGGACCAACTTCACACTGTTCGAGAAAGTTGGGGTGGCCAAAAAGATGGGTAGGGAGACGCCAAAGTGTTGCAAGGGGGATTTTTGCCTGGATTCAATCTAAATACATCTCAAAAAATTGTAAAATAGAATCTACCAGCTAAAACTAATGAGCACAAAACTGCATTGATTTGGCCCAGGGTGGACAAATAGAACATCTGGCATATTTGGCACCAATGACACAGCTGGCATTGTTGGAAACGTTTCTGCAGAAGGTACAGATGCAGAAATGGGAGAATTGGTACAAACAGTGCAGATGGAACAGTTGGAACAGATGACAGTGGGCAGAGCTGGCAATGCTGGCACAGGTGTCGTAACCTCAGCAGCTGGCACAAGTTGTGACAATCCTGGGATTTCTTAGTACAAGGCACATGTTCATTTTGGCTTTGGCTGCAAAGAGATAAGAGCATTTTATAATTAGTAAATGTGCCATTTAAAAAAGAACTTTTTTTCCCCCTCCATCCTTAAGGACATCTACCTCCAACTGTTAAAGCTTGGAATATAGAGCATTTTTGCAAATTAGAATTTCCCCGAGAAAGCCATAATTGATAAATACAGATTTCATAGAAGAGGCAATTAGATATTTTTGTTCCGACAGAGGGAAAATTCATGAATGGAATTTCTTCACAGGAGTTTTGTGGGAAACAAAGGTCAGACTTTGGGAGATACGAGTACACTTTGGATTTAAGCCGAAGTTTGTCATCAAATTAGCTGCTGTGTGTTTCTGAAATGTAGGGACCGTTCCCCAGTTATAGGAAATTTCCTGTAGAATCACGCTTGAAGACATGGTACGGAATTGGAAACCGGTCTACAGAACAGGTTGGGAAAACAGAAAAAAAAAAAAAATGCTGGAATACATAATATGGAGAAATCATGAATTGCCACTTTCAAATACCAATGGGACTTGGCTCTAATTTCATTTAAAATGCTATAATTTGGGCTTGAATTAAAAATACAATATAATATAATCTTCTGGGCAATGACATTTAATACCAGATGAAAAGTTGAGAGAACAAAGCAACTTGTTTGTCAGTGGCTAGAAATATCACCGTTGTCTTCTTATATTTTTGTTGTAACAAAAGCTTTTTCATATTATGGAAAAGCCAAAAAGTCTTATTTAATTATGAAATCATAAAAAGATAACAAAGAATTAGATAGTGGATCCTTAAATTTATATGAATATTCTTTTGAACATACTTGGTGCTCCATACATTCCCGATGAGGAAACAAACAGAGAGGTCTAAGAAATACCAATATTCAGAATTTTTAAAAATCACTAATTACCCTCTGTATTAATGACATATCTTCCATTAGAAAGAAACAAAGTGAGCCAGGTCTCAGTCCTCCTTAAAGCCCCAAACTCAGCACATACCTGTTAGCCAACTTCCTCCCCCCCAGGGAAATCAGGTGCGAAAGAGGAGTTGGATGTTATGTACTCCGTGTCCTCAAGTAAACCCCAAATTCTTCAGCTTTTCCAGTTTATACTGAATTAAAACCAACATAATAAATCATCATCTCGTCATTGTCAATGCAACACCATGAATGTTTTGTGTTTTGAGACTTTCGGGAAACAACTACAGTAAGAGTGAATTATTTCAAACTAGATATCAAGTTCTTGACCATTAAGAACATTCTGTCTTTGTTTCCAGATGACCCTTGCATATTGTTACCTAATTAAAAAAAAATACCCCACAGCTGCTGAGAGTCATTTAAGCATATTTGATTTCAATTTCTCCTTTCTCTCTACTTGGTTCTAACCTCATGTTGAACCCAACTACACTATTCTTATTATTCCAAACTTTAATTCAATCCCTTAACATTAGTTCATTTCTTGACTGAGATGACAAAAAGATGTTTCTGCTTCAAACAGATAAAATACCTTAATTTGTTAACTGCACTTTGGTGACCGAGAGCAACGAAGGGAGAAAGGGGTAAGAGTGCTTACTGTTCTCTCCGGGCACAGAGACGAAGACGGATGAATCACTGGCCGAACAGGCTGGAAAAGTCCATCTTTTACCTCCTCACCTGGTTTGAAACCCTGCTTCGTGGCTGAGCCTCGGATGAACTTGGCTTCTAGTCAGAAAACGCCGCATGAAAAACGATCAGTTCAGGAGGGGAACACATAGGGGCAGGTCCAGGTTCTGGCGTCCGTCGGGTCGGCAGGCGTGTTCCTGAAGGAACAGGATGAGGGTGAGTCATTCCACCGAGCCTCTGCCTTCTTCAGGAATTAAATGAAAATTAAACATGAAAGATGCAATCTGTTGCAGCAATGTGATTCCTTCATCATTGTCCCAGCCACTGTCTATTTCTAAGCACATTGAACTTTCCGATGTATTGGCGTCTCATCTTATGTAAATATCCTTTCCTTCTCTTAGCTCCAAGACATGGGGATGTGCTTTCATTCTACCCTTCAAAGAGCTGCTCCCCGGTGTGCCCCTCCACCGTCCCCGGGGCAGCTTCTTCTCTCTGCCCATGGCAACCCGGGATGCAGTTTTTAGCTAGATTTATGTTAGAGAGGTGATCAACAAAACCCAAGCATATACATTTAAGACAAAGCCACTTAGAAACCTGAACAAAAATCCAAGGGAAATTTACATGTTAATTTCAGGCACTGAGGCAGTGTTATATTCAGACGTGATCTCCTTCTACCTTCCCTGCATTGTCCTGACGGTCCCTAAGTACATGCCAGCCCCAGCTCCTCCCTGGGGGCATGAGTGTCCACTCCCACCCCTAGTGGGGCATCAGCCTTGATCGGGAGAAGACAGAGCTTCCCCACCCCAGGCCCGCTGCAGAAGGCTGTGCTTGATTGATTGTCGAGAAGCAGCAGCCCACTGTGAAGTGACCCATTCTTGTTAGTCTGTTGGAAGTGGGGCAGGAGGGTAGGAGAGACAGTTAAGAATCAGGTGGGGTGTTTGTTTTTTTTTTCTTTTGGAAACCGGAGTAGTCCGTATGGATGTTAGTGGATTATTGTTGGTGACTCGTCCTATAGAACCTACCAGATTTAAGCTGTGGTCGATTCCCCCAAACTATTATGCTGATAACTCTCATTGTGATACACGAATAAACAACTAATTGAAATTTAGATACATTTACTCATGTTTGAAATACAATTTTAGTATAAGAAAATTTAAAAACTTACAAAATAAGTAGGTAAAAGAGGATAACGAACTCTCAGGTGTCCAAGACTTAACGATTATTACTATTTTGCCAATTTTGTTTCTTCTTCCTCCCTGGCATCTGCTCACACTTTTTTCCCCCTCCTTTTTCCTGGAGTATTTTCAAGCAAATTCAGATTGTCATTTCACCCAGAAATACTTTGCTATTATTCATCCCTAAGAGACCAGGGCGACTTTTTGAAACCCAGTGACCAAAAATAACAATATTTCTCCTGATTTCCTTTCACCTGTCCCCTGCTTAGCTCAGAGGTGTGTTTATACTGTTAGCTTGTTTGAAGGAGGTCCCAGAGTCCTGATTATGTCTCTTATGTTTATTTTAATCCCTCCCTTTTCATTTCCTTGATAGTTGGATAAACCAGGCTAGTTGTTCTCAGGATGTCCTACACTCTGAATTTGATTAGTTACTTTCCTAGAAAGACATTTAACTTGGCTCTTTATCCCTGTGTTTCCTGTACATGGGTATTTGGTGCTGTGGGCTTGATCAGGTTCAAGGTCAAGCCCTGGGCAGGAAGGCTTCATTGTTGGTGCTGGGTCACTACTTCCTGTTGCATCCTGGAGCATACGGTATCGTCGCCCACTCTTAGTGATGCTAAGTCTGGTCCATGAGCACAGGTGCCTATAGTCTTGACGTTATATAAGACTATATTCACTAATTCTCAAGCTTCTTTTCATGTATGGATGTCTCAGTGTCTTTGTGTCATCACCAGGGTGTCCTTCAACTGTTAACAAAAAATCTTTGGTATTAATTTTATTAGAGTACTGCCGATGAACAACATCAAGTTTCCACGCACATGCACACACACGCACATGCACACACCTGGCACTTTTCCATAGCATACGTATACATTGTGGGAGTTTAAATCGAAATTATAACATGCTGTGTGTGTCCAAATGCACAGGCCGTTTGCAGGTTGACCAATGAATAACAGTAGATCAGTTCACCGATCAGTTAGCATTTGTAGTAATTAGAGTAATTATTTGTAATTAGAGTAAATATTTGTAGTCTGGTTAATTTTAGCCATATTTGCAACCAACGTGGGTCAACTGTTCATTGGTATGTAACCAGTCTAGTGGGTTCAGGAATGCTGATGGCTAAATGAATACAATCACTCTTATTCCGTTCAGTTTTTCATTATTTGGAAATTCATCATTGTGATCGCCAAATATTAGATGATCTCAATGTGGTATGATTTGTTTTTTATTGCAGATCATTGATAAAGAATAAACGGAAATATAGCAAAATACGTGGGGACTCATAATTCCAAAATATAAACATTCAGATCAAAAGCCCATGATAAACCGCTACTAAATTTGATTGTTTCAAATAGATCATTACAGAATACAGTTAGAAGTATATGCAATTACACATTTAATAGACATTTCAAGTGTTTTAAGGTTTTTCATTCCTGTGTTTCCTGGTCTGCTTGAAAACAGAAGTGTTCATGTCACCGGCCTGGGATTAATGAATATAAAATTCTGTGCTTTTCCAGTTGTGATTCACACACACTCTAGGTAGAAATGAAACATTTCAAGTTTTTCTGAAACCTTAATTATGAAAAATGCCCTATTTCCGTGTGAAGTTTAAGGTTCATTTGATCATGGGCTACCACCCTGTGGGAGAGGGCATTTGAGCAGATGAGAGAGCTGAGCTTGGGGGAGGTCGTGTGTAGTAAGCAAGACCACAGCAGCTATAAAGGACAAAGACTTCCATCAGGATCACGGCGAAATCCAGTTTGAACCTCCTGAATCCTGCTCTAGAAAGATAGTATTGAACGTATTGCTACCCATGGCGCTTCAGTTATTTTGAAGCGTAGGCCTGTCCCAAGTGCCAAGGAAGCTGCCAGTTAGAACGTGCTCTGCCTGCTTCTGGGTTGCACTGAGCTCTGGTCAAAAGCCTTCCGCAGGGCGCCTGGGTGGCTCAGTGGGTTAAGCCACTGCCTTCGGCTCAGGTCATGATCTCGGGGTCCTGGGATCGAGTCCCGCATCAGGCTCCCTGCTGAGCAGAGAGCCTGCTTCCTCCTCCTTCTCTCTCTACCTGCCTCTCTGCCTACTTGTAATCTCTCTCTGTCAAATAAATAAATAAAATCTTAAAAAAAAAAAAAAAAGCCTTCCGCAGCCCAGTTCTGTCTACCTGGCAGAGGACGTTCGATTGCCTCCGTGATTCTCTCCCCCACATCTCTCAGCAAAAAAACCTCTTCCTCCTCTTAATGCTCACAGGGAATCTGGACTTATATGGGGTTCCCCTCTTCCTTTACTTTCTTTTATGAAAACAGGAAAAAGTTGGAGGAAAATAAGGTAAAGGCTTCTATAAAATATTGATAAGAGCCTTGTTTTCTCGATCTAAGATTTTTTTCCCCCTCAAATATGAAAACGTTTTCCCTGTCAACCACCCCCTTGGTCTGGGTCCCCTCTCCTTCCTGATAAATGCCCAGTCTGTGTTGGGAGGAATTTCTTCGTTAAGCTCCACTAGTTTTCAACGTGACTTCTGCCGTTGACCCAGTTTTTGAGAAGAATTGCCTTTCTTGTTCTCCGGCTCTCATATTAGAAAAAAAAAATTGGATTAGAAATGATCCTAATTAAATACATGCTTAAATAGAGATACATATTGCTTTTCCTAGGATGTTTTTCTAATCTTCTAGTAAGACTGTGACCATTAAAATTTCTTGGACGATTTTATTTATGAGAGAGAGAGGGAGCACACGTGGGCTCCTGCATGGATGGACGGGGGAGGGGCAGAGAATCCCAGGCGGATTCCCAGGGCTCGCTCAACCTGACATCATGACCTGAGTGGAAATCAAGAGCCAGTGGTTTGGGCTCCGGAAGCACCCAGGTGCTCCATGACCATTAAAATTGAGAAATACAATGTTTTCTCCCTGATTAGGGCCCCATCTTTCGGTCTTTTCACTGGATACAGAGAAAAGCATACAGTACTCTTGAGACAATTGCTTAAGGGAATTTAGGGAAAGATCAAGAACTTGAAATTCTTGAACCCAAAGGGGACACACGATGAGACATGTCTTCGGAGTTCCGTGGTTTGTAGTCACTGTCGTCAGGATCTCGCCTGTCATTGTATTCACTTTAAAAAACAGATTGAAATATACTTAAATTATAACCCAAAATAGAAAGACATAAGGATAACCTTGAGAGTAATTGTTTTAATATCATAGCAGGATTCTAAGACCCTCTTGGAGTCTTTAAGAACAAGAACAAAAAGCAATCGTTCATCTTTGATTCCTGGGAGGTTGGGTGCTGGACTGGAGGCTTGCTGGAAAACCAGCATTTTCACCTACTTGAACCCAGAATTCTCTTTGCCTTGTAGAGGCCCCCTGTTCAGCAGGGCAGGGCTGAGATTTTTTTTTTTTAAATCATCTGACTCTAAACTTGGGCCGTTTCTTCTTTCCTCTTCCTCTTCTCCCCCATCTTCATAATGACAGACTGCATTCAGTAATTGCTGTCTTTTGTAATTGTTCTATCTCCAAATTGGCTGATTAGGGGAGAGACCCAGCTGTCCATCAAAATGGTGTAAAGTGGCTGAAACAGCCATCCCCTGAGCTGGAGAAAGTTAATTGCACTTTCTGAGGCTGTCCCAGTAGGAGAGGTGCCGAGAAGAGCCCTGGGAATCCCTGTTAGTGCTATTTTTTTTTTTCCCTTTCTGAACGTGTCCATTTGTAACCTGGAAAAAAATGTAGTAAACAGCATGTTAATTAGATTTACAGATGAAATTAAATCAAGAAGAGTTGGAAACACACCAGTGAATAAAGAAAAATGCTACAAGGGGTTTCTGAGGTTAAAAATATGGACAGGATCAAACAGAATGGGAATGAAGGCAGACAGGTGTAACCCCAGCGCTTGGGAGGGGGAGAAAAAAAACAAAACAACAAGCTATAAAAGTAAGCAGCAAGAGGGAAACATCCAGAAAGCAGTAATGCCAGAGAGACCTAGGGAGAGTGGACAACAAATTAGACATGTTTGCAATATGCCATGGAAGCTAATGTGATTTGGGGCTGTATGTGTAGAGACATCACATCATGAGGGAGAAGTGGGGTAATTTAGTGCATTTGGCAGAAACACACCTGGAATATTGTGTTCAGGTCCGCGTGTCTGGGGAGCACACAGATATAGAAGGCCAGAGAGAAATCCGCGTAAAGCAACAAAAGTGAGGAACAGGTGATGGGCTGATTTTTAGGATAATGGATGGTGTGATTTAGCTTAAAAGACTCACAAGAATGGAGCACTGAAATTTCAGGGTGTTTTCTTGATCTTTTACCCATGAGTCAGGAATTATTCAGACATAATTGGCATAGAAGTGTATACCCTTGTTGAACAGGACCGAAACAGACAAGAAGGAAAACCGGAAAACTTGTGAAGAGAAACTATGAGATTCTCTCTTTGGGGAGTCAGAGGAGGGCCAGGCTGGAAAAATATGAGTTTACATTGTTATCATACTTTTCATTCCAAAGCCACTCGGTTTACCCTGGCCGTGACCCTTCAACACTGAAGAATTCAGTGGAAATGCTCATCTTTCAGGACCCGAGAAACCTCGCCAGATGCCCGTTCCTCCGCAAAGTTCCACCCAGAGGTGCCCATTTAAAAATTTCCCCATCTCAGGGCTTGTGGCACATGGCTTATTTTTCCCGTCCTTTTGGGTGTTCCTGATAGCCGCAAAGGCGGTGACCAAAAGCGACGACTGATCCGCCATGTTCTCTCTGTGTGCGGCTGGAGGCTGTCATTTAATCTGAGGGTTGGCTTCTGATGGCGAAGGAAAGATGAATCTAATTTTAAGAAAATCTCAAAATGATAGCTGGAGGAACAGCATTTTGTACTAGCTAATGAGGCTAATTTGTTCTTAAAATACAAGTTGCTGTGTTTCCTAAATTAAAATTCCCTTCTGATGTAAATACAGAAGATATAAATATGGAGAAGAAATGTATGCTGTATTTTTTTTATTCTGCAATTTGGAACCCATGCTAAAAGGATCTGTCAGAAAAGTGATTTTATTCTCTGAGTTCAGGGAGACCTTTACTTCCTGGCTTTCAGTACATGGAGTGACAATATTAGCACGAGTTTTTACAAGAAAGAGAAGAAGGTGGGATGATTTCTTCCCAGCTCAAGATTGTAAAATGCATTGTCCTAGAGATTATTTCCTAAATCGATGTGATTCTCAACTTCCTCATCTGGAAAATGAACATGGGGGAGTGCGCTGCTTTCAAAGTAATTAAATAGCCCACTGACAAATGCTTTATTAACATTTAGGTATTTAATTAAATCTGCCAGAGAGAAAGTTCTTATTCCTAAACCAAGAGGTTTCTCTGCTTTCTGTTCACTGTGGTGGGGAAAGTAGTTCTCGGTGGTCTCGCCCTCCTAGGTTGTCTTACTCTTCTCATTTTGAATGATACAAAGAACAGAGCAGAATCTTGGGATAAATTCAAGCAAAGAATAAAATGAAAGACCTTAAAAATAAATGGTATTAATTTTCCAAAGACGGTGTGATCAGCTATTTTTTTTTAAGATTTCATTTATTTATTTGGCAGAGAGAGATCACACGTAGGCAGAGAGAGAGGGGAAGAAGCAGGCTCCCTGTGGAACAGAGAGTCCAATGCGGGGCTCGATCCCAGGACCCTGGGATCATGACCTGAACTGAAGGCAGAGGCTTTAACCCACTGAGCCACCCAGGCGCCCCTGTGATCAGTTACTTAAAGTGGTAGTCTAGACCATATTCTAGAAGAAATAGATATTCTCTTAATGGGGCAAGAGCATTTAATGCACAAACTACCACATTATTCAGGGCAAGTATCTATAAAATGTCTTTTCATATCTAGTTTGTCTAAAGGATGTATTCTACCCTTTCACTCTAGATTTTGCTTCTGAACACAGGACTCTGATTTTTTTTTTTTTCATGTAAAAGAGAAATGAGCTGCCCCAGCCTGTCTCATTTTAAGTTCAGATCTTGGAACTGGGAAAAGTTATGTTATTTATATGAATTAATTGACAAATTATATCCGGGATTTTGGATGCATCTCCAACAGGTAAACTTTGCCCTTTCTGACACCAGTAATTCACTTTAAAGCAATTAAAACTGTTATTCAAGGAGCTTAAATTGCTCCTCACCAACCCATCTGTGTCTTTGTAAGAGACCATAGGAGAGCTACCTCAGCTTTAAAACTCTGAGCGCTCAGACTAAAGCTTCCATTTCTCTCTCTTTCCATGCGGATTTGGCAGGGTTTCTCTAAAACTTGCTCCTCCCTCTGCGTTTTCTTCTTCATCGCAGTGCTGTCTGAACATGTGTGTATAGTAAATGGTTATTAAAGTTGGAAGGAGAGTCTGCCAGATCAAAGAGAGGAAAGATCCCTGTGTAGAGCCTGGATGTTTGGATGCGAGTCGCTGACACACTAGACGAGTTTTCACCATCCAGTGCGACATCCAGTGCAAACTTGTTCTCGTGGTCCCAAGGCCCCACCTGATCCTGCTGCTCTCCGCGTCTCCAGCCTCCCACTGTGCCACTCCCCTAGCTTGGGCCACCGGGTCTTTTCTGCCCCTGGACCTTTGCACTTGTGGTTTGTTCCAGCAGAAGGCTCTTCCCCTGACTCTGTGTGTCTGGCTTTCTCCTCTTTTGGGTCTCAACCAAAATGTCGCTGCTTTTGAAGGACTCTGGTGCTGCTACCTTTTCTGTAACTTAGTCTCTATCGTATCACTCTGTTGTCTCTGCCCGCCCACTCCCTCCTTCTCTCCCTCTTTCTCCTTTTCCTCCCAATACGTAATACAAATTGTCCCGCCTTCTTGCCAGTGTATTGACTGTTTCCTTCCCTAAAATTTCTGTTCCAGAGAGCCGAGGACTCGCCTGCTTGCTCTTTGCATTTTCGTTGGTGCCGACAACAATATGGGTCCCATAAATGGGGGGCCGGTTTCTGTGAAGGGTTGGATGAGGTTTTATAGAAATATCGCATTATGCATTTTCCAAATATTTTTACTTGTAGAAATGGAGGAGGAAAGAAACCTTAAAAATAATTGTCTTAGAATACACAGAAGCGTGTTTCTGAAGTACAGTTGTATCAAGCCATCAGGGTATAATAAATGTTGCCGACGTCAGCAAACTCTGTTGAATATATATATGGATGTCAAGGTAGCCCCATCAGAAAAAGAACACATCAGAAAATTGGGGTCTTGGAGATGCAAAGGAATTGGAGAACCAGTGAAAGGATGCAGTCTGCAGGGTCCTTGAGGTCGAGAGCCTTCATTTCAATAATTCTTGAATTATTGAAGATCCTCTAAAACCACTGTAGAACACAGAACGCATCCAAGCCTAGAGAAGGGCCTGAGATGAATGGGTTGTTGTCATGATAGATGCCAGGGAAAAGCCAGCAGGGAGGATGTGAAGTAGTTTCCACTGATGATCAAAGAGCGTTACCAGTATGAGGCATCTAGTGCCGTCCCCTTGCCTTTCCCAAATCGCAGAGGCCTAAAATGAGGAATAAGCCCATGGGTACGAAGGAAGGCACCCGGGCCTGCTGCCAGGGCACGTGACCCAGCAAACAGAAATTACATTTCCCAAGCCCTTATAAATCTAAGTCCTCATAAAGACTCCTGGTCAGCCATGCTGCGGGTCTAGGGGAAGGAAGGAGAGCTCTGCCAGGGTCACTGCTACAAGTACAAAGAGAAAATCTAACCCTGTGAAATACTTACTGTTATCATTAACGTTTTTAGGGAGGAAGAGACCAAGACACAGAAAAGGGAAGCGATTTGCCCAAGATCAGTCAGTGAGCAGGTGGCAGAATCATACTTGAACCTGGACAGCCTGGGTTCAGACCCTGCATAGACTGAGAACACTCATGCCTTTAACTGTGAGATCTCAGCATTGAGGATATCCTTGGGATGTTCTCTTATCTCTGGAAGCAGGAAAACCAGAGTCGGATATTAAGGGGTAATTTCAGGTCATCAGTGCCTGACCCTGCCTGAGCAACATGGTGGAAAGAGAGTTTGGTGATCCAGTTGTGGTCAGCCTCATCCAAACAGGTCGATGGAAGGAGGCTTGCTTCTTTCTGCAAGTACCACAGCATCATGCAGGAGGCAGAAAGGAAGGCATTTATGACTTTCTGAATGGGGTCGAGCTGCCTCTCTGTTTGCTGCACTGCAAGTGACGTTTGGTGGCCACCCCTGTCCCACAGGTCTTGCATGCCCTAGGGGAGGCAGCACAGCAGAAAGAAAGGGTCTGATGGGGACCCCAGAGAGAGGCAGTCCTAGATTTAAACCCAGCTCTGCTATTTAGCGAGCAGCTTGGCTGTTGGAATATTATTTATCTTCTCTATGCTTCAGTTTCTTCTTCCACAAGATGAGGTTGGTCACAGTCACTTTCCAGAGCTGCTGTTGGCATAATTAATAAGACCTATGGAAATGCCTAGCACATGGAAGGCACTCAGTAAGTGTTAGCTTAGACTCTTGAAACCAGAACAAATCCTTACCTGGAGTTGGTTGAAATTATGTTCGAGGTCTTGCCTGGTGTCAGAGTAAGTTTCTCAGTGGGGAACCTGGAACACAGAAAACTGGGTTAGCAATTTGCTTTTGTGTGATATAAATGGAGACCATTAAACACCACGTCAAGTCTAAGTCACTGAAATCCACACCAGTTTTATCGCAGGTTTGGCGATAAAGGCATGTGATAAAGGGTGATGGAGAGCAGGGTTTACCCCGATGGCAACAAGAGAGTTAAGGCAAATAAACTTGATTTTACCCTCCAGAGTCCACCACTGTTTCTCCAAGTACAGTGAGTTACAGAGATAGCACATCATGTACCAATAATGAAAATAACTCTGTGAACAGCACGGAAGTAAGTAAGTTGGGGCTACTTCCACCCACACAGAGATGAATTTTATGTGCAGAAGCCCAGTGGAATATAAATGAATTGCTGTAGATGAGAAATAAGGAACAAAAGGCTGAGACTCTGGGATATATCTCAAGAAGAAACCTGCATATGATTTCCCCAATCTCCCCAAAGTAAGATCACAGACTTCCTTCTTGCGGGGGCTGTAGCTGGTTGTAACAGAATGTCACGCACAGTGTGAGTGAAAGCCTGCATTTGGTGGCACTCTGTCTCAAGAGCCCCTGCTTCTCATCACCAGCTCTCTGGGTGCTCGTCTATGTGTCCTTATTCTGGGCACACTCCACTGGCAGCAGGTGTTTGTTCGTTCTGATAAATGCCAGCTTCTTAACATCGACTTTGGGGAGGGAAGGGTGACAGACACCGTCCTGCCCTTGCTGAATCGATGGCCCTTCCACAGTGTGTGCTGGAGGGCAGAAGCATATCATGCTAGAGCCACATGGCTGGAGCTGGCCCTGCCTCCTCTCCCCTTGTCAATGCAGGGCGACTCCGCATCCGCAGACATGCTCCAGATGTCCTGCCGTCATCTGACTGATGTAGACTCTGGGGAGCCCCCAGCCTCCCATGATATACAAGGAGACAGGAAGCCCGAGGCTTCCAAGTGGTTCTCTAGGGGTTTCTGAAGTGCACTAATGCACTAATTGAATATCACTGTTCTGCTGTCTGTCCTGCTGCTTCTGTCCCTGCCCATTCCTCTTTTCTTAGTTGTCTGCTTTCTGATGGCTTCCTTAATCAAATATGCCACTCAATCCATCGACGCAAAGGCGCTGTCCAAGGTACCAACCTTACAGTTAATGCAAGCTGCTGTTTACTACCAGAGGTTAGGCTCCATTTCTGCCTTTGTGAAATCACCTCTTTACATATATAAAGGCTAACTATGGGTAAAGAATAAAGGGACTGGATAATATTGATTAAGAGTTTTGAGATCAAAGGTGATGAGGTATAACTTTCCTAAGTGGCTGTCTTGCTGATATTTATTTAAAATTTTAAGGAAAGCATCAACTGAGGTGTGTCCAACTAAATCCTTCTTTCTTGTCAGTAATTATTGATTCATTATCTGCTGTGTCACAGCACTGTTGTAAGTCCTGGGAAGGGCTTACAAAAGTTTAGATATTGTTCAAGCTTTCAGGAAGCTTACAATCAATCTAGTTAGGAAGATATAATAAATAGCAATAATCGCGCCTCGGATAAACCTCATTGGCTACGATACTGCCACTGCACAAAGCTAAGATATAATAAATAATGTACACACCTGAAATACCCCAGCAAAATGCAGTTAAACAGTAACATTTTTTAAGGGAACAATTACATAAATGCTTTATTTTAAGTTTCTTAGACTTATATGTGGCCTTGGCTAGCATGGACTCTTATTTTTTCCTAAAAATTTAAAAGATTTATTTATTAGAGAGTGTGAATGCATGTTGTGGGGGAGCGGCAGAGGGAGAGAGAATCTTAAGCAGACACCATGCTGAACATGGAGCCCGACATAGGGCTTGATTCATGACCCTGAGATCATGACCTGAGCTGAAATCAGGAGTCGGACACTTAATCAACTGTGCCACCCAGTTGGCCCCCTGATTTTTTGTTGTAGTAAATACATATTTGATATTTACCATAAAATTGACCATTTTTAAGGTGACACTTCTGTGACACAGTGGTAAATTTTATAGCATGAAATCAACTGGATGGAGAAACTAAGAAAAGTGGAATAGAGAAGTCTTTGCTCTCAGAGGAGGTGTGAATTGAGCTCTCGTTCAAGGAAGAATGCCAGCACTGGGACAGATGACGGGGGGAGTGAAGATGTGTCTGGTATACCCAAGAGATGTCCACATCTAGGCTGGAATCTATGCAAAGTATTTACTCACTTTTTGTGGCTGCTTAAATGTGAAATAATGAACTGTACAATAATAATTCTGACAAATGTAGAGTCTTAGAATCAAACATCTTCATTTAAACAAATTAAGAACTTGAGGGTCATTTTGCAATCTGGTTACAGCTTTTGTTTGAATACATTCAATAAAAAAAATTTCTCCAGAGGCTAAGTCTCAAAGAATAGCTCATTAAACATTGCTAGTAATCAAAAATGATTCTAATCTTTCTATTTTTCCATGTAGTAAGTGGCCCACTTCTAGGTGACAGTTACTATATTATCTGTTTGTAATTGGCATGGCTATTGGAAACTTCTGATTTTTTTCATAACTAAGATTTTCTATAGGGGTTGTCTTTCTAACAGCAAGGATGTCCAGTCAAGATACCATGACATGTCAAAGGATTCACAGGTATCATCATACATAGGAAAACACAGAGCAAAATGAATTAAACAGAAAAAAGCCAGTTCCATGACACATAAGGAATTTCTGGTTGGAATTTATAATTTATTATAAAGAGTCTCAAGGTAAAGCACAAAGAAGGCATCATGCATCTGGGTCAAACCCAGGTCCTGGCACCTTGATAACCTTGGAAAGGATCACTAGTGAGCATTGTGTCCTTCTCTGACCCCTTCCTCTTCATTAAGTGTTAGAGGAACTAATATAAGCTAGAGATGATGCCCATGTTTCCTAGTTTTCATGGTTTTGTTAAGTATCAGAATGGATCACGGTATACGAAAAAGATGTTAAGATGTTGTTGTTGATACAGAAGCCATCCAGAAAAATCACAGCTGGATCCAATAAACTCCATTTTAAGACTTCTTCCCAAGGCACATTGGGATCACAGAGGTGCAGAGTGGACTCTCACAGTATGAATTTTGAGCAGGTTTTAAAAACTTCCACCTGCCTGGCTTTGGACTTATTTTTTGTGTCTACTAGAAAGTTTGTTTATATATATGTTTTCGCCATGGCTCTGACTTGGGGCTTATTTTTGTGTCTACTAGAAAGCTTGTTTATATGTATGTTTTCACCATGGCTTTTCCATTATCTTTCTCTGTGCAAGGCCCCTAAGGTAGCATTTGCATTGAGGGTGTGATTCTTGTTTTCAAAGAGGGAAATTTTACAAATTGTGCTTCACTTTTATTTCAGCTTGAGCTGTTTTCTCCTGGGAAAACAGCTTTTTGCTTGGCAAAAATGGATGTGAAGCATTGGCGAAAACGAAAGGCCGTTTTTATTGCAAAGAAAACTGCCTTTTGCTTTTGCCAAAAAAAAGCAAAACATATGAGACAAAACCACAAATATTTCCCTGTTTGCAAACCCTGTGAAAACGTGATTCTTCACCAGCGGTGAGAATATTTTCCCACATTACTCTTCCCATTTCTAAAAATTATGGTTTCGATGGTAAAAATCGTAAGTTACACCTACAACACTTCATTGCTATAATCAAATTTCAGGAGTATTGTTATTAAACATGTGGAATATATTTTCTGCTGGATGTAATATTGGAGGAGATACAGCTCGTCCAAGTAAGACTATGTTTTCAACAAAGTAAAATGAAAAGGGTACAGAGTGACTGTGGGCCATGGACACTGAGAAAGAAAGCTTGCATAGGGACGGGGTTTGGGGTTCGATTTGGATTTACTATTAAGCTGAATAAATTAAGACTTTAAAGAACAGGAGTGTCAGAGCATAAAAAGGTGGAAATAATATGCAGTAGAAACAGCATTGAAATGGTATTTGAGAGAACTGTGTCCAGTCCCGAGTGAACAGTTAACTGTTGTGCAACCTTTGGCAAATCAGTTCAACCTCCTGGGGTCTCAGATTCCACTTGTGAAATGCTAAGATTCAATTAAATGGCCGTTCAGATTCCTTTCTGATCTAAGAGTTTGCGATAATGAGATCGGAAGTGCATTTGCAAAACAGAGAAATTGTGCATATCAAGGGATCTCCCCTAATTGGTTCTCTTGATTCCAGAAAGCCCACTAAAGTCAGAGGGTTACTCGGTGTCTTTAATAATTTATGTGAAGGTGTTCACAGAACAAATTTAATAGAGAATTTCTTTGTTTTCAATATCAATGTGTTTTTCCTCATGCCTACCCTAAGCCCTTTCTGCTGTAATTAAGCTAATTTCTTTTCATTTCCCCCAGCGAAGTAGTAAGCATTTACTCACCATATTCTCTATTATTAAAATATTAATACAGATGTGATTCAATCAAAGCAAAAAATTTGCCCAGGGAAGTGGTGTGTAAGTAAATTTGTGATACATGAGATGCTATTTTGAAAAAGACTCGGTTTTTTTTTTTTAAAGATTTTATTTATTTATTTGAGAGAGAGAGACAGTGAGAGAGAGCATGAGCGAGGAGAAGGTCAGAGAGCGAAGCAGACTCCCCATGGAGCTGGGAGCCTGATGTGGGACTCGATCCCGGGACTCCAGGATCACGCCCTGAGCTGAAGGCAGTCGTCCAACCAACTGAGCCACCCAGGCGTCCCAAAGACTCGGTTTTTAAAGCCAGTGTATGGTGAACGTTTTATCAAGCAAGGGACCACTTTATCATGTGAAGACATTTCCTCAAATGAGTTTATTTTATACAAATTTATTTTCATAGATAGTGTAGAGACCCCTCAGAAGTTCCTTGCTGTTCATGACCCTCATCCTTTAGATCTGGACCACCTGTTTCTCCGTGCCCCTGACCGCTGCCTGTCATTGAACGGCACCCATGAGTCAGGCCCTGTAGTAGGCGTTCATTCTTCATCTGTGTATCAGGTGTTTACTGACGGCCGGCAGTGTAACCCTCAGGTACCTGAAATATGTGTTTTATTCATCCTAGAGCAAGCCCTAGGAAGGAGTTCTCAGCTGGTGTAACCGGGGTGGTCGTCATCTTTACGACTTGGGTTGCTGAGAAAGGACTGTAGGCAGCCCTCCGACTCTCTGTCTTCCCTCTGCTGATCTGTTTGTCTCTAAGCCTCTATGGTTCTCAGAAGGGTTTCGATAGGATTTTTGCGGCTGCGATGAGGTGAGAGTTGGGGAATCTCGTGTGTCTGCCCTGCAGAGGGATGACCCCTCCTGGCAGAGGCTACCTGGGGATCACATCCAGAGTACACAGTTGGGCAAGCCCACAGCTCTCACAGTCTCCTCCACGTTGGTACGTGTGTAGAGGTGGGCTGCCCCTTCCTTGTGACAGGTGATGGAAAGTCTCTGGCCACCATGCCGGGGCTCTTTGAATCCCCCCCATACTTATTTTGTGCGGGCTCAGAGCTGAACTGGCCTGACTCTACGGTAGAAGAACTGGCTGGCTCCGCGTGGGCCAGTGATGTGGACAGACAGATGTGAGTCATGAGTGTCCCATGTGTCTGGGCAGGTGGGCAGGGCTGGTCACAGGAGGCTGTGACCTAGCTCTCATGAAGCCTGCGCTCCAGGGGTGGGAAACAAGCGAATAAGCAATCAACAGAGAAGTAACTGAGAAAAAGACGGGGTACAGGGGTGGTACGCCAGGATGGTTTTGAGCAGAGGCTCCTCAGCCCCACCAAACACAAAGCTCTTTAAAAATGTTTCTAACATCCCATTTATACCTTGACGTGAAAGTCAGAGTGAATATAATGTATCTGCAAGTGTAATTTTAAAAATATACATTATAATGCACCTTACATAGAAATGTAGTACATTTATAAATTTATTTTATGTAAATATATGCACAGAAAATAAATAGAAAATATTTTAGTTTCTGATAAATATGAAATAGATTTTTATTTATATATAATATATATTTGCTAAATATAAAAAGCAATTTGTCAAAAAATAACATGTATTGATATATATAATGAATATATCTTATATGTATTATGTATTAACATTTTAATAGTATAGTAAACATATTTTATATTAAGTAAATTTAATATAATTCATATAAAAATAAATATATAATATTAAATATAATTTAATATATAACATATAATTAATAATATAATATATAAGTATATAATTATATATATAAATATAAATGCTTGAACTCAGGTTACTTCCAGCTTTATTTAGATTTTTTTACTTATGTTTATATTTCACTTCAAAGCTTAAAACTTTTGCATATATTTGTCTTCCTCTTGACTGAGAAAAAGCTCTTAGCATGCTTTCTGGTATCTTCCTCCATCCTCTCCTCCTGGCATGTGGCTATGGTCTGGAGTTCAAAGTCTGAAACATTATAGATATTTTTTGGCAGGAGAGAGAGGTAGATTATTGCTTTTTTTTTTAAAGATTTTATTTATTTATGTGACAGACATAGAGAGAGCACAAGTAAGCAGAGCAGCAGCCAGAGGGAGAGGGAGAAGCAGGCTCTCTGCTGAGCAGGGAGCCCAATGTGGGGCTTGATCCCAGGACCCTGGAATCATGACCTGAGCCAAAGGTAGCCACTTAACCAACTGAGCCACCCAGGTGTCCCTTCCCTTTTTTTTTTTTTAAGCTGACTTTCGTAATATCTTTTTTGTGTTTATTTAAAATCTGTTCTTAAAGAGTATGATTTGGTGGGTTTTAGTATAATCACAAAGTCGTACACTCATCACCACTGTCTAATTCCAGAACATTTTATCACCCCATCAAAAGAAATTGTGCACCCATCGGCAGTCACTACTCACCTTCCCTGCTTAGCCCTTGGCCATCACTAATCTTCTTGCTGTCCCTGGATTTTCTATTCTGGACATTTTGTATAAACAGAATCATATTTGTAGCCTTTAGACTAGCTTCTTTCAGTTAGTATAATGTTTTCAAGGTTCATTCATGTTATATCATGTATCAGAATTTTATGTCTTTTTATTTCCTAATATCCTTTGGCTCCTTTATGGATTAAATTCTCTTCTTAAAGTGTATCCCAACAAAGTCTTGCAAAGAGACATAAACTGTGGCACAAATTTTCCTTAGACTCAGGATAGCTTCATAATATCCTCATTTTGTCTTCACATTTTTTATTTGTATTTTTTTATTTTTTGTGTGTGAGAGAGAGTGAGAGAGCAAGCCTTTGAGCTAGTAAGCGGGGAAAGGGCAGAAGAAGGAGAGAGAGAATCCCAAAGAGGCTCCACGCCCAGCACAGAGCCTAACAGGGGGCTCAATCACACGACTCTGAGATCACCACCTGAGCTGAAATCAAGAGTCCAGTGCCCAACTGACTGAGCCCCCCAGGTGCCCCACTGTCCTCACATTTAAATAAAAGATTGGCTGAATAGAAATATTTAGGTTTGGGGCACCTGGGTGGCTCGGTGGGTTAAGCCTCTGCCTTCGGCTCGGGTGGTGATCCCAGGGTTCTGGGATCGAGCCCCAAGTCGGGCTCTCTGCTCAGCGGGGAGACTGCTTCTTCCTTTCTCTGCTTGCCTCTCTGCTTACCTGTGATCTCTATCTGTCAAGTAAATAAATAAAATCTTTTTTTTTTTAAAAGAAATATTTAGGTTCAAAATTTCTTATCTTGAATACTGGGAAGATTTTTCTTTACTACTATCAAGAATCCTGATTTCAGTCCAGTTCCTGTTCCTTTTAAGGTGACCTGCTCTTTCCCTCTGTAAGCTTTTAGAATGTTCTCTTAGCTTTAATGTTCCTCAATTTCACTATGAGGAAAACACCCACAATTATGGTTTTCCCCCTACCCTCTTTGACCTTGTTTAGCACCGGAAATGACCTTTCAATGTAAATATTCTTTCTCTAATTCTGGGAAATTATGTCTTCAAATTTTTTTCTCTTTATTTACTTTTTTGCTCCTTGGCAACCCTACTATGCAGAGAGTAATGCTTTTACTTCTGCTTTCTGCGCCCCTTTGCTCTCATTCTTTCCTTTCCTCAGTAATCTTCCAGATTATTAAATCTTTCTTCAGCCATATCCATTCTGATATTTAATCTACCCATGGAATCCTTTACCTCACCTAGGCAGGAGGCAGCCTGGGCGGGGCTCTTGTCAGCACATTGTCCTCGGTGTTCCAGTCCCTGTTCTGGCAGCAAGGCTGGTGCCGTGGGGGGAGCAGGCTGCCCTGGAGGGAGCTGGGAGGGGACAAGGGACTCCTCTTTGAAGGTGCTGTAACCGCCACATCTGTGGAGGCTGTGCGCTTACTGAGAAACACGTAGGTGCCAAAGATGGCAGGACGGAGAAGAGACCTGGAGCAGATTGCCAGTGTAGAGAAGGGCAGAGGCAGGTGTGACGTGGGAGTCCTGAAGGGCTGGGATCAGAAGGAAGCAAACACCTGGGAATATTCTGCCCCAGAAGCTGCGCCATAGAATTATCTGGATAAAATGACAGAAGTTAGAGCCCTTACAAGTTCTTTGGAAGCTGATTTTGACAGAGCCAATCCAAAAGACCTTTATTTGGAAACTAAAGTCCCCATCTCTGAAACTATCCCATGGGGTTAGGCCTTTCACACTGGAATTTCAGGGGGACACAAAAATTGAGTCCACAGCCTGGGGCAAATGGCTCCCTTTTAACAACGTAACCCAAAAGCAGGCAGATGACAATTTCATTCACAGCCCATTGGCCAGAATCTGTTACGTGGTCTTACCTGTGGCTGGGTAGGTGGGGAAAGAAAATCTTTAACTGGGCAGTGATTGCCCAGCTAAAATGTTGGGAGCTTGGTTGTTAGGAGGCAAAGGAGAGAATGGGTACCGAGAGTTAATCAGATGTCTTTCTGAATGGCTTGAAGTCGCTATACCTCTCTTCCCCAAGCTAGTATTTTGTATCATTACGCTGTCTCCTATCCTTCCCTTGAATTCCACCCTCCTTTGTTAATGGGCCATGGCCTTAGCCAATAAGGAGGTCCCTTGAAGGCTGTGACCGGGTCTGTATGTGCCACATGAGATGTCATATTTTAAGCTGCCTGGGGCTTTCCTTTCTAAGGTAGGGGTGGAAGCCAGAGGGGGGATATGGTTCAATAAATGACACTGCCTGGTGGTCCTGAACTCCCTCCTCGCAGCTGCTCTCACATTGACTGAAGACACTTCTTTTGATGCTTAAAATGGGGACTCCCAGTTTTGTTTCCTTATTGGAGCTCATTGGACCAGTGCACATTAAGATCCACTTTCCACATCATACGCATCTATGTCACTACATAATAAAGTCGGTTTGCCTACAGCAACTTAAATTCTCAAATTTAAAGGCAACACATTTTTAAAAAAATGTATAAATTGTGGGCTATGAAGCACACAATATTTATATTTGAGTGTTGGGCATCTAATATAAAATGGGCTTGCAATAAGAATTATTTGAATGAACAAATGATTCAATGTGGGGATCTCGAGGTGAAGTAAACTGTTAAAAGAGTTCATTGTTCAGTGGGGAAAATGAATGTAAGAAGACCTCATAACACCACTCTGAGAGTCTTCTGGTCTCCAAGTCTACCTTCGTGTTCACCATGCCATCCCAGCTTTCCAGTGCTGGAGGGAGCATTGTCCAACCACTGAATCAGTCTGTTCCCCTCCCTGCAGACTCTGTCAAATGCCCTCCCCTGGAAGGCAAAATCACCCGCAGTTGACAGCTGCTGGGGTAGGACTATCCAACATCTCCCCTACAAGGCGCACGGCCCACACTGACTGAGATCGGACATGATCACTTACAGAGGAGTCAACACTCTTGACTCAGGGAGTCAAGCTAGAGTCTCAGGGACGCTGACCCTTCCCCAGGCTTCCAGCTTATGTGGGAGGTTGGACTTCAGTCTGGGTGAAAATACACATTTTATTCTTTTATTTGTATATTTATTTATTAGAGAGAGAGAGAGAGAGAGAGCATGAGTGTGGGGAGGGGGAGAGGGAGAGGGCAAGGGCGACTCTCGAGCAAACTCCTCACTGAGTGTGGAGCCCAACATGGGGCTTGATCCCAGAACCCTGAGAACATGACTTGAGCCAAAATCAAGAGTCAGACGCTTACTGGGTGGAGCCACCCAGGCGCCCCACACATCTCATTCTGAAACATTCCACAACAGAACAATAACTATTTCTTACATCTGATTTTAAGGCATATGGTTCCCACTGTAACCAAAAACACCAAATCTTGGTACAAAGGCCGTGGTTAGACATTCGTTTCCGCTCATATGTGGAATTTAAGAGACAAAACAAACAAATAAAAAAGGGAGACAAACAAAAAACCAGACCCTTAAATGCAGAGAACAAACTGGTGGTTGACAGAGGGGAGGTGGTTGGGGGATGGGTGAGGTGAGCAAAGGGATTAAGAGCACGCTTAAGCATGATGTGCACTGACAACGTACAGTCTTATTCAGTCACTGTATTGCATACCTGAAACTAATATGACACTGTGTGTTAATTACACCTGGATTAAAGAAAAAGAATTAATGATAGTCAAGGATGACCAGGGTTAACTATAGACATTGGATATATGAGAAGCAGGCTGATCAACTTGTTTATGTTCTCGGGCACATTGTCATGCACAGACTTTACTGCACATCCCAGTCTCTGGGGAGTTTGTTGAAATGCATGTGTAGGCCCTATTTCCATGGATTTTGTTTCAGTAGTTTTGAAAGAAAGCTCAGGAAGCTACCTTTTCTGGAAAGGTCTTCCAGGTAACCCATGGGCTCCACTCTGAGAGATGGTACTTATTTCATTTATTTCTCCAAGTGCTCTTTCTGTATAAAATTAGATAATCAGAAAGAAAATCTCTTGCTCCCTAGTATCCCTGGTCCCTTAAGGAATGCCTCCAGTAAGTCACAACTTAACGTTCTATGTTCAGACTTTATAAAGAAGTCGATCTGAAAAAAAACTTTTTTTAAAGGTTTTATTTATTTGACAGAGAGAGAGATCCCAAGTAGGCAGAGAGGCAGGCAGAGAGAGAAGGGGAAGTAGACTCCCTGCTGAGCAGAAGTCTGAGGCAGAGCTCGATCCCAGGACCCTGAGATCATGACCTGAGCCAAAGGCAGAGGCTTAATCCACTGAGCCACCCAGGTGCCCCTGAAAAAATTTTTTTAGTGCTTGTTCTTAATCAAAACTCTATCCATGGTGTCCATAAGGACATACATGATGAATTTCTCCTAGGGTTTAATTAAGAAAGTATTTTCTCTTTTGTAGGATGTGTGTGTGTGTGTGGGCACGTGTGTGTGTGTGTGTGTGTGAGTATGAGTGTGCACATGCACGCATGCATCTGTTTATATTTTTATGTTTTGGTTGGGGATGGGGTCAGGGAATACGTCTAAAAGTTTATAATCTAATGTGTGTCCCTTTCTGCTGGAGTGTCTGTCAGTCTCTTGGTGTTACGTGTGGCCCCCCTGAGACCCGCTCCCAAATGCTCTGCTGTGCTCAAATCTAGAAACCTAGATTCCCACCTCGGCAGGATATTGGAAACTACTCCAATATCACAAAACCCCGGGGGACTGAACATGAGGAAGGGGTCAATACAGGGCAGGAAAGGAAATAAATATTCACGTGAGCCCCAAAGGGGGTGCCGAGGTGGCAACCTTTCAAAGGTCAAGCCTGAGACGATGTCGCGATGGGTCCACTCAGTGCTGTGTTGGCCAGAGCTCATCCTTACGTAACCTCAGGAAACGGCTGGTGTTGCCCTCCTGGCTCCAGACCTGTGGTTTTGACCTCTTCCATTTGCCCCCTTGCCGTGGCCCTTGGGTGCCCTCCTGCTCTCCTTTCCAGCTGTGGCTGCAGCAGCCACCCACCATTCAGTTGACATCCTTCAAGTGTTTCATACACTGTCCCCCAATCTGGGTAACTGCAGTTTTGAATGTAGCCACCCAAGGCTCGTGCCATCCGTGTGGAATGGGGGAAATCTGGACACAGGTCCGCTGGTATCCACGTGCTGTCCTCTGGACCCCATTCAGTCCTGCTGCACGCCTCCGTGTGGAGAGCACAGAAACAAGCCAGAGGCTTAGAGACTCCATCGGAACCTCACCGACCCCGCCCCCTTCTCTCTGGGCTCCCTGTCCGCACAGCCTGCCTTTGCAGGGCCATAATGGGAAGTCTTGTCTCCGTGGCCATGACCTTCCATTATTTTTTAAATGGCTGTAGCCAAACAAAAGACAAGTGAAAACTTTCTCCGTTTGACATTGAAAAAATTACTGGCATGTCATATGGTAATTCATTAAAGAATTCTCATTCATCAAAACAATTCATTTTTGTTTGAAGAGGCTGAATAAGCAGTTTCTTGCTGATTTTCACTGTCATCCTCTCTGGCCACATGTGGTTCCAGTTCATCTGCAGTAATTTTATTCCTAATATTAAGAGCTGTGGGGGCATATGTGGAATATTTGAAATCAAATTGGGCTATTTTACTCAGATACCTCCACGTAAGCTTGTTTCTCCCTTTTACATTCTTTCTTTTACAATTCTAATACATACGTGGGACTTGACTGGAAAGTTTTGGCTGGCACTTTTTTTTTTTTTTTTTTTTTAAGGTGGAGAGATTCACACCAAGTAGATTTTTTTCCCCCAACAACTGAAACACACCTGATTGATTTGAATCCACTGCTGAACTGAGCACAGCAAACTGGTCACAGGGTGATTTGAAAATATTTGTCATCACAGTATCCCAAACGAGGGGACATTGTTGCAGTGGTTCTTGGAGTGCTAAGCCCTAACTCAGTTTGTACATGTGTGCCACACAAAACCCTTCATGATAAAGCACAGCTGGTTTGATCACTATGTTAGCCACGTTTAAGCACCACAGAAGGATAGCTGCTGGTTTCTCCTTAACGTTTTCTCAAAAATCTTTGAGTATTTGCTAATAAGAATGCATATTATTCATCCTATGGATTTTATCTTTAAAAACACTCTGCTTCCCTTTCTTTAGCCTTTCAGCTGATCCTGGTTCCCTCCGCCACTCTCCTCGACTTTCTCCTACCTCTCCTCCTGGCTTCTTCCCTCCTGCAACTTAAAGGCTTGTAGGCTCAAAATGCTGATTGAGGTCACTCGGGTATTTTAAATGAGAGAACAGGGTGGGAACAATAAAACGTGGATGAGGGGGGCAATCTGGGAAACCAGACTGTCTGGTTAAGAACAAGGCTGCCACCATTCAGCCCCAGCTGAGTTCCCAGGAGAGAATTAAGCACCAGATTTGCCAGATCTCATACTCTCAGGAGAAACCAGACATGGAGGTCTCATGGGAAATGTTCCAATTTCAGGAGTAGTCCATTATTTTAAAAACTTTAAAAGCATTCATCCCCAAAGCTCTAAATGTCCCAAAGACTGATAGAAATTCTTTGTTTTTCATGCTTTAACCACATCTGCTTCCATGGTCATCGGATTATTCCAGACTGATCTTGCCCCTCCCCCACTCCCACCGCACTTGGCGGCGCAATAACTCGGCAAATACCTTCTCCCTAATGGCCATTTCAGGCATTGCACCCTTCCCAACAGTGAGTGAGTTCTTCCTGGCCCCACACTTGCCACCAGTCTAGACAGTGATTTGGGAACGTGACTGGTTCGGGAAGAGGTGGCTTTGCCCTTTATGTCAGAAAGGAACAGAGCAGCTGCATTTTATTCTGCATCCGTCCACTTCCTTCCTATCCCTTGTCATCATCCCTTCAGCTGCTAGTAGCCTGTGCTTCCCCTGTCATCCCATACCAGGTAAGGCAGGACCTGGGCTCCTCCCCATTCCACACCCTCATACACTTCCCAGCCACCCATTCTGTTGCCATTTTGTGACTCGTTTTCCCCTTCTCTTGGGAAGAAGTTCATTTACTTTGTTTTGCCTGTTTCAACACTGCGGTGCCTCTGAGATTTGCCGTGCTTCCCAGGTCCGAGGAAGTGGTCTGGGCTCAGTGATACCGACACCCCACGTAGCCCACAAATTGGGATAATTGGGAGTTCACTTTATTGTTATAATTATACCTTCGATGTGCTCGCTTCGGCAGCACATATACTAATTATACCTTCGATGTATATAGTACTGAAATTTTAAAAAAGCATTTTCATGGTTATTTCATTTTTATCTTTACAAACAAACCCTTTGGCTCTCCAAAGAAATTCTTAAAGCAAGAATTGAAATAGAATATTAGTCGACATGTGTTTTCAGCAAATTGTCTCTCTTTTCCTGTGATTTTGCTCTTTTTAGCAAAAGAAAGTTATTACCAATAGGATCTACATATATGTGTGAATACTTAATGGAGTAGTTGACAATAGTGTCCTAATTTTTGGCCTGGTTAATCTGATCGTTGCACCTACACTGGTTAGTAGGAGGGCAAGGATCAGCCTTCATTTCCTGAGTAAGATGATTTGCTTATTTTTCTAATTAGAACAGGACAAGCAATACAAAAAGAAGGGTAAATGTGAGGTTTCCAGGCAATGCACCTGTTTGTATGTACCTTGCTAGAACTTTTACAAGCACTACACAGTTAATTCATTGCTAATTTATGCTCTAGCAAGGTCTTTGAGGAAGACATCTCAAGTAGAATTTTTTTGGTGATAAACCAAAGAAAACAAAATAGAAAACCCAATTGATTATAGCTTTAAATAACATATTCTCTCCCCACCAATGGCCACAGTTGGAATGATCTGAGCAATAAAATAAATGAAGTAGTGCTGGGTCATAACATGAAGTATAAGATAAATATCCACGAGGCCATGGATAAATAATTGAATAAATAAATAAATTGTCGAAATGAATGATTGAATAAATAAATAGATTAATACATGAGGCTATAAAGACAGATCTGCTATATGAAGGAATTCTGAATCAGTGTACCTGTCCCATCCTCAAGAGAGGGGAATATAATTCTCCACTCTTCAAGTGTAGGCTGCTTTATGATGTCCCTCCAAAGGGGACAATGTGGAAAGGGGGGAAAAGTCCATCTGCCATGGGGACACTTGACAGACACTACGTCAGGGAATTGGTCGGGGTTAGTATGAACCAGTCGTGCTTCTTCATGAGCAAAAATTACTTTCCTATTTGGATTATGTGAAATCTGCTTCCCCGGCTTGACACACCACTCTGGTCCCTATTAAACTCCACCCTCTTCATGCATCCATTTCTCCAAATTATGTGCGTCATTTTGAGGGTTAATCCTTAAGGATTCTATATTAAGTGGCAGGCATTTACTTTTCTCCTCTCTTTCCAGTGGCTGCTGGCTGGCCTGATCTTTCATTGTAACTAGTCGTCTCGCAAACTGACCAGGCAGAGCTGCTTGGCTCTGTCTCTGCGTTGGGCTAGTATGGAAGGCTTTACTTACAGTATTTCCCGATAAGCTCTGATAAGGCAAAAATAGATCCCTCCTGCTTTTTGTCAGAAAAATGTAGATGACGTGTGTGTGTAACAGATGCTTCACTGGAATCCCTAAACATCTCTCCAGTGCCTCAATCCTATTATGCTACTGCATCCTGTTAATTTCAGCTTCTCCAAATGGTGTAAAAATTAAGTTAAGATGTTATATCTTCTGCTTGTAGTAAAAGGGTTTCTAATAGGTTATGCAATAATCATTTGTGAATAATTACTACCAGCAAATGGGGTCCCACCATCTTTCTTCAGATGTGAGGTGGGAGGAAATCCTTAAAAATAAGATAGATAAAGTTTTTACATATCCAAGTGAAGACAAATGTTGACAGAAATCAGTTTCCATCTGTCCTAAAACCAAGAAAAGGCAAGAAATCAGAGGGAGAGTAGGAGTGGGTTTGAAGATCGCGATCTAAAAGTGTATTTTTTTCAAGAGACACATACAAAGGAAGACACCGAAAATCACCTATTTCCTGGCAAAGAGTGTAAGCAGAATGTAGGAAATGAATCCAGGAAACCAATAGGGTACAATTGCTGGTTCCCTCTTACTTCTCCTCTTTATCTGTCAGTGTAGACCATAACAAAGGATAAAACCAATAACAAACAGTTGTCTAATGATCATTTCTGAACATTCTACAACCCTCTGTCTTACCAAAATCCCCAAGAGGCAATGGTGTAGCCATGAGTCTTGTGATAGCTGAGAGCCAGAATAGAACAAAAAGGCAGAGGAACAGCAAATTTGCTCTCTTTGCCTGAACTGAGACATCCAGCTCCTCCCTCCGCCCCAGACTTTGTGTTCCTGGGTCTTGGCTTTTGGATTCAGACTCATACCATTGGCTTCTCTGCTTGTCAGACCCTGAGACTCATACTGAATTACACTGCCAGCTTTCCTGATTCTCTGGTCGGCACATGGTGGGACTTGTGAGCTTCCACAATTGTGTGAACCAATTTCTACAATAAATCTCATATATACAACTGTGTACATATATTCTATTGGTTTTATTTCTCTGGAGAACTCTGAGAAATACAGATTTTGGTACTGAGAGTGGCTTTAGAGAAACAGAATCTTAAGGATGAGCTTTCTGAATTAGCTCTGTTGTTTCTGAAGTTGGCTCTCGAGTCTGATTAAAGATGTTAATGACTCTATCTCCAATAGTAAAAAGAGCACAAAACTCTTTATAAAAATATGCAAAGTGTTTATATTGGCTACTTCTAATTGGCCATTTATAAGAAACAGTGGGCTAAAAAGCTCTGTATATGATCTTATGGAACATTTCTGGAAAATAAAGAATGACTTCAGTGGGTTGCTTTTAATATTGCTGGACAGAATAGTGTAAGAAAAGGGTGAACTCAAGCAGGAGAACCACAGAGATGACCCTAGAGCTTGTCTGTGTCCTGAAGGGGAGCTTTATCTCCTATAGCAGCAAGGCTCAAGTTGCTGGAAATCAAATGCCAGACCTCATCCCATAGCCACTGAATTTACAATGCAAGATGAACTCTCAGCCTTGCAGCATTTCTGCTGTTAAAATGAGGGCATTGGTTGGGAAAGAATGAGATCCTACAAGTTGGCCTGGAGATGTGTGGGGGGACTCTGGTGAAGCTGGGGACACCGAGCCCCTAAATCCTGACGAGTCTCCTTGCCGGTGAAAGAGGTCTCCCTAACCACAGAGGAAGTGACTTTCCCACAGTAAGTTCCTTGATCAGAAGCAATGCTTTGTGTGTGATTGGAAGTCATGGGGAAAAACGTGAAGATATATGTGTGCCATGTGAATGCTCACCAAAGGGTGACCTCAGCAGAGAAGGATTTTTAATAATCAAGTAGATGATTTTACCCATTCTGTGGATACTGGTCAACCTCTTTCCCTAGCCACACCCATCATTGCCCAATAAGATCATGGACAAGTGGCCACCATGATGACAGGGATGGAGGCCATGCTTGGGCTCAGCACAATAGACTACCACTCACCAAGACTGACCTGGCTACGACCACTGCTGAGTGCCCATCTGTTGGCAGCAGAAGCCAATACTGTGCCTTCAATATGACATTAATCCCTGGGGCGATTAACCAGCTATGTGGTGGCAGGTTGATTACACTGACTGCTTATATCATGAAAGGGCCTGTGTTTTCTTCTTACTGGAACAGACACTTATTCTGAATATACATTTGCCTTCCCTACCCACAGTATTTCTGCCAAAACTACCATTTGTGTGCTTATCAAATGCCTCACCCTCTATAATGGTATTCTACATGGTGTTGCTTCTGATCAAGGATAGGTATATGACACCATATACCTAAAATATGGAGAGGAGTAAAGAATAGGTCCAAACTTAAACAACTGTCATCTTAATATAGACTTCTATATGCAGATGATTTTATGCATAAACATCATGGTAACCACAAATTAAAACCCACTAATAAATATGCAAAGAATAAAGAAAAAGAAATCCAAAGATATCACTAAAGAAAACCAGCAAGCCATGAATGAAAGACAAAAAAGGATTAGAGAAAACCTTCAGAGACAATAACAAAATAAGTATTAAAATGACAATAAATACATATCTATCAATAATTAATTTGAATGTAAAGGGACTAAATGCTCCTATCAGAAGGTAGAGGATGACAGAATGGGGAAAAAAACAAGATCCATCTATTTGCTGCCTACAAGAGACCATTTTAGACCTAAAGACATAGGCAGATTGAAAGTGAGTGAATGGAAAACCATTTATCTTGTAAATGGATGTCAAAAGAAAGTCAGAGTAACAATACTTGTATCAGACAAAAGAGACCTTAAAACAAAGACTATAACAACAGACAGAGGGCACAATATAGTAATAAAGGGGTCAATCCAACAAGAAGATACAGTTGGAAATATTTATGCACCCACATAAGAACACCCAAATACATACAATAGTAATAAACATAAAGGAACAAATTGTTAATAATACAATAGTAGTAGGGAACTTTAACATCCCACTTAGATTAATGGAGAGATCATCTAAACAGAAAATCAACAAGGAAACAATGGCTTTGAATGACACATGGGACCGCTTGGACTTACCAGATATATTCAGAATATTCATCCTAAAAACAGCAGAATACTCATTCTTCTTCACATGCACATATAACATTCCCCAGAATAGCTCAGACGTTAGAGCACAAAAAAAATTTCAACAAATTCAAGAAGATACAAGTCATTCCATGAATCTTTTTTGACCACAGCACTGTGATAATGAAATCAACCACAAGAAAAAATCTGGAAAGAACACAAATATATGGAGGTTAAGCAACATGTTACTAAACAATGAATAGATCAACCAGAAAATCAAGGAGGAAATAAAAATTTACATGGAAAAAAATGAAAATGAAAACCCAATGGCCCAAAACTTTTGGATTGCAGCAAAAGTGGTTCTACGAGGGACATTTATAGCAATATAGGCCTACCTCAAGAAGCAAGAAAAATCTCAAGTAAATGACCTAGATTTATACCAAAAGGAGCTAGAAAAATAGCCAACAAAACCCAAATCCAGCAGCATGAAGGAAACAATAAAGATTAGAGCAGAAATAAATAATACAGAAACTAAACCAATCCAAACAAAAAAGAGCAATAGATCAATGAAGCCAGGAGTTGGTTCTTTGAAACACTGAACAAAATTGATAAACCTCTAGCCAGACTCTTCAAATAAACAAAACCAGAAAACAGAAATAACAACTGAAACTACAGAAACACAAAGGTTTTTAAGAAAATATAATGAAAAATTATATGCCAACAAATTGGACAAACTAGAAGAAATGGATAAATTCTTAGAAACATATAAACTACCACAACCGAAGCAGAAAGAAATAGAAAATTTGAACAGACCAATGACCAGCAATGAAATTGAATAAGTGATCAAAATCTCCCAAAGAACAAAAGTCCAGGACAAAATGGATTCCCAGGTGAATTCTACCAAGCATTTAAAGAATAGTTAACATCTATTCTTCTCAAACCATTAGAAAAAATTTTAAAAAGGGAGGAAAACTTCCAAATTCACTCTATGATGCTAACATTACCCTGATACCCAAACCAGATAAAGACACCACAAAAAATAGAACTACAGGCCAATAGCTCTGATGAACATAGATGCAAAAATCCTCAACAGAATCCTAGGAAACCAAATCCAACAATACATTAAAAAAAAAAAAAAAATCCTCGGGATGCCTGGGTGGCTCAGTGGGTTGGGCCGCTGCCTTCGGCTCAGGTCATGATCTCAGGGTCCTGGGACTGAGTCCCACATCGAGCTCTCTGCTCGGCAGGGAGCCTGCTTCCCTCTTTCTCTCTCTCTCTGCCTGCCTCTATGTCTACTTGTGATCTCTCTCTGTCAAATAAATAAATAAAATATTTTTTAAAAAATCCTCCACCACAGTCAAGTGGGATTTATTCTGTGTTTGCAAGTATGGTTCAATATTCACAAATTAATCAACGTGATACATCTCATCAATAGGAGAAAGGATAAGGGGGCGCCTGGGTGGCTCAGTGGGTTAAAGCCTCTGCCTTCAGCTCGGGTCATGGTCCCAGAGTCCTGGGATCGAGCCCCGCATCGGGCTCTCTGCTCAGCGGGGAGCCTGCTTCCTCCTCTCTCTCTGCCTCTCTGCCTACTTGTGAGCTCTCTCTCTGTCAAATAAATAAATAAAATCTTTAAAAAAAAAAAAAGAACTATATGATCATCTCAATAGATGCAGAAAAAGCATTTGACAAAGTTCAACATCCATTCATAATAAAAACCCTCAACAAAGTAGGTTTAGAGGGAACATACTTCAATGTAATAAAGGCCATAAATGAAAAACTCACAGCTAACATCACCATCAATGGGGGGAAACTAAGAGTTTATCCCCTAAGGTCAGGAACTAGACAATAATATCTGTTCTCATTACTTTTATTCAACGTAGTACTGGAAGTCCTAGCCACAGCAATCAGAGAAGAAAAAGAAATAAAAGGGGGCACCTGCGTGCCTCAGTCCAGTTAAGTGTCAACTCTTGGTTTTGGCTCAGGTCATGAACTCAGGTTCCTGGGATCAAGCCCTGCATCAGGATCTGAGCTCTTTCCATCAAATAAATAAATAAATTTTTTAAAAAGAAAAAGCATTCAAATCAGTAAGGAAGAAGTAAAACTTTCAATATTTGCGGATGACACAACCCATCTATGTCATCCTGCTCCTTCTATTAGAACAAGGCATATGGGGGCCAGGTAATAAATGAAGGACCTGACCTGGACTTGATATTCAGCATGGGTCCACTGGGTCAATGAACTCACCAAAAGGTCATTTCCTCAGCCTCTGAGTGTGTAATTGGAATGGGCATACTTGGTCATTGACAGAACTTCACGTCACGTTCTCTTGGGTTTGTGAGTTTCTGGAGCAGTAAGTACTCTAATAGAGAAGTCCAAACAGGATGCCTCTGCGACTGGCTCCATCTCTCCAGCAAAAATACTCAGTGAACATGATATTTTATCCCAGGGAGAACAGTAGACTTCAGTGCCGCCCATAAAGACCTAAAGGATCTGGGGAGTAGTGGCTCCTATCATAACCCCCAATAAATCCATCAGTCTGGGGCCCAGACAACAGTACCAATTCCTCCTGTCATTCTGGATTTATTGTCTTCGTTGCTGTTAGAGCAAAGAAACACAAGCGTACATGCCCTAGATCGCCTCTGGATTCTTTTCCATTCCAATCAGAAGAGAGTTTTAGAAGCTGTTACATTCACATGGAGTGGATAAGTATAAACTTAGAGTCTTGCCCTCAAACCATTAACTCTTACCTTCTCAGCAATCACTTAATCCAAAGGGAACACAGACTATCTGGACATTTAAAGACCATCACATTGGTCCACTAATCTGATGATATCAAGTTAATAGGTCCACACGAGCAGGACATGGCAAGGAATTGGAGACATTGATGGCACATGTGCTCCAGAGGTTAGGCATTAGGCTCTAAACCCTACAGGGTTTCGGGAGCTCATCTGTGGACATTTACTAAAGGACAAGATAGCAGACCCTCTGTTATTAGAGGTGTCTGTGGTGGGAAAACAAGCCATGTGGAGTTTATGGCAAGCCCAATAGGAGATTCACAGCGTGGACCCCTAGGGTTCTGGAACAGGGCCATGCCATCTGCAGCAGAGAATTATATACCATTGAAAAAATAGCTCCTGGCATGCTAATGGGCCCCAGTTGAGATGGAGTGCCTAACCATGGGACATTGAGTGACCATGTGGCTAGAACTGCCTGTGACAATCTGGGTTCTGTCCGACACAGCAAGTCATAAGGCCAGGCAGGCCTAGGAGCAATTCATCATAAGATAGAAGCAGTAGTTCCAGGATGAGGCATGAACAGGGAATGTGGGCACAAGGAAACTCCATGACCAGTGGCCCAGACTGTCACCACCCACCAGTGTCACACCAGCTCATCTCCCTCGGCTCTGATCTGTTATGATCACTTGTATGCTCATGAAGTCCCTTATTGATCAACTGAGAGGAAGAAGAAGACCAAGCTTAGCTTAAGGAAGAGTTAGATTAGCTTTGGGTGCAAACCAAAAATAGAGCATGACCGTATTGTAGCCCCTCCTAGGAGTGGCCTTGAAAGACAAAAGTAAGGTTAAATCCTCTTCCATTAAAGATCTTTGGACTATGCCCTCACCTACTTTTGAAGAAAAACAGTGGTGCACAAAGAGACTCATGAGCAAAGGCAAAAGCTAGGCCAGGGGCCAGGAAGGAGCAAACTGGAGTACCAAGGACGAGGACTCTGGGGAAGAGGCACACGGGGAAGGCCTTTGTGTCACCTGTCAGATGCCTGCCGAAGATCACCTACCACGGAAGAGGCCCCTACCCACCCGAATACAAAATGACTCACCAGTTCACGTCAACCAGCCTTGATCACTGGCCACCCAAGGGCTGGTGCATAAATCCCAGGACCCAGGCCACCTCCGGGCTCCTGCTCACCAAAGCTGGTGAAGGTGCCGGCACCCAGGAGGGAGTGGTCGTCATCAGGTGGGTGGGTAGGGCTGCTGTCATACGACAGGACAGGGGAGAATTTGCTGGGCTCCAGGCGATCTATGCGGACACCTCTTGGGGCTCCCCTGGCAAATTGTGTTGATAGACAAGTGCGGCACGGACAGCCTGAGAAGTGCGGGGTGTCGAGGAGCCGAGGGATGAGGCTCAGGTTCATCCCAGCAGGTGATCCGTCTGTGTCAGCAGATGTGCCGGGAGTGAGGGGACCAGAGAATGAGTGAAGGCGGCAGGTGGAGATGAGAAGCAGTTGCGGTCAAGGCCACCTCCAGCCGCAGGGGCTGTCATTCGTCCCCCTACCCTTCCTCTTTAAGTTTCTTCAGGAAAAGAGACCAAGGCGAAGCATGGAGGCACGGTTCCTGGGTGGTGTGAACTTATCATACCAAGTAAGCCGACCTAAGGGTGCAGGACGGGACTGAAGTGGGTGCGGTGCACGGCCAAGATCTCCCATCGGGCCCCAGGTGTTCACTGCTCCAGCCTCCCGCAGCGCTGGCTGCAGACACTACCCCATCCCCCCGAACCTCCCTCTCCGGGGGCCGAAGGGAGCCACCCTCCCAGGCCGAGGCCCTGCTCATGGGGGCCCCTACCACTATGCTCCCTTTATGTGAGGCTGAAAAGGCCTGTCGTCCAGCTCTGAAAGGAGACTCCGGGTCTGGAGCACTGTGCAATGGGCTGAGGCCCCCTAGGGTGTCCAGTCCTGGTTCCCCTCTCTCCCTCATGGGCGTGTCCATAGCACCCCCATCCCTCGCCGCCCCTGCACCTTCCCCCCCTATAGTTCCCCCACTCTGCAACCCCATAAATTTCCTGTGAGCGTAGCTCTGCCTCCCTGTCTCTTTCTCGGGAACCTTAACCCAAGACCCTCTGAGATGGGATCTGTGGTATTGAACCAACGGAAACGGCACCCACTTGCTCCATCGGAACATGGACCGCGTGCTTTTTATGGGTGTTTCAGCCTACATGGAAGCATTCAGGTGAACGATGGAAAAATGATATTTGCAGTTTATCATTTTATAAAATTCTTCCGACTTATCTCCATCCTGCGGTCCTCAAGCCCTGCCATCCTTCCCCACCCCTACGTGCACTGGAGGCATTTGCTAGGACAAACAGCTCTGGTTTGGCATTTATTTGTGCTGACAAAAAAAAAAAAAAAAAGAAAAAAAAAGCAGAAGGCAACGCAGAAAAACAAAAACCAAAAGCAAACACTGAGAAAGTGTTGTTACCTTCCCAGCCAATCACGCAAACATCCGTGACTAACTCCTGTCTTTTTCGAGACATGATGAATGTTTATATGGAAACACTGATCCCAAGAAGTGACTAGGAAAAAGCCCTGAAACCTGAAGGAAAAGCTTAAGTTCCATCTCATTCAAACTCATGTCCAATGCCATTTTCCGTGATTTTGACAGAAATGAAATGTTGGGGTGAACCGAGAGAAAGGATATTATTAGGTTTACGTCGTGGGCTCAGGGCGAGCAGGTGCTTCAGATTTACTGCTAGATAAACTAGACTCGGATTCAAAACTTCCCTTTTGTTGGGTGATGCATATTTCAAACTTGTACTTTTGTTTTGCTGACAGAACCTTGTATTTTATCCCCCTCTTTTTTTTTTTTTCCAGCAGGAAGGCACAATCATTCTACAATACTGCCAAATATAACAGACATCTACAGATGGGTTGGTCTGCAGCTGGAGGCTTTAACTTTGTAGTATTTATTTGAAATATCCAAGCCAGCAGAGCCGGGCTAACACACAGTGGGCACAATTCACAATGTTTTGGCTCTGGAGCAAATAGCGGTTGAACTTAGTTTTTCCAGCTAAAATGGAATTTATGCAGATGTGCTTTGCACTAAATTCATTAAACAATTACATCCTGGTGCAGTTTTCACATTTTTGTAAAGGATCTGCATAAGCACTAATTAGATCTAAAACAATGTTACTGAGCAAATTACAGTGCCGATTGTTTGCCTCGTCTTTGCGTTCCGCATCTGCTTTGCAATGATGATGATAATTTAGGTGCAAGCAATACAAATGCTGGTTTTTGTTACATTTAATAGAAATATTTATTTAAAACATACTATAGATTAATTGATCATGTAACCGGCTTGAAAGAGCCTCCAAACGTTTTCTCACGGACACTGAGTGGTAGAAGACGGAATATATGGAATTACAGTCTCTGAAACTTCTCACGCTTGCGAACTGGCATTTCCTCCTGGAGGTTTGCTATTGAAAAGCAACTTTGCATTTCATTTGGCTGTAAGTACAAGCTGGGTTAGCTGAATTGCGGCAGTGCCTTTCAGAGTGTGGCATTGGACACAGAGGCATAAAGACTCGTAAACAGCTCCCAGCCGCTGCTCCCCACCCCACCCCTTCCTCTTCAGGGCACTGGTTTAAAAGGATAACTTAGTATTGGAAAAGGCCTCGATTCTCCAGTTTTTCAGACATCAGAGTCTTGCTTCCTTTCTTCCATGCTTTCTCTGCTTTCTATTTCACATATCATTACATGTAAGAAGGCGTCTTAACATTTAAACATCAAATCAATCCTGGAGAAGTGAGGACATTCAGAGAGGGTTTCTATGGCAACTTTGAATGTACCAACTTCATGCAGGGCTTGCGGCAGCCAGAGAGTCACCTCCGATCGTGCTCTGGTCCTAGACATACTTTAACTCGCCTCCCCAGCCCTGCGGTCCGGAATCCTGAGTGTGACCCTTCTGCTCTCACCCGGGATAATGCTACGGCAACTACCTAGCAGTATTTTTATTCCTGGGAAAGGGGCCAGCCTGGGGAAGCAGTCTGGCAGCTAGTCTCCTGAAAAGGGCTCCCGTTGTTTGACTTTTCAAACGGTTACTTTTATTGTTCAGTGAAGGCAGCCATAAAAAAGAGCCAACTCCTTGCCATCCCTGACAAAGATTGAGAAGCAAAATGACACTCCAGATTTAATCAAGGCAAAGTCCAAGTTTGGAAATAACCTCCTCTCGAAGCAGGAATACTAATCATTAATGGGAAACACAGCAAGCATTCGTGGTGCTTTCAAAATGGAGCATCTGGTTTCCTTCCCTTTGCTGGATTGCCTCCCCAACCTCGATACGGGCCCTTCCAGTTGATTCTGCAGTTCCTGCTAGGCAGGAAGGATCATAGCTGAAGAATGGTTAATTCCTTCTGCAGACCTAATTGGTAAGCCTGAAATCGCTGTGCTGGTGGAATGTGAAATTATACCTCCTTGAAGGAAAACATAATTTAGCACTGGAGTTTGGGTTGCATAAAGGTAAAATGCCATTAAACCTATGAAAAAAGGCAAAGTAAAGCTTGTATCAAAAATGGTATTTTGGGGGGCGCCTGGGTGGCTTAGTCTGTTAAGCATCCGACTCTTGATCTTGGCTCAGGTCGTGATCTCAGGGTGGTGAGATGGAGCCCTGAGGGGAGCCCAGCCCTCAGCAGGTGTCTGCTTCACATTCTCTCTCTCTCTCCCTCTCTGCCTGGGCCCCTCTGCCCTGCTTGTGTGCACCCTCTCTCTCAAACAAATAAATAAATATTTTTAAAAATGTTATTATTGATTAGAAGAAGAGACTCATCCGTATTTCCTAATTTGAACTCCAAATTCTTGTTGTTTTACCTTGGGAAGATATTTGGTTCTGTATTTTATTCCTATTTTAATCCTCTTTGTATATTATCATAAGTGGGAAATGATGAGGATTTCATTTCTACCAAATTAGAAATAATGTGAGAGTTTGGGGGTTTATTTATTTGAGAGAGCGAGCGAGCACAAGCGGGGGGGGCGTGCAGCAGGCAGAGGGAGAGGGAGAAGCAGGCTCCCTGCTCGGTAAGGAACCTGACACTGGGATCACGGCCCAAGCCAAAGGCAGTGGCTTAACCACCTGAGCCACCCAGGCGCCCAAGAGGTTTTTATTCCCCTCAAATTCCAAATGTTACCTTTGGACTGATAGCAAATGGAGAAACCACCAGCCAAAATGCTGAAATTTTAGGAAGTCGTGAACATCTGGGGAAGGGTTATTATGACACCTGTTCCTGTAGCCGATAAAATACACCCTCTATGCAACTGCTGAAGGGATGGTCAAATGGAGCAACAGAGCCCTTGGTAAAACTGATTTAATTCAGCTGCTGTGCTTTTGGCCACAGGGAATTCCATTTATAGTCAGTTGGCATGGATGAGACCGTTTACTCTTCCTCAGTGTCCCTGGAAGTCCCTGGGTAGCGGCCATCTCTGGGGGGCCTGAGATCATTGTTGGTTCTGTTTTATCCCTCTCTTTCTTTCCTGGCTTTCTTCCTTCTCCCACTCAACGAGAAGCTCCAGGTTCTTTCTCTGGGCCCAGCACCATATTAGGCATTGTAGATCCAGAGCCGAATGATTCTGAGGCTCTGTCTTCATGGAATTCTCAGTGCAGTGACGAATAGTCACACATCTTTATCCGACATGGCACCCACTTGTCCTTCCCCATTATCGTCGGTGTGTTTGGGAAAACCCCAGAGGTTGGGTGTCATGTAGATACAGTTATTACCAAGTAACCTTAACTATCTGTGGGGCTGAACTCCTCAACTTTCTTCGTCAGAAGAGATTATCCTATATAGTATTAGATATTACTTATCTGACAGGATATGACACATGTAAATGGCCCCACTGACGCCCATCCAGGAAGACTATGATTTGCTGTAATCGGAGGACGCTAAATGTTCCACGGGCCTCCAGAATGTCTCTCCATCCAGACTTGTCTTTCCCTATGGCTGACAATTTCTTTTTCCAGAATTAACATGTCCTCTTAAACGCATCTTCTCTAAGAAGCTTATCTCTCTAACCACTTTCACGTTAGAGTACCCAGAGTAACTTCAAATCACCAGGACTCTGAAGTTCTTCAGGTCGAAATTGCGTGTCTAGATGGTGCTCCTGCACTGGACAAGGGGCTGACTCTGCTTGTGGTCGTGTCCTCTCTGTGTCCTGGACACGATAGCCAGAGCTCCTGGTTCCGTCTGTGAGAGGAGAGTTTTGCATTTGGACTTCTGTGTCAGAAAGGCTGACGCCGTCCAGAAAAAGGAACGTAGGCTATCAACTGTTAGATGAGCTTTTGTTTAATCTGAAAGGAATTAACTTAATCAAACGTCTCTCTCCATTGTTTTGCAACATGAAAAGAGGAAATACTGGGGTGGAGAGGGGTCCAGGATCCGTGGGTTGCTGAGACATGCTGGGTGTCTGAGGGCCGGTGTCTGTCCTCACAGAGAAGAGGGGGAAGGCAGGGGCTTAAAGGGTGGCAGCGTGCCTGAGACACATGCAGAACTTCACTTGGAATTTCCTCTGCTCATTAGCCGATCAGCTGCCATTCCTCCTTTTGTTTCTTTTTTTTTTTTTTAAGATTTTATTGATTTAAAAGAGCATGAGAGAGCATGACCAGAGGTAGGGGCAGAGCTACAAGCAGACTCCCCATTGAGCAGGGGGCTGGTGAGCAGAGAGCCAGATGCAGGGCTCGATCCCAGGACCCCGAGATCATGACCTGAGCCAAAGCCAGGTGCTTAACCGCCTAAGTCACCCAGGATCCTTGTGGAGCCTTGTGATTCCTCCTTTAATAAGAAAATAATAATTAGAAAATTTTTTAAAAACCGATACAACACACATTAGGAGGAAGTCAGGTGCTGAGCTAGGCAGTCCTTTCTCTGCACATCAGATTCTGGCTGGTTTGACTATGTTTTCATGTACCTACTGTGTGCCATGCATGTACTGTGCTTTGAGGATATAAAGAGGCACGAGAAATGTGGTCCTGTTTTCAGACTCTGCTTAGTGGGGGCAAGAACATATTGTTATTCTTCCTTCTACCCTCAAAGCACAACACAGTACTATCACTTGGTGTTTTCTACTTACTGGTGGAGACAGATACTTAACCTGATAATTCCAATATAAAATAATAGGTGGGGAAGAAATGAGCCCACCAGCAAGTCTTCCAAGCCACTGTCTTTAGTCCTAAGGGATCAGCACATGTTAACTGGGCCAGGAAGATTACAGAGGGCTTCCAGACAGAAGGAACGGCAGGAGTAGGTCGTGGAAATCTGAAATGGCATGGTTTCCAGAAAGCACAAGTTGCTTGGTGTCAATGAAGCTGAGAATCCCAGGTAGATCTCTGAGCGAGAAAACTGAGGGGTAACTGCAGACCCAGACTTGTCCCCTGTGGGCTGCCCTGAGAACCTTGGCTTTTATTCTATCGGCGATGAGAAGTCATTTCAAGGGCTTTACGTACCAATCAATTTCCTCTACAATAATATCTCTAGTGATAATATTAAATAATAATAAAATCACTCTCTAGTAATAATAATAACTACTACGTATTTAATGCCAACTATTTGCTAGATGCACATCTAAGGGCTTTCCATGCCTTTCCTCATTTTACAGAAGAGAGAAACTCTACACAGAGATTAAGTGCATTGCCCAAGATCACACCTGTAAGTGTAGAGTTTGAACTTGAACACATGTCTCAGCCATGATAGCCAGAGGCAGGGAGAGTCTGCAGGGTTTTAGAGACACACATTTTAACATAATGGTTTTTTTTTTTTTAAAGATTTTACTTATTTATTTGTCAGAGACAGAGGGAGAGAAAGCGAGCGAGCACAGGCAGACAAAGAGGCAGGCAGAGGCAGCGGGAGAAGCAGGCTCCCCGCCGAGCAAGGAGCCTGATGTGGGACTCGATCCCAGGACCCTGGGATCATGACCCGAGCCGAAGGCAGCCGCTTAACCAACTGAGCCACCCAGGCGTCCCAAAACACAATGGTTTTTGACTTGAAACTGTTTTTCTTTAAAACTAGCACTAGATTTCCAAAGTCATGATTCTCTGGAATGTACAACTCTTTTTTTTTTTCCTTCCCTTGTTCACGTTTCTGCCTTTCTTAAAGAGCACAGAGAGAGCATGAATTGTGAATTCCTTTTTCTTCTAATATCTGTAAGAGTTACAGATACAAGCATTAATTGGATCACCTAATATACTGAATCTGCTCTTTTTGTGAATCACTTGAGAATGGAAATACCGTTTCCTCCTCTCTCATGTCCTGCCAGTCCAATGGGTGCTTTCCTGAGACTTGAGAACAGCACTAGCCAATGGGACTATGGATGATGATGGAAACATTCCAGATCTGTGTGTCCAATACCATACATATGGCCAATGAGCACTGGAAATGTGGCCAGTGTGACTGAGGAATGAAAATTTAAATTTTATTTTAATTGTTATTTTACATTCAAATTTTATTTAATTTTCTTTTTTTTTTAATTTAAATATCACATGTGGCCAGGGGTTACTGTTTTGGACAATACAGACTTAATACATTTCCGTCACAAAAAACTGTATTTTGGATAGTCTTGCTCTGAAGCATTTTCCTTTACTAACCAACAGCTGGCACCTATCATCTTAATATTATTGAAAATGAGAGACTCCATGATTATGGCCTATTAACTTCTATCTTAGAGTTCATGTTGATGGTTTTCAGATTTTTTTTTTCACCTTCTCAGTTAGATTTTGGATCTCGTCTATTATCTACTGAGGTAGTAAATGATCCTCTGAAAGCAAATCTCAAGAGATCAGTGATCTTCCACAAAATCAAGAAGTTTTAAAGTTCTCATCCTGACGAATTCACTAAAAAGACCTGTTAGGACTAGTGAGTGAGTTCAGGCTGGTTGCAGGATACAATTTCAATGCACAAAAAGTATTTACATATGTACATACTTGTAATCAACAAAAAAGTCCAAAAATGCAATTAAGAAAACAATTCGATGGGACGCCTGGGTGGCTCAGTGGGTTAAGCCTCTGCCTTTGGCTCTGGTCCTGATCTCAGGGTCCTGGGATCAAGCCCTGCATCTGACTCTCTGCTCAGCAGGAAGCCTGCTTCCCCCAACTCTCTGCCTGCCTCTCTGCCTGCCTCTCTGCCTACTTGTGATCTCTCTCTCTCTGTCAAATATATAAATAAAATCTTAAAAAAAAAAAACCCAATTCGATCATAATCATGTTAAAAAGAATGAAATACTTAGGGATGAGTTTAACAGAAGATGTGAAAAACTAATACTCTGAAAGTGATAGCACATTATTGAAAGAAAATAAAGATCTAAATAAATAGAAGAAGACATCTCATGTCCACGGATGGGAGAGCTCAACTGTGGATAAAGATGACAGTATTCCTCAAGCTGATCTGTAGATTCAAAGCCATCCCTCTCCAAATATCAACTGATCTCTTTGTAAAAATCAGTAAGTTGATTCTAAAATTTTGTATGGAATTCCAAGCAACCCACCATAGTCAAAACTATCCAGGGGAAAAAAAGAGAACAAAGTAAAAAGATGCATACCTTCTGATTTCAAAGCTTACTGCAAAGCAACAGGCATCAGGACAGTGTGGCACAAGGATAGATATATGGTCCAACAGAATAAAACCAAGAATCCAGAGACAGTCTGTGCATCTGTGGTCAGCTGATCTTAAACAAGGATGTCAAGACCATTCAATGGGGGAAAGAACAATATTTTCAACATATAGTCCTGGGAGAAGTGGGTGAAAGAATGAAGTTGGACTTTTATTTCACACCATGTACAAAAATTAGATCGAACTGAATCAAAGACCTATATGTAAGAACTCAACTATAAAATTCTTAAAGGAAGTCTTTATGATGTTGGAGATGGCAAAGAAATCTTATTTATGACACTAAGAGCATGAGCAACAAAAGAAAAACAGTTAAGTTGGACTTCATCAAAATTAAAAACTATTATGCTTCAAAGGACACCACTAAGAAATGAAAAGACAACCCACAGAATGGAATAAGATATATGAAAATTATGTATCTGATAGAGGATGTGCACCTCTATCTAAGAACTTAATAACTAAGAACTTAATAACAAAAAGGCAAATAACAATTTAAAAATGGGCAAAGGCTCTGAACAGACATTTCTCTAAGAAGATCCACAAATTGTAAAAAAGCATAAGACAAGATGCTCACCATCATTAGTCATCAGAGAAATGCACATCATAACCATGAAATACTGCTGGCCTCTGAGGCTGGCTAGAATCAAAAAGTCAGAGAACAACAAGTGTTGGCATGAATGTGGAAAGAACAGAACCCTCATATCCTGCCAGTAGGAATATAAAATGTTTCAGCTGCTTTGGAAAACAGTCTGGCAGTTCTCCAAGGGATTAAATACAGAGTTGCCATATGATCCACCAATTCCACTCCTAGGTATATTTCCCAGAAAAATGAAAAAGTTTGTCTGCACAAAAATCTGTACACAAATGTTTATGGCAACATTATTTGTAATAGCCAAAAGGTGGATGCAAATCAATGAACAAATGGATAAACACAATATGGTGTATTCATAAATGGAATTTTATTTGACCATTAAAAAATGAGTCATTGCTACATGCACCTTGAAAATGTTAGAGGACCGTATAGTATACCATCTTATTCATTTGGAAATGCAGAATAGTGAGTGGTTTCTTAGGGCTGGGCCAGAAAGGGGGCTGGAGATCAGAGATAAGGGGTAATGGCTAAAGGGTATAAGGGGATTTCTTTCTTAAATTCAGATATAACTGACATAAAATGTCTTATTAGTTTCAGGTGGACATCACAGTGATTCAGTATTTTTATACATTGTGAAATGATCCCCACAGTAAAGTCTAGTTATCATAGGTCACCATACAAAGATTACAATGTATTGACTATATAGTTCCCATGCTGTACATCAGATCCCCATGACTTATTTATTTTATACCTGGAAGTTTGTACTTCTTCATCCCCTTTACCTATTTCAATCCCACCCCCCAAACTATCCCCTTCGGGTCACCAACAGTTTGGTTCCTGTACCTATGAGTCTATTTCTGTTTTGTATTGCTTGTTTGATTTGGGTTTTTATTTCTTTATTTTTAGAGAGATAGAGCACATGCGAGCAAGGATAGGAAAAGGACAGAGGGAGAGAGAAAATCTTAAGCAGGTTCCACACCCAGAGCAGAGCCTGAGCAGGGCTGGATCTCAACACCAAGATCATGACCTAAACCAAAATCGAGAGTCAGACCCTGAACCGACCTAGGTACCCAGGCATCTGTATTGTTTTTTAGATTCCACATATAAGTGAAATCAACTAGTATTTATCTCTCTCTGATTTGTTTCACTTTGCATAATATCCTCTAGGTCTATCCATGTTGTCACGAATGGCAAGATTTCATTCTTTTTTGTGACTTATTAATTATTATATAAAAATATATATGTACGTACAAATATCTATATCACATCTTCCTTATCCATACATCTATTGATGGAACTTAGGTCGCTTCCATATCTTGGCTCTTGTAAATAATTCTGCCATGAACATAGGGGTGCATATATCTTATCAAATTGGTGTTTTTGTTTTCCTCAGGTAAATACTCAGAAGTGGGACTGCTGGATCATCTGAGAGTTCTATTGTTAATTTTTTGAGGAAACTCCATGCTGTTTTCCAAAGAGGCTGCAGTAATTTATATTCCTACCAACAGTACACAAGGGTCCCCTTTTCTCCACATCTTCACCAACACTTGTTATTTTTTGCTTGTTGATAATAGCTGATCTGACAGGTGTGAGGTGATAGCTCATTGTGGTTTTCATGTGCATTTCCCAGATAATCAGTGATATTGAGTGCCTTTTCTTGTGTCTGCTGGCCATCTGTATGTCTTCTTTGGAAAAACTTTTCAAGTGCTCTGCCCATTTTTTAATCAGGTTGGTTGTTTTCTCAATATTAAGTTATAAACATTCTTTATATATTTTGAATATTAACCACTTGTCAGGTATGTGATTTGCCTTCTCCTATGCAGTAGGTTGCCTTTTGTTTTATCAAAGGTTTCCTTTGCTGTGCAAAAGGATTTTAGTTTGATGTAATCCCATTTGTTTATTTTAGTTTTTGTGTCCCTTGCCCAGAGGAGCCCAGTCAAAAAAGTATTGCTAAGACTAATGTCAAAGAGTGTACTACTTATGTTTTCTTCTAGGAATTCTATGGATTTATTTCTTACACTCAGGACTTTAATCATCTTGAATTTATTTTTGTAAATGGTGTAAGATAGTGGCCCAGTTTCATTTTTTTGCATCCAAGTGTCTAGTTTTCCCAGTACCATTTTCCTATTTCCTTTAGATATAATGTTAGATTGTTTATTTGGGGATTTTCTTATTTCTTGAGGTAGGCCTGTATCGCTATGAGCTTTCCTCTTAGAAACACTTTGGCCAGGGGCACCTGGATGGAGCATTCAGTTAAATCTCTGACTTTTGGTTTTGGCTCAGGTTGTGATCTTGGGGATACGGGATCAGGTCCCACATCAGGCTACATACTGAGCACAGAGTCTGCTTGAAACTCTCTCTCCCTCTACCCCTCCCCTATGCACAGCTTTTCTAGGATAAATAAAGTAAATCTTTAAAAAAAAATGCTTTGGCTGTTTCCCATATATTTTGGAAAATCGTGTTTCTATTTTCATTTGTCTTGAGATTTTTAAATTTCTTCTTTGATTTCTTTATTGACACATTGGTTGTTTACTGGCATCTTGTTTAGTCTCCATATGCTTGTGTTTTTTCCAGTTTTCTTCTTGTAATTGATTTCTATTTTCATACCATTGTGGTGAGAAAAGATGCTTGATATGATTGTAATCTTCTTGACTGAGACTCGTTTTGAGGCCTAACATGTGATCTGTCCTGGAGAATGTTGCATGTGCACTTGAGAAGAATGTGGATTCAGCAGTTTTTGGTTGGAATGTTCTGTATATGTCTGTTAAGTCTATCTGGTCTAATGTGTCATTCAAACACATTGTCTCCTTGATGTTCTGTCTGGGTGATCTATCTTTTGATGGAAGTGGGGTGTTTAAATCCCCCACTATTGTTGTATTATTGTTCATTTCTCCCTTTATGTCTATTAATATTGTCTTTCTTTAGGTGCAGTTTTGTTGGAAATTCAAATACTCACAAACATATCTCTTCTTGGCTTGACCCCTTTATCATTGTGCAATCATTGTCTTTTGTTAAGTCTTTGTTTTAAAGTCTATTTTGTCTGATGAGTATTCCTACTCCAGCTCTCTTCATTTCCATTTGCATGGAAATCTTTTTCCATACCTCCACTTTCCGTCTGTGTGTGTCCTTAAAAAAAAAAAAAAATTATTTATTTATTTGAGAAAGAGAGAGAGCTTGCACATAAGCAGGGGTAGGGGGAGAGGAAGAAGGAGAAGCAGACTCCCTGCTGAGATCATGACCTGAGCCAATGGCAGACGTTTAACTGATTGAGCCACCCAGTGCTCCTGGGTATGTCTTTAGCCCTGAAATGAATCCCCTGTAGACAGCATATAAATGGGTCTTGGTTTTGTTTGTTTGTTTGTTTGTTTTAAATCCATTCAGTTGACTTACAACTTTCATTGGAGCATTTAGTCCATTTACATTTAAAGTAGTTATTGATAAGTATATATACTTATTATTATTTTGTTGAACGTGTTCTGGTTGTCTTCTAGTTCTTTGTTCCTTTCTTCTTCTTTCGTTTTTTTCCCTTTTGGTTTGATGGTTTTCTTTAGTGTTATGTTTGGGTTCCTCTCGATTGTTGTGTACCTATTCTAAGTTTTTGGTTTGTGGTTACCATTACATTCATATATACTGACCTATATGTACATACTCATCTATTTTAAGCTGATAGTAACTTAAGTTTGCATGCATTCTAAAAGCTCTATATTATTACTGCACCACCCCCTCCTTTCATTTTCAATGTCATATTTTACATCTTTTTATTTTATGTATTCTTTAACTACTTATTATCAATAAAGTTAATTTTATTATATTTGTATTTTAACCTTCATACCAGCTGTTTAAGTGACAGATACACTGTCTTTAGTATATACTTACCTTTACCGATGAGATATTTTTTCTATCACATATTTTCTTATTTCTAATTATGACACTTGTTTTCCACTTAAAGAAGATGCTTGAGCAATTTTGTAAGCCCCATTTAGTGGTGATGAACTCTTTTAGTTTTTGCTTATCTGGGGAACTCTTTATCTCTCCTTCAATTCTGCATGATAACCTTGCCAAGTAGAGTATTCTTTGTTGTAAGCTTTTTCCTTTTGGCACTGTAAATATATCTTTGCTACTCCCTCCTGGCCTGGAAAGTTTCTACTGAAGTCAGCTGATAGTTTTATGGGGTTTCTTATGTTTGTGACTATTTGAGATTCTATTTATGACTATGTAACTTTTTCTCTTTATGTTTCATTTTAGCCATTTTAATTATAATATGTCTTGGTGTGGATCTCTTTGGGTTAATCTTGTTTGGGACTCTGGATTCCTGGACCTGGCTGTTTGTTTCCTTTCCCAGATTAGGGAAATTTTCATCCAGTATTTCTTTAAATAAAGTTTTCTGCCCCTTTCTCTTTCCCTTCTCCTTCTGGGACTGCTATAATGCAAATGTTAGTACACTTGCTGTCCCAGAGGTCCCTTAAAACATTCTCACTTTTTATATTCTTTTTCCTTTTTGATGTTCTGTTTGGGTGATTTCTACTCTTCTGTCTTCCAGAATGCTGATCATATCATCTAATCTTCTGTTGATTCCCTCTAGTGTATTTTTCATGTCAATATTATATTCTTCAGCTCTAACTGGCTCTTTCTTATGTTTTATAACTCTTTGTTGAAGTTCTTACTGTGTTTTTCCATTCTTTTCCTAAATTTAGTGAATGTCCTTATATTTGTTACTTTGAACTTTGTCAGGTAAATTACTTATATCCATTTCATTAGAGTTTTTTTTCTGGGTTTTATCTTGTTCTTTCGGTTGGAGCATATTCCTCTGTCTCCTTTCCTTCCTCTCCTTCTCCTCCTCTTTCTTCTGATTTCCTTCTTCTTTTTCTTCCTCCCCCTCCAGTTCTTCTTCTTCTCCTCCTCCTTCTTCTCCCTTCTTCAGTTTTCCATATTTATTTCTGTGAATTAGATGGAGTATCTGTTCCCTGGGTCTTGAAGGAGTGCCCCTGTGTAGACTGCCTGTGCCTGGCAGCTTTGGCAGGCCATCTGGAGCTAGAGCCGGTGTGAGCTAGAAAGTCCCTGGCATGTTGTGCCAGGGCTGCATTGGCAGCATGAGGGGGGCTGGAGCAGACACAAGCCAGGGGCTCCCAAGGCCATCTTGGCAGTTTGGCTGGGGCTGGTATAGGAGCATGGTCTAGGGAGTCTAGGGGGTGCTATGTTGGGGCTTCCCTGGTGGGATGGTTAGAGCTGGCACAGGCATGGGCCAAGTGGTCTCAGAGCATGCTACACTGGGACAATATTAGTAGGATGGCTGGAAATGGGGCAGGCATGGGCTATGGGATCCTGAGGCAGGGAATGTCCCACTAGGGCCACCTTGGGGAGATGGCTGTGAGCAGGAGTGGTGTGAGCAGGAGTCTGAAGCATGATGGGGCAGCCCTAGCAGGCTGGTGAGAACTTCTGGACCCTGCTCACACCTTGTGCTATCAGTGTAGAGGGGAAATGTAAAGAAATGGCACTCATAGGCTCTTCCAGCCCTGGAGAGAATCCCAGCAATTCCCAACCTATTTGGTCAGCACTCTAGGGTCCATGTAGATTTCCTTCACTTATACTTGGGTGGCTTTTTAACTGTTGTTTTTTCACTGTGCTTCATGAGCAGGTGAGTTCAGGATCTTCCTATGTGGCTATCATGCACCACCTTCACCCAAGTTTCTTCCTGTGACGATAAAAATATTCTATAGTTGACTGTGATGATGGCTCCCTAAATCTGTAAAACATGCTAAAAGCCATTGAGTTGTATACTTTAAATGAGTGAATTTTATATAGGTGAATTATATCTCAATAAAGCTATTTTTTTTAAAAAAGAAGCTTTAAAGTACCTTGAAAATAATCATATTTAAAAGAGCCCATGATTCAAGAATTTTTAAAAAGATTTTATGTATTTATTTACTTATTTTTCTGAGAGACTGTGTGTGTGCACATGCAGGCATGCATGTTAATGGGGGGTGGGGCAAAGGGGGAGGGAGAAGGAAGTAGACTCTGAGCTGAGCTCCGTGTTGGGCTCAATCTCATGACCCTGAGGTCATGATCTGAGCCCAAACTAAGAGTCAGTCACAGCTCAACCAATTGAGCCAACCAGGTGCCCCAACAATTATTTTAATTTCCCTCCCGATGGGTCAATTTGATTTGGAAGAAATGTTTTTCTTCTCAAGATCCACAAAAAGATAGAGGCATAAATAGGAATCAGATTACCTGGATTTATGAGCTTTGTAACATCGGACAAGATACTTAACCTTTCTCTAAGCATCTTTTTCTCACTTGTCAGATGGGAACAATACAGTAAGTATCCACCTGGCAGTGTTGTTGTGAGGTCTGGACAAGAGAGTGGTTGTGTAGCACTCAGCGAATCCTTGCTTCTGGTAGTCATACAGGTCACTATTATTAATAAATAATTGGTGTTAGTGTTAATTATAGTAGCAAAGAGAATAACTTGGTATATCTCTGCAGATTTCAACAAAATATTTAAATCAGTAAAAAAAATCAAACTATAATAATTTTTATTTTATTTTATCATAGAGACAAAAAAAAAAAAAAAGATTCTTCGGATTCCGTATAACAGCTACTGCCCAAAACAAACAACCTCCAGAAAATAAGTGACATTGAGGATGTGGAGACATTGTGACTCTTGCGCACTATTGGTGTGAATGTTGAATGGTGTGGCAGCTGTGAAAAACACCATGGCAGTTCCTCAAAAAATTAAAATAGAACCACTATATGATTCAGCAGTTTCACTTCTGAGTATATACCACAAAGAATTGAAAACAAGGACCCAAACAGCTCCTTCTGCACTCTCAGGTTAACGAAAACATTAGGTGGAAGTGATCCACATGGCCCCTGCCAAAGGAGAAGACAAAGAAAATGGCGTATAGGTGTACGATGGGATATTACACAGTCTCGAAAAGGACGCAGATCCCGACACCTGCTTCAGGATGGATGAAGTCTGGGGACACTACAGCAGGTGAAAGGAGCCAGTCACAAAAAGATAAGCACTGCTAAGCAGAGTGACTCTGCTTAGATGAGGGAACTGGACGAGGGATCGTCATACGGACGGAAAGTAGACTGGTGGCTGCCAAGGACTGAGGTTGGGAGTGAGGAATGGGGAGAACTGCCCGTGGGGACAGAGTTTTAGTTTTTCAAGTTAAAAAATTCTGAAGTTCGGTTGCATGACAATATGAATGTACTCAGCGCTACCAAACTGTACCCTTAAAAGTGGCTAAGATGATAAATTTTATGTTGTGCGTAATTTACAAAAATAGTCATAAGAATAAAAGCAAGTGTTGTCCGTGTTATCATTGTTGTCTGTGTTACCATCTCAGCATCCGAGAGGTGATGCGGGGTCATGGCTAAGAGCAGGCGCTGAGCTGCCGCGGACCTGGGTCCGGATCGGGATCCTAGCTCCTCTGTGTACTAACAGGGTGACCCTGGGCAGGTTCCTCCATTTTTCTAAGATAATAACTCTAAGGTTAGGAAAGTTCTCTTTATCCAAGTGCAAAATGGTAGCTTGAGAGACTATGCCTATGAAATGTGTTTGTTTTTTTTTTTCTATTAACGTTAACTCAAAAAATATGTATATTAGGTGTATATATATGCCCAGGGACCATATAGTTATGATTGTCAGATAAGGTACAGGACACACACTTAAATTTGAATTTAACATAATCAGTGAAAATTTTAAAATATTATTTTTGTACAAGTATGTCCTGAATGTCGCATTATATCCCACGCCATATTTAGAATATACTTACCTACTAAATAGCTCTTTATGCTTTTTATCCGAAATTCAAGTTTTTGTAAGTGCTCCGTATTGTGTTTGCAAAACTGAACAATGCTACATACGACATTATTCTTTTCATCACTCAGATAAGTGACGAAGTTTAGCTGGATGGGGGAGGGGATGCTTTGCCTATTCATTCTTGACCTAATTCCTGAGCCTGACTATTAGCAAAGAAACACAAGGGGCAGAGGACTAAGATGACAACTGGGTCTTATTCACTAATCTTCCATCTTGTCTCCTAATTACAGTTGCTTTGGAACAAACACAAACGGGAGTGGGTTAACGGCTCTCCTGTTTGGTTTTCTCCTCTACATCTTATTCCAGTAAACATCTGCGAAATATCCTTTCCTCTGTGTTATGCTCTCATTCTCCTCAAAAGCAGAGCTTCATCTGTGAAGGAGGTGGGGTCCCTGAATTGCTTTGGAGAAGCCGTGCTTTGATAAAAATTAATACTGGTTAACACAGTCAACTCGTAAAACTTTCAATAGGGAATTCCTCTCCCATCCTGGAGCGTCTATGATGTTATGAGGTCTAATGTTATTTAAATACTGTTGGCCCTACTTGCGCTCACCAGACAGTCTCCTGCTGGGGACAGGGCTGTGTCATTAAAATGGAATCCACTGAGAGAGACAATAGTCACATTCACTGAATAGAAGCACTGAAGCCATGACCAGTATGTCCCAGGCCTGGTCTCAGGATATCCACAGGCTCTATGCTTATGGATTTGTTCAGTTAGCTGGATGGGACCCTTCTGCTTCTCCATGAAAGTTTTTATTTACCCAAGCTTTGTGTTTGATTTCTACAGATGGTGGGGCACACAGGCATTAGAACCAGGAGCAGGAAACATAGATCTCAGTCTGTCACCTTTATGCTGGGACTTGAGTGTGCCTTAGAGACTGAATGTGTATGTCCCTTCGAAATTCATATGTTGAAACCTAATTCCCAGTGTGATGGTAGAAGAGAAGGGGCCTTTCAGAAATCATGAGTCCTGAGGATGGGGCCCTCATGAGTGGATTGGTGCCCTTATGAAAGAGACCCCAGAGAGCTCCTTTGCAACACAGAAGAAGTCTATGAACCAGAAAGTACCCTCTCCAAATATCAGAACTGCCAGCGCCATGACCTTGCCCTTTCCAGCCTCCGGAACTGTGGGAAATTAATGTTTGTTGTTTAAGCCCCCCAGGCTGTGATGTTTTTTGTTACAGCAACTCAAACGGGCTAAGAGAGCGTGTCACTGAGCCTCACAGAACTTTGGTTGCACAACGACCGAAGGCTTGTCCTTGAAAGCCAAGAAGAGGGACCCACAAAAGAGCTCTGAAGATGATGTCAAGACTCGGTGTGTTTGGAAAGGGCATTTTTGATAAAAGCCTCTTTTCCAGTCTCAAGGTTGAGGGGGGTCAGGTTGGGTGTCCAATCTTCCTGTGCTCCACCCCCAACTCTCTGCCCACTGGCCCTGCTCCTTGCCTGCTTGAGCCATCACTGAGTCACCATTCATGCTGGAAACTTCCTGACTGTGGCCTTCTTGAAGAAACTCAACCATGTAGAGTCACCATGTGGGACCAGCATGGATGTTTGAAGTATGGAGAAGCTACCCACTCCCCTTCAAGGAACACAACACCCTTGGGATTTTCATAATAATTGGTTTATTAAAATTATACATTTAAAAGCCCAGCTTCTTAAAGCCTTCACATTTGTGTTAGAATTCTAGTTATTCTCTTTATAAATTTAGGACATTTTATAGAAAATAAGAGGAAACACATTTGACTAGTTTTTGATCTACTCAACTTGAGAGGACTAACTGCTCCTTGAGCCATTAGTGTCATTTACATCAATTATTCGTTTCTCTTGAACCACAGTAATAAATTTAACACACTTCATTTTCTTCCTAAGCAACCTCAAATGCCTGATCCGGCAAGCTAATAATGCTGGCACACAAGACCTTCCAAAGAATGATCTTAAAGTTTTGTAAATCTAGTAAATTGGAAGTCATAAATATTGTGACTCTTCAAGTTCTCACAGATATTCAAACAGTGTTTTCCAACTTAGGAGAATTATCTCGTAACATTCAACTTCTGATTGTTAAGTCTTGAAATTGCGCTTTTATACTTGGACTCAGGGGAGCATGGTGACTGGTAAGGTTGTGGGTCCGGGAGGTCAGGGACCAAAGGTGCCCAGGCTTAGTAGAGACAATGGCTTCGGAGGAGCTGGGTGGGGCACATGGAGACAAGCAGGTGTCTGGCGTTGAAGGCTGAAGGCTGGAGTAAAGGTTCAAGCACCAGAGTGTATAGGAAAGAGAAGAGAAAAGGCATGATGTAGCCCAGGACTTCAGAGGCCTGGTAGAAGCTGATGATGGACCCAGGGAAGGATTCAGGAGAGTAAGTCAGCAGACTGAGGCTCTGGGTCCTGTTCTCTTAACTTCTGGAGCCAAAAGGAAACCTTTCAGGAGTCATGGGCTCGCCCTGCACCGTGTGAATGTAATACATCTTTAGCTTTTTGAGTTAAGCCTCCCTACCTGTCAGATCCTGAAGGCAATAATAATTTCTGATTCAAGTGGAGAAACAAACAAAACAAATGGCTAATGTATGCCCCATTTCTAAGTCAACAAGCTCTTTTGAAATAGAAATTGACCAAGGAGAAGTGGGCCATGATCCAGGAGCAGAAATGAGAGAAATGAGAAATGAGAGAAGGGTCTCCTACAAGTAGGGGGAATGGAGAGTCTCCTGGGGTTACAGGGGGTGGTGAGGAGGGAGCTGGGAGCAGAAGTGGGCCTGCAGGGAGTATCTGGGTCACAGGGAGGTACCAGCCACGTGTGGCCACGGAGCACTTGAAATGCTACGAGTTCCAATGGAGATGTGCTTGTCAGTTAAAACACATGCTATGTGGAAGAACTTATGGAAGAAAGGATATTAAAGATTTCATTAATACTTTAAAGATATTGACTACATCACTTCCTATACTCTAGATCTTGAATCTATAATCTAGGAATTCTAATATTCTCAATAATAATATTGGGTTACATAAAATTTATTAGAATTAGCAAAATGCTATTTACTTATTCAAAAAGAGAGAGTGCGTGTGAGCTGGGGGGTGGGGGGGTAGGGGAGAAGCTGAGGGAGAGGGAGAGAGACTCTTAAGCAGGCTCCATACTCAACACGAAGCCCAACGTGGGGCATGATCTCACGACCCTGAGATCATGACCTGAACTGAAATCAAGAGTTGAACGCTTCACTGCATGAGCCTTCCCAGGCACCCCCAACAAACTACTTTTTAAATGTGACCATTAGAAAATATTATACAAATATTCAGTTGTGTATGTGGATTATTTTCCTCTTGGACTATGCAGGGTTTGGGTCCTCAGCTGGATCAAGAGGATTAGCTCAACATGTCCGCCACAGTAGGGTGGATTTGTTGTTGTTGTTGTTGTTGTTTTGTTTTATTTTAGTGCACTGTGGTGTTGAATCTTCAGTTGAACTTGTTGGATCCCCCTTGTCTCCCTCCAGGTCTTTATAAGTCAGCTGTGTACTTAATTTAATGTGAGTGTGTCTTCTGTGAGTAGAAATTGCATTGTTCATGTGGGTCACTGGAACCGGGCAGACAAAACTCTAGGGGAAGAGGATATTGGGGAAAAGACCATCCTGCCCCACGAAAAATATTTAGATGTTGTGGGGAGGGGTTTTGACATCTACAGGGTGTGGCTTTGGGCTCTAAGTCTCAGTTACGGAGGTCTCAACAGGTAGCAGTGTCCCTAGAGTTATTGGGGTTATGTCATTTTGTAGGGATTGTGAGTTTATAGGTAGAAAAAGCGTCGAGGTCCAACCCTTGAACATGATCCCTGATGACAGGGTGTACATCCCATGATAAACAGGAGGAATGGACTGTCCATTGTTTTATCTACTGGCTGCTTTCTGGAATGTTCCAAGTAAGCGAGGTGGATGAGACTGGAGAAGAACCTAATGACCAGGTGCAAACACAAACATGGGTTGGGTGGCAGCAGACACTTTCTGTTAGACCTCCATGTGTCCCTGTCTAGCCAGTGTTCTCACATGCCCCCTCACATGGCTCTCTTACTCCTGAAGGCTAACTCACAGCCCAGGCTTCCTGAGGAGAGAATATTCCTGCTGCTAGCCTCTTGGGTTTGATCACCCATGCCTTCTGTGTCCTGGTCCCCATCCAGCACCCCCTTTGAATCTTCACAGCAGCTCTCCTGGCACCAGTTCCTGGGAGAAAAGTCTTTCTAGAACCACTTTAGTATTTTGTCAAACACTGTCCCTCTCACTGGGGGCTCCATTCTTGTTCCCACCTCCTGACCTTGAGGAGGCAGAAAAAACACTGCATGGAGCTCACATCCCAGCACTGGAGACAGCATAGAGTTTCAATGACCTCTCCATTTCCAAACAGAAAGTATGACACAGAAGAACGCCAGGGTCCATAATCCCCATCTGAAATCCTTTGGGCCAGATGGGATTTTGAAATCAGGCTTTTTCAGCTTTTAGGAAGGTAACACGGTATATAAACCATATAACATCCTGGCAAGCTCTGGGGAAACGCCCACAAACAAAGGCATTATTGTTTTTGTAGTGAAACATGAGAAGATTCACACTAAAAGAAATAGATAAAATCTACAAATCGCCTCATCTCTGTTCAGGACAAATTTTGATGCCTTGCGAGTTTGCTTTTCACTTACTAAAGACAAACAAGCAAATTTTTGGTTTTCCAAGGTTTCTGGATTCTGTAACCCCTATGCATGACTGTGGAGCGGGACACTTGGTGGGCACCTGGGGGGACTTGCTGGTGAAGGTTTCACCACCACTGTCAGTGCCCCAGGAGACTCAGTCAGCCCTAGAAAACCTGGGGCAACTCTGGCATAGTTGAGGGAATAATTCGCCAGTTGTGATTACCCAAAGTCTGAGAGTTCCCTGAATTTGAGTTCCCCAAATAACCAGCTTCTGTTTCTTTTGGGGGGTTCTAGTGAAGGGTGGCATGGGAAATTTTTCTTTTCTGCATTCAACTCTGGAGTATTCTGGGGAATCAAAGATGGATTTTCTTTTCTTTGCCATTTTTCTTCTTCACATCTAGTTTATAAGTTCCTTTTTTAATCAACAAAAAAGTTTAAATGCATGTGCTATGATGTCAGGTACTGCTGTAAGGTAGGGACTATTAGAATCTTCATTTTACAGGTAGGATGAGGCCCAGGAGGATCAAAGAACGTGGTCAAGGTCACACAGTTAGCAAAATGGCAGAGGAAGAATTAAAACCCACAAGTCCAACTTCAAAGTCTTTGCTCCTAACCACTGCACCACACCCCTTATGAAACATTGGGTTTATGGGAGGTTAAAACATAGTACACACAAGAAGAAAGGCACTTAATTTCTTTAACGAGAAATAAATGTGATTTACTTCTTCAGTGAGTTAAACCATGCCCTGAAAGCATTAACTTTCCATCTGTGGTCACTTTATCACTCGCCCCAAGTAAGATTCAATACGGTTTTATTTTGGAAGACTTGGCAGTTAAATATGGAGCTTGTTGCCCCAACAATTATATATTTTAATAGAAGAATTTAAAATTAAGTAATGTTTGTAAGTGTAAACTGAATTTCTAGAGCCTAGGAATAATTTACATTATAAAGAACTTCCTTGCTCTCTTCTGAGCATGAATAGGCTTAAAATATGGTGATGACTATTATTGTTCACAATACTACAGTTATGACTTTGAACATGCAGAGTGCTGTAAAAATCACAAATTAATTATTAATGAGAATATTGCTCTTGACAGTTTATATTGTTCATAAGGACTACGACAGTTCTATAGAAAGAAATGTGTTTCCTACATTGTCGTAATTTGGGGCAAATAAACAAAGTTAGCATCTGGCCACGTCATGGATTTCAGATCTCCCCTTTCTGTCTTGGTCATTCCTTCACTGAATGGATTCAGGATACAGGGAACAAAAATATCCTGCCAATGTCTTGGAAGGTGAGGATCAAATACATTTTGATTAGAAATCTATACCCAGCACATCCATCTGTTTCTATACATTTGTACTTACTTAACTTTCATTGTTTGGTAAGAGATTTTACTTGGCGAAATCCCCATACTGCCCCCACTAGACTGAGAAGAAAAGGCATATGGCTACACCAAGGTGGGAAGGCCTGGAGGTCTTTGGGTTCCCCGAGAAGCCGGGCATGAAGGAGGCAGCAGCTATGACAGCCCAGCATCCTGGGAAGAGTCGGTGTGGCTAGGATTGATTGAAAGGAAAAAACATACAGGAGAAGTTGATTTTTCCCATTGGGAGATTTATTGGCACTGGGTGAGTCTATTATTAAATCCGTAAAGTTCCTTCCATTTCTACCGAGGCAGTGATTTCCGGTCTCCTCTCCAAGTACTAGGCAAAACAAACACTTATTAATGGGATTAGGCAGGATAAGTTATGTTGTAGAGCAGCAATGTCTTGGGGACTTCACACTGCAAAGGTCTATTTCTCACTCAAGAAGTCTACTGTGGGCTGGGTGACCTCCCGGGTGTCTGTCCGCCGTGCTGCAGCCTGACAACCAAGGCCCACCTTGCAGCTCTCCCACGCCGCCACGAACCCTCCTTGACTGGCCAGGCTGGAGCGTTGAGCACTGCTTCCTCTGAGTTTCAGCCTGTAAGACTCACCAGTTCACAGCCAGCCGGACAGATCCGCCGCATGGCTCCGCCCAAGGGAGCGCGGCCAGCTACCCGGTTCCTGTGGCATTGGTTGAAATGAGAATCATTATTCAAAACTGAGTATCAGTGACAAGTACAGTCCCTTTCTCAGCCCCTTTCTCTCAAGGGAAACTCAGGGGACTGTATTTGTTGTGCGGAGTATTTGCTGACATGATGACGCTGGGGATGTTGATGGTGACGCTGGGGATCTTGATGGTGACGGTGACGGTAGGGACGATGATGTTGATGATGGTATGAATGAAGGTGCCCAGAAGGCAGGTGTGGCGCCTCTTGGTATCCCTCACCCTGGGCACGTACACACCTCTTGAAAAGGGTTCAGTAAAGCCTGATGGGCAAATAAATGAAGGCATATAACTTCACGAGGCATTTCCTATTGCTGTTCTTTCCCCGGTTACATCATATTCAAAAGACATTCTACACGCCTGAAATAGCTTCCTACTTGCCATCATTCATCTTGATGAGAACTGGAAGCCAGGGTCTCGCTGCTCTGGTAGCAGTTAGTAAACAATAGGAAGGAAGGAAGTTGCCTTTCTGTCGTAGACTGTTGCTTGCCCCTTCCCTAAATATCTTCCCAAAGAAGCCTATTAGCCTTCAGATACATTTTGCATGTTAGACCCCTCGGCCGGCCGAGTCTACCATGAGCCGTTCCTTCAATACGAAATGCTCCGACCACCATCAGCATACATGCTCGTGGTTGTTTTTCTCAGAACAGTAACGGGTCTGTATTAACCACACGTTGTCTCTCATCTTGTTTTCTTGTGCGATCGATGGCACTCCCCTTGTGAGGCGGTTTGGGCCTGCGGCCACTGCCCGGATAATGGCCTGTCTTGACATTCTGGCTTTGGCCTTCTTAGAACCCACTCATGAATGAGCAAATGGCCCTTGGCTGGACTCCTAAAAATAACTTGTTTTGCCTGCTTCCTTGACGTCTGACTGCAAAGTTGGCGATATGTATTATTAAGTAAATGGGAATTTAAAAAAATGTGTTGTGGTTTCTGCCCTGCTGATCTTATGGTGAAGTTTGAAACAATGTTAGGATTTCTGCAGATTCTTTGGAGTGTGCCTACCCCCGAGTCCTGGGTTCTCTTACTTCTCATAGTGAAATCTTTGCTGCAGGCTTTGGTTTTCTCCTCTAGGCCCCATGTTAGGCAACAGAACTGTGTACGTGCACGGTCATATTTTCATCTGTGTGCAGGCTGCCCCCTTGGGGTTTGAATATTAGCATTTGGTGATTTTTCCTGCCATATACATTTAAGTGCAAAGAGTTTCATTTTGATGCAGAAAGGCCCGGAGGTTTGAGGGGGCGTGGGTTTTCAATAACGAGCTGAGTATGTTCAAAAAGGTAATGGGCAGTTTTATATGGACTGTTTATAAACTATCGAAGGGGAAAAAAAGCACACTCCATTCTGGTTATGAGGATAAGGCACATTGGACGAGAAGACTGTGTTCATTCAAGTTTAACCGCTCGCTATCAAAAGGCTTGGAATGGGTGGCAATCGGTATTTCAAAGAGACAGACGGCCAGCTAAAAAGCATCACACAATATTAATCCCGAGTAGTCTTATTTTTCCTTCTCTCTGCAATTTATTAAAGCACTGGCAATAATAAGAGAAGCCTGAAAAACGAGGAAGGGAATGATCCCATTTTGTCATTATTTGATAGCCTCATAATTGCAATCCAATATTTTGACTTTGGCCTCTTGTTCGCACATGTCTTTGGTTGTAGACCAGATTGTTCTTAACTGGTTATAATCTACTTTCTGGATTTTCTAATTGAAAAAAACACATTAATCATATGTCCTCGTGCTCTAGCCTCTTATTTACTAAGAGATGCATTAATTCTTTTAATGGTATGAAATGAGTGTCCAGACTGTCGGTTATGATTTTCTAATCGCTCACAGTCCACCTGCACTTACCCAATCTTTCTTTTTTCTAGTGTTCGTATGTTCACAGGAACGCAGTCCAAACGGTTGGGAGTTCAAGTAAGTTTCAAGTGTCCAACTCAAGGGCGGATCATAAAGATGCCCGCACTGTACCCTGCCCCCTAGAGGTGGGGATGGAGACTTCAGGGATCGGATCGTGCAGTCCTTTTCGTGGGAGGACGCTATCCCGTCCTTTTCTATCCAGCCGGTGACCAAATGTGGTAACAAGTGCATTCGAAGCCCCAGTTAATGCTATGTTTTATTCACCTGCAGACATGAGGAGTTTCTCAATCTCTGACAAGTGACAGATTCAACAGGGAGGCTTTTAAGACACACATCCCCAGCTTCCATGTTCCAGTCCTCCCTTTGGAAATTTGGCCTCGTAAGGCTGAGGTGGGACCCCGGCAACAGCAGTTTGTGAAAAATCCCCAGGCAACTCAAATGAGCACTTAACATTCCTGAAGTCGTGACCATTGCCAGTGGTCAGGCCCGCAAGCCTGAAAGCGTGGAGAAAGATTTGAGGGAACCAAGGGATTCACCCTGGTCTGGCTCTACTCCAAAAGGCACTGAGCACACTAGAGAATTCCTGAAGGTTTTCCCAAACCTCAGAGCCGTGGTCAGAGAGCTGAAAAATCTCTCCCTATCTTAAGCCACAAAGCTCTGGCAGGTGCTTAGTGATTTCTGGGTAGCAGGTAAGGATGGGAATCGTCGCTGCACACAGAGTGGGAACCTTATTCCGTACATTGTCATTGGAGATGCTGGGGTCCTATTTGTCCAGAGCTGTGTCCTGCCAGGGTTGCAGGACCTGACCCCCTTTGGATATCCTCTTGTTTTTCACTGAAGGTGAACACCATTTCAACTCTTGTCTCCCCGTTTATTTACCTTCCTCTTCTCCCACTCCCCTCGGGTCCTGGTCACTCCCACACCTTCGTTCAAAAGCTATGTGAGTACCCACCATGTGCCAGACTTGCTAGATGTTTAATAAGTGATCGTAACATGTGGCCCAAGTAAACTTAAACCCAACCATCCTACATTGGGGCTTCCTTAAGACCTACAGAGACCAACTGGACATCTTTCCATTTTCAAGTTCAAATTCGTCCTGATTTTACAACTTCTTCTTTTAGGATAAAAGTTCTATGATGTTCTATTTTCCTCTTTTAGGCTATGTGAACACCGACACTTCAGGTTTCTTTTGTTAATACAGTAATTTTTTAATTCACCCTTACATTTCAACTGAGCAATCCAAAACATTAAAGCTTGCTTTGAATTTCATGTGAGAAATAGGCAAACACTCTAAAATTTACCATCCACCTTATCAGATACCTCCAATGTCTGGAAGATGGCTAAACTTCAAAACCAAACCGTGAAAGGAAATGATAGTTACCAGTAACAACATCTTCTGGATCATTCTGAAAATGGAGGTTGCAAACTCCTTATACCAATGAAGGAAGGAGTCTGAAGATAGAAGGTGACCGTCAATAATGTGTCCTATTTGCAGGCTACAAACTAGTAATTTGGATGAAATGGAATCTCAGACTTGAGTCCTCTTGACCCTGTTATTCTTTATCTCAATCATGTTTCCTCAAATGGACTCAAATGGGCTGTCTTTGTCGCCTAGAATTCAAGGGAAACACTGGTTCAATAAAACCATCATGATTGATTTTCTTAGGAAAAATAAAGTTTTACCTCTCCATCCACCCACCCACTCACCTATTTAGCTACATCTGTCCTCATCTCCAACCTCTCTTTCTTTCTCTTACCCTCCCCCACTTGTTTTTGGGGAGTCTAAAAACTTTAAAATATCTTAAATGATCTCATATCTTGCAAGTATCAGCACATAAGCACAAAACCTATAAAATACAGAAGTATAAGGAAAAACTGGAAAAGCTCTACCTGCCTTGATGACCCATTATTACCTTCTCTGGCATATTCCAAGACCACTGCTCAGACACAGTTTAAACTGTTTTTCTCAGCAATGTAAGTCTTATGGGAACGTTTCTTAATGACATCCATAGATGTTAAAGAATTACGCTTCATCGTGGTAAAAGCACACGGACAAGGAGAAAGAACAATAGTAGGAAGGAAAAGAAAAGTAGTTGCCAATAAAAGAGGAAAATCCTACCATTCACCACCACATGGACGGACCTCAAGGGCATCATGCTAAATGAAAAAAGTCAGACAGAGAAAGACAAATAGTGTATGATTTCATTTACATGTGGAAGCTAAAAAACAAAACCAAACCAAACCCCAGCCAACCAAGGAACAAACAAACAAGCTCATAGCTACAGAGAACAGAGTGGCGGATTGCCAGCGTGAGGGGTGGGGGTGGGGGGGAGAAATGGGTGAAGGGAGTCAAGAGGTAAAAAAGAAAACATCATGTTATATACCTTAAATATATACAATTTTTATTTGTGGAGTAAACCTCAATAAACTGGAAAAAAGAAACTTTAAAAAAAATACAGTCTTCATGTTAGAGGAATGTTCTGTCTTACCTATCAAAAAAATCTAGCTATAAAATTACTTTGGAGTTTCACTGGATACAAAATGTAAAGCATATCGAACTAAGACTATTGCAGGAAAAGTTTGTGGATGGTGATTATAAAAGTAAAGTAAAAATAAAACGGTTGGACTTGGTCCTTTTAAACCGTAACCAGTCTATAACGTTTTGCTACAAACACTATATAAAATAATTTCAGGGCATTCAGTATCTCAATATATACACACAATACATTACGGAAAAGAAGAAAGGGAGTTCGTCAGCGCCTATGACTAAAGTCACCCTGTTTAAAGAACTCATCCTCCATGATCAGAAACATTCAGGGTCTTAGATGTTTCCCTAGAAAATGACTTAAAAAGAATATTTTGCCACGCAGTGAGCTGTCTCCTTGAGCATGTGGTCCTTGTTTAATTTGGCCTTTGGAACAGGAGGTAGAAACGGGGATGCAATTCTGTTTATTAGGGAAGGGAGAACTAGTGTTCGTATTCCTTCTCTTCTTCCTGGAACACGGTGCAACTACACTTCTCAGGCTCTCTCGCAATTGTTTTGGGGCTATGTGGCTGAGTTCTGTCTGACAGAAGGTGGACAGAAGAGTCAAAAGCCACTGGAGGCCTGAACCATGAAAAATCTCCCACGGATGACCCTACACACTCTCTATTCTGTTGAGGTGTGGGCAGTCATAGATGGAAAATGGCCCAAGCCTCTGAGGGCTGAGATTGACTTGGTCTCTGAAGAGCTGCGTGGAACAGAGGCTCCCGCCCTCTTCCTCTATGTCAAGCAGTCCACATCAGACTCTTACGTCAGAAATGCACCGCTCATGAAGCCACTGGGGGCGGGGTGGTTGTTCTAACAGCTAACATTAATTACTTCCCCAACCTAATATTTTTTACATATAGTAGATATGTAAGTATATTAGAATCTAATAATTAAATCTAGCTTTTGCCATGTCAGCATATGTACATGATATTGTACTTCATTTAAAGGTACAAAGTCTGATGGCAACATAAACCCCCACTGTCCACTATGTTTTAGGGAAAGACGTAAAGAAAGCAGGAGTTGGGATCTGGTTCAGCTGTATGTGAAGAAAGTCTAAGTGACCAGGCATTAAACAAGATAGACAGGATTCTCTCCTATAGAAACAAAGCTGAGAAGCAGGCTGGGCTGGGGTGGTTACTTTAGGAAATCATTAAACTCAGAAGCTTCTTCTAAGTCACCTCTCCAACCTCCCTACTGCGTGGCTCTCATACTCGGGGTCCATGATATCAGCCCAAGCTCCGGCCATCACATCCATATCCCAGATAGCAGAAAAGGACAAAGAAGAAAGGAATCATGGGGTATTTTAACAATTTCTTTAAGGAGGGCTTCCTGTAAACTGCCACAGAACACTTCCACTTATAGTTCATTGTCCAAAACTTATCATTTAGGTATACCTAGCTGCAAAGGAAGCCGGGAAATGCAGATTTATTTTGAGCAGCGATGTACTCAGCAAAAATGGAGAGTTTTATTACTGACGGGGAAAGGAGTAGACTTCCAGGAGCCTCTCCTACCTTTGCTAAGAGCTAACTTATTGTGAAGGAAACACTGACTTGTACAAAATGCAATTTTGGACACACATCTGTGTTCATACATATAAATTTTTGTTTATATTAGAAGCATGAAATGCATATAGCGTCCCATTTCCACTCTAGTCTCAGTCCATTCGAATTCCTTCAGAGTCAGTGAATTAACTCTTCTGTGTTTGGGGCATCAGTAGAACTATGTCAGACAGCAAGGGGGAAAAGTAAAGATACTTTCCAAGTTGTGTATCAGGATACACAGAAATAAGTAATTACAGGCACATCTGAGTATAAACAACAGGCCCTACAATGGTTTCAGTGTAATGTAGGGCTAGCATCGCGACTGTGGTATTGGTTTATGGATAGCCCATCCCTATTTGAGTCTGCTTGTGTGCCGGCATGTTTGAGTGAGTGGTTAAGAACTTGCTATACTTGGGCACCTGGGTGGCTCAGTGGGTTAAGCCGCTGCCTTCGGCTCAGGTCACGATCTCAGGGTCCTGGGATCGAGTCCCACATGGGGCTCTCTGCTCGGCAGGGAGCCTGCTTCCCTCTCTCTCTCTCTCTGCCTGCCTCTCTACCTACCGTGATCTCTCTCTGTCAAATAAATAAATAAAATCTTTAAAAAAAAAAAAAAAAAGAACTTGCTATACTCAATTTCTATAAGGCATTCTACCACGCGGAACCATGGAGAAGCTGGTAGAACAAATAAATACCAAACAGAGAACGCTCTTTCGATGAGACACGTGGCAGACACCTTTCTTACCTCATCTCCTGTCGGCGTGCTGTATTTTCCAGACTCATAACTCATATACAGGATTCCCCTCTACTTCCCATGACATCAGTAACGCCCTCCTCCCATGTAATACGGTCTATTGGGTTTTAAAATTGTATATACCCTCTCCCTCATTCTTTATCCACTCTTGTACATTCTAACACTGTATTTGCCCATGTGACCCCTAATGAAACGGTTGACACGTTTCATACCAAAGATTTCGGGTTTTGCGTGCCTTTGGGCATCGAGTACTTGCAAAGTCCAAGAAACAAGGGCTGAATCAACTACCTGCCAGGGACCACTTTCCAGAGGACTGTGCTCCCCCAAGGGCGACTCTTCAATTCCCCACCAGTTCTGTAATGAAGTCCACACTCCCCTTGTCCCTGTCTTCGCAGAGGTAGTGACTAAGGTCCCGACTCAGGACAGTAACTTGGGTCCAGTTACATAGTTAGTGGCAGCCTGAGGCCCCCTGCAAACTGCCTGCCACCAAGACTCAAGCCTACCACCACCGGGTGCCACTGCCTCCACGATGGGCCGTCCCTAGATCCGCGGCCCCTCGTGCGGGTGCACCTGTGGGGTGCGCTGGCGGAGCCCTGCCTTGTATGGAGCGACCCCTCTCCGGGAAAGCCTACAGTCTAATTGGGAAATAGCACAGTAATCTGAAATGACTTGAATACCAAATATCCGAAGACCTCGGGCTCAAGGCTGTGGTGGCCTTAGGATGGACTGCTCTGACAGCTCTCACATCCTTTCGTGGGCCGTCTTGCCTTCCCGTGTCAAGAAGCACTCATTGGAGGCAAAGGTTTGGTGGAGATTTTTTGTCAGGCAGCTCTGTCTTGCCGTGAATCAACCACCAACCATTTTCGTACGCTCCCTTATTTACTCCCCTGTCCTCCTCCCAAAGCATTTGTTTGCAATCACGTTCACATATTCTGGGCACTGTGAGTCGGTTCAGTTAACAAGGAAGAAGGGAACTGATAAAGATATTGTTAATGGATCTCTTTGTGCATAAAAAGAACCCGAATCTTCCCTCCCACATGCTGTCCTGAATTCCCCTTTTCCTCCTTCTCAAAGTTTTACTTTTTCTCAAATGTCTGTGTGTGCCATATGACAGTGATTTTCTCTGGTAATTGCTTTATTCTTCGCTAGGAACCTTTACAATGGTGAACTCCTACAGTACTTATGCGTAAAGGAGGGCTGTTCCAAGGCAAAAATTGAGCCTTTGAATATAAACCTGTACCCTATCTCCCTCCCCTTGAATGTGAGTAGAATTTCTGACGGGTGTACAGCCCTCCTCCCCCCAAAATCCCCTCCTTGAAAAAAAATCAATCTGTTTTGCATCTACAGTTTCATGCCTTGGGGTTTACAAGACAGGATCTCAGGGAGGACAGATCATAAATTCATTTCAAAATCGTCAGCTTACCAAGAAAGAGTATATTTCATGCTGTTGTATACAAAAGTTGGGTGGAGTTCTATATAAATGCAATTTTAAAATTCAAGTGCTCTCGGACTAACAACGCTCTCGAGGGGGCTGGTCATGGGGGGTAGGGGGCGCCTGCGTCCCTGGGCAGCAGGGGCCAACATAAAGGAAAACCACGCACCTTAACTGAGGGGCCCCCAAAGAGATGATCGGGCTCGCAGAGCTTTATTTTGCTCATTTGCAACAGCAACAACAAAATGATGCCTCAGACGAAAACTGCCATGTCCCACCCATGCCATCTGTCCTGCGCTGTGCACCCACAACCCCCTCATTCTACAAATTAATCTTTCACACATTTTTTAACAAAAAAAGTGTTAATGTTATAAAAGAAAAAAAAAACAAGGAAAACAGAAAGGGCTGTGTAGAAAATAAATTAAATTTAAATTTGATGGCAGTTATGACTTTTTTTATTGACTATAAGAGCAAACAGTCACATCAAATTGGTGCCACTGGCGTATCATTAAAACTACAGGGCACCCTTAATGATCTCTGACAATGATCGCGTGTGTGTTTTTTTTTAAATATAGCATGCACATTTTGTCCAATTTGGGCTCTTTTTTCCTGTTGCTTTTGTCCTCTTTCGGAGTGGATATTATTCATGAACTGAGCCTTTATTATCTACTTGGCCATCTGCATAGCATTGGCCATAGTCCCCTGTATTGTAATTTTGAGTGAAAGGGACTATAGGAGATCGCAATACTAATACCACTACCGCTAATAATATGCTTCAAGAACCCAAAAGTTAAAAAAAAAAAAAAAAACAAAAAAAAACAAAAAACAAAACAACAACAACAACAAAAAACCAACCTAAAAATTATTGGTGATGGAGGTGAGGTTTGAAGGCACATGGCGAGGAGGTGGGGGAAACACAGAAATCACTCCAGTTGCTCATTTAGGATCGTGTCATAGGAACTGGATATTCACTCTGGCCAAACTAGCAACTACTTACTTGCCTGGGTAACAGGCAGTTCAGAAAGTGATGCTCCTTCGTGGTAGAATGTCTTTGAAAGGAAAAAAAAAATTTTTGTTTGTTTCCTTACTTGCTTCTCTCTGGTTTCAGAAGTCCACACATCTGTTGGTGGAGTGGCAGCCCCAAATGGTAGCGTGGCCCCCAAAGCTATTAAGATTCTAAAATCTGAATATTCATGTTTACAAGGCATTAGGTGCCTTGTTTTTAGTCTAGCGAAGGAAGATTTAAATTAAAATATGAGCACTATTGCCAGTTACAAAAATTCTATACTGGGAAAAATAAATTGATGGAAAACTTGTATAGTTTTATTCCTAAAACTTTGCCTAATTTTATTTGGTTTTCATGCATTCATCTCCCCCCACCCCACCCCACTTTGGATCTTTTCTCCCCTTTCTTTCTGAAAGTCTCTTAATCAGTATTAGTTTGCCATTTTTTTTACTTTCCACTTGCCAGATTTTCCCTGCAGCCACCAGAAGGCCATCAAAATCAGCTGACTCAAAGATGTACGTTGGCCTAGTCTAGAAACCTCTTCCTGAGGAGAGCAAACACACAAGGCTGGAATGATTCATGTCGGTAACGTTTTTGTTGGAAATGAAAATACAGAATATTTTCTTTGCTTTTTAATGTTCCTTGGTTTTTTCCCCCTCGGTAATTGTTTCCTATTAAACTTGAGAACTCTGCAATGAAAGTGTTCGCACACACCCCCCCACATGCACACACACCCGTGCACACACATGCACACACGCACATACACACACGCACGCTTGCACATGCAGTGGGTTTACTACCAAAGCAAGAGGAAGTCTGTCAGTTATCTCCGGATTTGGAAATGAATTATTTACTTGCATTTACAAGTTGCTTAAAATAACTTAAAAAATCGTCTTCCCTCTCCAAATTGGTTCATGTATTTTTATAGTAATAACCTCCATGGCAGGAAACTTTTTTGAATTTGGAAAGTTAGAGCTAATCACTTTAATATGCATACTGATTTACCTAAAAATAATGAAGAGTTTCTAAGACCAAAAGGGATAACCCAGTTTCAAAATGAACTACTTGCTCATGGTTGGTAAAATTTAGGCCATATGTTTTCCGTTTATTTTCATATCCATTTAACTTGCATGTTGACGGTCTGTTGGTCATTTCAAAAATGATTGAGTTAATTTATTCTTTCATTTTTAAGACTACTTTAATTACAAATGTTACAATAGCCCAGCCATACAAAACACTTCTATCTCATTGAATGGTATGGAATTTTCATCAACATTATAAAAATAGATGTTTACACATCAATATTATATACATTATATATTATCTGCAGAAAATAAAACTATAATGTTATTTTATACACCTGTCATATGGTTCCATTCCCACTAAATTGGTGTGATAATCACTGATATTTTTAAACCCTATCCAGATGTACATTTGATAAAATGGTACAGACTTCTCTGTAACAAACTATAAGTCTGAATCTTAAAAAAAAAGGAAAAGAAACCTACCCCTAACACTGCAGAACACACAGCCTTGAGAATTCCCATTTGAGAGTCAACGTTTTTACTTTTGCAACATAACGAGAATATAGTGATTAAAAATCATGAATTTAAATATTGACTTTTAGATATATGCTGCAAAATAAATACTTTTAATAATATTAAAAGACACCATACTTAAATGGTTTGCGCCACTATCCCATGCTTCGGCTCTGCTTTCATATTGCCCCCTCCCAGCAACACCCCCTCCCCAACCACCAAGTATTACTCTTTTGGAACATCATCTGAATGCTGAACATTAGCTCTTAACCAGGGCCGAGATATGTTCTAAGGAGGAATCCCGAGTCAGAACAAGGAACAGGGCCGGGAGTGCTCACTCCCGCTCACACTGCAGGAGTTACAGGGTTGTTTCGAGAAGCAGGATTGGAGAAATGAAACACGAGTGTGCTTAGATAAGGTTGCTTCTTCTGGGATATTTCTGTAGCTGTTTTAAGTGTTACGGATTGCTAATCTCAGAAGCTGTGTGAGAAGGAAGGATCTCAATCAAATTTCAGACCAGATCCCTCCTTATGGCCATGAGAGTTTGATTTTCATTTAAACAACAATAAATGTAGGCATAAGGGTTTGAGATAAATTATGGAAGCCCTTTAGCCATAACCATTACATTTTGCCACCAAATGAGCTGCTGTTCTCACTTTGTTTTATGGGCTCTGCGTAGCCTGTGTTATTGTATCTGCCAAATAAAACCCAGCAAACCATGCAAATGAAAATCTAATCTTTCATATTTCATAGTGACAGGATGCACCCATATATACAGTTTCATAGATTCCTCTGCATCAGATTTACTGCTCGTAAGGACCCTACTGTCTTAGTAGGTTCTCCAGGAGGGGAAAACATCTCTTGCTGGAAGGCTCCTTCATTTATATCCACCAAGGGCATATGTCTTCAGTGGAAGCTACATTTGAAAAGTCAGGAATGATTCCTTTCATTCTATCTAGCTTGTCTGTGCGGTTCAGTTGAGATCATGGGGTTTGCCCTTAAGAATAAAGATCTGATATGGACATTGGGGAGGGTATGTGCTATGGTGAGTGCTGTGAAGTGTGTAAACCTGGCGATTCCTCGGGGCTAATAATATATATTAATAAAAAAATTTAAAAAAAGAATAAAGATCTGATATGTTCTATTTTTTTTCAAGGCATGGCAGATTTTAATTTGTAAAAAAACAATGGAGGTTTTGCTTATAGTTTCAGAATGGCCTAAATGTCTGAAGAACAATGCCTTAACGAATCGATGACTAGTTCTGCAACGCACCAATCTCAATCTTGGGCCTTGAACAAGCCACTTAGCCATTCCATATAAACATTCTTCTCCCACTCACAAAAGTAACAACAAATCTTCTGCCTAGAAGAGGTTTGTGCAATAACTCATTTCTAAAATGCCTCAAAGATGAAATACTCTTTACACATGCTAGGGGATTACGATGGTTCCACCAGAAGTCAAGTCTCTACCACATTCATCTGGGTTTATTTCTCCACTGGGTCAGAGTCCTTCTGAGAAAGTGAATGGACAGCTTTCTGGTAGTCCATAGAATCAGCCGTATTTCTCACTTTTTCCTGAGTTTGAAGGGAGCAATTGTAAAGCACGGCTATTCCCTCCAGCCAGAAAAACATAAAATTGTAAGTCACTTCTCTCCATCTTTCTCTTCTTCCCTGCCTTTACTCCCTCCCTCCCGGCTTATAGATCTTTCTTGCATGCGTATTCTGTGTCTAGCACGATTCTGGGTGCTAAGGATACAGTTAAATTCATAAACAAGATTCCCAAGTGAGGAAGCTTATATCCTATCCAGGAAGATCGTCAACAAAACTTAGAGTCACTCTCTTGGATCACGGGAATTTTCCGGGCTCACTTGGTTCCAGCAGCTCAGTCTTCTATCTCTATGACGCTGATTCACGCATCAGGATCCCAGCCAGATGTTTTACATGAAGGCTGATGTGCCCAGCGCCAGGCCTCGTGCATACCAGCTGTTTAGTGCCAGTTGAATGAATTTCTAAAATGTGATTAGTTAGGTTGATAATAGTTCAAATTCCTCAAGGAAATATGAATACAGCCCCACAATTTCTTCATAAGGTCAGCCTAAATCCATCTCAGTGCTATAAGCCCTGACTTCATGTTAAGAAGGATCCTATCACGCAGGTCTTATCAGAAAACCAAGCAAACTAACGGCCTGGGCATGAGCACAAGCGCAAACGCACGCTCACGCGCGCGCGCACATACACACGCACGCACACACGCACGCACACACACACGCGTGTGCGCGCAGGCAGTTGCCTGATGGAGGCAACATTCTCCTTATCTCGGGGCTATTTCTTTTCTTTTCTTTTTAATTTTATTTATTTGACAGAGAGAGATCACAAGTAGGCATGGGGGGGGGGCGGGTAGCAGGCTCTCCGCGGGGCTGAGAGCCCCATGTGGGGCTCTGATCTCATGACCCTAAGATCCTGACCGGAGCAGAGGGCAGAGGCTTAACCCACTGAGCCACCCAGGCGCCCTGCGGCTAGTTATTTCTTAAAGCATTTTAAAGGACAAAGAGCAAGTTGACAAAAAATAGTGGCAGAGGATCAGCAGAGCCAGGAAGGGATATCGACCTCTCTGGGTATTTATCTTGGGCTTCCGGCACCACCTCCACTGACAATACATCCCCAAACCAAGGCGGCTACCAGCAGAACAATGCCCTGCGGGATCTTTCAGCTCCCCTCCCCTCCCCCTCTCTTCGGCTACCTTTCCAGACTGTCACCATCTTGTTTCTCACTGTTCTTTCCAGCCCAACCCATCTCCCCTATGAAGCTCTTCTCCCCTATGTTGCTCTTCTCTGTCACGTGTTTCTGTCTCAAATGCTCTACTGTGTACATGTCTTTGTTACCAAGACTCTTGCTTCTGCTCTTAGTAAGCCTGTGTTCCTGCACCTGTCCCGTATTCCAAGTGCTAAGGCATGGCGTGGCAATGTGGGCCGGTTGTCAGTTTCTTCTCTTTTGGGTTTTTTTTTTTTGACTCACAGCACACCCCCCCTTATATGTTTTTTTGCTGTGACCTTGTTGTAGTCTCAATTTTGTAAAATAACTTCAGGGCAACGGGTTCTCAATTAAACACGTGCCAATATGTTAAGGTACAGAGCCAGGGAGCAAAGAAAGCTTCAAGACACATAGAAGAAATTTGAAATCTGTTTTCTCTGAGTTCACGTTCAAGAGCCACTTTTCCTATTGTCTCCCATAAAGTCATTACTGCAGCTTCAATTTAAAATGCTTATTTTTGCTGAGTTTAATTTAGATACACATTTGCATTGTAAAATGAGTACTTTAAAAATAATCATTTTAGTCTTAAGCATAAATGCTAGTTCTTTGTGAGGCAAGTAACTTCCTGAGTTGCATGTTAGCGCTAAGGGCGAAGTAAATTTCTGGAGTGAGATTTTACCTTCTGTCTGCTCTTATTACCAGGAATAGTTTGAATTTGGTATGTATCAAGACTTTTGCATTAAATGTATAGAATTTCTGTATAAGAAAAGCTTTTGATTAAGAGGATTTTATATTATTACAATAGTTAGGATTGGTATGCATTTATTAGCCACTGAACGAAAAGTGCAATGTTGTCTTTGTCCAGTGTGTTCACAATGACATTTATACATAATGATGATCTGAAAGGAGGGATGATCTTATGTATCGCGGGCACCCAGCACGGGGTGGAAATTTTATAAGAACCATGAAACGCAGTTCCATATTTCTATAATGCTTTGTAAGTTCTCAGTTAATAATTTGGGGATGTGTCATTTTCCTTTCTGGCCATTTGAAGTCCAAGAAAGTACTGCATTGGAGGCTGGAATGAACATAAAAGGAAGGAAAAACTTCTCTCTGCACTGGGATGTGGACAGGCAGAGGTTTCTTTTAGTCAGAAGCACAACACTTGACACACAGTAGGTGTACAGCATCGGAACCTACTGGAAATCTCTCTAGTTCCCTTCAGTTTTTCTAGCTGAGTCCATTTTGCTCTGAATTTCTACAAGCCCCTGTTTAAGCAACTGGATATAATTAAGAATATTAGCATTTACAGATTTGGAACTTTTATTCTTTCATGCTGAACAAAACAAACTACGCACATTGACTATATCTTTTAGCAGATTTTAGAACAAACAAACCTGAAAGATTTACACTATTAAAAATGGGGCATGCATATCATAGGTTCCTATCAAATCTTTCTGTTACAGAGTCTATTCGTCTGGAAAAGTTAGAGCCTTCATCAGATTAATTCTTAAAAATTAAGTCTAAAAGCCTCCACAGATGAAATGAACACATCTTTTCTTTATCCAAATTAATGGAGCCTCCACAGTAACAGGACAATTCCAACATCTGGATGTTGGGAGTTTCTGTGTGATTTTTCAAGGGTAGTAGACTTGTCTATACCAATTTATTTTGTTTAGGAAAAGAGTCAGGGCGGGGGTGGGGGTGGGAGAGAGACAGAGAGAATAGAGGTGTGGGTGGCCAGCCTGGATGCTAACCAAGCCTAAACTATCAGCCTCCTTCACCCATTACGCTGTCTCTGGATTTGTGATGGCCACGTCAACGCACTGATTTATAGCAAGCAACTGAAAAGTAGCTCCACAGGAAAAACAGTTCTGGGAAGACTGTCTCTTATGCTCCTCTTCTCCCCTTAACCCTCCAACAGGTTTGAATTACTCGTGGAGCCTCTTTCCGCTTTTAGCATAGGGGGTGTAGTTATCCTCAGTGCCTTGTATTAATCTGCTAAGGCTCCTTCCTCAAGAGTGTATGATAACGCGACTTCTGTCTTCAGGGCTGAGAATCATGATGAATTACCTCTTATTTATGACTTATCATAGTTGAGGGGTTTAATAAACAGATTCAAGCATTACAGGATTTATAACCCAGGGAATGATTTGGTATAGAACATGTTTTGCAGAATTATGAACATATATATTTTTAAAAGCTGAGCTTTGGGGAATATGCTCCCTGTTCATGTCATTATTGAACTGTGTGTTCTAGTTTGTTTATCTACTTTTTTTTTTTTTTTTTAATACTATCGTCTCAGCTGTGTTTCTGTGTCTCCTTCTACCTTTAGGCCATTGCAACCTGTTCATTTCTAAAAGCCAGAGTGAATGAGGGAGAGAGAGAGAGAGAGAGAGAATCTACAAAGTAAAGAGAATTTTATGTGTGCTATGACATTGTCTGGGCTTAATAGAAGCTTTAACACGTTTCATTTTAGTATATTTTTTTCTCTCTAGATTCAAAATCAGGTTAACCTCTACCCACATTTTGTACATTTTATAGTTATTATATGTGAAATATGGCACTTTGGAATATCTGGTCTTTTATTATTAATGCTTGCCTCTGACTTTTTTTTTTTTTTAAAGATCCCAGTTATACATGAAGTTCATAGAAAGTCAATATTGAAAAATTAATTGCATAGGTAACTTTTTCAACATGACCTATTGCACTAAGTATAACAAGTCACTGATTTTTTTTCAGAGATTTCACCTGTGGCTCACATTTAAAAGTCAGCATTCATTTTATGGACTTGCCCATCAAATTAAATTTTATTTGGTCCGTCAACATTTTATAGTGTTAAATTGTTACTGCTTGAAATCCGTGTGTCATTAAAACATAAAACTTGTTCTTTGGCAAGAAATCTAACCATGACCAGTTAGACTGACTTATGTTGGTTTTAATTTCAGGACTCCCAGAAAAGTATGGATTGTTAACTATACAGGATTGGGATTTTTTTTTTTTTTTTTTTTTTTGGAGGAAAGCAATGGTACATTGTTCTAATAGTTTAGAGACTGTACTTTATGCACTTTTTTCCCCCTCACTGTGGGAGAGTGAAAAAAATTATTGGCTTTCCACTCTGTCAAGTAGCTTTTTTTCTTGGTAATTTGCTGAGTCTGATGGGTACAGGTAAACAGGTCTTATTTTGAGGAGCTTACCTGAGGAGGCTTTCTGGGTCTGACTTACTGCTTTCCATGGTTGCAATGGGCACTCAGTAAAAATAGTAATTATTCTGTGTCATGACACCTCTGACATCAGTTTTATTTACAATTTGTATGCTGATGATTTTCCAAAGATGATTAAAAGAATCATTTTTTATAGTAAGTTTAGGACCTTTTAAAATAAAGTCAGAGTAAAAAAAAAATTTTAATGTGAAAAAAGGGGCAGAGAAAATGCCACCTCATCAGAGACCAGGGATAAGATGGTTTTAACAACTGAATATTATGTTTAGTTCTGACACTCATATCCTATGATATTATTTAGTCTCTGTTTTAGATTTTTTATATATTTGCACCATTTCTTTCCCAGCAAATTTAAACCCCAGGAAGGAGAGAACCTGTCTGTTGCTTTTTTGTTGTCTTCCATAGCCCATCAGAGTGCCTCTCTTGAACACAATAAATACTCCAGAAATGTTTTTATTGATTTTGACAACGTATGAATATTCCAAGCATTTTCATAAATTCGTAAGATCTTTTACATAATTGAGGGACGACATACTTGCTTCCTTAAATATCCATTCAATCTATATTTTCTGGCTATGCTACTCAGCTTTCAATATGAATTCTAGCAGACTGCTAGATCTAGGAAACAATGCTCACAACTTTTGAGGCACCAACGTGTCCGACCCCTGGCTCATCTCCGGGGCTGTTGTTCTCCCTGTAGGTACATTCTGTAAAACCTTTTGTTACAGCTGTGATTTACTCTGTATGCCACAGAACAGAGTTTCCAAGCGTTTCGTGGAGAATCTGTTCTCATTTTCTCATGAATTTATTATTTAATATCCTGACACTATCAATTACATTATGTCTCTTCATCCAGAGACGCTACTTTCCTTATTTTTAACTTTTCATAGGTGAGGAACAGCTTTGAGGATGCAAACATTTCTTTTTCCTTTTTTCTTCCTGAACTGGTTGGCAAAGCATGTGCTCCTTCTCACGTCTTTTTTTTTTCTTTTCTTTTTAATAGTATGTTGCATCCATCGAGAACATTTACCAATTTCCCTAACTGGAAACAGGTCAAACTGAAATTGGGCCTTCTACCCCATAGACTAAAAGATCTAGAATTCACCAAAAGCATATACATACAACAGGACGTTTCATGGACTAAAAAGCTAGTTATCACAGGATGGCCTTGACCTCAGGGATCAAACCTGAGGGCATATGAAAAAAGTGGAGCAAAGAGCAGAGAACATCACTCCTGTTTCTCACAGGACGGCACAACTGTATTTCGGTTCCAAGAATGTTACGTGCTCCTGCTTTTACTTCATTAGTAATTCAACATGCCTGATTTGCCCACACAATACTTTCAACTTAGTTTACCCATTTGACCTGGAACAAAGTGAAAGCACATTTTGCCCAGCTGAAAGGTCTCCTGGCAAGTTGGTTAGCAACAGGCTTGTCAGTCCCGCTTCAGTTAGCAAAGAATAAACACATTTCACTCGACAATTACTGGTGTACTAACTTCCTCCCTGGGCAATTTTCGATTTCACATTCTTGAATCTTTTTTTTTTTTTTTTTTAACTTGCTATTCAACTTTATACCAGGACTGCCTGCCTTCCTCAACAAGAGTTCCAGTTTCTTGGGAACAGAAGTTTCTACATTTCTTCGTGGCCGGGAGGAACCCAGTTTAACCGCCCAGAGCAGGGCTCGGAGAGAACGTCCGAGTGGACGGAGGGAGGCAACAGCGACGCTGCAGTCTCAACATCTTGCCCCCTCGGTAGCTGGACGTGGTGGCTTGATACGTACCAATTAAAGCCTCCGGCTACGGCTCCCACAACTACCCATTTTGCCGCAGCTCTCTAACATGTGGTCACTCGGGAGGGTGTACGCGGAGCGGGGCGAGTCCGCGGGGCACGCGACGGGGCTGCGAGCAACGCAGGCGCCGCCCGGAACCGGACGACGTCGGGAGAGCGACGCCCAGAGCCGGCCTCCCCGAGCCGGTCGCGGTCGCGGCGCCCCGACGTGCACCTGGGGACCGGGCGCGGCGGGACCGAGCCCGAGCGCTGCTCGGTCCTGCTCCCTGCGCTCGGGCGGGCGACGACTGCGCGGCCTCGCCCGCGGCCCGGGGAGCGGAGGGGGCGGCCTCGGGCCGGCTCCGGTCCTCCGTGTCCCCGCGCGCCCTGCCTCCGAGGATACCTGCGTAACTCGGCGCACCCCAGCCCCACTACGTTTAAAAGTGTATTTCTGGGGGTCACGGTGCACACCGAAAGGCTCGCTCCGCACCCCCAGGGCGCGCGAGGCCTCGGAGCCCGGAGACAGGCCCCTCCCAGCGCAGCTGTCGCCGCCGCCTGCGGGCTCCTTTCACTTTCTCACGGCCAAGTCACCCAGAGGGGCGCCGCTGCCGCCACCGCCGCGGCGCCCGAGGACTCCGCCCCGCGCCGCTTCGCTACCGGCCCCCGCCCATCCGGGCCCCGCCCACGCCGGTAGTTTCTGTCCGCGATTGGCGCGCGCGAGCGGCAGCTCCGGTTCGTCTCCCCCATTGGCTGCTCCCTCCTGTCAATCCAACGATTGCCCGCCACTCCCTCCGCCCTCCTGCAAAGCCGCCCTCCCATTGGAGGAGCCTGGGCGCTGGGGGCGGGCGGGGAGCGCCGGTCCAGCCGCTTACGGTCAATCGCAGAGGCCCAACGCCGGGAGGGAGGCAGGGGGAGGAGAGGGGCGGACCGAGGCTGGGCGGGGGGGGGGGGAAACATCTGGCCGGCGCCGCCGCGTGCGTGCGTGGTGCGTCCTCCCGCCCCCTCCCCTCCCCCTCCCCCGGCCGTTCCCCCCCCCCGTCCCCCGTCCCCCCCTTCCCCGGCCGGCGGCTCCGCGCTCGCTCCCTCGCTCGCTCCCTCGCTGTGTCTGGCAGGCTGCGGCCGCCGCTGGGCTGCTGCCATGGGGAGCCGTTGAGAGTGGGGCCCTCTTCGCTCCGCCGCGCTCCTCCGGCTGCCAGCGGGGGTGGGTGGGAGGGAGGGAGGGGGCAGGGGGGAGCGGGCGACGGAGCCGGGATTGGGGGGCGGGGGGGCCGGGAGGGAGGGGGGCAAGAGGAGGAGGAAGCCCACCAAGTCCGGCGGCGGCGGCGGCGGCGGCGGCCGGGAGGAGGAGGAGGAGGAGGCGGAGGACGCGGCGGCGGCGGCGGCGGGGACGCGGTGACTTAGGGCCGCTCCGTGTGAGTCCCGGCGCCGGCCCCGGCCCCTGACCCGGCGTCCCCTCCGCGCCCGGCCCCCCTGGCGGGCGGGGGGCGCCAGCTGTGCGGCCCCGGCCGGCGGGCCAGAGCGGGCGGAGGGCGGGCCGGGCCGGGGGCGCCCCCGCGAGTGGAGTTAGTTTGTGTGCTTGGAGCGGTTGGGGCGGCGGGGGGCGGCGCAGCTGCGGGAGGCCGGGCGCGGGGACGGGGCCGCCGCAGCTGCGGGGTCGGGCGGGGTGCGGGCTCGCCGGCTCCGCGCCGCGCCCCCCCAGCCCGCCCCCCGCCTGCCCGCCCGCCCCGCGGCCGGTGCAGCTGCGGCGCGGGGCGGGCTCCCGGCCGGTGCAGCTGCGGCGGCGCCTCCCGGGTGCGGAGGGCGGCGGGCTGGGGGAGGGGGCTTGGGAGCCGCCGCAGCTGCAGCGGCGCCCGGGACGGCCGCGGCTCCGGGGACCGGTGCAGCTGCAGTGGCGCCCGGGGGGGGGGCGGCGGGGGAGGGGCCCCTCCCGGGCTGGTGCAGTTGCCGGGAGGCCCCGGGGGCTCGCGCGCCGCGGCGTCGGGGAAGCGGTAGCAGCCACCTTCCTCCCGCGGGCTTCTTACGACTTTTCTTTTGTTGTTGCCGTGACCCGGGTCTGTTTTCTCGTCTGCTGTTTAAGGTGTTTTCCTGCTGCACCGGCTCTCCGCCCTCCACCTCCTTCCCTGTGGTTTAACCTTCCTCTTTCCCCGTGTGTTTTCTGCACGGTGAACTACATGGAGATTTGCATTTCTCCCCCGCTCCGCTCTTCCCCACTCCGAACTCTCGCCCCCCACTCCTTAGGGAAAAAAATCCAAAAAACAAAAACAAAAAACCCAACCTTGCAAACCCTCTCTGGACCCCGCGGTAGCAAGACTGTGAAGGGGTTGATTTGTGGGGTGGGAGTCGCTGGCCCATTGCGGTGCTTGGGACTCATTAAACTGTCACTCGCCCCCCACCCCACTGGGTAAATGGGGTGATTAATGTCTGATATATTGGAATGGGGCGAGGGCATTTGTGGAGAATAGGTTGTGTGGCTGAGGAGGAATGCAGCTCCGAAGAGTGCCGCCTCGAACAGGCGTTCGTCATTATGTCATTCACCGCGAAGTTAGAGAAAGTTAGGTTTTTGACTTTGGCAAAGTGAGGACTGGACAGAGACGTTGGTTTTTGTTACTCTTTAACTCTGCCGCGGTTTCCTGATGAGGACGGAGGGCTGATCACCAGGGCTGCAACACTCGCGCCTCGGGCCTTTTCTACGCCTCACCGTCCCCGGAGTCTGTGGAGATGTATCTGACATTCACAGATGTCGCAGCACCTTGCAGGGCGCTGGTCAGCCCAGCCTGGGGTTACGTGAGGATTTCATCAGCCATTAGAAAAGACCCACAAAGTCGAGCTAAAAGTTCCCAAACTTGGGAGATCTGCGCGCCCCCCCCCTTCTTACTGAAAGCTGAAAGGTTTTCCTGAGATTGTGAAACATTACAGAGCGACCCAAAAAAAGATTGTTATGGGACACAGATCAAGGGGAAGACAAAGTTCTGCTTTTTTCTGAGCGGAGGGTCAGATCAGATAGGCAGGTGCAGCGCTCATTTTAAGTGGCCATAGCAGGTTGTATCAGTTTATTAATTTGTCTCATGGAGCTGAAGTTCTTTCCAGGATTTCAGAAAGTGCAGTTTCACCTTGTTGATACCGAGAGCTGAAATTTGCATGAAGTGGTAGTGTGAGAAATTTTATCGAGAAGGTAGTAGGAGACAAAACAGTTAAAATGAGAGTGAAATCGTAAGGTGAACCGGGCCAGAGTAATAGTTCAGTCTCGTCTTCCAGCATTCTGAGACACGTATGCCATTATCTCGGCAGAAAAGAAAAAAAAAATGAAAGTACCATAATAATGTCGAAATGGGACTGGAGATGTCAATTGGGTTGGTTTAAAAATATCCCCTAAGCTGCCTTTGAAACTAAACGTTGGAGTTGAATAAAAGTGAATCTGGATTTCCTGCATAGCACCGTGGCTTGAGTGTGCTGTCAGTATGCAAGCCAGTCCACCAACTTAAGACAGAAGTGTTGCTATTCCATAAATACAGTAGAACTCCATATGCTGAGTTTTTCCATTTCTTTCTGTTAGAAAGTTTGGAAAAAAAGGGAGACTTTGAAGTATTTTGTTTATACTAACAGAAGAGAAAAGTTCTCCTAAGAAAAAGCTGGTGGCAGGAGTGTAGAGGAGTAGCATATGGCATTAAAAGGAGCACAGCTGGAGGTAGCATTTCCATCTGAACATGATGTCAGAGCAGCTGACAGCCTGCCATCCCTCAGCCTTTTATTCTAACACACAGACAGGGAGTTAGTGTGTGCGGATCTGTGGTGGAGAAGGTATCTTATTCCTCTCTAACATCATCTCCACTTTGCATCTGTCTCTCTTAGTCTGCTTTTTTTCCACCGATGTAACAGACCTGGAGCCAGCGAGACTCAGAGGAAAGGACTTAATCAGGTTTATGTGTCCTAAAGGTAGGAGTAGCAAGAGATTAGACGGAGCATATTTCTGTTTTGGTGTGTTGTTTATTTAATTAAAAAAAAATCACATTACTTTTCTAACCCAGTTTAGGAATAATATATGAAACTGAGTCTTAAATGAACATCTTACTGGAGTTGGGAGTCTTGGGCTTGTTTAGTTTTAATTTTTATCCCTTTTGCTCGAGCAAGTAAATAACTTTAATACACAGAAATATTGCAAGTTTTGAAATGTGAAGGAAGGCTTTGAAATGTTGCTTTTCGAGATCACTTTGGATTAAAATGCTTCGTGTGGTTGTTCACTGCTATTTAGATTCCTTTTGCTTGTGGGGCGGAGGGGGGAGAGAAATAGTAAACTGTCTGGAATCCAGCATTCAAACTTATATGAGAAGATTATTCTAGTTAAGAAGCTAGATTGTTGTATAATTAATTCCACTGTGAAACTTTATTCTTCAAAACATTCAGCAGCACTACTGAAACATACAGCTGTAGTGCTTTTGAAACCGAAGGTTTTTTTTAAAGGGGGAAAAAAAAAACTTTTGTCCCCAGGAGAATAGTGTGACTGGTTTCCTCATTTCTCTTTCAAATATATATTTAAGAGAGCTTTTATTTCAGCATAACAATAATTATTTGCAGGAGTTTTTGTGTTAGCGACTAATTTAGAACTTGTAGATTTGAGCTGCCTGAATTGGCCAGACAGCTGTAATCGCACTCCTCTATTCTTAATCTCTTTATCTGGGCAGCAGCTGCCATATGGCCACAGTCAGCTGGATCAGATGTTTATAAGCTTCCTTCTTCGTCCCTCTCTGTCCTCTCAGCCTCCTAATTTGATCACGGCTACCTTGTGAGCTGCCCTCCAATCTTTATTTTTAGCCCTCTCAAGGATTAGGATTGATGTTAGCTGTGGGGCACTTAAAGTGATTGTATTGTAAATCTTGGTTTATTCTAGCGGTGGCATCGTGGCGAAGGTGTTTGGGGGGCTAGGATGAAAGTTTTGGTCCATCTTGGGCAAAGTGGAGAAAAAGCAGGGAGGTAATTTCTGGAATATTAAATTGCTGTGTGTCCGTTGCCCACATGCACTCCGAGCTGCTTGGTGTGGAACCTTGCTTCTGGTCACAGGAAAGGGGAAGTCGGGTTTTCTTGAATTTTTTAAGGAGTTGAATTTTGCAGTTGAATTTTGACCCTTTGTACATCTTCGCCTTTCCTCTCCATCTCCCCCTCCTTCACCAGAAAACAAGGGCAGCCGGGCATATTGGAAAGAATAGAAGCTAGTGGGAAAGCAAAAATATATCAAGTTTTAATGAAACAAAGTATTTTCTGTTGCATGAGGTAAGGCAGAGTCAGGGAAAAAAATAGTTTCTCTTTTTCTAGCAAGGCTTTTGGGGTGTGTGGGGGGGTGGATGTTGAACCTGTAAAGCTTTTTGAATGTGATACGCCTTCATTTGAAAGTTTGAAATAATTTTAGTATGGAATTCATTTGCTTTGCAACAGATCAAAGTTTAGATGAGAATTTTCAGAGTTCAGTGAAGCCCTTCTGGTTCCTGATATTCTGGATGTACAGATTTTTACAAAGAAATATTACTGGTTTTTTTTTTCTCAATTCATTTAAAAAATATTTGGATTCGTTCATAGTAAAGATGATCTTTTCCATCTGTTGGTGTAGTTCTCTCTGATCTCGTACATGTGTGCCATACCTGCAAATCCTAAGGCATTAACATCTGTTTTTATACACAGGGCTTTTGTTGTTGTAACACTCTGACTTTAAAAGTGAGTTGTTTGCTAATTTCTGGGCTAATTATGCGATTTCATTTTTTCCCCCTCGATTCAGCCAGTGTGTGCGTTAAAATTGAGCTTTCTAAGTGCAGTCATGTATCAAAAGTAATAAAATAAGGACGGTTGAACAAGTTTTCTGAATCTTTCAGAACGTGTTTGGGACTTCTCTTTGTTCATTCCATGAGCTGTTCCCTTTGAAATTAAAGCTGTTTTGTAGGTTTTGTGGGACATAATTTGATGAGTAGCTTCACTTCTTCTGAAAGAGAGCTGAATTCCTCTTCTCAGTAAGAGACTGCACTGAAATGAAGGCTTTTGAAACTTAACTGAAAGTTCCAGGAAGGTGGAGATGCATCAGGGACCGTTGGGCTGGGGCGAGGAAGTTTGCAAAGTGCACTTTTTCTGCTCCTCGCGTGGACTGGGTTTTGTGCGAATGATCTGGTAGTCCCGGGGTCAGAAGCCTGATTAGAATGCAGGGACGTGTACCTCGGCGGCCCTAGCCGAATCACTGTCACTATCTTTGTGTGTGTGTGTGTGTGTGTGTGTGTGTGTGCGCGCGCGCGCGTGCGTGTGTGCGCGGGGGACCGGCGGCCCCCGAGCGCTGGAAGGTTGCTCCTGAGCCGGCTCTCACGAGAAGTCTGTCTGTCCGCAGGTTATGAAGACAGCATGGAGTTCCCAGACCACAGTAGACATCTGCTGCAGTGTCTGAGCGAGCAGCGGCACCAGGGCTTCCTGTGTGACTGCACCGTGCTGGTGGGAGATGCCCAGTTCCGCGCGCACCGAGCTGTGCTGGCTTCGTGCAGCATGTACTTCCACCTCTTTTACAAGGACCAGCTGGACAAAAGGGACATTGTTCATCTGAACAGCGACATTGTTACAGCCCCAGCTTTCGCTCTCCTGCTGGAATTCATGTATGAAGGGAAACTCCAGTTCAAAGACTTGCCCATTGAAGACGTGCTCGCAGCTGCCAGTTATCTGCACATGTATGACATCGTCAAAGTCTGCAAAAAGAAGCTGAAAGAGAAAGCCACCACGGAGGCGGACAGCACCAAGAAGGAGGAGGACGCCTCCAGTTGCTCGGACAAAGTCGAGAGCCTCTCGGACGGCAGCAGCCACATGGCCGGCGACCTGCCCAGCGACGAGGACGAGGGCGAAGACGACAAACTGAACCTCCTGCCGGGCAAGAGGGACTTGGCGGCCGAGCCGGGGACCATGTGGATGCGCCTGCCCTCGGACTCGGCGGGCCTCCCCCCGGCGGGCGGGGAGCCCGAGCCCCACGGCGCCGCCGCCGCCGCCGCCGCTGCAGCCGCCGCCGCCGCCGCCGCCGCCGCCGCCGGCAAAACAGTGGCCAGTCCGTGCAGCTCCAGCGAGTCTTTGTCCCAGAGGTCTGTCACCTCCGTGAGGGATTCGGCAGATGTTGACTGTGTGCTGGACCTGTCTGTCAAGTCCAGCCTGTCAGGAGTTGAAAATCTGAACAGCTCTTATTTCTCTTCACAGGACGTGCTGAGAAGCAACCTGGTGCAGGTGAAGGTGGAGAAAGAGGCTTCCTGTGAGGAGAGCGAGGTTGGCGCTAGTGACTATGACATGGAACATAGCGCTGTGAAAGAGGGCGGGAGCACTAACGCCAGGGTACAGTATGAGCCGGCGCACCTGGCGCCGCTGAGGGAGGACTCGGTGCTGCGGGAGCTCGAGCGCGAGGACAAAGGCAGCGACGACGAGATGATGACCCCGGACGCCGAGCGCGGCCCGGTGGAGGGCGGCATGGAGAGCAGCCTGCTGCCCTACGTGTCCAACATCCTGAGCCCGGCCGGCCAGATCTTCATGTGCCCGCTGTGCAACAAGGTCTTCCCCAGCCCGCACATCCTGCAGATCCACCTGAGCACGCACTTCCGCGAGCAGGACGGGCTGCGCGGCAAGCCGGCCGCCGACGTCAACGTGCCCACGTGCTCGCTGTGCGGCAAGACCTTCTCGTGCATGTACACGCTCAAGCGCCACGAGCGGACCCACTCGGGCGAGAAGCCCTACACGTGCACGCAGTGCGGCAAGAGCTTCCAGTACTCGCACAACCTGAGCCGCCACGCCGTGGTGCACACGCGCGAGAAGCCGCACGCCTGCAAGTGGTGCGAGCGCAGGTTCACGCAGTCGGGGGACCTGTACAGACACATCCGCAAGTTCCACTGTGAGTTGGTGAACTCGTTGTCGGTCAAAAGCGAAGCCCTGAGCTTGCCCACTGTCAGAGACTGGACCTTAGAAGATAGCTCGCAAGAACTCTGGAAATAATTTTCTATATCTATCTATATATATAAATAATATATATATATATACATACATATATATATATATACACGTATCTATACATAGATCTCTATCTAGTTGTGGTACGGTCTAAAAGCAGCCTTGTTTCCTGGAACTAAAACGTCGGGGCGTTAACTCGGTTTTGCACTTTAGAGTAGCATGAGACTCTCACTAATTTAGCGTTCTGGTAAAGAGACTTGGGAGCAAGTCGGAGACTAGCGAGGGCTTCTCCTCCGAGGGGGTCGGGGAGGAAGCCGACAAGGACCTCCGGAACAACTCGTCCTGTCACAGGATGCTCTCACAGGGCTTGATTCTGTCGCCACTGCATTGTCTTCTGAGCGCGCGCTCTCTCGCTCTCTCGCTCTCTCTCTCTCTCTCTCTTTTTCCACTTTGCTTTGGTTTTGTGTTTCTGTTTTGGTTTGCTTTTTCTGTTCTGTTCCGTTTTCTTTTTGTTGTTGTTGTTGTCCTCGTCGTCGTCGTCCGTTCCCTTTCCTTTTTCAGAGTAGAAATTCCCTCCAGTTTGATTAGCCTCTTTATAGGTCACAAAATTGCATGAATCTTTTCTGGCTGTTGGAAACCTGAATGCTTTTAGACCCAAATGGAAAATTTCTGAAATGCTGGATTATCTATTTTTAAACAAGCAGTTGACTTAAAACTTTCTGTGGCAACTTCTGGTTTTCTGACGGTTCCCAATGAGAGAAATTCTGAAAGTACACTGGGATCACTGGGACGCTGTCTTTGTGAAGGTTTGCTTGGGATGAAAAAGGATATTGCAGCTTCAGCAGTGTTGAACTGTGTGTTGAAAAATGTGAATTACTGTTCTTGTATACTGTAACTGATTACACGGGCTGGGGGGGTGTCAAAGAACTTGACAGGTTGTGTTGATGCTCTTAGTTGAGTCTTGAAAAGTAAATATTAACGCTACAGAAATGCATGAGTTTCAATATATTTTTTGTCTTTGTTTGCATTGTATAACTTTAACGAGTGAGTTTAAAATTATTTAAGTTCCTTAGACAAAAAAATAGCACCGTTTGGGGGAAAAAACTGGTGTTATGAAGAACGTAAATGCACTGTTTTTATTTTTATTTTATATAATTTAAATTGACTTTCCCACTGTCTTTAAGTTGAAACTGTTAAGCTGAATACAAACTTAAGCTGCAAATTGATAACTTCGCTACATAACAAGGAAAATATAAATGTTTACAAACGGCTTAAAGATTTGCATGTGCAGTGTGCATTTATAACAAACTTCTAATTGCACAAAACCCATGCCGGCTCAAAAGTTTAGGTGTACACATTTACCCAGCTGAGCGTTTTTAGAGTAACTACTGCACAAATCGACAATAGGTCATTCTCTCTCTTCTTTTTCTTCTTCCTTTTTTTTGGGAGGGGTGGCTCCCCTTCTCTTTTTCTTCCCTTCTCCCTTACACTCCCCTCCCTCCCTCCCTCCCTCCCTCCCTCCCTCCCTGCCTTCATCCTCCCCATCCCCTCCCACCCCCAACTCATGAAAAGATTCTATGGACTGAAAAAGCCCCGGGCTGAAAGGACTGGACTGCCTTGATTGGCGTGGGGAAGGTGGGGAAGGGGGTTAGTAGACTATGTGTATCGGGGCAGCAGAGGCTGCAGCCCAACGTGTGGTTTTAATGACCAGCACGCAGGGCAAAAGCATTTTGCACAGTGTTTGTTTTCCTGTCTTGCACTTACAAATAAGGTCTATGGGAGTAGCATGGAAAACGTTTGCTGTTTTTCCCTTTTTTTTTTTTTTAATTGCTTTTGTTTAAAATTTGATCGCCTTAACTACTGTAAACATAGCCTATTTTTGTGCTTAAGATACTGAATGGAAAACTCCATTGTGTGTTGCTGGACTGTTTTGGAAATATTTGGTCAAATGTGTGTTAATTTGGCTGTAATGGCATTTAAAGCAAACAAACAAACAAAAAAAAGCTGTGAAAATGGCCTTGGAGCATTATCTTTAGTTACTTGAAGAGTTTCTAGTTTTTTTAAATACAGTTTATGTTAAAATAATTTTTATTAATTTAGAGGAGACAATCAATGTCTGAGAAAAACGGACTTTCTTTTGGATTTTCTTTTTGTGGTCATTGTGAGTGATTGCTTTTTCCTTTTATTAGTTTCACATTCTTCCTTTGTTCTAAAACTTAGACTGACATCTAGCTTTGACAATCATAGTATGTTTTATTTTCCTGAGGGGGGAATAACTTATAATGCTGTTTAGTTTTGTACTATTGGTGTGTTGGTGAATTTTTAAACTGTGTGCTAACTGCAATAAATTATATGAACTGAGAACCTTGTGTGCGTCATTGTAATCGTGATTATGTCCTACGTAGACCCTAAATATGTGTTGTACGTGGCATCTTTATTTTTAATATCAGTTCTGTCCAGAGCTTGTGGGATGATCAGGATGCCTCAACTCACTCAACTGGAAATGTGCAAACATTTGGGCTTTCGGTCCTTTAAGATGCTAATGCACATTTTTAAAACGTGACCCATTTTCTACAACCTGGGTCAAGAATGTTAAGGTAATTCCCTGGCAATCCGTGAATCTACAGAACTTCGCGTGGCAGCCTGGGTTTTTCCTGGTGACGCTGCACGGCTAGCTGCTCACCCATACATTCCAGGCCTTTTTCATGGGTAATTTTATCCCAAGTTGATGGGTCAGATCTATTCTTCTGCATTCTGGTGTAAGTGGAAGATTGAAGGAGACCGGATGTCTTAATTTGGAAGATTGCTTGGGCTAATGACTGGAATTCTAGGCAATCAAATTAGCAGGCATGCGATTGTTCAAGATGGTCTATACACATCCTTTTTGTTGCTGGGAGAGCTCAGAAGTTCCCAACTTTTTAATTCTCAAGGTTTCGAGGACTCTGAACCCTAATTTTGCCATCGTCCCGACTTTGCGCTGGTCTCGTTGGGCGTGTCAGGGTGAGAAAACACTGCTGGTGGATGCAGGGATTCACAAGAAGAACACACAGACGCACTGGACAGGGCAGCGTGCGGGGCTGGCACAGACACGAGAGTGGGAATCCTCGGGTCCGTATTTGCCCATAGCTTCTGAGGCTTTGAAAGATACAGAGGAAGACAGTTTTACATTACTACAGTCAAATACGATACATTTCCATTACACTGGCCTAGAGCAACGTGAATATTCTTAAATTCTATAGAAGAAGTGGGATGTAGGGTCCAGAGCTTGAAAACACACTCATAACCCCCTGGGTGGCTATGGATGGGAATCCAAAAATATATATATATATATATATTTTCAAATTTTAAGCATAGAGCACAATCAATAATTTACTCTTTAGAATCCCTGCGTTTCTTTTTTTTTTGTTTCTTTTTGTGGTCGTTGAAGGAAGATTTCTATCACATGCACTCACACTTGCATTTAATCAACCAAGCATCGTTTCGCGTCAAAGGGGAATGTACATTTGAGCTCTACGAAATTATTTCTGCAGCGGTTAACAAGCCTATTTTTAAAAAGGGCTGGAGGTGGGGGCGGGGGTTGGGGAGGGTGGATCTTGTGTTCTCAGCTCCTGCAGTAACTGGTCATAGGACCTCAGAACTTTCTGAAGATGTTAAGAGTTAGAATTTAGTTTCATTGACTAGCATCTAATTTAAAATGAGGAGCACTACCCTAAACTTAGCCAGATATACTTAAAGAACAATATTTTGACATGTGATTTGGAGGAAATAACTTCTTCAAACACTCCTTGCAAAACTAGAACAGAAATATTAAGTCCATAAATCTCTGCGTTTGTTAAAAGAAGTGAAGGAATCACTTGTTCATTTGCTACATTTCAAAAAAAAAGGAATTAATTTGTCATCTAATCATGTTGGAAACCATTCAAATTGATTCCCCCTTTGACATCTGGCTGATGTCTAAGTGTATTTTAACTATGTGATTTCATTTACTTCTGAAACCATCTGGTTTTTTAGATAATCAGTTATGCCCTAGATCACTGTGGGCCCAGCACTGTGTGCTAGTTGGTCCCTGGGGAATATCCAAGAAGTATATAAAACGTTAAGGATACTGGTTTTGGATTTCCTTTCTAGGTAATTATGCTATCAGACGAATAGGTGAATCCAGTAGACATTTTTTTGCTTAACAGACTTGTCATGATTACCTATAAATGGGTTATTAGAAGCCTAGAAAAAGATGAACACTGTATTAAAATTACATGATAATTGCACATTACAATGACCGAAATACTAATTTTCCAAGTAAATCTTTTGTTTTGTGCTATCATCAAAAGAAACAGTCGAGTCTTACCCAAGAAGTAACCCTACTTAAAAAACCTTGACTCTCACAAGTTTCATCAATGAAACACAAGGCGTACAAGAATTAGACATTATAAGCCTCATTGTTGTCAGATAAGAATTAAAAAAAAAAAAGTCCTAAGACCTCAACATTTCCTGTAATTGCATTTTATTTCTGTAAAACTTGAACCATTCTAGGATTTCTAATATAATCAGAGAAACTTTTATATACCTCGGGTTAGGAAACTCAGATAATTTTAGATGTAATTTGCAAGTTTTTGTTTAATTGTTTGGTACAATGTTTGAAATTGCTGATAAAGTACAGTGAATCGAGTAAGTGAAATTTTGAAATCTGAGACAGAAGAGCTCAGTCGTTTTCCTTACACTCATTTGCCATTAAAATGCTAGAGACTATACCATTTGAAAAATAAAGCAATAGTTTTATTATTGTCGTTTTAAAGCGAATAGCTTTTAGGAGTTTCATTTTGGCTAGAGTCCAAGTTTATAACACTGACAAGATTTTGTCCCTTACGTTAACATTTTTCTACCTTTGCCTGCAGAAACATGGCAAAATAACTTTGTATGTGATCCTTTGGTCTAAAATGTAGAACTACCTATCTGTTAGATGTGGAAGAAGCATGCTTCTGGCCTCCCTACTCCTCCTTAGATTTTCTTAATATCATGAAGCGTTAGCTACAGCAGTCAGAGCTTACTGATGTCACTGGAGGTTTTTAGAAATAGCAATTTATTTTCAGAGACATTTTAGAAATGAGACTTTTAGCATTTTTGCAGACTGACCCCTTAAAACTTGTTACGAATTTTTGTAATTTCTCAGAAATGGAGCTGAGCTCTTTAAATTTAAAACATTGTAATGAGAAAGGATGAGGTCATAGAAATCAAACAGTAGCTCGAAAAGTTTCTCTTCTAAGCCCAAATGCCGTATTACACGAACTTGTTCAATTAATTATCCCGATAACTCAGGCTCCCAGAGTGGCTTTCTCCTGAAATGTTCAAGCACCTGAAAGAACTCAGATTTTTTTTTTTTTTTGAAAAAGATGAATTTACCAGTTAAGTTTTCTGATTCTAGTTCAACATTTGCTAGTTTAGCGTTGATCCCAATCCCTAGGTTTATGTGAGCGTGGTATTTCCCTTGGATGCAGGGTCCTTTACAAAACAATTTTTTGAAGACTGAGATTTTTCTCGAATTTTCTGGCCCTTTCCAACCCTCTTTCTAATCTTGAGGAGTGGGTTTACAGTGGAGCTTGCATTTTGCTATAGGAGGAATTCTCTCTAGTTCGTTTGGCAAGAGAAGAGTGAAAACCCAATTTGGCTTTAAAATGTAGCACATTAGTGAGTAACAGTTTCAGTGAGGATATTCAGAGTGGCTTTGAGAGGCCGTGTGACACCCATAGCAAGTCCATTCACCGAAATGACTTATTTACAGTTTGTCATAATCTCCGGAGTTAATCATTAAATCAAGTCGTTTTTATTAAATGTCAGTCTGCATGCTTAATATTAGCTCTATAGGAATTTGAAGAAGTCATATTGGCCTAAACATGGAAGTTTGTAAGAAGTGTATTTGTGGTTAATACAAAGTGGTGTGTGGAGAATGTATTCGAAGACGAGTAAACATTTTAGGGCAGATTAAATCTGTTGTTTTTGAACAGAATGCACACAGAACAGGGCTGGGCTTGAGAGAATGACATACCCTTATTTAGGTGTGCTGTGCCAGGCTAGGGCTAACTTTGATCCATGACAGGGCTTAAAAGAACGCGTCTTAACCATAGGTGATTAAAATATATGTATTACTTAAAACCTTTGTAAATAAGGACACATTGGCTTCGTTTGGAGAATCATCCTCAATGCTTGTGTGCGTTACCTTTGAGAGGATTAGTGAAGACACTAACACTTTTCTATGTCTAGTCCTCTGAAATCATCTTTGATCAAAGTAGGAGCATGTAGGCTTTTCACGTGAGTCTCTTCCATTTGTTTTTTAAAAGCAGGTGAAAAAAAAACTTGTATCTTTCCTGCGGACCATTTCTTTGGGGACGTATCACGTAGACAGGCTGGTTGCTAATATTGAGGTGACCGATTCCTGTTTACCAAGGAGACAGCAACGTTTCCTAAGGACGTCTATTTGGACAATTTTCAGAAAAGCACAATGGTATAATAATGGATAATTGAAACACTTAAGGAAAGAAAGTACTTTTTGCTTGTGAGCCATAACCATAGAAGTTAGCGCCATTTATTTGTCTCTAGTGTAAAAAAAACAACAACAACAAACAAACAATTTCTTCTATCTTAAAACCGTTTTTCGGTGTCACTTACTAAAGTGACTCCTCACCGAGTAGAAGAAGTTTGAGCTCAGAGCCATATCCCAAGAAGAGCAAATTTATAAAGTTGTTTCTGTAACTAACTGCCCTTCAGAGAGAGAGAACCTCTTGAGAATGGGCCTGGAGGGGAAAATGGTGCAGGTGTCCATCGAAAGCCTAGGCGTTCTCTGTAAGCCCTTGGTGTAGCATTTGTTTAAGATTTCAACATCCCCAAGATTCTGCAACTGAATAGATCTAAAGAAACTGAAGCGGGGGGGGGGGGGGGGTTGGCAGGTGGAATATCCCTTTAGGTTCTTATCTCTGTTGAGACTCAAACTCAGATTCATACTTCACACAGCCCGCTCTGTTTCCCTCCTGTCCTTTTATCAACCATCGGAGGGTACCCTTGACACGAGGGCTCATTTTGACCCCATTGCACCAATGAACTTTCCAACCAAATGGTTTTTGTGTCTGAATTTCTACCATTTTAAAATAATGGGAACAATTTTGAAATGAAAAATGACATGTGAGGTTAGCCCTCCTTACCAGTCTGCGCCAGCAAACTATTCCTCTCCGGGGAGGGGTGGAGGGGTCCTAGCATGCAGACAAAGGAGCCCCCCACTTCATATTTCCGGGGGCTTATTACAACAAATGACATGGAACAGGATGAAATCCTTAGGTTAAGAGGAAACAAAATTAGAGGGTATGCTGGGGCACAGGGAAGTTTTGTTTTTCATACTAAGTGTGGAGTCTAGAAAATGTGGTGATTTCTCACATTCTATTTATATGTTATTTTACTTGAGGGATGCCTCAAAGCGGTACTAGAATCACTTATGTGCAAAAGAGGGAGGGAGGGAGGGTTTGTCATCATTTGTTCAACTTGCTTTGTAAAGGTGCTTATCTTGCAGTAAAAATAATACTTCAGTCAAAATACAGGCGGTCTGTAGGCTTGACCAGCATGGAGGGATTTTAATGATTGAAGTGTTTCTGTTTAAAAGTCAGTCAAGTAACGCTCTCGAAGGCAATCAATCCTCATACTGTTATTCTTATTTAATAATACATATATAATTTTTTTCTCTCTCCAAAAATAACAGAACTTTTAGGCATTATAAACCAAAACAATCCCAAGCTTACATCTGTACCCGAATTTTAAAATTTGCATCCTGGACCGGCTGCTCTTAAAATCACGAATTAATTTTGCTATTCAAATGGCAAAAATCTAACGGCCAGAATTTGAAAATAATCCCATGGTCCAATTATTCTCCATTATTTGAAGACCCATATTGTGTATCGGTTCCGCTCCCCTTACAGACTGCGGCGTCCCATGCGCTCCTACCCAGACCAGTCTCAACGCACACAGAAAAACTTAGAGCTGGAAGGCACAAAAGTGATTTCCAGTTTATTTATCCTGGAAGTGGACTCCGCGGGGCCAGGTATAGGGGACAGGAAGGGGCTTTGAGGACTTTGCAAACCACTGTGGTTCCCCAGACCACTGGCTATCTATCATGTCAGACACAGGGTTTTCCTCTCTCTAGGAGCCCCTGAAGGTGGACTCCCCAGCTCTGGGCGCATCTCTGATTGAGTCTGAATCCGAAGTCAACCTTCTTGGGTCATGCCCAGGGGATCCAATCTGCATTCTGTAATTTCATATTTACCACCCTTGTGCTTACCATTGTCCGCTCTGTGTATTCACACACCAAACCCCAGATTGGAATTCTACTATTTCCTTTCCTGACTTGGATCCTTTCGACTATTTTTTAAAAATACTACAGCAGAACGCTCTCTCCTGGTGTCAGAAGGGGACGCGTTTCAGGCCCTCTGCTTCAGGCTCCCCTAGAGCCGAAGCCCTGGAGGATTCGACTGACTGACACGCTCTCCTTCTCTGCTCCCAGCCACAAAAAGGGTTGCTTGGGTTTCCAAAACATGTTATTTGTTCAACCACAACGAGGCACTGCTCCTTGTAGGCTACTGACTGCGGGGCTGACAGAGCTGCTGCTGGCCGCGCAAGAGGGAGAGAAGAAACATGATGGCATGACCGGGCGGCAGCCAAGACAGGACCCTCAGAACTCATTTGCTGCCCAAGTGGGAGAACTGAATAGTTTTCCACTTAATCTGAAAATTGGCCTCGGTTCTTGGAATGTTTCTCACCTCCTTCTCTCAGCATCAGCTGAAGAGAAGCCTGACGAGGAAGCTGGGGAAGGTCCTACCAATGACACGGGAGGTACCGGCCTGACACCTTCGTTTCTCCGTCTGTGCAAGACCATATTCGTAACACCTGCCTCACCTTCTCCCTTCGAATAGGGCAGAAGCAGGTGTGCATCACGTGCAGAAACAGGGTGCCCCGGACACCCGCGGGAACCTCACTACTATAATCATTATTATTTGTTGGGGCAAGAGGAAGCTTCACCTTCATAGAAAGCCTTCTGACCCACGTGGATTTTTTTTTTTTTCCCCCAATGTGGCTTTGTATGATTTTAATGCATGAGCGCTTACTGTCTCCACTCTATTTCGGTTTTCCGCAGGCCCCGAGGAAAGCCAACGCCACCTGAAGCCCGAGAAAGCTCGAGCACCACGGCAACGAAGACGATGGCGCGCTCGCAGGTGGGTTCGCAGGTGGACACGCGTTTGCGCACACCCGCGTCCTGTAACTCACGCCCCCGCTGTTGGTGCCGTTTCCAGACCCCCCAGCGCCTTTCCAACCCTCCGATTTTCTCATCCAAATACCGAAGTTGCATACAGATTTTTTTTTTTCCCCCTTTGGGTCAAAGAGACCCGGACCGGAGCTTCGGGTCACATTTACGCTGGGGACATAATACGAACCACAGCGTCAGGAATATAGATCGAGGGAACGAACAGCCCCAACTCCCCGGGGAGGCGCGTAGATAAAAGTGATTTGCCCAGAGACCTCCATGAGTTACACCAAGAGAAGGTGGCACCGGCCAGATCAGAGCTCCCAGCGTCTCAGGCCCCGGCCGCACGTCGCCAGCGTGCTGTGTTACGTTGTCGGAGGCACGTTGTCGCACGATGACGCTCTGCGCATACTGGATCATAGCGACTGGATCCCTTTTGAGGAAGGTGCACCTGTCCAAAGCCCATCTCGATGGAACGCAGAGCTGCTCTGTTCCTTATAAGGAAACCCTGGATTTCTGTTGCCAGGAACACGCGTTCCATCCCCTCCGCGTAAACAGGCGTCAGAAAGCCCTTCCCGAGTGTCCACTCTGCGCTCTGACGCAAGGCCCCTTCACAAAGGGTTCGTGCCTCGCTCATCTCTCTCCCTCTTCCTCTCTCCCCTCCATGTAATGACACAAAGCTTCCTTCTTTCTTTATAATTTTCATAGATATTTTAAAAAGGCAAGGACTTTAACGGGACATGTTTGGTGAAATAGTCCTTTGGGCTTGATAGGAGTTTGGTTGAGAAAAAAAGTTGAAAAACAACCAGAACCAAAAACAAACAAGTCCCCCCCGACCGCCCCCCCGCCGCTCGGTGCCATAGACAAGAGTCCAAAGGACATTAGCTGCTCCATTGCACACATTGGAAAGGAGAGTTTGCTGGGAGCTCAGTCCTTCTAATAGACTGGCAATTTTGTAAACGGTTTAGAGGATTTTGTTTAACCATTTCTGCATGTGTTTTTAATGAGCTCATGAGGGCTTATAACAAAGGCCAGGTTGTGCGTTTTTGTGGCGTTTTCTGCCCTGCTCCCTCCCTGCTGACCCGAGGAATGGGCACCTGTGCTCCTCTCGGGGCTCACCTATGGGAGTCAAGGTGGTGGGGCCATCTCCGGGCCTGTCTTCATGCCAGGGATGAATCATGCAGTAGGCAGAGCGGAAGGAGTCTCTTTGTTGACAGCTTTCCATCTGGACTTTGGATACGGCTGATCGTTCCCGTAAAGCGCTGGTTAGCTAGAAGGGGCGAGGGGAGTCCGCTCCTCCATAAGGGACCAGGAGCATGTAAAGCATCGGCAAAGAACGGCCCCAGGATTTCCTCTGCAAAGCTCAGAGAAGCCTCTCGCTCCCCAAGTTTCAGGGACCCAGGTCTGTGAATGTGTCTGACTGCAGCTTGGACACGTTGACATTTAATAGGCAAAAGGATCCTTTATAGCCCCATTCAGATAATCCGACCGGAGCACACCTGCATAAAAACATGGAGCTCAGGTGGCCAGGAGTGAGCCCCTTTCAAGTTTAATCATTAAAATAAACAGCACTATTAAGATGAATTTCAGTTTGTCATGTATAAATGTAAAAGGCTCCATAAGGGCTGGTGTTTTGTGATTCGTATAGGAATGTGATGGATGTATGATACGTTTTCCACAGCTATTTAAGAAAAAAAAAAAGATTATCTTAGTCATGGGGTAAAGTTATGTGAGGCATTGCTCTATCCAGGCTGTGTCTGGGCCAGTACAGATTTTTTTTTTTTTTTTTTTTGTGAAAGATTACTTCTTGGCAAACTAGATATGCAAACGCCAAAATACAGTAAAACCACATTTAATTGGACCTACTTGCCAACTTCTTGAACACAGCTTGGATTATTCCACTGGAGGCTGCTTCTGTTAAAAGCTGGGGGAGGAGGAAGTGGCATATTGACAAGGCTTCAGATAATTTTTTTTTTCACTCGAAGTACAATTATGCAATGAGCCAAGTTTGGAAGTATTTTACTATGTTTAATAATTATTATTAAAGATATTGTAAAACATATGCATTTGTTAAGTGGAATGTAATGGGAGTGAAATCCTGTCATAAATTTTTACTTCGGATTTATTTTCCTATTTTGTTTTTTTATTTGACAGCCTTCCAAATTGGTTCTAGCCAAAACCATGCACTCTAATACATACCGTACTCGATACCAAAGTGAGAATATGAGTAATTTATAGAACCCGAGTGAGAAGTGTTCTCTCCTGCAAGCCAGCTTCTACGGATCCGTCACCCCTGTTCAGGTAGCCGCTGACACATACAGGCGACACCGGGAGGGAGAGAACCGGGATGGAGAAGCCCTCCGCCCAGAGGGCTCTGCCACCTCCTCCTGGATGATGGCAGCCTCGAAATCCACCGGCCTGGCCACGGCAGAGTGGGGGGGTTCAAGTGTCTATTGTTCGAGTGTCTACCCTTCCAGAAGAAAAAGGACTCTCTCTAGGTGTGGGTGGGTCCAGGAGAATCTGACACAGCCCTGGAGGGGTGCGGGGAGGGGGGTGGTCACTGACCATCCGTGACTCTGTTCAGGCTTTGCTTCGAGGGACCCTGTTGTCCCTCCCTCGGGAAGCTGAGAAGGCACGAAACCAGTTTCCTTCACATCTTGAGCTTCAACAAATTTATATTGTTTTTACAGTCTCTTTTCCAAGGGAGAGAAAAAAAAAATGCCCCCTAAACTGTGCTTCTCGAAACCGAACAAAGGGGCCATCTCTGAAGATTAGCAAGCCGCTCTGGATCTGCACCGAGCTCCACCTTCTCTGTGAAAACCCCATGGTTTTCTCACAATCCCACTCAAGCTGCTTAGCAATTGGGCCCTGTCTTGCGAGGGTGGGTATTCTTCAGTTTGACTTCTGTTTGCCCTGTCGTTCCCTCGTTTCCTCATGCTATGCCACAACCCGGGGGAGGAGGACAGCCAGGAGAGGAGAAGGCAGAGCCCCGGGGCATCTGCAGCGAGCACGAGGCAGCCTTGTCCCCAAGGCGGGCAGATGGGAGGCGACCCTAGGTGTGTTCTTGCACGCGTGCCCGAGGACCCGGGAGCCGGAAGCAGCTCCGCGGCCGTGTGGGGTGGACTGCAGCAGTGTGAGCCCTGTGTCTGCAGAGGGGACATGAGGACATCTGGACCGTGTCCCTGCGAGCAGGGCTCCTGCTGCAGGCCTTTGAAAATCCTGCCATGGCGGCCCCCCAGCGCCTTGGAACTTTCTCCCTGGAGAATTTAGAAGAGCCGGTGTCCTTGATTTCCTGGACATCTGCAGCCTCCCCACGCGCGGGGACCCAGGGAGCCCCCCTGGTTCTGAGAGCCCAGAGCTAGGAGAGGGGGTCGTGCCCGCGACTCTCTCACTGTCTTCCTTCCGCCGCTACCTGGCTCTGTGCGCTCTGGAACGAGTGACCTCATTCTCTCCCAGTTTCCCCCACCCCCTTCATCTTTAAAACAAACTTCTTGGGCCATGAGACGCTGAGGGTTTTGTTTGTTTGTTTGTTTGTTGTTTTTGTACCTGTTTATAATGCTGATGGAACTTGGGCTGATTCACAAGAAAATATTTTCCAATTAGAGCAGAAATGGTGATTCACTCACTACTTCGGCTTCTACAGCTCGTTGCCACGAAGGACAGGCTCGCTCGGGCGGGGGAGGGCCACGGTCAGGGCAAGTGAGCATTTCTGCCGGCCTTTGGATTTTTAATATCTAACTGTATTGACACGTGGACGACCTTCCGTGTCCCCTTTCCAGCCCAGCAGGTCTGGGTCCTTGGCTGTTTTCTGACAGGAGGCAGCTGAGAGGTGCTGAACAGATGTGAGGCAAGAGCCCATCTAGGTCCGCGCTAGGACCGTGTTTACACTGTGCCCTGCTTCGGGGAAAGCGAGGGGCTTTCATTACCTGAAATAGCAGCGGACGTGAACGTGTGCAGAGCACACCTGGCCAACGAGTCATCCCTGTTCGGACTGCAAAGCGGTTTTCTGCTGGTTTAGCTCCTCACAGAGCCTTGGCTGGACAGCTCCCTGCCACCTCCCAGCACAGGACGGGCCTCTCGTATGAAAAGGCTAATTCTGGTTGCTTCCATAGGAAGGGAAACAGCAGAGCCCATTACCGTAGATGTGGTTCATGGAATTCAGAGTGTCCTAGGGGGACTGGTGACAGGTCTACGGATCAAAGATCATTTGAGTTACGTCGATCGTTGAGAGAACACACCACACTCACAGACAGACTCCGAAATGACGGAAAAGCAAATTCTTAGTGACTGTCATAAAAAATCCCCTCTTCCACCATTCACAGCCTGACCACTGACCTAGTCATTCCCTGTATTTCTAGCGCGTCTCTAATCCATCCCAGAATGGGGGAGAACCCTCCCAGAGCGTTGTGTGAGAAAAAAACCGTCCCAGAGAACGACCGCGGACTAATTTGTACAAGAGTCTCGCTCAAATATTTTCCCTTTTATTTTTTTTTTATCCTGAAATCGCAAAGTAAAATGGTTGCTGAATTAAAGATTAGCATGTAAGACTGAAATAGGACGACATTCTTATATTAGTTAAAATTCTTTTGGTTGCAAGGAATAGAAATCCATCTTAAGCTAGTTAAGCCAAAAAAGAATTTTATTATAAGGCTCCTTGGATTCAATGGAATCCGAAAGAGCGATCCGGGAGGCCTTGGGAGCGGCTAGAGCTCCGCGTGTAGAGGCTGTCAGGGTCTGCTCGCCTCTCCCTGCCTCCCATTCCCGTTCTGCTGATTGGCATTTCCCATTCCTCAGTCCACATGGTGGGACGGGCTGCCAACTGCTTCTGCATTTCCACGTCTTCATCTTCAGACTCCCTTTGTCATTTACAGTCCCCGAATCCCGGGGGAGGATTCTGGTTGGCCTGCTCGGACCGGGCGCCCACCTCTCCACCAATAGGCTGTGCCAAGGCCAAGGCCCACGGTCCCTGCAGTGGGACCCCACCCTTACCGCATGGGAGAGGGGCAGGGGCGTGGTCCCCAGGTGGTGGGGATGAGGCTGGTGCTGTGCGGACGGAACAGTAGGGCCCCAATGCGTTTCTCTTCCAAAAACAAAGGAAACTATGAAAAAAATAGCGTTTATCTGGAAGCGAGAATAATATATTGTCCTTCGTGGTCCAACAGCAGTTATGAATCTCTAATCCGAGGCCAACTAGTTAAGTGGAATAACGTAGGTTTTCTGAAGTATAAACAATTAACTAGTTTTTCACTAGTTTTCACTTAACTAGTTTTAACTAGTTTCCAGCCTTTCATTTAACTTAGTGCATCTGATCTCCCCCAAATTCCCTACTGCTTTATAATCTCAGAGCACATTCATGTACTGTCTTGGGGAACCCTTACCTGGCTCATTCCGGAGAGCCCACAGAATTCAACGGCGGAACTTATCTTCCAACTCTCTGACGGTGATCAGACCATGGAGCACAGAGTATGGAGAAGACACTTGTTTTCTCCTGGTTTAGGACGTAGGAAGGACACCGTGTGCAGTAAGAGCGAGGCAGTCCCAGCAGGCAAGACGTGTGTGTTCTCTGTCTGGGGATAGAGGAGTCCGTGAGTCTAGAACAGGGAGGGACCGGGAAGGCCAGTGCCGGTTAATGCGAGTGAGGGCCTCCAACTGAGGACGTAGCTACCAGCAAGGCGGTACTAACCCTCCCAGGTGCCTTCAGGCACTCAGCTGGGAAATGGGCCTGCCTGGTGGAAAGAGAGACGGGCACCCATGCCATGGGCTGAGGGAAGGGACGCACTCAGTCCGTTTGGACGTACAGCTCATCACTCCCTAGCTGCTTACTGTCCCATTGCTAGAGACGCAAAATACTCAGTTTAAAGGAAGCTCCTGGTTAGTTAGCTCTTCAAGGCCAAGGTGAAGAAGCATGAAGCTCCTGGATTCAGTGTCTCCAACTGTCTAGAAAACAAATACAAGTATTCTAGGTATCGTGGATTTCACCATTGCTTCAGCCCCCCCAAATTATTGTGCTCTGCACTTGGGGGACTTGGGAGGCTGACAACAGATGTTGCCTCCTCTCCAGGCTTTGTTGACCTTCCCCCCATCCTGGGGGCCTTGAGAGAGGCAGCGAGGAAGCCAGGACAGGAGAGTCTCTGCTTCAAAGGCAGGAAGCCCACAGGTCGAGCCTTGGGCCAACATTTCCCCTCTATAGCAGAGATTCCACAACCTCCGCTCAGAAGGGCCTTGAGGACCAGACTGGCCAGATGGCCTGCCAGGACACTTGCAGTCACAGGTGATGGAAAATGGACTCAGACTAGCTGGAAAATACAAAGAAAGTGATTAAGTCATGTGTCGGAGAGTCTGGGGGTGGCCACGGCCTCAGCGGTGACTGGGCACAAGGATTCAGCTAAGGGTGTTAGATTCTGTCATTCTGTCCTTCCCTGCCCATCTCCTATCTTGGGTTCACTTCGGTCTTTACAGCCCAAGACGGGCTTTCCTCCCATGATGGGGGAACGGGGCCTGGACAAGGATGGTGCCAGCTGGCCCTGTCACAGGAAGTGACATCAGAGGGAAGAGGGTGGCTTTTCTGAACACCCGCCTTTAAAACCCCAAGGGAAGATTTCAGACTAACCTGGATGGTGTGCTTGTCCCCAGGCCACGGAATAGCTTCCTTACAGCCACTGTGAGTAGAAGCCTTGAGTCCAGCCACCCAGAGGAGGAAGTGGGGCTATAGGAAGTTTGCAGGGCCCTGAACCCGGAGTGGAAGATTTCACCAGGGAGCCAAGGGCAGGGAACGTTTTCTGTTCATGGGTTCCTGCCTGAGGAAGACAAATTTGATTTGGGTGTGGGATGGTAGGGAAAAAAATGAAATGGCAGAGGGCAAACGAATATTTACACTGTACACTCGGCCCTAGGGGTACAGGAAGGCCCAGCCTTCATAGAACTTACAAGTTAAGTTCTTTCTGAACTTTCTGAAGTTTGTGTCTTTCTGAAACAAACAGAAAATTTTAGCAAAGCATCGTAAGTGTTATGACAAGAGTATATAGTGAGTTCAAACCCATAGCCCGGGGGATCCAGGGAAGACTTTCCAGCAGAAGTGACGGGGGGTATGAGTTAGTCACACAGCAAGAGTGTGGGGAGTGCTCGGGGCAGAGGATCAGTATGTGCAAAGGCCCCAAGGAGAACCAAGCGTCTTTGTCAGGCCTGGTAGTTCCTCCCTCCACCAGTCCAGATGGCTGGCGCACTGTTGGGGGAAGGCGTATTCATTTTCTGGGGCCGCCATGACAGATTACCACACATTCAGTGTCTCAAAACAACAGAAATGTCCTCTCTCTCACAGTTCTGGACGCTGGAAGTCCAAAATCGGGATGTGAGCAGGGCCGCCCTAGGGGAGAAACTTTCCCAGCCTCTCGTGTATGTCCCAGGCTCTGGTAGCTCCAGGCCCCTCAGTGGCTGCACCCCCCCGTCCCTGCCTCTACCTCCATGTGGCCTTCTTCTGCAGGTTCCTGTCCTCACCTCTCCTGGGTCATGCAGGATGATCAGCTCATCTCAGGATCCTTAACTGAGTGCCACCTGCAAAGACCCTTTCTCCAAGTAAGGCCGCATTCCCAACGTCTGGGTACGAGGAACAAGACACACCTCTTGGGGGAGTCCCCATCCAGTATAGGACAGAGAGTGGAGTAATCACAGATGCTTCAGACTGAGCAGGAAGGCCAGATCCTAGGGAATCGGGGCCTCAGCCTAGAACTGGCCAGTGATGTCTCAGATCACATTCTAGTGGTCATTTTTGGGAAGCAGGGCTGTGGTCTGTCAGGGGGCCACTGCCATGGCTCAGGAGGGAGGGACAGGGGATGCTCCAAGGAGGCCGTTGAGCCATGCATGGAAAGAAGTGGATTGTGGATCTGCATAGGGAAGCAGGTGAGCAGGACTTGGGCGTGGTTGGGTGACAGGTGGCAGGACTCAGGCAGAGGGATCATCATGGGGAATGCATATCGTTATGTTAATGTGTATCCTGCATATTAATTTTTCCCCCAGGAGACAGCCTGGAAGAAGGACAGAATGCTGGCTTGGGATGGGTTAACCCTGGGTTCAAATCCCAGTGCTTTCACTTCCCAGCTTCTTGACCTTGACTGTTTCTCATTTTCTCTGGGCCTCTGTTTCCTCCTCAAGAAAATGAAGATACGATACTGACTTCCTCAGGCTCTAGGAAGAATGAAAAGACAGCTTGCAAAGGGTGCGTGGCCTGGAGCCCAGCCCCATGTGTGCACCCTAAACACCCTAGTTCCCCCTCCTTCCCTGGCTTGACCAGCCCCCTTTCCTGCCGGGGCTTCCCCCATCCCTCCCATCCCCGGGTTCAGCTGCCCCCACCTCCTACCTCGCTCTCATCTGCTTCCTGGGCAGCTGGCCCCTCACCTGCAGCCCTTCTCTCCCGGGACCTGCCCACAAATTCCCCTCTCCCCTGTGCTCGCCCTTTGACAAATGTTCTCTCCTCCGAAGCAGCACACACTGCAAATGCAGACAAGCTGTGAAATGGGCGTCTCAGGCCCGTGAAGCCCTTGTTTCATTCAGTTCCTGCTGCCGTTCATTTGCTCACTCACTTCTTCCTGCATTTGCAGAACCCCTCACTCAACACACACGCACGGTGGCCGGGCCTGGCGCAGACACGAAGCACCGCGGAACTCCTTCCACCTCCTGCAGTTTGCGGATTGCGTTGGGCCACGACATTCTCTCTGCTTCTGGGTTCTCCTGGTAGGCAGCCTCTGCAGGTAAAGTGAGGAGAAGCTTGAGTTAGATGCCCCAGGAGGCGGAAGGTGTCACCTTAGAAAACCCATCACCCCATCCTACCTCTCAGGCACATTTCCAATCTCATCAGCCACATTGTCGCCAACCCCTCTCCTGCCATGTCCCTCCATTCCCACTCCTGGCTCTTCATCTGCTTAGCCAAGAGGGAAGGGCCAGCCTGTTTTTATTTAGAGCCATCTTTCAGGAGCAAGAATGCAAAAACCTGTGTGGTTTTCCGGGACTGGCCTTGCACAAAGTGGAGAGGATCTACCATACTCTGCCCCACTGGGGGTTTGGCTTGCTCTTTTGGGCAGTGGGGAGGCCTCTGCTTTCGCCCTTCAGGCTTCCAGGAGCCTCATGGTGCTCAGGGAACGTGTGTGCAAGTAAATGCATCCTGATGGGATTTGCACAAGTTGGGAGCCTTCTCCATTAAGGGATGTTCTCAAAGACGTGCAGCAGAGGTTCTGAGACACTGATTCAACCCACCATCTCAGACATGCTGTCATGAGGACAGGGAAGATGGTGTGAACTCCGGGAATGCAGAAACTTCAGGAAGAACAGTCATTCCATGAATTGATGCATTCATTTATTCCATTAGCATCGTTCAAGGGCCTGTGAGGCTTACCAGGAAGAATAAGAAACTTTCTCTCTCCTGCAGGACCTCAGAGAGTCTAGAGAGAAGGAGGCAAGTACACATGTCCATGTGTCTTGCTTTAAGACTATCCTTAGAGCACTGATGTGCACCTGGCATCTTATATTAAACACACTCTGGGTCCACTCGATGTATAAATTCCTGCTAATCTCTCGACAATGTTTCGAGGAAGGTATAAACACCCATTTCACAGAGGAGGAAAAGGAAGTGAGTAACTTCTCCAGGAACCAGGCTTTCCAACCCAGTTCTGCTGACCCCAACTATTAAACCTGCTTGTCTAAATTTAAATTAAAGAAAAAGAAACAGATGAAAGGGAATTTGGCACATTAGAGAAGTATTCTTCCTTTTGCAAAAGAATTCAGTTCTTGTAATCCTTTAAATTCTGAGTGACTCTAGAACCCTTTCAATAGAGTTTTCACTCACCTGACTTTCCTCCACAATTTCAGGAACAGTTTCATCAGGCAGCACGAGGCTCTGCTGGTAGAGGTGTCTGTTGCTGTATCTAGAATAGTACGCAGCCACAGCAGCTTTGGTGTTCTAAAAGTTGATTTGAGAAGGCCCCGAAAAGGAAGTTCGGGCCAGAAGGGAATCTAGATTCTCTGAGCCAAATCTCTCATTATCAATCATGGGAATTGAGACCAGAGAGGTTAAGTGACTGGCCTAAGGCCACACAGCAAGTTTGTGGTGGGGAGATGAAACTCGGTTTTGCCCAGCACTCCTCAGCACAGTGAGGGAGGTGGCTCTGCCCACAGGTCCTGTGGCCCACAGCCAACTCAATGTACCCTTTGCCAGGAGCCAAACATTCCTGGTGCCATGTGGGCAAACGCACAGACCGATGAGCAGCCTCACCCCGTTCAGCCCCCCTGCTGTGCATTAAGGGATCAGTTTTCATTTAATTGAAATTCGATGTACTCTGAACTGAGGTAGCCTTGCTCTGGCTTTCTGAAGAAAGAATGCAGCCTTGGCCCAAGAGTTTGAGTTTCACATAGTGGGTTCCAATACCTGAGGGAGACTGCCCTAGTACTTCCTAGAGTCTTTCTGAACATAAAGGTCTGTGCGTTTGCCTTCTTCTTGGCTCTTCCTTTCTCAGCCAGGGCTCACATCTCAGACTGCAAGGAGGTAAGGCTGGGGGAGAGGAGGCCCGTGGAGAACAGCTGTCTTCCCTTTAGCCCTTGGACTGTTAGCGGGGCCGAAGGCTCTGGAAGTGCTTGCTCAGGTTCCCCACATGCACCACCCATGGGCAGGGCCCCGGACACCGGCAGACAGGATCCTGGGAGGGAAGCCCTGGAGCGTGAAGGTTAGTGAAGGACATACATCAGCCCACAGTCCTGCCAGGCTGGCCACCTTCTCCCTGCCTGCGGAGTCCTTCCTGCTCTCTGACTCTGGAACTTCCCACCACCCTTCAGGCCCTGCCTTCTCCCTGGCTCTGCATGACCATGGTGTGCATATGCTGGGTCTGTCCTGTGTCCATGCTCACATGTTGCCTCTGCCAGCCCCACTCCTGCCTGCACGGCTGAGACCCCACTCTGAGTCACACCCTTGACCTTGGATTTCCAAATCGGCCTCATGCAATAGATGTTTTCCCATCGTGACGGATGAGGAAACAGCATTAGCAGAAGGTGAGGGACTGGTCCAAGGTCACCCGTGGAGTGAAGTGCAAAGGCAGGCCCAGCTCCTCTGGTCCCTCACACCTGCTACAGGGCTGCTGCTGGTGCTGGGGTGAGACAGGGTCTCTGACCTTCGACCGGCACTGTATTTGAGGACAGGAGCTGTTTTCATTTCTGATGTACACATTTCTGTTTCTGAATCTTCTTCAAGCCCGTATCACTTGTGTCTTTGAAAAGCACATTAATGACCGGAGCTCACTGAGCATCAGACCTGTGTTATCTCATTTATTAACCATGCGTGAGGAGTCCTGGCTGTCTAGAGGAGGAACCCAAGCTGGAGAAATGTGAAATAACCAGCAGAGTCAAATAGTCAAGAGCCCCAGAGCCAGGCTCAGGCCTGGGGAGGCCAGACGGAGCTTTCCAAGTGGAGAAGAAGCTTTGTCTTCAGAAGAAAAGGAGCAATCGCTTCAGGAGAAATGTCCAGAATAGGCAAATCCACAGAGATGGAAGCAGACAAGTGGTTGTCAAGGTCTGGGGTAGATGGAGACAGGCTTTCCTTCTGTGTGATGACACATTCTAGAACAAGACAGTGGCGGAGTTTGTACAACACTGTGAATGTATTAACTGTCTCTGATGGTAGCTTTTATATTTGCATTTTATCACAATTTTAAAGATTAAAAAAAAATCAAGGAAGGGAAAAGCTGCTACTGACCATTTCCAGATTCAGTTATGCTCTGGAAACTCTTTTCAAGAAGGAATACAGTTTCTTCAAAAAATGATAAAAGAATACTAAGAAGAGTCCCATGGAGGTGAGGAACCCAGAACACTTGAAACAGGAATCAGATGGCTGTTAGAATTATTTCCTTTGCCAAAGGTGTCTGCAGGTTCATCCAACACTCATCAAAATCCTGGGCATCATGGCCTTTGTCATACCCATTTCAGGTATGGGAAAGCTGAGGTGTAGAGAGGTTCAGTGTCCTGCCCCAGATCATGATGCTGGTTAGGGGCCAAGCTGGGCTCTGTTTCCAGGTGCTCTGACCTCCAGGTCCACAATGGGAACTGCAATCATCTCAGATCTGTGTTCAGTCTTATTACCTTATGAGTGCAACACGGTGCAGTTGAACTCAGTGAAAGCATTCCTGTCTTTACCTTTCCAGATCAGTAACAGCTTGTCCAACAGGGAAGCGTGCTTCAGAGAGAGCAGCCTTAGGGAAGCTGCTGAACATGGGGTCCCTGGCCAGCCTGGGCCAGGTCATGAAAAATTGTGTTGAAATAAAACTTGTGCCCTAAAGGTTGTATTTGGGGGGTGATGGGGGAGAAGGTGTGAGCTCCTGGCCAGCTGCACCCAGTGGAGAGCCTGCAGACCTCCCCACCGGTCCCATCGCTGGCAGGCATGGTGGCCGCCCCTCAGCCAGTGGCTTTGGTGGCCCATGCTCTGGTGGCCGCAGCCACAGTCCAGGAACAGTGAGCTGGGAGACAGTTGCACCGAGGCGGCATGAGAAAGCATTTAAAGATTGAAAAACAAAATAAAAAGCCAAACCCACAATCCTCTGCAGCAGATATTAGTGTAGTTCTAGAGGGGAATGAGTTAGGCTATCTCTCTGAGAAGACATCCCTGTACAAACCACAGTGGATTTCAACCTTCAGGTTCTGATTCACTGAATAGCCACAGTGATTCCAGTTATAGCCCAACGCCATTCAAGAATCTGCTCTCCGCACAAGGGTTTGGGGCAGAAGCGCCAAGTCTCAGATCCTGGACCCCTGGAGGACAGAGAGCCTCAGATCTTGGACCTTTGGAGGACAGAACACATCCTGCTTTCTCTGCCCAGTGCCAGGCTTGGTTGTCTCCAGCTCAGACCTTTGCAAGAGCCCGCTAACTGGGTTTCCTGCTCAGACTTGTCCGTCAGGAGCGAGCCACCAACCATGTACCCCAGAGTGAACTTTCCAGAACCAAGTGGGGGGTCGTGGTCTCACTCCCCTCACAGAATAACATGTAGATTCGAGAGAGACTAGAGATATTGAGTGAGGAGGTCTGGGCAATTATCTGAGGTATCACAGGTTTCTGGCTTGGCCAGCTGTGTGGACGATGGTCCATTTCCTGGGCGGAGGACCAGCCAGGGTTGGGACTGGGTGGGTGGGGTGGGGTTGTCTGACAATGGGCTCCGCTTCGGACACAATGACATCTGTGCATATGACACACACAAGGAGAAACACTCACCATGATGGAGAGAAGGCAGAGGGCCCATGCCAGGACCTTTGGAACACCAGTGTTTAAGGACGGCCGTGGGAAGGGGGTCTGTAGGGAGACAGAGGGAGGAGGCCCGGCTAGAGGCAAAGCCAGGGAAGTCCTCAAAGCCAGGATGCCAAGGCATGTGAGGAGGGAAGAGCGACTGCCACTTTGGCAAGGGGCCTTCCCACGGGGTTGGCGCTGGTAGGGAGAAGCCGGACTGCAGTGGTGGTTCTCAGACAGGAAGTGCAGGACCACTTCTGTCAGGAACTTCAGCCAAGAAAAAGAAAGGACTGGGTCTGGAGAGGAAAAATCTTCAAAAGAGGTTTTCTTTCTTCCCAGCCACCCTTCTCTCCCAGCCACCCGCCCCCTCAAGAGGGGACCCTGACCATGTCACATGGGAAAGAGGCCAATGGAGCAGCCTCAGGGAAGGACCCAGAAGGGGCAAAGAATGATCCGCAGGAAAGGTGGGGCTGGGAAGGGGATCAGAGTCTAGGGGGAGGGGTCCCACTATCACCGCTGCCAAGAGGAGGACAGGAAGGGACAGGGGCAGATTAGCCTGGGGTTTGGGGCCAGGAGTTGGGGAAGTCATCTCATCCCTTCTAGCCTTGCCTCCAAGTGGCCTTGTACAAAAAGGGCCGCCTCTACTCGTTTTCCTGCGTGCCTGGCTTTTCTCCATGTCACCGCATCTGGTTTCCCTGTGCCCTTCATTCTACCTCTCAGTGCAGACAGTTGTCGGGATTTCACGGGACCCAAAGCACGCACAACACGGGACAGCTTTGTTAACAAAAAGAAGGCTCACATCCATTCCTTTGGCAAATTCTGCAAAAACACATGGAAAGGTGAACACATTTCTCGGCTCCTCCTGGACATGGAAGCTCGAAGCTTCAGAAATCCTCCTCGACTCACACGTTAAAATCCCGAGCAATCATCCGACCTGGGCGGCAGCCGACTACAAAGCAGCCAAAACAAAGAAGCCCCCAAAGGAACAAAAAACTTCTTCCAGGAAGCCCTTCAGAACGGAGGGAGGGAAGTAGAGCCTCAGTATCATCATCTGTAAAATGGGGTTAAGATCATCTACTTCTTTGCTGGCGGATTCAATCAGGTAATATATGGGGCAGTATCTGGAGAGTTCCTTTCCCATAATTGGCACTTCCTAAACGATTGCTAAGGAAAGAAAATGCTTTCTTTCTCACTCAGCTTTCTGACCTGCGTGTTACTTATCTGCATGCTCACCTTCTCCTTCCCAGTGGACCCCACACACGTTGCATGCATCTTGCTATTTTAAAGCCTAGACCCGTGCGTCCTGTAAATGGTGGGCGATGTATGGACCAGATGAATGGATCAGTAGATGGACTGTGCACGAACCACTTTTTTGGGAAGGGCGTTAAGAGACTTGCTTAGAACTCCACCTGAACGAGTCTGTCTCGGGCAATCACGGCTTCTCAGTGCCCACACCGGCGATCGGGAAGAAGAGGAAGGGGTCATGGCCAGCAGCCCTCATTCAGCGGAGGAAGCAGAACGTGGGAAAGTCAGAGCCTTACTTCAGCCAACTTCCAGGGTTTTGTTGTTGGCAGAATTAGGCATCTTTAAGACAGGATGGTGAGCACTGCAGCTTGGACTAAACATGGCAAAGCCCCCCCCATCCCACCCCCCCCAAACGAGGCAGGAGCTGTCAGACACAATTCACAAGTCTAATGAATATGTAGTATAATATGGATGAATTTCTTACTTTATTCATCTTGAATATATTGCTGCTTCGGGAAATCTCATTTCCCAGAGCTACCTGTATGGGGAGAAAGTGCTTTATGGTTTACTTTTCAAAGGACTTCTGTGAAGGTTAAATGAAAAAAAAAAAAAATGAAAGGGTTTGAGAAATTGTAAATACTTCCCAAATATATTTTATTATTGCAATTAGCATGCCTCCCTGGCCTGATCTCTCTTCCTCCCCTCTTGGGGTTTCCTCTTGTCCTTCCCCTCTCTTCCTGCAGACTCTGTGTCCCATGAATTTCTTTGAAGTATCATCATTTCCCAAGTTCGTCCACGTGGTCAGGGGAGCCTGCCCACACAAGTCTCTGCCTATCCCCATATTCCAAAGTCCTTGAGAATGGTCCCGGCACACCGTGGGATCTCTGCAAATGTTTGCTGCATGGATGATACTTTAAGATGATGGGAAAACAGTACTTGTATAATTTCTTCTGGGTCATTCAGTGGTAGAGCCTGGTAAGGAAGGCAAATTTAGTTCACAAGACACTGGTCCCCTTCTTATTCCTAGAAAAGGAAAGCCAAATATTTTTACAAATGTTGAAAAAAATATGTCCCCTTTCCTCTGGAAATGATAACATATCTATGCTGAGGTAAATTCTAAATCACCCTTAGTATCATACTGAAAGAGCAAGTTCTTTGCTATAGAAAAAGCCCCAATAAGATATCCAAAGATATGGGTTTAAAATACACACGATCTGGTCCAAAACCTTTGACTTCTGGGAGTCTCGGTTTCTTCTTGGGTAAAGTCAAGGTAGTCATCTTGTCCCTCCTTCCTGTGGGGACTGTTTTTGAGGTCAATAGAATAATCCATACATCTACACGAGTCTGATACCCTATGCTTCCTTCTCCCAGCACTGCCTCTTTTAGACAGGACCTTGGTAGATACAAAAGACATTTATCGATAAACAATGGTAAAGGGTCAGCAATGAAAGGGAAATAGTAGAAAAATGTGGAGCTACAGCTCTCCCTGGGGGCAGAGCGGTTGGTGGTTGTTACCAGATGGATTGTTCTAAGACTGGCAAATGAGACCCCTTGGTGGGAAGAATGAGGGCATAAAGCATAGGGGAGATAATCCTGGGGTCTCCTCTCCTCCTTCCCTGCTCTCACAACACAAGGAGCCCATCCTCTCTGGTTCCCTCAGGACCTTGTGCTATGCTGGTCACATCCATATGCTACATCTCCCTCAAAACTAGGTCCCTCCCACTGAGCTCCTCAGTGTTTGCCATCTTGAAAATAGCCTCCCTCCACCTGATAACCCCTGGTAACCCCTGGCTCTCTTTCTTCCCTTTCACCGCCCAGCATTTTCATTCCTCCTCTCTTACTCACCGCTGCATTTCTTCCATTTCTCCACAGAATGAGCTCTGCCAAGAACCCCAGGGTCCATGTTTTTAAATCCAGCAAACTCCAGGCTTCATCGTATTTGTGATGACCCCTCCCTCCTCTGTGAGGTGCTGTTTTCTTGTGGGAGTGTTCACGGTATGATGCTCTGGGGGCTTTCCTCCTGCCTGTGGCTGTTCCTTCTCAGCCTCTGGTGTGGTTTGAATCATTCCCCCCACCCCCCCCCACCAAAAGATGCTTAAGTCATGACTCCCATTACCTAGGAATGGGACTCTAATCGGAAATAGGGTCTTTGTCCATGGAATCAAGTTAACACAGGGTCATTAAGGGTGGGCTGTAATCCAAAGACTCGTGGAAATTTGGACACAGGCACAGAGGCAAGGTGACCATGTAACAAGAGAGGAAGAGAAGGGCATGACTCATCCACAAAATAAGGGGGTCCACGGGTTGCTACAAGTCACCAGTACCAGGAAGAAGCAAGGAAGGATGCTCCCCAAGAGCGTTCAGAGAAAGCATGACCCTCTGACACCTTGACTTTGGACTCTGGTCTCCAGAACCGTGAAGTAACAAATTTCTGTTGTTTTAAACCATCAGCTTTGGGGTACTTGGTTATGACAGCCCTAGAGACAAATACAGTCTCTTTTTAGGTTCATCCTACGTTAGATGTCAGTTTTCCTAAACACTTAGTTCTAGACTTCTCTTCATTTCTCTACATATCCTCCTCCCTAAGTGACCTCCTCCACATCCCCACGTCAGCCATGGCTTCTCTGCCTGTGAACCCCCATCTCAGCGCTCGATTCAGACCTGACTCCCACGGGGCAGCTTCGGCAGGAGCTGCCTGTCAGTGCCCGCCCACACCCCTGGCTCTCCTCACTACCAGTTCAGCTTCTTACTGGGAGCTGCTACTCTCTGCCTGAGCACTTCTGTGGGCTGCAGGAGGATGAGGGCAGGCCAGAACACCAGAGCCACCTGCCAGTGATGGCAGATGGTAGCTGGAGTGTCTTCAACCCAGTTTCCTCACCACCCAGGGACCTAGAGCATCTCCGAGAGACCCCAGCAGACTCAGCCTTACTGGCCAATGGGGTAACCTATTCACAAACTTGATCTGTATGGGCCTCTTTCTTGGTGACTACTCCCCTCTCACACTTCTTGAGGTCACCTCCCAAACACACCACTTACACTCGAATCCTCACCTCTGGGTTTGTTTCTGGAGGAATCTAGCCAAGACACAATATCTGCATTACAAGCCTGGGCCAGATTCTTCAAGTTTTCTTTCTAACAGCGTGATGCACCTTGGCTGTACAGCGGCTCTTGGAGTTTCTGTGTACATATTTCTTTTTGTGATTATTTGAATAGTGTGTGTTTTCTGTGCCAGAGCAGGGAGTCAGCAAGCAACAGCCCTCAGGTCAAACCAGAATGACTCTTCATTTCCATATCATCTATGGCTCCCTTTGGCTACTGGTTTCAGTGAAGACCTCATGGCATATAGAGCCAAAATATCTGCCACTTGACCCTTCACAGAAAAAGTTTATTGACCCCTGTGTTGGGCTCTAAGTTTGTATCAGTTAGCTTTGGCTGCATAAGAAATATCCCCAATCTTGTTCAAAACAAACACCATTTATTTAGCCACAAATCTATTAGCTGGCTAGGTAGGTTTCCAGTCTAGGGCCGGATCAGCTGACTTCAGCTGGGCTCCCTACTTTGCCTAGGGTCAGCTGGTGGGTCAGCAGGAGACAGTGATCATAGCAATGCTTTACCTGTACTTTAGACATTGGCAGCTGTTGGCCCAGGACACAGCAGCGACCGGACCTTTGCGTCCCTTGTCATGCAGCAGGCTTCCTGAGGCTTTGTCACATGGTGGCAGTGGCAGGGGTTCTAAGAGCAGCCAGGCGGGACAAGGAACAAACGTTTTTGAAGCCTCTGCTGGGAGAATGTTCGTTAATATCCCATTGGTTGAAGCAAGTCCCATGACCAAGTTCAAAGCAGGAAGGCACTCAAAGGTCATGGCTGGGGGTGTAGATACAGGGAGGGGAAGAGACTGTGGCTCCTTTTCACAATTCACCCTGAAGCTCTATGAGATCACAGGCCCCATCTGCATTTGCTTATTATTTGTTGATAGTGCCTGACATGCAGTATGTGTTGAGTAAAAATTTGTTAAATAAATGAAGAAACCTTAACTGTTTACCAACAGCTGTCTTTTATTGAGCCTCTGCTCTACAGTAGGTGATGTTGGAAATATTTCATGTGCATTAGCTAATGCTTACCTTATAAGGTAGACATTATCAGTGCCATTTCATAGACAAGAAAATTGAGGTTTAGAACTGGTAACTTGCCCTGCATTACCCAGGTAAGAAGAGAGGAATCAGACTCTGAAACAAATCTATTTAACTGCAAAACCACTGTTCTAGAATCCTCTTTTGATTATTGCTACTTTTTTTCTTTCTTACTAAAAGATTTTTTTTTTTTGGTTGAAAATTCCTTCCTTTTTTTAAAATTTTAAAGTTGGGAACAGGGTGTTCCTTGCTTCTCCTGGTCTCCCCTGCAGCACCTCCTTGGAGGTCCAAAGGTCCCATTAACACCTCACAACAGAACTCTCATTCTCGTGCCAGGTGGCACTTTCGCGTTAAAAAAGTAAGCTTGTGAGGCGATCAATAGCCCCACATCTGAAGTCCCTGCTCTTGATGGCTCAGCAAGGGGGAGGGCCAGTATTTCACCCCAGAAGGCAATAAATCCAGCCCCAAAGGTAACTGAGAGCTGCTGAGACAGCCTTATTTATCTTATCTGTCAGACCTTTCAGTCCCGACATGAGGGAATCCATGGATCAAAATCAGAATGGTCTCCAGTACACACAGTCTTCTAAATGACCATCATTATTCAGAAGTCAGCAATTAATCAAGCCCACCAACATGTATTTAACATTTACTCTATTCCAGGCATTATGCTATTTACGATTGGGGAACATAAGGAGCAAGAGTCCCCGTGGCCCAGATGCCCATCCAGACATGCTTATTTGACGGTGTATTGAGTGTACATGCCCACGAAGCACGGAGGAGGGACACTGAACTCAGTGCTGGTTTGGGGGGTGGTGGAAGGGAAGGACAGGAAATTCTGTACAACTTTCAGAATCCAAGTCAGGCTCAAACAAGGCTGAGCTTCCAAAACAGTATAACTGAGCTATCAAGCTCTTGGACCAAAGGGTCAGAGAGACTGGGTGAGTGTGTTGTTTCTGCCACCTGTTAGGTATGCAATTTTGTAAAAGATAACTTCTCTTAACTTTAATTTCTTCTTTTATAAACTGGGCTAAGAAGATCATCTCCCTTATACTCCCTTGCCAAGTGCTTAGTGCAGTTCCGGGCACACGGTAAATGTCCAAAAGCGATAGGTGTCATCAGTGTTTGAGTTAGTAGTTGTCCTGATAGTGGCCTTCTCAACCACTTGTGATTCCTTTGTTCACTCAACAAATATCTGCTAAGGGGCCTGCCATGACAGCCTCCGTGAGGGAGAAAAATGATGAGGTACACATCGTGCTCTCTAGAGCTTTCCGGTTCAGTGTAGAGAGCACACACGCAGAAACAGCCACCTTCTTGTCCGGATCCAGCAAGGCATCGAGGAAGTATGGGCCTGGAATTCTCCCGTGTGGAAGAAATGGTTTCTCCTTCACACCCCCAGCACTCTCTCTCCTGAACCATTCTGAATCTTTTCGATTTCAGATTTATCTGCCATTTTCCATTTGGAGTTTCTCAGTCTTGGTAGTTAGTACAACTGGTTTTGTACTGACCTCTGGCTTTCAGTTTTGGCTAGGGCTGATATTCTCCCTTTGGATCATGCGATGTTCTTTATGTGGATTACGTGGATTATTTGAGGGCCACTCCAGGCAAACATCTTACCTGACCTGGCTTAAGCAAAAGTTTGATCCAAGCTTAGTCCTTACAGGTTGGCCAGATTAAAGAGGATCTTAAGGGAGGAACGTGAAAGCGTTATGGAGAGCCTGAGGGAAAGTCAGCCTGGCCTAGACTTTGCTGCACATCAGCTTGGTGGGTGGGAAGCAGCCAACCCTTATGATGTGATCCTTGCAACTTCCTAACTGACCTCATGTGTCTGTGTATATTTATCCTTTGTTAACATTCATGCAGAGTCTTCAGATTCTTGACTGTGACTTGACATCTAAAACTCTGTCAGTTCACTTATTAATGTTAACAAACTGGTCTCTGCCATAGGACATTAGAAGCTCATTTTTCAATAAAGCTGTGTCTCCACAGATGCTTCATAAAATCAAAGAGGAAAATACTGGGTCCATCTAATTCATTATCACAGCCAAATCATGTTAAAAGGTTATTTGTGGAATAAGATTAAATTAGGGAATTATATTAGCAGCTCATTATTGATTATTTAATTATCAGCCTTTAAAAATTGTCTTCAGTTTTGAGATTTTTAGATCAGACTGAGATTTGTAACAGCGCTCTTTATTTCCGTTCACCCCGTGGTACCGTGTCTTGCAGTATCTTTGAATGAACGCTGGGCTCCCCTGGATTCATGTCCTGGATTCTTCATTCGGTGGCGACTTGGGGAAGGTCAGCTGTTCTCCCTCAGTCTTGAGGTCAGTCACTCATGAATGGGGAAGATGATACTAATTTTACGGAGCTAATACAAGGATTAAATGAAACCATACTTATGAAAGCACTATTTAACAGTAATAGCTGAAGTTATGAGTGCTTACTGTGTGTAAGCATGTGTAAGTTCCTAAAACAATGGTTGAGGGGTTTTTTTGAGCTATTTAATTTTTTTAAAAGATTTTATTTATTTGTTTATTTTGGGGGGATAGGGCAGGGGGAGGAGCAAAGGGAAAGGAACAAACAGACTCTGCACCAAACGCAGAGGCTCGATCCCATGACCCCTGAAATCATGACCTGAGCCGGAATCAAGAACCAGACACATAACCAACAGAACCACCCAGGTGCCCTCTGGACCTACTTAATTTTTATAAAACCCTCTGAAATAATTATCATTACTTCCATTTTACAGGTAGGGACACTGAGGCCCCAGAACCCTTAGTAATTTGATAGAAGTTCTCACACAGATTAGCAGTAAAGCAAGACTTTGAGTCCAGCTAATCAAGCTTCAGGGTCTACACATCAACCACTACTAAAATTCATGTCTAACCGCTAGGAAACCTGGCCTCTTAGTGGCTCCTAAATCAGAGTTCGGTATATAGTGGGGGCTCAATAAGCCAATTCCTGGCGTCCTCACAAGACTGTAACCTCTTTTTTTCCCCCTAAGATTTATTTATTTATTATTCATTATTATTATTATTTTCTAAAGAGAGAGAGAGTGAGCACATGTAAGCCAGGGGTGGGACAGAGGGAGAGGGAGAGAGAGACTCTCAAGCAGACTGCCTGCTGAGCCTAGAGCCCGACAGACTTGATCTCACGACCCTGAGATGAGGGCCTGACTGAAATCGAGAATCGGAGGGCTAACCAAGCCATCCAGATGCCCCTGTAACCTCTTAGGAAGATAGCACGGTGTCTTACTCACCTTTGCCTCTATCCTTCCCAGATGCTAGCACTGGAGTAATAGAAAGTCAGTGTGGTGCATGTGAAACTCAATATTGTATGTGTGTGCATGTGTGTGTGTGTGTGTAGTTGGAGGGACAAGATTGGGGGAGGAGGAGAGGGGCAAAAAAGACAAGATAAATACTTTCATAATTCCATAGGTAACTTGAAGCCTAAACATGTCACAGTCTCCACTCAAAGTCTTTTTGGGGGAAACATCCTCTCTGACACTTCCCAGCATAACATAGCCAGGCTACTCTCTGCCTAGACTACCCCAGGTCTGAGAAATCAAGTCTGGACATACTTTCTTGGAGAAATATTGGTAGGTAACAAAGAAACAAAGTTGGAACCATTGGTGCGTTAATATCTGAAATGTAATTCTGATGAAGTCATATCTAGATATCTGCCAATTTTCTATTGCTTCCAGCATCTTAAACACTAAGGGCCAAAACCTTCTAACCACCTCACTCACCGGACACCTCTGCTTCCCAGTCAGTGGGGCTCAAGATCCTCATCTTTGAATCCCCCTTCTTCTGGGGCATCCTCCCCCAGGTCAGTTTCCGGGGCCCTGATGTCAGCCTTCACCACGCCGTTCACAGGGCTCTGGCCTCCTGGCTCTTCCCAGCTGTCTACCGCCACCAAAGCCCTCTCACTGGCCTCTCGACCTGTTCTTGTCTTTCTCCAGCCACCATGCACTGCTGATCCTTCATCGTTTTAAGTACCTCATTGCCCTGCCCTTTTCAGCCATTCTTCTCTTCAGCTGGACCCTCCTCTTTCTCACTACCTTTCACCCCAAATAACCATCTTGCTATTTACGAGCCGAAGAGACATGTTGTCAAGCGGAGGTGAGGATCCTTTAATTTCTCTTCTCAAAAGACACATTGTCCAGCATTGTCTACTCACTAGCTGTCAGGACACAGCAATAGCTTCTTCATTACCAGTTACGCATGGATGCCGGTCTCCTTGGTGTGTTGTCCATCAGATCTAGAACATCACCTTTCTTGTGGATAGGACTGTCTCAGACTTACTTGTTTGCTTAGTTGGTCTGTGCCAATGATTTTGAAGGAAGCCGCTCTGGAGTACCCTGTCTAGCCATGGACATGCTTCCCCAGAAGGAAAGGCAGAGTGGAGAGCAGAGGGCCAGAGCAGGCAGCCAGGGGCCAAGAGCCGGAAGTATGGGGGCAAATGATGGGGGTGGGGCGGGAATTGTGTCCTGGGGCCCTCTGCTCACTTCTTTTGACGCCTTCCGATACATATTATTCCTCAAATGCCATGCATGAAGGGACTACTTTGATTTCTTTTTCTCCCCAGGAGGCTCATGACGGATCTGACCGGAAGGTTTTGGACTCAGACAATAGAAAATGCATGTTTCTCAGATTTGGAGACAGGCTCATTTGTGATAGAATGGACATTAACGTCATCCAGTTGAAAACTGGACAAATTATTTCACACTCTCCTGCATCCCGGGATCCAGTATTCCTACCTGAATTAAACAGGTGATAAGTAAGTTACCGATTCTAGAAATTATTCACACTTCCCTTTATTCCAGCTAATCTCTTGTACGTGGGTCACTTGCGAAGCCATTCTTCTCTTCAGCTGGACCCTCCTCTTTCTCACTACCTTTCACCCCAAATAACCATCTTGCTATTTACGAGCCAAAGAGACATGACTTAACAATCTTGGGGCGCCTGGGTGGCTCAGTCGGTTAAGCATCTGATTCTTTGATTCTGGCTCAGGTCATGATCTCAGGGTCCTGGGATCGAGCCCCACATCGGGCTCTTTGCTCAGTGGGGAGCCTGCTTCTCCCTCTGCCTGCCACTCCCCCTGCCTGTGCTCTCTCCCTCTCTCTCTCTGATAAATAAATGAATTAATTAAATCTTTAAAAAATTTATAAGACAGCATTGGGGCAAACCAAAGTATTGGAACCAGCTACATAATTGTCAGGGCCCAGGCCCAGGCCCAGGTGAAAATGCAGGGTCCCTTGTTCGAAGACAGCAAGAGCAGAGCATCAAGGACAGTGTGGGCCTTCGTGAGCACAGGCCCTCTGGCCTGCATGGTCCTGGATGAGTACAGCCTGGGGAGTGGGGCCGACCCTGTGTCGGGAGAGGTTTTCGGTGGGAGCATGTGTTGACGACCCCAACTGCGTGCAAGGTCACGGGGCGAACCCTTGATGTGCACCCTGTCCCTTAATATCATCTCAACCCTGTGAAGGACAAGCCGTTATCCAGTTGAGGGAAGGGAGTCTTGGGGAGGCTGGATTGTGTGGCCCGTGATGCACACCGGCCTGAGGAAGGTTCTGAACTGGACTGTCCAATCCCAAAACGGCGCACAGTTTTGACCAGGGGGCAGCTGTCTACACACCAGGAAGCACACGGCATCCTATTTTCACAGAGCTGGCTTTGGCAGTCTCACAGCCTGTGGGAGAGGGAGGCAGACATGGGTCACAGAGGGGACGGCCTGAGCCTGAGGGGTGCCTCTGGTCTTCGCTCACGCCTCAGCCCTAATGGCTCCCGCCAAGGAGAGGCTGCCGTGAATTCGAGGCACAGACCGGGGCCTTGCCCTTATACGACCCCGTAGAGCGCTTTCCCTTTCACTTTTGGTATCTAGTACCTTCTTAAACGAATTTGCAAATTCCTTGACTCAAATTTCACGGCCCCGAAAAGGGTAAGCCAGGGTGAGTGACTAGTCCAAGGGCATGCTGACCTGGATCGTCCACCCACCGCAACCCCCGCGCCCCCCCACCCCTCCGTCTTCACCCAAGACTGTTCCGGGGACCCACAGTTGAAAACTTAGCTGTGTAGAAACTCAGGAACTCTCCGTGTGCCCCCCACCTAGAGCCTCTCGCTGATAGGGTTTGTGCGTTCCATTTTGTTTGGCAAATGCCCTCTCCTTTTGATTTCGGTTCCTGAGTCGTGGGGCAGGAGCGCGGGGGGTTCAGTGGGATAATTAATACTCTGATAAGCACAGGAATCTACCGGCAGTTCGGGTCAAAAATCTGGACTGCTCAGCGGTGGGGGGATTTTCTAGCGCCTCCGAAGAACAGGGCAATTAAGCATCGTTGCTGGAGGGGGCGTCCCCTTGGTGGGGGAAACGGGGAGCAGAGCAGTGTGCAAAGACTCAGACACCAACTGGCATCTTCCCCCAGCCCTGGAAGGCTCTTTGGATGAGCTTTTCCTAGCTTCTCTGCAGCCTTGGCACCTGTCACCTCCCTGTCGCTCGGCCCAGCGGGTCCCCCTGGCCTCCCGGGCTCTCTGTCCCACGGTACAGGTCAGGGGACCAGGCTGCCCCTTCTCCTTCCAACAGCCCCGGGAAGGAGGAGGGCAAGGTTGTTTCTATTGTGTGCTGAGCCGGGCCTCCAGGGGAAGGAGGGAATAGAAAGAGACGTTGGCTCTGTTTTCCCGAATTAATGGGTAGTGTCTGCTGAGGCCATTTGCACTGTAAACGTAATGAAACAACAACAACAAAAAAGCAGGGAGGATGCACCCCCCCACACGAATGGTCAAAAAACATTCTGACGGTGGGTGTAAGTGTGTGGCCCCACTGTAAAGACGACCTACCCAAGACAGTACCTATGCAAGTCGCTTTTTCTCAGGGACACAGGCACGCGCATACGTTTCGGGAGGAACGCACACTTTGCTGCCCCCGAGCCGAATCACACGTTTGCGTCGCAAGCCATACGTTTCATATGTCACCCAGGGGTCCGAATTTCAACAGTAAGACACTGGAAATTTGTGAAAATTATCCAAAGGGGTGGGTAGAAATGCAGCCACTTTATTCTGTTAAGTAAGGAGTAATTCTGTGGTAGCTAAGCATCCTTCTGTCTCATCAAGAAATTTTGTGGTAGACTCATTCTATGGAAAGTTTTGTCTACAGTTTTCCATCTGTTGTGATAATCGTTATTAATCAAGCTGCTGTCATGCCGTCTTGGGCTGTGATTTTTGTCAACTCCTCACTGCTAAGTCGGGTCCATCCTGGGGGAGGAAGATGTACCTGAAGGGCTCAGAGGGTTCGCGGTGCCCCACACCACATGAGAAGTTTCTGGGCTGTTCAATACCTTTTTCTAAAAGAAACCTAAGCTGGAGTCTTACTTACATGAAGTTTATCCACGTCTCTGATTCTGCCAGAAAACTCCCTGGTGGTTGCCTACCCCCGAGCCTGGGTTTCCTGGCCCCTGGAGTCCACACGGACTAACCCCCATTTCCCAGGTGGCCGTGTTCGGTGGCCAGAGGGGAGTCCTGGGTCCTTGGAAAACCAGCTTTTCTGCAGCTGCCCCGGAGGTGGTGGCCCACAAAAATTAGGCTGAGTGCTTTAGAGCCTGTTTGCTTGTTTATTTACTTGGTATTATCTGCAGAAAGCAACTTAGGCTCAACAGCGTTTTAAAATTAATTTGAGAATTGCATGCTCTGCTTGAGGTCACTGGCTACAAGTAGAGGTATTTAAAAAACTAGAAGAACCCCAGGATTGGGAGACGTAAGACAAAGCGGTAGTGGGTTTCCATGTTCCGGATCAGGATGATGGCAAAACATTTACAAGCAGAACTTTGCACTTAAAGACACTAGAATTCACCGTGTTGGACATATCAACAAAGCATCCTTCCTGTAATCCTCAGTGTATCAAATTCTCCCTCCTCTCCTGGTCTCCGCATCTACTCCACTTGAAAGGTGGACACAGAGGAGCCTTCCACTTTATAATAGCGGTAAATGATGTAGTAAACGTTCTGGGGCTAATGGATAGATTGTTTCTATCTCCTCACGCAGAGTAGAAAACATAATAATAGCAAAACAACCACCACTAAGATTTATTGCGTGCCAGACAGGGTGCTCAGCGATTTACACGAATCCTCTCATCTCTTCGCCAGGACAATCGGTGACGACATTACTGTGATTATCCCTGCTGTAGAGATGAGTTTTTAAAGCCACCTCCCCAAACTAGAACTAGTTACATAACTGGTCTACAACTAGCAAGCAGGGTGAACATCTAAACTCAGATTGGTATGATGCCAGAGACTGTATTCTTTTTTATTTTATTTTATTTTATCTATTTATTTGAGAGAGAGAGAATGAGAGAGAGCGAGCATGAGAGGGGGAAGGTCAGAGGGAGAAGCAGAGCCCCCCCGCTGCGCAGGGAGCCTGAAGTGGGACTTGATCCTGGGACTCTAGGATCATGACCTGAGCTGAAGGCGGTCGCTCAAACAACTGAGCCACCCAGGCACCCCAGAGCCTGTATTTTTTTTTTTTTTTAAGATTTTTATTTATTTATTTGACAGACAGAGATCACAAGTAGGCAGAGAGGCAGGCAGAGAGAGAGGGGGAAGCAGGCTCCCCGCTGAGCAGGAAGCCCGATATGGGGCTCCAGCCCAGGACCCTGAGATCATGACCCGAGCTGAAGGGTCATGATCTCAGGGGTCACCCAGGCGCCTGAAGGGGTCACCCAGGCGCCCCCAGAGCCTGTATTCTTAAACATCGTGCTCAACCGGAGAAAATGAGCTTTGAGCAGGAGCTGGGAATTGGGAGTTCACAAGAGTTCTTTCTTGAAGGGAAGAGTCAACTGTGCTCATTCATCTGTGCTTACCAGGACAGTTAAAGGTTAACAGGTTGGCCAGAAGTTCAAGTAACCAGAACACGCCATCGCCAAATAATTTAGATTAGTTAAGACTTAAATTTCTTTTGTTGCCTTTTCTGTTGTTCTTTGGCTTTGTGCTTTTGCATTTAGATATCTAGCTTACCCTTCCTATGGTGTTCCTAGTTGTACATAAAATTTCCTGACGTCCGTGTACTTCTCATTTTATCTTTGTGCCATCGTCCCCCTTTTTTTTTTTTCTGTGCTTAGAGGATGTTTTCTTTGTATATCTTGATTTCTCTTTTCCACGGTTTTTCTGAGCAAGCCAAGAAGCTCTCCTGAAAAAAGGCAGGTACGATTCTTAATACCTGACATCTCCGCCTTTGCTCTGCACTAGACTTACGTCAGTGTTTTAATTTTTTTCTCTCTTTGCATCCTCTCAGCCTTTATTTACTTTATTCCTTTTTTTTTTTTTTTTTGTTTCCCTCTCCTTTTCTGTACTAAGCACTAAACATGGCTCTTCTCACCGAGGAAAGCAACCCCTCCAGGAAAGAGGAGACTGGGCTTTTCAAGCTGCCAATTCAGCACGGCAGTGGAGGAGGCCATGGAGAAGCATACATTTAAAATTGCTGATCGGCATACAAAAACCTTGTAGGGTAGTTGAAAATTGTGGAATCCATGAATTTTCTGGGACTGCGTTCATTACTCACGAACTTTGGCAGGTGGAAGGCTGCTCACCTCTCCCGGAGGATGAGTGCTCGGGCTAATGGAATTCTTCTGTTTTCCTAGGGATCTGTTTTGTTATCTTTAGGCACTGAGTCAAGTGGCCTGTGCCAGTGGGGGTGGCAGCTGCCCCCGCTGCTACTGTCCTGGCACGGCTGTGACCCTTCCTCCTGTATCAGCATCAAGAGGATGCTGTCATCCTATAGTGCCCAGCGAAGCCCTCCACCCCATCTCCGAGAGCACCACGTTGTCTCCAGATCCTTCCCTTTTGCCATTAACTGTGGCATACCCAGCACGGGAAAGGCAGGTGGCGAGACCGTGAAGAGATGCCCTTCTACTTCCTCATGGTGATACTCTTCTCCTTGGGATTTCTCTTCCGCTGACTATAGTTTCAAATTCTAATGTGACTGTAACTAATTCCTGGCAGATGATGGATTTTTTTTAAGCACAATTAAATTAAAGCAGACTTTGCTTTTGGTAAACTATTTTTAGTAAAATGTATAGGATTAAAAAAAAAAAAAAGCCCAACCCAACACTAACAACATGCCCAGAACTAACAACATGCTCAATCTGGATGTGAAATCACGTTGTTCACTCAAAACCCTTAAAACATATTTTGTTATTGTCTAAGAACTGGACTGGCTTATTCGTCTAAAAGAAATTTAACCTTGTAGAACTAAGTACAAGTACATGGCAAGACATCTGAAAAATCTAATCTATATGCACTCAGTTGAAAGATTTTAAACCCCCCAAAATGTGAATATGCCTCCAGATATCCTATATTTTTTGCATACGATAGTGAAGAGGGGGTTGTTGTACAAAAGATGCTCTGATGTGGGATCCTAAGTACCCAGGCTCAGAAAATATCTGAGGACCCGTACAGTAAGCATCTTCCCTTCTTAAAGTCAATGTCAAGTCCCATAGACCAACTGTGCACCCATTACGTGACATATACAGAGTGGTAAGGAATTCCAGTGCCTAATTACATGCTTAGCAAAGAGGAAAAGGCAGAAGGTCCTTCATTAGAGGTCGGCTTTAAAATGGGCAGTGTTTAATTCGATGCGACCCCCAATTGGTTCATAATATAAATGGCCCTAAAGTTTCGCTTGCTTTTTGCTCTTTTCTACCGAAGAGAATTATGAGTGAGAAAATGCAGCCCACTGAGAAGCAAATCCTCGCTGCAAACCCAATGGTTGGAATTCCTGACTTGATTTATTGCCCTGATGTACTCCCTTCTCCCTGGCAGGAGCATTCTCGCCCCTGCCCAGGACCACAGAGCCACCTCCTCTGTGCGACTCCCTGGACCAGCCATCCATTATCCCTTCCACTTAACAGCTGTTTCCTGCTTGCACTCCATGCAACGTGAAGCTTTTAAAAATCTCCCTTCCTTCCTTCCCTTTCTTTTTTTCTTCCTTCCTTTCTTTCTTTTTTCTTCCCTCCCTCTTTCTTTCTTTCCTTCTTCCTTCCCTTCTTTCTTCTTTCCTTTATTTCTCTCTTTCTTCCCTCCCTCACTCCCTTCCTTCTAACGATGTCTATATAGCTTCCATGATTTCCCGTTGGGATCTAAGACTGTTCTTCCCTCCTCCCCATTACTGTACTTGACACCACAAAAACCAAGAGTCTGGTCATGACAGGTTTCCATGAATTGGACAGGTAGAGCTGAGCCACGGGGACAGGAATCTCATCAGCACTTCCCCGGGGGGCCAGCTCACTGCAGGGCCGGGGGTCACAAAGCCCGCCTGATCCCCTGTGCTGAGTACCCGAGATCCGCACAGATAGCGTCAGGCTCCAACTGGAAAACAGGCTGCTGTCTTCTTCTCCTTCCAGGCAATAACATAATGACGGATTCTTAAAAGGAAAGTGAACAGCAGAAAGGTTGGTGCCTTTGCTATATCCAGCAGACCGGACAGCCTACACAGAGACTCGTCAGGATGGGCAAACTGACAGAGCCCGAATGTAAAATTTTCCACATCAACAGTGAAGTTTCCCTTATAAATCAAAGCCGTTCCCAGGATCTGCTAGCTCGATCTGTATATTCATAAAGAGGCTTTTCGATTTTTTTTTTTTATTACTCCTTCCACAGTTTACCCAAAGAGTAAATAAGTGATGCTTGTCGTTTCCATCTTATTTCTGGCAAAATCAGGACACAGAGGAGTAAAATGACTTCTATCAGACGTGCCATAAGTCAGTGGGCAAATCTAAATTAGAACTCAATGTGCTCTGCGTTCTCCACTTTCATTTTGTTCATGGAGCCACACAACAATACTCAGTAGACTGGGAAACATGCAGTGTTACATTGTAAATTCTACAATCTCATAAATCTTGCACAAGTTCTTGAAACAACATCGACCACAGAGTCGTATTTTGAGGGGCTTGTCACCAGATCTTTCAGGTGAGATGTTTTCTGCATTTTCTTGTGGCCCATTTGTCATATTTTATGACCCAAAGTTATTAATTTGGTACTTTGGGAAGTAATTATTAATTTGTATTTGCCAAAAAAAAAAAAAAAGAAAGAAAAAAAACCCGACAACGAGAATCACAACAGAGGTTGTACGTATGGCTCTGGGATGGTAAACCTTTCGTCTCTGGATGGGACTTGTCAGAAATCAAATCCTAACACTGCCTCATTGACAAATACATTTTGTAGTTGTCTAAAGGTTTCAAGCAATACAGATCATCTGAGCCAATAAGCTGATTTGGTGAGAGCGGGATGCTAATGAGTCTTTGATCCGTGCAGAGGCCAGTGAGCTCTAGCGCGGTCTCAGCCTGCACCCCTCACTCTGCCAGCTGTCTCGCAAATGCTTGCCATTGGTCACAGGGGGGACCAGTCACGCTGGGAGCGGAGGTGGATCAGTGCAAATCCATCATCTCTCCAAACGCATCACTCAAGCGTCGGTCGTCCGCAAGACAGACCAGCGGCGTTCTCTTTCTGCACAGAGACGGGCACGTTGCAATAAAGACCCTTTCTTTAGCCCTATCAGTATCGGTTTTTAAGGGAGACTTGTTTTCCCCCTCCTTGTGCCGAAAATAAATGCAGACCGGTGTCTACCTCACGCCAGCGGCTCTTTAGAGATAGAGTGTCTGGTGGTTCTGAGGGTCTTGGGGGGGGGTAAGTTTCAAGTCCTCAGGAAAACTTGCCGGGTCTCAGAGACGGGCCGTTCGGGTGAGTGATGTCAGGCACGCGAGGGCAGCGTGAAGCAGCTGGGATCCACTGGGAGGGCTGGAACGACCCACAGCAGCTGGACAAACGCAGGAGGTCAGGCAATGTTTGTGGACACTGACTTCTCCTTGCGCGTCCCTGGATGGGAGGAGACATCAAAGCCCATCACCCGGGAATAACACACGGTGGATTTTCTGCATCTAACCCCCTCCCAAGGGGCTGACCCAGGATGGACAGGTCTGCTGTTGGCTCCATGCCCTTTGAGAACAGAGTCACATTCCTCCCGCACATGCTATTTCTGGAATAGGCTGTGGGATGCAGGGGGAAATAGCTCACGTTATCGTACCAGGAAGAGAAAATTTAAAGCAATCCCCCCTCCCCTTGCTATGCACTTTCTTTTTCTGATGAAAATGTCTTTTAATATGCAATGGATTTTTACTAAGCAAATAAAAAACCCAGGCCTTGAGGATAAGAGGTAACAATACAGATCCTCACTTGGGTTGGGCTAGCAAGGGTCTCCACGTGGGCCTCATCGTAACACCCATTTTCTGATTACTTTTAAGGTTTGGGTATATTAGAGGTGGTGGAAGATTCTGAGAAATTATTTCATTAACCAAAGCCCTTGTTTAAGAATACAAAAAAAAAAAAAAAAAAAGACAGGAAAACGTAGTCACGTAGTCCCTAAGGTTTAGGGGCTGGGATTATTATTGGCTTTTAACACTGTTAGAGTTGAAATGGATGGAAGGGACTAGGGAAAACACTCTGATGTGGCTAGAGAAGGCATGATACACGGTGGTTGGTGGTGGGGAGAATCATGGCAAAAGCTAATGAGAACTGTTTTGTATGGGCCAGGGTTCCAGTTTTGTACTCCAAGTGCTTGAACCCAAGACTGGGCAGTGCCATTTCTAGTCCGTTTTGTCTTCACGGGCAGGTTCCCAGTTTAAATGAGTTGGGCTCCCAAAGCTCCCCCAGAAGACTATTATGTGAAATTTGGAAGGTGGGTTTGTTGCCCTACTTCTTCCAAGATGAACCCCCAAACCGACTGCATGCCACCTGCCGCAATCAGAGTCACCCTGTGGGCTCCATGTTTCTCTAGAGCCCTTCCACCTTCTTAAACCAGACGCTCCTCCCACCTCAAGGTGGGCTGGCTTCCGTGGGCAGGGGTTTTGTCAGTTTTTTGGTTGCTTATTCTCAGCACCCAGATAAGTGCCCGGCCCAGAGTCATCACCCAATGAGCACTAGTTTCGTGAGTGTGACTGTGACCACCACCAGCTCACGCCTCCCCGTCTGTCTTCTCACCGGGGGGCCTGCGTCACCCACGCCCTTCACAGCACCACGGCAAGAGCCACAGACCGCTCCTTGAAAGGATGTGCCATGTTCCCATTCTCAGCCATGGCACCTGATCTTTGACATCGGGGTGTCCTATTAGCTATTCTCTACGATCCCAGAGCTCTTGACATCAACGATGGTGATGGAGACAAAACCCAGCCTCCTGCGTGCTACTGGGTGTTGGCTGCTGACTCCTCACCCCTGACATGGACGTGTGGGACCCCCTTCCAACCCCAAGCCTCCACCTGTGCCCCCGGGGAGGGTGGAATTCTGCCCTGTGGTTCTGGGGGGTTTCCTGCCTCTTACGATCCCTGGTGTCCCCTCCAGAGTGGTGTGGGGGAGGCGGTGGTCCTTCTCTGTGCACCTGTTCATGGTGCTCAGATTCTGAGGTCCTACTACCGAGTCCAGGGCATGTGATGGAGATGCTTCTGGGTGCCTGCTGGCCTGGGGCTGAGGCTTCTTTGCGGTTATGGGTGCTGTAGGGCTGGTCCCTACGCACAAGTGTGGCTGCTTTTAGCGGGACGGATTCTTCGAGGACTGGGGCAGAGGATGCTCTGGACGGCAGTGGGGCCATCCTCCTTCTCTACTATAGCCGGGAAGCAAAATTGTCCCCATGGGACCAGAGCACGACCGTCTCCCCCCAACCCCCAGAAGTCCCCCTGTGCCCCAGCTGACCCATCCTTGGAAAGAAAGTCCCCTCTCTACCCCGCCCCCGCTCTCCCTCCAGTGACCTTTCCCTGCCATCCAGGCAGCTCTCTAACTTTCGGGCATCACTCTGATTTCAAGTCTGTATCCCAGCCTTAAGCGAATACTGAAATGTAAATTTCGAAGATTTATTTTAAATTTCCTTTTCATATGTCAAGCAGGCTTCCCTTTATAAATCCTGAGATCACCTTTGAAATTTTAGACAAGGGCAGATGTCACTTAATGTGACTGGCAAGTGTTCCAAATGCCATTTGTTGCGTGTGGTCGTTGTTTTCCCTTTGGTTTCTTTTTTATTTTTTTTTCTTCCTTTTAAAAAATCACCATCACACTGTAAAACCAATTAAAACAAACTTTTCAAAGACTGTTATTTCCTGGCTGAGCTATTCCAACCTCTGACTTTTTCTGAAGCACGAGATAAGACTTTCTGATTAACTGGGGGTGGCATGTTTATTCAATCTGTTCGTTTTATACATTATGGATACTTGCTTTTTAATTTTTATGCCGTGTCAGTGGCATATACTTTCTGAAATTAATAAATACAATACATACCATCAATGTGCGAAATTTAAAAAAAAAACACACACACACAGATTTCCATAGTTTGACATACAAAAATGTACTCACACACTTTTGAAATCTACTGTCAAATCATTTCACATCTGTACCTAAAGCAAACAGACATAATGCTAACAGCTTGTTAGAATTCAGAAATGCCACCCGCTAATCAGCCCACCTGTGGCATTCTCGGTCCATCTTGCAAGCTCCAGAGCCTGCTGCCAAGAAACTTGACAAGAAAATGTATATTAAATTATTGAATAAGATTGGAAATATTGTACGGTGTGGACTAAAGAGAATGCACAATGTGTGGCCAGTGACATACTGTACCTTTTCGTTCTAATGTCTGTCTGGAGGTGACCTAGCTTCGTTTTCATTTGCCATAAATTATGAAGTCTCTGGGTGAAGCGTCGGCAGCAAGGTTTTCATTGTTTCTAGGGTCATGTTATGTGTCGCTGACATTGGCTAACACAGAAACCGAGGAAGAAAAAAAGCGGAGAACAAAATTTGAACCAAGTTTGACAGACACCACCCCATTCTCCCTACAATTCCATCATTCTGGGGTTCAGAGGAAAACAAAGAAGGAGATTTTCTGACATTGCTGATCCTGTTTTGGGAACCAGAGTAGTGATGGTGTTAACCAAATCCAATCTCTAAAAGCCCAAGGAAGCAATCTTTTGATCTTTCTTAGCGAAAAGTCAAATAAAAGGCACAAGTGACATAAAGCTCTGAAGATCCTACAACAAAGTGGGGCAGCGGCTCACGCAGTAAAGTCAGGGTGCCTTCTGCCCGCGCCTGGAAGCTCGCGAAACCTGGGGTCCGCGTGGCATTGCACAACACGATCGCATTTCTACCAATTATTAATTTCTATAGAATAGAAACTAACGTGTTCGCAGAAGTGTCTTTTCCGGGGGTCTGTGAGTAAGAAATGCGATTTTAGCATCTGTTCTTTTAAGGCTATTTGCTCTGGGAAGGCAGTGTGTTTTGCCATAAATCTAGGTCATTAATTTGTATCTGTTCTTTGTTTATTTAAGACACAGGACAAAAGGGCAGCTGCTGAAACATTTGGCTGTGCCGAGGGGTAGTGGGCTCAACATGCTGCAGTTCTCTGCACATGACCAGCTTGAGTTTGTATCCGCAGCTACAGGACAGGACTTTATGGAAACACTTTGCCAAGCCATGTGGTGTTCGGCTTCCCTTTGCATCAATACCCTTTTAATTACCTGATCCTGAGGGGGAGAAAGTTAAAGAAAAGTGTCAGTGCAAAAGACTCGTAACCCACTGAAAAATCAGACTTAAAAAAAAATCATCGTCATCACCGTGGTCCAATGTTTGGCAATTATTCTACAGAGTATCAGTGTGAACCCAGCAACTGGCCAGAACGCTAACACTCTGACCTATCCGACTTGATACGTATAAACTGTAGCACAGGAATATCCAGAAAATTGATTGTTAACAACATTGAATGTTCTGAAATTGGCCATTAAGGGCAGAATCCTTTGAAAGGCATTATTGTTAGTATGAAGCATTGCAGAGGTTTTATTTACTATCATAAACCTAATGGACTCAGTAAATTAGGTGTCTTTAAAAAGGTCATTTGTGGCTGCTTGAGATGGAATCCTAAGCACTTTAATTCAGATGGGTCGCAAAACATCCCAGGGTTTTTAAAGATGACCCACTCACTATAAGATCCTGCAAATGAACAACACGGGAGCATGGTTCCTTGGATTTGTGTACGGTGACAATGATAATAATAATGTCACAAGGACTTTGAGGATTGCTTGAAAGGCCCTAGTAGAAAATGACCAGTTTTCTATTCAGAACTACTCATTAGAAATAAAAGGGGGGAAAAAACTAAAATCTGTCGAGTGAGTTTTAAGTCCCAAAGATACATTTTGCCTAACATCATATTTCTTTTTTTTTTAAAGATTTTATTTATTTATCAGAGAGAGAGAGGGGGAGAGAGCGAGCACAGGCAGACAGAATGGCAGGCGGAGGCAGAGGGGGAAACAGGCTCCCCGCCAAGCAAGAAGCCCGATGTGGGACTCGATCCCAGGACGCTGGGATCATGACCTGAGCCGAAGGCAGCTGCTTAACCAACTGAGCCACCCAGGCGTCCCTAACATCATATTTCTTTTGGATGATATATAATGTCACCTTTGCATTTTGCCAAAAATCTAGAGGGTGTGGCCATTTTTTAAATCTCGGGAGTCTTAGCCGGGGATCTATAGGATGAGACCCGCATGGCCCAGGGGTCCCGACTGGCCACTGTGGTGTAGAGAATTTGTGGAACATGTAATGGAAATTTAATACTTAGGTGGGTGGAGATTAACATTTTTTTTTTTTTTCCTGTTGAATGTAGAAATGGTTTTGTTTTTTCAGACGTTCTCTTTTGAGGAAGTCCTCGCTGAAAATTTGGTTGGAACTAGGGACTGCTCTTTCAGTGCAAAATCCTACTTAAGGCCCTTGCCTGGAACACTCTGGAAATGGGAGGAACACACAAGCCTTTGTGTCTCAGGAGCTCTCCCTTCTCGGTAGCCGGCAGCGTCTGAGCAGGACCTGGACAGTCTGCATCAGAGACAAGGATGGAAGGCCTTAGCAAGAGTCTTAACATACATCCCGTCTTTGCTTTCGTCCCCAGAGTCGTCGTCTCGGAATAAACATGAACTTGGCCCAAGGAATGTGCTCTTTCCCACCAGAGCCCTGTTTTGCGGTCAGGGTGTGCAGAGAAAAATTTAAGAAGTGTCAAGCTTCATTCCTAGGACTTGCTGAAAAGACTCATTTCACAACATTGGTGAAAAGGGGAAAAACACAAAATCAATTTGAGATGAGACCTCAAAGGATTTGGGATACTCTGAGCCTGTTCAGAGAAGGAAACACACGAAGGAAGCTTCCTGGATATGCACAGGCCGGGATCTTGATATGATCCGCCTGCTGCTACCTTCCGTTAGCAAACCAGTGAACAGCTCCCAAACCAGCAGCTCTTGTGCACCTGCTACGGGGGAAGAAATACGTGATGTATTGTAATATCTCACACTTTCTGAAAAATAAATTAATTTTAAAAGATCTGATCTGGAACTTTGGTGCGTACCAAGTAGAACACCTAGACTTATTTTGTCAGTTTAGATTAATTGAAAGCTATCTTTTTGGTAAAGCAAAGGAAACTGACTTGTGATTACTCTGGGGAGAAGGGGGTGGGGATCTTCAGAATTCATCTTTCTGCAGGAAACTGTTCACCAGTTTGTCTTGCTGTTTGTCTCATGTGGCCACAAGGTTTTCAGTTCTATCCATTTCTTGGTGCTTTTCCTTTTGTTTGACCTCATCTGGACTCTTATTCTCCCTCTGTCCCCTACTCCCTGAGGGTTTAATGGATGAAACACACACACACACACACACACACACACACACGCACACTAAAATGCCTGCCCCCACCCCCCAGGAGAATCAAAAGGTATCTGCTTAGTCCTTTAATGGGCTCTCCATGAATATAAAGAAGCGCTCTTTTACAGATGTATAAAGACACTGTTATGGTGACAAGAGCTAGAATGATCTGAGCTTCTCTTTGGCTACATACAGCTCTTTCATTTCCTAGTCTTGTGCACTTTTCAATTCTTCTCCAACACCTCTTGGCTGCTAAGTTCCTCAACTTTCCCCCAGGTCTCTTTCTCCCAAACCCAGTTCAGATGCTCTCCATCTGATCATCTTCCCCAGGGTGGTTGTGGCCTTTGGGATGCAGTCTAGGTGTTAAACAGATGATTATTCATTGCCATCTCCAAGCATGAAAGCCGTCCTTTCCTTATAGAGGCTCTGCTCCCTAGAGAACCCTTTGGCAGTGTTTTTCTCAAAGTAGAATAAAAAAAAAAAAAAATGCATCACACTTAAAAAAAAAAAAAAACCAAAACGCATGGCATCTCTCAGGAGACTTCTGATGCAGGTTCTGTTTCTGTCAAGAGAAGATACATGTTGTTGTCGAAAAAGCTTTGAACTGGGACTCAGGAGACGTCCCTTCCGGGCTGGTTCTGCTAATTACTAACTGGGGATCTGGACAAGTTACCTACTTCTCTGAGGGTCTTAGGTCCCCAGGGTAAAACTAGAAAATGGGACCAGGGAGCATCTGAGGTCCTTCCAGCTCTCACACTTCTTGAGTCTAGGAAATGGGGTCCCAAGACATCCAAAAGAGACTGATGACTGAAATCCAAAACTAGGATTTGATGCTCAGTGGGTAGTAGGTAAACCAGGCTTCTATTCTTTTGGTATTTGACCTTCAAACCATGGAGATTTTGCACCCTTTGCCAAGCCTTCTACAGGAAGAACATCTAATAATCATTTTAAATATGATTTACCTCTGGAAATGGAATTTTTGAAAGTTTAAAACCAAAATTCTTCCTTTTTTGGGCAATGTCTGTAGAGAGAGATACCATAGATTTGAAAAATGGTCAACCTCCTAATTTTGTCTGCTTTATTGGTGAAGACTATAAGGCTTGTTTTGATAAATCACTTAAAAAAAGATTTTATTTATTTATTTGAGAGAGAGAGAGAGCGAGAGCACAAGCAGGGGGAGCAACAGACAGAGGGAGAAGCAGGCTCCCCATTGAGCAGGGAGCCCAACGTGAGGCTTGAACCCAGGAGCCCAAGAACATGACCTGAGCCAAAGGCTGACGCTTAACCAACAGAGCCACCCAGGTGTCCCAATAAATCACTTTTGAAACGAAAGATTTCCTTCGTGATCCTGTAGCTACAGTTAGATCAACATATAATCCTTCTTTCCTTCCTCCCTCCCTCCCTCTCTCATACTCTCTCTCTCCCTCCCTCCTTCCCTCCCTTCCTTCCTCATCTTTCTTTCTTTCTTATCTATCTGTTAATTATTAGCTTAAAAAAATATCATTTGATAGTTGATGCTTTGGAAAGGAAAAGTGTCATTTCACCAGTGTTTTGCCCGTCCCGAGCACAGCACACGCGAGCATAGCACGAAGCTCGCTCTGAGATGCAGGTGTAAGACAAGCTTTCTCCGCCCCAGAGGATGCCTGTGACTGTGTTCTTGAGGCTCTCCCCTCTTCCACGCGTGGTCCCACATTTTGCACTGGCTCCCGCAAACAGGACCCAGCTCAAAGTCAGGCTGCTTGCAGCAGCCAGTCTCACCTTCCCCCCGGACACCGTCTAATTGTGACCACACTCCCTCAGTTTCTCTTCTCTCTCATCTAACCCTTCCCTAAATGGGTTCAAGGACATGTAAGCATTTGGGGGGAAGCAGAACAGGCACTTGCAGAGTGCTGGGCGAGTCCGGAGAGCCCACCTGGGAGTATGGCTTGTCCTGGGTGGGCCAGCTGTGAAGTCACCTCCCCTCTGTTCTCCCAAAACTCTGCAAGGCACTAGGGTGTTTCTGGTGCTGATCGTGTTATTATAGTACCATTAGGGAGTGATTTAGAATCACTGGATGGGAACCAATATGAAGTCTCAACCTGGGTATCGTTCAGGTTTTTAGAAAGACTTTTAATTTCTTCATTTGAGGGAGAGAGAGAGAGCAAGAGCATAAATGGAGGAGGGGAGGTTTCAGAGACCGAGGGAGAAGCAGACTCCCTGCTGAGCAGGGTCCCCCCCTCCCCCGCCAACCCCGCCCCTGCCCAATGCAGGGCTCGATCCCAGGACCCCAAGCTCACGATCCAAGACGAAGGCAGATGCTTAACCGACTGAGCCACCCAGGCATCCCTCATTCAGTTTTGAACTTCCATATGAAAGTTAACTTTCTAGCTCATGGTAATTCTGTACATTAATTACTACCCAACATTTAAATCTATAGGCTTGATAACCAAGCTTATAAATTACTAGAGTGATGCCGAGTAGTACTTATCGAGGATTCAGGCTAAGCACAGGGAAACAAGTGCTTTATTTTCTGTCTTTTCTCAACAAACTTCTGCAGAAGGTGTTAGTCCCACCCTAGTAAGCAACTTGCCTAAGAGCATACAGCTAATAAGATCACGGTCAGAGTAGGAGCCAAGGGCTGACAGCTAAAACATGCTCACCATGAAAATATGTAGTTCAGATTTCTTAAAATCATTAACTATGGAGTATAGACTTTGAAGCAAATCATCTCTGGTGAGAGAGCACTAGAGCAGGACTTTGGACGGATTCCACTGAGGGCTGTAGGGCTGTCCATTCTAGTCCTTCTGGGCGTAATGGTCTCACACAAAGAATGGGACCATGCCATTCTTAAATGGAATCGATGGGTATTAGCTGAACTATGAAGAGTTTAGGTTGAATATGTAAGAGATTCTCTCGTAGTACAGAGTTGGGAGAACCGGGAATGTGACCTGAAGGAAAAGGACAGAATCTGTTCCCCTTTAGCATTTTGAACCATGGGATGGATTTTCTTTTGAGCAAAAGTGGACCAGATTAAGAACGATGGGTCCGGACCTCTTCCATGATAGGATTCTGTACTTATTCTACAATTCTAAATAGGATCCTGGCATTATGTTCGTTTAGTAACAAGTCATTTGAGATCATGGGAGCCAAATGTATGGAGGCTTCAATAAGAGAAGCCTGAGGGTCCAAATCGGATGTGATCACATTATCCTGAACTTGAAAGTGGCAGTTCAGACAAGAAACGGGTGACTGCCAAAGGTAGGGCATACATCAAGCAGAGTTTTATCCTGATTTGATATTCATTAATTAAATACAATCTGACCAGTCTCTTTCCTAGTCTGGAGGTACAAGAGTCAATCCTCTAAAGTCGCTGAAAAGAGAAAAAAAAATCCCCCCCTTCATTGGTGCTAAAGGTGAAGCCAATTTTTCAATCATTGATCAGCTCTTTATGGCCCTCCTTTATCCAGAGTGCTTCAGAAATAAAATAATAGCTTTTTGAAACAATGAAGGCTTTTAATTTTTACTTCTTGAAGGAATTAATCATTGATCAAAGAGCGCGGGTCCGCGGAAGGTGTTCGCCCTCTCACTGTACGGTAAATAATCTGGTTAGTGAACATTGTAGGTTTGGGTCTTTTGCGGGGAGGATGGGTTTCAGAGATCGTGTCCGAGATAAATCAATCAGCAAGTACTTTAATAAATTCTGGAACTTTGATCCATTAAACTGTTCTCTGGTTATTTCTTAAGGCTCTGACTGCTTACTGCTGCTGGGGGTTGAGGGGGCTGGAAGTTGCTTCTGAACCCATAGTTCTAGCTTTTTTAAACTGATTTACTGGAAAACATAATCATAGTCTTTTTTTCTTTCAATCATATAAAATATTATTCTCTCTGTGCCACTAAGCACGGTAGTCTGTTTTTTCTTTTTTTCCCAGAAGCAACAGCTATTTCCTAACACTCCCAATGCACTTCAATGTGCTATTTTAAGAAAAATATACATGAGTTATGGATTTGAACAAAATCCATATTTAATCCAGATTATGAATTCCATAGCAGTTTAAAAGAGTGTTTGCTTTTATCTCATTACTCAGCTCTCTGTTACGTCCGTTGGACTGTCTTCAGAGGTTCTGATTTGAAAGTACCTTTCCAATTGTTTTCTTTATTGATTTAATCTTGTAATTTGAGGTTTCAGACTGATTATCCAGCTTTTTAGACAGCAGTACAATTTTTTTTCTCTCTCTCTCTGTTTAACACATCGCAGGGAACTGAGTGTCAGGTTTCTGTCTCATATGTTCCATAATTCTGCGTTCTGGTGTGTGATGCCCGTGTAACTGGTATAATTTGAGACAAATAGCGATCTTTCCAAGTTTCATAAGATAAATGCTTATAATTTATAGCATTTATAGGAATTAGAAATGCAAATATTGAAATGCTTTAGAATAGCACATGGTTACAGTTTTCCCATTTCAGAGGGGTGGGAGAGGGAAGGTGACCTGCCCTCCGTACCAACGGCTGCTGGCATTCGAGATTGTCCGAGAATAAGTGGGATGAGTCCCTCAGAAGGAGGGTGGAGAAAGACAAAATGATGTCCATCCTGTCACACTGTCGGTGCTAGCTTAGAAGGACGGGCGTGACGCTCACGCGGCCGGATGGGCTTGCTGGTGGATCTGCTTGATATTGAAAATATAGCAACATTTAGGTGGATAGAAGCTTCCCTGTCAGTTGTTGAAGTCTCCACTGTTGATGCCAATCGTGTCGCCCAAATGTCTTAAAAATCTGTTTAAATAAAAATGTCAAACACTCAGAAGATTTCTAAAGCTGTGGGGGGCATTTGAGGCGATCTACATGGTCGGGGACAGTGACTTAATTATCTCTTTATTTCCCACAATGCCTAGCATGTTTTTTGGGGCTCAACAATTATGTATGTGACAACAGAACAAAGGAATGGATTTATACTAATCCATTCAGTATCCATTCTGGGGTATCCATACTGGTACTCCAACGCAGACGTCGCTGGTTTGCATCCCTGAGTAGTTCACTACTCAACATGGGTCTATGGTCGCTCACCTCAATGGCTCCAAAGTCCCCCCTGAGGTTGAGCTAATGCTTGAACGGTGGTGATCTCCACTCCTTGGTCTGGTCTGTACTTGGGGCTGTGGTCTGTTCCCTTTACCACATGGCAGTCATTCACATATGTTAAGGCAATTATCATGTCTTCCCTTAGATATCTCCAGAATATGCCTCAGTTCCTTGGACCATTGCGTCTAAGGAAGGCAGGGTAAAAAAAAAGACATTGCTAGGTGAGCACTCGATAAACTTGCATTCACGCCCCATCTTGGTTGTTAAGAATGATGTGACATTTGGTGGGCCCTTCATCTCTCTGGGCATTTATGGATTCATGTATAAAATGTCACATTAATAGTTTTCTGCTTACCTGATTGTATTGTCAAGGGCGTCAAACCTTCTGAAAATTAGAGGATGTTAGAGAAGAACACGATACTATTGTTACAACAAGACGTGGTCTCCAGCACTCTCCACCCCCCCATAATCTGGTGTACTTCCTCCAGCTGGATTTGTTGTTTGTCATTGTGTTCCTTAAAATGTAGTGACCGGAATGAAATGCAGTTTTCCATCCATGACTGGCCTGGTACGAAACACAATAAAGATGAAAGGAGGGGAAAGAAAAAAGTCAACTCACTTTATTTAAAGCTTACCATTGGTAAGAACCCTTCGTTCTGTATTTTAATCTTTATAACAAGTTTTGTGTTATGTGTACATAGGGAAGTCAAGAAAACCTTAGAAATTCTAAGTCACTTGCTCAAAGTCACCAGATCAACTTGACTCATGCTCCTTCCAAGACTCTGCCATGTTGCCCATGACTCTGTTGTCCCCACACTCCCCTTGGGCTGGAGCATAACAATATCTCATAGAACAAGATTGCTTGGGGTACCTGGATGGCTCAGTCAGTTGAGCGTCGGACTCTTGATTTCAGCTCAGGTCATGATCTCAGGCTTGGGAGATCAAGCCCACGCCGGGCTCCACACTCAGTGCGGAGTCTGCTTGAGATTCTATCCCTCTCCCCCTGCCCCACCCTGTGCTCTTCCTCTCAAAAAAATAAAATCTTAAAAAAAAAAAGAAAGATTGCAGCAGGCTAAGGGTTTCAGGTTTTCATTTTTATTTGGTTTCACATATATTTCTATACACCCTGTACTTCTGCAACAGATTTGGGAAAACCTAAATTCAGGCCTTTTTATAGATTCATCCTATGCTTATGTTCACAACGTCTCTGTTTAAGAATTCACTCTGGATTTGTTTTGGGGATAAATGTCAGGCTTCCCAATTTTCAGCTTTTCCACTTCTTGTTATCCCTGATTTTGAAAGTGGAGACATCTGTCAATCTATCTTCTCTCCTCCTATTCTCCTTTCTCCCTCCTTCCCTCTGTTGCTTCCGGTCTAAGTGATTTAACACATATAAAGCACTCAGAGGGTGCTTGTCACATACAACGTGCTCAAAAATGGGAGCTATTATTACTCACTTAGCAAGTAGTGATGGAGCATTTCCTATGGACCGAGGACTGTGCCAGGTGCTGGGTATCCACTGGGAATGAAAAAGGAAATAATCCCAGTCCTACGGAGCTCACAGGCCAGTGGGGGCATGGACAAATCCTTAGGGTAGTCAGGGACTTCCCTTTGAAGAAGTGACATGGACGCCACCACCTGGAGAATGAGAAATCGGGCAATGCCAGAAGCTTCCTGGCAACAGAATCCTGAGCCCACACGGGCCACTGCTTCTAGACCCTGACCCACAGGTCCGAATTCCCCTAAAATGGCTCAACAGACACTTCGTCATTCCTCCCCCAGCTTGGTCTTCGTCTGGTGATGTGTTCAACCGTTTTCAGTGTGAAGACCAGTCTCCCTTTCAGAAAAACTAGAAGCGACAGGGAAATGAATAAATAAGCTGAGTCCTTCTTGGTTTCTTCACCTTTCTCTGGATGTGGCCCACCAAGCCGCTGCTGTCATCCTAGGTGTTTTTGCAAGCTCGTTCTGGGCTTCCGCCTCCTGTAGCCCATGACAATATCAGGTCCTCATCCCTGGAATCCAAACGTTATTTTGTATGGGGGAAGAGACTTTCTAAATGGGATGAATTTGAGGACTTTAAGAGGAGGACCTCATCCTGGTGGGCCCTACATATAATCACGTGTCGTTGGAAGAGGTAGCAGAGGGTGGTCGGGATAGAAGAGGAAGAGACAATGTGACCGGGCAGAGACTGACGTGCTGTGGCCTTAGACGATGGAAGGCTGTCATCACCTCACATTGGAAGAGGTGAGGGATTGGCTTCTCCCCTACAGCCTCCAGAGACAGCACAGAAACCCACCTGGGTTTCTGCTTCCTGATTCTGAGTTTGGACTTCCAACCTCCGCAGATGTGAGCGGATACATTTCTGTGGTTTTCAGCCACCCAATTGGTGGTGATCCCTCAGCCACGGGAAACGAAGACACTCCCTAACATTATTCTTCCACGTTCCCGAACACTTGAAACTCTTTTTTAATCTCCTGAGTTTGTATGCTCCTCCTTCCTTTTGGGAGGCTATATGGGTTATTATGTTTTAATAAAACACATTCTGGGACATTCAGGAGGGCATGTGATGGGATGAACCCTGGGTGCTCTCTGCAACTGATGAATCCCTGACCTCGACCTCTGAAACTAGTAATACACTCTATGCTTATTTAAATAAAAGGTAAACATAAAATCAAACAAACAAAAACAAAACAAAGAAAACCATATTCTGTAGGTTTTGTTTTCACATCTGAGCTCTCCAAACTGCTAACCATGGTGAAATGTTTCTATTTTTTATTTTTTAGTCGCATCGTTTAGAGGTCAGAAAATACAAAACGTTGTCTGGACAGATATATAGTAATTTTTAAATGTCTTTCTTCTTGACTTCTACTGATGGTGCAAGGATGCTTACCAGTTGTTTTTAAAGGAAGAGAAGCCTTGTTCAGTAGAGTCAAAATTTGGGGCTAAAAGCGATGTCGGTGAGGATAAACCCAGGGAGCTAAAGCCTGGGGCAGAGGCAGTGCTGGGAGAGGAGGGCGTTGGCACAGGGACCCGCAGAGACCACCCCCCTCCGCAGCTCAGCCCCTGCTCCAACAGCCCACATGCCCCTGCCTCCTTTTTGCAGGACAATTTAATGCCCCTTTTGAAAAACTTTATCAGAACTGGGCGGTTAGGTGGGTCCTAATGTCACAGCAACAGACTGTTCCTGTTCACTTTTATCCTCTCTCCTGTTCCTTTTTAGTCGAAAAGATTTTTTATTGCTGCTTGTCTAATGCTCAAAATAATCAAATCTTAGAGAGAAGTGACTACAGTTTACAAGTGTCTGGAACAGCCCCATATATGATTTATGTGTTTGCTCTGCATAAGAAAGTACCATGCCTTGACACTATTTAGAAAGGTACATACAGGGAGGAATAACTCACTGGCGTCAAGTTGACTTGGCTTCGGCTCTGGCGCTGCTGGGGCGCATCAGGCCCCTCTAGGAGGATGGAAGGGGTTCAGGGGGAAGGCGAGGAAGCAGCTGGAAGGGAAGCGAGGGAGGATTTGGTAGGGAGGTGAAGGAGGCGCAGAGGAGAAATCAAGCGGGTTTGACCTACATTCCCAGCTGCCGGGTCTGCGGGCGTCAGAGCTCAGGTCAGTGCCACGGGGAGGGCGGCCGGGAGCACTTGCACGAGAGCACAGAGTTGGCGCCCAAAGATCGGACCCCGTGCGTTTGCCAAACAGTGTCACCAGAGGCCGGTTCTGCGCCTGGAGCCCCGCTTCCGGATGCACATGTGTTTCTCTGCAAATAGGGCACGTCTTCTTTCTTAGTGAGATGAAACTAATTTATTCTGCCACATGCCTCAGAAATACTTAACCTTGTTATCTGATCGCTGGGCGCTTTCGCGCTGAGGTGGGTGGAGCTGAGCGGTCTCCGGTTCCTAGAGGAAGAGGTGGGATGTCTGAATGAGAGGGTCTGCCGGGCGCGGAGACTTTGAAAGCGACGCCCCCCCCCCCGCCCCGCCCCAGACAGGCCGGGCCCTGGGTGCCGGGGGTGGGGGGCGCTCAGGCAAGCCTCCAAGCCACTCTGACACTGTAATGTGCCCACCACCCTTTTACTTCTCTAGGCATGGGCCTCGGGGCCTTCTGATGAGTGAAACCTACCCTAAGCCCAGCTCATTGTCAAAGCAAAACAGCAGTGAAAGGATGAGAAGACTTGGGTTCTGTCTGTTTCTCTTAATTTTCTCCAAGCGCGCATTTCTATTACCGCATCTCAGTGTGTGACCTGAGGTTCCCATCACTGTCCAGCTCTTGTATTCTGCGGGGGGGGGGGGGGGCTCAAAGCTCTTTCTGGAGCGGGTACCAAGTGGAGGGCGGGGAAGAGCACAGCACACGAGCCTTGGTCCTCGAGGGGGACCAGATGCCCCAAACCTGCAGATGACAAGAGCTCTCCCATGGCAACTGACGCCCACGGTGCGCTTGCCGGCAGGCAGCCGAGGATGGGATCCAGGCGGGTCTCGGCACTGAAAGCCTTCATCCCGGATGCCTTGCAGGAGGAGCCGAGTGGGAGGAGAGGGGGCCCGCGCCAGGGGGCTGGGCCCAGGGCGAGGCGGGTGAGGCATTTGCTTCTAGTGCACAAAGTAAGGGGCTGCCAGAAACTCACTCAAGATAAAGATAAAGATTCTTTAATGCAGTATTTTTTTTTTAAAAATCACAACGAATACAAAATAATGACTAATGAACAAAAGGTCAGGATTTTGAAGAAAAAGACTGATCTGATTGATTTTCTTTCCTTTTTTTCTCAGGCTCCGGTGTGGCTCCAGAGGGTGCTGTCACCGGAGCCTAGAAGCTGGGAGGGAGCAGAGGTGGGGTGAGCAGGTACTGAGAAGGGAAGGGGAAATGCGGGCTGGCGCCATCAGGGGGAGGAGCCTGGCTGGGACAGGGGTCCACCAAGGGGACGGGAAAGAGGAAGTGGTGTGAGAACCCTTGCGGGTGGAATGACAGTCCCAGTGAGAACAAGCAGGATTCGTCACTGGGTTTTCAGAAATGGTGGGGAGTGTTCCACAGAAGCAATGGTAGCCACAGTGTGCAGGACGGCCAGTAAACGGCACAGATCGCCTTTGGGAAGTCGGTGGGGATCGATACGGGGTCAAGGGAGGAAGTAAAGCATTTCTGAAGGGCGTTGTAGCTAGAGAACAGGCAGAACCCAATCATTTGGACGTGGGGATAAAGTACAAGGAAGCAAAGCCGACTAGACGTCTGCCCCGCTTCTGGGTGGATCTAATCCTACCGGCCTGCCCAGCGATCTTTGGCTGCAATTGGCAAGAGGGGCGTGGAGTGATGCTTTCAAAGGTCAAGGTGGGAGAAACACACCGGGGCATCCTATATGTGGAGCAGAGACCTGAGACCCCTTGAAGCAAAGTGCCCAAGACTAGGGGCTCAGAAATAATGAATGAGAGGCCCAGAACTTGATTTCCCTGCTCGGTGTTTCTCAAAAGTGTGATGCTGTTTGCATTTTGGTGAAACAAACTGTGGGACTGTCTTTGGCAGCTCAGGAAACTAGCAGTCTTGCTCTCCACACCTGACTCCCATTAGATGCCGGTGGCACTTTGCAGCCCCTGGGACAGCTGGAAGAGGCTCTACACACACCCAAATTCTTCCTTGGATGTGGTGCCCAACCCTCCCACACAAGATCATCAAAATCTGGATTCAAGGGGAAGAGTTTTCCAAGAGCTGCCAAGAGATAGCGTGTGGCAGAAGATCCAAAGGCGTGTAGGGTCCCAAAAAGGAAGGTAGGGGAGCCAAATGGAGCAGAAGGGTCAACGAGGAAGGACACCCCCCAAAACCCTAAGCCAGCTGGGGAGGTGTTTCTCATCACACCTCTCATTATTCCCAAACAGTTAGGTGTTGTCCCAGGTGGGAAGTGGATGGACGCTTGTCTCTTTTCAAGCAGGGTTCCATTTTGATGTTTCGTTGTCACAATCCTGTCCGGACCGTCAGGTGATCTGAGAATCTCGTTCTCTTAACCATGCCACGTAGCGAATCTATGAATTCTTTGTATATATGTTTGTATATATACGTGTAATATGGACCGACTCGTAGGAAGAATCTGGTTTTTATAATCAAAGCGTTGTCTCCTTGCCATGACGTAGTCATCGAGGCCATCTGTGGAGCTATCTGTAGGATGACAATATGCAAATATCAGGAAACTTAGCTAAAATTTTCCTTTTACTTCTTTCTAAATGTAAAGAATATTTTTGTGGGTGTGTGTGGAAATAAAAGGGCATATCATCATTTTAAAATGAATGTACCCAACTATAAATGGTAGCTTTTGTCATTAAATGGAGTCCAGAAGCTGATAATGGTCTTGACCTTATCAGTCCAGCACTTTCAAAGACGGATGCCTGCTTTTCTTTGTATATACGGTTTACCTTTGAGCTTGCATAAAAGTTTTGTTATGATTTCACCTTCTGGAATATTCTGCTGTGAAGGTAAGATGGAGAAGGTGACTTTCAGATAGTATTTCTCCATTCCGTTTCATATGCTCCTGCACTTGGACATTAATTTGGCCTGTGGCCTTTGGAATGATGGTGGTTGTCCCTTTCCACTAGGTTCTGTTGGTTGTACCGAATCAAGTCAGATACTGTTTGCGAGTCTCTACTCAGTTTTCCAGCAAAGTCTTTTAAGTTTTTGGTTTTGGAGTGCTCTGTTGTTCCTGCTATTCCAGCCTCCGTGTTCTTCCCAGCTCAAAAAAGGACCTATGGGGTAATATTTCTAAACGCACAATACTACCTTTAAAAGTTCTTCATTTCTCTTTGCAAATCTCATACTGTCAACAGAGGTCATTTCTCCTTCTCGTCGTGCTCAAAATGATCTGCCCTTTTATGAATGCCTTGAGACTATCGCACAAAGCTGACGGTGAGGGAGCAGATGCCTCGTTCAATTCCAAATAGAAGGAAATCTGTTGTCTCAAATAATCCCTACACTCAGACACTTTCCGACAGCTATTATCAAGAGACCACATTCTAAGAGCAGATGTGTTATTAAGGCTGAGAAATGTTATGAGGACTTCGTGATCTGACAAATGATTTCAATCTATCCAACATTCCAACATTTCATCTTTTAATAAATTAGAGATTAAAATACCCATCTTAGGGAGACAAGTTGTGTAAGGTGGTTGGGTGCTGGATTTGTAACTGATACTTCATTTCCATGCAAAACCTGCCCTAAATTATGCCTCCAGGTCCCTTTTATATACAAAATCTGTTCATTTGACTAAAGCAATTATGAAGTATTTTAATCTCTGTATTCAGTCCTCTGGCTCCTTCCCACATCTACAAAACACGGCTTCTGCCTTTCAGTGAGGAACGAAAAACAAACGCATCCAGCCTTCAAGCGTCCCACCTAAGTGTGCGCAATCATTTCTGTATGCCATTATGTTTACCTGTATGTGATTACTCTATTTAGAGCCTTTTCAGGGAGGCAATTACTGAAGATTCTGCTGAGGGGCTAATACTCTCCCTTTCTTGTCTGCTGCTAAAACTCTATTTTTTTTTTTAAGTGCAGTAGAACTCTTACACTCTTCGGATAATAGACTCTTCTTCTGGGTTCAAGTGACTGTTTTCACCAGCCCTATTCAGAATCACGAAGTATACCATCCGTAACAAAGTGTACATTCCTCAGCACTCGCAAACTGCTTATTATCTAGGGGTTGTGCTTTGATCTCCTGAAAATACCTGCGGTGCCTGGAGATTTTTACATAATCCTATCATTGTCAAGTATAATAAAATTTAGAACCCGGCGAACATCAATTACTGTAAATAACCGGAAGATCCACAAAGGCTTCAGCTTCTCTTAGGCAGAGGGTCCCCAACTGTGTCTGTGCGGAAATTCTCATTCCCCCTGGGCTTACGGGAGGTGGGCAATAAGACGGTCCTGCCTGGTTTTCTTTAATCACCTGAAATCGCCCTCGTGTCTCAACATTTGAAGATGTCCCTTTGGAAGGTAGGGTAGGAGGGGACATGGAGCACCTCCTACTATTCTTCGTGTGACGGCTGAAGCTTTTATCTCAGACCCTAAGGATCAGAATCGGACAACTTGATTTGGAAAACAGATAACACTTACATTGTAATTTTTTAAATATGGTGAATTGCCTACCTATGGAAACGTTGCACCATAGGAAGGATGGAATCCGTGGCAGGGCTGAGGGGCCGGGGGTGCTGGCTACAGTCCGAGGGGGGGCCAGTGCTTGGCCTCAGTGCGCGCATGTTACAGGAAGGGGACAGTAGGACCCCTCCTGGGGCTCCTCCCCCCCGCCCCCCACCAGCCAAAATACTTCTGATCTCTACCCTTCACGAATTTAACCTTTTCTGGATATCATCAGCCAGAACCTATGCACTTACTCATCCGGTCAACATTTTTTAGCCCCTACTATGTGTAGCATGAAACAAATGTGTGTGGAACGCCTTTGGAAAGTAGACAGTTAAAGAAACTTGCTCCAGACCCCAGAAATGGTATGACGGTGACCCAGTTCCAGGAAGACATTTAAGAATATGGAGCTCGTGAGGGGGCTGGGAAGAACACTAATGTTTGTGGCAACTTTGGTGTTTACAAGCTTTGTGATTTAGGGCATGGGGCTAAAGATTCCTAATCTCTCTCAAATGGGGGTGACTAGGTAAGTACCCGTTGTGTACAAGGCATGTTGGGCACTCTGGGGAATACAAAATGATTAAGAGAGGGATTCTGGCGTTACTGAGTTTCCAGGAGTTATGGGAGCAAACGTGCCTGCTATTATGACACAAGAACTCTGGGGAGACGGGACCAGAGGCTGTGAAATTCAGGCAGGTAAGTGGGTCTCCGCACGGATGTCGGGAAGAAATACAGTGGGTTTGCATCTCAAGGTATGGGCAGGGTTTGGAAGTACAGGAATAGGTAGGATTTTACTCGCACAGAGGCAGCATGGGAGAAAGCACTGGGAGGTGGGACGAAGCTCAAGTGTCAGGCTCCAGGTCAAAGAAAGGGCTCTGCCTGCTCTCTTGCTTGTTTATTTGTGGTGAGAAATACTCATGATCTCACTTGTAGGCTCAGAGGAATTTGTCCAAGAAAAGATTTTCAAGGTGTGTTGAGGGAGTGGTGGACAAACAATGACAGAGAGTCCTGGATCAGGTGAGGGGCACAGGGCCAGGGGGGAGGGATGGACACTGTGCAGAGAGAGGAGAGGCCAAGCCAAGAATGAGTGGATGCGGATGTTCAGGCAGAGCCCGCAGGGCCTGGGGAGCCCCTACCTAATGGCGTCTGTGTTCGCCATGACAGGTTGGCATCTGTTGAGTCAACAGAGCCAGGGGGTGGAGACTGAGAAGGCTGATGAAGATTTAGAAGCTCTGATGAAACAGAAAGGGAAAGGGGCCAACTGTGGTTCTGTAGACTCGCTAAGCAGTCCCGAGGGCCCAGCTGAAATGGGGAATCATGAGCTTGCAATAGAGCCAGACAGGACGGTGATGGCCTCTAAAATTCCGAGCAGGGGAAGATCCAGGACAAAGAAGCACGATGGGGGCCGGGTGAGGTGGCAAGTGGGGGACGAGGCTGGTGGCGAACCCCAGTAGGTAAAAAGATGGAGCCAGTGTTGGGTTGGAAGTGGGGGTGCCTGGGAGAAGTGGGTGGTGAGTATCTTCCTTGAGGAGGAGAGAGGCAGGGTTTTCAGCAAATTTTCTGTCTCTGGAGATTAATGTGTTGAGAATTTCATCATGCCAGGTCCAATGATAAAAGTGACAAGTAAGTACATTTTGAAGGATATATTTTAATGAGCATTAAAAAATACTGGAAAGGAAGCATGCAAAAAAGCTTTGAGCTCCTTCGTGTGACTTCACTCCTAATGTAGACAACACTTGGAAAATAACCCACTCAAGGAAGGCAGATGGATTTCGACGGATAAGCCCACTCCGCCTACTTCCTGGTGGCTGCTTGGGCTGTCGTGCTGAAGGAGGCGTGTGGGGACCCACGTTAAGATGGCGCTACAGTCGACCAGCCACAGCAGCGAAGGCACAGAAGAGGGGGCGGGGGTCCATGGCACCACTTTCCTCTCGTGAAGAGTGGAGAGAATATGGAAGTTTGGTATTAGCTCAGGTATGTCACCAAAGTAGCATCAAATCTCGTGCACATCACTCTGTCTGTTATTATCAGTTTACCTTATCAGTGAAGCATAACATTTACCTATACCTTTAGAGATTGCAATTTTGCAAAATCACAACTTTGTATTTGTAACGCCCTTTGAACTCTTGCACAGAAGACGACACATAGCACGAATTGTAGTAATGTGAGCAATACTATTTTGCCAAGTAAGTGTTGATCTAAAGTGGTCATGGGAGAACTTTAGGTGAACTATGTCCATGGAGATGTGATTCTTTTATCTTTCAACTTCTGGAAGCTTTAAAGATGTTTGCACTTTAGCAGGCTGAACACAAGAAAGAAAAATGGAATGGCTATTTTTACATTATCAGGGAAAAGAAGAGAATTAGATGTTTAGTGGTTGCTGTTTTAGCATCTTTCGGTGTGTTCTATGTCAGGTGATCCGCTAAGTCGGGGAACTGAGTGAGGCTGAAGGACGTAGGAATTTGCTCCAGGGCAAACAGCTCACAGGTGGCAACAGTAGAGCGCAAACCTGGGTCTGGCTGGCTTCAAGTCCATGTTCTTTCCACCACTAGGAAAAAAGAGGCAGGTGTTGCCACCTTTGCCCCCGGATAACTTGCCTGAACGAAAAGCAAATGCGACAATGCTTCCAGTTCCGCATGTAGTTCCGCAAGGTAGAAATTATGATCACTCTAGTGTTGGAAATGTGGCTCTCAGCAAATTACTCTCAATGGGTTTTTTTGTTTTGTTTTGTCTTGTGTTTTTTATCAGCAGGGAGAGAGGTTTTTAAAATGAATCCATCTAGTGTTGCTTCAAAAATGGATCCATAGGAAGGCAAAGTTGTACAAGCGGATATCATCAGTTCACACTTACTGAACTTGCATGTGTGCTGGAGTCGAGGGACCCTTTGCTACCCCTCCTCTCCTCTTCTTTGGTTCATTTTCTCTTGTGCTGTTTGAGCCTAGGCTGGGTTTATGCCTTCTCTCATTAACTTGCGGTTAAAATGCGATACCAGTCCTGGAAACCTAGGGCCATATTAGCCAGCTGAGCTTTACAGAGGTATTGAGGGAACACAAAACTAGCAAGTAGGGTCGGTCCTCTGAAAATCCAAAGAGAGGGACCGCTTGTAACCCTGCAGAGGGTTTTTCTGCGGCTCCAATAGAAATAGTTTGTCTAACTCAAAAACAAATCTGACATATTAAGTGTTTCATTGAAAGCCCCAATTATGTCTCAAGTTTGGTACTGAGTTTATTTTAAAATGTATCTTGAAAAGCCGGTGGTCCAAATTTTCCCGTAGACTTACACATGATGAGAATCTGTCCTTTTATATTTAGCTGCGGGCCACCTAACAAGTTCTTAGGCGAAACACATTATTTGTTAGTACAAGAAGAATAAATACTGTATTTGGAAAGTTCCAGTGTTCTTCTTTAAAATATCGCCGTTTCCATAGCAATAACATAATGTACTAAAGAGTAGAATAGTGTTTCTTTAGAAACCACGTGTATGGATGCACGTTTCCAGGAAGGGCTTTGAAACGTCTCACCTGCCTGTGGCCCCAAAAAGGAACAACGGTGACTTGGCCCCGTACTTCACCGCCTGGTTATATGTGGGCTTTCTACTTTGGGTCACGTGTGTCATACTTTCTCAGGCTCTGAGCTCTGAGAGGGTGAACAGATTCATAGTCGTTCATTCATTCGTTCATTCATTCACTCATTCACGTAGGCAACAGATATTTATCAAACACCTATATGCCAGCTGTCGTTGGTGGCACTGGGGACTCAGTGACATCATGGAGCTTAGAGTTGTAATGGGGAGAAGGGGTTAGGAATAATCGTAACCGATACGGTCGTGCCCGGGTTGTTCCAGCATGAGCCTCGCCTTGCAGGCAGGGAAGGGTGTTTTAGTGGGGCATACAATTAGGGGATTGCAGAGAAATGCAGAGGTTCGGGGCAGTGGTGAGCTCTGTGTGAGCAAATGCTCTTTGGAAAGATGCTGGATGTCACTTCGATGGTGCCTGTGATCTTTAAAACTGGTATCTGCTTGGAGGCCTCTCTTTGAACACCTCCCTCCTCCTTATTTTGACTTGCACCGGGGGACTTGGCCTCCCTGTAATCTTCCACATTTGCTCCATGTGCCGATTTTGCCCCAATGAGCCCCACCTTGCTCTGCAACTCCCCCCCGCCCCACCCCCCAACTCCCAAAAGTGTCCCTGGAAGGGTCGCTCCTCTAGTTAACTAATGGCTGTCTGGCATCTGGCAGAGGGGATGCAGGTCACGAATGTCTCCATGCTGGGTCATCACTATTCAGAGAGAGAACAGTAAAAGGAGCAGAGTGTCCCCACCCCCTCCCTGAGGCCACACATCTTTGTCTGTTACACAAGGCTCCACTTGTGCCTTCAGAAGCGAGACCTTGAAATATTTAATGTCTTGAGAAACCCGTGTCTATCCGCCATGTGCGAAGGCCTTTTGTGCCACAGCCTTGCTGATGCCCTGGTCCCGAGCCGGCAGCAACCGCTTGACTCTCCCAGGCTTTGAAAGGTTTGGCTAACTGTCCACGTCGTTCCAAAGAGCTCATGGCCGCAGACACTCCTCAAGCCGCCCTGGGAGCAGAGCAGCTTCGTGGGCCAGATGTGGGGTCACAGAGTCACAAATGCTCCCAGGGCGGTCACCCTTGGCTTCAGAATCAGACAAGTTGACCAGCTACCCCAGATGCCTTCTTAGACCCCACTAATAAATCAGTCAGCAGCGAGGTCACAGACAGAGTGCTGAAATGTAAGCCTGTATTTTCAAGTAAGCGTTTCAAACTTTTGCTTTCACTCCCCCGCCCAGCCAGGCCAGAAGTCCCAGACAGGAGGGAAAATCGAACTCTGTCAAGGAGGTGAATTTCTGGTTGCCCACCTCCCAATTCTTTTAACCACTCTGATTCCACCCAGATGTTCTTCCTTAAATGCAAAAGGCATCATTTTCTTGCCAAGAAATGGAATGATTGATCAAGCCTTCTTTAAATCATTCCATCTTATCCATTCCCATCTGAAGGAGCAGCTAGTGCATTAATATTAATACTCTTATTGTGTCCCTCGAGAGAGGATTGCCCCGGTAACCCCCCTCCCAATTACTGCCAACACCATGGGGATATGAAGTTAGAGGAGGAAGCGACCGATGTGGGGGCTGAATTTGTTTTATTAGCAACAGCTGGTGGCAGTCCCTGGCACCCCCCCCAACTTTTAATGCTATGCTTGTCAGATCCAGCTTCTTAAGACTAGATGGCAAAGGGTAAGACAAGAACACAGCACATTTCAGCTTTTGCAGGCAGGAAAGGGGGATTTATGCTAAAGACGGTGCAGGCGATATTCAGAAGCTGATGAAGGAAACTTTGCAAAAGAGTATCTGCGCTCAGTATTGTGTAGGTAACATTTGAGCAATTAGACAAACATATTGAATAACTGAAACCACCTGTAGGATTTGGGGGGAAAAAAAACAACAACCAAAAACCCACTTTGTCTTTCCTTCTCATTTGTCCAGGATACTTTTATAGAAATAAAAATGTGGGCTGCACATGTCTCCCATCTAGCCTTAGTGTAACTTTAAGAATGTTTATGATGAAGGGCGGAGTTTGTAACGCCAGGGATCCCTCTAACTGTGTTGGAAACACTTGACCATCAAAAGGAAATCTGTGCCATTTGCCCAGCAGAGAAATAAATCTTCCTTTATTCACTCTTGCCCCGATTTCTATCTGAGAAGCCCAAATGGACACCGTTGCATCTTTTTTCACATGTGGACTCTCAGGCAGCGTTTTCAGGATATTAGATTCGCGTACGAGCTCTATTTCGGACAGAAGCTTACAGCAGCTCGAACATGTGTCCTTCGTAATTGTAGTTACTCTGTTTTCTTCGATTTTTCTCAATCTGATCAAAATTGAACGAATTTCGTATATGCACTAAATTACCAGGCGTATACCATACTGTCAGAGCTAGGAAACCGTTCCAGTTTTATAAAAAATGCCAGTTATATAGCATGCAAATAAGAACGCTTCTGAATTTGCATATGAAACCACATTGTAGGTATTAGTAAGAAAAGGGCATGGCAAGGTAGTGTGCTGTTTGCTCAGGTCTGTCATTGTAACTGTTGGGGAAAGTGGTTAATATCCTCTCCAAAGTATGGATCTACACTATGCCTGCCTCTTGGGGAGAGAGACTAGAACAATGCCAAATGGAAGGAACTCTTGGCTGCCCTCCCTCTTTCTCTCATATGTGACAAATGTAAGACATACATTTCCTCCTTTGGGATCAAGTATTTTAAAAATAAAAAATCTTGCAAGATAACAGTAACGCTCGCAGGACTGATGCTTGGCACTAGGATGGGATCTTAAAAACAACAATGAACATACCACGGGGAAGCACAGGCCCTCTCTAGAGTGCGTCATCTCATGGACTGCGCGCTCCCTACTCCTCTGTTCATCAGACGGAAGTTCACCGCGGAGGAAACAGATGCCCCCACAATGTGTCGGCTGCCATTGTCTGCCTCTATGATAGTTTTGCGGGTGTGGGCCTGGGGGAACCATTTGCTTCGTGTAACTGATAAAACACAATTTTTCAGGAGGGAGAAGGCACCGCATCCTTAATGAATGTTGGAGTGTTATTTTTAGACACTCTAAAAATGGTTGTGGGAGGCAGAATAATGGCCCCCTAAAGATGCCCACGTCCCCATCCCAGAAACTGTGACTGTGTCACTGTACGCAGTAAAAAAAAGACTTTGCAGATATGACTAAGTTAAGGATTTTGAGATGGAGAGATCAGTCTGGACGGTCATGGTGGCCTGATAAAATCACAGGAGTCCTTCACTCTGGAAGAGGGAGGCAGAAGAGGAGTTGGAGGAAGATGTGTCCGTGGAGGAAGGTCAGAGTGAGGCGGTATGGGAGGGAGGTTAGTCACCATCGATGGCTTTGAAAACGGAGAAAGAGGGTCATGGGTCAAGGAAGCTGGAAGAGACAAGGAAATGGATTAAAGCCTCTGGAAAAGAGGATGCCATGATTCTGGTCCAGTAAGACCTGTGTCAGACGTCGGTGTCCCAGAACGATGATATGACACATTTACATTGTTCTGAAACATGGAGTTTGGGGTAACTTGTTACAGCAGAAATAGGAAACGAATATGTTTGTGATACAGGTTTCTTTTTGTTTCTGAGGATTCTCTTTCGAACTCATGACCCTGACTGCTTCTAGAAAGTTGTGTTGAAAACCTCACTGACACTCAGACCCAGACAGGGAAGAAAATGGATTTGGAAGAGTAAGAATGTGTCCTAAATGAGTAAGTGTAATGAGGCTACTTATCATTTCGATTATATTTTCTAAGACCCATGAGAGGAAACTATGATTTTAGTTTCAAGAAAGGGCATGTCTTGGGTTGGCATTGCTGACATCGGTTTTATTTAGAAGTTAAAGAGAATGGCAATATGCCTTCATGTTAATGACTGAGCAAGTCTTCACACAAAATCCAAGTCTTAATGCCTCTATTTTTGGTTAATATGTTTCTCTCCCAGAAAACTAGGTAGACAACAGTGAAATCAGTATCTTTAATGTTATTCAAGGGCCATCTTTTAAATCTGTGGGAGAAGTCTTGATCAAACAGTTCCTTTTTGTCTCATTCTCTTTCATCAGGGAAGTTAGTGGTGGAAAACACTCGCTAGATCATAAATTAATGATCCTGTGTTAATGCAGATGTCCCCACTAATTAATAAAGGGAAGTAAAATGTGAAGTTTGAACATGTCTAGATACGTTTCTGTCTAGGAGGAAGGTGGAAAATTCTTTCCTCACATTTACACAAAATTTGTTTGTGTTTTCCACAAAAAGTAGAGTTGTAAAATCCCAACCCTAACTAAGTCTTAACCTAAGTGATTGTTTTTAGACAGATTTCCTCCCCATCCAAGGGGCAGGCAGAATTAGGCAACGTCAAGGAAGTCAGAGGACTCCCACGATGCTGGGTCAGTAGGCAGGCTCCCCGCGTAGAGCCAGAACTCACATCTCGTTTCCCAGTCCCCTCTGCGTACTCTGATTTCCTTCTTGGTGGCTTCGGATACCCAGGGTGTGGGAGCTGTAGGCCTAAGAAGAGCTGTACCACTGGAATGAGAGTATGATTTTACAAAATGGTACACTTAGAAATGGAAGCTAATAAGAATTGACATAAGCAAATATGGAAACTGAATCCTTGTGTGACCTAGTCCCAGAAAGGATACACTGCCACTTTTGTAACAATCTGCTGGTTTACCAGCACCCCTACTTGTAGGAGGGGTACACAAGGGCATGATACTAGAACATGGGACTCATGGAGGGCCCCTCTGGAGGCTGATTACCACACAGTAGACGGTTTTTCTTCAAAGACATTGATCAGGTTAAGCCCTTTTGACTTCAAGTGTCAGAAATATTTCCTTCAGAACTGGAAAGTTGATGTAACTATCTGCCCATATTCTCTTCTTCCAGAACAGCAACACCCATAACGAAAGTATAAACCTTGAATGGAAAGATTGATAACATTACTATGGAAAAAAACGATCTGCCAAGTAAATCGTGTCCATGAATAATCACCTCTATGTTCTGAGAAGGAGCCTTTCTTTCTTCTCACTGCAAACAAGTGAACAGCCACAAAACAACCTCTGCATGGTGTCCAGCCAACCATTTTAAGATGTGATTTTTGGGAAGTCACCGCATCTGCATGGCTGAAGGCAGGATGTCATGTTCTCTTCCACTTCCTTGAGAGTCTCTTGGATTGTGTCTCTTCATTATACATCGCTAATGGGTAATCCAAGGCTCTGATGCTGATAAAATGAAGAAATGTTATGTCATCATGGACATGATTGCAAAATCGTTGTCCAAGTCTTTGATGTGAGCACATGTCAATGTCAAAGACAGCAAGACACGATGATGTGTCGTACCTTTTTATTTAACAATGAAGGAAAACTAGGTGGGTTGGCCTGGTTTAGCTTAGCCATGTGCTTCATCAGCTCAGCAAATACCAAGATGTTGTGTCCAAGTCAGACCCTTGTTTGGCGGAAAATAAATAAATAAGTAAATAAAACTCTTGTAATGGTTTTGAAGATGTGAATGCTCTTTGAGGTTTCCAAAAAGCCCTCACAAAATAGGAATTCTATGATCGTTTCAGAGCACATCTCCTGAACAAAAACCACGAACCAAATACACTGAGAGATGTCAGTAATGGTCTTTAAGGGAAACAGCCTATCAGCCAATTCTTCCATGACCTTTTTCGAACGGTTAGAAGAAATGCTGATGATTCTGGAAGGGATGAGTTTATTTGACAGAGACACTGTTCCAGTAGGCTTCCCCTGATCCAAACTACAAGTCTCCTGAAAGTTCTCCAGGACGTGTGGCTTTACAGTTCTATATGGATTCTTTTCCTTAGGAATATCACAAGCAACTTTAAGAGATGCGTGCAAACAAAGTTTCTGCGTAGAAGAACAGTCATGTTCAGGTAAGGTTCCAGCCAGAAATATCTACCTTGCTTGATGTGTTGAGAGGACAGACAGTTTAATTGGATTTGTATTTCCGCAAGACCGGTCTGGGTCACACAAGAACACTGTGGCTTTTGTATCTGCCGATGTTCAGAAGTTAAAGTTGAAACAAAGATACAGAGGACTGACTGACTGTTTCCTTTCTATGACATTTTCTCCAGTTTAACCTGGGCCTATGTAAAAAGGCAGAAATAACACGGTGTGTTTATTTTCATTAATACCTATAGGAAACGATCCTCAGGGCCATATCTGGTGGTGATGATTTTGGCCTCACCTGACCAGGTACTACACCCTCCCTTGCCATCCCGCCCTTCTTAGAAGCAGCATGATAGCACAATACCATGGTGGGTGGTAAAGCTGTTTTTTAAGAAAATGATAGCAATTATCAATGCAACAGGAAGGAGAAACAGGGAAAAATAATATTCCCATAAGGCTCATTTGCAAATTCTGTTATGGACTGAATGTTTGTGTCCCTCTAAAATGTATTCGCTGAAACCCATCCCTTGATGTGATGTTGAGTGGTGGCCCTTTGGGAAGTAAGTAAGAAATTGATGAGTTTTTTTTTTTTTTTAAGGATTTTTATTTATTTATTTGACAGAGAGAGAGGGATCACAAAGGCAGAGAGGCAGGCACAGAGAGAGGAGGAAGCAGGCTCCCTGCTGAGAAGAGAGCCCAATGTGGGGCTCGATCCCAGGACCCTCGGATCATGATCTGAGCTGAAGGCAATGGTTTTAACCCACTGAGCCACCCAGGCGCCCTAGAAATTGATGAGCTCTTGAGGGTAAGGCCCTTGTAGATGACATCTGTGCCCTTGTTAGAGTCACGAGAGAGCCTGCTTCCCTTCTCTGTTCTCCGCCCTGTGAAGACAAGAAGAAGTTGGCCGTCCATAGCCCAGAAGCGGGCACTCATGAGAACCTCACCTCACTGAAACCCTGATCTCGGGCTTCTAGCCTCCAGAAGTGTGAGAAATAACTTACTGGTATCAGATGCCCAATCTATGGTATTTTTTATAGCAACCCACATGACTGAGACAAATTCCCTAGGAAATCTTGCCATTTTCACATTGGCCTGCCGATTGGCTCACATCGGAGGAGGACCAGGCCCTGTGATAGAATCAGTGTGGCCACTGAACTCAGACTCCCTCATTCATTCAGGAGGAAAGCTCTGAGCATCAGCTGCGCGCCAGACTCTGGGCTAGATCTCAGTAACAGGAGATGGGAAAAGCAGGGTCCGTGCCACCAGGGGCACAAGCTCCAGGAAGTACTTGTGTCCCAGCCTGGGGAGTCTGGCAGGTGCCTGCCTAGCTCATATCTTGCATAAACCCGACAAACAAAACTTGGCTCATTGAGGGAGAATGTGTGTATCTGCATGTGTTTTGACATCCATCTATCCATTAGCACGTCACGGGAGGTCCTGAACTTTATAAAAATGGCATCGCTGCAGGAAATTGGCTTGCTGCAATGCAGTCGCTGAGAGGTGGGTTTAGAACACGACACGTTGGAAGTTCCATCTGGTCCTCTGAGCTATAAAACCATGTCCTTGACTCTTCTGTTTAGCAAAGGTGCTTCGGTCATTCATCTATCTGTTCATTCATTCACTTATTCAGCACCTGTTTGCTGGCCATCTGCTGGAGATGGTTCTGGGCTCCAAGCCTTCCCATCAATCCAATCCCTGCCTCAAACGTGCCGTCCTCCATGATGAAGTCCAGCCCCTGGCCTGTGAGTCCTCGGGACTTCCGTAGGAAGGTCTGTATTACCTTTGGGTAATTCAGTAAAGTGTAATCGAAATTTAACATAGATGCAGAAACGTGTGTGTAAAATTACATTATTACAACCGAATGTAATTATGTAACCGTACCCAGATAAAAGCTGAATGCCATCAGCACTCTGGAAACCCCTTAGCTGCCCCCACCCCAAACGTGAGTAACTCCTATGCTGACCTCTAACAGTATACATTAGCTTTGACTCTTTTGTACAGTAAACAGGATCCTACAGTTTTTATCTTTAGGCGTTTATAACCTTCTGCCTGGATTGCTATATTTTATAAATTTTGTTTTTTTTTTTTATTTTAAATGATGAGAATGTAACTTATGTAACTTTCTGGTAGAAAAAGCCAGAATCTAGAACAGTATCTTGGACAGAATATAGGAAACTTGATGTTCCCCAGCCCCTCCAGTTCATGCCGACTCAAGGAGAAGTAGACTCAGGACCTGCACCAGGATCTTGTCTGAGGATGGAGATGAGATTCTGGTCATCATTCCAGGATGCTGCTCCGAGTGTGTGTGTATGTGAAATTTATCACTGTCTAATTTAAGCAGCACTTCTGAAAATGTGCATGAGAATAAAAAATGAGGTGGGTTTTTTTCCCCCCATCCTAATAATATTAATGGACAAGTTCTCCAGACTGGAGTTAACTTACTACTGAACTTTTGGGTTTATCTAAAACACTGTTCTGAGCCCTGGGGCTTCCTTCTGGAGACTTCGCTGAGGGACAAGAGAGGAGTGTCATAGGGTCCCATTAGTGATGGTGTTTTCTCTTCCTGCCCAACTTAGGAGACATCCAGCTGCCGTCACACTGCAGAGGCTTACACTTGCCCCCTAGTCTTGTCTTCCTTTTTCTTTTCTTCTTTGTTTTATTTGTTCTTCTTGACAGATTATCAGCATTAACTTTACTAAAGGCTCATCAGGTTCCTGGTCAAAAACCAACATGCAACCCTACTGAAAATCTTTCTATATCAGTCACTTTCATTGTCAGCCTTCCCCATCCCCAGTCTTTTGAGCAGGCGCCGACCTCCACCACGCACTCCGGACCCTAGCAAATGAGTCGTTCCGAGAGATAAGGAAATACACCACTGAAATGTAGTTCTGCAATAGAACCATTCTGGGAAACACTGACCCAGCAAATGGCCCCGATGTGTTCACTGTGAATGTCCGTCTCCAAATAGCCACAAACAAATCCTGTAAAGTCACAGCATGGCAGGCTGCTCAAAGGGCATCTGGGGAGTAGGAAGGCAGTGGTTGAAAAGTAAGAGGAACCCAGCTGGTGGACGCCTGCGGTACAGGAAGCGAGCTCCAGGTTGTGGTGGGCAGAGCTCAGAGCTGTTGAGCTTGAAATTCACATCCAAGATTTTCCGCTCCCTGCTTCAGTACTGTTATTTTTACTGCTGCCAACTCAGCATTCGACGCTGTACCTACCTGGGGACTGGCACCTCCTATTCTAGGTCATTAACCCATCTGGCTTTCCATCATCACGGCACTTACGCCTTTCAGACGTTCTCTCCTCGAGGCAAGGCTTCGGGACCAGCACTTCGAGACTCACAAGCTACTTCCGACCCTCCCCTCCCTTCTTCCTACACACGGATCCTTTTCCTGTTATTCCTGAGAAGATGCAGCATAAGAAATGCTGTCAAGCTACACGTCACCTCCTGCGTGCTGGTTCTTATTTTGCTGTTTCCACTTGGGTCCAGCTGTGGCTTTCCCCCTTTCCCAGTGAGGTGGATGGGAGGGAGGGGGACACTGGGGGACACATGCAGAAACACCTTGTCTTCTCATTCGCTTTTGTTGTGAAGGTGGCGGTCAGTGCCAAAGAGTGACCTGCCCATCTTCCTTAGTTGCCATGGCAGTGACTAACAGAGTATCCAGTTGGACACAAGGGGTTTCTACAGTTTAAACAAAGACAATGGGGAAATATGTTTTCTTGACCCTTTGCAGGAAATCCTGCCCAACGCACACAAGAATGCAGCATTTCCTGGACCGTCATCGCTCAGATCTAACACTCAGGGTGGGCTTGAGGGAATCTGGAAAAAGATACATTGTCTCTGACTTAGAAAAACCTGAAAGTCATTACCCATGTCTGAAAGGGCTGGTGTGCAACAAAACCCCAGCATAAATTAGCTGGGTCTTTGGGATCTTAAAAAAAAAAAAAAATGACACGTATGTTTCAAAATAGACTAAAAGAAGAGAGAGCTATGCACTTGACCTGGCACTGCCCATTTTCACCGCTTAGTTTTTGGATTCTTACAGTTTCTATCTTTAACAGTAAGAGACTCATCGGAAGAAGAAGAAAGGTGATCTCGTGGCATTGGCAACAAACGATTGTTTAATATCTTTCTTCTGAAAGCCATGGTCTCTAAAGCAAAAATGCAAGCTACAGTTTCCTTCTCTGGGCCTTAGTGGAAGTCACAAGAATAAGTAACACACAGCTGTCCTGGTCATCTCTGGCCCTCCTGTACAGTGACCTATAAGAGCAGCGATGGCCTCTTCTCATAAAAATAACAAAAGAAACATCTGTCTCTCTGCTACTCTCTTTTCCAGGCAAATGGCACTTAAGATTCTCACTTTGGACTTGTAAGTGCTCCCCACCCCCCACCGCCAAAGCAGCTTCAAGGTTAGCTAGTTCTCCCTCTTTCTTTGAATCCGTTGCTCACTTTTCTTGACTACAACTTTCAGAGAGTTGAAAAATCAAAAACCACAACAAAATGCACGCACCTCTCTGACACTATAGGATTAAAAAACAACAACAACAAGAATACTGGGGAATCAATTGTTATGCGTGTGCCGATAATTCTTCCTTTCTTTTTAAAAACCAAGGAGGAGAGGCAGTGTTTTAGAAATGTTTGTTACCTAGAATATTGCCAAAGTCTGAAAATTATGGAGCAAAGCAGATCATCAATGGAATAATGTTAAGACTGGTGCTCTCTTGAAAAATGTTTCTACAGCTATTGGCAAAGAAATTACTGCCTGTGGTCTCTCCTAGGCATTTTATGGGTTTGGACCTCACATTTAGGTCTTTAATCCATTTTGGGTTTATTTTTGTGTATGGTGTAAGAAAGTGGTCCAGTTTCACTCTTTTGCATGCTGCTGTCTGGTTTCCCACCACTATTTGTTGAAGAGACTGTTTTTTTCTCCAATGTATGTTCTTGCCTCTTTTGTCATGGCTTAACTGACTAAAAATGCATGGGTATATTTCTAGGCTTTTTATTCTGTTCTACTGATCTATGTGTCTGTTTTCATGCTAGTACCATACTATTTTGATTACTACAGCTTTGTAGTGCCTCTTAAAATCTGGGATTATGATGCCTCCAGCTTTGTTCTTCTTTTTCAAGATGGCCTTGGTTATTCATGGAAATTTTAGGGTTATTTCTTCTGGCAAGGAGGATGTGAGGGCGATCTGGCTGCGACATCTGTCACCCCATTGATCACCAGGGTTGATTCGGATGATCTGGCTGGCTAGGCGGGTGTCCCCTTCCTCCTTCACTGCTCCATGTGTGTCCCTCCCGAAGCTGCGCGCTTGGTCAAAGAGGACGATCTTCCCCAAATAGAGGAGAGGACCGTTCTTCGGTCAAGGGTATACGAGTAGCTGTGCTCCCCTGCTAGAACCTCCAAACAAGCTCTCAAGGTCTATTTGTTCTGGCAAGGAAACAAAGGCAAAATGAAAGTATTGGGACTCCACCAAAATAAAAAGCTTCTGCACAGTGAAGAAAACCGTGAACAAAACAAAAAGGCAACCTACCAAGTGGGAGAAGGTATTTGCAAATGACATATCTGATAAAGGGTTAGTGTCCAAAATATATAAAGAACTTAGCACTAATAAGAGAAATAATCCAATTGTAGAGTGGGCAAAGGATCTGGATGAACATTTTTCCAAAGTAGACATCCAGATGGCCAACAGATACAGGAAAGATGCTCAATATCACTCATTATCAGTGAAATACAAATCAAAACCACGATGAGATAACACCTCACACCTGTCAGAATGGCTAAAATCAAAAACACAAGAAACAAGTGTTGGTGAGGATGTGGAGAAAAAGGAATGTTTGTGCACGGTTGGTGCGAATGCCAACTGGTACAGCCATGGTGGAAAACAGTTAAAACTAGAAATAATTTATGATCCAGTCATTCCACTTCTGGTTATTTACCCCCAAATCTATATCTATATCTGTATCTATATCTATATCCTTAGTTTGAAAAGATACTTGCACCCTTTATTTATTGCAGCATTATTTATAATAGCCAAGATAAGGAAGCAACCCAAGTGTCCATCCATAGATGAATGGATAAAGAAGACATGGTATACATATACAGTAGAAGTTACTCAGCCATGAAAAGAAAAGAGATCTTGCCATTTGCAACAACATGGATGGATCTTGTGGTCCTTTCAAGGAGGAAGGTGGTTTTGGCTGAGTAAGCTGAATATAGAGATGGTCCTACCTGGAGATTAGGAGACTGGCCTCTTAGGAGATTTTCCCCTTTCATTCTTCTCAGTGTTATCAAACACAGCATTGATCCTTCTGTAATTTTACTTGATGTCACAAGAGGAGGGCCATTACTTCTACAGTGATCTGAAAAATTCCCTAAGGGGTGAAGCCTTCAGAATCTGTAGATTTCAAAAATAATCTTTGTATTTAACTGAGGACCAAGCTGTACTAAAAAGGCCTGCCTTTCAGTGTCTTTGGCTCACCAGACCCATCCTTGAATGGGAAAGCGTTCTCTTCACCTTTTCCCATGCATGTTTTCATGAAGAGTATTTCTGTCTCCTCCTGGGTTTTATTAAGCAACATCTCCTTTCTTGCATTGTTTTTATTGATCTATCTATGCGATCTTTTGCTTAGAATGTTCTCCTTCATCCTAAACCTTAATAATCATCTCATGTTGCCTATGTTTTAAGTGTTTCTCCAGATAGCCATGTTAGTGCTGAGGTCGACCTTTCTAATGCCCTTATCATACTTTCTTGAAGAAAATTCAGCTACTCTGGCCCAATTTGCCAATGAAACCAAACCACCTTGTAGCAGCCTGCCCCTCTTCCCATCTACCATCTTTAAAAGAGTCGAGACATTTGCCTTACTACTAAAGCATCAGTTAGGAGATTGAAGGCTCTCTCTACCATTTTCATCAAATCCTTTTGAAATCAACTAATGAAAATAAAACCAACAGACAGATTAGGGAAACATAAATTCTTCTAAGCAGCACTGTGGCTAAAATCTACTCTCCACTTTCCACAGACAAATTTTTATAATATTTTCATTGACTTTTAAATTGTTTTTTAAATTTTGTTTGGTATTGAATTTTGGCCCACAATTAGTTCTCCAGACAAATACTTCTCTCCAAATTGTGTTAAGAAAGTAGTTTGACAGGAAGGAGCGCCTGGGTGGCTCTGTCAGCTAAGTGACTGACTCTTGGTTTTGGCTCAGGTCATGACCTCAGGGTCCTGGGATTGAACCCCACATTGGGCTCCTCACTGCATGTGGAGCCTGCTTGGGATTCTCTCTTCCTCTCCCTCTGTCTTTCCCATTCCCTTCTCTCTAATCAGAAAAAAAAAAAAAAAAAAAAAACCCTGGTTTGACAGGAAGATGAAAATAAAATTTCAAAATTTGAACTTAAAATAATTTTTGACTATTTTAAATAATTTAATGCTATTGACAGCATTAAATATCACGGTGTATGGGTTATAAAAATCTTGAAGGAATTATAATTTTTTGAATATGCACATGACCATGATGAAATAGTGAAAAGAGGATGGCAAAAATACGGAAACATCTGAACTGAGCAAAGTGTCCTCAAACTGAGCTCATTGGTGATTTAAGGACCCCTGAATAGACCATGAACAGAATCCATCTGTGGTGGTTTTAAAACATGGCTGCAAGGTCTTTGGCTCTCCTCCCACTGAGAGGTGGGAGTCCCATTCCCTTTCCTTTGAATGTGGGTTGGCTTTACTGACTAGCTTCTCACAAAAAGAATATGGCAGAAAAGAAGCTGAGAGACTCTTGACTCTCGGTCAGAATGGCCATCCTGCGTCCCTCTGGATCTCTCTCTTCAGGGATGCTCACTCTTGCAACACAGTGGCCATAACAGGAGGAAGCCCAAGCCACACGGAGATGTTATGTGGAGATGACCTGGCAGTGGCTGAGCTCCCTGCTGTTTTCAAACGGACCCAAGCTTTAATCAGATATGGTTAGATTTGCAGACACAGAAATGAGTCATAAAGGAAGAGGTTTTTATAGTCACAGATCCCTATAAATGGGACGCATGACATGCCACACAGGACAACCTGAGAAGCACAGGGTCAGTGAGGAGGCAGAGGGATGGAGGAGAACAGGCAGACAAGAGCCTTTAGGGTAATTTCCACAAGAAGGAACAGGTGAGGCAGGGCAAGCAAGCATAGGATTGGCCAGCTGGAACAATTTCAGCAGGCTCTGAGGCCCAGGTGCTGTCCCTAGTTGTCTGGTACCTGGCCCTGGGATGAAAGCAGAGGAATAGTTGCCTGGAGTATGGGAGCCCAAAAGGAAGGGGTTGGGATCTGGGCCCTGGAAAGTCATTTGTTATCTCTTGGAATTAGCAAGTCCTGGGAAGGGCAGTACAGGCTCAGCAAAGCCCAGATTACAAAGGCCTATTGTGGGGTGACTGACATCTGACTCTTGGTTTCTGCTCAGGTCTTGATCCCACATCTTGATCCCAGTGTTGTGGGACTGAGCCCCACCTTGGGCTCCACGCTCAGTGCAGAGTCTGCTTGGGTTTCTCTCTTTCTCTCTGCCTCTCCCCTACAAGCTTTCTTGCTCTCACTAAAATAAATACACAAATCTTTTTTTATTTAAAGGCCAGCATCAACCCCCAGACATGAGTGGAAGCCTTTGCAGTGTCTCCCACCCATGTCACTGTTGTCTGGTTATATTGGCTTGGGAGATCCCGAGTGAGAGCGTTTCCCTGAGCCCCAGGCAGCACCGACCCTCAGGAGACCACCATCATCATCACTACCATCACCATGGATTGCTGTGGGTGTTTTATGACCCGAATGAGTGTGCAATGTCCAGAACAACTTCTGTTTAAGGAACGGACATTATTTTAAAAATATTTTATTTATTTATTTATTTATTTGAGAGAGAGAGTGAATAGGGGGAGAAGCAGAGGGAAAGGGACAGACTCCCTGCTGAGCATGGAGCCTGATGCAGGGCTCGATCCTGAGATCATGACCTGAATTGAAACCAGGAGTCAGATGCCTTAACCAGGAGGTATAGCTCAGCGGTAGAGCATTTGACTGCAGATGCCTTAACCAACTCAGCCACCCAGGTGCCCCTAAGGAGCTGACATTATTGCATAAATCATTTTTTTAAACATTAGAGAGACTCATATATTCATGACTAACGTTACATTCTTGCTTGTAAGACATTCTCTCATATACGAAATTCTTTGAAAAGCGTAATTACGACATTTTCAGAGTGGTTTCAATACATAGATTGTCCCATCCACCATAGCTTCTATTTTGAAGCAAATTACTCTCATCAGTTACTATGTATATACAAAATAGAGATGTTCTTTGTAATTATGTTCATCTTAGCTAAGGACCATTGAATAGGAGAACACGTCTGCTGGACGACACTAAAGTTAGAGAGCAAAAGTTTTGCTTTGGCCGCTGCCTGCAGGGCACTAATTCCAGGTGCCCAAGAAGCTTTGGGAAAGCAGCACAGGTGCACAAGATTTCTACCCGGTCTCGCTGAGGGGTTGGTGAGGCTGCCCTCTGTACTGACCAGTATACTGCAGCGCTATCACAGAAGGCAGCCCCCAGGGCTCTGGGACCATCCATTAGTCTGTTTCTGCTGCTAGTGAAGCTACAGTTGTACAGAGACCTGAGCCTGGAGGCAGAATGGCTCAGCTCATCATCCAAAAAGAAAGTTCATTCCTTGGGCTCATGCTCACATGTGCCGTGGCTATGACCCGGCAAGTCTTCGGCGGGGGGGTGGTGGGTGTTCGTGCGAGGAGTACTAAAGACCATCAAACACTTCCCCAGAATCAGGAAGGGAAGCTCCTCCCTTGCAAAAGGGGAGGGAAAACCACAGATTTCCTTCCATCCTCCTCTAAACATCTCTGGATAAGAGGACGTGAGGTAGACCAGGTGTGGAGCTGCAGAGGACCTTGGGCCCCCTTCCTGTTCCTCCGTCTCCCCTCTTTCCAGGTTTCTGCCCCCCACCCCTGTGCCTCTGTCCTAGTCTTATTGTCCGGTAGATTTAAAAGGGAACATTCAATGTCACCTCAGCCTCTGAGACCCGAAGTAGCGATGCTGAAAGACTGGCAAAAAGATAGTGAGAGAGGAGGACTGGGGGCTTCGGAGCTGTGCTTAGGGCCTCTCCAAACCAGATTACACGGGCTCTTGCCAGTTCAGGGTGCTATAGGCCAACCTGTTCTGTGGGATGACGTCCACGAGACAGAAGACAATCTGAGGAAACGGAACATGAAGCAATTTCAGGAAATGATTTTGAAATCAGAAATTGAAAATCATTGTTTTCAATGATTTTTTTTAAATCTTAGGATTCTGAGATTAGCATTTTAATAAGTTGTTATGCACACATTGTCAAAACAAAACCTGAAATTATCAGTGAAGCCATAACAGAAAGCTCCCTGGAGGTCAAGTAAGATTCCCTTTGAGTGCAGCTAAATGACCTTTCGTGGTTCTGCTCATCTTGTATCCCCAGATTCTAGCTACATACATAGTGGGTGCTCATCTTTGGGCCTGTGAGTGGGAGAGAAAAAGACATGGAACTTTGAGAAGCAGAGAAGTAACTCACACCCTCAACCAAACAGATCAAGGATGATTGATCGTTCTTTTAACACCAAATACTGGGATGGAGAACTATTTGAGACAGGATCTCTAAATTGATAGCAGCAGCCAGTTGTGCTGAACGTGGCTGCTCTCTGATCAACAACTCCCCCCTCACACACACACACACACACACACACACACGCCCCATCCTGCCAGGTGAATAATCTTCTCCTTAATTCAATTAAGATGTTTAGAAATTGTTGTTAGATACAGGGGCTGGTTTAGAAGGCTCCTCCATGGCTCGATTAGATAGACTCTGTGCTGCTGTAGGTTAGGATTTGGGTTGCGAGCAAGCAAAAAGTTTTGATGACTACTTTAGTTGCTTCTTGTCTTTGAACTTATGATTTCAGCATTTGCTACCTGTACATAAATTTAGAAATTCTTCTTTCATGCTATTACTGCTATTCATTATGAGTCTATAACTCACCACAGGCTAAAATGCAATCTTTGGAGCCATGATTTGCATCTATATTAAATGCAAATATAAGCATATCTAAATGTATTCACAAAGAATTCATTTAAATAGTCAATAGCACTATTGAAAAACCTGGTCTATAAACGCAGGCAAAAATCACTGAATATAAATGTGTCCAGTCAGCGAAATAAATGCATAGTGAAACATGGGTCCAGCGTAAGTGTCCTAAAACCCAGCACTTTCCAAAAAAGGAAGGAAGGAAATGAATAAATACAAAGACCTAAAGCATACAATGTCTCCCGGGCTCATCTATGTTCAGATTTGAAATTGCCATTTAATTACTTACATGCTATGAGTATCTTTAAAAGAGGGAAGGGTATTTTGGAAACTTTCAATAAAAGCATAGGTACAATAATGTCCCAAACCATCAACAAAAGTTTGAAGGAAAAAAAAACGAAAACCCACATAGTAATAGCTGAGATGAGGGGGATGATTAGGCCAAGGCATCCTGTCAAGAAAAAATATACCAGCTAAGCACAGAGCTTGGCTCTCAATTTCCTGGCAGGCGGGGCGTGCATGCTATTTCATGATGTTGAGCTATTTCAAGTGAGCAAAAGAAAACTAGCAGGACACCATTTTCACCAAGTATTTACTGAGCACCCAAAACAACATCGAACAAGTCATTCAGTGCTCCTTCTCTCTGTTGTAGAATTTCAAAGGGTCAGTTGGACTTACCAGTCAAGTATTGCAGAGCCCTTCCACATCAGCTGAAATACACAAATAATGTGACAGAGGACTCGGTGCGTCCTCGGGTGGTAAGACTTGGTTTCCTGCTTTGAAGGGTTAAAGATCCACAGCTGAGGAACTTAAGATCTGAAAGGAAAAAAATCAGTTTATTGGAACAGAGGTCACAGATTAAACTTAGGAAAGCTTTGTACGTGCTTTTATATCCCCTGAAATAAAATAGCACAGCAATGAACGATAGATTTAATGCCTGCGCAAACTGGTGATAATAAAGACTCTGATGTTCATTTTTTAAAAGATTTTGTTTATTTATTTGAAAGAGAGTGAGTGAGAGAAAGAACATGAGCTGGGGCAGAGGGAGAGGGAAAAGCAGATGCCCTGCTGAGCTGGGAGCCCGACTCGGGGCTTGATCCCAAGACCCCGAAACCATGACCTGAGCCAAAGGCAGATGCTTAATTGACTTAGTCATCCAGGTGACCCTATGAAATTTATTTTTTTCTACAGTGCATTGTTTGCTAGGATTTCCTTTCAGACATTTTAATCAGATGGTATATATTCATACTTCATTCTTGCAAATAATAATGACACTGTGTCTGTAATTCTGTACTGATTTGCCATTCAAATACCCAAATATTTTAAATTGTTTTACTTTGATTCTCACATTCCATGTTTTGTGGTGTTTACAGACATTGGGATTATTAAATTGGAGAAGGCTGTATACCACTTGCCACAGTGCACCTGGTTATATGGGTCACAACGTTGGCCGTGAAAATCCCACAGCTTCATTGACCCAGCTCAATTCTCTCCTTTCTAACAGAAGAGTCTAATTTTAAGAGCCTAGTTTCCTTTTCTTTCCCTAAGATTTTCTTGAAAAAACTCTACTCCTGCATCTTTGTTTTCAATTTCTAAACTTTATTTCCTTATTTCCTAATTACCCCCTGAAAAAATGACTCACAATTTTCACATATTGGATCTGAATTCTTAGAGTTGTTGAAAAGACATGCAGAGAAAAAAACATCATGTGGTAGAATTTGAGTAAGAGAATTTTGCTTTGAGCATGGTGGACTTTATTACCCAATCTTGAGAGCTCTGGAAATTGGTGGGGTTGGAAGGAACTTGTGTTAATCACATACCATGAACCAAACACTGTTTTAGGCACTGTGCCTATGTTATATCCTATCATGAGTACGACTCGAAGTGAAATATTATTACATCCACTGCACAGAAGAAAAATGGAGGCTCAGGAAGGTCAAGTATATTCTCTAAAGTCCTACAGCTGACAAGCAGTAAAGCTGCAATTCAACTATACTTTTCCCTAGTACCAAGCTTCCTTAGATTACTTTTGGAATCTTTTTCTCGAATACATATACCACACCAAAATGGACACACATGGCCAACAAAACCATTTCCAAATATTTGAATCTTTTCTCAGTGATTTGCATCAATATGTTGTTATATGGAATGATTGAATAAGCTGGGTAGTCATTCTAATTTATCTGACCATTTAGAAAATGTCAAAGTATGGACTTGATGATTTTTTTTTTACTTCCTTTTTAAAATCAACATATGATGTATTATTTGCTTCAGGGAAACAGGTATGTGAATCATCAGTCTTTCACAATTCATAGCACTCACCATAGCACATACCCTCCCCAGTGTCCATAACCCAGCCACCCTATTCCTTCCCCGCCCCCCAGCAACCCTCAGTTTGTTTCCTGAGATTGAGTCTCTTATGGTTTGTCTCCCTCCCAATCCCATCTTGTTTCATTTGTTCCCTCCCTTTCCCCCATGACCACTGCCCTGCCTCTCAAATTCCTCATATCAGAGAGATCACATAATAATTGTCTTTCTCTGATTGGCTTATTTCGCTTAGCATAATACACTCTAGCTCTATCCAAATAATTGCAAATGGCAAGATTTTGGTTTATTGATGGCTGCAGTATATATATATATATATCTCACATCTTCTTTAGCCAATCATCTGTTGATGGACATTTAGGTTCTTTCCATAGTTTGGCTATTGTGGACATTGGTGTTATAAACATTCGGGTGCACGTGTCCCTTTGGATCACTACATTTGTATCTTTAGGGTAAATACCCAGTAGTGAGACTCCTAGGTCTTAGGGTAGCTTTATTTTCAACTTTTTGAGGAACCTCTTTACTGTTTTCCAGAGTGGCTTCACCAGCTTGCATTCCCACCAACAGTGTAGGAGGGTTCCCCCTTTCTCCACATCCTGGCCAGCATCTGTCCTTTCCTGACTTGTTAATTTTTTAGCCATTCTGACTGGTGTGAGGTGGTATCTCATTGTGGTTTTGATTTGTATTTCCTTGATACTGAGTGATGTCGAGCACTTTTTCATGTGTCTCTTGGCCATTTGGATGTCTTCTTTGCAGAAATGTCTGTTCATGTCTTCTGCCCATTTCTTTTTTTTTAATTTTTTAATTTTTTAATAAACATATAGTGTATTATTAGCCTCAGGGGTACAGGTATGTGAATTGCCAGGTTTACACACTCTGCAGCACTCACCATATCACATACCCTCCCCAACATCCATAACCCCACCACCCTTTCCCTACCCCCCTCCTCCCATTACCCTCAGTTTATTTTGTGACAGTGAGAGCCTCTTATGGTTTGTCTCCCTCCTGATCCCATCTTGTTTCATTCATTCTTTTCCTACCCCCCCACAAACCCCTCAAGTTGCATTTCCACTTCCTCATATCAGGGAGATCATATGATAGTTGTCTTTCTCTGATTGACTTATTTCGCTAAGCATAATACCCTCTAGTTCTATCCACTTCATCAAAAATCTGCCCATTTCATGATTGGATTATTTGTTCTTTGGGTGTTGAGTTTGATAAGTTCTTTATATATTTTGGATATTAACCCTTTATCTGGTATGTCACTTGGAAATATCTTCTCCCATGCTGTCGGTTGCCTTTTGGTTTTGTTAACTGTTTCCTTTGCTGTGCAAAAGCTTTTGATCTTGATGAAGTTCCACTAGTTCATTTTTGCCTTTGCTTCCCTTGCCTTTGGCAATGTTTCTAGGAAGAAGTTGCTGTGGCTGAAGTTGAAGACCTTGCTATCTGTGTTCTCTGCAAGGATTTTGATGGATTCCTATCTCACATTGAGGTCTTTCATCTATTTTGGGTCTATCTTTGTGTGTGGTGTAAGGAAATGATCCAGTTTCCTTCTTCTGCATGTGGCTGTCCAATTTTCCCAACACCATTTGTTGAAGAGACTGTCTTTTTTCCATTGAACATTCCTTCCTGCTTTGTCAAAGATTAGTTGACCATAGAATTGAGGGTCTATTTCTGAGCTCTCTATTCTGTTCCATCGATCTATGTGTCTGTTTTTGTGCCAGTACTATACTATCTTGATGATTACAGCTTTGTAATAGAGCTTGAAGTCAGGAATTGTGATGCCGCCAACTTTGGCTTTCTTTATCAACCTTCCACTGGCTATTTGGGGTCTTTTCTGGTTCCATATAAATTTTAGAATTATTTGCTCCAATTCTTTGAAAAAAGTTGATGGTAATTTGGTAGGGATTGTATTAAATGTGTAGACTGCTCTAGGTAGCATACACATTTTCACAATATTTGTTCTTCCAATCCATGAGCCTAGAATGTTTTTCCACTTCTTTGTGTCTTCCTCAATGTCTTTCATGAGTACTTTATAGTTTTCTGAGTACAGATTCTTTGCCTCTTTGGTTAGGTTTATTCCTAGGTATCTTATGCTTTGGTGTGCAATTATAAATGGGATCGACTCCTTAATTTCTCTTCTTTTTGTCATGTTGTTGATGTATAAAGATGCAAATGATTTCTGTGCATCGATTTTATATCCTGACACTTTCCTGAATTCCTGTATGAGTTCTAGCAGTTTTGGAGAAGAGTCTTTTGGGTTTTCCACATAAAGTATCATATCATCTGCAAAGAGTGAGAGTTTGACTTCTTCTTTGTCAATTCAGATGCCTTTTATTTCTTTTTGTTGTCTGATTGCTAAGGCTAGGACTTCTAGTACTATGTTGAATAGCAGTGGTGATAGTGGACATCTCTGCCGTGTTCCTGACCTTAGGGGAGAAGCTCTCAGTATTTTTCCATTGAGCATGATAGTAGCTGTGGGTTTTTCATAGATGGCTTTGATAATATTGAGGTATGTACCCTCTATCCCTCCACTGTGAAGAGTTTTGATCAAGAAAGGATGCTGTAGTTTGTCAAATGCTTTTTCAGCATCTATTGAGAGTATCAAATAGTTCTTGTTCTTTCTTTTATTGATGTATTGTATCACATCGATTGATTTGTGGATGTTCAACTAAACTTGCAGCCCTGGAATAAATCCCATTTGGTCGTGGTGAATAATCCTTTTAATGGACTGTTGGATCCTATTGGCTAGTATTTTGTTAAGAATTTTCGCATCCATGTTCATCAAATATATTGGTCTGTAATTCCCCCTTTTGATGGGGTCTTGTCTGGTTTGGGGATCAAGGTAATGCTGGCCTTATAAAATGAGTTTGGAAGTTTTCCTTCCATTTCTACTTTTTGAAAGAATTTCAGGAGAATAGGTATTTATTCTTTAAATGTTTGGTAGAATTCCCCTGGAGAGCCATCTGGCCCTGGGCTCTTGTTTGTTTAGAGATTCTTGATGACTGCTTCTATCTCTTTATGGTTATGGGTCTGTTCAGGTTTTCTGTTTCTTCCTCATTCAGTTTTGGTAGTTCATATGACTCTAGGAATGCATCCATTTCTTCCAGATTGTCAAATTTGCTGGTGTATAGTTGTTCATAATATGTTCTTATAATTGTTTGTATTTCTTTGGTGTTGGCTGTTACTCTCCTCTTTCATTCATGATTTTATTAATTTGGGCCTTTTCTCTTTTCTTTTTGATAAGTCTGACCAGGGGTTTATCAATCTTATTAATTCTTTAAAAGAACCAGCTCCTACTTTCATTAATTTGTTCTACTGCTCTTTTGATTTCTATTTCATTGATTTCTGCTCTGTTCTTTATTATTTCTCTTCTCCTGCTGGGTTTAGGCTTTCTTTGCTGGACTTTCTCCAGATCCTTTAGGTGTGGGGTTAGGTTGTGCACTTGAGACCTTTCTTGTTTGTTGAGAAAGGCTTATATTGCTATATACTTTCCTCTCAGGACCACATTTGCTACATCCAAAGATTTTGAAAAGTTGTGTTTTCATTTTCATTTGTTTCCATGAAATTTTAAAAATTTTCTTGTAATTTCCTGGTTGATCTATTCATTCTTTAGTAGGATGCTCTTTCACCTCCATGTATTTGAGTACTTTCCAACTTTCCTCTTGTGGTTGAGTTCTAGTTTCAAAGTATTGTGGTCTAAAAATATGCAGGGAATGATCCCAATATGTTGGTACCATTGAGACCTGATTTGTGACCCAAGATGTGATCTATTCTGGAGAACATTCCATGTGCACTAGAGAAGAATTTGTATTTTGTTGCTTTGGGATAGAATGTTCTGAATGTATCTGTGATGCCCATCTGGTCCAGTGTGTCATTTAAAGCCTTTATTTCCTTGTTGATCTTTGGCTTAGACAATTTGTCCATTTCTGTGAGGGGGGTGTTAAAGTCCCCTACTACTATTGTATTATTGTTGATGTCTTTCTTTGATTTTATTACTAATTGGTTTATATAATTGACTGCTCCCATGTTAGGGGCATAGATATTTAAAATTGTTAGATCTTCTTGTTGGACAGACCTTTTAAGTATGATATAGTGTCCTTCCTCATCTCTTATTATAGTCTTTGGCTTAATATCTAATTTATCTGATATAAGGATTGCCACTCCCCATTTCTTTTGATGTCTGTTAGCATGGTAACTTGTTTTTCACCCTCTCACTTAAAATATGGAGATGTCTTTGGGTCTAAAATGAGTTTCTTCCAGACAGCATATCGATGGTCTTGTTTTTGTTTTTTGTTTTGTTTGTTTGTTTGTTTTAATCCATTCTGATACCCTGTGTCTTTTGATTGGGGCATTTAGCCCATTTACATTCAGGGTAACTATTGAAAGATATTAATTGAATGCCATTGTATTGCCTGTAAGGTGACTGTTACTGCATATTGTCTCTGTTCCTTTCAGGTCTGTTAATTTTAGGCTCTCTCTTTGCTTAGAGGACCCCTTTCAATATTTTATGTAGGGCTGGTTTGGTGTTTGCAGATTCTTTTCATTGTTTTTGTTTTTGTTTGTTTGTTTGTTTTCCTGGAAGCTTTTTATCTCTCTTTCTATTTTCAGTGACAGCCTAGCTGGATATAGTATCCTTGGCTGCATATTTTTCTCATTTAGTGCTCTGAATATATCATGCCAGTCCTTTCCAGTCTTCCAGGTCTCTGTTGGGTAGGTCTGCTGCCAATCTAATATTTCTACCATTGTGTATTACTGACCTCTTGTCCAGAGCAGCTTTCAGGATTTCTCTTTGTCACTGAGACTTGTAAGTTTTACTATTAGATGGTGGGGTGTGGACCTATTTTTATTGATTTTGAGGGGGGTTCTCTGTGCCTCCTGTGTTTTGATGCTTATTCCCTTCCCCAGGTTAGGAAATTCTCTACTATAATTTGCTCCAATATATCTTCTGCCCCCCTTTTCTTCTTCTTCTGGGATCCCAATTATTCTAACATTGTTTCATCTTATGGTACCACTTATCTCTCAGATTCTCCCCTCGTGGTCCAGCAGTTGTTTATCTTTTTCTCAGCTTCTTTATTCCCCATAATTTGGTCTTCTATATCACTAGTTCTCTCTTCTGCCTCATTTATTTTAGCAGTAAGAGCCTCCATTTTTTATTGCACCTCATTAATAGCTTTTTCAAATTTCAAACTGGTTAGATTTCAGTTTTTTATTTCTCCAGAAAGTGATTCTCTATCTTTTGAGCTTTTTTTGAGCCCAGCTAGCATTGATAATTAGCAATGATAATTGTCATTCTGAGCTCTAGTTCTGACATCTTACTAATGTCTGTATTGGTTAAATCCCTAGCCATTGGTACTGCCTCTTGTTCTTTTTTTTTTTTTTTTGAGGTGAGTTTTTCTGCTTTGTCATTTTATCCCGATAAGAACAGATAAATGAGAGAATAAAATACTAAATGGATATCAATGACCATAGAAAAATATACCCTAACCAAATCAGAAAAGACTTGAAACTGGGGGGAGAAGAAAGGAGAAAAAAAATTATATCAGACTGGTGAATAGAACAGAGCCACACACTTCATTCTGGGTGTATTTTGGTCTATTAGAAGAAACTGCTTCCCAAAATTTTAAAGAAAGAAAAAAATAATATATATACACAAAAATAAGGGGAAACATGATGAAGGGATGGAATATGAGTGTAAAGATAAAAATTAAAAAAAGATTCTAAAAAAGGAATTGATAAGATAAGAAGTTGCTTGAAAAAAGAAAAAAAAAAGAGGAAAGAATGTGATCAAGAACAAAGCCATACACTAGATTTAGGGTATATTTTGATCTGTTAGAAGAAATAGTATCCCAAAATTTTAAACAAAGAAAAACCTATATGTATACAAAAAAATAAGGTTAAATACAATGAAGGGATAGAATATAACAATGAAAGTTTTAAAAGATTTTTTAAAAGTATTGATAAGTAAAAAGTTACTTGAAATAGGAAAGAGGAAAAATAAAAATAAAAAATAGAATAAGGAATAATAAACTTTAAAAATTTAAATAACCATGGGAAAAAAGCCATGAATTCTGTGCTGTATTCCCACAGCTCTGAAATTTTGCAGCTCTCATTGGTCAGTGAACTTGGTCTTGGCTGGACATTCTTGTGATCTTCTGGGGAAGGGGTCTGTTGCCATGATTCTCAAATGTCTTTGCCTGAGGCTGAATTGCACCACCCTTGCTAGGGGCCAGGCTAAGTAACCTGCTCTGCTTCGTTCTTGGAGCTTTTGTTCCCTGACCGCTTTCCATAGAGCTTTGGAGGATGGGAATGAAGAATGGTGACCTCCCAGTCTCCGTCCCAGAGGAGCCAAGAGCTCAGGGCCCCACTCCTCCATGTGTCCTCAGAGAAAAGCAATCAATCCCTCCTGTCTCCCTGGTCTCTGGCCACACTCCAAGCTCACCCGGCCTGTAACTGAGCGTTTTTCTCTCTCTGGTGCACAGCTCCATTTGGAGTTTCCAAATGCTGCAGATTCCTGCCATGTGCTCCTGTGCTGCTCCTCCCAGAGGAGGAACATAAGTCTCCCCAGACCTGCCACTTGTGGGGTCCCTGCTCGAGGTGTAGTGCCCTGACTGCCTCGGGTCACAGTAAGGTAACCCTGAGCTGAGAGCTCCCTTCTTGGCTCCATCTCTGCCTCAAGCTTCCCTGCTCCAATACCTGGGAGCTGTGCCACATTCAGACATCCCCAGTCTTTCTGTGACCCTGTGGGTCCTGATAACCACACTATCTCTGCCAGGGCTCCAACCCCTGCTTAGCCTCTGGAGCGACATCCCTCAGTGGAGCAGACTTCTAAAAGTTCTGATTTTGTGCTCCACTGCTCTATCACAGCAGAGCTGGCCCCTCCTCCCATGATCTATCTTCTCGTATGTCGCCTCAGATTCACTTCTCTGGGCTTCCTACCTACCAGAAAGTGGTTGCTTTTCTGTTCCTAGAATTGCTGCTATTCTTCTCTTCGATATTCTCTTGAGTTTATAGGTGTTCAGAATGGTTTGAGAACTATGTAGCTGAACTCCTGGGATCTGATGATATTTAGGTCTCCTACTCCACCACCATCTTGCTCCTCTCTTGGACTTCATGATTTTAGATATACATGAAAAATTCGATATGGCCCACCTTTGCATTTCATTGGTCATTGGTCATTATGTTAGTGGCCATCTTTGGTACGAGGGACAGTACAGCAGTGAGCAGTATAGCTTTCCTCGTTATTTCATAGTTGTGTGAACTTGGGCACATTTCTTTCACCTCCCTATGCCTCAGTTTCCTCTTTTATAAAACCTTGATAATAATAGTAATTATTTCAGGGCACCTAGGTGTCTCAGTCAGTTGAGTGGCTAACTCTTGGTTTCAGTTTAGTTCATGATCTCAGGGTCCTGGGATCGAGCCCTGAGTTAGGCTCCATGCTCAGCCGGAAGTCCGCTTGTCTGTCTTTCTCTGTCCCTCCCCCCACTTGCATGGGCTCTCTCTCTAAAATAAATAAATAAATCTTAAAGAAAATAGTAACTATCTCAGAGTTAAGAGGATAAATGAATTAATATGTATAAAGAGCTTAGAGCAGTGACTGGCATGTAGTTAGTTCTGTCTGGGTCTCTATTAATTTAAAAAGAAATTTTGTGGTTCAGTGATAATATAATTCCCACAGTGAGCCTTAGGGGGGCAAATGAATCCCAAAATTAAAATAAAAATCTTTTTAAACATGTGGACAGGCCGATGTTAATAGAAAACATAGATCATTTCTGTCACGACTTTGTGACTGTGGAGTGGGAACTGTTGGCCTCTGATGAGGTTCTCATTTGACAAAATGGACATTGAAACCCGCTGTGTTAGACAATCAGTTTCTTCATTTATTTCAACCCAGTAAATGTTTGTGAAAGTCACCTCTGTTACTGTGATGCCAGTCTTTGACCTATGACAAAATGGGAGGTTGAAATGGCTCCACATAATATGAATGGATATGAAAGAACAATGTTCATTGGAAACCAAAACAACACTTCAACTTCCACTTTGCTGAGAATGAATGCATCTGGATGTTTGGGACACCGGGTGACTTTGGGGAGGCTGTGAGAATTTCCTCTGTGTTTGCCTTCAGTTGTGAATGATGGGAAATCATCCCCCTCAATTTAACCACAACATTTCCTGGAGTTTCAGACAAAATAGCATTTTTTCCCATTATTCTTTACTTTGTAGGTGCAAGAATGTCCAACCCCTTGGGCTGTGCAGGAATTGACTTCATAAATGTCCACCACCGACCTAAAAAAAAGGTCTGACAAACATTTCTTGAGTGCCTCCTAAATGTTGAACCTTAAGACTATAAACATCATAAACATCAAAATCAGCAGCAGTGTATACAGGTACTGGGTTGTGAGAATTATATGCCAGTTTCTGTAGTCAGTGCTTTATACACATACCTCTTTCGAACCCATGAGTAGGGTCCCTGCCCTTATGAAGTGAACAACTCAGAGAAGGCACCTGAGAAGCGACCATAATATCATGCAATGGGTGGTCTTCCCTGGAAGCCTCTTCCAGGAAGGCATCCTCCATAGTCCATATGAACCTATGCCCAGCTGCTTCTCCAGGCCCTTTGGCTACACCCAGAGTCTCTTCTCCAGAGGAAATCATCTCCCACAGAAGATTAACAGCTGATGCTTTATTGTGACCGAGCCCCACTGAATCACTGAGAAGGGAGGGGAGTTTGCAAGGTGCCTCAAGAATATACAAGAAATAAATCAAGATTTCCTTTTCCCAGCTAGATCTTGATTCCCACTTTAGGCCACAAGATGTCTACAGAGAAAGATATTTAAGAAATAAGAATCCTGGGTCACCTGGGTGGCTCAGTCAGTTAAGTGTCTGCCTTTGGCTCAGGTCATGATCTTGGGGTCCTGGGATCGAGCCCTGTGTCGGGCTCCCTGCTCAGTGGGGAGTCTGCTCCTCCCTTTGCCCCTCCCCCCACTCATCCTCACTGTCTCTCTCTCTATCTCTCTCAAATAAGTAAATAAGATCTTTAAAAAAAAAAAAAGAAATAAAAGTCCTTCTCATTTAGCTGCAGTTTGGGGTGAGCCCAGTAATAATCCTAATTGGTTACTGCTTATGGAATGCCAACCGCCAGTGAAGAACCCTGCATGCATGGACGGGCTTCATCTTCCCAGCAATGCTCTGATGTAGGCTCTGCTGTCATTTCCATTTCATTGATGGGAAATGACACAGTGACGGGTAGTAAGTCAGGGCTGCATGGGACATCGGAACCCAGGCCTGTCCCCTATAAGGCATGTCATGCCCTTCAGACAAGCAGCACCTCTAGCCCCAGGCTGGGGTTTTTTTTTTTTTCTGCCTCTCTCTGTCTCCATATCCCCATCTTCACCTCTTTAGCCTCTCCTTGGGTGGGATGTCAGCTTGTCCCCAGCACCTGGGGTCATTGCTCTAAGGTCGGGGATGCCCAAGAATGGAGGAGAAAAATGAGGTTGATTCAGGAATGGGATGAGGAATTTCTTCGGAGAATCTAGGAAGATGCTCCGAGGACTCTTGTCCTGGATGGTTCTACATCCTCTAAGGGAGCACGTGCAGCTCACAGGGGCTCCCATCCATCAGTTCAACAGCAACATGTTACTCATCTTTACCACCTGTGGCACTTTCTCCCCTTTTACAGACTTGGACACTGACACAGAAGGAATGGTAAGAGGCTGACCTAGGGCTACACACATTTACCTCTAAGGCAATGTGGAAGCCTCCCAGGAGGACCCAGACTCCAGAAGCGGGATGTGAGATCAGGAGTCACACCTCCCTTAAAGACACAGCAGGCTGCATGAACTTTCTGTGTTTGCTGAGTTATCAAAGTCTCCACAGATGCGCTGATTCCTTGGGGACAGTGAGAGACCCCAGGGAGGGATTCCAGCTGACCACATTATTGTCATCCACAGCGCTGCTCCCAAAATTTGGTTTCCTACACCCAGGAACCATGCCCACCTCATTGAGGCCAGTGTTCTGACCTTTTAAAACCCAACTCCTCCTCAGTAGGACACCGAAATAAAGACACTTGTATGCACAGTGAATCCACGGCCTTATCTTTGGAAAGCCCACACCTCTGAGCAAATGGCAAATCGGCCCCTTTCTCCTTTGCTGATGCAGTGCCTGAGGGAACATCAAGAATTCTGATTTCAGGGATGCCTGGGTGGCTCAGTCGGTTAAGTGTCTGCCTTCGGCTCAGGTCATGATCCCAGAGTCTGGGATCGAGCCCCACATTGGGTTCCCTGCTCAGTGGGAAGCTGAGCAGGGAATCCCTCTCCCACTCCCCCTGTTTGCATTCCATCTCTTGCTGGTCTCCTTTTGTCAAAAAAACTTAATAAGAATCTTAAAAAAAAAAAGAGTTCTGAGTTCTGGTTGCCTTTGTACCGGGCTGGTGTGTTGAGCCACAGGTTATCACTGACATTTTGGCCGGTGAAATGGTGTGCTCTGTGTAGAGTACATGCAAGCCAGAACTTTCACATTGGGGAGGGGCTTTCCACAATACCACCCCCCCCCACCCAGAAACAGCTCTCATGTAGACAGTTCCAGCTGGAATGGGAATAGAACTCAACAAGCACCATGCTGAGGGTAACACTGTGCACCTTGACCCCACCTGGTAACTCTCTTGCTTCCTCCTGCTAAAAGGAGGCTCCAAGGGGCGCCTGGGTGGCTCAGTCGGTTAAGTGTCTGACTCTTGATTTACAGCCCAGGTTATGATCTTAGGGTCATGAGATCAAGCCCTGGGTAGGTCTTCATGATCAGCATGGAGTCTACTTATGATTCTGTCTCTCCCTCTCCTGCTGCACCTCCCCCTGCTTCCTCACTCTCTCAAAAATAGAAATGAAACAAAAAATTAAAATCAAATAAATAAAAGGAGGTTCTAAGATACCAGGAGTCTCAAGGTGTGATCTGTGGATGGCTACATGTGGCTATTTATTTCAGATTCTGATCTGCTCTTAATATTTGTAATAATGTCTGAACATGTTTGATGAAATTAGTCATTTGCTTCTATTTACTTAATTAAAAAATATAGCCCCTCACTTCTGCGTTATGTGAAGTAATGGTACCATGTCAATAAATTCTGATGAGATCAGTTGCTTCAGGAAGCCAGAGATTATTGGCAGACCAGAAGACCCGTGGATTCCTTTCTGCAGGCCATAAAATGTTCAGAGGCACAAAAATACTAAAGTGCAACATTAACGTGGTTGTAAATAATTTCAAGGATGATTACGATAAAGAAAACAAAACAAAATGCTGTTTAGTAACTTTTCCAGTTGCTATCAATCAGAGGGCTATAAAATCTAAACCTGGCAGTAAACTTGAGAGACCACATTCAGTCTCAGGTAGGAGTCAGAGGTCCCTGGTGATAGAAAATGTGTCTACAATTTGTATTTTTAAAAATGTTACTATAAATCAGGTATCACAAACCTGGCAATAAACTCAAGAAGCCACCTTTTTTTTCCAATTTATTTATTTTCAGAAAAACAGTATTCATTATTTTTTTCACCACACCCAGTGCTCCATGCAAGCTGTGCCCTCTATAATACCCACCACCTGGTACCCCAACCTCCCACCCCCCCACCACTTTAAACCCCTCAGATTGTTTTTCAGAGTCCATAGTCTCTCATGGTTCATCTCCCCTTCCAATTTACCCAAAAGCACATACCCTCCCCAATGTCCATAACCCTACCCCCCTTCTCTAGAGCGTATCGTGCTTAGCAAAATAAGTCAAGCGGAGAAAGACAACTATCATATGATCTCCCTGATATGAGGGAGTGGTGATGCAACATGGGGGCTTAAGTGGGTAGGAGAAGAATCCATGAAACAAGATGGGATAGGGAGGGAGACAAACCATAAGAAGCCACCTTTCATGTAAGGCTTGGCATCAGAATTTTGCAATGATAAAAAATTTTTTTTTCTACAATTGTTATTTTTTAAACTTTGGGTATTTTAATACTCAAAGTATTTCTTATGCTGGATGCATCTGACAAATGTTTACATGAGAGATTGGGGTTAAATTATTCAGGCCTTCTGATATAATATTATTTAAGTGTGCCCAATGTGGCATTACTTTTCATTATTTTGTTAACATAATTCAGGAGGGAATTGTTTTCTTCCGATTGTGTTTGAGAGCCGCACATCATGCTCTCAGGGTCTCAGGGGTAAAGGCTTCTCTCCCCAGTCTCCCCCCTCCTATCTGTAGTCCTTAAACTGACACCCTTGCCTACATTCTAGAAGGTTCTATGCATTTACATAAAAGGCAAAGTAAAATAGAGGTGAATACTGAATGGCTTATTTTTGAGGCATTGACTTTGCTTAAAAATATTTCCTACACAATTCTCTACTAGTTGAAATAAAACTGAATATCCACACCCCATATCACAATCATTCCCATTTTCTATATGAGAAAACTGAAGCATCAAGGGGCTAAGTGAGTTGTTTGAGATCACCCAGCTTAAAATAAAAGCCCTGGATGTCTGGTTTGTCTAACACAACCCAATGATTTTTATCATTCTGACATTTGTCTTTCCAAGCACCACGCGTGTCTGAAAAAAACACAGAACACCATTGTAAAGAACATGTTGGATGCCTCTATCTTCAGGGACCTGTGTTATCTATCATTTTCATTCATTCATTCACATAGCCTCTCATTCATTCAACAAACAGTTGTTGAGATGCTGGACATCATGCTAGGTGCCGGGGATTTATCAAAGAACAAAACAGATATAGTCCCAGTTCTCAACCAGTAGGAGAAACATTGTCCAAGCAATCACATCAGTCATCACCTAATTATAAATTTGGAAATATGATTTAAGGAAGACAGAAAGGGGGCCACCTTTATTGAGTCCTGAGAATAGGGAAGCCCTTCCTGAGGAAGGGTCTGTTAGGATAAAAGATGTAACCTTCAGAAAGAGCGACAGTCCGAGTCGGGCTCTGGAATATTCATGACAAAATAACATCATGGTCCTCCTACTTAATGCAGGAGTCATTCAGAAATCCCTCCTCTCCCTTCAAGAAACCACATGGAATATCTATCTACAGATACTTGCTTAAAACTTAAGAATTCTGTCCAAACCCAAATTTTCTGGAAGCTTGCTTAAGACTTTGGATTCTGGAAAACATTGGCTCCTCTTCCTTACCCTCCCATCTATCAGCATCTTGCTAATTTTACCTCTTAAATGTGTGTATATTTGTCCCCCTCATTTGTGTACACTTCTCACTGCCTAATGTCATCACTCACCAGGATCTTTGCAACCACCTCCCTGCCTTCAGTCTTGTCAGATAAATTATCCCTGTTGGTACGTGTTGGTATCCCTGTTGGTGTTCTCTCTCAAACACGGATTTCACCAGGTTACTTTCCATCCTTACTTTGCTAGCTCCTATGTGTCAGGCTGGGTTAGGTATATCATCTCTGACATTTCTGTCATTGCCTTTAATGCGACACATTGCTGCCATTAGCATGGTTTGGTTGTATGCAGAATTGGGCAGGCAAACACTTGGGAGAAATTCAGGATCCATTAAGATAATATTCAGTGATCTCAAAAGAGTCAAAGAAACACAAATCCAATGGAGGCAGTGGAGAAAAGTCATTATATCTTGGTGGGGATTGCATATTTTGGGGAAATTAAGTCATGATAGAATTTAAGTCCTGGGACATGGACAAGAGAACAGTCCATTTATCAAGTTTAGGAGCACATTTTGTAGTGACAACAAAGAGATTTCATTAGTCTCGTCATGCTGGTGGCCAGAATCAAGTCCCGTGATCCGATGAAGGGTATCTCTAGGTCTTTAGGAAACCTCAGTATATGTCCTTGGGTTGGGATGACAAAGTTTCTTTAGTGGGTAAGTTTTTTGTTTGTTTGTTTGTGTTCCCTCTGGGAAGACACAGAATTAAGTTGGTTAAATGTTGAAATAAATCCAAAAAATATGTTAAGATTTGAGTTACATTTGGAAAATGCGTGTGTATATGTGTTCTAGCAAATATTTAGAATGTTTAAGAGAAATGAGCACACTTCCATATGTAAAAGAATGTCATTCTAATTTCACATTTCAATTTAAAATATGACATTAATTAGGTCGATTACTGATTCTAAGTTAAAAAGTGTAAGAGACTATTACCAAGGTTGTAAACAATATGAAAACAGTTCAAAGAGCTTATGATTCATCATGTGTGTAAGTTTCCTTTTAAAAGATTCAAAAGAGCAATGTAGGTACTTGAAAAAATGTTACTTATTAATCAATTGAAGAATTTAATGAAGAAATTGAGTATATTATTTTTATAAATATTGTTTAAATTATTTAAGAGAATTCATTAAGTGTAGTGAAAGTTTTCTTAAAAGTGGTTGTAAAAATGTAGTGAATGTATAAATAGAATAAAAAGATTTGTAAGTTGAACTTACAAGCTTAAGGTTCAACCTTAAAATGAGGTTTTTGAGCTTATGAATTTTTAATTTTAATAAATCAACTATTAATTCTTCAACCTCTGAAGTCTGCAAGGACAGGAACATTCAAACTAAGGAAGCAATTATCAACTTGCTCATTTTTGCAGTGAACACCATAAAGATAAGGGTCAAGTCTCACTGAGATGCTCATTTTTTTATTAATATGACTTTTTTCTCAACTACTTCACATTTTTATTAAGGAGATGACCTCTTATTCTAGTCTGTGTTTATAGAGACCATGACTAAATATTAATACTAATTATTTAATTCAGCTTTTAAGACACAAATCGTCTTGAAGTTGGTTGTTTAAAAATTTTAGTTCAGAAATTCTAGAGAAATGTATTTTTCCCAGCTTTATTGAGATGTAACTTACATTGTGTAAATTTTCCTATCTTTGAAGATCTAATTGACTTTATTAAACATGTAAATTTAAGGTGTACAATGTAATGCTTTGATATGTGTATATATTGTGAAATGATTACTACAATAGTTAGTTAACACACCCATCATCTCACATAATTATAGTTTGTTTTCCTTGGTGTGGCAAGAACTTTTAAGACCTACTCTCTTAAGAGAACCACTTTTAAATATACAATATAGTATTGTTAACTATGGTCACCATGCTGTATATTACAGTTCCAGAACTTACTCATCTTAAAACTCCAAGTTTATACTGTTTGACCATCTTCACCCCACCCTAATCCACCCCTGGCAACACCCACCAATATACTCTCTGTTTCTAGCAGTCTGGTTTGTGGTTGTTGCTGTTGTTTTGGATTCTTATTTCAGTTAGCATAATGTCCTCATGTTTCATCCCCATTGTCACAAATGACAGGATTTCCTTCTTTTTTTATGGTGGGATAATATTCTAATGTGTATATATGCCACATTTCTTGATCCATTCATCCACTGACACTTAGATTGTTTCCATGCCTCGGTTACAGTAAACAATGCTTATGAATATGGAGACGCAGATTTATTTATTTATTTATTTATTTATTTCTAGCAAGTGGGGAGGGGCAGAGGGAGAAGGGAAGAGAGAATGCAGCTCAAAATGGGGCCTGATCTCACAACCCTAAGATCATGACCTGAGCCAAAACCAAGAGTCAGATGCTTAGCCAAATAAGTCACCCAGCACCCCCAGATATTTCTTGCAGATAATCATTTGATTTCCTTTAGAGATGCCTAGAAGTGGAATTACTGAATCATATGGTAGGTCTATTTGTAACATTTTTCTTGTTTTCAGTGTTATTGTGAATGAGATTATTTTCTTCTCTTATCAAGTGTTTTGTGCTTAGTGTATAGAGACACAACTGATTTCTGCAAGTTGATTTTGTATCCTGAAAATTGACTGAATTTGTTGATTAGTTCTAGCATTTTTATTTTTGTTTTTGGGATTTTTTTTTTTTAATGAACTCTCTCAGCTTTTGCTTGTTTGGGAAAGTCTTTATCTCTCCTTTTCTTCTGAAAGACAGTTTTGCCTGGTACAGTATTCTTGGTTGACAAGGTTTTTTTTTCTTTCTTTCAATATTTTGAATATATCATCCCACTCTCTGTCTGCAAAATTTTTGTTGAGAAACCCACTAATAGTTTTACGGGGGTACCCTTACTTGAGACGAGTTGCTTTTCTCTTGCGGATTTCAAGCTACTCTTTGTGTCTTTGACTTTTGACAATTTCATTATAATATGCGTCAGTGTGGGCCCTTTCAGGTTCAACCTATTTGGAATCCCTTGGGATTCATGAATCTGGGAGTCCATCTCTGTCCCCAGGTTTGGGAAATTTTCAGCTATAATTAGACTTTCTGTCCCTTTCTTTTTCTCTGCTTCTGTGATTTCCATAACATGTTCTTTCAATAATGTCCCATAGGCACTTTTCACTCTTCTATACCCTTTTCCCTTTGCTACTTCCCTGCCTGGATGGATCATTTCAAATGACCTCTTCTGTAGTTCACTGGTTCCTTCTTCCGTTTAGCTGAGCTGGCTGACACTCCCCATTTAAGTCTTCTGTTCAGTCATTGTATTCTTCAGCTCTAGGATTTCTGTTTGGGATTTTTATCTTTTTTCTTTTTTCTTTTTTTTATGATTTCTATTACCTGTTGAACTTCTTGTTTTGTTCATGCCTTGTTTTCCTAATTTTATTAAATTGCCTGTCTGTGTTCCTGAAGTTTACTGAATTTCTGTAAAAGGATTATTAAGAATTCTTTGTCAAATATTTCATAGATCTTCATTTCAGTTATTGGAACTTTATTCATTTCTTTTGGTCCAGTCATGTTTTCCTGATTCTTCATGATAGCTGATTCCTTGTGTCAGTATTTGTACATTTGTGTGAGTGGTCTCCTCTTTTCCAGAATTTACATGTTTACTTCGGTATGGAAAGACCCTCACCAGTCAGATCAGCTTGGGTTATTGGATAAGTCAGCTAGTAGCATCTGTGGGCCAACTGGATTTGCCACCTGTGTCTTTAGTTGAGAGAGGTCACTACTTGTGATCTGAGTTTGGGGTTTTTTTTTTAGGGAGGGGGTGCCACTGGCTGGGCTCTGTGGTTCTGTGGGCCTGCTGACTGGGCTCCACATTCAAACAGGGCCACTAGCTGGGCTCTGCATTCCCGTCTAGTTGAGTGAAGTTGCAAGCTATGTCTGTGGGCAGTGTGGTGCCACTGGCTAGACTCTGTGATGAAGTAGGGTTGTGAGCTGGGATCTGCAGTCACTCCTGGTTGGGTGAGGTCTCCAGCTGTGCTCCCAGACCACTTCGTGCCACTGGCTGGATTTTGTGTTCAAGCTGGGGCACAAGCAGGGCTTCACAGTCAGATGTGTCCTCAGACTTTGCTCTGTGATCAAATAGGACTTCAGGCTGTACCCTGAAGTTGGGAAGGGCTACAGGCTGGACTCTGTGGTTAAGAAGGGCCTCCAGCTGTGTCCCACAGTTGGGTGGAGCTAAAGGCCACAGTTGGGTGTGGTCACTGCCTGGGCTTTCTGCTTGGGTGAGGCCACAGGTTGTGGGAAAACAGGAAGGGCTCTAGGCTGGGCTTTGTGGCTGAGCACTACCCTAGGCTGGGCTCCACACCTTCTCAGGTCACTTTTCAGGCACCCTGGTTATATGAGGCCAGACCAGAGACCTTGTTAACAGTTTGCATGACTGCTGTTTTTACTCCCTGCCTAAGTGGGCCTATAGGATGGGCTCTGCAGCTGCCTGGGCTCTCTGGAAATCTTCCTGGCCAGGTGGGACTGGAAGCTACACTCAGCAGTGGGGCTGTGAATTTGCTTTCCTGCCTGGGCAGGAAAAGTCTCCATGAAACAGTATAGCTCATTGGCTGGGGACCAAAATCAGGCAGAAATGACAACCAAGCTCCCTGGCCATATGGGACCACTAGCTGGCTCTGTAGATGGCCAAAGCTGCTGGGTGGGACCTCTGCTTGGGGGCCACGCCAGCAAGAAAGTGATCTGCAAGATCTGAGTGCTGGTTCTGCAAGTCTTTCCCTTTCTTATCTCTATTGGATCCCCAGTGGTGGAACCCTGCAGATTTCCCATGATCCCCATGAGGTGAGACCCAAGCAGGCTTCCCAGGAAGCATCCTGCAATGTTTGGGGAACTGGGTATCCTCTGTGGGCTCTGTTTTTCCCACTACAGAAAATGTATGCCTAGCAGGGCCCTCTTGGCGTGGCATTGTGCTGTCCCGTGGCAGAGATGATGTGGTCAGACTGCAGCTGTTGATCTTACTCTTCTGATGTGGTCCTTGTTGGTCTCTGTGTCCCAGGGGTTGCTTCAGCCTCACTCCCTAGTACTCGGATTTTCATAATGGTGTGTTGTCTGTGGATAGTGGATAGCTGATCCTCTTGTGGGGGAACTAAAGTTGGTAATGACCTGTATTTGTCATCTTGATAACATCATCCCCCCTGGGAAAATATCTGCAATTACATATACTATAAAGATAATTCTTTGTCCCTGAGACAATCACGTAGGAACAGTGTATATCCCTGAAGTGGATGTAAAGTCCTTGGAGATTATTGTCATCTAATTTATAAACTCAGCCCATTATTCTGGATTGGGCAAAAACTGAGTTCATTTTTCAGCCCCCTTCAATGAAATGTCCAACATAGCCAGTGATTTACACAAATCATATGAGATTTTAAATTACTAATACATTTTATTGTGCTGTTAAAAAGTTTCTAAGAGGCAGAACTTTTAATGAAGGCAAGGTTGCATTTAAGCACTGGCACCCTTCTGAAAGTCAGCAGCAAAGTGGTGGGGCCTGAATGCTCCCTAGGAAATAATGGGGCTCCTCCTGGCCCATGGAGAGCAAATTCTATGTTGTTTTTGCAGTAGGAGAGATACCTTTCCATCAGTTAAGCTATGTTTGGACCAGTCTCCCCTGTAATCAGAGGCTCACATGTATGAGGTTCCTGACCAGTCAAGCTTTCTGGAGTCACAGGACCAATGTGGGCAACTAACCAGGCCCCACGGACATCAGACTCATGGCCCCAAGGTCAGGCAGTGCTGAACAACTGGCAGAATGGTAAGCACCAGTGCTGAGGGCTCGACATGCAACTCGGTTACTGTAGACAGCCCGACACGGGCTTGGGACTGAGGGGCACTCAGCCTATGCTGGGCTCCATGGGCAGGATGTGTGCAAGGGGCCCAGCAGCTGCCCTGTGCCAGCACAGGTGGGACAGCTGCAATGAATGGGCCAAAGAGCCACCTCAAAGGCACACTGTGCCCAACTCCAAACACATGGCCTTGCTGTGGACAGCTGAGGAACCGCAGCAGCAGCAGCAGCGGCGACAGCATTAGCAACAAACAGCCTGCCCAGCCCAGGCCACGGTTGGGAGGGACAGAAGGACTCCCCATTGTGCAAAGCAAGCCAGCAGGCAGGGCCGCCCAGAGCTCTGTCCGCAGCAGCTGCAACTGCCAGCCAAAAGTTATCTTTACATGTGAGTCATTTGGACAAGGACTTCCGGTCCCACAGGACTCCTTTCTCAGCTCAGCCAGCCTAAGGGATATCTCTAAATTCCCACCAGAGTGCATCTGTAATGGGAATATGGACAACTCTGCTGTGCTGCTCTCCAACCCAACTCCACTAGAATGTTCTCCACCTCCACAGGGTCCTGTTTCACTGGGAACAACCACCCCGTGGACTTAAGCTTGGTAACCATCAACTGAAGTATAGAGAGACCAGTTGTCTAGCCTCATGGAGTCCCCCTCCCCCATGGTGTAATTCCACCCGACTGCATTCTTGGATCGTTCCCCAAAGCCAGCATCTCCAGGACGAATGGATGTCATGGATAGATTCCTGTTTGTTGCTCCTATTCCTATCTTACGTGGGACAGTGGGGGTTTGCAGAACAGGCACATGAGCACCCACCATCAAAAACTTGACTCTGGTTGAATTTTATGAGTTCTCTCATGGCAACAGCCAAGATGCCCACCCTGCATCTTGGCTGTTGCCATGTTATTCACGTTAACACTCAAACTCTGTCCCTTGATCTGGAGCTGGCTGGTGTTAGAATGCTCACTATTGTTCTCAAAGCCCATCAGACAATCTTCTTAGTTCTCCACACTGCACTCTTCCCTGATGCCATCTCCAAGGCCACCACACCAACTGTAGTTTGGGACCTGTTTTTCAGACTGAAGAATTCTCTCTCTCTCTCTCTCTCTCTTTTTTTCTTTTTAAAATATTTTATTTATTTATTTGAGGGAAGGGGAGGGGCAAAGGGAAAGTAGACTCTCCACTGAGCAGGAAGCCCAATGCAAGACCCTGGGATCATGACCTGAGCCGAAAGCAGATGCTTAACCAACTGAGCCACCCAAGCGCCCCTGAAAATTTGTTTTTCTAAATAATTCCAATTTTGTTCAACCAAGCTGGTGGTTTTGAGCAGTTCAGTAGCAATGTCTCTCAAGTTCAGAGGGTCTATCCATGATGTATTTTCAGGAGAAATGGGTTTTGTGCCCTTTATATATGATCTGAATCACAATAAGTAAATGTTTAAGATAAGCTAATGTCTTAAATAGTCTTAGTGGTATTTTTTTTTTAATAGCATCAATGTTTGAAAAAGGAAAACAAAATTTCAACCTCTCCCCAGTGGATTGAGAAAGAAGTGCATGAGCAAGAAACTTCTAGTACTACCTATGGAATGTCTAATATTGCCTCATAGCTAGTTTCTGATTCATATTTTGTCACTGATTTCTCACTGCTGGTCCTTTACTCTTTTAAAACTCTGGTCTTTTTTACTGTCTTTATTTTAAACCTTCCTGTCCTCCTGCTTTTATTCCCTCAGCCACAATATACAACTATCTGAATGTTTCAGGAACATCTTTCCTTATCTCTATGTCTGCCTTGCACGGTCTCTGGGAACCCTGATTTCATTTTGTGAGGAGTAGCTTAGAGGTGTCTTGTCAGAACACAGAGATACAAAATGAACAACTTCTTCACAGATGCAAAGAGTGGGTCTCAAAGAGTGAGAGCAAAGCAACACTTCTCTGGCTTGTGTGTCAGTTTGTTTCTTTTTTAACTGTGGCAAACAATACATGACATAAAATTTACCATTTTTACCACTTTTAAGTGTAGCATGAAGTAATTTCATAACGTGTGGCTATCACTATTTCCAATACGTTTTCATCATCTGAGAGACTCAACAACCATGAGTAATTCCCCTCCCCACCCCATCCTAGTAATCTCTACTCTTTCTGTTTCTATAAATTTACCTGTTCTAGATATATCATATCAGTGGGATTCCACAATACTTGCCTCTTTGTGAGGTGCTTATTTCACTCATCATACTGTTTTCCAGGTTCTTGCAAGTTGTGGCATGTACCAGAATTCTTTAAAAAGAATTCCATTCCTTTTAACAGCTGAGTAATATTCCACTGTATATATATATACACCACAGTTTATTCATCCATTCATCTGTCGATGGACACTTGTGTTATTTCTGCCTTTTTGCTCTTGGGAATAACGCTGTTATATCAGGTTGCTTTTTTTTTTTTTAAGATTTTTATTTATTTATTTATTGAGAGAGAGTGCAAACAGGGGGAGTGGCTGAGGAAGAGGGAGAATCTCCAGCAGACTCTGTGGTGAGCTGGAGCCCAATATGGGGCTCTACCTCATGACCCTGGGATCATGACCCGATCCAAAATCAAGAGTCGGACACTCAATTGTGAGCCACCCAAGCACCCCTGTCGGGTTGCTTTTTGAGGATCAACAGCTTAGATCTAACTGGAAACAAAGGTATCTGTTTAGGATACTACAGATTTTCTGAGAAATTTTTAACTCAAAGTATTCAGAGGCCTTGGGTGATGCAAGAGCCTATTAACTCAGTTGTGTAAGAACTTAAACTTCAAACGCTAGTAAAAAAAAAAATCGGAGAACATCATAAAATTTATATCATGAATTATTAGTACAATCTCATAATCCTATGACCTTTAGATGCTCCTGATGTTGCAACAAGGAACTGCCAGACATTACACATAGTCCCTGAGTGCGTTACATGACAGCAGGTAAGAGGGAATCATCATTTTTGTATAAATATCCCATTTTGTGCACGAGTGACAATTAGTTATATTGTATCCTCAGTTTTGCATTATGTGATAACTGTAATGCCCCACCAGAGGTGGAATATGTATTCCTCTTCGGAAATTATAGGAGTCAAAAAATAACTATATTTATCAATAAAAATTATTTCTCTTTCAGTTCAAGTCATTGGATAGGAAAAGTGGATTGTTCTGAGTTCAGGAATTTCCTTCTCTAAAGCCACACCAGATTCCATCTGAAATAAGCACACAGGCAAATTTTGTCACGCTCCTGTCTATCTTCCTTATCTGCCTCCTTCCTCAACTCCCTCCCACCCTTCTCCCCGGTCCTGCTCTCTTAGCAAGTGAGAAGCCCTTTATATTTGCCAGGATTCTCTTACCTGTAGCTCTCCTTGTCTATGAGAAGTAGACACATCTGAGGCTCAGTCAGCCCTATGATCTGGGGAGCTTTCTGCTAGGCTTTAGCTGAAGAAAAGTTCCTCTTCTTAAGAAAATGGAGCTTTCTTAGTAGTCTATGACCTCGGGCCCTTTGGCTCTTGCTGAGCATGCTGTAAAATTCATGCCACAGGCTGTGTAAACATTTGCTGAAAGTGCTGAAATCAGGGTGGTTGGTTTTCAGGCTTTTCCTGTTCCTTTAAGGGGCTGAAGACAAAAGGTGTTACCTATTGTCTCCCTAGTGGTGACCAGGGCCTGATGCCATTCTGGGAATGCTCACACACTGGGATCAGTAGTGAAATGGGCCGTGTGTGCAGAGCGGGGTGGGGGTAGGAAATGCACAAGATCAGGATATCCAGAATAGGCACCTTATTCCAAAGCTATGCCTAGTTTGAAAGTCATGATTCTGATCAAAATTCCAGGTCAGAAGGCATGCATTCCCTACTCTGTGTCTACACCTGTCCATACTCTTGGCTGTGGCCCCATGGAATATCGTTACACACACACACACACACGCACACTAGCTAGTTCATTATTGGACTCTGATGTGCCAGGTCTCACATCATGTCACAGTAATTCCAGGAGGAGGTGATATTATTTTCATTCCCCAGGTGCCCATGAGAAGACGGAGAAAACTGGACCAGACTGACGTATCCCTGGTGACACAGCTCCAGAGAAGCACAGGTAAATCCCAGCCAGGTGTGGCTCACTCCAGCCCGCTCTTTCAACCAGCATGCTTTCCTGTGGTTGGCATCCAGCCTCCGAGATGTTAGAATTCAAGGGCCATCAGCAAGAGCTCTGGAGGCATCTTCAAAACCTCAGAACGTCCATCGGGGCAAGCTTCAGGTTTCCCCGTGCCTTTCTCTGTTGTCTTTGTCCCTCGTGCAACATCCCTGAGTCCCGATGAAGCCACTAGCTTGCTCAGTCAGGACTGCTAAGTTTTTTTTGACCCTGTCACATTACTGGCCGCGGTTCTTGTCAGGGAGCTGTCTGTCCTTGCAAGCTTGCTTGGTCCTCGAGGCTTCCTCTCAGCCTCCCAGCCTCATGCGGCTGTGAAGGAGCCATGCGGGCAGGCCTCACTCACTCCAGAGCCTAGCACATAAGTCACGTCTTAAATGAATGAATCCCTCGGTCTAGAAGTCACCTAGGGGGAAACAAATAAACTAAAAAAGCCAGATGTGCAGCTGAATGGGGCACTTGGAATGAGAGAAACCACACTTCTTAGAGAAGAAAATGCATAAGCTGCCTTGACCCCAGAGTCCTTTTCCTTGGCCTGCCCCCAAGGCTGCAAAAACCCCAACTGACTGCTTCCTTCCCACCACTTTCTGCCTTCCAGCCCATGTCTCCGGACCACTAAATTGAGAAACCAATAGGAAGGCCTTGAAAACAAATGGCCCGGCCTCCCTGCCAGTCAGGACACTCAGGCACCGGGGAAGAGAGAGAAGAACCATTTCCCTGCGCTCACGCTCTGGAGCCTAAGATGGCGGGAGCATGGCGGGCTGGCGCATGCGCACGTGAACTCGCACGCGCGTGTGTTCCTATTACCCAGTATTTGCATTCCACACTCCAAAGCAATGGTCTGTCTTTTATTTGGTTGGAGAAGGAGCCTGGCCTGAGGGTTCAGGGCAGTATTTTGACCTGTAGAGCTTTGTGGGTGGCCTGAGATGGGGCTCGACCCAAGGTCTGCCACAAGACAAGGGATTAAGCAGGAAGGTGGAGGGCACCATACTGAACTTCAGCTCGGAGCCTTCCAAAAAGGGGTTAGCAAAGCATATTTCTTCCTCGGCTAATTAAGCATGGACAGGGAAGAGGGGGAAAACTGTGTGGCAACCAAGCACACGTCTCCCACTTTCTCTTACCTAGGGCAGTGGCAAAAGAATGTGGTGGGAGCAGGACCGTCCATAAATAGTCTGGCTCCAGACTAGCAGAGACAATTCCTGTTACAACCACAGCTTCTGCATGTGCTAGAAATGACAATGCCATCCAGTGTCAATAGTTCCAGGGGGACCCTTCCTTCCTAGTTACAGCAATGAAGCCGCTGGTGGGTGGTCCCTGATGCTGGTTGTCTTCATTATCATTTCATTGTGCTTCGGGGAGGCCCGGTGCACTTTGGAACTCTCAGGCATTCTCAAAGCCTTTCATGCATTGGAGTGGCTTGACATTCATATTTATATATCTCGCTTGCATGGGCGCAGAATCTCTATTCGTGGGAGAGTCATGCTTTGTGCATTCAAGGTCACACCCCATTTAAGGGGGGATTGTAATATACCCTGAGAACATCAAGCCATCCCATAACTCAACTCTGCAACCCAGATGCCTCTTGGGGGCTTCCGGCTCTCTGCCTCTTGATTCAAAGTCAAAGGGAAGCCTGGAAGAAACGTGTCGAATTAAGATAGTCAAATCTACCTCAGAAACTGAAATGTTTACTTTGGAAATGCAGAAAGTTTCAGCTTTTTTGAAAAAAATATCCCTTCAACTTGGCAGCTAGAAGCTCAGTGGGGTTGTGTCAGTCGGAGACCTGGGCACCATTCCCAGCTCTTCTTCCTTTTCATGCGGTGGGTGATCCCTTCTGGTTGGTTCTATTTATGGAGTACCTTTCGGTCCCACACCTCCATCCTCATCCTAAACCTTAGGAGTCCCTCTCCTCTATTCTGTGCCTCTGTGGCCACCAGGAGAATTTTCTAAATCATAAGCCTGTTTGCACCAGGTTCCCACAGTGTTCAGAGTAAATGTCGGCACCCTCAATAGAGCCTAGAAGGATCTTTGCCGCTTGGTCCCCACCTACCTGGCTAGACAGGTGTCCCCAACCACCCTCTCATCCAGCCAGTCTCGGGGGACCTTCCCCCCTCACACAGCCAAGCCCCAGCGCCAGCTCTTCCTGGCCCCGGGGGTGCATTTTCTACCCCACCTCTTGTATTTCTGACTTGTATCTCCCCTGGAACACTCAGCTTAAGCATCTTTACCTTTCCCCTGATGGCTCACTCTGCCGTCACAGTCATCATGGATTTCCTGGTCTGCATTTCTCACTGGCCAGGATGAGCTCCTCCAAGATAGGTCCTGGGCCCCTTTGACCCTCTGGACCCCCAGGGATTTCACGGCGCTGACCCATGGAGAATGAGCAAGTGATCATCGAATAAATATCAGATAAATTTTTCTAAATCCCACCTGAAGTAAATTCTCAAGGTGCTTGCGTCCAGTGAGAGCCCGCATTCATCAAGGTAATGAATAGCTTCTTGTCTTCCCTTGACATTACGTGGGGAACACCTGAAATTCTAGCAGGAGGTTCTGGGCAATGGGCATGGGAGGACCCTTGGAAGGCCACGGTGATGTGAGGCAGAGATCACGACGAGCATCTGTCTAGGTGTCTAGGTGACGAGCTCTGGCTCATCAGGCCCTGCTGGCCCAGGTGCTTGCTGGCTTGTTTACTTACATTTATAGCTAGTTTGATGTTTCCTCATAAGGAGGTGAGCGGGGCCTTAAGGATCCCTCTCTCCTCCAAGGCCACCAATGGTTCACATGACAATTTCATGCCACATGGCAGAAGGAGTCAGAATGAGACCCTCCATGACCAGAAGGACATGGGATATTTAGGGCTTTTTCTTTAAATAGAACTCCCCAGTGCCTGCAGAGGTATTTTCGTTGGTTACTTTGTGAAAATGCAAAGGGGTTCTTCCTCAGTTTTTGAGGGGCAGTTTGGGTTTGGCTTGGATAAAATATTTTGAGAAAAGGGAACAGAACCGATAGAGTCTGTGGTAAGCCCAGCTGGTGCGTGCCCCCCACACCTCCCTCAGGCTTCCCAGGTAAACTACACAGTTTCCTGGCAGCCTCTCCCTCGTCTTCAGGTGGCCTTTGTTCAAGCATTAGATGGATGTTTGCAAGATTATTTAAGTGATTTCCTACAATTTATTTCAAACATTTACTGTAGGTGGCTTCAGGAATTTTAAGTATGAGGTAAACTACAGATCACCTCCCCGAATGTACCCTATTCAGCGTGAGTGTCATACAGTGTTCTAGAAGATGGGATAAGGCCCCGTTCTCGAGTAGCTTCTAACTCCAAGGAAGGGCCCTGGGTACACCGGAAATGCCTTCGAGGGGCCCCTTCTGGTGCTGTTCGAAGCACCCTCCTTCCAAGCATGGCCTCAGACCCTCCCCAGACACATTCTCCAACAGACCTTCCCCAAGACACATATTCTAGGATTCCACAATGGAACATGAAGAAATCTGAGAATTTAAACTCCAAGGATATGAACTAAGTAAGTCCCTTATAAATATGATTGTCCTCCGGTGCTGTAAGCAAGCTCTGACTCACTTCCCCTGCTCGATAGGATTTCCTCCTGGGTGTACTCCCAGCGCAAAGGGATTCTTGGAATGCCTTTGCTATTACCCCCATATCTTCTGTGCCTCTCTCTTTATATTCTTAGGCCTTGCTGGAGGCGTTCCTAGCCATCTCCATGGCTTTTGGCTTTACCCATACTGGCCTCGCCCCTGGGGGGGTTCCTAGGAATTAGTCACCCGACACCTTCCATAAGCTTCGCGGGGCATAGAAGGGTTGTCTCCTGCTTAAGGGAGCTCCATGTCAGAGCTCCCCCTAGCCCTCCTGCATCCTAGACAGGCAGGCCTGGAGCAACCCCAAAACATATTAAAAGTTCTTGCATCTTCAGGGGCATTGATCTGATTTAGCAACAGCCTGAACAAAAGCTACACTATGGAAAGTGAGCAAACCAAACCTCCAAGAGTTATTATTTTTTTTTAATGTTTAATGTTTTCATGAGGGTGAGCATGACTGCTGACGAGAATGATCACTTTAGGGAGAGAAGTTCATTTTATTAAAACTTACAACACTTTTCTGTGATGGACGGGAGGAAACATGAACTTAGCTTTCAGTCCATCAGATATCTTACGGTCTGATAGAGGACGATGGGGAGTAAAATAAAAGGGAACAAATTGGATCATTTCAGGTACTTTCAAGTGCTCAGATATAAAATAGGGCCTATATGAGAGAGGGCCTGGGGACTGGAGTTGGAAGGTAAAGTGCTGCTGGAGCAAGGGCACCAGAAAGACCAATCAGAGGAGGAGGCCTTTGAGACCAGGTCTGAATGAGAGAGAGAGGCCTGCTCACAAAAGTCCCAGGGAAGAGTGTCCAAACTGTCAGGATAGCAGGTGTAATGGTCTCGGGATGAGAGTGAGATGGCCCTAAGAACAGCAAGGCTGAAGTACAGACAGCACCAGGGAGAGGGATTTGGGGTGGGGAGCGTTAGAGTGAGATGTGAACCCAGGTCATAGTGGTCACTTTTAATTTCATTTTAAACAAAACCGAAAGGCATGGGAGAGCTTTATTTAAGCAGGGGGGTGACATAGATCTGATTTATGCTTTAAGGAAATTACTGTGTCTGCCCTGCACAAGATAGGCAATGGAGAGCAAGAAAGGAGGCAGTTCAGATGGGAGATGATGGGACCTTGGGCCATGGCTGTAACCACTGAGATGGGGAGACACTGTCAATCTGAAGATATATTTTAGAAGGAGCACCAGTGGGATTTAGCTCATGGATTGGATGTAGAGTTGGAGGGAGAGAAGAAACAATGACTCCAGGGTTTCTGTTCTGAGTCACGGGGTGGACGGTGATGCCATATGCTGAAAGGGGGAGAGCTCAGTTGATGGGGAAGAAGTGATCCAAGGGGAGAAAAAAAGTCAAGAGTTGTTGGGGGCATTTGCAAAGGAGCATTTATGGTGTCAGGTCAGGAATCTAAAGCTAAGAAAGGAAGTGAGAATATGTATGTGTGTGTGTGTGTTGGGGTGAATATTGAAAAAGCAGAAGTGGGCCAATGGATTGTCAGTCATGCCAGTACACAGTTCTATTGGAGGGAGGGAGGGATGCTAGAACATTACCAGGAATGGTGGGAGGCAGTGGTGAACGAGTCAGACATCTAAACTTAAGATCTTAGAAGTTCTGTGATGATTGTTAATGACAAAGTGTAGGGTAAGCCATGGGAGTGTGTTGCTAAGCTCTGGAGGAAAAGATCTTTGGAGCAAAAGAGATCAAGGAGGTAAGAGACCAGGATGTTGGCTGGATCATCAGCATGGAGGACAGTCATCATGAATGATGAAGCAGGAGAGGGGTCGATAAGCAAGAGGCCGAAGTCATTTCCCAGAAACTGTGAGGTCTTCAGGCTCAGGAAATGAGTTGTGGCATCTGATGCTCTTTATTCCAAAGAAGGGTTTTGAAGAGGGAAAGAGAAACTACAAAGTGAGCACAGACACCCATTACACATCCAGGGCTTGTCATCCATAGGGTGTAGAAGGAAAACATCTTGTGCCAGGAAAACATTGAGGAAACCAAGGTGCTCAGCACAGCACCAGGTGTCAATGAAGGCAGGATGTCAATGGAAACTTCCAGATGGGGAGAGAGGAGAGGGAACTTAATGTTTACTAAGACCATTTCAGCGGGATTGCTAGGATGTCTTCCAAACTTCCACACCGGTCTCTCCAACGGGCGGTTTGCCTGGGAGCCCCAAACCTTCCTAGAATGCCATGGCCCCTGTGTGGGTACCTTGTTTGAGTTAGTTGGGTCCCAACCCAATCCCCTCACCACACCAGAGACATAGTAGAGCCAGGAAATCTAATGGCTCTGAAAGATTTATCATTGTGAACCGCGCACAAGTCTGCCTATGCTAATGAAGGGAAATGCCCAATGGAGTTTGGGGTCTCTGACAGCCCCCTCTCTGACCAGACCCCTCCTCTCATCACCTTAACTCAAATATCAGGTTTTCAAAGAACTCCATATGTATATGAAGAAACCCAGAACCTATTGGTTTTGAGACCTGGAAAGTTGAATATTCTAGGAAGATTCTGAGCCATTTAACGAGAATCCATTTGGTCTTCAAGACCATCCCCCCTTTTTGTTTTGGAGGCATTTTTATTAGAGTCATGGCTCGTGCTTGAATGAGGAATCTCAAGGCCATGATGTCTTGATCCTACTGGCTGTGATAATAAGACTGTGAAACCAATACATTTCAATAGGAAGTTGGTTGTAGTGAAGATTTCATAGTACTTGAAACTGACATAATATTTTCTAACAGAAAGCAAATGGCAGAATTTTGCAAAAGTATTTGCTCTTAGGTGGAGTAGACAGAGTTTTCAGAGAGAGGAAAATATTTTGTCTAAAGATATTAGTAAAAAAAAAAAAGAGGCTTCAAATGAAAGTGATCTCAGTATTATGAATGAGTATGACCACACAACTGATTCTATTTTCTTAATTAAATTAACTTACACAACTCAGGCCAAGGATCAGTCAATTCAGTCAAATATTTGACAAAAAAAAAAAAAAAAAAAAGAAATTTCTGATTGTTTGGGTCACAGGACTTGATCGAGTCCGAATGAATACACCCTCTTGGTGGGACATCTGCTTGCTCAATGGGGACAAAAACTATAGTTTACATCAATTAAATTTGACTTTTTTAAAAAGTAAGCTCCACACTGGAAGCCCAACATGGGACTTGAACTCACAGCCTCAAGACCATGACCTGAGCTGAGATTAAGAGTAAGATGCTTAACCAACGGAGCCACCCAGGTGCCCCAGATTTGACTCATACAGACTAACTGAGGGGGTTTGATGATGTTTAATGTAAGTTCACAAGAACAAACTTCTGCTATTATAGAAAGTGATACGGTACCAGAAGTGGAAACCCATATAAAAGTATTGCACCACTGACATTTGCAATGATTTGAAAAAGAAATAAGAAAGGGCCAGGGAAGTTAACATAGTGGCGGTCATCTGAGAATGGTATTCTTTTGTGCAAGGGGACCATAGATCTGGAGTGTGGTGGAGAGCTCTGCGCACAGCACACTCACGTGGGTCTGCACCTGCCCCATTAGTCCGTCATGTCTCTGTGGTAGTGATGCCCTTACAGCCTTGCCATGGGTTTTGTTACACGTACAACCATAGACCAGAGTAAACACAGGCATGCCTTGCTTTATCGCATTTTGCAAATCCTGCACTTTTTCAAACTGAGAGTTCAAGATTTCAGGGGAGAGAGTCATGGCAGTTGGGGTAGAAAGAGAAGAACTGGAATCGGGAGCAGATTCTAAAGATAGGACTGAAATTGCTGCAATCTCATGACGAAACCTCAACCGATGAGCACAAAAAGTGGTTTCTTGAGAAGAACTCTACTCTTGGTGAACATGCCATGAAGAAAGGTCATTGAAAGGACACCAAAGGATCTAGAATAGCCCATAAACTGAGTTGATAAAGCAGCGACCAGGGTTGAAAGGACTGACTCCAATTCTAAGAGAAGTTCTCCTACGGGTGAAATGCTATCCAACAGCATCACCTGCTACAGAGAGGTCCTTCAGGAAAGGAAGAGTCCCTCAATGCAACAAACTCCGGCATTGTTGGAAAGCACCGTGGCCACCTCAACCTTCAGCGCCCACCACCCTGACCAGTCAGCAGCCACCAACATGGGGGCAAGACCCTCCAGCAGCAAAAAGATTGCAACTCACTGAAAGCTCAGGTGATGGATAGCGTTTTTTTAACAGCAAAGTATTTTCAAATTAAGGTATGCACATTTTTTAAGGCGTAATGCTACCAGATACAAATAGATTACAGAATCGTGGAAGCATAACTTTTATACATCCCGGGAAGCCAAATAATTCATGGGACTCTCTTTATTGCGGTATCTGCGTTATCACAGTGGTCCGGAACTGAACTTGCCATCTCTGAGGGGTGCCCATACCCATATTTGCTGACAGCACCCCTTCCCCCTTCTCAGCATATTAGAACAATTTTCTCAGTGTATTAGAACAATTTTCTCAGTATCTCCAAAATCTTGTGACTCAAGTAAGCAGATGACTGAAAGAGACATGAAATCTACCGCCTGATAGATTTCAGGGAAGGAATTCTTTCCCAAGCCCCAAACACATGCTCAGAGGCACTCAAGGAGCCATGGGAATTTAGGGGTAAAGGGAAAGCCTGTGTGAGGTCCTTTAGGGAAACCCAGACTTCCTGCATTAGAAACAGCATTTCATTGACAATTCCTAAATGGCACGAAAAAGTATTCCAAGCCTTGATTAGCCGCTCTGCGTGCTTTCTTCATGTCTTCTAAGAGCAATGTAAGTCTTTGATACCGGAACGTATCCTTTTTAACTTCATATTTTATTTGAAGGCACGCAGGGGAAAAACGTAGAGCCGTGGTTTTCTGCTCCGGTTCAGTTTCATGGCACGAGAAAGCGGTATGCCTACCCAAGATAGACCTACACAGGTTGAAATCCTATGGTTTTTTCCACCTATTAAATGGGGAAGATAACCCCTAAGTCAGGAGTTCTTGGGAGGAACCTCTAACCACAAAGCATGCCCAGTCCCTAAGACACAGCACGTGCTCAGTAAACGTAGGTATGGTTGGCGTTACCATCTGAGACCGTCTGTTTCCACAACCTTCCACTGGCTCACTGCCCAACTCTTACTCTTTTATGGAGTAGCCAGAGTGACTTTTCTTAAACATAGAAATTAGATCCTGTCATTCCCCTACTGAAAACTACCAGCCATTTCCCTGTGCTTAGAATAAGCTCCAAGCTTTTCACCAGGATCCACAGTGACGAGAGCCCCAGCTTACTTTTCCAATAGAGGGTTCCAGCCCTTCTCTCCCTACTCAACTTCCTATGTCTTCCCACTCCTCAGAGGTGCCTCGATTGTCCCCATGGTAGTGCCTCTCCCTCCACTGTATCCTTGTCTAGGGAAGCTGCTCTCCTATATCAGTGGGCTCCTTTTTGTCACTGGGGTCTTAGCTGAGATGTTACTTCCTCGAATAACCCGTGCTAGTCAATCCTAAGGTGCCCCCATCGAACCTCCAACACGCTTCACCAAATGACTCGGGTTGGTGTTACGCCGTAGTGCTGTTGCAATCTGAAATCTTGTTAACTGAGCTGATGCTTTCCTCCCATCTTCCCCTGGGGAAGGTAAACTCCGTGAGAGAGGACTTCCTGTTGGACAAATGCTCGGTGCTCCATTCAGAGCTGCTAAGAAATGAATCGATGAGGGAGTGAACACACTCAAGAAATAACAGAAAGCTTTTATCATAACCCTTAAAACAAAATAAATGACATTTTCATTAAGGTACGTGTGTGTGTGCGTGCGTGTGTGTGTGTAGGGCATAGAATTTTTTAGCAGATCTGAGTAATAAAAAGAAAAAATCCACAGTGACAGGGTTTCATAATGCTGAGAAAATCGGATTGCCTTTCCCTAGGGGCCAGAGGCTCGGGGAGCACTGACAGACGTGATCTGGCTCCAATTCGTGTGCTGAGTTCAGACTGAACCAAGACTTGTTGTTCGCCCTTCTCTAGAAGCAGCCAGAGTACAATCCCATGGAAGAGGAGGGAAGACAAGACGGCCTCCTCTTGTGTGTTCACTCCCTCAGGGTCTGATTCACTGAGAAGACAAAAGAAAGGGGAGGCTCCCCCAGTCTGAGGAAGTCAGAGCTCCCCTGGGTTTCCATCCTTCCAGGTAACAACACGGTCTCATCCTGGGGGGGAAGGAGAAAAGGCAACACGTCACTGGCCTCTCCCTCCAAGCTCCTTCCAACAGAAGTTACGGAAAGATGCTTGGACACGTGCGAGCCCACCTTCCGGAAGCCATGCCCCTGTCCAGAGACGCCACTGACCTCTTGCCTTTTCAAAGGCAAAATTTGATCCATTAATGTTCTCCAGTGTTGGTTTCATAAAGCATTTGGATGGGCCCTTCTTCACAAATGAATAAAAATGAGTAAAGTCCTCAGAATCAAAGGAAAGCCAGGACTGGCTTCCAGAAGCACGAGGCAACCCAGAGAGTCCATCTGCAGCCAAACCATGCAACAGACCCAGACACAGCTTAGAGGCTGGCAACAAGTCTGCCTGGAGGATCTGCCAAGGAGCCAGATGCTGTTGCTTCCAAAGCTTGGCATCAGGGCCCCTGACTGCCATCCAACAAAAGAGGAAAAATAGGAATGATATAATGTGGTGGGATAAAACACATCCCACCTCAACCTTTTTTATTACTCACTGAAAAAAAAATATGGAAGATATTTATGGGAAAGTACCAATGTTTTTGGAAATATTGTACATACATTAGCTACAACACCATTTTTGCCAAATGGGAAATATATTTAAAAGATGCAGTCTGCGTCTGTCTAAAAATAAATTGTCATCTTTTCTGATCAATGTATATGTCCAGGATATGGAAATGACTCTGCTAATTGAGGATGCTGTCAACCAGTGCACTTGGAAGTTACCAAGAAGTAAACTTGTGAAGAAGTCTGTCTGTGTCTGTGCATAAAATAGCAATTAATGTTGTTGTCATGGGAAGGGAGTTTGAGAGAGATCGGGCTTTGACAAAGAACTACCCAATGAAGGTGGTGTGTTGAATTTCATGGTTATATAAAGTATTAGGAGTTATGCGAGGCTGGATGAGATAAGATGTTTATGAGAAAGTGGAACGTGGCGGAGCACGGTATTGGCAAGGGCTCCGGGGTAGTATTAATAACCCACTATATATGACAAAGTACTGGTATGGAGTGAAAATTCATTGTCATTCCGCTTCATCTGGGTTTTAAATTAGCAAATTAATGTCACTCTTGATAACGCTTGTGAAATTTCTATTGTTTTGAGTGACTCAGAATTCTACATCTAAAAATCAGAGAGAGCAGGCAGAGAAGAGACGGCATGTTCTTTGTTGGGTGAGACGAGGGGTGTCACCGACACCAGTGAGCTTCCTTCCACTTTCACCAAGACTCACCCCCCCCCGGAAATCCCGTCCCCGCAAAGTCACGGCAAGCTCTGGCCGCTCAGAGTGTGTAGGGGGGAGTCGCTTCCAGGAGCCTTCAGTGAAAATGCCTATCGCCTCAGCACATTAGTGCAGGCAAATTTGTCATCTCAGCCTTGGACAGGCATTTGAAAACAAGGCATGATCTGTGGGGGGAGCAAGGACGCTGTGAGGGCATCAGGTAAGGTGAGCCCAGAGCCCCTTACCCAGCAGGTGCAGGGGCCAGTGGTGGTCTCACACGTGGTGAACCCTGAGGGAAATTCACCCTCCTCACTGCTTGGCCAGGTTGGAGCATTTTTTTAATTTTCCATCTCAAGAGTGAGAATCTAGGACAAATACCTAAAAAAGGAAAAAGTTTTGGGTCTAAAATGCAGCTGTTTCCTTCCTAAGTGATCCATTTAAATGGGAATAATTGCATCTCAAATATTGAAATCTAATTTCTTAACCCAGGACCCTTGGGTTCCTCATATGAATGGGGAGTGGGGGGAGAAAAGGCAATTGAATCAAATAAAATCTGAGAGATCATTCCAGACAAAAAAGATGAGATTTTCTTTTTCCTTTTTTTCCTTCTTTTTTTCTTGTTTCTTTTTTTTTTTTTCCACTTTATACCGCTCCCGCACTTTAAAGAAAAGAATGCAATCCAAAGAAATATACCATTTTCATGTAGAACTTCCGGAAGACCTTTCCACGTCTCTGGACTGTGTTGCAGAGAAAATCGCTGCAGGAAAGGGCACCCCCCAAAAGCCTGGGTTCAACTCCCTGCCCCATTGTGGGACTCGCATGTATACATACTCACAGACGTAAACACTTGTCCACAAAAGCCCACACATACTTCAAACAAAGGCCCAGGGAGAGAGTCGTAGACTCTTCTTGGTTTTTAGATTTTGAAAGCTCAAACTGCCAAGGCTCTCTCCCCCTTAATAAGGATGCCAGTTGCTGGAACAAGGCGAGTCTGTACTGATCTCTTACCCACTACGCCACTTACGCAAAAAGAATAACAGGTAAGAAAACAATTGAGAAAATGTTTTTATCTCCGTTTGGACCTTCTCATGATCCTCAACGGCTTCTTATTGCCACCTCCTCCCACCCCTAGCAAGTAGAAAAGGGGGTCTTATTAGAATGCCGGCAAAACCAAAGGGATTTTTCAAAAATTTATGTTCGGTACATCTCCAAATTGAAGCAAGAGGTCAGGCTCAGCTCAGGTGAAAAATGTGATGATATAAACATAAATTCATCACTGTTACAGTCCTCAGATCATGTGTACGCTCCAGAGTGTGAGGCGAGGGCCGTGATTTGTGTCACTGCAGAGGAAGATAAATCTCTCTAGAAGACATAACAACCAGAATCATGGCCACCATGTAATAGATCAAGATGCACCCCGATCTTTTCCAAACGTTATTTACAGTTATCAGGGCTTGAGGATGGCAAAGCACAAATGGATATTAATCTTTACTCTCCCAGGCCGACGCGGGGCTGCAGCCTCTTAGAGTCGGCCCATGATTTCCAGCAACGTGATAAGCTCTGGCTATGCGCAGTCTGTCCAAAAGGGATCAAATATAAATATTTCCAAAAAGAAGGAGTGTTTCCAATCCCATCAATCAAAGCCTTTGAGAACTCTGTCACTGTAGCATTCTGGAAAGGATTGCTATGTGAGAATTTGTTCCAGAAAGGAGCTACTGAAGTCAATGAATGAGGCCATGTCATGGAAAGAAGGGGGACGGGGAGGGGAGAGGGGGGGCTGGGCAGAGTTACAGCACAGGAAGCAGCAGCAAGGAGGCTTTCCTAGAGCAGAGTCCTGGATCCTGACCTGGAAACCTGCTCTCTAAAGCTTATAACATAACTACTGTTTTATGATACACCTTGGCTTCCTGACTATGCAACCAAAACGAGTGCTTGTCCCCTGCCTCCACTGTATGACCTCAGATCAAGGCTGTGTTCACACCTTCTGAGCCCCTAGATTTACTTTTGGAGGTCTCAATCCCACTCTCCATCACATGTATTAAATTGTACTCACATTGCTGGGACGTCTGGGTGGTGCAGTCGGATGATCCTCTGATTCTTGGTTTTGGCTCCAATTGTGAGCTCAAGGTCATGAGATCGGGCCCTGTGTCGAGCTCTGTGCTCAGCAGGGAGTCTGCTTGAGATTCTCTCTTGCCTTCTCCCTCTGACCTTGCCCCTGCCATCCTGTGTGCTCTCTGTCTGATAAATATATAAATCCTAAAAAACAAAAAAAAAGTACCCACATCCCACATCAGAGAGCCCTTTCTTCCTTCCTTCCTTCCTTTCACTATAAACTTTAAAGTTGTATTGTTGCTTTTGAAATTATTTGGCTATGTGTAATTTAAATCATGGTAGGCGGTGGTTTCCTGGCAGCTCTTGTGTCTATGTAGGAATTCTTGTAAAGAGAAAATATACATCTATACACTGTATTCAAGTGCAGTATAATTTTTATTAATACTGCATTAAGCAATGAAAGAAGTGGTCATCATGTCATGTTCTGCAGAGTAAATATTTCAATACATTTTTTAGTTCTCAAATATTTGGGGGCAGTCCTAGATTTCTTGTGTAAGTGCCTGATGGGAAGACCAAGCTGTCCCTGGTCCTTAAGATTGAAAGAGTGGGTGGGGGATTCCATCCATTAAACTCTGTATTCCTAAATTCCCCCAACTCTGTGGTATCTCTTGTTCTTCCCTATGGGAGCACATAAAACTCATTTAGGTGCTGAAGGAAGCTGTTGTGTGGTAGAATGGATATCAGGCAGTACACAGACCACCATAGAGAAATGTCACAAGTATGGACCCAAACACTCAAAGAGTAAGACAAAGAACTCAAAGAACAAGGCAGTCCCTTCTGTGCTCTCTATTGTTTGAACTCCTTTTCTTTCTTTCTTTCTTTATTTTTTTTAAGATTTTATTTATTTATGTGACAGAGAGAGACACAGCGAGAGTGGGAACACAAGCAGGGGGAGTGGGAGAGGGAGAAGCAGGCTTCCCGCTGAGCAGGGAGCCTGATGCGGGGCTCCATCCCAGGCCCCTGGGATCGTGACCTGAGCTGAAGGCAGACCCTTAACGACTGAGCCACCAGATGCCCCATGATCTCCTTTTCAATAGACCTTTAAGCCTTGAGGTGATGGTTTCTTCTGACAAAGTCTCTGTCCTTTGTCTTTCTAGACCCAAGGCATGCTTTTGAATTCACATCCTGTCTTTGGCTCAGCAGCGAGTTTCTTTAGGATTTAGGGCCTGGGCACAGGATTTCTGACATGCCCAACCTTGATAAAAACTAAAAGAATGTGCAAACACCTCCTTATCAGAGCAATCTGGGGGGAGTGTCCCTGATTTCTCTTCCTGATTTACTCTGCTTTCAGAATGGTGCAGATAAACACTGCCCGAGATGTTTATTTCCACCAATTTCTATGTATTTACCACTCAGTAGAAATAGGTGTAAATAGGATTGCTTTCTTCTCTCTTTTTCTTGTGATGACACAGTGGCCCTGATCTCCTATTCTGTACTGTGGAACCTCCATCTTGGATTGGGTCCATCCTTCTTGCCTTGGGCCATTCACCTGGGTGGACTCTGGCGACGCAGGTTCACTTGTCAGGTCTTCCAGAGTTTTACAGAAAAACCATTTGGCTTTGTATCACTCCATCCTTGGGGCATCCCCACACTGGGTGCAGCAGATCTGAGATATCTCACCTCTCCCACCTGGGCAAGCAGAAACCCTCCCCCAACACACACACCCAACACAAGACCCCCTTTCTCAGATACTGGTCACCAGGACCAAATCACAACGGCATTCTACCAGCAGCCTGTGACTTGTAAATACTCAAGCAAACATTTTTCTATTTTACTTTCTCCTGGTTTTCTTCCTACTTCTCTGGTCATCCCTGTAAATCTCCTTGTCTGTCTGTCACATCTCAGGATCTCCCCTCTGATATCCTACCTACAACAGCCACCTTGTCCCCTGCCCTCCCCAAGTTCCTGCCCTTAACCTCGTTCTGTTCTTTATTCCTTGAACCACCTGCTCCCTTTGAACTTACAGTATAATTTACTTGTTTATTTTGATGACTTATCGCTCATTTTTAAATCCCCTCCCCGTTAAGTAAAGCCTTATAAGGCCAAGGACTGTTGTCTGTGTGTTCTCTAATGTAACACAAACATCTAGAACATTGCCTGGCACATAATAGATACTCAACAAATATTTGTTGAATAAATACATGAGCAATACTTCCTCCATTCCCTAAAGGGTGGGGGTGGGGGGCATTTTGATAAAAATTTCTCCTAACCGGTGAGGTAATCTTTTGATGTTAGGTGCAAATGTCTATAAATATATCCAAGATACCTCATCCAAAAGTCTTACAGGACAGACAAGTCCTTTGCTTTCTGGTCAGACTGAAAATGCAGCCATCTCATTAGCTGTGTCAACATTGAGAGAAGCCACCATCCAGGCTGGATTTAGTGACATGTGGTACAGCAACGGGGTTACCTGTGTCTCAGAAGCCTAACGTGTTGTTACCCAAAAGGTTTCTCACTTCATCGGAACATGTTTCATCTATTTGTTTAACTGAGAGCTCGCTGATAACTGCAGTGGCCCCGACACTCATAAACACACACTCATTATCTTCAAAGAGCTCATCTATGGCTTGTCTCAAACAATCTACACATGTGCGCCTAAGACAGAAGTCAGACAAAAGAGTTGAAATTCCATCTGTTCTGCTTTGCTTCAAAGGGCTGAACTCAAACCAACGGGTAGGTGTCATAGGTAGGTGTCTGAGTAGAAGGAAGGAAGTTCTAACAATTAGACCCATATCAGAAATGAAATGGTTGTCTTGAAAATGGAGGACTCCTGTCCCTGGAGAATTGCATCATGGATGCCATGAAAAGCATTCTTGTAGTGAGTGGAAGGGTTGGGAAGAGAGACCTTCCTGGGCTGGGATTCTGGGAAACCATGTGTTATAATGGTCAGTTCCATAACTCTCTCTTTTTAGGGGACAAGGAATGTTACCTTTGTTGGTTGGCAAGTAAATTGAGGTGAAAAAAAAACTGAACAGATGACCCACATTTTCAGAGTAAAAATTCATGAAAAGAACACCCATATTTCTGAATTCCATTTTTCCTTCACATCAGATATAATTAGCTTTCAAAGTGAAAAGTATCAATCAAATGTGAAGGGCAAGGCAGAAATGTTTCCATATTCTTTCTTCTTGGATAAAAAGGAATCGACTCCCAGCAATCAAAATTCACTTCACAGAACCCGAAAGTAAATTGAGATCACCTAATGGGTAAGATCAGCAATTTTTTTTAGGATTTTACTTTTTAAAATTTATTTTGAAAGAGAGAAGGAGAGAGAGTGCGAGCAGTGGGGAGAAGGGGTGGAGGGAAAGAAGCAGATTTCCCATCTAGCAGGGAGCCCAGTGAGGGGCTCCATCCCAGGACCCTGGGATCATGACCCGAGCCGAACACCACAGATGCATAATTGACTGTGCCACCCAGACACCTAAGATCAGCCATTTTTAATTGCCTTTCAGAGCTGTCAAGAGCATCCTCATTGGAGAAGACAGGGAACGAATGGAGTGAGTATCAGAGAGGTACTCACATGAGCAGTGTAGACTTAAAGCCAAGAGATCACTAACTTTGGGCATAAAAAGAGTTGGTGGAGATACTTGAAGATATAGCCAATACCACTAGCATGATCTTTCCCGGATGCTTGTAATAATAGTTATCATCTGACCTTCTCCTGTAAGCTCTTGAAAGGGTCACTTAAAATTATTTGTTTTAAACAAGTGTATAAGCTATGCTAGTTTCCCATTAAATGGTACATCGAAGAAATTTTGCAATCGACTTTCAAATTCCCAGTGCCACAGTTGCTGCCACCACTCACCTCCCTGCCCCTGGATGTGATGATCAAGGCTGGAAGGTTCCAGGGGAGCTGGAAGGTTCTTCCAAGCTGCAAGAACTCTTATTAATATCTACGATGGGAATACAGGCAGCTGGGAGAAGGTGCAGTTACATAGACCTTACTCTTGGGACTGGAAGAGGCCAGTAAAATATTATCTCTTATAAAATATTATCTCTTATATTCAAGTGAGCCAAATGCCATAGGACCATAAGCCCCTTTCTCTTTGGAGTCTTTTCTCTAGAAAATCCTGAATCTTAAAAGTTTTGAAAGTCATTCCTCTTATCAAGTGGAGGTAATATTGATCTACCAGAATGATTTAAATTCCAAAGACAAAAAGATGCCTTTAAAGAACGTTATTGCTTTGGAGATTCATCTATAAAGGAACCTAAGATTCGAAAGCTTGAAATATAAACCCTTCACCACAAAGTCTTGAGGACGAAAGTTCTCCTGTTTAATATAAAACCGGGTGAAGTAAAGGACTTGTTGAGTTCATAGGACTTCTCCCTCTGTCTTTGTCCCCTTAATGTTCTTCCTTCCCCACATTCCTTCCCTCGGACATTTTTCTTTCCTCACAACAGCTGAGTTGTAATATGGCAAAATTACCTTCCAGTCTTTGAGTGAATTTTTTTGAACCCATTTGCCCTTGAGAGTGTAAGAAGGATGGTTCTGGGGGATAATTATCTACCTGTTTTGGTTCTCCAATCAGTGATAATCTGAGCCCATTCTAAAATTAAGAAGATGCTGGCTGGAGGTAAATTGGGAAATTGACATGCATTACCTCTGCCTTATAATTGGACATCACTTCTCATTAGTGATTCTGTTTGAGCTAGAAAGTACTAATTATCAGAGTTGTCTCTCCACACTCCTTTTTTCCGCAAATGATCTCTTTTTGTTCAAGTTCACAGAGCTGGCATCTGACTTCTTTCCACTGTTTTAAGGATGCAGCATGGAGTCGTGACTGCTTTTAGTGCCCTGAATTTTGGAAGGTGAAGATACGTCTTCCAAACTACCAATCACTGGCTCTAAACCCTGACCATCTCCTTACCATGGCGTTCGAAGAAGGAAAATATCCAGAGCAGGGGTCTGCAAACTATGGCTCGTGGACCTAATCCAGCCTTCCACCTGATTTTTTTAAAATTTATTTTAGGGAGAGAGAAAGAGAGAGAGAGAGCAGGGTGAAGGGCATAAGGAAAGGGAGAGAGAAAGTCAAGCAGACACCATGCTGAGTGTGGAGCCCAATGCAGGGCTCGATCTCATGACCCCGAGATCAGACCTGAGTCAACACCAAGAGCTGGCACTCAACCAGCTGTGCCACCCAGGCGCCCTTGCCACCTGATTTTTGAAAATAAAATTTTATTGGAATGCCTCTGTCCATGTGTTTTCTGTCTGCACAGTTGAGTCGTAGCCAGAGAGACTGTATGGTTCATGAAATCTAAAATATTCACTATTTGGCCCTTTGTTGAAAGAGTTTGCTGACCTGCGGTTTAGAGCGTGGCATGAGAGAAATAGCCTATGACAGGGAATTGAAAAATTAGCAACGGAGATTCCGCTGTATTTCTAATTACCTTTTACTTGGAAAAGTCACTTTACCTGTAAAGGAAGACCGATGGCTTATATAACTTCAGCGTTTCTCTCGAGGACAAAAGCTGTATGATCTGTGAGTGGGACCTGCCCTTGACGTCTCCTTCCCTCCCGGACGGCTCTAAGCAAATGGTGAAGCTGCTGAAAGTTGCCGGCACCGTCCTATTCGCCTTATGTCAGGAATATCCCTCGCCCCCATTTGGTAACCCAAGGCCTTCCCGCCTCCGCCGGTGGCCGGGCCCTGAAGACCCTGCTGCTGGGGTCCGTGCACCCAGGCAGTCCCCTCCTCTGCCCCTGTCCGCATTTACACGTCCTGTATCAGGGACTTGCTCTGTGACTCACCGGGTAAATCTAACAGACGAATTTCAGCCATAGCTGCTCATATCGCTTCAAGGAATGTTGTGCAGGAATGTAGTGCGGAGCCTGGTTCTCTACCTGCTCTCCTTAAATCAATGAGCAAACCCCAGAAGCCCAACAGAACAAAACCCAAAATCATTCTTTCATCAAGAATCACATTTCAGGGGCACCTGGGTGGCTTGGTCAGTTAAGCATCGCCTTTGGCTCAGGTCATGATCTCAGGGTTCCAGGGTGGAGTCCCCCATTGGGCTCCTTCCTCAGCGGGGAGCCTGCTTTCCCTCTCCCGCTACCCGTCGCCTAGCTCATGCTCTCTTTCTCTCTTTCATGAATAAATAAATTCTTAAAAACAAAAAGAAGCATAGCTCAGCAGACTGATCCTTCCATGGAAACCCTTTGGTCAATCCTTTTGCTTAGGGCTGGGTGGCTGGGCTACATGGTCATCCGTGAAACAGCTGACCAGAACCTTCTATTTTGGAAGAACCTCTGCTGCATGAGTTCAAGCACCTGCTAGGTCCCTAACTAGCCGTGAGAACTGGCACGGGTAATGTAACCTCTTTCCAAGACGACAGACAATGGGTATGAAATCCCCAGGATATAGTAGACACTCACAAAATTTTCCACATAGTGAGATCACTTTTAAAAAATGCTTGCTCCCCGCTAGTTGTCCCCTCCTCTCCAACCACCGAATTTCCCCCCTGCTGCTGGAAGACCTGGGGGTGCTGGTCTTCCACGTCGTGTTCCCTCCGAGGTCCTCAGTGGGCCAGGGAAGCTTGAAGGGCCTCAGATGGAATCTACCAGAAAACCAGGGAACTGGAATCAGACCCATTCTCATGCAACTGCTCCCTCCTCTCTAAAGACACGGAGGCGTGTATGCATGGAGTATGAGGGATGGGACATCGTGGGACAGAGAAGTATGAGGACATGACGTCAGGGGACAGCAACCAGGGACAGTTTTCCCAGGGACTATTAAATAACTAGACTCAGCCCTCCCTTCTGACTCTAACAGTTAGAGTGACTCATAGATCCTTGCTTCATTATGCTCTGGCTGAAGCTGGTTTCTGCTTTTGACCTCCCAGATTAAGTCTAGAAACTCCTCAAGGAAAGCGCAGTGTCTTCCCTCCTATTTATGCTGCCTACCCGGGGCCTGGCACCAGGCTCGGCACGTAGTCCGGGGCCTGTAAAAATGATGGAAGGATTCATCATGACTGATTAATGGATGAATTAATAAGTGGATGAGTTAATTGACTGAGTATTGGGGAGGGGGACCCTTGAACATTTAGCCTTATCCTTTGTGTGGGACCAGGCTGGAAGCAGAAGGACACATAAGCAGACCCTGAATGGAGAGGATTCTGAAAAAGAAACCCAGCATCCAGCAAAAGCCGGAACTAGTAGCAGCCCAGAGTGGCCCAACTGTGAACAGTCCAATTGTCCAACTCTGCAGCTCTCGGCGCCAACCCCCAGTCTCCGAGCCGCCAGGCCTCCCGGGCCCGGTGTCAGAACCCACGCTGTCGCGGGAGCAGTCATGCGTGTTACCCCAGCAGCCGGGCCTCACGGAGCCGTGCCAACTTACCTTCCACTCCCAGGGCCAAATCGCTTCATCCAGTAACTCTGCAGACCCCTGTCCCTCTCTGACATTCGGGGATGGCAGCTCCCAGCCCACAGTGAGCAGTTTCAAAGAAAAATGCAAAAACCATTCCTTTTCTTTTTGGCGAAGGGAGCCCCAACTGTGTCAGGCCTCCTCGCTGACTCTTAACGCGTCTGAGTTACTAACAGTTTCCGTTTGCATTTCTGGGTTCTATGGGGCTCTCTCCTGGACCCAGCACCTGCCCTCATACCCTGAGCACACCCCGTCATGCCAAGCCACTGTGCACATTTCTGGGGTGCTGCTGGAGCTGCTCATGGCCCTGGAGCACCCCCGAGTACCGTGGGGCTGAGCAGGGACAACACTCCCTCTGTTCGTTCTCATTATTTTGGTCCAGCTTTACGTGCTCTTCTCCTCCCTCTTCCGGGGTTCAGGACTTGAGGACACAGAGGCTTCTGGTATGGGGGACCAGTGTCTGCATCAGCCCACTCTGCCTCGGTGGGGAAGGGGTCCCCCTGTTTTTTGGGGCCAACCCGACACTGCCCTTCAGGGAGCAAGCAGACCGTCCAGGGGGCCTGTGGTAAGGGAGGTCACACACACCTTCACCTCTTCTTGCAGATGTGTGGTTAGTGGTTAAGACCTAAAATCGGACCATCTGGGTTCAAATCCGGCCTCTGCAACTTACCAGTTGGGTGACCTTCACCGGGTTATTTTCTCTGTATCTCAATTTTCTCATCTGATATATGGGGTTGGGGATGTACCCACTTCATAGGGTTGCAGTGGCAACCCGGTGAGCTAGCTTCGGGCAGACGAGGTATTCCAACCATCCCCTGGCGGTTATGGTGTCAGGGACGTAGCCCTAATCCTTGCTGTTGGCTGCTTTTGTGAAATTCTGTTGTCGCCTTGGCTTCTTACTAGCTGGGCGACCACGGAGAAGACAAGCTCAGATCGCATCCCAGTTTCTCCGTATCCCTCAACACACTTGCAATCCCTCGATCTACAAAGTTGTTCTGGGACTCCGTGAGATAATGTGAATGCCAGTGCTCTAGGAAAATGCTCTGGAAACTACACTGCTACATGGTGTTGGGTGATTGGGTGACACTCTCTAGAACAGGTGACTGGTCCGTCCTAGGACAGAGGTTCCGGAACTTGACTCTGCCATCTGAAGCCGTGCTACCCTGAAGGAGGTAAGTTATTTTTTTTTTAATTACGGTATAATTGACGTATAACATATCTTAGTTACAGTCATACAACTTGATATTTGTGTATGTTGTGGAATGATCACCATAGCACATCTAGCTAATGTCCGTCACCACCCAGTTACAAATGCTGAGTTCTTCTTTATGTTGTTTTAATTTCTCAGAAAAATTTAATGCTTTATTTATTAGAGGTGGGGAGGGGTAGGAAGAGAGGAAGAGAAATCCTCAAGCAGACTCCCCGCTGAGCACAGAGCCCTACACTGGGCTTGATCTAATGATCCTGAGATCATGTCCTGAGCCGACATCAAGGGTGGGAGACTTAACCGACTGGGCCACCCAGGCACCTCTTTAATTTCTCAAATTTGATCCTGTAAAGGCATGAACAAGAATGTGTCCTCACCACTTCGTAAGACAAGCAAAGAGAAAAGAGCCTGGCCAGGAGGCACAGGCCTGACTGAGATCCAGGTGTCCCGTTAAATACCCACGTCACCGGTGCAAGTTGGCAAACTTTTCCTTGACCAAAGTCTCCCAATCGCTGAAGTGAGGACAGGAAGCATGTCTTTGATGATCATCTTTGCAGCACCCGCTTAGAGCAGCTTCTCCTACCGTGTGTCCTGTGTGGGGGGCAGATCCGAGAAGATGCTCGGGGGACGCTCACTGACACTGGCAGGGCCCGTCAGTGGGACTTACCTGATCTACTCTGGAAGACCCAGTTGCCTTGTCGCAACGCCCCTACCAAATAAACCGCTTAGACAGCATATTTATGGACATCGTAAACCCGCAATTACAGACAGATCCAAACAGTATGTGGGTACCAGCAGGTGCCAAGGACCCTGGTGATGCCGTTTCTATGGTGCTTTTTTGTTCCTGTTTTGCGTTTTATCAGCGCCTGCTCATTGGTTAAATCCCAAACCGATCGCCTGTGTGCGCAAGGGACTGAGCCTTTCCCTAGTGGATTTAGAGTCCTGGGAAGTCACCACATCATAAGAAATCTCTTGTTTGCATGCGCCTTCCAGGGCCCAAGTCCTCCCCTCCCCAAGAGAAGGGACGGCCTGTCCCCAACAGTCTCAGCAGAAGCAGTGTGTCCGCATCTTTCGTGGAGGGGAAGGACAGCCAAGTGCAGGGTGGCCTGGCCACCCGAGTCTTCTCTGAGCTGTGAACCACACACAGCCAGATCCCTCTGGAAATCATATCATTCCTGCTCCCTGCCTTCCCACACCAAAAAGCTGAACCAGAGGACACGGGCCACGGTCAGTGTCTCACCTCCTACCCAACCAAGCCACTAACCGTGTCCCGAAGGGGAGTTGGGAGAACACCCAAGCCCGGCACACAGCAGAGGAGGGGATCTTCGTGCCCAGCAATGCTACGTCTGGAGGTCAAGCTTCACGAAGGGCTAAGCGGGCCAGCAGCAAGCCCCTCTCCGGGCCAGTCTGTTGGCGGCTGGGGGCAGTCATTTGCCAAATGCACCATGTGCTAGATGCTTCCCTAGGTGACAGGTCGTGAGGAGAGGAAATTGGATCTGCATGACGGTGGCTGGAAAGAATGAGCGCCAGGGGAAAGCGCAACGGAGCAAGAGACATGAAGAAGGCCGCCTTCCCGAAAGTAAGTGCAAAACGATAAAAATCTGTTTGACTTTGATGAGATGAAACTCCCCCACTTGTACCTGCTGCTGACGCTGCCCATCATGGTTTGATTCGGGTTCTCGGGGAGCCCAGTGTTAGCAGGCGGTGAGGCTTATGATAGATTCACATGTTCTGACCTGGTTGATTGAACCTCTAAGAATATAACCCAGAGAAGCGATGGAAAAGGAAAAAAGAAAAAGACTAACCTTATATCAAGAAGAGATTTTAAAAATGCATAAATAGATAAAAATGCATATGTATATAACAGTACATACAGATAAATGTTATCTTGAGAGAAAATTGTAGACATGGATATGTAGACAGAGCTCTCTAATCCGAACATCCAGAAACAGTGGAATGACCGAGGCCCTGAGAATCACTAACGGTGACCTAGTCAGTGGCCACTCAGAGAGATAATAACAGAGTCTGTCCTAATGTGGGCGAATATGTGTATAAATCACATTATGTAGACAGAACCGAACACCACCTAGCAGGTGCACGCTGATGTGAAGATGTGTCCACGTACAATGTTAAGGCTCAGGGATAAATTCAGAACCATGGCTATGGCCAAACCTTTAGCTTTGTTGGTTTTCTTTCCCGTTGAATATTTCAGGGCACAATAAAAATCCTCTTTAAAAAGAGAAGTGAGGGGGCACCTGGGTGGTTCAGTTGTTAAGTGTCTGCCTTTGGCTCTGGTCATGATCTCAGGGTCCTGGGTTCGAGCCCCACATCGGGCTCCCTGCTCAGTGGGAAGCCTGCTTCTTCCTCTCTCCCACTCGCCCTGCTTGTGTTTCCTCTCTTGCTGAGTCTCTCTCTGTCAAACAAATAAAATCTTCAAAACAATAAAATAAAATAAAATGAAAAATAAAAAGAGAAGCAAGGTTGTGGTATACAGTCAACAAGAACTTGCACGACCTAAAAAAGTGATGAAGATAAAAAAAAATAAAAAAATAAAATAAAATAAAATAAAAAGTGATGAAGAGAAACAAAACGGAAGCTCAGATCTTAACAGAGTAAGAATGAGGATCCCCATGCTCGTGCCCTCTCCTTGCCCCTGCCCTGCCTTCCCACCTCTCCCCAGTATCAGGCCACCACCCAGAACTCCTCTTCATTTTAAAGGTTTGCCTTTTGAATTCATGGCTCTTTTTTTCTGAGGTGGGAGGGACTGAAGGCTGATGGGGAATTTCTTGCTCCTCCCTGGTTCTCTCCCTCTCCGAAGACCCGTCCTCTAGGATGGAGACTCTAGACTTTCCAAGAGGTTGGACCCCACATTTTGCGGCTTGAGCTCTATCAGAGCAAGTGTGCGTAGAAAGAGAAGGCACACTCCATAGCCCCGAGTCCAAATTTGCCACTGGCAGCAGGTCTCAGAGCCCCAGATCCAACAATGGACTCCCCTGGTCCAGCCACAAAACATTTATAACCTCTCCAAGCAGTCCTCTGGCAGAGAAAAGCAAACTGTGAGCTCAGGAAGCTAATGACCTTGAAACTATCCATTTATCTTGGCCTTTCCCCTCCATGTGAGATGCCACGAAAAGTGCCAGTCTCTCTCTTTCTCTCTGAAGAAGAATGATAGAGCCAGACAGCCATGCACACTTCACCTTCGCTTTTCCTCCCGGGCCAGGCCCAGGGTTGGAAGACCGATGGGAACCAGAAGGGAGAGGAAATCAGTCTTGATCATCCAGACCACCTTCCCAAATCCTCTGTGTCAGGGAGAGAGCTCACCTGAGTTCGGCTTCAAAGCCTGATCTGTGTTGGCTCCTCCATAAATCTTCACAAACAGACAATGCAGATTCCTCACAAACCTGCTGCCTGGAGCCAGAGGCTGGTGACACCTTGCCCGACAGGCGCCATGTTGGCAGCCCACAGTGGACAGCACGGGCTCCCGCTACCCCCACCCTCTCCGGCGAGGGGAGGAGGAGGGCAGCCACCCTGAGGAATTTGAGTGTGTGAAATCAATATTCTTCTCAGTTGCCCACTATCTGCTTCGGTGGCTGCCCTCACCCTGGCACAGGGACATCGGCTCCCCGTGGGGCCCAGCAGAAGCCAAGAGCTGGCACAGCGAGACTCTCCTTTGTTTATGGTGCGTCCACTTGGGTGTGAGATGTTTCCTCTTCTTTTCCCTGTGCCACTCAATTGGATTTGAGTTAAACAACAAATCCGTGGACTGTAGCTGTGGCTGGGCCGAGCAGGCAGCTCACTTCTCCCAAGCCCGGAACACAGGCAAGCCAGCATGCCCACAAGACCGCAATCAACAAAGACAAGTATGATTCCTGTGCATTTGAAAAATGCAAAACTGGTCTTGGACTCAGAAAACCCCTTTCCCCGAATACTGCTTCTTTTATTTTGTGTGCTTTCCATATCCTTGATGACTTTTTTCTCTTTCTTTTTCTCCCACCCAAGCAGGATCTCCCTCCTTCAGCTGGATCGCGAGGGGGCCATGTACGCTCTTTCCACAGCACAGAAAGCCAAGGCCCCCTCATCAGTTGTCTCCTGGGCACTCGTATCCAGAGCCTTCCAGAGGGCCCTGGGAAGGAAGGGCATTTTAGAAAAACATCCGGAAGAAGAATGGAGAGAACTAAGGGCTGATGCCATGGTCTCCCATTCAAATTGCCAGTTTAAGGCTTGCTCTCTCTCTCTCTCTCTCTCTCTCTCTTAAGCTGGTGTTTTGTTTGTTTGTTTGTTTCCCAAGTCTGACGTTTAGGGTGAAAATATATTATTTTCAGGTAAATCCACTTGCTCTGAAAAATTCCCAGGCTGCCTTGGATACGTGAAAAGGTAGTTTAGTTGGTGTGCCACTGCATTAACGTGTGAAATGGTTAAATTAATCCTTCCGTATGATGTCTGAATAGGTTATTATAAGGTGCTTAGAGATTTGGCAGGCTAAGCCCCATCTTTCTTTCAAGATGTTAAGAAAATAAATGTAAATGCAGGAAACACTGCATGTGAGGCATCTGCTGTCCAACTTTACAAGTTGAATGTCAGTGCAATATTTAGGAAATGTTAACCACAAAAGCAAGGTCACAAGGTGCCTGCTGGGTTGCGTCTTCTGGAGAACCCAAAGGGACTTGAGACCAGACTACCTCCCAGTTGCCCAGCTCTGTTGTCTTGGTTAAGAGCCTTTTGTCTTCTAACAAAAATGAACTTGACCTAGTTTGAACCAAGAGGGGGATGTATGAAAAGGTTACAGGGTGTCTCATGGAATCCAGAGGCAGTGGGATGTCTCAAGGAACACAGAAATAGGAACTGGGAGGAAATCAGGGATCCAGGCTGTACTATTTATTTCTTGCCCTGTTCTTCTCTGTGTTCACTGTTCACGCTGCTCTTCTGCTCTTCTCTGAAGGTCGGTTTCCTCTGCCGCTGCTTTCACCACGGGGAAGGTAGTCAACCCAGCTCCTGGGTTTTAAGATGTCCCTTAATGCCATCCCACACAGAGGAAACAGCGACCTCTGCATCTGAAGTTTGTTCTGGCCACCCTATGACTAAGCACCCCTGCACTCACTCTTGTCCTGTTCGCACTGTTTGTCTCCATTTGCTTTGTTCTTTTCTCAAAGCATCCTGTTCTTGTCTTGTGAGTTCTGTTCTTTTTGCATCTTGCTTAGGATATTAATATTAGATGTTTGGATATTAGATGTTTGTACTGTGCATTTATTTGATTTTCCCTCTTCTTTTGTATTCCTTTAATTATCTTCTTTTTCAGTGTCAGCTTATTGTGTTTCATTCTGTTTATTCCAAGGTCTGGTTAACCCTGCTCCTCTACTTAGAATTGCGGGTAAGGAGAGCAACTTGATTTGTTTCTGGGTTGCTAGGGGGGTTTTCTCTGCATTGAATGTACATGCCTGTTTCTCCGCTCTTTCATAAATAGAATGACTGGGACATTTGGAGACATGAACAAGCCTCTACCATTGGCAGGCTTCAGATCACAATAAGCAAAGGAGGAGTTGGCAAGGTGGGGTGCTGTGTTTTGTGGCTAGGATGGCCTCCAGTTGCAATGGACAGCTCTTTACCCAGAAGCATGGCATCCTCTCCTAGTTCTCCTCCGGCTGGGCCCCCTTTCATTTTGCCTGTGGGTAAAGCACTGAGCCACCTTCCTAGGGGAGGTAGAGAGGAGAGGGGAGGGAAGCATAGAGAAGCAATTGGCATGGTCATTTAGTAAATAGAACTTTGTACCTGTTAACTGACTTTGGAGCATTCCCAGATTTCTGCAGTAGCTGCCTGGGCTGTCTGGGATGATGCTCCCTCACTCTCTCAAACTCTTTACTTCCGAACCCCCTCTATGCCCCAGGCATTTGCTGAAATATCCTATCTGCTGGTGATTCTCCCACAGACTTATTTCTATACATTTCCTTGGAGTCTCAGAAGGGAACAGAAACAAATACTTTGCTCATTCCACCATCTTGAGCAGGAATTACTGAATCTGAATTGCCTTTTCCAAGAGAGAAAGTCCAATTGGTCCACCTAGAGGATGGGTCAAACCCTGTTCCAACAAATGGGATGGGAAGATTTCGGATTGCTAAGGGTGACTATGTGGTGGGGAGAAGCGATTCCCCAAGGCAGTCACTACGCCCTTAATTTTAAGAATTTAGATTTATGTTGTTATGCTTTGTAGGCTCTTTGTTCCCTGCCTCAGTCCAACAGAGTCTGGTCTCATGGAACTCCCTCGTCGTAGCCCGAAGCACACCTAGGTCTACTGGTGAGCTGGTAAGTGTTCAACAGTTGGCTCTCTTGGGGGAAAACTCCTGATTTGCAGCATTTTCTGATTTCTGTGGTGGACCTACTCTCACCATGGCTGATTTCAAGCCTTCTGACATTATTGAGCGTAGAGTTGGGGAGACTTGAACGAAATTGTCTGTCGCAAGTGTGGGCAAGCCACCTTAGGACTGATTACATAGTCCTACCTGAAGCATGCCCAGCCAACAAAGTTGGTTGAATTCATTAAGATTCTTTGGCTGCAAGGAACAGAACCCAAACACAGTTAGATGAAGCAAAAAGAGAAATTTATCGGAAAGAACCCAGAGTAAACTGTAGAATCCAAGTAAGCACCGAATGTCCAGAACTAGGGAAAGCCCAAGGTTGCTCTCGTGACCTCAGAAGCAGGTTTTACTGGACTTTCTCTCAGGGTTCTGCCATTTTCAGACTCGATTTCTATTCCCAATTTCTGATTCTCATTGAAATTCCTTAGAGAGAACCTGATTGCCCTCAAGTTAGGTGTCCTCACCTGGGGAAATGTAACATTAATCTGATTTCAGTGACAGTTTAGTGAAAACATGACTTCTAGGGAAAAGGACTCACTTACACAATGTGTATGATTCAGTGCAGAATGAAAATGTAAACCCCTTTGTTTGAAAGCTGTTAAGAATTTCTAGATGGTTACAATGGAGAATTAAACCAAGCATAGGGCCCTTTTAAATGCAGGACCCTGTATGACTGCCCAGGTCATATCCCCTTAAAGCTGGCTCTGGCTGAGGGGCTCTCAGCTGTGGTCTGATTATGATGTCTGTCTTGGGTTCTCTTCTGAATTGATCACTTCGGGATGTTGAAAGGCAAGTCCATGGAGCAGCCAGGTGGCAAAAGATCGAGCCTTGCCAGTTACCACCTGAGGGAGTTTGGAAGCAATTAACCCAACTTCCTCCATTCCTGCCCGTCCCCCATCCCAGCAAGCCTTCAGATGACACCGCAGACCTGAATGACACTTTTAGCTTCCTGAGAGACCTTCAGGCAGAGGCACCTAGCTGATCCATGCCTGGATTTCTAACATACGGAAGGTATGAAATAAGAAGTGTTTGTTGTTTTAAGCCACCAACTTTTTGAAGCTACTTTGTCATCCTGCAAGAGATGATGACTATAGTATTATTCATTACTTTTGACCTATTGAAATGTATTATAATTTACACATGGGTGGTTGCATGAGTTTATATATTATGTCATCTAGCTATAACTAACTTCATCCTTGCAAAAAAAAAAAAAATGGACGAGTGATTTAAAAACATTTCTGCAAAGAAACTGGAGATCGGAGTTAATGCTGATCATTCAAAGAAACTAACCCCAAGGACACGGCTCTTTATTGGACACAGTTTAAGGAGAAAAATAACAAGAACAAACAGATCTGTCAAGATAGTGACCAAAAAGGTCAACGTTTTTGAAATGTGGCTTTACGTTCACTTGAAATATTAGCTGATCAGTAGTACATGCCTAAAAATTATAAAAAAGTACATGTTTATAATTTGTGCATGCTTGGAAAAACTGATGGGTTGTGTGATCAAAATAGATGGTGATGGCTGTGTCTGCATGTGGAGTGAGGTTCAGTCCCCTGTTCCGAGGTTACCTGATGATGACACCATTGCAAGGGAGGACAGGGGTCAGGTGGGCCAGGTACAGACTTGGACAGCAATTTAGAGTGAAAGACCACTGAAAATAACGAGGAGACTGAAAAGCATTTCGTGACAATAGGGACTAGACACAGTCACACGAGATCACAGTGACATGTGATGCAGACTCATTACTGGATAAAGAGAAGAATAATTCCAGAAGACTAGAAATCCAGGGGAACACTCAAATTATACCTGCAGTTTAAAAAATAATTTTAGTCTTGATATAGTAGTCATTCAGAGAAGTATTTTAAACGTATGTGTACAGTTTAACAAATTGAACTATTGTAACTGCCCCCTGGGTCAAGAATCAGAATGTTTCCAGCAATCTGGAAGCTCCCCAGATAACTTCTCCAATTATGTCCTTCTCCCCATACCCTGGAAGGGACTCCTGTCTGACTTTTGTGATCATTCTTTCTTGGCTTTCCTTGATGGTTTTACCACTTTGGCATGTGTCCATAAACAATATGGTTCGATTTTACCTGTCCTTATGAATGGAAATTTTACACGAGTGGAAATCATTCTGCATTCATCCTTTTGCCTTTTATCTTCTGTTCAACACTGTTCAAGAGTCATTTGTACTACAAAATCTACATCTATCTATACATATTTGGTCCTCATTTTATGAATATCCTTGATGTTTATCCATTCTTTGTAGGAGGACATTGAGCTTATTTCCAGTTTTTTAGTTATCATAAGCAATTCTGCCTTAAACATTCTGGTACGTGTATCCTTGTGTACGCAAACATGAGTTTCTTTAGGACACATGTAGTTTGGAAGTAGAGAGTTATAAGCTGTGTATATCTTCAAATGTATTGGATAAGGCCAAACTGTTTTCCAAAGCAGTTATACCAATTAATACTTATATTTATATATGCTTATATACAGTATATATTTATATTCTGCTCCATGATGTTTAAGACTTTTCATTTTTTTACACGATTTTAATACTTGGTATTATCAAACTTTCAAATTCTTGCCAATCTGGTGGGTGTGTGGTGTTATTGCTTTGTGGTTTTAATTTGCATTTCCCTCTTTAGCAATAAAATGCCTTTACACTTACGTATTGGCCACTTGAATTTCTTCTTTGGTTATTTTATATTGGATTGCTTTTCTCTTACTGATACAGAGTAGTTTTCTAAAACTATATTTTCAATTTATTGTCACTCATGTATTACAAATACTATAACATAAATAGTTACATCTTTTCCCACTTACAGTGTGACCTCTTATATTTTTATGGAATCCTTTGATGAATACAAGTTCTTAATTTTAATGTAGTCAAATTCATGTATCTTTTATTTTTGAATTTTTTAAGAAGACATTGCATCTGTTTCTTACATGAAAATATTCTATGTTATTACCTAAAAGTTTATAATTTCACCTTTTGCATTTAGATCTCTAGTCTCCCTGGGATTCATCACTGAAAAGATATTCCTCTCACTGATCTGCCATGCTCCTCTTTCATATATCAAGTGTCCACACACATGCATACCCTTTTTCTGTTCTATTTTGCTTTATTAGGTCATTTGCCCATCCCTATGCCAATACCACACTACCTCTGCTGTAACCTAAAACAAATCTGGTGTCTGGTAGAGCGAGTCTTTCTACTTCATTCTTTTCTTCAAAAGGGTCAGATAGTCTTTGTGTTGACATCAAAATTATAGAATCAACTTCTCAAATTTTACCAAAACCTTGCTAGAGTTTTGGCTAGGATTAAGATTACATGGAATCCATGAATCAATTTGGGGAAAATTAGTATCTTTCCAACTTTCCAGTATTGGATCTTAAGTACTATCCATGAATATGGTATATTTCTCAATTTGCTTAAGCTTTCTTTAATCTTTCTCAATACAATTTTGACATTTTGTCGATGCAGGTCTTCCATATGTTAAAAAATTATTTATATTAATTGCTTCATATGGCTTGTATATTTTCTTTCTGATTTATAGGAATAAACTGAGTTTTGTATGTTGCTATTGTATCTGGCTATGTTGGTAAAGTCCCTTATCAATTCTAATAAGTTATCTATAGGAGGTTATTTTAGATTTCCTATGAGCACATTCTTAACTTTTTTTCTTGTCCTTGCCTTAGTGCACTGGCTAGGGTCTCCAGTATAACATTTAATATTATAATTTTTATGCATACCTTTGTGATACTATAAGCTCAACAAGGAATAAATCATGTAACGGGGTATTCAATAGGCATTTGTTGAACAAATAATTGAATGAATGAACTATTCCATCATCCAGATGGCTCATCGTAACAGAAACCATAGGTGGCCAAGGGGACAGGGGATAAGTTCAAAAACTGGGTTAAAAATTAAAATCAGAACCAACAGGACAGAATAACTCCTAGAGACCAAGTTGAAGGTGCAGAGTACATGGATTAGCTTAGTCAAGGACCCAAGCTGGGAACATTGTCCCTAGAAAAAGGGACAATAGCTGATTTTCTTAAGCTTCTGGTACAGTGCTAGGCACTTTTAAAATTCATAATTATCTTCCTTAAACAAATTGTGTGTATTGTTCTGAGTGTGTCATTGCACTTCTATTCCTCTTAGTTTAAAGCATAGATCTTATATGATCTTTTCCCTGCCTACCTCTCCAACTCTGGTCTGACCATGACCATCTTCCCCCTCCCTCCCCTGGCACCCCTTGTTGTGTCCAATCATTCTGGCTTCTTTCTAGGTTCTAGAAAACTCCAACCTTTCTCTCTTATTTGTCCTTTGCCTATCTATTCTTTCTGCCTAGGACATGTTTTCCACTATTCGTCCTCTGGCTGGCCATGCCTGCTCCTTTGTCAGGTCTCTGCTCCAGTGTTACTCTCTTAGGCAAGCCTATCCTAATTTTCACCATGTAGCTTAGCTCCCTGTGAGATATACATTTAAAGCCCCTGTACTTTTCCTTAAAGGTTCTTACCAAAATAGCAATTTTGTTCCTGCGTTATTATTTGACTAACATCTCCCAAATAGACTGTAAATTTCAAAAGAGAGGTAGCTGTGTCTAGCTTGCTCACCGATGCCTTCCCCAGCACCTGGACTGTGTCTGACACACACAAGGCAGGTAATAGTCACTTGCTCGACTAAAACGTGTAGATCTTCACTCTTGGCTTTCTTTTATGTCACTGCCCCTGTGTCCTTCTCCTTTCTCTCTAGTGCCTTCAGATGCTCCCCTCCTTGCTCCCACAGTCCCATGCCCTTGGTTCTATGATGCTGCTTAACCACGTGGAACCCTATGTACCCTGATCTCTGGACTGGTCTTATTAAGCTCACCTTGTACTCTCAGCTCCTGCCCAGGTGTCCAGCTCATAATAGGCACCAATGTATACTAGCTTGAGTAAATGAACAAATAAATGCAAAGGAATAATGAATAATGAATAAATTGTGTATGTTTATACAAAAAGTATTTGAGAATTTCTGACCATGGGGCAGTCTCTGCAATGAAAACAACTGATTGCATGTGCTTTATGATAATGTAGTCATTAATCTCCTTTTGAGAGGACCCAAGATAGAAACACCTTACACTGACTTGCAGTCGGTAGTGAATACTGTTACAGAAAGGATCTTGGTAGCGTATGCATGTGTGGATGCGTATGTAATATAATATATATATATTTTTTTCTTTCTAAAAAAACTGACAAAAATAAAGAAAATGTCAAAGCCTTTTAAAGGGCGCGATCACGCTGAGTAATACAACCCTTCCTTGATTTTTACATTATTTCAGTAGGAGATGTTTTTATGGCTCTTGCTAAAAATAAAAGACATTTCAGAGTTTCTCAGTAAATGAAGCTCTGCAGACTTTTCAGTTTTGTTGTTTCCCCTAAAATTAATATAATTAATTAAAACCCAATGTTATTCTGATTTACAATCTGTGAGTCAATGAGTCACAGAATCTTATGCTAATGGGGCAGTTCAGCTTTCTGAGCTCTTTACAGAGATGCCATGAACAGGGGTGACAAGACAGAGAGGCCCAGAAAGAAGGACTTTTCCAACCAGGCCATGGCATATTTGTATTTCGTTTGGAATGGAGGAGTCTGAGAATAATTTGGAAAGACAACTGCTTTTATCAAGTGTAAGAAATTAGTTTAACTGAATTTAAATGTAATTACAGGAGCAGCTGGTGAAGGCTAATTTCTGTTCAGTCTGGTTTCTCAGGAACTGCACCCCCATTCTGTTCTCTGGGAAAGGATCAAGTTGCAAGATTTACATCACTGACACCAACCCTTAGAGGCTGGTCTTGGTCTAGGTCAGTGCTAGGAGCCACAGAGGAGGGAGATTACCTCTCTGCTGGTGTCCACCTGCACTGGCTCCTCCCCCTTCCTTTGAAGAGAGACCGGCGGCCAGGTGTGAGTATCACGTTGGCAGTACTTTGAAAGGCTCAGATTCCACCAGGGTCCATTCTGATGGGATCTCTGTCTAGATGGCACCTGGGCTAGCATCCAGGTGTTTTAGCTGCTTCTCCTGGTTCAAGATGGTGCATCCCATGTGATGAGGAAAACTGTTGACTTCAAGAACTGCAAAGTCCTTTAAAATGTTATCTACCTTGGGCAGATGGCTCCTGTTACACATTGAGAGCAGAGAGCCTGAGGAGGGTATGACGACCGCCGTCCAGTGTTATTGCCGACACTCCACACAGCACAACCACACCTCAAAAATGTCAGGGTCGTTAGATTGCCCCATCGTGGTCTCCACTCTCAGTGGGGAGGCTGCTTGTCCCTTTCCCTCTGCTTCTCCCACTCCCCCCACCCCCCGTGTGCACACATGTGCTCTCTCTCTTTCAAATAAATAAATATTTAAAAGATACGGGGACCACCTGGCTGGCTCAGTTTGTTAAGCATCTGCCTTCAGCTCAGATCATGATCTCAGGGTCCTGGGATCGAGCCCCACAGCCAGTTCCCCATTCAGCCAGACATCTGCTTCTCCCTGTCCCTAACCCCAGCTCATGCCCTCTCCTGTGTTCTCAAAGAAAGAAATACAATCTTAAAAAATAGAAAAAATATGGAATGTGTAAACCTTCTCTGTCATTTACACCCCCATATAAAGGAATTTATAGGATTATTAGTAGGAGAAGGAATTGTCACAGATAGACCAGAAGAGAGAGGTAAGGAAACTGGAAAAAGGAGGTTTGGTGGAAACCGAGTGAAGGAAGAGAGAAGGCGGGGCGTCCAGGCAAACGTTGCCCAGGCAGGTCGTCCAGCCGGTCCCGCTCCTGGGCTCAGATCAAGCTAGCCTCCTGGTGCAGGAGGCCGGCGGAGTCACGCTCCCTAGGGCTTACGAAGCTCCAGCTCTGAACTGCGGCCCTGGCAGCCCGGCCTGGGGCTTCCTGTCACGTGGGCAACCTCCCCTGGAGCCTCCACCTGTTAGAAATGTCATGTGAGGCTTCTCTCTCAAGAGTCCCCCAAGGACAGCATTGGCCCCAGGCCAGGAGGGGCTCAGAGGAATTGCGGAGCTGCCCATTGCTCAGAAGGTGCCCGTCCAACCAGTGGCACCTGCCCCACATTGTCGTGGTCCTGCCCAGCTCTGCGCTCGGACAACACTCTCCCAGGCCATCACCGCCCCCATCGCCCCTTCTCCACCCTCATCCTGGCTTATCGGCATGTCGGTCCTCTTCCGCTTGATACCTATAATAAGGTTGTTAATCTTGGGCCACAGACGGCCTTGACACTCCAGATAGCCGGCGGTGTGCTTGCAAAAAACAACGGACGGATCCCAGAAGACTGGCATCAAAGTTGAAGCTCCCAGTCTCATTCTTGAAGGTCTGTCCCTACAGCCTGGAATTCAGATCAGGTGAAATTCATAATTCCTTTTACCGGGACTCGACCATCCTTTTTCTCTGCCGAGATTTGTACATCACAGGGATTTCTGAAATGATAGGCAGGGCTTGGAGGAGAAAAGGGGCCCCAGACGGCCTGCAGACACGAGTACACGTCGGCGAGATCTGTAGGGGGCGGTGAGTCTCATCACACACGCACGGCACCCACCGCACGTGGCTCCTGAAGGGGGGCCTGCCGAGGGCCTACAGGGCCCTCCTTCAGCTCTCCGGCTCTCGGGCTCCTGAGGAGGGGCCGTGGGGCTGTGGTCTTGCCTCCTGGAAAGTGGCTCAGCTGTTAGGCATCTTACCGAAGTCCTTGGTGTCCTGGTTCAAACCAGCCAGCCTGAAGCCCCAGCTAGAAGAACTTGCGTCTTCCATCAGACGGCCTGCTCACTCCTGTCTCCACAGCAAACCTGCCCCTCTCCAGACTATTACTTTTATATGAGACTGTCTTTCAGATCAACTCATTTCGTTCAACCCCTGACAACGGTCTTATGATGATGAGTCACACCAGGAAGACAGAGAATAGTGAGCCGGTGCGGGGGTGGGGTGGGGGGCCAGCTGCCCACAGCCCCACAGCAAGGCTCCTGGGCTCAGCAGGCACTATGGCTGGTCAACGAGCCTCAAGTTCAACCCTCGAAGACCCACAGGCGGCCAAGCTCCTGCGCAGGACGGGACAGGAGAAGCCCTTTAGGACCAGACAAGAAAGAATTTTGTTTTCTGACCATTGCCTTGCAGCTCAGCCCACGTGAGGGCTGTTCACTGAGGTGTCTCGGCCAGGTGGTAGATTTCTCCCGTTGTCCTGTAACTTGGCTTGAAGCGGAAGATGACCCATGTCACCTGGCGCCCTGATAACAGAGAGCAAATTCCAGCAAAAAGTGCCCATGCCTGGGCTGGCCATTCCCGTGCCCAGCAGGCAGCTCCCTGCCATCTGGCTACCTTAGAGGGACCACAGCCGCTCTGCTCCTCGCCCACCTGGCTTCAGCTGCCTCCCAACCCCAGTGACAGGGACAGCGTGGCCAACACTGGGCACAAACCAGCCTCCGATTTACCTGCTCTCCTGCTCTGGGGACCGGGGACCAGGTCCCCTCATGCTGTTGTGCCCTAGTTTTCCACAGAGTTGATGCCCCATCCCTTCAGGTAAGTAATCCTCCAACCTTATTTGCAAATACTGAAAATTCAGAAGCTCAAATGCATTTGTGGCATTCAGAGCACTAGCAGCGGTCAGGGGACTTCAGTAAAGATTTCCTAAGGCATTAAGAGTAGACAGTAAGTGTTGGATAGACGGGAATTACAGGAGGGAAAGTATACATATGAACATGGTGGTGGTCTCTTGTTCCAATATAATGTTACAAAGAGGAGGAGATCCAGAAAGAGATCACACAGATGACCCGGACAGCACATGACCTGTCACAATTTTACCATGTTTCTTAAAAAGGGGTTTTAAAAGATTGGTATCCTCGGGGCGCCTGGGGGGCTCAGTGGGTTAAAGCCTCTGCCTTCGGCTCAGGTCATGATCTCAGGGTCCTGGGATCGAGCCCCGCATCCGGCTCTCTGCTCAGCAGGGAGCCTGCTTCCTCCTCTCTCTGCCTGCCTCTCTGCCTACTTGTGATCTCTGTCTGTCAAATAAATAAATAAAATTTAAAAGAGTGGTATCCTGCGATACGCTTACAAACCTACCACTTTATTGATTGGTTTATTTACACAATGACCCATTTCCAGAGTGGGTTATTACAAGAATACATGTGATACAATGTAAAAGTTTGGAGAGATGCATGGGAAGTCAGAGACTGCACGTTTAGAATGGGAGGGAACATCTGGCATGCAGATACCCGGGTCATAAGCTTCCGTGGGTGATAGAGGTGAGCCACTCATCAAGGACGGATGATTGCTAGACACTCTCCTCTTTACTGGTGTTGGTGACATTCGTCAACACCTGTACAAACCAGGTGCTGGCTCCACATGGCGTAAGATATGCTCCTGCCTTCAGGAAGCTCAAGGGCGGGGGACTCCTGGGTGGCTTAGTTGGTTAAGCAGCTGCCTTCAGCTCAGGTCCATGATCCCAGCGTCCTGGGATCGAGTCCCACATCGGGCTCCTTGCTCAGCGGGGAGCCTGCTTCTCCCTCTGCCTCTGCCTGCCATTCTGTCTGCCTGTGCTCGCTCTCTCTCTCTCTCTGACAAATAAATAAATAAAATCTTTAAAAAAAAAAAAAAAAAAAAAAAAGGAAGCTCAAGGGGTTAGGCCAAACAAAAGAGATTTCTCTTTTGATTCATTCTCCAAGTGGGGTTCTATGACAGATTATTTCAGAAAAGAAGGTTAGGGTCAGCAACGTGGGTCAACCTAAGAATCCTGGTGGGGACTTGCTGTCTACCCACTGACCCATGCACATGGCATGCATGCCTGAGCCGGTAGCCCCATTTCTCCCTGGCTCAGGTCTGGCTGCACAGTCCCTCCCAGGGAGGACCTGGCCAGGCCTCCACAGAGCAGCACCCTTAAACTGTCCCCAACCAACACGTGTCCATCTGCAAAACGCTCAGCACTGGTAGCACATCTGGTGGTTGGAACAGCTCCTACTTAAGCATCTCAGAGCAACTTGCTAAAGAACCTGCACGGATATTGTTTATTTGAAATCCAACCCAGAGGGAAGTCTGAGGAAGGAAGAAGCCTGAAGGAAGGGCCAGATCTTCGCACACCGAGGGTTCGGTGTTTCCAGAAGCAGTCCCCGCCCAGCACCCCAGTGAAGGAAATACGGAAAAATGGGATGAGGGCAGAGCTGCGGGAATTTTTTACAGCTCGTCATTCGGCTCATGCTGGGGCACTGATGCCTAGACTCTTGGTCAAGATCAAGTTTTGTGCTCACTTAAGCAAAGTTAATACTAGCCCATTTTGAATACATGCATTTGACTTGCTTTTTCCAAGTGAAAAACTCTAGATGGGACTTTGGCCCCATCTCTAGGCAATTTTGGAAAGAAACAAACTATATATCGGCACCAGAACCTCACCCTGGATTTTCTGGGGCGTGTCCTCACCCAGACACAGCCAGAAGTCTCATACTGTCCACAGGATAGTCAGTCTCTGCCCATAATAGACCTTTAATGGGGTTCACTTCGCTTTCATCCTAACTCAATAGTAATTAATTAGCTAATGTGACTGCCAATCTTTATTTACAAAAAATAATATAGAAAATAAAATTAGGAAAAAAATATACCTAGATTCAAATCTCTACTTTTCTAGCTAATATTTGATTATTTTACACACACTCTTTTTCAATATTAAATAGTATTGTCTTTTCTTTCTTTCTTTTCTTTTCTTTCTTTCTATCTCCCTCTCTCCCCTCCTCCCTTCCTTCCTTCCTTCCTTCTTTCTTTCTTGAGTCAAAATCCCGATGGAGAGCAAGCTAAGTTCTACGGCCAGGTCTGTTTCCAGAGACTATTGCTTCAAGGCCTCTTGACAGTAGGCTCTCATGGGCAGTTTTTGTCTGTCCTTGAGTCCCCCTCCAGTGGATAAGGGGGCGGTGAGTTCAGGGGCTGGAAACAAGGCCTTCTCCTCCGAAAGAATCAGCTCAAATTCCAGCAAACCACCCAGGGACTGTCTTGATCCTCATTTGCAAAAAGAGGTTTGTAACACCTGCTTCACAGGCATTTTATAGGGATTAAATAAAATAATAATGTGAGAAGCTCAGCAGGGTGCTGGCACAGAGCCATAAAGACACCCTCCCCCAACCATCAGCCTCACCACCGACCTCATGCTGACCTTCATATCGCCATTTTCACGATCATCACTGATTCCTACAACTCATTTTAGAGCAAGTCACACGTTTTTTTTAGATCTCTGATCACCGAGGACGGCTGGCCATGTGCAAAGGTGATGGGACCGGGGTCCGTCCCACCTGTCGGCTCTGGTTCTGCCACCTTGGACAGCCCGCTTGGCCTCTCCAGACGCCGTCACCTTGTCTGTCCAGCGGGATGACAGCCATTTCCTCACGGGGCTGCTGGGAGGCTTGGCGTCCAGGTGTGGACCAGGCATCTAGGTTGATTAAAGATTGGCTTCCCCCAGCCTTCACCGCTTCTTCTTCCCCTGTGGAAAACTCTTAGAAGGAACCACATCCAAATGAGAGGCCGCACATCTACCTAAAAACCTTGTAACGGCATAGGCAAAATATTTAGTCTCATTTCATCAGGCTCTATTCTCTTTGGGCTCTGCTAGCTCACAATGGGTATTAATCACTTAATCATACAAGCTAATTTATACTCATCTGTTAATCAGTTAATGGCTCTTCCATAAGCATTTACATAATGTTTTTAGCCATAAAAAAAAAAAAATGCAGTCTCCCTAAGGCTCCTAGATATAGTGCCTCCATAGTGAGCCTACCCTGCCCGGTGACAGGGACCATTTTTATGTGGATCTTCTTCCATGATCCCCCAAAGCTGCGTACCCGGCCGGTACCCAAGCCTCAGGCTGAGTCTGCTTGACTTGATGAGCTCTGCATTTCTTTGCCCAGATCTGTCTAAATGCCTGCCCCTCCGATGGCTGGGCTTCTTTGCACCCCCAGATGCACAGGACAACGCATGTCGCCTCCCACCGAGGTTAACGCGCAGCTGGATTTGTGTCCCATGAGCAGGCCGGGGCTGCGTGAGGAGACGGCAAGGAGGAAGGAGACTGATGTCTGGAGATCTGGCCACTTCTGTCTGTAACAAAGACAAACTCAAATAGGGACAAGTGGCATAAACCAGGATAGATGGCCCCTCTCGCAAAGAGTCTGCATTCCCCATAGAACAACCCTTGATGGTCAAAGTTTAATGATTTCTTGCCATCGCCCATTGTGACCAAACGTTAGAGAAAATGTCTCTTCAGGATGCAGGGTCCCCACGGTTGCACCGTTTGATGGTAGAGATAAGTCACTCTCCACACCTGGGTGGCAGCTCAGCTCTGGTCAGTCACTGGGGAACCGGTATTAACCCTTTCAGTGACAGAGGCCGGCTCAGCTCGTGATCCAGCCCCTCCAGTTTCCTATTCTGAAGGCAGAGAGTGGATGGAATCTGAAAGAAGGCAGGTCAAAGACTGACGGAGAGGGCCGGGAGTGATTGACGGGGTCCGGGGGCGAACCTCGGAGAGGCTGAGTGATTTTGCTTCTATTAAAACATAAACTGCAGCTTAGTTGGGGCTTAGACGTTTGGCGGCAGCCCACACTTGCAAGAACCCTCGGCCCGAGTGGCTCCTGCACCCTGAGCACATCTGTGTGAGCACTGCGGATGTGAGGGGACTGGGCAAATGTTGTAAAAATGGGCTGGATTGATAAAACAAAGGACTTTCGCTCCCAGGTCGGCTCCTGAAGGCTCAATCCAGAGTTTCCCTCTGCCCTTAGATTTGCTGCTGCCGATGCCGCTGGGGCCACCAGTTAGCCAAGGGTCTGGGATGGTCTCCAGTCGTCGCCAGCACACTGGCTGGGGAAGCAGGCTCTGAGTCCAAGGATGGACATCTCTGCGGCTAGCCATCTGGTTAAGGCTCATCACGCTAGTGTGGGATGCAGACAGGGAACAGACTTAGGACAGAATCAATAATCTGGCAAAGAGGAGGAAGTTCACAGCTTCACAGATGAGCTCCTTAGCATTAATTAACGTATTCATTAATTCAATAATAATTTATTAAGGGCATAGTATATGACAAGCAATGTGAAAGGCTTGGTTGGAAGACAGAGAGGGAAGGTACTATTATCAAGATGTATAAAGATATGCGGGGGCGCCTGGGTGTCGCAGTTGTTAAGCGTCTGTCTTCAGCTTAGGTCATGGTCCCAGGGTCCTGGGATCGAGCCCCATGTTGGGCTCCCTGCTCAACAGAGGTGTTGGTTTCTCCCTCTCCCACTCCCCCTGCTTGCGTTCCTTCTCTCGCTATGTCTCTCTCTGTCAAATAAATTAATAAAATCTTTAAAAAAATAAAAAGATATGCCCCCTTCCTCTCTTTATGAGGCCCATACTGGAGGGAGCAAGACAACTACATAGACCATATAATTACAACAAACCTTAATAAATACTGTTTCTGCAGATGCATAAGGAGTAATAGAGAACTATTAAGGAATATGCAATTATCTGAGGAAATCCATTAAGGCTTCACAGGAGAAACAGCATGAGGGCTGAAGTTTGAGAGGTGACTGGGAATTTCTAAAGGAATGGGGAAGAAGAGAAAGCGACAGACTTTAAAATCAGACAGACCTACACTCTAGCCCTAGATCTAATTGTGTGATGCTGGCTTGATTATTTAGCCCCAGTGGGCCTCTATTTCTCCATCTGCAAGATGGAAACCATCAGTCTAGCTGGCAGAATTTTATAAGAATTACAGCTCATCTTCATTAAAATAAAGTGGCATCTTGGGGCACCTGATGTCTGCCTTCGGCTCAGGTCATCATCCCGGGATCCTAAGATCGAGCCCCACGTCGGGCTCCCTGTTCAGCGGGGAGTCTACTTCTCCCTCTCCCTCTGTGTGCCATTCCCCCTGCTTGTGCTCTCTCTCTCTTTGTCAAATAAACAAATAAAATCTTAAAAAAAAAAAAAGTGGTGACTTATTACATTCACCAGCTGGATCTGTGAAGGAGGGCATTTTAGATAGAAGGTACCCCATGTGTAAAAACAGACACCTGTGGCAAGAAATGGCAGGTTTTGCAGAGAAGAAGTAGTCCAGCACATTGGGAAAGTGCGCCCGGAGAGGCAGGAGTACTGGATGCAGCTGGACAGTGACTAGCGTGAGGGTACCATGGGCCAGGACTATCCCCAGGAAGGAGAGCCAGCGCCACCCAGGGTCCCCCACCATGGCTCTGCCCAAGGGCTCCCAGCCCAGTCTTCCTAGTTCTTTCTCCTCCCCTGGTCTCCTCCGCCCATCATACTCTGGAGGTCCCCGCACCGGTCCCGCAGTTCTATCCTCAGCGTCGCCATATGCCGTCCCTCCTGACTCTTCAGCAGCTACGTCTGTTCCGAGCTATATTGAAAGTCACTTCTATCACTCCTGCTGCAGGTGCATTCTGTGCTAAGAATACCCCACAACAAAAGTCCAAACACACAAACAAAGAAATGGGAGACGGAGCTGGATGACATGGAGAACGCGTTGCCCTCTCGACTTTGCGTTCTTCAAGGGCTGGTTGGAGAGAGTAGTGTCACCAACTCCGAAGGATTAAATGAGACAATTTCATGAAGTGCCAAGTAAATCTGTATGAGCGCATTAGCTGCTATTACTCCGACTGCTATTAGCCGCCTAAAATAGGTGACCGCTCGATACCTTTGAGCTCTTGCTGTGAGCGAAGAAGCAAAAACTTCCTTTACGAACACATACTCCACCTACAACTTTTCGGGCAAACATGTTCTGCAGAGAAGAAAGCACGAGCATATGGGAGCAGTGCAATTTAATCATCACTTAATTAGCCAAACTATTTAAAATAGGCCTCACCATGATGATGAAAACATTCTCACTTCTAAATGCCGGAAGCTGTGTCTTCCTGTGATTCTCTCCCTGGAAAACTGAGCGGAGGGACCCCTGGCTCAATGGTGGACATTTCCTCTCCATCACATTCAGACCTCACTGATTCTAGTCATTTCCTTTCTTTGTCACTAGATGAGGCCAGGATGGCTTCTGCCATCTTTCCTCATTTTCTCGATGTTTCCGCGAGTGGTGACTGTATTCCGTTTGGGCTGATATGCCTGGCAGAGCAATGACAGAAGCTAATACCTGCCGAGTCTGACGACACCGCAGAGGTCATTGAGGGCTTCGTAGTTCAATCCCCCTGTAGTCCTACAAGAAGAACACCATCAGTACCTCCACCTGCCAGAAGAAGCCAAAGCTTGGAAGGGTTAGATAACCTGCCTGAAGTCTCTCATCTGGTAGATAACACCGCCAAGGTTCACCCCCAGGCAGTCTGCTCCTAGCTTCTCCAAGAGCTAGAAAACCCAAAAGCCATAGAAATCTTGGGGCTGAGAAGAGGCAATCACTGTGAGCAAACCCAGTCCTTAACTCTTGTCTCCCAGTGAATCCGAACCTTCCCTTATGGAGTCTAGAGCAACCCTATTTTCAGATCGTCCAATAATACAATCATGGACACCCACACACACCAGGTAAATAAATGTTTAATAAAAAGTTTCTCTGAACAGCCCGTTATAAAAATAGGTTATGATAGAAAAGCCCAGAGAAACCTAAAACAGAGGAAGAGGACACCATCTTCCAAGCTGAATCAATCAAAAATGAAAAACACTGTAAATACGGAGAATGCCTGCAAACCAAGACGAAAGCAGGAAACACTCAGCAGCCAAGTTCTAGAGAGGATTAAAGCTTTTGACAACTCGACTAGTTGATTTTTAAAGACTTTTTAAACCCAGAGATGCCATTATTCAATCAGTGATGAAACTGTACAGGTTCCTAGTGTCTGTGCCTTTAGTCACATGGAAAAATTCACAGCAGCTCAGCACAGTTTTGTGCTTCCATTGGTCTCCAGACATCCAAATTCCACTGTGCATCCCCAACCCCACGTGTTGGCTCCATGGACCCCTTCTTTCCATGCACCTTATCTCCGTCAATGGTCTTGCCATTTGCCAGTGACCCTGGTGCTCAGAGTCCCCCTCGGTTCCTCCTGTACCCTCGGGCTCCACACCCAACAGGGCAGCAAGCACAAGCATCTAAAACGTCTTCCCTTGCCCTCCTCTCCAACCCCACTGCAGCCGTGTTGGTGCAAGGAAATCATACTTCCGTCCCTGCTGTGGACTAAAGATACAAAGATGAAAGCCACAGCCCTTCCCTTCAAAGAGCAGGCAGGATCATAAACAAAACTCAAGACTCTTCCAAGAGGCATACAGGGAGTAAAATAAATGATGCAACAGATCAATATGGATCAAGCATCTCCTTACCTCACCTGGTCACAAAGGGCTTATAGTCACATGCCTTCTGTATCCCACCTATTACGCACACTGCCGCAGTAATAGTCTCCTCTTTTTGTGTTCCTTAGAAGCATTGGGGAGCAATTTGTCCACGGGGAGGCCCACGGGAAGGGCAGGTTTCTGTGTTATGGCATACATAACCCATGGTAGAAGTGACAGGTGCTTCTAAGCACAATCAGAACGGTCTCCAGAATAAGACAAGAAACACAGTAATGGACCCCAGGAAAATGGTAGCATTCTACAGTTGACCAAAGGACCAATATGAGACTCAAAACAATATTCACAGAGGTAGGAGGAAACCCCACTGAGAAAGAAGACAGGGAAGACAGGGTAACAAGAAGTTGGAAATAGTCAGTGTCAACGAAATTTAAGCAAGGAGAGAACCAAAGACCAGCTCCTGGTTGCTTACTGGTTTTCGAAAGCTAAACCTTTCTCATGGTTGGATTAGAAATCAGGCTCCATTGGTTTTCGATTTGAATACGAGGTACAAGAGGGACAGGAAGAATCCTTGTATCCCCCTTTAACAAGGTTGGGAGTGAAGAGGAAGCATTTAAAGCATTCTGCCTTATAGTCAATTTATTCATGCCCAGTGTCCTGGTTCTAAATGCCGAGAGCAGGCACCGTCTTCTTTCTCGTTATGTTCTCTCTTGTTTCTGCTCATCCCATAGTAACCAGAAGAGTGTTCAACGCATGTTTGTTTGTTTAGGACAATGGTAATTTTTCTACAATTAGTTCTAAAATATTTGAGTGTGCTGGGAAACAGTGGCTTCCACCAATGATTTCAAACATTGCTCACTGGGTTTTGTTTGTTTGTTTGTTTTGTTCTATTCTCTCTAGAGAAACAGCTAGCTGAGTAGGCAAAGATAAACTTTCAGAGATCACAGTTGAGGAATCACAAATTCTACTTATAAGGGCCCCAGATGAGATTTATTTTTGTAATTTTGGCAGTCTCTGAACCTGCTGTGTGAGGCAACAGGAAAATGGGATTAACATCCCTGCCGTCACCACAGAACAATGTATAAATTTCTAGCGTGTAAAGCAAATTTCCACCAGTATGCCATGTTGGGTCAGACAGTGGAATGACTTTGCATTTCATCCCGTTGCCTGGAGGAACAGTGCCTGAAACTAATTGTTCTCTTTTGAAAAGCTGCCTTAGCAGGCAGGTACTAGGGTTCTGGTTCTTCCAAACCCGCTAGATCCTGAGCCATCCCACTGGCCCTGCACACAAAGCCACTTCCAATGTGTAGGAGTGACCTGATGGCTAGGGTGCATTTTACACAGAGGAGAGAAATCGTTTGCTATGAAATTCTCAAAAGCTCCCCTTCTGGCCATCTTGAGAGCAACTCTTCAGCAGTGCTCCCCAAGTTACCCCCAGAATGTTCCGGTAGTCTATTGATTTATCATCCTGGCACTGGCCTCCTTACCCAATCCAAGAGGGAGGAGAAGCACCGATTCTCCACAGCTTGAACCTTGCCAAATTCTCCCAACACCTCTTAAGCCTTTTCAAAACAGAGGGCTCACCCAGCCTGCCCAGAGCCAGAGTCCATCAAGCCTTATCTGCTCTGTTGAGAGCTGGCATCCCACGGCTGCTGGCCGGGCCTATGGTACCAGCAGCCCACGACACCAGGATCCTGGGCACGCAGTTCCTTGGCACTGGTGAGCCGGCATCTCTCTGGGGCCTGGGGAAGCGGACAGAAAGCCCCCGTAGCGCTGGCTCAGCGAGTCCCATTACTCATGGGCAGAGAGAAAGTGATGGTTCTGAAAGTAGGCACTGCGCGTCCTGACGGCGGCCACGGAGGGCACGTGGGCTCCACCTTCTCCGGGCTTCAGGGCTCGTCCCCCAACACCTCTGCACCCCCATCGCGTGAGATCTCAGTATCTGGCCCAGAGCTGCAGCTTCTGCGGAATTTACACCAATGCATCTCTTTTATGACACAGATATTGCCTTGGAGCCCCGAAAAACGAGTTAGCCATCCTCCAAACCCATCTCAGCACACTTGCAAGACTAATCAAGTCACACTCTTTCCTGAACCAAAGAGCCTTGAGAAGAGAAGTCTAAAGAGAGAGTTGATCCATGCTGAGCCTCTTTTTTAGGGGGTGTTGCTTTAATTGACATATACAAAAGTTAATCACTTGAATCCACTGTTAACCTAAAGAGGCTTGATCCTCCTTCCTCCCAGCCAAAGAGGCAATTTCTTCTCTTGTCCATCACAACAGGCACTGTGTCCAAGACATGGCCCAACTCAAATCCGGTAATTCCCTCCAAGTCCATCACAACCTTCCAAAATAAGCTTGTTTGTTTAAAATAGCCTTGTCAACAGCACTCACCAACTCACACCGAGCAAACAGTGGTTTATACCTGGAAAAAGGGAAAACTGTCAGCCTCTGGCTTATCCCGGAGGAAGGAGTGGTGAATTTCCAGGCTACCGTTTGAGTCATCTTCCCTTTAAAACATAGATTTTTAGCTTCTTTTTTGTTACAAGGATGACACGTGAGCACTAGGGAGAATTTAGAAATACTGCTAAGCAAAAACCATCATCACCATCATCATCAACATCATCCCCCCACAGCGGAGATACAACGTCTAACATTTTGGTTTCTGCTCCAACAGATCACCGTCTCTCTCTTTCTCAAGGGCCTCGTCACAATGGGACCTTAAGGCTCCCGATCCTTATTTGGGAGGCCATCACAGAAGATGAAATCTGTGTCAAGAAATAACTATGAGCACACCGGACACTTTTAGCCCCTGTAGCCCCACAAGCCTCCGGGAATGCCTGGTCATGCTCCTTAGGCTCAAACCACAAGGCCTTCATTTGGTTCTCGGCCACAGTTTAATCCCATGTAGTAGCTCTGGGCACTGGGCGGGAGCAGAGACCTGGGGAGCCAAGAGGGCTTACTGTAAGTCAACATGTTTGTTGATCCTGGACCGATGGCTAAGCCAGAGGCCAGTGAGCGCCTTGCAGGACAGGGAGCCTGCGAGCAGGGAGATGGGGCCGGAGCAGGCAGCACCCTCTCCTCGCCCTGCTGGCATTCTTCCCACCGGCGGAGAGCACAGTGGTCAGTGTTCCCGCGCTCTGCAGGGCTCTGGGTCTGTCTCCCAGCAGGAGAGATGTTTATTTGGCATTTGACCAAAGACATTAGGGCTCCTCTCGGAATTCTGACTGGGCCCCAGGGTTTTAGCGTACACTATGGAGAAAGGAGGTCAATTTAAAGAAAGTTTCGATAAAACAGCACCAGCAACAACAAAGCAGCCTCTTTAAGGGGCAGAGATGGGGAGGCGATGTTTCTAGGGCAGGGACACTGACCCCATTCCCATTCTAGGAAAGGGACACTGACCCCATTGAAATAGACAAAAAGGCTCATCAAAGAATCTCACCAAACCCAGCCCATCACAAGCATGAAAAGAGGTCCTCCGTGTCTCCGCAGCCTGGATGGGGACCAAGGGCTCCATCAGCCTCGACACAATCAGTTCTGTGAATACGGGGAAGCCTTAGGATTGCAGCAAATTCCCCTGGGCAGCCAACTTGCCTTCAATAATCTGCCAAGGTCTATCCAAGCACTGTTTGCACCAGAGCTGGAAAATGTCAATAGGGCCAGAGTGGGGTGGGGAAGGGGGAGGAGAATGGAAGTGGAACTCTGCATCCCTGAGCTCTCACTAACAGCGGAGTTTTCCGCATTCGTCCCCCTGGGACTCTCAGGGGTACGGTTCCCACTTCACGGATGAGAAGGCTGAGGCCCGGTTCACGTCAGGGACCTGCCCAGGGTCCCGCATGAGAGAGACAGGGTCGGCACTGGACGCTCCACACGCAGGTCCCAGAACTCTTGTCTTTGACCTCCACACGGCTCTCTCTCGGTCCTCTTTGTCGCACTTTTCCTGCGATGCATTGATTGCCTCCTTTTTAAGAAGCAGAACGGAGCCTTTTATAGGTGATGATCGTGAACGCGGAAGCTGGGCTCTTCACAGCCTCCGAGCCCACGCAGGCAGGAATCCGCAGTCGGCGTGGCGGTGATGGTTTGTATTCCCGTGCCGCTGCTTAATTAAGGGAGCACACTGCACCGTGATTACTTTAATACATTCAACGTTTAATAATTATCCAACACTTAGCCAGTGCTCCAGAAGACAGACGCATCCGGAGAACCAAGAACGAAAAGGCAGCGAGGGGAAGAGGGCGGCCTGCGTAGGGCAGGAGGGCTCCTGTGCAAGGAACGCGGGGCCCCTTCAAGCAAAAGCGCAGCCCTTGCCGGGGCAGGGAGCGGGCCGCCGGGCACCCCGGGGGGAGCCCTGTTCCCAGGACACAGATTCCGCCTGCGCTTTTCCAAGGGTGGGACCCCTGGCCTGGGGCCATCTGTGCTCTGGGCCGGACCCCAGCGGGTCTGACGGTGACAGCTGAGCGGGGCTCGGATCGCAGCGGTCGGCTGGCTGGAACAAAGCAGCTGCCGCGGCTCCTTTGCTCCCCGGCCTGCTCTCCGCTGGCCAGTGGGACATTACGGTCTTTGTGATTCGCACAGCAGTTGGAATCTCTGGCCATTTAAGGAAGGAAGCCGCAGGGTAACCCAGCCCTGGCTGTGCCACGGACAAGTGACTCACTCGTTTCTGCCACGTGAACTGTGGATGAACCCGGGCCGCGGTGGCCCCGGCCCTTCCTCAGCCGTGGCTGCAGCCTGCACCTGATTAACCTAATGGGTTCCTGAGGAATATGTGCGCTCTATATAGTAAGTCAGAGTAAGCCCGGGGCACCACCAGCCCTGCTTTTTGTTTGTTTGGATAACATTTGGAAGTACGAAGGGAAACGTGCAGGTTTAGGAAAAAGAGTGAGAGCTCAGCCCCATTGGTTGGCCCCAAAGGGAATCCACGCCAGCACCTTCCCTGGGGGAGCCTGGGGGGTGGGAGGGCTGTCATCCCGTGGGCCTCCTGGCCCGGGAAAGGCTGAGGCCTCGCACGGAGTGGAACACAGTCCTTGCAGGGGCAAGCGCGGGATTCCGTCCCTGCTCCACTGCTGCCCAGGCGCGGCCGCCGGGCAGCCGACCCATGCCACCCGCTCCCACCTCCTGCCCGGGACCCGCCAGTCCCTGCTTCAGAGAGTTGGCGTGCGGGTAACACAAGCGAAGGGTTTAGCCCAGAGCCAGGGTGCACGGCAAACATGGATAAAGGTAGGTGTATCCATACACATGCACGTGTGTATACGTACGTGGGTGTGTACGTCTGCGCGTATAGATGTTTAATGTACAGATCAGACTGTTTAGAGATACACAAACCTGTGTAACGTACACATCTGCCCGTATGGACGTGGACCCGGACACGGACAACATATACGTCGGCCCATACGGACGTGGACCTGGACCCGTGCAATGTACACATTGGCCCACATAGACAGAGCTAGGTACACACACACACATCAAGTATGTGTTGGCAGATGCAGGTGTGTATATGCTGATTTGGGCCCTGAGGTAGCAGGGAGCCTAGGCAGGGCTGGCAGAGGGAATGATATGCAGGGGGAGCTGCTGTTGGCAGGGGAGGGGGTGACCCCAAAGCCCGCACCTCCCTGGGGCATGAGCAGAGCCCCTCATCACAGCTGCCGTGGTAGGAAGCCGGCGTTTATCAGGAGGCCCCTTATCGGAGAAGCGAAGTCCTTTCATGTTGTTTTTGCTGTTTCTAAAAACAGCAAGCAGAGGCCAGAACCGTTGCCAAGATCATTCAGGGGAGACTCCTTTGGGAACCAGCAGCGAATGTGTCGTAAGTGACCTCCTCTGGCTGGAGGGAAGAAGAAAGCCTCAGAGGGAAGGCAGTGCGGTAACTGAGGGAGGAGGTGGCCGAGCGGGCCCAGGGACCCCTTGTGGGCTGAGGACAGATGCCCACCCACCTGGGCCTTGCCGTCCCTGACCCTGGAGTTATGTTCCCAGGCCCTCGGGAGCAGAGCAACTCGGGTGGAGGCCAGCAAAGGAAGGAGGGCAAAGTTGTCCCCAGCAAATCATTCTGTCCCCCCGAGCCACCAGGAGCCTCGCCCCACAACCCAGCACGTGACGTGGTCCCCAGCACAGTTCCCCTTGTCCATCAATTTCCACTTTTCTTCTGCCCTCATCTCGGCCTCCCATCCGGAGAGGAGGCTCCAGAAGCACAGTCTGGGAAGGAGAGACACGTGGAGCTCTGCAGGAAACGCCACTCCCGCTTCAGAAGGGACTTCAGACCCTCAGCTCCGTTGAAACTCGGGGCCTCGCTTGAGCTGAGGACAAGCAGACCCGCTCAGTGAAGACACAGGGAGGTCCTGTGTGTGGGAGGCACGGGGTTTGGAAAGGAACCTCACGTGGCCCGCATATCGCTCCTTTGGGGATTTGCACACCAAAGGGACTTTGGCAAGTTGGCTCCTGTGTTTTTCACTCCCACTGGAGCAACATTAAAACACATACAACCGGGGCACCTGGGGCGGGGATGTTCAGTGGGGTAGGAGTCCGATTTTTAGATTTGGCTCTGGTCCTGATCTCAGAGTCATAGGATCGAGCCTCTGTGTCAGGCTCTGTGCTCAGAGCAACGTCTCCCTAAGTCTCTGTCTCCCTCTTACTTGTTCTCTCTCTCTCTCTCTCTCCCCTAAACACACACACACACACACACACACACACCTTGCATCTATGGACTGAATTGTGCCTCCCCACAATTCATATTTTGAAGTCCCAATCCCCAAAATGATGGTTTGGAATGAGGGGTCTTTGAGGGGTGACTCGGTTTCCACAGAGTCGTGATGGTTGGGGCCCTCATGATGGGATCCGTGTCTTTCTTTCTTTCTTTTTTTTTTTTTTAAGATTTTATTTATTTATTTATTTATTTGACAGAGAGAGAAAGAGGGATCACAAGTAGGCAGAGCAGCAGGTAGGGTGGGGGGGGAGCAGGCTCCCTGCTGAGCAGAGAGCCCGATGTGGGGCTCGATCCCAGGACCCTGAGATCATGACCTGAGCCAAAGGCAGAGGCTTAACGCACTGAGCCACCCAGGTGCCCCTGGGATCCGTGTCTTTCTAAGAGGAGACCCCAGGGAATCTGGTTCTCTCTCTCTCTCTCCCCGTCCTGTGAGGACACCGCGAGAAGGCGGCCATCCCTAAGCCCAGAAGTGGCTCTCACCAGGACTCCACCACGTTCCGGGTTGGACTGTGGACTTGCAGCCGCCCCGGGAGCTGCCCCGTCTCTGACATTCTGCTATGCCTGCCCCAGCTGACAGGGACAGGGACATCTCAGGCCTATCACACTAACAGCAGGCGAGGTCATCACTCCCTCCTGGAAGAGGGACACCCCAGGGCCCGGGGGCCATGACACCTGTGGGCCAGGGGACCCTGTGATCACAGGAGAAACGCTGAGCTTTTCCAAAAGCAGGGTGGTTTTACTTGGCTTTTTAAATGTGAAGGATTCCAAAAAGATGTTGGGTTTAAATGTGGGATGGATATTGGTAGAAAGAATGTACGATCATACATGTTCTTACATAACGTAGAAGCGACTGCCACGTACTTTTTGGAGCACGTGGGCAGGTACAGGTGGGAGAGAAGTGTGGGGAGCAGCTCAGAATGTCACAGCACCACGGAACGGGAGAGGCCGGGCACGCTGAGCCCTGGATACATTCACACGTACCCTCCTTCACATCTAGCTAACAGACATTTCACAGCGAAGACGTTAATCTCCTTCTGGTCAATAGTTCTCAGCCAACTAATCAAAATAAAACAAATCACTCATCCCAAGGGGGGGAAAAAATCAGAACTCTGTGTGGTGATGAAGGTTAACTAGACTTCTTATGGCGATCGTTTCGGAAGCTACGCAAATACCAGATCATTATGCTCTACACCTGACCCCGAAGTAATGGTGTATGTCCATTACACACACGTACGCGCACGCACGCACGCTTATATACCTAAATCAAAGCCTTCCATGGGTTTTTCCACATCCATGGGCTTTTATCCCCCCCTCCTTGCTTTTTAATCACAAAGTCTGGCATAACAGGGGAGGGTTAGGAGTCAGCCCTCGGCTCTTTCGGGTCCCTTTGTCAGGTCCAGGACACTGAAATCCCTCCTGAGCCCCTCCCTGCCCACGGGCGGCCTTGACCTTGCTCCTGCAGGAGAAACACTTGGCAGGGCCGAGTGGGGAGGCTCCAGAGTGGCTGGAATGGACCAAGGCATCCATCTCAGGAGACCGAGCGGCTATTGATTCTACCTGCCAGGCGTCTGCAGGGAGAGCGCCCGCCTTCCCCCGGAGCCGCACAAAGTGCTAAGTGTGAGAGGTGCCTATCGGGCACACCCATCTGCCCGGGACTACAGTGCACGCCTTTGTGAGCTGCGGCCTGAGTGCGGCCCGGCGGGGGAGGAGCCAAGAGACCCAGTCCAGTCTCGCCAGCCTCGGGCTGGGGGAAAGAAGGCACCATAATACGCGCTGTCTCTCTGCCCCACGTTAGGCGATTGGCTGCGTCGAGATTCCTTGTCAGTTAAAGAGAGGCCAGAGGGAGGACGTGAGAAGCCGCATCGCTACAGAAGACACAGGACGCGGTCTCACCTGCATCAGTGTACGTGTCGGGGAGAGAAGGATGATCCCATCAAAAGAGGAGTAAGAAGAAGCTCTTGTTTCTTAACTCGTGCTTCTCCCATTGTCAAGGGCTTCTGCAGGATCAGGGGCGTTCCCCGGAGAAAACAGACATTCTGAAGGAACTCCATTGCACTTAGCGCCTCGAGTCAAGAACTCCCGACTCGTCCAGCTTTGAGGAGGGGAGCCTGAGGTCCCATCTCCCATTTGGAGATTATTATGGCAGAATTAAAGGACATCAAATGTTCAGTTCCTAGGTATGGCCTTAGGGCACTCCCGCAAGAGAGTGGCCGCTCCTAGGACACCTGGGCCATCCCAACCTATTTCTTTTGCAGAGTCTGTCCTTGACCCCATGGCCACAGCCCCCTGCCTAGGCTGGCTCCGACTTATCTCCCCAGAGCTGGGACTCATTATCTCCACGATCACTTACTCTGGTCTGCCTTGCCTGGGGTACTATGCGTTTTATTAGCCCCTCTAAATGTATGAACTCCTGGAAAGCAGGGACTATATATCTTACTCATTCGGGGTCCCCGAAAGCTCAGAGCTCAGTGCCTCGTATGTGGCTGACATTCGAAACATGCATTCAGCTGGAAAGGAATGGGGATAGTCTCCCAGCCCCTGTCCTGCCATCTTGCCCAAAACCACCGCACAATGAGGTAAGACAGGACACCGAGGGAATAGCCGACCCAGGGCTCCAGAGGGAAATGAGGCCGTGGGCCTTGTCCTGGCTTCCAGCACTGACGCTACAGCGATAACACGCACAGCTCCTCGGAAGGGGCGAAGGGAGCAGGCCCGGTGCTGGGGAGCCAGGCTTGGCCTAAGGACTGGAAGGTGGAAGGAGGAGAGAGAGGAAAGGGGGCCACTCCAGGGTAGAGGCGCATCTGTCCCTGGAGATGGGGACAGGACTGGCCCTGAGGGACAGCATCCCCTCCAGAAAAGGTCATTCTGCGGTTCCCCAGACGGGGAGCAGGAGCCCGCCAGGCTCCTCGGGTCTTGAGTTCCTTGTGCTTTAACGAGGAAGGAAAGAGGCTCTACAGGGGGTGACTCCGGGAAGCATCACTCCCACTGAAACCTGCTGGTTCTGGGGGCTTCCTGAGGAGGAGTCCAATGGGCCATACTGCTCACCCAGGGGCCCCCCGTCCATGAGGCTCGGAGGAGAGGACCCCGGGTTTGTGCAGACCCCTGTGGTGGGGGTGGGGCACGGGAAAACACCTGCCTCCCTTCCCTCTCCTCTCCCTGCGCTGTGGAAGGTTCCTGACTGGAGGCCACAGGAGAGGGACCACGTGGGGCAGGAAGGCTCTTTGCACTCCCAGGTGGCTCCTCTGCCGGGTGAGGAAGGCGGCCTTCCCCTAGAGGGTCCTATTTCTTCTCACACCCTGTGAAAGGGAAATCGTTTAAAGAGGAGAAAAAAAAAAGCAGGGACGCATTTTTTGAGTGTCGCTGTTGGAAATCAGTCCTTGCGACTCTAACGGTAATTCTACATTATGCTTGTCCCCCCCCACCACCCCCCACCAGCCACCCACACACACTGTCACTGTACCGCAAAGCAAAGGGTCCTCCTCAGCCTCATCGAGAGCCTGAACTTCCCGGGGCCGCGGAGGCCCTAAAATCTCGTTAGAACTTGATGCCGCAGGGGATGCGATGATTTTCACGGACTCCCTTAAAAATCTAAACCTTGCCGCTGGGGCTCACGTGGAAGGAGCCCTTCTGTGGGAGGGGCTGGTCCGGTTTTTAGACCCCAGATAAGTAACCCTGGCCCACCCGCCGGTCCGGTGAGGGGGGAGAGCTCAGGTCACGGGGGAATACGGACCCAGCTTGTCAGGAGAGAGGAAACGACACCCCAGCGTCTCCATTCCCTGCTAGTGTCCCACTGTCTGTCCCCCAAAGAACCTCTTGCTGAACAGGGAGGTGGTGGCCGGAGGTTATGTGGCCCTCGGACCAGTTAAACTAATTTGCGAAGAGGACAGACGGGGTGGAGCACAGGGAAGGGGAGAGAAGGACAGCAAGGCTCACCTGCTGCCTGGGAGGCAGCACCTCCGTTGCCCCCTGCACCCCGGCAGGCTCCCAGAGCCAGCCTCCCTGTCCCCCGCCGCCACCACCATCTCCCAGCACTAGTGGATCTCCCTGACCATGGCTGGGGAGACACCGCCTTTCCGGGCCTCCACGAAGTAATAAACTTCAGCAACAGAGATGGTTTCTCTTCTCCAAGCGCCACCACTGGGTCCTTCTCACGGCGCCCCCAGCGCCGCTGGGACACCCGCTGCGGCTCAGGCTGCTGGGACCGCTCAGGGCAGGGGGCAGATGGCCAAGCGTGTATGGATTCGAGGGTCGCAGGGGTTTTCAGAGAAAACACGTGACATCCGTGAAGACGAAGTGGGATCCAGGCACTGAGTGGGAGTCCGAAATCAGCAACCCACACCCAAAATGCAGAAAGCCCGCAGCCTGAGCTTCTGAGTTTCCCAGGACAGCCCCGATCTCAAGTGCTCTGTCCCCTTCAGTCGCGAAACCATCGCAGGCTTCTGGTATTGAGGGGCGCGTCAACGGCATCTCTAAGCTGGCCCCCGGCTTCTGGAAGCCACACAAAATCCTTCTTCGGACACTGTCCCTTCTAATTTGGGAACGGTGGCCCCATCACCAAGGGCAGTAAGAAGGAACTTTGATCTGGGGAGACCCAGCAAGTCCCTAAGAGGGAAAGGGAAATGGGAGATCTTGACCCAAGGGTTTCCAGTCAAGGGGATCTCCCACGTGAGGCCAACCCTGGGCCACAACGGCCTCACATGCCCCTGAGGCCACGTGGATGCGGAGTGGGCGGGGCGAAGGCGCTGGGGGGCTGGCCGTGAGCGGGGAACAGAGGGATGCAGACACCTAGCCCAAGGGGGCGCCCCTGATGTTGTCACCTCAGCGAGGTGGGGTTCTAGAAAGCCTAGTGTTCTACCAGATGCCAGCCGGTGGGCCATGGAGGGGGGGGAAGTCGTGCCGGATGTCCCCCCCTTCTCTGTCTCCCTCTGTTCCCTGGAGCGCTGACCTCTAGGAACCGTAGGGTGGACTCCTGGGCTCGTCCGCTTTGGGGTGGGTTCAGGGGGTATGCGGACTGACAGGAGGCTGGAAGGTGGGAGGAGAAAGGCCGGGTACGAATTTCCTCGGCTCCTCCCCATGGCGACCAGTCCCTCTCCGGGAGGTCTCAGCTCCTCTAGGCGGGGTCTCCCCGCGCCCATACCTATCCCCACGCTCTTACCTCATCCCGTTTCCTCCGTTGCTAGGCCCTGGGTGCTCCATCATCCCCTCGTTGGTTTCCTTAATCTGTTCACACTTTTGCTAATAGTCCCCGCAATTACTCCTTTGAATGAGCCATCTGTTTCCTGCCAGGATCCCAGTCAAGTAAATTTGGGGGAAATGCTTGAAAATTTGCAATGCTTATTAGCATCTTAAGGCTCCAAAAAGTCCTGCTGTAAAGAAACTCTTTACTTTTGTTTTATCTGCAGAATACCCCTCCCCCACAGGGAATCCCTCTTAATCCTCACAGAGGGTCAGAAATGGTCACGGGAGGAAGGAAACTTGAAGAAAATTCGTTTGACCCGTTGGAAGGATAGATTGGGAAGAACGGAAATGGAGTGATCGGAAGGAGCACGCGTCACAGTCTCAGCATGAAGGGGTGATTTAAGTCATGAGAGTGGGAAGAAGGGAACATGAAAAATGAGGTGTTTCCAGGGTCCCTGACCTCCAGTCTCCTGGGGCTGGGCAGCCACTGTCCCCTCCAGTGAGAACGGCGCCTCTATGAACGGTGAGCTCCCTGGTGCAGCAGCCTCATTCTCTTTGAGGGTTCTCCTCAGGGACACTTGGAGAACACGATCTGCCACCCCCAAAACTGACAGGACTCAGGAGAAAGATGAAATCTGGTCCTTGAACCCACGCAAAGGATGGAGGCTGGACCGTGGCTCGCGAGGGCCCGCACCCTCTTCGGTCACCCTGTGTTCACGTCACTGCCGAATACGTTCACCCTGGTCGAACCTTTCCCCAGAATTCCAGAGAGGGAGCTGAGAACCCAGGCCCGAAGGATGGTGGGATCCGTTCTCCATCCTTAGCAATGAGGAAAACGAGCAGGAAGTCTGCTCAGCGCGCCCGGAGTCAGAGAGATGCCTTCTCCCCGCAACGGAGAGTCCTGGGTCAGGGTCAACCTGGCAAGTCCTCTCTACGCCGCTTGGACCCGGTGGGTGACAGCCTTCCTGGGGCAGAGAATGTGGTTTCTCAAGACATCTGGTGACTGTCTCCCAGCACCCAGGGGCATCCACGGGGAGGAGTGGGGAGCGGATACCCTGTAGCTAGAGTGGGCCCAGAACAAAGAGCCAAAATGATAGGCTTGGGATCAATTTTGATTGAGCCAAAGGAAATTCCTGGTATCTGTGGCAACTCTCAGAGAGACTGAATACTATGAAAATAATACTGATAATAATGCAGATCTGTCTATCACGGGCAATCGATGATAAATCTATTCTGCCTCTATTTCCAGAGACAGCAGACCCTCTTAACTTTCCCAGGCAGAAAGAAATCTCCAGGGACCTCCAGAATGGCTGAAAGGAACAAGTCAGGAAACGTCAGATGCTGGCGAGGGTGCGGACAAAGGGGAACCCTCCTCCACTGCTGGCGGGAAGGCAAGCTGGTGCAGTCCCTGTGGAACACAGCACGGAGGTTCCTCAAAAAGTTGAAAATAGAGCTATTCTACGACCCAGCAATCGCACTACTGGGTACTTACCCCAATGATACAAATGTAGTGATTCAAAGGGGCACGTGAACCCCCATGTTCATAGCAACAATGTCCACAATAGCCAAACTGTGAAAAGAGCCCAGATGTCCATTGACAGATGAATGGATAAAGAAGAAAAGAAGATGTGGTGTACATATATACAGATATATATACACATATATATATGACTTAAAATATGAGATATATATATATATATATACATAAAATGGACTATTATTCAGCCTTCAAAAAGGATGAAATCTTGCCATTTTCAGTGATGTGGCTGGAACCTGAGGGTATTATGCTGAGTGAAATAAGGCAGTCAGAGAAAGAAAAATACCATATGATTTCTCTACCATGTGGAATTTAAGAAACAAAACAAAGGAACAGAGGGGAAAGGAAGGAAAAATACAGTAAGATGAAAACAGATGGTTTCTTGAACTTGAGCTGATCCCAGAGTATACAGTCACCTGTGTTAGATCCCCTGCCATGAACCCTTCCTGTCTTAAGACATGAGATCCCCCATCCCATCCTCACCCCCATCTGCGAAGTCACCAAGAGCAAAGTAGCGCCCAGAGTTAGGGGGAAATGGTAGGCAACAGTGATGGAAGTGCTGGGACAGACGACCCAGTGTGACACTTACAGGAAGTTCACATGTCCTCCGAGGGAAGTCCCATTTGTAGGTGTGGACACTGAGGCTTCTAGGGTAGAAATACCGCTAGCCAGGAAGGAGAGACAGGTGCCAAAACGAAGGCTGTGCCTAAAAGCCAAAGCAGCTCCTCAGAGGCGTGGGAAACAAAACAATTCAACCAGTCGTTTTGTATCTTGTGGCCGCAACCTGCCGGGGCGGGGGGTAAACTTTAGTTTTACGTGGGGCAGCCCTGGTCAGCTCAGCTCACCACAGGGTCCAGCCCCAGAAGCCTCACCTTCTCCTGTTCCCTTCCAGGGGGAGCCCGAGGACTGGCGGGTTGGAAATCAGGACTCCGCAAACCCAGCTTCCTGCTGTGAAGGAACGGCTTTGGTCTCTCCGGGTCCTTGTGGTGCCTGAGTGTTGGGGGACCACATGTGTCTGCCCGTGGGGGCCAGACCTGGCCTCACGTCCCCTGAGGAGGACAGGACTGGAAGCCACTGCTCCTTTCTGAGATTCTGCAGGAAACACCCCACTGTTTATTTTACATAGCCCACAGGACCCCAAGAACCTCATTAATAGGAAATGGGGCGAAGTATCTTGGGTCCCTCTTGCTTGCTCCTACCTTGGAAAGAACCAAAATCAATAGTGACCTATCACTGACCTGCCCAAGGGAACTCTGGGGGGCGTTTCAGAATGAGGCAGGAAAGGACTCTCCGTCACTTCTCTTGGGTGACGGTGGTGAGGGCGCTTTGTTCTACCCCGTCAGAAATCAGTTTGGGTGGCGGAGAAGGGACGGGCTGGGAGGCCTGGGGTTGTCCCCAGCCCACCCCACTTCTCCCTTCTCTGTGTTTTGTCACAGCACTAAAGGGCTCTGCAGCCTGTGACATAGAGAGATCCCACCTGGATTGGGTCACGGGCTTGTGGGAGCTGGTCGGTCTGTTTTCGAGAGCAAAGCAAAAAAGCAGAGGAAAACACAGAGATCGTGTCTCATAAACAGAATCAGAGGAAGGGCAGGAGGAAGGAGCATGGAGATTGGCGGTCTGTGTCTTGCCGAGGATTCAATGCTCTGTTTATGTTTTCAACAAGTGATTTTCCATCCCTGGTGGAGTGCTGTGTGAGGGTCACTGAGACAATCCTGCGGGCACCGGGAAAAACACAGACCCAAACAGAAGCAGGGTCGTTGCATGGGCCACTGGCTGGCCACGGCCAAGAGCGAACGGAGTCTGTCCGTGTGCGCTTTTCCTTCCTTCCCGTGTTGCGTTTGCTTCTCCACAGTGTTAGGAGCCCTCCGTGGGGGAGACTCTGTCAATCCGGCTTCCCACTTTGTCTCCAGCTCTGAGAGCCGGGCCTGGGACACAGTAGGGGCTCGGTGCCTACCAGCTGGATGAAAAAAAAGGACACAGGGCCCCGCCCCGTGCCATATTCCTGCACACAGATGTGTGTGTACGGTTGTTTGGTGACGCTGAACCACACGAAGAGGGCAGAGGAAGAGGCGGCGTCCCACAGACCAGCATTGGTACCCCCACTCTGCCATCTACCAACTGCACGATGCTGGGAGAACTTCACAGTCTCTGTGCCTCAGTTTTCTCATCTGTAAAGTGGGGAGAGAAGTCACACGAGCCTCAGTGGTGTGCTGATTATAAAAGAGCTTGGAACAGCCTCTGGTTCCTACTTTCTCCCCTCGCCAGAAGGGAAAAGAAGCTGGATGTGGACAGTGACTGGAGGGGGGAAGTTGAGAGGGGGGAATCCCTTCTGGGAGAGACCCAGAGCCCAGGACGCACGGGGCGAGCGCGATGCCCAGTGGAGGGACAGCCTGGAGACCGGCACTCCCAGCTGCCCAGCCTAGCTCAAGGGGGAACAAACTCCTTGAAAGAGAAGGGGCTGGGGTGGTATTTTTTTTTTTTTAATAGGCATGAGAGGGATATAGAACAGAGGACGCTCACTGCAATCTCCAAAAAGCACACCCCGAGAGACAGCCATGACCCCCCTGTTCTAAGCATGGAGCCTGCATGGTGCCTGTCCCCAGACTCCTGGGGCTCTCCTCTTCCTGCAACAGTGTCCTAACCAGGACAGTCCTGTCTCCCAGCCTCAGGAGAGATGGGCAGGGCGGATGGAGGTGTGAACAGAGAGGGGAAGTAGGAGGAGAAGGCAAGGCAGGGGCAGGAAGCTGGAAGCAGGTGGCCAAGAGGGGAGGAGAGCTAAGGAGAAGTTTGGGAGAGAAAGGAAGGACAGATCTGAGGCTGAGGAGTGAAACTGGGGCCACCGCTCATCCTTTGAATGTGCACATTTCCGTCCTCAAAACGGGGATGGGCAGGGCAGAGACAGTGAGGACCCTCACTCAGTCCCGCACAGATGTTTACTAAGCCTTTCTAAGTGCAGAGAAAGTGCTGGAGACAGGATGGTGGGCGAGGTGGACACAGTCCACAGCTTCCAGAGAGACACTTCACCTGCAAGTCATAGAAGTGCAGAATCTCTGGTAGGAAGTGCTGGGAAAGGAAGAAAGAGGGCTTGACCCAGCTGGCTGGAACAAGGGGACCCACATCCAAACTCCCCTGCTTCACTTCTCCTCAATGACTATAGTTTTCAGAATAGCCAGCCCTCTTCCTGGCTAGGGAGGGGGAAAGAGCTGTGCTGGACACTGGTGGTCCAGGGACCTGATCATTCGCCCTGAGGAGCATGGTCACGACTACATGGCAGGGTCCCAGGGTCCCTGGGAAACTGAGGCCCCAGTTGGGAGAAATTTGGCTGAGACCTCACGATGAGTCAGAGGAGGAGGTGAGACCTCAACTTGGCTCTTCCTGATTCAGAAGCTCAGGGCCCTACTCCCCCAGGGTTTTCTTTCCCCAACTGATCTTCCTGGGGGCCGTGGCCAGCTTGCTGGAGGCTTCCCACATCCCCTATGCCCTCTGCCACCCAGCCACAGCCCCTGTCCCAGAGACAGGTCCTGGGACAGCCCAAGCGCCCACTCAAACCCCCAGCCCTTGGCCTGGTGGCAGGGATTCCCAGCCCCCTCCTGGCCTTGGGCAGCAACAAGTATGCGGGCTTCCCCCTCCCCCACCCCTGCAGAGAAGCTGGGCGCAGCCGAGCAGCTGGCAAACACAGAAGCAACACCTGTGTGCCAGATAGCACAGCTGCATGGGAGAAACCCGATCCGTCTGCAGCGCCCGTCACATGCCATGTCCAGTTGTTGCACTCGGGGCAGGTTGGGGGAGCACCCGTGGCAGAGAGCTCCCCGCGGCCCAGCGCCCAGCACTCCCTGCCTCCCAGCCCGGCATCCGTTGGTTGCTCTTACTTGCACTTGGCATTTCCAGCTGGGTTCGCCTTCCATGGCCTTCCGTGGGGAGACCGGGGCCGGTGGGGGGGGCGGTGCAGAGCCGCACCCACCGCCCACAGGAGCAAAGCTGCTTCGCGCACCCCAAGCCCTTTTCATCTTCAAAGCAGTGGCTGCCTCCTCCCTCCAAGGCCCGCACATCTGGCCAAAATGTTTGTGGACGCCGGGGCGGGTTACCTTCGCAGTCGGGGTGCCTGGGAGACACCTAGAGGCGTCCTGCGGTTTGGCTCCGCACACCCTGCCTCGTGTGGCCTGCTGGTCCCCGGGGCTGGCCACCCGTGATTTCAGAGCCCCAGGCCCCTCTCCTGGGGCCCTGCGACGACCTGCCCGTTTTCCGCTGGAACTGCTTCAGGAGCCGCGGTCCACGTGAACAATTAGCCGGCATATGGAAAAGGGAGGAGATAGGATACGGTACAGGTGCTCCAGAGGGTAGGAGGGAGAAGGAGGCAAAGAAGAAAAGAACAAATTGCTTCCGGATAGGAATGTCTTTTGCCAGAGGGCAGCTTGGCCAGGGAATAACCCACAGCCAACGAGGAGGCATTTATCCAGACGGAGGAGGGAAAAGGAGCTAAGACCCCGAAGGGCTGTGCATACCTCTAACACGTCCACCTGTGCGGAGAGCCAGGACACCTGTGATGCGTCAAGCTCCATGGCGGTTCGGCCCGCTAAGGAAAGGGAGAAGGTCACTGCCCAGGACAGACCCAAATGCTTCCCGCGGGTCACCGTGCGAATTCACCCGGTCGGTCAGCAAATAGTCAGTCTTCCCGCCCCCGCTGCAACCTCACAGAGTTGTTTTAATCACGATCCCCAGTTCACAGACAAGCACACTGAGGCTCCGGGAGCTAAGTAGTTTGCAAAAGGGCATCAGAATAGCAGGTCAGCAGGACAAGATCAGAGCCCTGAGCACACGGGCCCTGGAGGTGAACGCATGAACCAAGGCTCTGGTTGGCTCTCCCCACCGTCCCCAAAGTGACAGGCTTTCAAGGAAGGGCCAAGGATGGCCTGACCCTCTGACCGGACCTATGGAAAGGGGACGCTGGAGACGCCTCGTTTCCAAAGTTCTTTCTTCTCACACTAGGTCTCGTCCTTCAACTTTCCTTTCAACAGAAAACAAAACAAGATAAAATTTTACCTCCTGAAGTCATTTTACGTGGGCTCGAAATTAGCTGTTGCTTGGCCACTCCGAGGTGACACAGAGACGGCATCCGTGTGCCCCCTCGCGCCCCTGCCCGCACGTCACGCCAACGTCCGTTCTGTCACCGCTCAAGGTGGCACTTTCTTGGTCCTGTACAAAATGTAATTTTCACTTGCCCCTGAAAAATCAATATGGAAAGGCTCTAATTCCCCAGATTTCGATTTTTCAATAAAAAAGTGAAAATGAAACTCTGCGGGATTGCAGCCAAAAGGGTGCCCCGAGCCAAGCGCCGTCTGGAAGGAGACTTACCCAGAGTTTTCCAGAAAAACACCGACTTTTGACATTGTTCTTCTCAGATGACATGTCAGCCGGAAAAGCAAATGGTGCTGATGAGACCCGCGTGGGACTGGGCAGGACACCTTGGTGGGAAGGGTGCTCCGTCCAGAGAGATGGAGTGACAGTCGTGCTGTCCTGGGGTGCCACGGATGCGCGGTGCGGTACGACGGAAGGAGCGTAGCTGTGAAATCGAGCCACAGATGAATCACAGCCCATATCATCAGGTCATAGTGGCGTTCCGCCTCGCGGCCCTCGTCATCCTATTTCCTGCACGCGAAGGAGAAGGATAGAAGGGCCCGTAAATGAAACGAGCACACATGGACGTGTCCACACAGGCCTGCGGCAGACCGGACCTGCGGTCAGGCTAGTTTCCTTCCTGCCCACCAGCCTGCCTCGATTTCCCTGTCATTGGATGACTTGGGGTGAACCGCTCATACCCTTCGGTACCTGGTGTCGGCAGAAACGACCACAGCAAACTCTCAGTCCCCCCACCCCCCCAGGACGTCCTAATCCACCCATGCTGGGGACAGACCTAAGGAAGATGTCACTGCCCATTTCCAGATTCTGCAAAACAAGACCACCAGGATTCCTCAGGAACCTCCTTCCATGGCTCTTCTGACAACAGATGGAGACGCAAAAGAGCAGCCCAGCCCCCAGGTGTGACCTGGTTCTATAACCTGAGCCACCGAGCCTACTGCCCCATCACCCTCCCTCCCCGCCCCCTCTGCCAGCAGCACCTGTCGTCAGAAGCTTAAGTCCCAGTAGCTTCCAGACCTGTGACCTGGAGGCTGGGTGCGGGGGGGCAGGAGGGCAAAGAGAAAGAGGGGAAATGAAAGCTGGCGGTTTCCGGGAACCGTGCACAGGGTTTTCGTGACCACCTGCCTCCACGTTCAGGTCCGCTTGGATGGTACTCAGCAGGGGAGGGGTGAGTCTCCATGAATTGCCGTTACCCGAAAGTGAGGGTAGGGATTCCAGAGAGGCAGAAATAATGCATGCCGCGTACAATATGAAAGCATCTTTGGGGACGACTGGGTGCCTAGTCATTTAAGTGTTGGACTCTCGGTTTCAGCTCAGCTCATGATCTCAGGGTGGCAGGATCAAGCCTCGGGTCTGGCTCTGTGCTGGGTGTGGAGTCTGCTTGAGGCTCTCCCTCCCCCACGCCCCTGCCCCGCCTGCTCATGTGCGCTCTCTCTCTCTCTCTCTCAAATAAATAAATTTAAAAAATCTTCTTTTTTTAAAAAAGCATCTTTGAATTTTTCTTGGGAATCAAGAAGTAAGCTAGTTCACCTCCACCTACTAGGAACTGGGTGTTGGGGCTCCTTGAAGACAGTGTTTTCTGGGTAAGGGTGTGGAGAGGGCGATCCGGGCTGCCGGTGATGGCAGATTTCCAGAGTGATAATGCCACGCGCAACGGAAGCGTCCACCAGGACAAGGGCTGCCTGGAACACGCCCAGGGAGCGGCTCGTACACCATCTCATCTAACCGAAACACCTGTGAGCAGGAAACTGGCTCCCCGTAAGGGAACACCAGTAGTCCCTGAGAGGCTATTTGACCGTGATGTCAAAGATTTAGTATCTTGATGTAAAAACGCATCCTTGAACTACAGTATTGGGTGAGGAAAGCAGCTTCTATAAAGTGTGGCATATGAACCCTTCGAGTAACAGAGAATCCATGCATCTACGCTGTACATACGCACCAAGACGGGTCCTAAAAGTTAACCGCCACCATGTTATCCGTGCTCTTTGCCAGAGGATGAGCTCTCGAATGATCATTTTCCCTTCTTCCTTGTTCTCTTCTGTATTATTTGACTTTTTTTCCTTTCAAAAAGAACTTCCTTTTCATAAAAATAAAAAAAATCTGGGGCACCTGCGTGGCTCCGTGGGTTAAAGCCTCTGCCTTCGGCTCAGGTCAAGATCTCAGGGTCGTGGGATCGAGCCCCGCATTGGGCTCCCTGTTTGGCGGGGAGCCTGCTTCCTCCCTCTCTCTCTCTGCCTACTTGTGATCTCTATCGGTCAAGTAAATAAATAAATAAATAAATAAAATCGTTTAAAATAAATGAATAAATAAATAAATAAAATCCATCTCTGCAAGAAGTGAAATATCATCTTTTTATCTTAGCCAAAATTCATGACTTAGCAGTGAAAAGAGCATTAAACATTTTCCTGATCTTTCAAGACATACCATGATTAATACAGAATAAAGTTCTCTCTGATTTCCCAACATCGTTTAAAATACTGGAGAGAAAGGAGATCATGTAAGAGCCATCAGAAGGATCTCTCTTGATGCGAAGACATCTTCTTTCCAGCGCTCTTACAAGGAAAACTAACACAAGCTCATGGTTTTGCATGATCATTTCTTCCCATTTTGTCTTTGGTCCTTTGCATTCAAATGTGTATTGAACATACATAGTACTTAAGACCTGCTATCGGGAGCTCACCCTCTTATCTGCTGACTTTGTCTTCTAATGAGCTTTGTTCCAGATTCATCATTTAGAATAGTCAGTGGGAAGAGGCACCCACCCATCCTGGATCCTGTCGTCCATGGAGTGAGTCAGCACTGACCACAGGCACCTCAAGCCTCTCATCATGGAGTGGGGTTCCAGAAGTCCCTCCTCCAAGCCCAGGAGACATCCATTGTCACTCAGTGTTCATTCATTCTGTATTTACAGATGCCCACTGTGTGTCAGGATAGCATGAAGTCTGGGTCTACAGCAGTGAACAAAATTAAAATCTCTGCCCTCTGGGAGCTTGTATTCTAGTGGGAGGATCTGGACAATCAAATGCCCATATTTTCAGGAGGTAATAAATGCTATAGAGAAAGACAAACAAGGTGAAGGGGACAGAGTGACAGGGGGCCAGCACTAGTTTAGATGGGGTTGTCAGGAAAGTCCTCTTTGGTAAGATGACATCTCAGAGCGGAATTCTAGGGGAAGTGAAAGAAGGAGCCAGGACACCTGTGGGAAAGCATTCCAGGCAAGAAAACAGTACGTGCAAAGGTCCTGCAGGAGATTTGTTCGGCATATTCTCCGAACTACAAGCAAGTCAGCTGGCGACTAAGAGGACGGGGAGCAAAAGAAGTGAGAGCAAGGGTCAGAGGCCAGATCCTGCAGGTTTCTGTGGGTGATTGCAAGGATCTAGGTGGGATGAGAAGCCTTAGAAGAATTCAAGCAGAGTTATATGATCTAACATGGTGGAGGCCGTATTTTTATTTTTTTAGAAATAAAGAGGATACCAAATAAATAAAAATTAAGAGACATTGGGGCACCTGGGTGGCTCAGTCGGTTAAGCGTCTGCCTTTGGCTTGGGTTGTAATCCCAGGGTCCTGGGTTTGAGTCCCACATCAGGCTCCTTGCTCAGCAGGGAGCCTGCTTCTGCCTCTGCTCCTGTTCTCTCTTTTTGTCAACTAACTAAATAAAATCCTTTTAAAAAATTAAAAGGCATAATTTTAAAAGAGAAAGAGAAACGAATCCATATGCCACACAGAAGACCAGCAGCACGTCTTGCCCCCAGAAAACCATTCCTGGTCAACAGCCAGCCATGGTCGTGGAAAGCAGAACTTGACCACAAACAACAGTAGGAGCTTTGAGCAAAGCGGCAAGTCCCTGTGAGTAATGGGTGACTTGTCCCTCCTTCCTTACAGTTGAGGGCATTTCTCTCCTTACTCTGTACCCTCCTTAAGATAAGAATGAGCCCAAGCCACACCCTGGATGTGTGCAAAGGATCACAAGCTAGAGCTTTCTTTTCTGTAGATCAAAACCCATCCGTCCCATCATGGTCTCTTTTTAGCACTACATATGCTTAAAATATATTTGTTAAAAAAGTATTAATAAATTGCTAATATTTACTAAGGGTTTACAAATATTATGAACTAAATTCTTAGAAGAACCTTTAGCACTATGAATACTCCCAGCTTCCTGCTGCGGGAAGATGCGAGAAAACCGTGAGAAACCTCGTCGAGATTCGCACCAGCGGCTGGCGGCAGAGCTGGGATTCAATCCCGTTTCTGTCCAAATTGAAATCCGGTGTTTCCTAGCCGATTAGCTACACTGCCCTGTTACAGAGTTACCCACTAACGCATGCACGGTGCTCCTCTCCATCGGGGATCTACAAGCACAAACCCTGATTTCTTCAGAGTTTAAGGGTATCTGGGAGCCGAGACCGACACCAGAATAAAGGAGCGTGGAAGTAGGGGCGTGTTGCCCCTTCCCCACCCCCATCCCCACTGTGAGTGTAGGCATGGCCAGGCCTCTGAGGAAGGCTGTGGGCGGTGGGCGGAGCATGGACCAAGGACTTCAACGCTTATATCCTTGTTTGGCTGAGTTCCCCGCTGGAAGAAATCCCGGGCTTGGTGAGGTCAGTCCTGCAGATTTTTCTAGCCAGAAGCCACCTCTAGAGCACTAACTACAGGCCAGGAACTCTGCTAGGTGCTTGGGGTAGCTTAACGCACCCAGTCCTCCCTACCCTCTGGGTAACTTCTGCACTTTACAGATGCGCTAAGGGAGGTGGCCCAGGTCTTACACCTGCTAGAGGGAAGGACTACGACCCTATTCAGACTGATTCAAAAGCCAAGGTCTTAACCCTGCTCTTGCCCCAGGCCCCAGTTTTATGGGTTACCCTTAAGGAGACCATCTTTTTTATATACACGAGCTCAAAGGACAGCTGGCCCCTGAAATTCCCAGTCTGAGTCAAGCCTGCTGCCCTTGACCTCCGCCCTCTAGCACTGTTCACAGAATTCAGAGAGAGCTTAGGGCTGCTGTCCCCATTTGAAGACCTGCCACTGTTCATAGAACAGTCTCGTAAAGTCACTCACGGGAACAAAGGTTGTGCTCAAAGTAGCAGGTACCCTCAGGTGGGGCACTCACTTGGGCCTCCTGCTGGTGGCCACCCTGGGCAGGCGTCCATGCCAGCAGGCTTATGCCACACTGGAAGCATCACTCTGGGCTGATGGGCTTGGCTTTCTAGGTTCGTACTGAGGGGTCTCATCCCACCACTGGAGGCTCATGGGAGGACCTCAGTGATGGCAGAAGCAGTCACGTCACCGGCCAGGGACACCCCACTGGCCCAGATCTTGCAGCCAAGAAGATCTGAAGACCTTTCACCTGCACACATGCCTTCTGACCCTAGAGGATGAGCACGTCTTCACTTCCAGCCTTGGAAACACATCAAGCAGTCCCATAGGGAACAAGCCCTCCTTTTGTCACCATGACTGTGGTTCAAAAGAGGAATAGGGAGAGGATATTTATTACCTCTTGGTAAATGTAAAAGCCTCTCTATTTACATGCGTGTGTGAGCTTATTTACTAGGAGTGCGTGTCTGGAAACGTTCATCTGTTGAAGTCAACTTAAGTCAAGCTGATCTGAACGTTTTCAGATTCCTGGCCACGATGAAGTCACAAAGACACACATGATCGCTTCTTACGTCAATGGAGATCCATGTGTCCGCACTGTACGTACGCAGCAAGAGATATCCCCAAAAGATGATCACTGAGAAGTCACCGTAGTTTTCTTCAGAGCATGAGGTCTTCTTTAACTTTCCCTGCTGTTCTTGTTCTTGTCTGTGTTATTTGGGAAGAGACTAGGGAGAGAGAGGTAGGCATAGGACATGGCCGAGTCCTCAAGGAGATGGTCCTCCGCCGATAACACCTGTCCAGAGCTGTGCACCTGTCTAAGCATTGTCACCTACCTACTGCATTCAGAACTTCTCCACCAGGATATTCCCACTGCCACCGAGACTGGTAACTCTGAGGGACAAACACAACCCACCAACAATGCAGATTTCTTTGAAGGCCATGTTACTCCCTAAAATTCATACAAAATTTGTATTATAGTCTACTATATGTAATTTAGGCATAAAAATGTTCTTGGTTATTTATCATTAAGTAAAATTAATGCTCCAGGTTTATCCTATGGCTTTCTGTCCTAGGGAATTTCTAGGACAGGGGTCTCTCAGAGCAGCTAGGAGGTGACAGTGTCTCCAGATCAAGGCTCTATAGACTTTCAGGTTCTCCGCTGGTCTCCTCCTGTAGAAGGTTCCCTGGCAAGGGATACAGGGCTCTTTAAATCCGGAAGTGCTGCTCAGGTAAGCTTAAAATAGGTCTACTTGAAATGTATCAGAATTCTTCAACTAAGATTGCTCTGCCTGCTTTGCAGGCTCTAGAAAATTCTGCAGCATTTATAATTCTACTCCAGTCCTTGATGGAGAGATTTCCTATAGGTACCTTGGACTTGCCTTTGACCCCCTGGCCTAAGGATTTAAACTACTTGGCTTTTGTTTTGTTTTCTGGCTTTTTCAGTACCTGTAAAACCTGTTTGACCAGTCCTGTGATCACAGTCCTTAAGCCCTTCTGACCCAAATGAGCCACCTTGAGTCGGACAGCTGACATCACAGGCAGCCAAGACAGCACAGGTGGTCAAGGACCTCAGCCTTCATCAGGTCAATGCAGAGCACTGTACCATATGCTTCCAGAAGGACTTCAAGAAGAGTTGAGTGCACTCTATCTTCAGGTGATTCTTGTCCCACTCTAGGGTTATTCTCACAGTTAATAAAGATGAAACATTTTGGTCTACCTTGCAGCCCTCATCAGTCATTTAGGTTGGAAGAGACTTGCTTTGGCCAGCTGGAGTAGGAGTTGGGCAAGTCATCATGGATCTTGGCACAAATAATCATTGCGGTTGAGCATGGCCGGAGATGTGATTGGGCACCTCAGGACAAGCAAAGCCCCTCTCAGAAGAGTAAAGGGTCTGCGGAGACTAGGAAATACGTGTTGGGACACCTGTTGCTGTTTTTCATGCTCTTTCTATACCCAACGTGTGGCGAAGATCACACCATGTAAATTAGAGTGACCTTTCCCTGGGTGCCCAATACAGAGGGCATTGGCAGCAATGGGTAGAGCAAAGACACTAAGCAGAAATATTGCAGTCGATTTGCTTTTCTTCATTAAGGTGATGATAAAAGAAGGATGAAGTAATGGTGTGAAAAGCACAGAACTGCTCCTCATGCTCTTGAAATATTACTGGTATCTGGGGTCCCTGGTCCGAAAACAAAAAAGAAACACCAAACATGACCTTTAAAGTGGATTTTTAGGGCTGAAAAATGTACTGTTTTCTAGAAGCAGCAGCTAATAAATTGCTAAGTGACTTGGGCTAAGGTTTTCTGGAAGAATCCTTTTTTTTTTTTTTTGGATAGGTATTAGTGGTGAATGCATTTAGCTACAAGAAATAGCAAACATTGCTATTGTGACTTAGAAGAAATGCGGCTTGATTTCTCTCACAGGGCCAGAAATGTAGAGGCCGCAGTCAAGGGCAGGCGTAGTAACCCAGGGATGCTCTCCAGGACCCAAAGCCTGTCTGTCCTTCTGCTCGTCACTCCATTCTTAACGTGTCGGGCTTCCATGCCTGTTGGCTGACTATTGCCTGTGTCTCTGACATCTGCATTCTGGAGGTAAGAACAAAAGGTAAAAAGAGGCTTTCTCTTGGTAAAAGCTGGCCTTTTTATTGAAGAAGCCCATGGTTCGGAAGGACTTCTTCCCACAGCTCATTGGCCAGATTGTGCTCAGTGGATTCCACCAGAAGCGACCAAGGCTGAGAAAGGAGTGTTTGCCATATTGTGACCCCATATAAAACTGGGGCTCTCTAAGTCAGGGCGCATGAGGAAGACAGGTGGTGGGTGAGCTCGCAGCAGGACGTGCCACAGTGGTGGGGACCTGGCAAGGAGTTTGGGAACCAGTATATGGGTCGGGAACCACCCTACCAAACTCGGTTTCAGGGGTTGTCCGCTAGGTTCTTAGCCAATCCCAGGCTCCCATGACACGACGTCTGAACAAAGGCAGCAGAGCCCCAAGTATATGACGTCTGTGGCCTTGAATGAGAAAGAATGAGATCCAGCTGTCCCCTCTAATTCCATTCTAATGCTGCTGAATAAAGTCATTACCATGCATCACCCGCGAGGTGGCCTGTCCATATGGCTCATGTTTGCGTACGTAGCTGTCGCTCATGGCTAAGTAGACGAAGAGATGCCTTTTCTCTATTATTTACTTTTCTTTCCTGCATGCTGAACGTTACACAAGGCTACTTAGATTCCCTTTTTTCAACGATGTCGACAACTGGCCACACCTCTTGGCACTTTCTCTTGGTTCTTCCGGGAAAGTCTGCACTCGCCTGAGCTGCTTAAAGAACCATCTAGAACCTCGTCTGTCATCCTCCTGGGTGAGAAGATTTCTGCCAGGACCAGTTGGCTCTGTAGACTTCTGCACAAGGCCAGGTGAAAAGTTCAATACTTCCATCTTTCCAAAACCATGATTGGCATCTACAAACAACATTTTACAAATTATGAAAAGCTTGTGACTGACTAATAGCTTTGGGTATTATTTTAAATATATGGAACTCTGAACAGTATTAGTTATAAATGCAAGTAGTGAAATTGATAAGTGCTGGGTTACCTTCTCAATAATAACTTTACACCATGAAATTATATTTTGCTTATGCTTGGTTATGATCTTGAGATCATATAAGGGTGCTCCTCCACATAACCAGTCCTGTTTTTTGTCTTGAAACTGGGATACTGGGGGCTTTTATTCTAAGTGTACAAAATCCTCGGGCAGGAGAAAACATGTCAATTAAAAGAAGAGGATATGAAAATTGAGTTCCTTCTACTGAAACTAAATAAGCCAGGCAGTTAAGAACACCCAGTGGGATACGAATGGTCATCTCGTGTTAACAACCACCCCCAGTTTGTAGCTGTGTGGTTTCTCCATTCCGTAAGAGAGTCATGCACTCCTTGTTGGGGGAAGGGCTGTCTTTTCCAGAACAAATGGAAATGTCTTCACAAAGGTGTGGATATTAGAGACGGGCATATTTGGAAGTGTGGCTCCTCTCTGCCCTTGAGCAAAGGGGAAGGAGCAGCGAGTGGTAGAGGCAGGTTCTGAGTCTCAGTAGGCCGAGTACAGAGCCCACGTGCTTAGCTCCCCCGCACTGTGGCCTTCCCACCCTATTACACGGCAGGCCACAGGGACCCTAAGTATCTCACGAACTGATGACGAGGGACCTCAGCCCTACTCTTGGGAGAAGGGGGCCAGGCCGCTGGGATGGGGAAGCCCCAGAAACCCAAGCTGGGGCAGCAGAGTGTGGACCCCACGTAGCACCTCGTGGAACTGAAGGAGAAACAGAGGAACAGCAGCAGCACAAAAGCTACGTGTGAAAAGGGCCAATCAATGAATTTGCTATCTCATGTGTGAGCCGTAGAGCTATAAAAAGAATTTCAAGCAGCTTCTCAGTCAAACCTTTGCAGGCTCTCCACCCAAGATACAGTCTCAAAATTAAACTTTCACCTCCTTGTTCCCGGCCGATTTTCATCTACTGTGTCCTCGTTTGACCTCCTCTCGGGTCCGAGTGAGCCTGCCCAGAGCCACCAGCCAGGTTCAGCCGGCTGCCTCACATCCACTCAGAGCTCAAGAAACCTGGTTTAACAGAGAAGCGCATCGCCAGCCTGTATTTCAGAAGTGGCAATCACATATCCAGCCAAAGTGAAATTAAGAAATTTGCATGTCATTTATTAATATCCTTCTTGTCTGTCAAGCAGCCTTCAAAAACATGTTTTCCTCCCTTGGAAAGAAGCAAATAGTAATGAGCGCATTCACACAATGGATCCCAGACCAGGCTATGTTTTTCCGTGGGTGTATGGAAGGGGCACAAGAAGGACATTGGCCAGCCAGTACATTCCCCATTCTCTACTAACACCTGGAACATTCGTTCCCACATACAGCGACTCCTATCTTGTCTCCAGAATGGTCTCCTCCCCAGCATAATTCATCTTGAAATCAAAAGGGTCATTCAAAATACTCCAAGAGGCCTGGGTGTTAGACCAGGGAATTGCTAATTCATTAGAAGGAATCATAATATTATGGTTCCGGGGGGAAAAATATGTCCCTATGTTTTGGAGGTGCACAGGGAAATATTGAGGGATGAAATGTGATGACATTTCTAATTTACTTTAAAACACTACTTCAGTGAAATAAAAAAAAAAAATACATCAGATAAATTAAGGTAACGTGTTCACCACTGCGGTATCCAGGAAATGGTTTGATAAGTATCCATTAGGCATCTCTCTCTACCGTTTGGTGCATTCGAATACTTCCATAATGAAAGAACATAACTGGTGACATAGAGCTTATGTGGAATCTCCTTGAGGTCCTGAATCAGAGCTTCTTTATCTCCATGCTCCCTGCAGCCTTCCTTGCTGCCAGCCCTCCCCACTGAAGCTCTGGGTCTGGGACCCAACATATGCAGCCAGGAGGGAGTGAGCAGTAAGTCACGGCACTTTCTCTACGTACCAGGCCCCATGCTAAGTGCTTTGTACAGATTCTGTCACAGAGCCCTCAGAGCAGCCCAGTGCAGCAGCCACAGTAGCTACTGTTATAGCCCCGTTTCACCGACGTGGAAACCGAGACCCCGAGATGCTATGTAGCCAAGGCCACTCAAATAGTTAGTGGCACAGCCAGATTTCAACCCAGGCAGTTAATCATCAGGGCAAAGCCTCTTGCCCAGCTCGTTATCCAAGGTCACAGTGCTTCTCTCCTGTGTTCCATGGTGTTGTCAGATGTATACACTTGACTCCATTACATAAAACTGACTAAACTCTAGCCGCTTTCTTTCTCTGTGAATAAAGATAAGTTTCAGTGGTTCTTTCATCTTTTTTGTGTTTCTCTCAGAGGACAAGTCAATGCCTGGTACCCAACAGATGCTTAATAAATGTTTATTGATTGATTTGCTCTATGGCAATCACCTAAAAGAGAAAGTCAAGGACAGCACTAAGCTGAGAACAATCCTTGAAGCCTTAGCCTTTGGCTTGGCTCCTGTCCCCCTTGGTCAAGTAGGAGCAACGACCCTCCTTGGTAGTGTTCCGAATCCAGTTCTTAGGCTGATGTTGGCTCCTTCTTGTCTGGCTGAATTCCTACTAGTAATGACAATGAAAAACTTGGTGCACATTTATATGTGAACCTGTGGAACCTGGCAGAAACCCTATCTATCTATTTATCTATCTGCGTATCTGCCTATATGTAATTTTGATCATTAGAAACCAGGAAGCAGCCAACATCTATTATGGGAAACTGGTTTATCTAGACATAAAGAAGTCTGAACTCAATCTTTGCTCCCTCATTTTCTGAAAATACACTTTGGTGGGCCTTTTGGTCAGGCAGAGGAGTAGCAAAGATCCAGCTCCGGAAGGTCAAATTGCTGCGCACAATCATGTAAAAGGTTGTTCATGACTGGCACCTTCTGTTCTTACTTCTTTAAAAATGGGTTTAGATTATAGGGTCTCCAAAAATTATTTTCTGTTCTTGTTGGTCCGTTTATAAATTTACCTTTCAAGTGCCGGCTCACGATAGATTGGGAGCAGAGGCGGGAGGCTGTGGGAAGCTCGTCGGCTCTTCAGGCTGCCAAATCTCCCGAAAAGACCAGCTGAGGATTGCGGGGGCCCTTTCTGACCTTCAACAAAAGGCCCACAGGCAGAATATTGAAAACTGAATAGCCTGGTGATTGAATAGCATGAGCAATGTTCCAGCGAAAGGCCAAAGGTAAGGCGGGACTCCTCCAGGGGCAGGCGGAGCCCCTCACTGGGACAGTGCATTTGTTGTCGCTGTCATCGCTGGAAGAAGTCTGTGCTGATGTGAGAGTGAGCGTCTGATGAAGACTGAGGGAAGGAGGTTCTCCATTCCCTGCAACTTGAGGACTTAAGCCCTGACTCAGGGCACAAGAGACATGTTCAAGGGTTCTCCCAGTGAGTCAAGGAAAATGGCCCCAGAAACTTGGCCATATGCCCTGGGCTCAGAAGACATCTCTAAGGAAGGAGTCTCTGTGGAGCTGGGGCCACTGACAGGGCCCCCGAGGCTGGCCTGGGTGCTGGGTGCTGGCCTTGCTCAAAGCCAGTCTTCTTAGGGTCACACAGTGTGCCTACTACGCCGAGTACGACCTCGCGATCTGGAAGTCTCGGGAATTTGACTGCGATAGCCTGCGTGCCCAACCTTTCCAAGCCCTGCCTGGTGTCTCCTAGAAGTACTCAGCAGCCTTCAAGTGGCTTGAACTGCATATTTCTGCTGCTTTTTCACAAGCGTTTCAAACCACCGGTAATCAGAGAAATGCAAATTAAACCAACAGTGGAAGAGCCTTTTCCTTCTATGGGGTTTGCAAAAGCTGGAAAGGACAACAGGCAGTGTTGACACAGGCTGAATTACTTTTGTCCTCCCCAAGCCTGAAACAATGCCTGAGAGGGGGCACGAGGAGAAAGAGCCCACAGTTAGGGTCATCTTTTACGCAATAATCATGCCGTCAGCATCCGTGGAGAGGAACATCAACAGGACCCTGAGCACTTTGTAATAGAAAGCCACCTGATTTATGTGTTTGTTAATTTGCTTGTTCGTTCAGGAAATGCGCCCTGGACAGCTGGAAACACAAAGAGCAGGGAAGGAGAGTAAAAACGTATCAAACGCTGAATATGTGTGGGGTGGTGAGCAGGTTAGTTAGGTGAATTCTTCAGTGAAGTGGGGGGGGCACAGAGAGGGGGAGTCACACCTCAAACGTCACACAGCACATGAACCCGGGGCTTCCAGTCTGTGGAGGCCACCAGACAAGCTCAGGGCACCCCGATACAAAGGCTCAGAGTCCTGAACCCGGGGTCACTGGAGCCTGGCACACCCCAGAGTTCAAGGAGGAGGGATTACTCGGGCGTGGGTGGGGCTGTGAGAACGGAGCCTTTTAGGATGGGTCATGTTAACAAACAGATGAGGACAGAGAAACAAGAGGAGCTGAATGTTCTGGAGAAGAGGCTTGCTTGGGCAAGTCGGCAGAGAGGAAGGGCCAAGGCATGCCCAGGAAAAACTGCCAATAAAGAAACAAATAGACAAACAGACCCAAACCTAGATCAGCAGAGCCCTTCTGAAATGCTGGTGGATGGACTGAAACCAGTCAGAGCTCCCAAAGAAGAGGGGACACAAAAGTCCCCTGGGATGGGACCAAAGGGGACCAATGCTAATCCCCGAGGGTGGCCCAGGGAGTGGTGGAGGCAGAGGCAGGGAGGAAAAAGTAATTATGGAAAGCCAGCTTTTTTTTTTTTTTTTTTTTAATCTCCCTCCAGCACACGGCACCCTGACTTTCACAGACGGGGTGCTCAACAGCTGGGGGAAATGAATGAAGAAAAATTCAGCCCAGCCAGGAGCCCAGATTGCCCTGGTGCGGGAGCACAGGCCGGGTACCAAAAATAACTACAGGGAAGACAAGTGATCTTTCTCAAAGAATCACCAACTCAAGCCCCCCGAGTCCTGTTTGGTTGTGCAAGGAAAGAGGTTATTTATGAGAGGAGCCCCAGGGACCTGCAAGAATGAGTCGGGAGTGCCAGAACCTTCTCACTAATGGGATCGAGCCCAATCACTGCATTTGCGAATTCTGAACTCTTCCAGGGCCTCACGTTTCTCTAAAACCTCAGCGTGTCTCCAATTATCTCAAGAAGGGGATGTCATAAAATTCCCAGGACCAAGTTAATGTTAATTCATATCCCTCGGCTGTGAATGGAATGCGGGTACTCACCACACAGCATCTGGAGGCAAAAATATCATGCAAAATTGAGCGAAGGTTGGGGAGTAATAACAGCTACTATTGATTAAGGGCTTAGCATTCTCTGAGCATGGAGCTAAGTGCTTTAACATTCAGTTCAAGTGGAATACCGCCTCCATGCCAAGGGCGCGGAATGCGTGGCCGCCCTGCTCCATCTGCGTTTGCTCACTGGATCTTTGGGGCGATGCGCTCACTAACCCGATTTTGTACTGGAAGGGACCAAAGTCTTGTGACTGGCCCAATACCACGTGTTTGGTAAATGGCGGAGAAAGGATTCAAACCAGGGGGTCTGATTCTGGAAACTGTGCCCCAAGGCACGGCCCCCAACCCCTCCTGCCCCACCGTCCATCCCCAGCCCCTGACCTTCGGACCCCCGTCCAGGGCTTGGGAATGCATTGGAACCAGAGGCACCTCCCAAGCTCACAGGACTGTGGGGCAGCCCTGGAAGATGTGGGGTGCAGAACACCACGCATTGAGCCCGGTCCGTGAAAGGACAGAGTGGCCTGGAGACACCGGGAAATCTGCTCCCCATCACTTTGGATTAGAGCCCACGGTGCATTCCAGTGCACTGCTCGCCTTGAGACAGCAGCAGGAAGCAATTTCAGTGCTGGGTCCAGACCGCGAGCCCTCTAAACCTTTCTATCTAATTACGCTTCCATTGGCTTTCATTTCTGCAGCCCTTCTTACAGGAATACTCTATTTAAAAATAAGTAAATAAAAGAGAGGGGAATTGGAGGGGTTGACTGAGAATTTATCTAATTTCCACATCTAACTCCGAGGACAGATTCTCTTGGGAGCGGGCAGGGTCGGTGTGGGTCTGATTGTGTTTTGCGTATAAACTATTCTGCATCGGAGTGGCTCTGTTTGCAACTAGACAGGATCCAAATTTCAGACTCATTAGAGTTTGATGCTGCAGTAAAGGTTCATTTAAGAAAAAGAGATGTCATGTCACCTTTTGCCCACATTATTACAGCCGTGGGAATGGGTTCTCCCGGCTGGGAAGCTTTCTTCGCTATTCTGTGCAAGCCACTGAAGGTACCTGCTGCAGACTCAGTCACGCGTGTGCACGTGTGCGCAAGCGCACACACACACACACACACACACACACACCGGGCTTCCAGAACCTTCTCTGGGGTACTCACAGAGCTCAAGGAGCGCCTTGTTCAGAAATTGAGCAGAACCAGCATCATCACCTTGGCTTAGCCTAGCTCTGACCTTGGGCCCCTGTCCATTGTCTGTGTCCCCACCCAGGACATCCATGTGGCCCACAGGCCTGCTGCTCTCCTTGTGGTGTTGGCCAGGGCAGGCTGGTCACCTGTTCTAATCATGTTGCCTTGCAGAGAACCTCTAGCTGTCCCCAAACGTCAACATTCCTGAGAATCACCTGAGGATCTTGAACTGTAGACTGGTAGGGCTGGGATGGGGTTTGAGAGTCTGGAGTGGGTTTTGGAAACAGTTGGTCAAGGGCAAGGATGATAGCCAAAGCAGATGAAACAGCCACAGTCCACTATAATTTTTGTCTTCCCAGAATGTGTGTTTTGCCTTATTATTATTGTTATTATTGTTATTGTTATTTTTCAGTAACAAATCTTCAAACCCCTCCCCCACCCACCCTCAGCCCCCCCACCCCTCCCCCACCCCCCCTCACCCCCCCACCCCCTCCGACACCAATCACAGCAATGGACAAATGGCTCAGTCCGGGACAATCAGAATCCTGCCCAGAAAGGATATAAGGACAACGTGGGCATGGGGATGTGGGGTTTGGTGGGGGGCAAGCTCCCCTTTCCTTGAGGTTACTAAGTTGGGGTGACATCGCCTTGGGGTTGCTGGCAGCCATATTGGCACATGCAAGAAGCCCATCTGCAGCAAGAGAGAGTGACTTGAACCACAGACAATTGGAAGAGGCAGAGACCTGATGACATCATGTGAACTACTGGGTCCAGTCATACCTGATGCTAGACCACTTTGGTCTTTCTAGTTATGTGAACCAATAAGTTTCTTTTTCACTCAAATTGAGCGAACACCTGTGACTTGAACATAAAACTTATATCATGAGTCAGGCAACCTGGAGTCAAACACGGGGTATGTAGTGATGGTTCATGGAGTAACTCTAAAAACCAGTTCCTGAAATGTTTGAGCAATGGTGGTTTCATGGGAATACTTGTTTAGCCCCTCTTGGTACCACTGGAAATGGATAGCAGTCACCTGGGATGGTTTTCAATGATCTTGTAACTAACTTTATTGTAATATCTCTGGTGAACCCAAAGGTCTCTGGGATAAAGTTAAACCATGACCTTAACCCGTCTTGGTGAACAGAGATCAGGGTAGAAGAACATACTGACAGGGAAGCCTCAAAAGGTGGCCGAAGACAGAGCCTTAAGGGCTTAACCTGCAAAGACAAATGACACCATAATAGGAACTTGAGCTCCTTTACCAGGTGGTGTTAGAATTATCCCTCCCATGACGGTGCTAACACAGCGTCTGGAAGTTCCGTACACGCAGCTGTGTCTCCCTGGGTGTAGTGACGTAGGCAAGCTTGACTCAAGATCAGGTTCATAAATGGCCTCATTTCCACTTCTAGCCCTTGATGTCATCTCTGTCAAAATAGACCGAGACTGTGCCTACGTGAGTCGCTGGGAGATGAGCTAGTGTCTGGAGAGTAAAGAAGGAACAGACGGTTCCTGCTTTTCCCTGCGACTTCCCCATTTCAGGTAATAGCAGCCCCACCCTTCTGAGCACCCCGGTTCAAAACCTCAGTGCGTCTTGACTTTTCTTCCCCCTTTTCGTCTCCCTCCTCCTTGCCTGCAGGAGACTGGTCTGTCCCAATGCCAACTCCATCCTCCGTTCCCTCCCTGTTCTCTGTCACTGTTATTTCCCCCTGAATCCCTTGTGGCCATGACCTTGCAGCATTTCTCCTTAAACCTGCCTTTCACACTCCCGACAGATCCAGTCAGAAATTTCGGGGACTTCTTATCAACTCACCCCTGTGGTACCCTGTAATTTTCCAAAGAGGTCATGAATGGAGTTCCCATTGCACGTGCTTTCTCACAATGTCATGTTGACATCCCTGCCATCGAGAGATGGAGTCTCAGGACGCCTGGGTGGCTCAGTCGGTTATGCCTCAGTCGGTTATGCCTTCGGCTCAGGGCGTGGTCGCAGGGTCCTGGGATCAAGTCCTGCGTAGGGCTCCTTGCTTGGTGGGGAGTCTACTTCTCCCTCTGCCTTCAGCTCCCCCTGCTTGTGCTCTCTCTTTCTCTCTGACAAATAAATAAATGAAGTGAGAGAGAGAGAGGGAGATGGAGTCCCTCTGCTTCCTCCTCTTGAAACTGGAGCGGCTTTAGATTGGGAGAAGTGATGGCATGTGACTCCCAAGGGGTCTGGTTCTCTTGAGCAACTTGCCATCAGACCCTCAGCAGCCACACAGGAAGGAAAGGCCACTATATTGTGAGGAAGTCCGGGCCACGTGGAGACGCCATGCATACGTGTTCCCAGTGTGAGAGCCTCACTGATAGCTGGCCGTCAGAGTGAACCCCGAGAATGTTTCTTCCCCCAGCTGGTGGGTCACCTCTCCTCTGCGTTCTCCCAGCTGAAGCCACAGACATCACGGACTGAGGCTCTTCTTAAATTTCTGACCTCCAGAATCTGTGAGCATAGTAAAATCGTTGTTCCAAGCTGCTAAGCCTTGGGGTCCTTTGTTATGCAGCCAATAGACAATGGATATTTTATTTTAAAACGCCCTTAATTTCCACAAAAAGTGTGTATCGATCTTCGGCTCCCACCTGGCAAGAAGCTACTTACAAAAGGAGAGAGGTTTCAGGAGCACAACTTTGTGGCTCTTACCTTTCCTAGGACATCACAAGTAACTTCCCTCTTTGCAACGAAGAAAAACAAAGCAGTCTGGGTTGGCCAGAGAAAGCCCCCAGAAGCAATGTCGAACAAGCCAGGAGTAATTTGTTTCTATTCTTTTCCATGTGACTGCCGGAGGTGATCCTGGTTTTTATTAGCCCAAACTTCCCCCTTTCAAAAGATAATTCTTTGAAATCTTCTGGGAAATTAACATGGCTCAATCTGGCTCTGGGCTGGCCACCACATGCTCTCAGAATTAAGAGAAACTGAGATTTTTTTTTTTTAACCCCTTGCAGGCATGCACGGGTACCCAGAACTGCATGTCGGTCTTCATTGTCCTAACCCGCTAGGAGGACACAGCTCACCCCGAACCAGCTGTTATGTTCAGCTTTACCCTGGAACAAAATTGGCCTAGTTTCATTCCATTTCAAGAGTTCTACATAACGTACAGATGTAGTTATAATTCAAACTAACTAGAAATGTTTCATTTAAGAAATATCAGGAACCAGGGCGCCTGGGTGGCTCAGTCAGTAAAGCATCCGACTCTTGATTTCTTTCAAGTGTTGATCTCAGGGTCCTGCGATCGAGCCCCATGTTGGGCTCTGCGCTGGGCATGGAGCCTGCTTATGACTCTGTCTGCCCCTCCCACCTCACCCTCTGTCTCTCTCAAAAAGAAAGGGAGGGAGGAAGGACAGAAGGAAGGAAGAAAGAAAGATCAGGAACTAATTAATATACAAAGTTAATTAAAATACACTTGTTTTCTCCCCCCTAATATTCCTTGAGGAAAATTCATTAGGAATAAGTAATCTAAAAGAACTATAGCAGAAACTTTATTTTTTTTTTAAGATTTTTATTTATTTATTTAACAGACAGAGATCACAAGTAGGCAGAGAGGCAGGCAAGGCAGAGAGAGAGGAGGAAGCAGGCTCCCTGCCCAGCAGAGAGCCTGATGAGGGACTCGATCCAGGGACCCTGGGATCATGATCTGAGCCGAAGGCAGAGGCTAAACCCGCTGAGCCACCCAGGCACCCCCCAGCAGCAACTTTAAATTCCAATTCTACTCCATATTCTAGTCAATTACATCAGAAGTGTTCATAACTTTTGTTCATTTTTATCTTCTCTCTATTTGGGAATTTTTGAGATTTATAGTGTTGTAAGAAATACTAAAAAGTGATGTAATTTAGGCAACTAATTTCTTTGAACATTTCCATACCAAGTTTTTCTGGCAGTTGAAAAAATTTTTTTCTCTGAAAAGTTAGGTGGAGCAGAGCAGGGTAGAGCTCAAGGCTGCCCCCTCACCCTCCACCCCGCTCTCCTCCAACAGCACACCTACAGTGAAGGTTCATGGTCTTTGCAGCCGATATGTCCTTAGTCTCCTCTGTTCCTGTTCTAGGCAGTGGTGCCTGACATGTAACACAGGATATCCTTTGGGATCTGGAAGTAGGAGCCATCTACTTTCACCCAGGCTGAGCACAAAGACTATATCCAGATCTCCCAGACTGTAAGGCTTCATGGTCACTGGAGGAAGGAGGAGGAGGAGATCTTCAAGAATAGACTAGAATCCTGGTCCAGCCTGTGCACTGAGTTCACACTGCCTCACACTCCTTTGCTGTAAAGACCTAGCAATGATGGGAAAGAAACCAAAGCAAAATAACTGGGCTCAAAATAATCAGCTCTGTAATGGAAACAAAAAGTTGGGAGCAGCTGAAACCCCAGGTCTGCAGAAAGTCATGGTCTTGAATTTGACCTTCTGCAGTGAGAGGATCATTAGTGCTCCTGGGGTGGGGCGGGGAATGGCTAGAGTCACTGTCATGGATAAAGACAGGGGCCAGGATGAGTCTTCTTCATGAGGCAAATCTCAGAAGTGAAGCTGCTGATAAGACAGTGTCTGGGGCTTCAGCTTCATACCCTAGAGAGACAGAGGATAAGGAAAAGGCATTGTGATGAAGAATGCAAGTCAACGTTACTATGAATATGATATCCCCAATGTTGCTGTGGGAGGAGATCCCTAAAATAGTAGAAATGTCTCCGGATTAGAGGCCTGGATGACAATAGCTCCCTACAACTGTATAATTGTTGATAGAGAGAGAAAAATATGGGAGGAGGCCTTGTGCTCTCTCCCACCCCATAGAGAGAAAACATAAAAATCTTCCTCTCACTGTAAGTGTACAAACCAAAATCCCCAAACATGGAGAAATCCCAATGAGAACAAAAGCTAGAATCTGAATGTGAATTCATTTCTTATTAAATCAATTTTATGGAACAGTCCAGAATATACTTTTTGGATTCAATACCCATTCTAGATCTGTTTTATGGAAGAGGCTTTTTTTATATCATCCACAGAGAGATAAATGAAATAACAACTTTCATTTTAGGAGACCAAGAAAATTTGGAGTGGGAATAAATAAAAGAAGAACCAGTATATACAGAAAAGAATCAACTATAAATCTTGGGAGACAAAAGTAGACTCACTTTTAAAACATCAGTATAGGGGCTGAGGTGGCTCAGTGGGTTAAAGCCTCTGCCTTCGGCTCAGGTCATGATCCCAGGCTCCTGGGCTCTCTGCTCGGCAGGGAGCCTCTTCCCTTCCTCTCTCTCTCTGCCTGCCTCTCTGCCTACTTGTGATCTCCGTCTGTGAAATGAACAAATAAAATCTTTAAAAAAAATAAAACCTCAGTATAGGAGACCAGTTCTAGACTGAACACTGTGAAAGAATATAGTAATTATAAGGGAATACTGAAGAATACATATACATTGTATATGTATAAGACCTCTCTGTTTATGTGTCTGGGTAAATTCAAAACACATAAACACAGAACACTGGGTAAATTCTGGGTAAATGCAGTAAAGAGATATATGGGCTAGATTAAGAAACTCTTAAATTCATCAAACAAGATTTCAAAAATAAGTGAATATTAGAAATGGCAGAGATCTAATATTTGTAATGCTAGTGATTAAGAATTTTGCATAATCGAGAAAGACATGAGATCTTAAAGAACAGTGTTCTCTAACTCCCTAGTATAAATACATATCAAGACTCAACATAGTGAGATTATAGAACTACATAGATAAAGAGAAATAACTAAATGCCACAAGAGAAATGTGACAAATTATTTACAAATGACTAATAATTAGATGTTCAGCAAATTTCACATCAGTCCCAACAGAGGTCAAAAGACAATGAAAGAATATCTTCAGAGTGCTGAGAAAAACTAAACATCAAGTTAGAATCTTATATGAGCTCAACTACCCTTTAACAGTGAAAGTGATATAAAGATATTTTCAGATATGCAAAGATTACACTCCCACAAACTCTCACTGTAAGATGTTCCTTAGAAAGAAAAAAAATTATACCCAAAGATAAACTGGTATACAAGCATGAAAAGAAAAGGTGAGTATGGAAACTGATAAAATACTAATTGTAATTAACAAAAAAGAATTTTAAAATACAAATAAAATCTGATTTTTATTAAAAAGTAAAGCTGATGTTTTTCACAATTACAGCAAAAAAAGGAGGAGGAGGAGGAGGAGGAAGACGAGGAGAGGGGGAGAAGGAGGAGGAGCGGGAGATGGGGGAGGAGGGGGAGGGGGAGGAAGAGGAGGGGGTAGACATGATTGTAATCAATGGATGTTTTAAGAATTTCATGCCACCAGAGGAATAAAGTAGAGGGAGAAGGGGAAGAAGCAGTCAGCTTCCCAAGAGAAATCAGGGAAAGTACTTACCTAAAGAAAAATATCGGAAAGCAAAAATCAGAGTATATTACAAAAACAAAAATCTGATTAAACTCAATGAAAAACATAGATTATCAGATTGATTTTTTTTAGTCATACATATCAAAGATTCCATTGATCAGGAAGATATAACAACTTTAAATCTGCACATTGCTTATAACATAGACCAAAAATATATACAGCAAATATTGACATAACTAAAAGGAAAACAATTAAATCCAAAATCATAGAGATATTAGCCCATCCCTCTCATTAGCTGTTATATTAAGAAGACAAAAAAATTGGTCAGAATATGAAAAAAATTGAACATGATTAACAAACTTGCACTAACACACAGAACTAAACATTTAAGAACTAAAGAATACATGTTCTTTCAAATATACCTTCACCCTTTACCCATACTGAGCACAGAATAAGCCTCAAAAAATTTGAAGTATAAAAAGCATATAAAGTACATCTGACTAAAACTAGGAGTCAATTATATAAAAACTAGAAAATCCCTATATGTATACAGAAATTTTAAAAAAGAAATTAATAAATTGCTACATTATCTGAGAGTCAAAGGATAAATCACAATAGAAATTTAAAAGTATTTTGAAATTATAATGAACACTATATATCAAAACTTACGCAAAGCTGCCAAACCTGGGCTTACAGAAAAATGTATAGCCTTAAAAGGATATATTAGGAAAGAAGAAAGAAGTTTGGAAAAGAAAAGAAAGGCAAGTTAAACCCAGAAAAAGTGAAAAGAAGAAAATAAAAACATTAGAATAGAAGTTAATAAAATAGAAAGAATATATGCAAGAGAGAATCAGTAAGGCCAGAAGTGGGTTATTTAAAGACCAATAAAAGTATTAAATCCATGGTAATACTAATCAAGGAAAAAAGAAAAGTGAAAATATCAGGAATGCAAAAGAAGACATGACTATATGTTCTCATATACTTAAAAGATAATAGGTTAGCAATATAGGAAACTTTAAGACAACTAATAAGAAAAGGAGATCAAATGACAGTTTCTTAAAACATTTATCAAATGGTCACAAGAAGAGATAAAAATCTAGTCTTTTACCTATTACATTAAATCCCAAATTAGAAACCTTCCCACAACTTCAGGGGTAAATTCTTCATAACACTTAATGAAAAAAAATAGTACTAACTGTTCACAACTCCTCCACGGAATGGAACAAAACACAATATTTTCCAACTTTTTAAGACTGAGCAAGGTCATTCCCAAGAAGAAAATGAAAGGGCCAAGCTTTCTCATAAACACATTTTTAAAAGCCAATCAAATCCAATGATATAGTGAGGATAAAATGTCACATGATAGTCAAGTTTATTCTAAGAATGCAAGGTTGGCTCAACATTCACACTTAGGACAGTAACAGAGCAACGTTTTACTTCCTGACTTGTTACTGAACTCGAGTTATGTAAGAAAACATCTTTGTTCTTAGTAAGTAAACACTGACATATTTAAGGGAAAAAGGACATAATATGTCCAGTCTAGTCTAAAACAGTTCAGAAAAAATAAATAGCATGCACACATATGTGTATGTAGAAAGAACGACAAAGGAAATGAGGCAAAACGTAAGCACCTGGTAAATACGGGTGGACGGTTATGAGAGTTTCTTATACAAATCAATTTTTACATGAGTTTCAAGTTACATCAAAATTAAAAGTTACCAAAAAATTGGTATAATTCACCTGTAAGTAGAATAAAGGAGAAAAATCATATGATTATTTTAATAAAAGCTGAAAATAATTTAATAAAATTTAACATCCTTTTGTGATGAAAACTGTTGACCACCAAGAAATAGAAGGATATGGCTTTAAACCATAAAGGTTATCTACAGAAAAACCCAAGGGAAAAAGTGTTGAAATTTCTCCTCCGAGGTCAACAATGAAAGATGCTGCTAGTAAGACTTATTTCAATAGAACTTCCAGGAAAAAACAAGCAATCCTAGAGAAACAGGAGGAACGTCTGCTCATACAGGCTGCCTTTTCACCAGAAGGAAAAGGTTGGAGCTAACCTGGTGGGTCTTTGTTTATTTGCATGAGCCATTCTGTCTCCCTCTCCCAGGGCAAAGTGAGTGAAGGGGCAGAGGTTATTTCAGGGAAATATCCTTCCTCATAGAAATCAACACCAAAGAACAAGTTACCAATGTTCAAGACCCTTTGAAGAAAGTTCCAGAACAGTATCAAAAGGCATAAATAAAATCTTGGATAAACAGAGTATGAGACCACACTCACAGATGAGAAGATTCCATATCATAAATGTCAGTTTCCTGCAAATCTTCCCCAATTCTCTGTATCCAGTGGGTTTAGATAAAACTTGACACACTGGTCCAAAAAATGCATATGGAAGAACAAAAAGCCAGGAATAACTAAGGTCAGTTTTGAAGACAAAGCACAAGGAAAGGCAACAGGCCTATCAAATATCAAAAATGTGTACTAACTTTCCGTACCTAAGAGCATGTGGCGTTAGCACAGGAATAAACAAAACAGAGACTGAGAAACAGACCCAGACATGTCTGTGAACTTGACATATGACACGAATGGCATTTTGAACCTCTGGGGACAAAATAAACTATGTAATGAATGGTACTGGGTTAAGAGGTTATCTCATGTGGAAAAACAGAATGAAAGTAGATTTTTAACTATGCATCAGAAACAAAAGTAATTACATTTGGACTAAATCCCTAATGAAAAAAATTATATATCAGAACTCTTCACCATTTAGAAGAGGATAGAAGGGGATATTTTTACCTTCCCAGAGTAGGGAGGGATTTTTAAACTAGACACTACAAGAACACATTGTGAAGACAAAGATTGATAAATTTGGCTCTCCTGTTGTTAATACCAAATGTTTTTTCTTAAGATTTTGTTTATTTATTTGAGAGAGAGAGAGAAAGAGAGCAGGAGGAGGAGAAGAGGGAGAAGGACAAGCAGACTCCCAACTGAGCATGGAGCCCAAGGCGGGGCTCAATCTCACGACCTTGAGGTCACGACCTGAGCCAAAATCAAGAGTTGCATGCTCAACCAACGGAACGACCCAGGAGCCCCTGTCGTAAATAACTTGCATTCAACAAAAAGACAGCTGCAGCAAAGTTAAAGGACAAATGGCAGGCTGAGGGAAGATATTTGTGATATGCCTAAGTGACGAAAGATGAAAATCCAGATTATATGAAGAAATGTTACCGATCAGTAAGAAAAACGAACAATCCAGTTGGGAAAAATGGGCGGAAAATGAGCCTGCGCCTTTCTCAAGAGAGTACCCAGGGGCTAAGAGTCAGGCAACGGCAAATTAAATCATCCCTGAAGCACAATTTCCCACCGAACAGTGGGGCAGGAAGAGGAGGCCTAGCTCTACTCAGTGCTGGTGACGCTGGAGAAGAGAAATGGACCCTTGCTCGCTGTTCATGGTGGGGGGTGGGGGGGCACGTTGGTACAAGCCCTTCAGAGAACACGACTGGTGTGTTAGAGACACATGCCCCAGCCAGGAATTCCAGCCCTAGAGACACACAGAGATGCGCTGTTTGTGACGGGGGGAAAACAGAGACAGATGACATCCATCCTCGGGTTCAGGGATAAAAACTCCACAATCCAAGAGAACGCTGCACGGTAATTATGAGTCAACGAGAGCCATGTACACGAAAACAGAGAACCCTCGGACACAGAATGTCAGATTTTAGCAATGAAGAAGGACACGCGGCCAGATGGCGAGTCCAGGATGCTCACGCGAAGATGGAGCTTACAACACGGAAACCAGTATTATCCGTAACTATGGATGGAAATAACACCGAGACGTTCGCAGAAACCATAAACAAGTTCAGACAGTAGATATCTTGGGGTCAGCAGAAATGGAATGTGAAAGCATTCACAGAGGGCTTTCCTTGTTTTTAGTTCTTATTAAAAAAGGTGACCTGAAACAAATATGGCAAACATTAAGTTTTGCCGTATTACATCGAGAAGTCTCAGTGTAAGCCCATATAAGTTTCTCTATACTTTTCTGCCCGTTGAAATACTACGTAAGAGAAAGGTCCATTATAATTCTTTTAAGTCAGTGTTAAAATCAAAAGTGTTTTGATCAGATCTGTGTACTCTTGCATGATATCTATTTATTGCTTTTTTAAAATTTATCAGTGAAAATGTTTATGAAGGAACAACCTAGCTGTACAAAGAACCCTCAAACCTCAACAGTAAGGAGTGTCTAGGTGTTTCCTTCGGTCAGGCACCCGACACTTGGTTTTTGCTTAGGTTTTTTAGCTCAAGTCATAATCTCAAGGTCATGAGATCAAGCCCTGCGTCAGGCTCTGCACTCAGTGGGGAGTCTGTTTCAGATTCTCTCTCTCTCTCCCTCCTTCTTTCCCCCACCCTGCTTGTGCACACATTCTCTCTCTCTCTAAAATAAATGAATAAATTGTTTAAAAATCTTAAAAAAAAAAAACCAGCTCGCAGTGAAAGGACAGACAATCCAATTGCATAATGGAAACACAGGAACTGACCTTTCATAGGTGAGAAGACGCAGAGGTGAGCACATGAAGGGAGGCTCCGCACCGTTGGGGAACCACCCGTTGGAGCCCCGTGGGATTGCACCTCTGAGGGCGGCTGACGTCACACACGCCGTCCCGTGGGTTGTGCTGGGATCCCGCTGTGGTTTGTACATCCCCCTGGTGACTGGCGAAGCTTGGTGTCCTTTACGTGGCTTTCCTCTTCTGCAAAATGTCTTTTGTCCATTTTCTTGGTGGGGTATCTTGTTGGGTGATCTGTCTCCCCCTGATTTTAGGATTTTTGTTTGTTTTTAATAAAGGCTGGATGAGACCTTATCATCTCCCACTCCGTGTGTTGCCGTTTTGCTCCTACGTGTGTATTTAAAATGAAGCTCATACATGCACAAAATATCTCAGGAGGGGTCCTAGGGCTGCTCCCATGGGGAAAGTAAAGCAGCAGGAGAAAGCATGTGTGAGAGATAGGATTTTCTCCATATGCGCACTCCTTTTTTTAAATGATCATTATTTGCATATATTTTAAATGTTAAGACAAAGGAAAGCCTACCGTCATCAAGCAAGTGCTAGCTTCCTTCTAGTCCTACTCCAGAGGAAAAGCGTAAGATGCTTGCCCAGCTGGACCTTTGGCCCAATGTCCCTTGCCCTTCCCTTCCTCCAGGCTGAAGAGTCAGTCCACACCACCCCAGCAAAGTCATAATGAGAGCAACTCCTCCAGCCAGGCCTCCAGGCTTGTCACCCAGCTCCTCCGTGGCCCCTTGGAGAAAGTTAGCAAACTTATGTATCCTCTGCAGGCCCCACCAGCCGACAGCAGCTCCTACGAAGGTCATGGTCAGCCTCCAGGGCTCCCTGCCTCCCGTTGCAGAGGGGATGAGATTCCACTTCCAGGATGAGGGGCAAAAGGTTCCATCCACACACCCCGTGTCTTACTCACTTGCTCTCAAGGAAGTCAGTCTCCTGGTGGAGCCCAGGTGGCGAGCTGCCCTGGGAAAAGGCCCTGAGAGCAAGGAATCAGGATTTCCAGCCAACAGCCAGTGAGCACTGAATCCTGCCAGCCACTCCTGCGGACAGGCAGCGGGGGTGCCCCGCAGTGAGTCCCCCAACAGGCAAGCCTTGACATTGACCCCGGCCCAGGCGGGCTGGAGACCACCGCCTGCTGAGACACAGGAGCCCGGCTAGGTCGTGCCCAGATTCCTGGCCTGCAAACTGTGAAATAATAAATGTTTGTTGTTTGAAACCTTTAGGAAAAGAAACAAAAGACAAGGCAATTCTCTCCCGAAATATTGATCAATCACCTGTCGGAGGCAAGAGACCGGAGAGAACAACCATCCAGGCCTGGGATGCCAGGAAATTCTCAACATAATATAGTACAACCTGGATTTTTTTTTTTTTTAAGATTTTACTTATTTATTTGAGAGGCAGAGATCACAAGTAAGCAGAGAGGCAGGCAGAGAGGGAAGCAGCCTCCCTGCTGAGCAGAGAGCCCGATGCGGGGCTCCATCCCAGGACCCTGGGATCATGACCTGGGCCGAAGGAAGAGGCTTTAACCCGCTGAGCCACCCAGGCGCCCCTACAACCTGGATTTTAAACAAAGGGGTGACTTGCCGTGTTTGATTTTCCGGTTAATTGGAAGAACTTTTTTTTATAGCATCGTGGAGTCTTAATGTACCCCAAAGAGGAGGAATCTGAAGCTGAAAATAATTAATTTACCTCCAAAAGTACTGACGCTTTCTTACAGCAAACTAGTAGAGTGCCCTTCACAGAGTAGAAGCTCAATAAATAATTGTTGAAGGAAGGAAGAGCAGGTGTGGGTGGGCGGGTGTTGGCGCTCTCCCTCTTCACCCCTTCCCCAGCCAGGAACTCTCTGAGGCCACGCCCATGCGCAGCGCAAGCTCAGATTCAGAAGCCAGGAGGTTATGTGACACTGCGCAGCTCTTGACCTTGAACCTCACACCTTAAACCGCACTCGCTTAGGCGTAAAACAGAAAAAGAATACTTTGCATGTCAGACAGCCACAGTGAAACTCAAACAAGATTCCATATGGAACCCGCTTTCCAACTGTAGTGTGGCCAACACGTTTTGCTATTCTTATTTCTAAAACGTGTTGTCCACTGCACCGACTTCGAAAGCAGACTATGAAGTAAAACATCCCCCACTGAATGCACGGGAAAAGGTTGCTGTGGGGGAAAAAAAACTGGCTGTTTGGGGAAAGAAAATTCCGGTGGACTCATGGCACGCCGTTCGCAGACACTGAATTTTAGGTAAGCTTCAAAATCTAGTGTAAATTAGAGAACATGCGTCCATACTCTCATGCAATGAAAAAGAGTAAGGTACAGCTCCATGTACCGGCTTGGAAAGATCTCCCAGAGCTGGTGTTATAGGAACGCCAAGCTGCAGGATGGTATTGTATACATATGTATGTATGTGCATTTGACTTACGTAAAATAAATGCCACACACACGTGCGTGCACGCATATGCTGCAAATTCGGAGAACGCCTGAAGAATTCACACATCAATTGTTAACAGTAGTCGCCTCTGGGGAAGGTAACCGAACCGGGTGTGAATGTGGCATTTTAATTTTTCATAAATGTATACACACACACACACACACACACACATACACACACAGACATATATATATGCGGGCTGGTTGAATTTTTTAAATGGGTATGTATCCCTTTTCCATTTTAAAAACGAAAGGTAGTATTTCAAAAGCTACATGTAAAGAATAAAACCATTAAAAATTATGCATAAATACCTGGTCTCGACAGGAAAAGAGGAAACAACTGAGAAAGCATAAAAGCGATGCAGGAAAATCATGAAAATGTGTCTAGAATTAACTGCATTAAATGTTCTGTGTATCCAAAAAAAGGAAAAGGTAAATTAAAAACTCGATAATTTAGCACCAAATATGCAAAGGAATGAATCCTTCCTGTTATACAGTTTTCAAAACTGATTGAGGATTTGGGGTTCCTGGGTGGCGCACTCAGTTAAGCATTGAGCTCTTGGTTTCATGGGCTCAGGTTGTGATCTCAGGGTCATGATCTCAGGGTGGTGAGATCGAGCCCCTGGGGGGCTCATCTCATAATCTGCTTGAGATTCTCTCTCCCTCCACTCATGCTCGCTTGCTTGCTCTCAAATAAATAAATAAATCTTTAAAAAAATTAAAAATTTAAACGTAAGATTGCCACCCCCCCAAAAAAAACCCTGGGCCCCTAGACATTGGGAGCCCCAGGCTTTTTGGCACGCAGTGTGCATCTGAAATTGTCATCGCGTGTCCTTAGTTCATAGACAGGACAGTCCCTACGGTCATGGTGAGTGACACGGTCAGCTGCGCAGGCTGCTGTGTGGGGTGCCAGAGCCGGGTCCCGGGCCACAGGGTGCTGCTGTAGCTTGCTACAGGGAGGGGTCAGGTCAGCAATATGCTCCCGGCACCCCATCACCCCCCTTGGTGAAACTCTCCATCTCGTCATCCCTAGAGCTTGCCCGACCCAGACTCGTCCATCTCTTCCCCTCAGATTCCTCTTTGAGGGCGAACTGAGGTCTGCTCCAAAAAAGCAGAAGTGCAGGTAGGAAGCAGTGTGCAGACCGTGTCACCCCAGGGCGGCCTCTGGACCGGCGGGGAAGCCCGGTCCCCACCGTGGATGCCGCCCGTCCCAGTTCCATGGCTGGTCTCTCTTCCTCTAACTGGACGGGGCTCCGGGGATTGCCCAGGCCGGGCCCAGGCAGAAACTGGAACCGAGAGCCCAGAACCCATTTCTCCAAAGTCACATGGCCTGGAACCAGACACTGGTGCCTCGGCCCGGAGACCCCTGTGTGTCAGGGCACCGCGACACTCGCCAACCACTTGGAGAAAGAACATGTCCTTGAGGTTCCTCGTGGCGTTTTTTGTTTCTGTCAGTGACTTTCTTCTGCCCGCTCTGATGCAAGCTGGGAACCTGGTGAGGAACTAAGATCCCCAACCCCAGACATCCCCCTACCCTCCGGGTCACTCACCTCAGCCTCCAGCCTCCTTTGGGGGCGGGGAGGGCGTCACCACTGCCACCACTGTCCCTCCTGATGTCATTTGGAATGAAGGGGAAATTCTGCACCTCGTGGCTCCAATCTGGGGGTCAAGCTCCGGGGGGACAGGAGCAGACAGTTTTTTCTAAGTAGAACGTTGCGTAGAAATTTGCGATGAGAAGTCCACGGCATGTCATCAAATACTTAACATTCCAGACCCGAGTACCAGCGCCGGCGCATGCACAGGAGTTGAGCGCCTGCAGATTATGGACGTGGCCTCCTCGCCCCGGGACAGGTGATAATTCCTGGGAATTAAGCATTCAGTGTGGTGCAGGGGAGACTGCTGCTTCCGGATAAGACTTGAGCCCAATGCTTAATCTTCCTGAGTATGTATCTATAAAATTGGCATAATAATAAAAATCTCCCAGGATCTTATGAGGATTAACGGAGATAAGGTAGCCCAGTGCCCGCATTAGACAAAGAAGGCGTCAGATTCCGCTCCTGCCCTGCGGTTTCCTGGTCTCCGAGGTTTGTTAGCTTCTCCCACGTCTCTTATGGACTCGTAGGGTGAAGCCCCTAAATACAAGATCACCGCACAAATTAAGTCTCCTTAGTGGGTCTACCAAGCCCCCGATGGAAAGAAATTAAGAATCCTATTTGTTAAGGTGGGTGGAAACAGCTGGGTGTCAGTAAGCGCTGAAAAGCCAAGTGACATCCCTCTGCTCACGTCTGGAATGTACCAAAGAAGAGAGCTGAGTCAGAGACCAAGTCTTCCACTGCGGAGGTCAGCAAACTCTGGCCCAGGGGCCCAGCGCGGTACCCCTCCCACCTGTTTCTGGAAGGACAGTACTATGGGCAGCAGTCATGCTCATTCACTTGTGCTTGCCTGAGACAGCCCCAAAATGGAGCTATGACGGGCCCTCGATGGCCCACAAAGCCTGAAATGCTTCCTTATCTGGACTTCTACAGAAAAAAAAATTGGCCAACCTCAGCTCCACTGAGTGCTTTCTGTTCCTCTCTCGCAAACACCCAGAAACCAGAGGCTAAACGCTGGGAATGAGACTCTGCTTGAGGCTGACAAGCCCGGGGTTGGCACTGAGACTCGTAGGGATCCGAAGTTTGGAAATAGGAAGGTTCTCTTTGGCTTGTGTCTGGCTTATGACTGCATAGCCCCAAAGGAAACTATAGACAGAAACAAGGCTTTCAAATAAATCTGACGGGTTGTGATCCTGTGGGTTCCTGTCCCCAGTCGGAGCCCCAGTTAGGTGTGTGACGGGGGAATCGCTTCACGTTCCTAGAGCGGTTACTCTACTTATAAATAAGGTACCATCGGCTGAATACCTGTTGAACTCCTCCTCTAGGGAACCTGACCACCTAGAAGCAGAAGTTTTAGACCAGATCATGTCTAAGATGCTTTTCCACCTTTAAAGCTCAATTTAAAAGGTGTGATAGCCCTAGGGCCTTCGAGATGGTGCCTTGAGAAGCAGAAGCAGAGAGTGAACATTCTCGGGCACCGGCCTTCCACCAGGTTCCAGTGATATTCACCAGGGTGGTAACTCACCCCACTCTCTCCTTTCCAAACAGAGCTTGCATGAGCGGAGGTCCAGACCCTTAGGTGAGGGGGTCCCCCTGCAGAGGGGGGAGTGCCAGCCAGCTCCACACACACCCTTCAACTTGGTTGTGTAATGGGTGCCTGGGCCATGCAGATGGGCCTTCCGGATCGTGCCTTTTACCCTGGTGTGAGCACCTGCAAGGACGGCTTTCTCTCTGGAGTGACAGGTCCACGTGACAAAGGGACCTTAAAGGTGCTGCCAACGGTCTCGGGATAATTGGGACCAGGCAGCAAATGAATCCTGCGGAATCAAGACCGCTTTCGTTTTCCCAGAGCTGCAGAGTGAGGACGGCCTTCCAAAAGTTCAGAATCCAAGCCTGTGGACCCCATCATGCTGGACTGTGTGCCCCCTTGCTCCTCTCCCGGAAGACCCACTGGGGGTGGTGACCTCAGCTGGCATCTCGTGGACAACAGGCCTATCACACCCAGATGAGACCCATGGCTGATGGCCCATCATTCGGGTCAGGGGCCGCTGGGCACTGCTCTCTCCCTGCCTCCTAAAGTTCAAATGCCAGCCCGATTTCTATCTGGAAGCATCCCAGCCCAAACATGGAACAAAAGTTCCCTCTGACAAGCCCATTCCCAGTTCCAAAGTGTGTTTTTATGTTTGTTGGCAAATGGGACTGTCACCAGCAACAATAAAAACACTGTTTCCCCTCGGCTGAAGCTACTTCATTTCTTCGTATTTGCTGCCGGGCTGGCGCTGGGCGGATGAATAATGGAGGCTCGGCGGCCGGCCCAAGGCCTGACCCAGCGCCTCCAAAAGCAAACACAGGGGTGCAAATGGAGAGACTTGTTTGTTTGAACTCTCCCTGCCTGGTTTTAAAAAAGAAAAAGAAAAAAGAAAAACAAACCTCCCACCACCCCGTTTCATCAGTGTAGACACTGAAGTTTTATTGTTTTGTTTTTCTTTTCTGTTTTCATTTCTCACTTTTTGCCACGAGGAGCTACAGCCCTCTACTGGTGTGGGGAATGGCGCCAGCTCCTCGGTCGTCGGGGCGACCCTGCCATCTTGTGGTCGCGCGGGGGAGGTGCACTGGGAGCTGAACTCCGACGTCTGAGCATCCCCAACGCAGGCTGCTGGAAAGGGTCCTTCCATCTTTCCAGACATCTGGATGGAAAGGGATGGGAGTCTTTGGGAAGGGAGATGTAGATGGATTTGGGGTCAGGATATCGGTTCTAGGTCTCAGCGCTGGTCATCTCTGTGTGACCTCAGTGAGCTGGAACAAAAGATCTTTTTATTGAAACGGTTTCCTCATCTGTACAAGGAAGGTGATGCTTCAGGGGGATGGCACATATCGAGCGACTTGTAAACTCTATGCATGAATATACATACATATATTAAACAACTCTAAGGTTTTTTAAAAAGATTTTATTTATTTATTTGACTCAGAGAGAGATCACAAGTAGGCAGAGAGGCAGGCAGAGAGAGAGGGAGAAACAGGCTCCCTGCTAAGCAGGGAGCCCAATGCAGGGCTCGATACCAGGACCCTGAGATCATGACCTGAAATAAAGGCAGATGCTTAACCGACTGAGCCACCCAGACAACCCATATTAAACATCTCTACAGAAGTGGACCTTCTCATCATCTTCGGTCAAACTTTGTTCAGAGACTCAAAACCAGTTTTGCCCCTGAACCCTCCTCTAGTATGAAGCCTGAGCCCTAGGATAAGAAAAGAAAAGGACTTCACGCTGGCTGGTGCATACTTAAATGCACACACACAGTGTCAAATGCTCTTCTTTTTCACTTTTCCAGTTTTTTTTTTTTTTTTTAATTTATTTACGAGAGAGAGCATGAAAGCATGAGCAGGGTAGGGGGAAGGGCAGAGGGAGAAGCAAACTCCCCACTGAGCAGGGATCCCAGTGGGGGGCTCGATCCCAGGACCAGGGGATCATGTCCCGAGCCAAAGACAGACGCTTAACGGAGCCACCCAGGCGCCCCCCACTTCTCTAGTTTATGTAAAACAGGGCTCTTGGGCCTTTCCGCGTAGGGCCGGCAAGTGAGTAATGAGAAACGGAGATGAGCTGTGGAGGTTAAACTTTGCTTACATGGAATCACAGAGTGCCCATTAGCGTTGAGGCTTGGGTATTTGGCTCCCTCGTCTCCTCTTAAAAGCCGGAGCCAGACGCAGCAGTGAACGTCGCACTTATCCCAAGTCTGTGAGGCCCGGTAGACACATGATGACTCATCAAGCACAGGACAGGTTTGGCCGCCGCTTCTGTGCGGTGGTTCGGAGGAAGCCAAGAATTTCTGGTGTCTAACTCTGGACTTGGTGAACAGACCCAAATATTGCGGTCCTCGCCCTGTGCTAAATCTCAGTGTTGCTTGGACCGGCAGGACAGCCAGTGCCTGGTCTGTGGCTAAGGTCTCTGCACAGCTGGCCCTTGCTGGGTCCTCCCATTACACGGTCTGTCACTCAGCTCACCGACGCAGGAGGCAGATGTAGGGTACTTCGGGTAGCAGGATAGATAGTTCTGCAAAGAGAAAATAGCACACTAGCCAAGGGACAGCAAATCCTTGGGCAAGTAGTGCAGAAGCATGACTCAGATTTCCAGGCCCACCTGCCCTCCAGACTAGGCTCTGTTTCCTCCACGCTCACCTATTTCCAAGCTGGGTTGGCGAAGGCTTGTCCTCAGGAAGCTACCTTTAGAATCGGGCATGTCACCAGTGAGCCTGTGTTGTAGCTGGAGAAGGAAACAGGCTGTGTCTCTGGGAGGGTCCTGTGGCAGATCGGGGTTGGGGGGGCAGGGGTGGCAAGGCAAGGTCACACCCTGCCCTACAGAATGAACGTGTCCCTCCCAATCCTTAGAGATGACATCCCAGAACTCCAAAACCAGAGAAGGCGCTTTTCCCCACCAACTAAGGCTTGCTGGGCTACCCCCAGAATCTTCTAGAAGGACTAGCCTCCTCCTTGGGCCACCTCTGGAAAATAGGTGCTTCTTTCTTCCTCCTTTCGTCACAGGGAGAGGGAAAGCAGTCAGGGTCTTCTCAGAGGAAGGTACAAAAGGGGGGGGGCTTTTCTTCAGAGATTTCCCATCCCTGATCAACTATTTACATTCATCAAACCAGAGGAGGAATTCAGGTCTTGGCGGCCAGACTTTCGGAGCTGCCCTGTGATGTGACCGCACGTGGGGAAGGCGACGGTAGACACAGTAAGACCACAGACGGAGGCATTAGCAGACTGTGGTGTGTTGCAAAGGGGGAAATTCAGGCATCAGGGGTCACGGGCTAGCCCTGTGAGCAGCCCAGAGGTTGCAGAAATCCAGAGGGAGGAGGATGTCTCAGATCCCACCGCTGGACCTGCCCCTTTCATGTCCACACACTCAGCTGGATTGGCAAAGGGACACAGCAGGAGACCAGGCCGTGCCAGCATAAAATAATAAAAAATAACCAACGAACTAATTTATTGGGATGAATACACTTACTTTTAGGATAACACTTTAGATGTATTTAAGATGCACTTATTAATATAACTGTCATTAAAATACCTCTCCAGTGTAGCAGATCTCCCCAAAATTTAAGAAGGGGTAGAGAAATGTTTTGAAACTAGGCTGTGTGGTACGATTATACAACCCACGTGACAATTTTGAACAGCCTTTGTCTCTGGTTGCAGGGAGAGGTCTCCACACCCTTGGGGTAGGAGTGTCATGTTGTCCCTGGGGGGGCCCCTGGACCCCATCTAACTTTAGGCTATAAGGAGGCTCATGGTGGGTTCCTACACAGTTTCGAGGACAGGGGCTGGCCCTTCTGGAAAGACCAGTCATGTGATTTGGAGACTGGGGCATTTGAGCCCCATGATGTCGGCCCAACCTTCGGGGAATGGAAATTCAAATCACCACGGCCAGTGATTCAGTTAGTCATGCCTACGTAACTGAACCCCCCTAAAAACTCTGGACAGCGGGACCTGAGTGAGCTTCCCTGGATGATAACCATACACAGCCATGCTGACGCCGTAGTCCGTCCGGAGGCTGGCACAGCGACACGTTCAGGACCCACCCGGGTTCCCACCCTGGAATCCGTGTCATCCTCTGGCTGGTCCCGATCCGGATCCTTAACAGGGAATCGCTATTGTACATACAGCACTTCCCTGAGTTCTGGGAGTCACTCCAGCAAATTATGGAACCTGAGTGAGTAATGGGAACCAAATTTTTAGCCAGTTGGTGAGAAGTGCAGGGAATCCCCAAACCTGCCGCAGGGTCTGGAGTGAGGGAAGCCTTAATCTGAAATGTGATCCAACTCGGGGTAGTTGGAGTCAGAATGGTGTCGTGAATCCGTGCTACGAAGCTGATCCGACAGAAACCCCCTGGAAATTCACAAAGCGGGATGCTCCGATGGGCGTTAGGTTTGTACACTTATTTGCCTCCCATACGTACAAGAGGCATCCAGTAATGTGTGCTGGTTAAATGAATTATTATGTAACCGCGGGCTCTCCACCCACTGTCTCAGTCTGCTGTGTGACCTGCCATGTGACCTGCCCAAATCAGTCCCATCCGCACCTACACCCTGCTGAGTGTCCTTCCTGGGCTGGAATTTATGCGCGTCCTGGGAGACTCTGTCTGTCTCCCTTCACCTCCATACTCAGAGCCCTCCTACGTGAACTCTCGCTTGCTTGCTTTCACCCACAAATGGGCCAGGAGAAGAATCTAGCGGTGCTTTCTGCCACAGTCCCAAACCAAGAACAACACCAACTAGAAAACTAGTTCTCCTCCTTCGAAAGGAAAGGGAGCTCCTGGGAAGAGGAATCTGGTGGGCATGTTCGAGGAGACTTCATCTGAACTACAAGATTTTTTTAACTGAGTCATAATGGGCAGGTAACGTTCTATTAGTTTAGGTCTATAACGTAACAATGTACCATATGTATAGATTCTAAAACGATTATGAAACAATTACCAAACTAAGTTAAGTCAACACTTGTCACCAAACATAGTTCCAAATCTCTTCTTGTGATGAGAACTTTCATGATCTACTCTCTTAGCAATTTGCAAATATACAGTGCGATATTATTAACTGTGGTCGCCGCGCTGTACATATAGCCTTGGACCCCTTTGGGGTTCACCCACCCCAACCCCTGCCTCTGGCAACCTCCAGTCTATCCTCTGTATCTTTGAGTTCGGCTCTGTTGTGATTCTATGTATAAGAGAACTCATACAGTATTTCTCTTTATTTTACGCAGCTTAATGTCCTCAAGGTCCATCTGTGTTGTCAAAAATAGCATGATCTCCTTCTTTTTTCGTGGCTTGATAATATTCCATTGTGTGTGTGTGTGTGTGTACATACACCACGTTTTCTTTGTCCATTCATCTACTGATGGATGATTAGGTTGTTTTCATGTCTTGGAGCTTGTGACTAAAGTTGCAATGAACATGGGAGTGCAGATATCTTTTGAGACAGATTTCATTTCCTTCAGATAAACACCCCACTGTGGGATTACTGGATCATGTGGCAATCCTATTTTTAGAATAGTTTTCCATATTCCTTTGCGGCTGCACCCATCAGGGTTCCCACCAACACCGCACGTGGGTTCCTTCTTCTCCACGTCCTCACCAACTCTTGTTATTTCTTGTCTTTTTGATCCCAGCCATTCTGACGGCTGTGAGGTGAGAGTCACTGTGGTTTTGACTTGCATTTCCCCGGTGACCTGCCATATTAAGCACCTGTTCATGGGAACCGGAAGTTTAGACTGTGTGACCCGGAGACTTGTTTGTGGTAACTGCCCGGAACACATGCCTCCCTGCCTCTCCCACCCACAAATCCTAAACATTACAGAGAAAACAGTCTTAAAATCATGAGAGCTCAGGCAACCAAGAAGGTTTAAGGGGTTCTCTTAATGATCTGGACACGTTGTTCAATCCTCGACACCCAGAAAGCAGGCAGGGTTGGGGCTAGAGGAGGAAGCCATAGAGCCAGGCACCATCAAGAGAGGACCTTTGCTAAAAATGGCGCCCCATGCCAGGGGATAGAGATGGGCAAACGGAGAGGAGGCTGGGAAGCCATTGCTGTGGCTGGTTTGGGAAAACCTCCATGGGCTGATGAGGGGAATGTTTAGGCTTGAGCAGCAGATTCCCTGAAGAAGGGGGAAGAACTTCTAGTGGACTAGTCCACTCCTCCCACTGTTCCCTCCCCACAGCACATGGGAGGAAGGCTACAGCACTGACAGGAAGGCCAAGAGGAAATCTTGAATATGACTGTGAGCCCACCAACGGCTTAAGGAAAAACCAGCCCCATGAGAAAGAGACAACAAGCTCAATGGACAGAACATACTCATGGACTCCAGGGCAACAGAAGGAATGGGGACAGCCTGCAGAGGAGTCTCATAGGCTGGGTGATGGACGACACAGCCGTTGGAGGCAGCAAAAGCCCTAGGTCCCACCGGGGAGGTCTACGCTCTGACCCATGTTTGCACATTGGGTCCTGCCCTCCCCAGGTAGGTTCTGTTTCCACTCTCTCTATTGGCCTCAGAATGCTCCCATCTTCAGGGCCTACAGACTCCATGCTTTGTTCTGAGATGGAGTCCCCATCCTGTGTCTTTTTCCCTTGAGATTCGGGCTGTGACTTACTGGGCCCCAACCTGCCCATGATTTTTTTCTTCAGAAACTTTTATTGCTCTTCTGGAACCTCTCATGTCTGGAACACATGGAGCCTCTCATGCCCGATAAATACTTCCCAAACTGATGGACCTAAAACATGGCGCAGACGTGCCCCTGGGCTCTGCCCCTGCTCACAGGACCTCCGGAAGTTTCCTGCTGTCAACTTTCACCATTTGGGAGCCGAGTAACTGAACTCATGCTTTTCTAGATACCCGTTTTTAACTGTTAAGCTTAGTATGATGAAATATATATCCCTTCTCTATTTCATATCCAGCTTAATTCACACAGGAGTCATGGAATTAACGAGATTTCTAGAAGTGGTCCAAGGGCTCAGTTGATGATGGTTCTTCTCAAGGCAGGACTTGACATGCCCCAGGAACATGATTCACTATTAGGCCACTGCGGCAGGACAGGTTACAAGTGTTGGAGCATTGTGGGGTGGGTAAGGCAAAGACCAAGATCTCTTCCTACTTTTAGTTTTCTAGATCATTCTAATGAAGGATTCTCAGGTTGTCAGACAAACGTAACTCCCAGGCCTAGGCCCTGCAGCTAAGTCAGCTACTCACATTAAAATGGCTACTCCAGAGTCTGACGGTGTAAACAAGTAAGAGCGCCGCCATGTGTATTCTTATCCACGTCTAATTCTTGGCTTTAAACACCTTTCCATGCCTAGTGCTCATATTGTTCAACCCAATAATTCCCCCTACACTACCGTCTCTTCAGGTGTCAGGATTAACAGCTGGCACCAGAATTCCTCCTAGGACAGGATCTGTCTTTGCGGAGAAAAAAAAATGCCTTGATTAGTGCTTGAGAAGGTGAGCCTCACTCTTAAGGGCCTGGGTATCAGGGGGCCTCATCTCTCTGCCAAGGACAAGGCTGCCGTGCTGCGTAACCATGGGGGAGGGCTGGACGGGGAGAAGCCGAAAAGGGGAGTGCACCATCCAGGACCCTCAAAATCTTGAGCAACGTTTTCTAGGCACGTTGCTGCTGTGTCTGCATAATTTTCTCTTGTGAGAGCCAAAGAAGTAACTGAGTTGCTTGTGAAGGTAAACCTGATCTTGGGCTGAGACAGCCCAGGACAAGCCCAGACCCAGGGCAGAAGAGCCATGTCCCCATCAGTGAGCAACCTCCAGGAGACCTTCAGCTTCTGCTCATTTCAGGACTGGGCATTTTGAGACATTTCATCGGGACAATCTCAGCTGGTATCTGGATTAACCAGTGATGTGGACGGGAATTTGCATACAAGGATATTAATCACAGAATTACATATGATGTTGGAAACTGAGGGACCTAAATGCACGTCAGTATGGATCTGGTTAAATAAACCGAGAGAGAGAGCTATTTAATAACGCGGAAAAGTTTCAGTCAAGAAAAGAAAAAAAATTGGAATGCTACTGGTATTACTAATACTTGGTATTTGTTCGCTTTTTTTTTTAAATAGGTGATTTTTTTTTCTTGAAGAAAAGAGAAAGACTAAAATTTTAACAGAACATTCCAGAGTTTGTGGGATTATAAATGACTTGTCTTTCCTTTGGCTTATGTCTGCATGATTTTCAAAGCAAAGCAAGGTTAGGAGAAATCAACATCACTTTTAAAGCGTGGGAGTGAAGTTCGTTTGTGTTGGTTGGCTTACTTGGCAGGCACAGGAGAGATGAGCCAGAAGGAGGGTGAACGTAAGTGAGGTTTGGTCATCATTTATTTATGCTGGTTTAGGTAGAAACAACATTTTTTTAGCAGAGGTGGAAAGGGATCTCCAGTCTCGTTGGGGTGGCGGGGGGGGAGGAAAGAAAAAACAGAGGAGGGAGATAGGAAATAGAGAAAAAGTACATTTAGACTCTCTTTTAAAATGGGCTTGAATTGGCAGGTGATTTTCTGTTTCACTTTTGGATGTTCTTAGTTCCCTTTTACCAAGTCAAAAAGGGTGACAGTTGGATTATGGATGTGTTGGCAGTCACGTAGAGGGAGCTTGGGTGTGTACGCATGCGTGCGTATGTCTGTGGGTACAGAGAAAGGCAACGCCTCCTTTCTGTATTCTACATAAATTATCTGGTATAAGGAAGGACAGAGCCTCCATAAAACTTTGACTCCTGCCCCCCTTCTCTGATCAACCCTCACAAAACTGAGGAAACCCCAATCATTTTAAACAGTAATCATTTCCCAATCTGCTACCAGGTTGAGCTGTAAGAGGTCAGGCTTGATGTCTTACGATCTCAAAAATATTTGAGGAAGAAATTATATCAGATGTTTGCATGAGCCTAGTGTCCCATCCCCGTTCCTGGTGTCAAAGAGACACAGCTTCTCATCTTGACATTGACCAACAAAGAACAGCAACACACTGGTAAAAGATCTTACAACTAATTTTGTAGACCATGGCATGACCTAGAATTGAGTATGGGCTTTGTCACCTGTTCTCTCCAACCCTGGCCAAGCCACTTCACCTCTCAGGGCCTCGGCCACCTCCCCTATAATCTGAGCACTTAACTTGGGGCATTTTCAAGGTGACCTTCGGCACCGGAAATCGATCAACTTTTTTTTTTTTTTTAAAGATTTTATTTATTTATTTGACAGAGAGAGATCACAAGCAGGCAGAGAGGCAGGCAGAGAGAGAGGAGGAAGCAGGCTCCCTGCTGAGCAGAGAGCCCGATGCGGGCCTCGATCCCAGGACCCTGAGATCATGACCTGAGCCGAAGGCAGCGGCTTAACCCACTGAGCCACCCAGGCACGTTGATCAACTTTTAATTGTAGAATTTATGTACCTGTGTGTATGTGACCAAATGGAAGACAAGTGAGGGCACAGGTGACAATTTCAATGATATTTAACGCTCATGGCTCATGGGGAAAAGGAAGGGAATAATCATCTTTTGAGCAACCCCGGAGAGTCCAGACATCCTAGAGTAATTCCACAGTTTTGGAAACTGAAGCTCAGATTTAAAGCGACTTGCCCAAGATCATCTAGCTGTTAAGAGCCACAGGCAAGAAATGGCATCCAGACTAACTCCAAAGCTGGGATTGGCAAGTCAGTACGCCTTGGAGAACGCTCCCTTTCATGAGGATCCTTTGGTGTTGAGGTGGGGTTGGGTATCCCCTGGACCTTGTTACTCTGCTCACTCCGGGCACTGAGCCTTCACCCCTTCTGCCACTAGGCTGGTCACCACCATTCCAGACAATACCCATGAGCACTATGGTAGCTGCCAATGGAACCTTGAGGTTGGACGAAGAGCGATGACAGCCCCCACGCTCCCAGGAAGGTGACCTTGCTCATGAGATATGAGTCCCAAGGTGTGAGCTGAAGGGTAGTGGAAGGTAACACCTCAAGACTGTATTAATCATGGCCCCACCATGTCTGACTGTTCCCAGACCACACACACCTTCCCACTGGGGGTGTTTTCTGCTTCCCCAGGGGAGGCCGCCTCCTACCTCCCATCCCCAGGGTGCTGGGAACCACATGACTTAGCCAAGCTTTTCAATACTGCACTGACTGCCATTTCTGGAACACCTACTGGTCTGGGAGCAGAGGATGGGCCAGGACACAAAAGCTGCCACCGCCTGGTTCTAGCCACCACACTGCATCGCCTCTTCCAGCAACTTCTGTTCATGAAAAAGTAAATTCCAAAAGTTCCACATAGGCTCTACCATTCAGGGAGGCTCATTTGGACCGAAAGGGTAAAGGACCAGGAACCGACTAGTTGTTGTCTCCCGGTCCAGCTGCGAGACATGGGCCACGCCACGAGCACTCTTTGAGCCCGAGTTCCTACCTCTGGAGCAGGAGGGACTTAGGACAGGCGATGCCTCAGCCCCCTCCACCTCCGGCGTCAGCCCTCTGGCCCGCGGCGTCCCCCGGGCGCAGCCGGCGTCGTTCTAGAAACCGGGTCTGGTGCGGTCGCTTGGCGTTCACCTTGCGTGACTTTTCCGAGTTTCCTTCCTCTTGGCTTCATGGAGCGCCGGCCTCCTCCTGCCACGGGCGCCGCCGATCCGAGGCCAGAGCCGGATGCCAGCCGCCGCCTCCACGAGGCCCCGCGCGGCCCCGCGCCCGCCGAGCTCGCCTCCCCGACGGCTCGCAGCTGCGGCCTCCGCGGCCCTCCAGACACCACCCGAGGCGTCAGCTGGCCCGGGCCCGCCGCCGCGGGGATGCTGGCGCCGACCCTCAGGGCTCCCGCGGCCTTCGGAGGCGCCGCGCAGCGCCGAGCCCCTGCAGGGCCGATAATCTCACCCCATTTCACAGATGGGCCCCGGCGGCCCGGCAGGACCTGCTCGCCTTCCAAGAAGGAACAAAGGCGAGGCGTCAGCCAGGGCAGAAATCAGAGCGTCGGCACTCTCCCAGAGCCGCGCACGCTCCGCAATCGGTCATGCGTCTTTTTACCTTCCCCAACTTCGTGGGATTTATATATAGCCTGCATCTTGTCCCTCCGAACTCGGCAGGGCTCGCCATCAGTCACTGGGCTGAACACCTGGAACTCTGTGGGGACCATCATTAGAAGGATGCGAGGCCAGGTGTGGTTTTGGACCAGAGACCGATTGGAAGAGGGAGGATTTCTCACTTTCCAAGTTTACTCTGCTCAAGTTAAAACAATTAACCTCCTTTCCCCTTCAAACAACTGTTCTCCGCAGCTTTCTACCAGCCAGAGCCAGCCCGGAGACACAATGTCAAAAGTGGACTCTCTACCCTTGAAGCTTTTGGGGGAAGAGGCAGGTTTGCACCGTTCCTCCCGGCTTCCTTCTGCCCTCGCCGCCCCCTTCCCCACCCATATCACCACCGCCCTCTGGGTGCTAGACCTCTGGAGAGCGGGGGTTTCTCCAGCCCGGGTGTCAGGACGAGACTGCAGCTAAGGGGGGTTTGACCACAGTTAGGCCCCCAGGGTGGGCCCCACATTCACCCCGGAAGGGTTTGCCAGGAGAGCCAGCAGGGAGGGCAGGACAGATGGTAAGGTTATGCCCAACCACTTGGGGTCTTAGCTCTCCTAACTGATGTAGCCACAAGCACATTGCCCTTCTTGGGCTGCAACTGCCCCCAGGACACACAACACACGCGGGTGTGCACACACACACACACACACACACTCGAAAACTCTTAATGATATTCATATTTTTTAGGAACCCACCTGTCTCCTTCTTATATAATACAGTAGCTAGCGGGAATTGAATGCTTATCCCATTAATGAGCACATTAATAAGCACAGCTTATCACTGTGCTGGGTGATTTTCTTGCACTGAGATGTCCTCCCTTTGCAATCCTCTCAACAACCCTATGATGACGTTGGTGGCCCACGAACTGGAGTGGATAAGCCGGGTCCCCCGGGGCAGTACTGGCCATCATCTGACGGGACGCCTGAGTGGCTCAGTCAGTTAGGTGCCTGACTGTTGATTTTGGTTCATTCAGGTCATGATCAGTTTCGGCTGCTCTCAGGTCATGATCTCGGGTCTTGAGATCAAGTCTCCCTCCTTCGGCCTCTGAGCTCAGCACAGTCTTGCTTAAGAATTTCTCTCCCTCTCCCTCTGCCCCTCCCCACCACTCACACTGTCTCTCTCTCAAAAAAATAATAATAATAAAATAAAAATTTTAAAAATTAATTAATTGTAAGAGTTTTTAAATAAAAAAGAAAACTACTGGCCATCATCTGAGAGCCTCTCCATGGTGTGGGGGGACCTGCAGGTGTGAGGCATTGCTGCTCTATATGAGGCAGACCCAGGCAACCCTTGGCAACTTTGTGCCCGAGAGGGAAAGTCACACTTGCCCATCTCACACAGGCTGGCCTTTTCTTGAGGTGACAAGGAGGGTGCTGATGGCCTGCCACCCCCTGAAAACACTGTCCGGGGCAGGGTCTTCAGATGATGGGCTATAGCTCAGCATGGAAATTGAACTGATCGTCCTGCAGAACTGACCCAAAGCAGTGGTTTTCAGACATGGTGACACACTAGACAACTGGAGAGACTATTTAAATCCTAAATGTATACCCCATACTAATGAAATTAACATGCCATTGGAAACCACCCATCAGAATTTTTCCAAAAATATTTTTAAATTTTCCAACAATCACAAGTCTGCGGAAAGATTACACGCTGTTGTGGGCGGAATCTTTGTGCCTTCCAAAATTCTTATGTTGAAACTCCAGTGGGGTAGCGTCAGGAGGTGAGGCCCCTGGGGGTGATTAGGTCATGAGGGTGGAGTGCTGGTGAACCGCAGCAGTGCCCTCATGAGAAAAGACGCATACGTTCGCTGCTTCTCTCTGCTCTCCAGCCTGTGAGAATATGACCATCTGCAACCAGGAAGAAGACCTTCCCCGGGAACCCCAGTGTGCCAGCATTGTGATCCTGGACTTCTAGCCTCCAGAACTGTGAAAAAAACATTTCTGTTGCCTCAGTTGCCCCATCTTTGGTATCTTGTTAGATCAGCCCAAACTGATTAAGATACAAGTACAATACGAAAAACCTTTTCCTAAACCAATTGAGAATAAGTTGCCAACTTAGGGCACCATCTTTCCCAAACATATTTTCTATAAACAGGGACACTGTCCTATGTGGCCACAATAAACCCCCCAGTCGGAAGATGAACGTTGTTACATCTCTACCAACTCATCCTCGGATTCTTGTTGAGTTTCACCAATATGGTTGAATAATTAAAAATATTATTATTATTGTGCAGACAACATTTTTAAAAGCAAGAAGGTGCACTTCAGAAATCACAAGGTGTGGTTATTGGCCAGGGGTCTTCAGTCTCCTCCAGTTTGGAAAATTCCTCAGTCTTTTCTTGACTTTCAGGACCTCGATACGTGTCAAGACCATGCAGGAGAACATCCCTCCCCTTGAGTTCATCCAGCCTCTCCTGAGCAGGTTCAATTTATTCACGCTTGGCAAGAACATGGCGAAGAGGATGCTCTGTCCTCCTTCCATCCTGTCGGGTGGCTCACAATCTATCCCATTGCCGACGGCATCCGCTTTGATGTCTTGATGGAAGGTGGTGTCTTCCAGTCTTCACCACTGTAGAGTCACTCCTGTCCCTTTGTAAAGTCATTCCGATTTTGTGATGAGAGGCAAGTGGTGAGTTGAATTCTGGGAGATTGGCCAGCCTTTGGTTATTTTTACATCTTCCCAGCTGATCCCAGAGTGCAACCGACTTTGAGAATCGGGGGCCTAATTCCTCCCTGTGAAATAAGCATCAGCAAAGACACAGGGGCCTTTGTGACATGAGTCAATAATAACGAAAGCTTACACGGATTAGCCAACATCTATCGAGCCCTTATGTGCCTCCACTGTGCTCATTAATCAGCGTGTATTGTTGCCATCATCTAGCAGCTCACGGTTATTATTCATGCACTCACCAGATTCTTATTGAACGCCAGCTATGAGCCAAATACTTCTAGGGGCTGGGGATACAACTGTGCGTGACAGAGACCCAAATCCCCTTTCTCAGGGAGCCTACACTCTAGGGTATCAAACCATACACTGAACACCATGCTAACTGCTTTATGTTCACAGTAATGATGACAATAATAATCACGATTCGTCTTTCCTGAGCACTAACTATAGGCCAGACCCTTGGATCACCACCACAACCGCACTGGGAGGCAGGTGCTTTTATTATGTACTTTGGAACTCATGTAGGGGAAGGAAAGACTCTAAGGCACGTAGAAATGTAGCCAATGAAACATTTGATACATTAATTATGTTCTCTTTGGTGCTAGCAAAGATGATTGTGGACCCTAGGATTTTTAGAGAACCACACCAAACTAACAAAATACCACATGACATGCATCAAGCTGGCAAAAATTAGAAAGTTGGACAATATCAAGTGCTGACAAGGATGTGGGTCATTGCGACCTTTGCACAATGTTGGTTCAAGTGTTAGCCAGTGCAGCCAATTTCAAGAGCATATTCTATGTGTATTCCCAAGAACCCAGGAAATCCAGCCTTGGGTAGATACACTGGAGAGATACACACAAGTTCATGAAGAGACATATACAAAGAAATTCATGTGGAGCTGTATGTACCATGGAGTTGGAGGCAAGCAAGGGACCCTTACTGGGGAAAGAGACAAGCAAAATATGTTACTGTATTGGTGAAATACTTCGCAGTAGAGAGAAGAAATCACCTGGACTCAATAAAACATGGGCAAATCTCCAAATCATAATGTCAATCCAAAAACATAAGAAACAGAATATTTACAGCATAATAACATTTATAAGAGTTTTAAAACAACCTGCAGACCAACACTGTGTATTGTCCAATGTGTATACGTACATATATGTGTGGTAGAAGGTGGATTGGAAGGGGATGCATTAAATACATGTCTGGGAATGCAGCAGGGACTGGGAGGAGTTGATAATGGGACTGTAGCTGGAGGACCAAGGATATAATAAATAAAAGAAGGGGTGCCTGGGTGGCTCAGTTTGATTCAGGTCATGATCTCAGAGCCTTGAGATTAAGCCCTGCGTTGGGCTTCTTCATGCTGAGCACAGAGCCTGCTTGGGATTCTCTCTCTCCCCCACCTCTGCCCCTCTCCTGCTCTCTCTCTCTCTCAAAAAAGAAAAAAGAAGAGTTTTATAAGGACAATTCCTTGCTATGGATTAGTGAATATGACCGACTTGATTCTGTGCCTGATTTGATTCTGCCTGGGAACATAATTAAAAGGTGGAGTAATGAAGATTTTTTAAAAAAGGTATACGAGGGACACCTGGGTGGTTCAGTCCATTAAGCATCTGACCCTTGATCTCAGCTCAGGTCTTCAAGCCCTGCATTGGGCTCCACACTGGGCATGTGCCTACTTAAAAATATATATATATATATATATAGACACACACACACATACGTATACACACAAATAAATATAAATAAATATATATTTATAAAAATATAAATAAATATAATTGTTTATATTTCTATAAAATCATATATACATACGTATATTTATTCCAGAAAGAACTTCTTTACACTCAACCCTCTTCAAACCAGTCCTCATGGAAGGAACAGGGTCTTTGGGTCACACTGACATGCTTTTGCATCAAACTGACCTAATGAAAACAGGCCCACTGATGTTCACCCCGCCCCCTACCAGAAGAGCCCAGTGGCCCCACACTTTTCTGACACCTGTTCTCCATAATACCCTTGTCCAGTGACAGAGGCTTCCAGGAAGAAGACAGAGTTGTCCCCATCAGGAAACCCAAACATGCATCCTGACTCTGCCACTTACTAGCTGGGTGACTTTGGACAAGATGTTCAACTCCTTCAAACTTTTGGACAAGATGTTCAACTCCTTCAAACATTTCCTCCTCTTTCAAAGCAGGGACCATGCTACCTAACCAGAAGGGCTGTTTGGAGAAATCAATAAGATTTTGTATGAAGGAGTCATGGCCATTTAGATACTCCCTCTCTCTATCTCTCTAGAGAACCTCAAAGGTAACTCAAGTCTCTCTATCCATAATACTAAACACCCCCCAACAATGGCATGAGCCCTGGACACTGGTGGCAAGTGGGGACTGCACACGTGGCTGGGCTGCTCTCCCTCAGACCCCCACCTGCTGACCAGGGAGGCACTGGTGGTCCTGGCCTTGCCCCAGCATGGGGCAGCCAGGTGGGCAGGGAGTGCCTAGAGGAGAGTGGGGGTAGAGGCTCCCTGGCAGCCCACTCAGCTCCACCAAGTGGCCCAGTGTTTTCCAAAGTGTCCGTCATGACTGGTCACGGTCTCTGCTGCACTTCCTCCGAAGTATATGGCACCATCTCCCACGCAGTCATCAAAACCCACAGCACGGCAGGCTCCTGTCCCTGCCCAGAGTCTAATCCCCAGCCAGGTCCTGTGGGCTCTGCCACCAGGGAGCCCCTCACAGCCTCCCTGGCTGCCCAGAAACTCTCCCGGCCCTCAGAGCACCTTGTCTCTAGGAAGACCGCCATGATGCCCATTTTCCCTCCAACATGGAGCTTCAGTCTAGAGAAGGAAGTTTGCTAAACTTACACCAGGAAACCTGGCATCACCAATGGCAGTGAATAGTAGCAGGCCTTGGAAGGCGGCCAGGAGAAAAAGCAAGAATGCATTTAATCCAGACGCTGGGAGGGGAAGGAGAAGGCACGTCTAAGGAAAGCAGGTTGATCCCACAGTATCCTCTCAGCCGGGCTGGGCTCTTGGATTTCAGCCTCAGTGTGGAAAGCCTCTGAGGGGTGTTAAGCCAAGGAGAAGGAGAAACATTATCTGACTGATGTTTCACAAAGGGGACTGGGGCTGTAGACAGCAGGTTGGTGGGGGTGGTCATGAAATCAGGGGTCCCTTCTTGTAACCCCACAAGAATGGGAGAGGTCTTCGGGGCTGCCTTCAGTATGTACCTTCCTCTGTCTTCATCCTGCTTTGTGATAGTGTTGAAAATCACTCCGTTTCTTCCTAGGGTTTAAAAAACAAAAAATGCAGGGGCAGGTGTGTGAGCCCACTTCCCACTAATGTCCTGAACAGCTGCCGGAACAGCTCTGAGTCCCATAAAGATTCCAACCAGGATGGGAACAGGTGGACCATCTCTTCTAACCCGGTGATTGGCAATTTCAGTGGGTTGGCACCAACCCGTCTACCTGCAAAGAGCCCGGATGGGGTCTTCTGCTCAATGAACAACGGGCCAAAGGGCCCAGGGCTCCAGGAGAGGAGCTCAGGGCGGCTACGAGCATGTAACCAGGGTTTTCCTCGGGGCTTTCACAACTGAATCTGGATTTTGCACAGCAAGGGAGGCTCTTATGCCCCCCAACATCATGTTCAGGTTCTGTTTTGTTTTGTTTTAAGATTTTATTTATTTATTTGAGAGAGAGCGAGAGAGCACAAGCAGGGGGAGCAGCAGGCAGAGGGGGAGGGAGAAGCAGGCTCCCCACTGAGCAGGGACCCCAACACTCAGTCCCAGGACCCTGCAATCATGACCTGAGCCAAAGGCAGAGGCTTAACCCACTGAGCCACCCAGGTGCCCCCATCATGTTCAGGTTCTAGAAGCATCTTCTTCACCTTTCTCCAGGGCTTATCTGTGACCTTCTGGCCTCCTCTTCAAAGACACTGGACTGAGGTGTCCCTTCAGCCAGGAGACCTGGGGCTTGTTCCTGCTCCTCTCTACTTCCCCACCTCCTGAGGCTTGGGCAGCTACACACCCCAGCAGCCAACCTCACTGCAAGATGCATGAAAACCGGAAGTGCGAGCTCTTTTCTCATCAGTCAGTCGGGCCCCAGATGCGGTGCTGTGGGAGCCTGGCTCCGCCAGAAAGAGGTTCTTTTTGGCTCTCCTGTGCCACCATGTGGGCCACAGAGCCCAGCAGGGCCGTAACGAGGATCTAAGGGCTATCCATCACGGCTGCACGTAGAGCTTTAACACCAAGGGTGAGCTGACATTCTGGAAAAGGCAAGACTCTGGAGACAGTCAGAAGATGGCTGGGAGTTTGGGATGGGGGATGGGGTGGGAGGGGAGAGGAAGGGATGAAAAGGGGAAGTAGGGAAGATTTTTAGGACAAAACGATCCTGGTCCTGTGTTGGCAGACACATGTCATTATACATTTGTCCAAACCCCCAGAGCACACATCTCTTAAGTTTCCGAGACTCAGTCCCACCGAGGTGGGCGGGGTTACCCACACACGACCCCAAGCCATTCTCGGACCCCAGCAGGGTGTCTGAGAGTTCAGCTCAGTCCCAACGCTATCTGCTTGGAGATAGCGTCGGATCCCACAGACAAAGGGTTCCGTCCTACAAGACTGCCTCCCGCCTCCCACTTCAGATGCCAGTCACGGGCCCCAGGCTCCCTGCATCCCTGCTTCTGATGACCGGCTGTAGTTCGGAGCTTCCAATGCCTCCTCCTTAGGTCTGATTAATTTAAAAGAGCAACTCACAAAACTCAGGGCAATACATACTTACATTTACTTGTTTAGGAAAGGATGTGATAAAGGATACAAATCAACCGCCAGAAGAAGAGAGGCACAGGGTGAGGTCCCCAATCCAGGTCCCCAGTGCACCTTCTGCCTGGCTCTGTGGCATGTGGGAGCATCTTAGAGCCCCAAGTGTGGAAGCTCCCCGAAAGGGGCCAAAAAGCCCACATGTCCTGTTTCCTCCCACTCAGTCTCTCCCCTGTTGTGAATGTGCACGTCCATTGAACATACACAAATCCTCTCAGCCGGAAGTTTCTATCGTTCAATCTTCACCATCAAAGAGGAGAAGCTGTTTGTCACAGGGGGTCCGGACGCTTTCCGGAGGGAGTGCAGTGCCCTGGGCTGCTCACAACTCCCACCTTGAGCTGGATGACTGTTTAAACTTGAAAGGGAGCTTCCTTACGGGTTAACATCCAGGGTGAAGATGTACGAAGCTTGTATCTGATGTCGTTGTTAGCAACAGCCGCTGTTACAGTAGAAATAAGTGGCAAGCAGGGGCTTCATCAGACCAGTTAGGAGGAAAAGTTAAAAAGCAAACTCAAGTATTTTCAGAGAGGGCTTTGAAAAGGTTTTTTTGTTTGTTTGGTTGGTTCGTTTTTGTTTGTTTTTTAAAGAGTTTATTTTTATTTATTTATTTGACAGAGAGAGTGACAGAGCACAAGCAGGGGGAACAGAGAGGGAGTGAGAAGCAGACTCCCTGATGAGCAAGGAGACTGATGTGGGACTCAATCCCAGGATCCTGGGATCATGACCTGATCTGAGCCACCCAGGCGCCCAAAAAGATTTTCTATGAATGTACACTTATATACATCATTGGATCAGTGAAATGCATGGACTTTTGTGTTTCTTAAGCACAGAGACATGTTTCTCATAGGGAGAAATTAAAGGGAAAGGTTACACTTATTTAAACATTTAAACATTTTAAACATTTAAAGGTCCAGGCTCTTCTGATCCATCTTCCTACCTTTCCCACATCACTTTCCCCCACTGGAATCCGGCACAGAATCAAGGCTCAGCAAATGCTTTGAACAAGGCCAGAGCAGGGAATCTCAAACAGAGATGGGGAAGTAGGAGATGAGCTTCAAGACAGCACCATCGATATATTTCTGGTTGTTACGTGACAAACTACATGACTCGAAACACTGAGCTCCTGTCACGTGCCAGGCAGAGTTGTAGGGACCAGGGATAATCACCGGGCAGAAGGGACCAAATTTCCAAGATGCTCTGATTCTCAGAATGATGGCCAATGGTGACGTGAGGAAGCCAAGTGCTTTCCCAGAAAAGTTCGAGGTAAAAGTACAGTTATCGGCACCTTTCCCGTCATACTCTCCAGGCTAAGCTCATCATTTGCTTTTCCTCTGGAAATGGATGTCATTGGGGGGAGAAATGCAAGGAAAAAAATCCTACTCTCTGAACGGTCACCTGGAGTTCACACACACTTACGTCACCTAATCTCACAAGCCTGTGGCATGGATGGCATCATCGCCCTTCTGGAGGTACAGAAGGCAAGGCTCAGGGAGGACGCGTGACTTGCCCAGAGCCACAGAGCAGGTAAGACGCAGAGCAGGGACAAATTCCCCAGGTCACCAACCCCACCCCATCCCCCACCCCCTGTCTTGGAGCTTCACATTTTAGCACCCTGAGTTCCCAGAAGCAAGAAGCCGGAGGGGGGGCTTGGGCGCGTGGGAAGAGACCGTTCCCCTTGGCCCGGACACTCGCCCTGCGCTCTCGGAAATGAGTGTGGTGGCGAATAAAGCTGCAGAAACGTGACCCAAGCCGTCCAGCCCCTGAAGGTTGGCTGCCCCCAGGCTGGGGGAGACTGAGGCTGTGACAGCCACCCCCACCCCCATTCCCGCTGCTGCCCCTCTCGCTCTCAGAAATATCACAGTGCCAACGTGGCGGACCCCAGAGGCAGCAAAGAGAGCCGAGGCCCTGGGGCTGGCAGAAAGATCCAGCCTTCCCTCCTGCCCCTGCAACTGACTGCTCAGACCTCAGCTTCGAACCGGCTGAAAGGCCAAAGACCAAAGGCTGTTTCACAATTGGAGGTTCTTGAGTTATTTTAGGAGGAAGACCTCCCGAGCTGATACACTGCTCTGGGCTGAATGTTCATGTCCCCCACATCATGTATATGTCGAAATCCTAACTGTGATGGAATTAGGAGGTAGGGCCTTGGGAGGTGATTAGGTCATGAGACTAGAGGAGCCCCTTGGGCGGGGGGAGGATTAGCGCCTTTATAGAAGAAGCAGCAGAGTGCCACCGGGAGAGGGACATCGGGGCCCTCCTTGTGCTCCTTGATTCTATTGTTTCAACCCTTTTCCCAGACTTCACCCCCTACCTCATCCCCTCCCAACCATCCGCCCCTTCTCCTCCACCATCCTGCCTGCCGGGACAGCATGCTTCAGCCTCATCCCAGGCGGAGGCCTCAGAGTTTGGTTTTGTCCAGCAGACAACGGGAAGCCTCTGATGGGCTTTGAGCAGGAAAGGGCCCTCCTCATTAGGAAGATTCCTCCCGGCGGTGGTCCCCGGTATGAGCTTCTTGGGGGAGAAGCTCTTCTTGCTTCTAGCCCAGAACCTGAAGCCCAGAGTCCGTTCAAGACAGTGGCGCACTGGTGCCACCTGGAGGCCGCCAGCCTCAATTACAGAAGCAGTGATCTGCGAATCAGAAAGTGGCTTTCCGGTGAGGCGAGGAAAACCACCTGTTCACTCGCACTGGGCCCAAAAGAGCAAGGCTTCAAGGAGGTGCTGTGCTAGACACCGGAGGGGCGGCTCCTTTCTCCAGGGAGATTCTTGAGTTGCTTTAGAACCAAAACCTCCCAGAAAGGGCTAGAGAGACAACCCCCACCAGACTGAAATCCATCCCACAACAGATTTGTCAAAATAAAGGGAAGTCATTGCTCAGAGGAAGGGGGCTTGTTTTTGTCACCCACATGATACGTTCCAGGGGCCTGGCGGCACCTGCTTTAGAAGCCCTCAGACACGCTGGAAAGAGAAGGAGGCTCTTGGACACAGTGGAGAGGCTGGCACAGGGAAGACAGAGTTCAGAACCTGGTTTCTCCACTACTGTTCTTTCCCTACTGTTCCCATCCTTTACAGCACAGCTCAGGAAACAAGTAGCAAGTAGGCGATGCTAGAGATCGGAATGAAGCAGTTTTGGGGAAATGAGGACAAGGGACACTTGGAGGACTCAGTCAGTTGAGTGTTTGGCTTCAGCTCAGGCCATGATCTCAGGGTCCGGGAATTGAGTCCCACATCGGGCTCCCTGCTCAGTGGGGAGCCTCTGCCTGCCGCTTCCCCTGCTTGTACATATGCTCGCTCTCTCTCGCTCTCTCTCTCTCTGAAAAATAAATAAATAAAAATCTTTAAAAAAACAAAAAAAGAAAATGAGGACTAGACCTAACTTCTGGACCTCCCTCTTCCTGCTAGAAGCTCCTTAATTACAGACTTCAGAATATAATTCTTGTGATATTGCGTGATTTGTTTCTCTCTTCTTTCCAAACAGAAGCAAAGTATTCCTTATCGGCTTTCTCGGGGTCACTGAGTCATGGGAAGTTTACTACATTATGACTGAAACCTCTCTTGCCGTTTACCCTATCTCCTTCCCTCATACTTGGTGTTTTCTTAAGAACGTTTCTCAGTGGAGACAAGCGAGGTCATTTCTCTGAGTCTTTGCCAAGATTGCATGGACTTCTGCTTATGGGCCAGTGGGAACTTATAAGCAGCCGGAGCTCAGCCATCCCGATGTGCACAGGAAGAAAGGGAGAGTCGTTTACTCACTCAGGACTCGGGCAGCCCTGTGAGGTTTATACTGTCCTGCACGTTTTCAAGGTAATGAAAGAGATGTGCAGAGAATCCTTTGGCCAAGGACACACAGCTAGCAAGTAGAGAAAGTAGGATTTGAAATCCTATGCTTGCCTGACCCCCAGATCCGCCTTGTTTCCTGCAGCATAAGAATTTAGGGAGAGGAAACCCCAAAGGGTTAAAGAGGCAGTGGAAGGGAAAATGAGGTTGGGTCTCAGGGCATATGAGGAGTATGTTGAGGGTACCCCAACATTGGTTATGGAAGTGGGGAGCATGAGGGGAGGTGCTGGGGAAAAGGAAAGCCCCGACCCAGGAGGGGTAGCAGTCAGATTTGGGGTATCCCCAAGTCAAATGATTAAGTGGAGGTCCTAGGAAGCCAGGGGGAAAGCTCAGGTCTCTCCTCTTCTGACTGAATATCATGTAATGCCTTTCACTTCCTCCTCTGTTCACAGAAAAATACTTGCTATAAAATCAAAGTTCATGCTCTGCAATTGGCTTCCAAGAGGGCTGGGCTGGCTTTACCATGTTTTCCTTTGAATCTGCCTCTGAGCTTTGTCTTGCCCCCTTTCCCTCTCAGAGGCAGCAGTGTCCAGAGGCTGAGCCACAGGGAGGAGGTGGGAGGTGCCCCCAAGGAAGCGTGATGAGCTCTGAGACCGGTCACACTGAACAGCTGAGTGGCTTGAGTAAGTAAGTACACGTAGGGAAGGTAATGGGAGCCTTACTGGAGAAGGGACAGGAAGCGAAAGGGGGAAATTGGGAAGGATGGTTATAACTGGAAGTATAGTATCAGCTCATAGTGTTTAAACAAGTAAACAGATAAATATGTTAAAAAGAAAACCGCAGGCCAAAATTGGTGTCACAAGGCCAAGTCACAAAACCAGGGCTTACCACCCAATCTAACCGAGGTTTCAAACTCCCCCAGATCAGTTTCAGCTGGTCAGTCAGGAATTTTCTGACGGCACCAATGAGGTCATCTGTCACATGGGTCCCCTCCACCTCCAAAGGAAGAGGAGGTTATCCACCTAGTAAGTCCCCTTGCCCTTCCTGTTATTAAATGAGAAAAATTACGCCGAGCACATTTTGAAGATGTAATTGGCTCTATGAATCAATTCGTGAATCAGGCAACATCCTATCTAGAAAGTGGAGGGGAGCACCAAAAAGCTACAGAAAGGGAAAGGTTTGAAAGGTATTGAGCGAGCAGAGAAAGGGAACTATTAGCAAAGAATATGCTGTTGGAGGCAAGGTCACCTACCAAAGGGAAGGGGAGGGTCTATCTGTAAACTGTTATACGTCACATACTAGGGCATTTCCTTTCTCGGGCGCACCGTCCACATTGGCTACTGTCAAAAGTTTTACCAATCTCTCTGCTACCTTTCCCTGGACTAAGCTGTGCCTCAACTACTATTAGCAGTCAAGAAGCTTATTAGAGCACGATCTTGGGATTAACACCCCCGGAGGAAAAGAATGAAGGGATGGGAAGAAGTTGGACTACGTCATGGTTTCAAGAAAGTCTCAGCTGACCCCATGAGGAGCTCTGATACGGGGACACCCCTTCAGAGTTTTCATGACTTGAGGCAAAAAGTCTGAGCCTTTGTGTCCTGCAAAGAACAGTCATTGGATATAGGATGCCCCCAGGAAGAGGACATGACCTTGGGCAAGATGGCTGCCTGCAGTCAAGGGTAATTTCTGGAGGGCCGACAGCTGAAGGCGCTCAGCCAGCGGCACTCCCAGAGTCCTTCAGATCTGCAGGGGAATGGGGATGGAGACCATACCATCCTGCACCTTGCAATCTGGACATAATTTATCTTAATGTGCTCACTCCCCCATCAAGGTTCATGCTGTCTACTTGGACATATGGTCGCTCTTTCATGATTATTTCACTTGTATTTACATTGCATCCTCCATGGCAGAATTATTGAACTTTAGGACCTTAAATACCAACAATTGCGATGGGTCTAAAAGGCAGGGAATAAGAATGGGAGCATCGTTTTCCTCTGGGTAATTTTTCTAGAGACAGCCATGCTAACCTAAACAGAGTATTTCTCACACTTATCTAAGAACAAGATCTGGAAGCTCAGAATTCAGGAGGTTGATCATTTTGCTTTGAAGTACTCTAGAGACGCTGTTGGACATCCCTACCTGCCAGGATTCTGTTAGAGCAACTTGACACTGCATTGACATTTCACTCCTGCAGAGATGTTAATCACTGGATAAGTTAGTTGACATTTGAGATTCTGAAAGTTGGGGAATGGAACCACCCTTCCGCCATTCTCATTTATCTCATAAAGGACTTTTGTAGAGAGGAGTGGTTCCTCCTTCACACAGAGAACACTGACTACAAAACACGGCTCAGCACAAGGGTTTCATTGGCTAGCTACTGAAGATGTTTTTCACAGTCTTTCCCACAGGGGAATCTGGCCTATGGTTTCATGGCCACTGTTCAGTGTCACGGTTGCTGGGTTTCTCTGGAGCTAGGCCACCTCAGGTGTGAATGAAAAGGAACTGTTTCAAGTTCAGCCTAAACTCATGGACTGTGAGGCCAGAGGGAGTCATTCTGACTCACAAGACTGAAATGATGTGTGTTTGGTAGCTATGGAGCTTTTCTGGTCCCCAAGAATTCCCCAGGACACGAAGCTTGCTGAATGTTCCAGGGGTGCTTAACGGTCATTAATATCAGCCTGTGGGAAGGAGAGCCCAAAGGCGGGGGGTCTGAGTTTGTGGTTTGGTTTGTTTTTTTATTTCTTTTTTTTTTTAATATATTTTATTCGTGCCAACATTTTCTTTTACCTTATTTATTTTGGAAGTAAGCTCTATACCCAACATGGGGCTTGAAGTCAAGACTCACATGCTCTTCCAACTGAGCCAGCCAGAGGTACCTCCATGTTATTTTTAGGTCAGAAGAAAAATCCATGTTTCGGTTCAATTGTATTATAAATATTCACCAGGTAATAACATGTTGGGGTTTACCTTGTTGTTCCACCCACCAGCCACACATCAGTGTTCTTAAGGGTAAAAAGACATTGGTTTTGAACAGAGAGAAGAAAAGGGAAGCCCAGGTTGTAAGATGAACGTGGGCCCTATTTGCACTTTACTGTGGCATTTTAGGATGGCAAGATTTAGCAAATAATAGTACAGATGTCCCATTAAATGTGAATTTCAGATAAATAACAAATAATTTTTAGTATAAGTATAGCCCAAATATACATGGCATCCCATGAAGTATATCTCAAATAGTGCATAGCCTCCTGTACTTAATCCGGCAACCTTACTGGATTTTTAAGTGAAAGGAGTTGAGCTTTGTTAAGAGGTTTGCAAGGTAGGGAAGACCAGCAATGTGGCTGCCTCTGGCAACCAGAAGGGTAATGAATCCAAAGAACCATAGAGAAGAGACAAAGAGGAGACAGAGAGGCTGGGAAGATGGGGGATGGGAAGACCCTAAGCTTACCTCATCCCATGGATATAACTAGATAACCCCCACATCTGATAATCCAGAAAATGGCCTGAAGACTGGCAGAACAGACTCCACAACTAAATGTGGAGAAAAAAGCTGCATCCAAGAGGGTATGAAAGGCAGAGACAAAGTCAGGAGCTAAAAGTACCCATGGGACCATCCAGGAAGGAAGGACATGAGGGTGTGGAGAAGGGAAAGGAGAAGACCCTCATACCCATAAAAGAAAGACAAATCCCTATAACATTTGGCTTTGAAAACCAGAGGGGCCCAATCTCATGAGTCCTTTCAACCAGTGGAAAAGCCTGGAACTTTACAAATCAGTAGGCTTGGCTCTGGAAGAGCAAGGAGGGTGAGAAGAAACTGAGTCCCTGACCTTAAAGAATAGCACAGAAAACAGCCTGCTAAGATAGAGCATAGAACAGGCAGATTGAAAAAATGCCTGGGGCTTACAGGAGGGAGAGTCATTTACTACTCTCAGAGAGTATCCCAAGGGACAGAGATCACTGGGAGACTCTTCCAGGAACAAAGGTGCAGGCAGGAGCCATTTAACTCGTCTGTCCCCCCAGCATAAACACATGGTGGCCACCAGCAAGAACGAGCACAGTGCTGACATTCACTACCTAACTTGCTTATACCCAGGCCCCCACCTCCCCAGGCTTTGGTGGATCTGCCCCCTCCAGCACAACCTATCTCAGTACCAGTGCTGCAAGTCTCCTCCAGAAGACCAGCACAAACCTTGCCAACACCCAGTCTCTCCATCCAAGAGCTTTGCAGGGCTTTGAGTCCCAAGACGGCAGGGTGATAAGTCCTCTCCCATGGAGGACCAGCACACACCTTGTTAAAAACTGTGCACCCACCTCCAGCTGGCCCAGTCCCAGTGGTGTCAGCATATCCCCTCTGCTGGCCTGCAAACCTTGTGGGCACTGTGTGCCCCACCCACTCCAATACACTTGCTTGGAGCCCATTTAAACTGGGGTCATAAGCCTGGTAGTGTGCAAGCAGCCCCAAAAGGGACCAGGACCACTCCAGAGCCATTCCCACCCCATGGAGAGGGAAAGAAACCACACACACCAGTCATATTGTAGCCCCAGCAGTGGGCCAGGGGCAGACAGTTGGGCTGATGGCAGTCCCTGCCCAGCAATGAAAGCTTCTCAGGGGACAACACAGGAAAAGAGCCCTGTGGTTTGGTGCTACTGCATCTCTGGCAGATGCCTGGTGTGATTCAAGCCCAAGACAGCCCCAGACTGCTCCACTAAGAGCACAGGGGCCAAACACTGCCCATAAGAGGCAAAGGAGCCACAGAAGATGGCTGGAATGACAGGGACGCCTGGGTGGCTCAGTTGGTTGAGCTGCCTTCGGCTCAGGTCATGATCCCAGCGTCCTGGGATCGAGTCCCGCATCGGGCTCCTTGCTCAGCAGGGTGCCTGCTTCTCCCTCTGCCTCTGCCTGCCTGTGCTTGCTCTCTCCCCCTCTCTCTCTCTGATAAATAAATAAAATCTTTTAAAAAAAAAAAAAGATGGCTGGAATGACAGAAAAAGCAGTCAAATCACAAGAGCAGAGTGCATGCAACACACATAGGAGACACCCTGAAGTGTCTGGTTCCTGTCAACAAGAGACACTGTGCTACAGGGCACTATATGACCTCTTCTTCATAAGGCCATTACCTTCAAGAGCAGGTGACTCTCCTAATAAACAAAAACAGACACAGAGAGTTAGACAAAATGAAGAGAGAAAGAAATATTTCCCAAATGAAAGAACAGGACAAAAACCACAGCAGGAGACCTGAGCAAAATGGAGGTCGGTATTACACCTGCTAGGGAATTTAAAGTAATGATCATAGGGGCGCCTGGGTGGCTTAGTGGGTTAAAGCCTCTGCCTTCGGCTCAGGTCATGATCTCAGGGTTCTGGGATCAAGCCCTGCACCGGGCTCTTTGCTCAGTGGGGGGCCTGCTTCTTCCTCTCTCTGCCTGTCTCTCTGGCTTCTTGTGATTTCTCTCTCTGTCAAATAAATAAATAAAATCTTTTAAAAAATAAATAAAGTAATGATCATAAAGATACACAGTGGACTTGAGAAAAGAGTGGAGAACATCAGTGAGACTGTTAAAAGGAGATAGAAAGATCCAGTCAGAGATGAAGAACACAATAAATGAAATTAAAAATACACTACATGGAATAAATAGCAGACTAGAGAGAGCAGAAGAAAGAATTAGTGACCTGGAAGACAGAGGAATGGACAGTTATCAAACTGAGTAGGTGAGAGAGGTAAAAAAAAACCAAAATGGCCATAGACTTAGGGAACTCAGCAACTCCATCAAGCTTAATAACATTCACAGTATAGGAATCCCAGAAGAAGAGAGAGAAAATGGGGCAGAAAATTTATTTAAAGAAAATAATAGCTGAAAAACTCCCTAATCTGGGGAAGGAAACAGACAAGCAGATTCAGGAGACACAGAGATCCCCCCAAAAAAATAAACAAAAGGAGGTCCACATTAAGACACATAGTAATTAAAATGTCAAAAACTAGGGATAAAGAGAGAATTTTAAAAGCATCAAGAGAAAAGAAAACAGTTCTATACGAAGAAAACCCAACAAGCTGTCAATGGATTTTTCAGCAACTTTGCAGGCCAGAAGGGAGTAGCATAATATATTCAAAGTACTAAAAGGAAAAAATCTTCTTCCAAGAATACTCCCTCTAGAGAGACTGTAACAAGAGACAAAAAAAGGCACTATGTCATAATAAAGGGGAAAATCCAATAAGAAGACATAACAATTGTAAATATTTATGTATCCAGCATGGAAGCATCCAAATACATAAAACTGTTAATAACAAACATAAAGGAAATAATCAATAGTAATACAATAATAATAGAGAACTTTAACACCCCATGCACATCAATGGACAGGTCATCCAAACAGAAAATCATTAAGGAAACACCAGCATTGAACGACACGCTGGACCAGGTGGATTTAACAGATGTATTCAGAACATCACATCCTAAAATAGCAGAATACACTTTTTTTTTCAAGTGTACATGGAACATTCTCCAGAATAGATCACATATTAGGACACAAAACGAGTCTCAAAAATTCAAAAAGATTACCACAGTGTTATGAATCTAGAAATCAACCACAAGAAAAAATCTGGAAAGAGAAGAAATACATGGAGTACAAATACACGCTACTAAACAATAAATGGGTCAACCAAGAAATCAAAGGAGAAATTAAAAATGTACATGGAAACAAATGAAAATGAAAACACGATGATCCAAAATCCTTGGGATGCAACAAAAGTGGTTCTAGGAAGGAAGTTTACAGCAGTACAGGCCTACCTCAAGAAACAAGAAAAATCTCAAATAAAAAACCTAAATTTGTACCTAAAGGAACTAGAAAAAGAACAAACAAAACCTCAAACCAGCAAAAGAAATAATAAAGATTAGAGTAGAAATAAATGATATAGAAAACAAACAAACAAAATAAAACAGATCAATGAAACCATAAAATAAAATGAAACCACAAGCTGGTTCTCTGAAAATTTATTTAACAACAGTTTGATGAACCTCTACCCAGAATCATCAAAAAAGTGAAAGAGAGAGAGGACTCAAATAAACAAAATCAGACATAAAATAGGAGAAATAAGAACTGAAACCACAGAAATAAAAAGGATTGTGAAAGAATATAATGAAAAATTATGCAGCAACAAATTGGACAACCTATAATAAATGGATAAATTCCTAGAAACATATAAATTACCAAAACTGAAGCAGAAATAGAAAGGTTGAACAGATTGATAATCAGCAATAAATATCAGGGATCAAAAAACTCCCAATGAACAATAGTCCAGGACCAGATGGCTTCACAGGCAAATTCTACCAAACATTTTTTTTTAAAGATTTTATTTATTTATTTGACAGAGAGAAATCACAAGTAGGCAGAGGGGCAGGCAGAGAGAGAGAGGAGGAAGCAGGTTCCCCGCTGAGCAGAGAGCCTGATGCGGGACTTGATCCCAGGACCCTGAGATCATGACCTGAGCCGAAGGCAGTGGCTTAACCCACTGAGCCACCCAGGTGCCCCTCTACCAAACATTTAAAGAAGAGTTAATACCTATTCTTTTCAAACTATTGCAAAAAGTAGAAGAGGAAGGGAAACTTCCAAATTCATTTCATGAGGCCAGCATTTCCCTGATCCCAAAACCACATAAAGACACACCAAAAAAGAGAACCACATATCAATATCCCTGATGAACATAGATACAAAAACTCTCAACACCCCTGGGGCAAATAATACATTATATGTTAATAAAACTAATTTTTTAAAAATCCTCTACAAAACACTAGCAAACCAAATCCAACAACACATTAAAAAAATCATTCACCATGATCAAATGGGATTTATTCCTAGGATGCAAGAGAGGTTCAGTATTTACAAATCAATCAATGTGATACATCACATCAATAAGAGATAGGATAAAACTCATAGGATCATCTCAATAGATGCAAAAGCATTTGACAAAGTACAACATTCATTCATGACAAAAACCCTCAACAAAGTGGATTTAGAGTGAACATATCTCAACATAATAAAGGCCATATACCAAACATCAACAGCTAGCTTCATACTCAATGTTGAAAAACTAAAAGTTTTTCCCTAAGATCTGGAATAAGGCAAGGATATCCTTTCTCTACACTTTTACTCAACACAGTACTGGATGCCTTAGGCACAGCAATCAGACAAGAAAAAGCAACAAAATGCATCCAAATCAATAAGGAAGATAAAACTCTCACTATTTGCTGATGACATAATAATACAGAAAATCTGAAAGACTCCACCAAAAACTACTAGACCTGATAAATGAATTCAATAAATTTTCAGGATACAAAATTAATATTCAGAAATCTGTTGTATTTCTATACACTAAAAATGTAGCAGAAAGAGAAACTAAGAAAACAATCCCATTTAAAATTGCACCCAAAAAAATGGAGGTGAAAACTATAATACTCTGAAAACTATAAAACTCTGAAAATTATAATATTTTGATGAAAGAAATTGAAGATGACACAAATAAATGGAAAGTTATACCATGCTCATGGATTGGGAAAACAAATATTGCAAAAGACTCTATACTACCCAAAGCAATCTACAGTTTTAATGCAATCCCTATTAAAATATCAACAGTGTTTTTCACAAAACTATAATAAATAATCTTATTTATGGAACCACCAAAAAAACCCAAATAGCCAAAACAATCTTGAAAATGAAAAACAAAACTGGAGGTAAGACAATTCCAGATTTCAAATTCTACTACAAAGCTGTAGTTACTAAATCAGTATGGTACTGGCACAAAATAGACAACGGATCAATGGAACAAAATAAAGAGCCCAGGAGTAAACCCATAATCTTATCATCAATTAATCTTTAACTATGAAGGCAAGAGTATGCAATAGGGAAAAGATAGTCTCCTCTGTTGTGAAAACTGGACAGATACATGCCAAAAAATGAAACTGAACCACTTTCTTACACCATACGAAAAAATAAAAATGAATTAAGCACCTAAATGTGAAGCCTGAAACTATAAAAATCCTAAAAGAAAGCACAGGCAGTAATATCTCTGACATCTGCCATAACAACATCTTTTTAGATATGCCTCCTGAGGCAAAGAAAACAAAGGCAAATATAAACCATTGGGACAAACATCAAAATAAAAACCTTTTGCACAGCAAAGGAAACAACTAATGAATCTAAAGGCAACTTGTGAAATGGGAGAATATACTTGCAAGTGACATGTCCAATAAAGGATCAGTATCCAAAATATATAAAGAACTTACACAAATCAACACCAAAAAAAACCTCCAAATAATCCCATTATAAAATGGGCAGAAGACATGAACAGACATTTCTCCAAAGAAGACATACATACAGACACCCCTCAGACATGTGAAAAGATGCACAACATCACTCATCAGAGAAATGTAAGTCAAAACCATGAGATACCACCTCACATTTGTGTAAATGGCTAAAATAAAGAACTCAAGAAACAACAGTTGCTGGTGAGAATGAGGAGAAAAAGAAACCCTCATCCACTCTTGGTGGAAATGCAAATTGGTGCAGTCACTGTGGAAAAAAGTATGGAGGTTCCTCAAAAAATTAAAAATAGAACTACCTTAGGATCCAGTGATCGGACTACTGAGTATTTACCCAAAGAACACAAAAGCACTAATTCAAAGGGATACACACACACACACACACACACACACACCCCCATGTTTATTGCTCATTATTTACAATGGTCAAATTATGGAAGCAGCCCAAGAGCCCATCCATAGATGAATGGATAAAGAAAATGTAGTGTGTGTATATATATAACAGAATATTAATCAGCCCCCCCAAAAAATGTAATCTTGCCATTTGCAACAACTTGGGTGGATCTAAAGAGTATTATACTAAATGAAATAAGCCAGGCAAGAGAAAGACAAAAACCATATGATTTCACTCACATGTGGAATTTAAGATACAAAACAAACAACAGAAAAAAGAGAGATAGAGACAAACCAAAAAACAGACTCTAAAGCATAGAGATCAAACAGATGTCGACGCAAGGAGTTGTGTGGGGGGATCTAGGTGAAATAGGTGAAAGGGATTAAGAATACACCTACCCTGGGACGCCTGGGTGGCTCAGTTGGTTAAGCAGCTGCCTTCGGCTCGGGTCATGATCCCGAGTCCTGGGATCGAGTCCCACATCGGGCTCCTTGCTCAGCGGGGAGCCTGCTTCTCCCTCTGCCTCTGCTTCTGCCTGCCACTCTGTCTGCCTGTGCTCGCTCTCTCCCTCTCTCTCTCTGATAGATAAATAAAATCTTAAAAAAAAAAAAAAAAGAATACACCTACCCTGCTGAGCACTGAGTACTAAATGTAATGGTTGGATCACTATATTGTACACGTGAAACTACTATAACATTGTATGTTACACTGGAATTGAAATAAATAAATAATAAATAAACAAATAAAGACAAAGAGGAAAGTAAAACTGAGTTAGACAGTCAAACAAAATGGGACTAAATTAAATAAATAGTGTAACATGATTTAACATAAGTCAATTTTAAGCAAAGATTACATGCCAAGATAGAGCAAAAAGTTTGGCTTGGCCAACAGCTGAGGGCCTACAGGTCTCTTAGGACAATCCTCTCTTCTCACCCATCCAGGCAATGAGGGGCCTTATCCTATGAAGCTACAGTCACTGAAGCAGAGTACCACACTCGACAGATCAAAGAAATAGGATTAACACTGACAGGAAGTATGGCTTTCATGATACAAATCACATGATAAAAGTATGTAAAGCCTGAAGAGTTCCATCCATGATAGTAAGACAACAGGCTCCCCACTTAGAGAAAAATAATTAAAGTCACTGGATCTTTCCCTTCAGGAGGATTAACATAATTGTCTTTGCCCTTGGTCATCTGGAACACTCAGAGAAGCCACCCCCTCAAAAACAGTAAGCTCCCCACTGGCATCTGGGTCCTGAGAATGATTCTAGAAAGCCTGCTCACCTCCACATTCTACCTAACTGGATGTGGAGCCACATTTAGGCTTACTGCTTCGTGAACAAGACCCTGACTCAGGGAAGTGAGTTGATGAGGAAGAGAACCTAAAGGAAATAGGTAGAAATGACCGCCCTGAAGGGAATCATAAATCAGAAATTCAGCCTACAAATCCTAGGGGCAATTAAACTTGACTTCCTAGGCCAGGATCAGCCTGAAAAGTCTCCATGGTGTCCCCACTCCTAGATGTGACCTGAAAGATTTATAATGAGAAAATTATATACAAAAGTGTTATCATTTTTTTATTTATTTATTTTCAGCATAACAGTGTTCATTATTTTTGCACCACACCCAGTGCTCCATGCAATCCGTGCCCTCTCTAATACCCACCCCCTAGTTCCCCCAACCTCCTACCCCCGCCACTTCAAACCCCTCAGATTGTTTTTCAGAGTCCATAGTCTCTCATGGTTCACCTTCCCTTCCAATTTCTCCCAACTCCCTTCTCCTAACTCCCCATGTCCTCCATGCTATTTGTTATGCTCCACAAAAAAAAGTGTTATTTTTTTAAAAAGTTATCTTATACCTCAGTCTTGATTATTTGCAAATCTCCACTCTAGTACCCATTTAATCACATTCAATGCTGGGGCACTGGGGTGGCTCAGTAGGTTAAGCAACTGACTCTCAGTTTTGGCTCAGGTCATGATCTCAGGGTCATGGGATCAAGCCCCATGTTGGGTTCCATGGTCGGCACAGAGTCTGCTTGTCCCTCTTCCTTTGCTCCTCCCCAGTTCATAAATAAATAGCAAAAATTTGTAATCACATTCAATGCATAAGAGAGCACGGAATCTGAGTTGGAAGTTCAAGTTCTATGACTTTGCCAAGTCATTGCTGTTTGCTTGGCTTCTGCCTCTCCTGACACATGGCAGGGGGTGCAACAGGAGCTCTCTGAGGTTGCTTCCAAATGTGTGATTTTGTGATTCTATGATCACTGAAAGTGCATTGTCAGAAGGCCCAGTAGACATTCAGGTGAACCTGCTCAATGTCTTTATTTAAAACTGTCCTTATCATTATAACATCTCTGGATAATGTTCCTGGATCTGGGAAAACAGAAACAAAGACCTTGGTAGAAATGACTTAGACCCTTCTCTCCTTCTTCTCTGGATTGTCTCTGTCCCCAGATCGGGCTGGACTTTTGGTTTTGAGGAGTGATTCAGAAAGACAAGGCAGTATTTGTACAAAGCCACAGCTCTCGTATCAACAATGAGAAAAGCATGATCTACCACTCTCCTCTCGTTTTCTTTCCTCTTCACGGAGGCCCGCTGAACTGGTTCACCCAGCTGTGGAATCACGAGTACATTTTCGAATGGTCGTCAAGAAGACATTCAGAGTGGTGCCAAGAAAAGACAGTAAAAGACCACGGTTAAGTGCAAAGACTATCCAGTGTATAAACTCCGTGGTGAACAAAAGTGCCATCTGCAGTGGCCATTCAAAAAAATCATGACTCAGAAATGACCTCTAATTACAGAAGTACATTTACTTTATTCAAACATTTCGTTGGTGGATTAAAGCACAAAGTTTGCTTTCTGGTTGGAGAACATACCACAGCTATGACTCAATGCTCCCTGACCAGTGACTTTCAGGAGAGAAAAAACAATCCGGGCTGGTTAATGAGGACTCACATTAGACGTGGCTTTCCAGAAACCTGATTAAAGTGGCTTCCCCGCAACATAGAGAATGTGACTTTTTGTCATTGTTTCCTCTTTTCTTCCTTTCACTGTATTCTTTTCAACATAAATCCATTTTGGACAAATTTGGGGGAAGTTTCAAAGTTGAGCAAAATAAGTCCCCTGTGCCTCAGTTTCCACATCTACTAAAATGGAGGGAATCAAATGTTCTAAGATAGGTAAAAGCATTGTTTCCAGACTCTGAAAACAATGCCTGGGTTGCAGCAACTATCCCACCAGTGTTTACAACTAGTACTTATTTTTTTTTTTTTTAAGAGAAAGAGAGGACAAGCATGCACCCATGACATGGAGAGGGGAAGTGGCAAGGGGGAGGGAGAGGGAAAGAATATCAAGCAGATTCTCCACTGAGTGTAGGCCTCACCTCCAGGCTGATCCTGGGACCCTGAGACCATGATCTGAGTTGAAACCAAGAGTCCAATGCCTAACAGACTGAGCCACCCAGACATCCCATTAACTAGTATTATTTTATTGAAAATTTTGCCACAATCTCCCACTTCCCTCCACATTCCATCCAATATGTCCCACACATCAGCCACACTCTATGGCCTGCATCTTGTTTGTTATGGGTTATATTGTGTCCCAACCCTGACAAGAGGCCCTAACGCCCAGTGCTCCACATTGTGACCTTACTTGGAAATGAGGTTGTTACAGATGTAATTAGTGAAATTTGAAATTAAGATGAGGTCAGAAGGGAGGACCCCTAATCCATAGTACTGGAGTTAGTTTGTTTCTTTCTTTCTTTCTCTCTCTCTTTCTTTCAGATTTTATTTATTTATTTGAGAGAGAGAGAGAGAGACTACAAGCTGGGAGAGAAGCAGGGAGAGAGGGACAAGCAGACTCCGCACTAAGCATGGATCCCAATACAGGGCTCAGTCCCTTGATCCTAGGATCATGACCTGAACTGAAATCAACAGTAGGACACTACTGTCTGAGAAACCCAGGTGCCCTGTGACTTGGGTTCTTATGGCAGGGCGGGGGGGTGGGGAGCGGGGAAGGGGGTATTGAACACAGAGAGGTGAATGTGAAGAGACCCAAGGAAGGCAGAGATGAGGAGATACCTCTCCAAGCTGAGGAATGCTGCAGGTTTCCAACAAACCTCTAGAAGAGAGAAGAGAGACCTGCAATAAGTTCTCTCAAGCCTTCAGAACCAACCCTGTCACACCTTGATCTTGGACTTCTAGCCTCCAGAGCTGTGCCATAATCCGTGTCTGTTGCTTATGCCCAGTTTATGGGACTCTGTTACATCAGCCCCACCAAGCTAATACACCGTGCATGGACTGAACCTCCCACCTCCCTGTTTCTAGCAATGCTGTGCAGGCCAGCTGGAAAGACCTCCCCTGTCATCCCTACCAGTGGGAAAATCAGTCCGTACTTCATACGTCACATTTGTCTGCTCATCTATCAGAATTAACCCATTTTCTACCCTTCTCTCTCCATGCCACTCTGAATTCTTATTACAGTCCACATGCATTATCAGCTAATTGGGACTAGGTTGATCTTACTAAGGTCTATATTATAATATACATTCTATAGATTATGAGTCACAACCCAAATTTCAAGGATGTATTTTTTTTAAAAACTAACCTTCCAAATTACTTACATGGTTATCAGTACATGTAGGGAAAGGTAAATATTTCAGCAAGAAACAAACTTTGATGTAATAGACTTATTATATAATATTGTGTATTACACATTCGTATAATACAATTGAGGCAGTGCCTTCACAGGAAGTCACATGCATTTGAAGGCCATGTATTTGCTGTGATGCTTTGGGCAGCTGCTCAATCTTATTTCCCTTTACACCCCTTTCCATGCTCCCACCAGACTGAGCAACTTACTTACCCACCTCCATGCCTCCGCACCTGTGGCTTGCTCAGCCTCCAATATGCTTTCTGTCTCTCCTTCTGGTCTCCCTTTTGTGGCGCATTCTGATTGCATGAGGGCCAGTGTCTCCGCAATGAAAGAATTCACCCGAGGGCAAACAAAAGAGATCGTGGCAAATCAAATGCACCACGAGGGAGCAGCAGGAAAGACAGCAGAGGAGTGCCGATCTGCCCAGAGGCGGTGCTGAGGGGCTATAGTTACAGGGTAGAGTGGGGAAGTATGGGAACCTACAGGATTTTCCCTTTTTTGGTACTCTTAGGAACTGTGCCTAGGTCCTAGGGTTATTTTGAGATGGGTCACTTAATGATCCTGTTCATGTCACCTCATCAGCTCAGTGGTCGCTGTAGGCCCTTCTGCCTTGCTCAAGCTTGCCTTGCTGAGCCTTGCTCAGGCTCAAGCCTGTTGCCTGAAAGCAACCTCTAAATCTTGATCATCATGACTTATGTGTATTGAGCCCTTACTTAGTGGTAGGTGCATTACCTATACCATTTATTCATCATAATAAGTCTGTGAATAGATATTCTTATCTCTGTTTTATGGAGTGGAAACTGAGTTTTTAGAGGTTAAATAAATTTCCTACTGCCCACAACTGATAAGTTGAACCAGGTCTGTTGTGGTCAAACTCTTGCCCAATTACTTTCAAAAATTCTTTTTTAGGGGTGCCTGGGTGGCTCAAGAAGTTAAGTCACCCGAGCTTTGGTTCAGGTCATGAACCCAGGGTCCTGGGAATCAAGCCCCACATTGAGCTCCTTGCTCCTTGGGGAGACTGCTTCCCTCTCTTCCTCTGCCTGCCACGACCCCTGCTTGTGCTCTCTCTCTCATCAAATAAATAAATAAAATATTTTAAAAAATAAATAAAATAATTAAAAATTCTCTTTTAATAATTCAGGTATTACATACAAAAAAGTTCACTCTCTTTAAGCGTGTAGTTTGATAAGCTTTGGTGATGGTATGAAATCACCACCATTGTTACAATATACAATAGTTCTCCCACTTTAAAACTTCCTTGTGCCTCCTTGATGGTTGAGCCCCCCACCCACGCTGCAGCAACCACCAATCTGCTTTCTGTCACTAGAAGAGAATGAAACAGTATAGAGTCTTTTATCTTCTGTGTTTGACTTCTTTCACTCAGCCAATGTCCTTGAAATTCATCCATATTTTTGCACGCATTAGTATTTTGTTCCTTTTTATTGCTAAATGATACTTTACACTATGGATATACCATAGTTGTTTATCCATTCACCAGCTAATGGATTTTGAGTTGTTTCCACTGTTTGACTACTAAGTATAATTCAGCTCTGAATGTTCACATGCATATCTTTTTGTGGACATATGCTGTCATTTTCTTGAATAAATACCTAGGAGTAGAATTGCGAGGTCATATGGTAAGTCTTTATGTTTAACTTAACAAGAGACAGCCATGCTATTTTCCAAAGTGGCTGAACCATTTGGCCCCACCAGTTTTACTTCTTTTCTTCTATGTATACCTTGTATTTGGTTTTCTTGTCTAATTATATTGCCTAGCACATTCAGTACAATTTAAATAGAAGTGGTGACAACAGATACTCCGTCATTGTTCTTGATCTTAGGTAGAAAATATGACATTACTTGTAGGCTTTTCATACATATTCTTGGATTGAAGAAGTCCCTTTCTGTTCCAAGTTCCCAAATGGATTTCTTACAAAAGGGTGTTGAACTATGTCACATGATTTTTCTGCCTTTGTTGAAATGATCATATGACTTATCTCCTTTATCTTATTAATAATGTGAGTTGCCTTGACTCATTTTTAGATGTTAAATAAATCTTGCATTCCCAGGATAAGTACCACTTGGTCATGATGTCTTATCCATTTTATATATTGTTGGAGTCAATTTGTTAATATTACTTTTGAGGGTTTTTGTGCCCATGTTCATGATGAATACTGGTCTGAAGCTCTCTTTTGATCTCATTTTCTGGTTTGGGAATCTATGTATCATTGGCTCCATAAAATTACTTAGAAAATGTTCCCTCCTCTATTTTCTTAGCATTTGTTTAGAATTGATATTGTCATCTCCTTAAGTGTTTGGAAGAATTCATCAGTGAAGCAATCTAGACCTAGAATTTTCTTTGTGGGAAGGTTTTTAATTATGAACTCAATTTCTTTTATTGACATAAGCCTATTTGAGTTTTCTATTTCTTCTTTGGTCAATTTTGATCATTTATATTTTCCAAAGATTTTGTGCATTTTATCTAGGCTGTCAAATTTATTGGCATAATATTTTCTTTTTAAGAAAAATTACCTTTGTAATTCCTATAGAATCTGTAGTAATGCCCTTTGTGCCATTCCTGACATTGAGAATTCATGGCATTTTTCATTTCTTAATCAGTCTGGCTAGAAGTTTATCAATTTTGTGAGTCTTTTTAAAGAATAAGGTTTGGTTTTATTGATTTTCTCTATTTTTTTGTTTTCTCTTTTATTGATTTTTGCCTTTATAGATCTATTGATTTTTTTATTGTTCCTTGATTTGGTTTTAAATTGTTCTTCTTTTTCTGGTTTCTAAGCTTATACTTCATATCACTGATTTGAAGCCTTTTTTCTTTTCCATTATAGACATCTAAAGCCATGTGTTTCTTTCTAAGTACTGCTTTAGCTGAATCCCACAAATTTTAATTTATTCAATTTCCTTCAGACATTTTCTTTCTGTTTTTTATGGGTTTTTTGGTTATTTTATTTTTTATTAACATATAATGTATTATTTGTTTCAGGGGTACAGGTCTGTGATTCATCAGTTTTACACAATTCAGAGCACTCATCATAGCACATACTCTCCCCAATGTCTATCACACAGTCACCCCATCCTTTCTACCATCCACTCCAGCAAGCCTCAGTTTGTTTCCTGAGATTAAGAGTCTCTTACGGTTAGAAAATTTTCTAACTTATCTTGTATTTCTTCTTTGATCTATTGATTATTTAGAAATACATAGTTTAGGGGCACCTGAGTGGCTCAGCGGGTTAAAGCCTCTGCCTTCGGCTCAGGTCATGATCCTGGGGTCCTGGGAGCGAACCCCACATCAGGCTCTCCGCTCAGCAGGGAGCCTGCTTCCCTTCCTCTCTCTCTGTCTGCCTCTCTGCCTACTTGTGATCTCTGTCAAATAAATAAATAAAATCTTTGAAAAAAAAAAAAGAAATACATAGTTTAATTTTCAAGCATTTAAGGTTTTTCCTAGTTATTTTATTTTTATTGACTTAGAATTCATACCATGATGGCCAGATAACATACTTGATATGATTTCAATCTTTAAAATATTGATGAGATTTATTTTATTATCTAGAATATGGACCAGGCTGGTAAATGTACCATTTGCACTTAAATTTACATATTTTGCCAGTTTAGTGTATCAATAACAGTTAAGCTATTGTTGACTTTTTTGCCTAGTTCATCTATCAGTTGCTGAGATAAAGAGATATTAAAATCTCTAACAATGGTTGTGGAATTATTTACTTACCTCTTTCATTCTGTCAATTTTTGTTTCCTGTGTTTGAAGCTGTGTTATTCAGTGCATACACATTTATGTTTTAAATGTCTTTTTCTTATTAATGAACCCTTTTATGATCATGTTGAAGTTCTTATATATAAATCTTATAGATATGTTGTTAGTTTTATCCTTAAATATTTCATGGGTGGGGGGGTCACTAAATGATACTGTGTTTTCCATTTCAAATTTCACTTGTACATTGCTGGTATACAGAAAAGAGACTGACTTCCTTTGTACCTTGCAAAGTTATTACAATTGTTTACTAGTTCTAGAAGTTGTTGCCTTGTTTTTAATAAATTATTTCAGATTTTCTATATATATGATCACATCATCATCAAAGAAAGACAGTTTTATTTTTTCCTTCCCAATTAATGTACATTTTATTTGCTTTTTCTTTTGTCTTACTGCATTAGCTAGGACTTTCAATATAGTGTTGAAAAAGAGTGGTGAGGGGGGAACCCTTGCTTTCTACTTGATCTTAGTAAGAAACTTCTTCTTTCTCACCATGAAGTATGATATTAGCTATAGGTGTTTTGTAAATACTTTTTATCAAGTTGAGAAACTTCCTCTCTATTTCTAGTTTACTGAGAGTGTTATCATGAATAGGTGTTAGATTTCATCAAATGCTTTTTCTGCAACTATTGATTTTATCATGATTTTTTTTTTTTAGCCTATTGATGTGATGGGTTACCTTACTTGATTTTCAAGTGTTGAACCAGATTTGCATACCTGAGATAAATCCCATTTAGTCATGATATATATTTCTTTTTATACATTCTTGAATTCAATTTGCTTGTATTCCATTGTGTAGTTTGGAATCTATGTTCATGAGAGATATTGGTCTGTAGTTCTCTTTCTGAATAATGCCTTTTTCTGGTTTTGATATTTAAGTAATGCTGGCCTCATAGAATGAATTAGAAAGTATTCCCTCTCATATTTTATGGACGGTATTAGACAAATGTTCCAATTTGTTCCTTAAATGTTTGGTAGAATTCAGTAATGAATTCATCTGGGCCTCATGCTTTCTGTTTTGAAGGTTATTAACTATCGATTCAATTTTGTTAATAGATATGGGCCTATTCAGGTTATCTATTTTTTTCTTGTGTAAGTTTTGACAGATTGTGTATTTCAAGGAACTGATCCATTTCATCTAGGTTTTCAAATTTGTGGGCATAAAGTGATTCATAGTATTTAAGATGCTTTTAATGTCCATGGGATCTTTAGTAATGTTTCTTCTTTTTTTTCTGAATTAGAAATTTATATCTTCTTTCTGTGTTTCTTATTTAGTTTGTCTAAAAGCCAATCAATTCTAGAGGAGACTGGAAAGATGGCACAGTAGAAAGACCCTAAGCTCAACTCATCTCACAGATACAAGAAAATAACACTTGTATCAGCGTAAAGAACCCAGAAAATGACCTAAAGACTGACAGGAGAACTCCACAGCTAAAGCTAGAGAAAAGGCCACATTGAAGACGGTAGGAAGGGCAAAGAAACGGTTTGGGAGTGAAATGGATCATGGCTGTCTATGGTGGGGAGGGAGCCAGTGGTGCAGAGAAGGGTGAAAAACAGACTATGACACAGGGGAGCCAGTACAGGGAGGACAAATCCCCATAACATTTAGCTTTGAAAGAGAGAGGGGATGAATTTCATGAGTTCTTACAACCAGCAGGACTTAAAGCCTAGAATTTTAAGAATCAGCAGGCTCAGCTCTGGAAGAGCCCAGAGGACAAAAGGAAGCTGAGCCCTTGCTCTTAAATAGACAGCATGACAAACAGCCTATTCAGATACAGTGTAGAACCAGTAGTTTGAAAAACAGTGGGGACAGAAGGGAAAGAGTAATTTACCCATCTTAGAGCAAGAAGTGGAGAGGCAGGGATCATGGAGAGACCCGTCCAGGAAAGAAGGAGCTAGAACATGCCATTTCCTTCCCCCACCACTCCCCCTACCCCCAGCATAAACACAGGACCACCTGTGGACACAGCGAAGCACCAACTCTCTCTACCTAACTTGCTTACACCAAAACCCCTCTTCCCCTGTGCTTCAACAGATCCAATTTTCCCTGTCACACTTGTCTCAGTCCCTGTGCTGCAGGCACCCTCCCCCAGAAAGCTGGCACAAACCCACCAACACCTTGTCTCCTAACCTGCACATTTTGCAGGATTTCAGTTCTGGCAGCATTGGTGGCAGGTCTCATTTCACAAGAAAATCTCTACACACTCTGTTAAAATGCACCCCACCCCAGGGCACCTGGGAGACTCAATTGCTTAAGTGTTTGACCCTTGGATTCAGTTCAGATCCTGAACTCATGGCTTGTGGGATTGGGCTCCACATCAGGCTCCATTTTTTTTCAGTGGGAGTCTGCTTGGGTATTCTGTCCCTCTGCCCCTTTACATGCTCATGCTCTTTCTCTCGCTCAAATAAATAAATAAATAAATAAATAATTTTTTTTTTTAAATGCGCCCAACCCCTGCTGGGGAATAAACACTGGAACAATAGGCAAAGAGAGCCTCTACAGACAACCAGACCAAAGCAAAAAGAGGCCAGGACTCAACAACAGAACACACACAACACACAGAGGAGATACTTCCTGAAGTTCAGGGCTTGGGAACAGGGGACACTGCACTGTGGGGCATGACAGGACCTCTTCTTCATAAGGTCATTACCATCAGGAGCAAGAGACATAGCTGACTTTCTTAACACAAAGAAACAAACATAGGGAGTTAGACAAAATAAGGAGACAAAGAAAGAGTCCCAAGTGAAAGAATAGGATCAAACCACAGCAAAAGCCCTAAGCAAAATGGATATAAGTAATATGCCTGAAAGAGAAATTAAAGCAATGATCAAAAAGATACTAACTAGACTTGAGAAAAGAGTGGAAGACATAAGGAATACTATTAACAGAGAGATAAAAAAAGAACCGATCAGAGACGAGAAACACAATAAATGAAATTAGTACTCAGTGGCATAAATAGAAACAGAAGAATGAATGACTTGGAAGACAGAATAAGGGAAAGTAACCAAGCTGAGCAAATGAGAGGAAAAAAATTATTCAGATTAAGGACAGTCTTAGGGAACGCAGTGATTCCATCAAGCATAATAACATTCATATTATAGGGATCCCACAAGATCAGAGAGAAAAGGGTGCAGAAAATTTATTTGAAGAAACAATAGCTGAAAACTTCCCTAACCTGGAAAGGTTACAGACAACTAGATCCAGGAAGCACTGAGATTAGCCCAGAAAATCAACCTGAGGAGGTCCACCCCAAAACAGATAGTAATGAAAATGGGAAGAAGTAGCAACTGTAGTTGTTTTCAGTTCCAGCTCTGATACTTCTAACATTCCTGTCATTTCTGAGTCTGTTCTGGGGCTTATTCAGTCTCTCAAAACTGTGTTTTTTGCCCTTTGGTGTGCTTTGTGATTTTTTTTTCTGAATACCTCACGCAGTGTACCAGGTCAAAGTGCCTGCTGTAAATAGGCTTTGGGTAACCGGGTGACACGGTGCAGGGAGGGAATGCAATCTACAGTCCTGTGATTAGGTCTTGGGGTTTCCATGAGCTTGTGCCCCAGGGCTGTGGGCTTCACCTTCTTCTTAGTCCCCTCCCTCTCAGGTGGGACAGGATGGCCAGATGGGTGTGGAGGAGGGTCTTTCCTTCCTGCAGACCAATTAGACTCTGGGTCAGGCTCTAGTAAAATCATTTTCCCTGAGGGCAGACCTTGTTAATAAAGAATGGTCTGGTTGTTTCCAACGGTTCCTTTTCTCCTCTTCTACCAGAAGCACGACAGGAAGGAGGTAAAACTCACGAAAGTGTGGGGGATCCTCCGACTGGGTCCTCCTGAGGTTTCTGTCACGCATGCCCGTCCACGCTGAGCCCCCAGCAGTGTGTCCTGAAGTGCTCAGGTTTTCCTGCCCCAGCACTAGGTCCCGTGCAGGTTCTGTTCCAGGAAGTTGTAATTCCCTGGATTAGTCTTTCAGTCACAGCAGCTTGTCCTGTGACTTCACCTCCCAGATAGGCCCAAGGAGAGCTGTCGCTGTTTCTATTTGTTCAGCTTTTCTAGTTACGAGGGAGTAAGTAGCAACTCCCGAGCTCCTTACGCATAGAACTGGAAACCTAAAATCCTTGACAAGTTATTTTTACTTTTGGTCACTCTCCAGAGTCAGCTTAGGCATTCTCTGACTTCTGTGTCTGGGATAAGTGTCCCCTCCATCTGCCTTCCGGTGTCCTGTGCTTCCTTTAGTCACAACCCAGAAAATCAGGCCATTGCTAGGATAATTACAGCACATGACCCAACCTCTGCTGGTCATGGAAAGCTTTCCAGAGGACAGGAATATCAGAGCCCTGAGGACAATGACAAGTGAATCAGGTGGAAAGAGCTTAGTTGTTTCCATGACCATCTCCTTTTTAAGATTCTAAACTCCTGGAGGACAAACTCCACATTTTATTCAAATTTGCATTCCCAGTATTCAGTAATTGTTGAAGGTGGGGAAGGAGTGAAATTTAATAACTGGAAAATGAAGGAAATGGTGGTCTATCAGTTTGGAGCAGAAAGTACCAAAACAAACTTCAACCTGTGTCCAGGGAACCACCAGTAATAGTCTGGGGCACTTGGAGCAGCGTGTTGTCTGGGAAGAACTGGGACAGACAAGCCGGCACCCACTGACCGAGGACTATGAATGCAGACAGGGCAGGGGAGCTGCAGGCCTGTGAGCAGAGCAGCCCTCTCTATGCACCCCTGTTTCCTGCAAACAGTGACCCTGGGCAAGTCATTCCTATAGTAGGGTTTCCTGGATTCCACATCTGAAGCTGAGAAGTGTTTATAAAATAAAACTCTTTTCAAAATGTATTTATTTGAGAGACACACAGAGAGCGAGAGAGAGCATGAGCAAGAGGGGTAGAGGGGAGAAGGATAGAGAATGTCAAGCAGACTCCGTGCTGACTGTGAAGCCTGACTCAGGGCTCGATCTCACGGCTCTGAGATCATGACCTGAGCAAAAACCAAGGTCAGATGCTTAACCCACTGCACCAGCCAGGTGCCCCTAAAATAAAACTGTTAGTGGGGAGCCTGAGTGGTGCAGACTGTTAAGTGTCTGACCCTGGTTTTGGCTCAGGTCATGATCTCAGAGCCACGAGATTGAGCTCTGCATCGGGCTCCACACTGCAGAGTCAGCTCGAAAGATTTTTCTCTCTCCCTCCCTCTTTCTTTGCCTCTCACCCCACTTGTTTTCTCTCTCTCTCTCTCTCAATCTCTCAAAAAAATAAATAAAGTCTTAAAAAAAATAAACTCTCAACATTCCAAATAAAGGATGGATTAACTTTTTGCAAATACAGAAAACCTGTGATAGCCTGGCCAGGCCCAGTTTTTCTGCTTGACAGATGAGGGTCACACCAGTTTCCAAGCATCCCCTCTCCCAGGGCACAACCCTCCACGGCACCCTAGCCCTGGAGGCCTGGTGTAGTGGGGAGTGCCGGTCGCCAGAGGCTGAGAGACACCTCGGAGTCAGCGAAGTCCCCTTGCCTCTGGAAAGGGTAGCATTTCCTTGGTAGCATTTCCATAGCCAAAGAAGCCATGTGGGAGCTGGGAGACAAGCACCGGAAAGGACAAGACTGCTCCCGCGAGCTCCAGCCTTGGCCAGGTGGGCTTTCCTTGGCATTTCTGGCCTCAGACCTTCAGCAGCTGAAGGCCTCCAGGATGTACCCCTGGAACGGGTTCTGCCAGCGGAGCTCTACCACTAAATTAAAATGTTCCGTTACATCGCTGTGAATAATTAACTGGGGGACCTTTCTTCAAGCACAGCATGTGACACTGCAGGATAAGGCAGAGCGGGATTAAAGGAGAGGAGAGGTGACAATCTGTGTTGCTGGATGCCTCTAAGTCATTTTTTAATTTTGAAATTCACAAGGGTGGAAACAGATGGCTGATAGGATAACTTCGGCCGCCTGCCTCGTGCAGCCGGCTCAGTGAACCACAAGTCAACTAAAAATCTGTTTTCTCTCCAGAAATCGGAAGCCCTGGCATCACTGGACCCATTGTCCCACGACAGCTCAGCTGTTTAAAGCGGATGGCAGCTGCCCCCTCGTGGGGCTTGAACACCCTCCGTTCCCGGCCGCATGTCCCCGTCACCAACCCCGTCACCACGCCGCTCACGCAAGTACACCCACCTGACTCCTCGCTGCAGGGCAGCTAAGCTTTCCGACCCCTGGGTCGAAGATTCCTTGGCTCTTATAATTTTTTAAGTTATTTTTCTAAAGAGTAAGTAAATCTATTGTCATTTTTATTTTTTTAATTTTAATCCCACTATACAATGGGATATTACTCAGCCATTAAAAAGAACGAAATCCTTCGCTCTTTGTAAACTTGCTTCTCTTTCAGCCTCTTCCCTCATAATGGGCAAAAGTGGTTTTCCTGCCCTGAGAATCTCATAAATTATTTTTATGAGACACCATGGATAAAACCCAGACAAGGCTCACCAACCTTCCTATGAGGTATGAAAAAGTAAAAGACCAAGCATCCAGAGAAGTGATATTTGGTTCTAGGTCTTCCTGCTGCTTATTTTGCGACTACTGTATGCTTGGGCATCAGCCCCATGCCTCCACGGGAAGGTGCTTGGTTACGGGCTCTGAATGGATGAACACATCTTACCAAGGTCTCGGGCAGTGTCTGCACTTAACCCGATGGTTTCCAAGCTTCCTCCAGCTCTGCTCTCTATGACTCTGTAAGAGCAAGAGTGGTTTTCTGGTGACTTTATGTGCTGGAATGACAGGGTGACAGGCAAAGACTGGAAAGCCTGCCTGATGTTCATTCCGGCTGCCTAGAGCCTGTAAACACTCGTTGCTTCTGTGCGAAGTGTGGATATGCAGAGTAACAAGGTGCAGGGTCCGTTCTGGTCAATCTCCTGGGAGAAAACCGGTGATTAACACAATCCCAAGCCCATACCTCTTGCATACTTGTGCCAATATCACCTTGTGTTTTTGTTTGTTTGTCTTGTCTTCTGCCCTTCCCTCTGGGAAACTACTAGCATCTCTGAGACAGAGCATTGCGGTCCCCTGGCTGAGAGCTTCTGCTTGCGATTCGGAGAATGGAGCCTCTATAATGATGTTAGTTACAAACCAGAGAAGCTAAAATGCTCATCCCTCTGGGAGAGGCAACCCAGACCTCAGATTGCATTAGGAGCTGCGTGCTTAACAGCAGCTCATTTCCTGGAAGCTGACTTCGCATGGGGGAGTGGAGGGGAGGCAGGGGAAACGGCACAGCCCAGAAGCCCAGGCTGGCCAGGACAGGGAGACTCCTGTCTATAATGCACCGGTTACCAGGCAAATCTCATCTGGTGGTCAGCTCTTGTCAAAGAACTCAACAGGCATCAACCTTACTTTTCCGTAATTTTATCCCTAAGCTGATCCACTGCATTGAAAAGAGATCACCATTCAATGAGAAGGCAGAAGATGGTCCAGAAAGAACCAACCTGGGGGGTGGTGGGGCATGGGGGGAGGAGTCCTGCAGGTGCAGGAACACGCCCTCGCTCGGTGATCTCTTCAGGGCTGTCCTAACCTCTCTGCTCATGCCCTGGGTGCAGACTGAACCATCCGGGGCTTGCCCGAAGCCTAGCCCTAGGGCCATGCAGCTGGTCTTCTGATCTCCACCAGCTCCTGCTCTGCCCCACAGCTCAGCAACCCCTCCCTACGGCTACGCCATTTACGTCCCGCACTAGCCCTGGGACTCATTCTGATCTGAACGAAGCAGGAGGGCTTTAACATTCTTGAACACAGCTCTCTGGGACCCGAGGTGAAGTGTATTGTACTTGTGGTCTAGTCCCTGGCGACGTTAACCGGGTATTGCTTTGTTCTAAGACTGAGTTTCCATTCTCAACCGACGGTCCCGTTCTCATTATGGGCCTCTGGGTTTTTTCATTTTCTGGTAACCCCCCAGAAACACCTTCCCTCCACCCCTATCCATGCCTCTGGGATCCAGGCCTTCCCACCAGACTCCTTCTCCTTCTTTTTTTCTTTTTAAGATTTATTTATTTATTTGAGACAGCGCACAAGTGGGGGGAGAGGCAGAGGGAGAGGGAGAAGCAGACTCCCTGCTGAGTATAGAGCCTGATGTGGGGGTCAATCCTACAACCCCAAGATCATAAACCTGAGCTGAAATCAAGAGTCAGATGCCCAACTGACAGAGCCCCCCACGACCCCCTCCCAGCCCCCTCCTGTGGAAGAGCCGGGATGGCTGTTATTTGCTGAGGGGCTTCCACGTGCTCCCACTAGGGCTGACCCTTTGGCATGTTGGCCCTCTATGTCCCCACAGCACGTGTGCGAGGCAGATCCCGTCCCCAGTGCAGAGACAAAGAGCAGGGGCCATACTCAGGCTCAGAGGCAGAAGGCCATTTCCCAAGACCACCTGACCGGGAAGCGGAGAAGCAGAGGTTTGAAGTGTGGTCAGCTTGGTTTAAGGGCTTCTTGTTCTTATCTCTCCACCCTGGGGACTGTCAGGGACCAAAGCACAGCTCCAAACAGCTGAATCTGGTCCCCCCCTCACCTGCCCACCACCCTCCCAGAGCCCAGTGACTTCCAAGCACTGCTCAGCCTAGATCTGCCGCAGCTCAGTCCTGTCCTCTTACTTGGGGTCCCTCGCTATGAAGACTTAACCCCATGTTGCCAACAGGCTTTGGGGGAGAAGAAACAAACTCTGGAGCCCCTTCGGTGTCAAATGGACCCGTTCACTTCATAGCTTGCTGTGTGACCCTGAGCAAGCTTCTGAGATTCTCTGAGCCTCACTTTCTTAGAATAAAGGGCAATGACAAAGCCTCACCTCAGAGGTGGTTGTACAGATACACATCTGGCTACCTTTAACACCTGGAACTGAAAAGCTATTTCTGTCCATGCATCCGAACTCCTTGTTTAAAAGTTTGTTTTAAAGCTGACTGTAGGGGCGCCTGGGTAGCTCAGTCGGTTAAGAGTCTGTCTTTGACTCAAGTCATGATCCCAGGGACCTGGGATTGAGCCCCACATCGGGCTCCCTGCTCCACGGGGAGTCTGCTTCTCCCTCTCCCTCTGCTCTCCTCCCCTGCCCCGCCCCCACACACGGGCGCATGTGCACGTGTGCTCTCTCTCTCTCTCAAATAAATAAATAAAGTCTTAAAAAAGAAAATAAAATAAAGCTGAGCATAAAAAAAAAAAAAATACAGAACTGAGATGACACTTGAAATATCCCAGATGCTGTTGCAATTGAAATCAGGACACTGCGTGGCCCCCAGAAGAGGGTGTAACAATGTCACTTGGGCATTTGTTAGGAACGTCGCCGACAGGCAGCAAAGGCAGAGGAAAATCACGGGTTCCGGGCACACGTCTAGGAGCAACGCCTCTTTTCAGGAGGGGCCTCAGCAACCGCTGCTGACGGTTTTCTTCAGGCTCCATCAATGTTTGCCGTTGTTTAAAGATACACATTAATTTGAAGTCTCCTCCCATTCTCTCTGTAAATTACAGCATTCAGATGAAGTGGCAGCTGCTGTAATTAAGACACAGTTAATTGCCTATCTCCTTAATTGCAATGATAGGATTTTGACAGTTTGGTAAATAAGAATTGTTTGGTTTCCTCTGGCAACTTCAGCCTTGGCTTCCCTCACAAACGCTGAGTCACCCAACTCCGGGACAAAGGGCTGTGGCGGCAGGAGACGGGCGGGGAGGAAGCAGGTTCACCTGCAGTCCCCGTCGCCAGAGGCGGGAAGACTGGACACCACAAAAGCAGGAAGCGTGGACCGTGGTGGCACAGGAGGAAACACACACACAGGGTCAGGAGCTACCGAGCGCCAACCCCGCTTCGGAGCCCACGTCCTCCCCCCGGGCACGAAGGATGCTTCAGAGTGGCCGACAGGGACGGTGGGTCAAAGCCAGATCTTTGGGGTCCCGTGGCCTGGGGCTCAGAGCCTCCCTGTACCTTTTCCGCGTGTTCTCGAATGCTTCCTGGTCTCACTGGCTTCTACCAAGTGGATTTCACAGTCGCTGCTTCATAACATTTCGAGAATTAAGAAAGATTGTCTTGTCAAGAGCCTTAGCGACACCTCAGGCTCGTGATAAGGGGCCAGCAGACGCAGCCACACAGCAGGCGTGTCGCTGGCTCCAAAACAGACGTGGAGGAATGTGCTTGTAGTTTTTCTTTCCCGTAAGCTAAATCTGGATCAGAGTCTACCTTCCAGGTTCCCAACCCTGGCATTCCTCTCGGGTCTGGTTACCTTCCGATAACACTGATTCGAGGAGCCGGAGTCCAAGTGATTAGCCTCACAAAAACTGGACTTAATTTTCAAAGCCTCTAGGAGGCAAGGGGATGCCGTGTTCTACCTGCTGCAGAGACACAGGAGAGAAAGAAAACAGGTTTCCAGGATGAAACCCTACAAACGCTCACACCCCATCCTGATCATTAGTAGCACTCAAAGCGTGCCTGTTAGCCCTCATCGCACTGTGACAGCTCTATTATTTGTCAGTCCTTGCTGCCCAGAGGCCACACTCAAAAGAGTCTTAGTGACAATGACATCTGGCTCTTTCTTGGGGCCACTGGTTTTGTACTCAAGCTCCTGTCCTCCCAGAAGCATGAAGTGAAGGAAACATTGGTGTACGAGATATAACACTGTTTCAACGAACGAATGGATGGAAGGAAGTGAATGGGGGAAAGATGTCCATTTAATAAGAGCGTGGGGCACCTGGGGGCTCAGTTGGGTAGGCAGCTGCCTTCGGCTCAGGTCATGATCCCAGAGTCCTAGGATCAAGTCCCGCATCGGGCTCCCTGCTCAGCGGGGAGCCTTATTCGCCTCTCCCTCTGCCTGCCTCTCTGCCTACTTGTGCTCTCTATCTTTCTGTCAAATAAATTAAAGTCTTTGATTAAAAAAAAAAACGATAAAAGTAAGAGTGACTGTAAGGAAGGTGCCTCTTGTCCTGCTCAGCACAAATACGGCTTCAGCTCTGGAGAGCGGGGCTTAAACAAGATCGGAGCTCCCAGTGCTTTCATCTAAACAAAGTCTAAAGGAAGGCAGTCAGGGGTGTTCTAGGGGCTTCCAGAAGCTTCTTCAAGGTTACTCTTCCATCCTCCTAAATGCACGGCTTCCATTGCATGGTCGCAAGCTACTCCAGTCCCAGCATCTTACCTGCATTCTTAGGTCAGGAGAAGCCCTGAGTTAGGAACCAGAGCTCAGCTATCTAGTCAGTGAGTGATTTTTTTATAGGTGCCAGGACAGAAACAACAGTTATAGCCACTGATGCCCGATGAGATGTTACCACATACCAGGCACCGTGCTACGTGTTTTATATGGATTGGTTCTCTCTTCTCCACAGCAATCCTGTGCTCTAGATAATAATAATGTTATTATTGCCACACATCAACCAATAGAGACATTAGGGACTAGAGATTAAGAAATAGCAAATGGGGGCGCTTGGGTGGTTCAGTGGGTTAAAGCCTCTGCCTTCGGCTCAGGTCATGATCCCAGGGTCCTGGGATCGAGTCCCGCATCGGGCTCTCTGCTCAGCTGGGAGCCTGCTTCCTCCTCTGTCTCTCTGCCTGCCTCTCTGCCTACTTGTGATCTCTGTCTGTCAAATAAATAAATAAATAATACCTTTAAAAAAAAAAAAAAAGAAAGAAAGAAAGAACAAATGGAGGGGTACCTATGTGACTCAGTCAGTTAAGCATCCGGCTCTTGGTTTTGGCACAGATCATGATCTCAGGGTCATGAGATCGAGCCCGGTGTTGGGCTCCACACTCAGCATAGAGTCTGCCTAGGATTCTTTCCCTCTTCTTCTCCCTCCCCCTGCTCACGCTCCTTCTCTCTCCCTCAAATAAATAAATCAATAAAATCTTTAAAAAAGAAAGAAAGAACCAATGGAACTGGGAACGCAGCACAGAGAGAATTTGACCCCAGGTCTTAGCGAGAGCAAGTTTCTTGCTCTTAACTAACTTACTAACATAAGATGCTTCTCACAAAGAAGGGAAGATACACGCGGGACCTAAAACATCAGGTGTATTGAGTTGGCACACAGGTAAACAGGACATAGTGACCCAGTATGTGCAAGACAGGTGGGCGAGGCAAGCTGTCTAGATGAAGACTGAATGGAGATCAGCTAGTCCTACAAAGGGAGAGGGACGTGTTCTCGATCCAGAAAACAGCACACAGAATGGCATAGCTATCGCGGATTGCGAAGTGGAAGCTGGGCTCCTGATGTTATCTTCTCAGTCAGGAGGAAATGAAGGGATCAGTGAGGAAAGTGCTTCGTTTATCATGAGGAAGATAGCCTTCTCTGACCGCCCCCACAGCAGATGTTTTACTCTGTGTCATTGGCCAGAACCAAGTCAAGGCCACTGAGAGACACAAGGAAGGACAGAAAAGCCACAGGTGGCTGAGAGAGGCCATGAATCATCCACTGGGGCTGGACCCTTGCAACTGGAACCGAACTGGGGTTGTGTCAGCAAAAGGAGGGACAGGGGAAGGGAGGTGGGAGGCAACCAACAGGCTCAGCCCAACACTTTCGCACCAAAGCAGAGGGTGAAGTGAGAGCATTCCCATGAGACTAACAAGGAAAGGACAGAAACTACTTAGTGAGGTGTTAGGATTGAAGCCTGAGGGAGAAGGTTTTTTAGGTAATTTCCAAATACATGGCTAGGCTGACTGAAATGTCGGTGATTTAATTAATCACTGGAAGGCAGGCTAGTGAGATGCATTATCTCAGTTCGGGCTGCCCTAACACAGTTCCAAAGGTGAGGGGGGCTTCGACAACAGAAATTTATTTCTCTCACTACTGGAGGCTGGGAAGTCCAAGATCAAGGTGCTGTCTGATTCAGTTCCTGGCCAGAGACTTTTTCTTGGTTTGCAGGTGGCTGCCTTTTCACTGCGTCCCCACATGTGGAGAGAGAGGGAGCTCTCTCTCTTTCTTATTCTCCTTTAAGGACACTAAATCCATCATGGGGACCTGACCTTCGTGACCAATCCAATCCTAATTTCCTTCCAAAGTCCCCATCTTCAAACACCATCACACTGGGCATTGGGGCTTCAATACATGAATTTTAGGGTGACAAAAACTCCATCCACAACATGCAAAAAATGATTTTGTGACTTAGGAGAGATTCAATTGCTTTGGGATTCTTCAGGGGCTTTCTTATCTCTTGGTTCATTGGGAGGGACAAACAAAGCAAGTAAAACTGTTTTTACATCAGCCTCCCTATAATAGTCTATTGTCATAATCACTTGAATAGAAAGCAGTTGGAGGGGTGCCTGGGTGGCTCAGTCGCTAAGCATCTGCCTTCTGCTCATGTCATGATCCTGGGGCCCTGGGATCAAACCCCACATCTGGCTCCCTGCTCAGTGGGAAGCCTGTTTCTCCCTCTTCCACTCCCCCTGCTTGTATTGTATTCTCTCTCTCGATGTCTCTGTCTCTCTGTCTCTCTGTCAAATAAATAAATAAAATCTTTTAAAAAAGAAAGAAAGCAGTTGGAGTGGCTACCTGATTCTATTTCCCCAGTAGCTACACTATTGATATGTGACCCCAAGCCCTGATGGACAGGCTGTGTCATTTTCATATCAGTTTCAATGCCCCAGGGCACCAGGAAGCCCTGTGTCTCTGGGATCCCAGGACCTGCCTTGGAACCTGCCTCCTGAGGTTTGGCAATTCTCATCATTCCTCCACTTTAACAGTCTATCAAGAAATTAATTCTTTTCATCAAGTTAATAGTAATCATGTATTACTTAACATTTATTACTTAACTTCTAACAATAGAACTTAAAGCCAAAAGAATTTTATCCACCTTGGTCAGGTTTTTTTTAAATCACTTTATAACGTATGATTGACATATACCTTGGTTACGTTGTTAAAAGCATATTAATAGGCCACAATCTCTCATATGTGGCATTCTTGCCAAAAATGTCTACTTAGCATCTAATCATGAGGAAATGAGGAGAAAGAAATGAAATTAACACATACACTGTGAGACATGTTATAGGTCAGCTAGTGGGGACTCATAAAGCAAGTCATTATCATTGGAATGCCAACCAAGTCACTGTTAGGGATTAAAAGGGGCCAACGTAATTACCAGACTTAATGTGTGAGCTTTGATTGGCTCCTAGATCATTTAAACAAAATCAACTTTACAAAAACACTTTAGGCTCAATTTAGACTGTGTATGAATGGTATTATATAGCATTAGTGTTACTTCTCTTCAGTGGGACAACATGCTGGGGTTGGGTGACAAATATTCCAATTCTTCAGAGACAAGCTAAACTGCCTAGGATTAGGTGTCATGATGCCTACCTTCAGATGATTCAGAAAAAACAAAATATAGATAACATGGCAACATATGGAAAACCGCAAAACAAGGTAGATGGCACATGGATGTTCTCTGCATTATCCCTGCAACTTTTCTGTGAGTTTGAAAATTTTCTAAATGAAACAGGGCAAGTTCCCAATGTGCAAAGTGCAGCACAGATTTATGTCAATGAGGCAGAGTGACACTCCTGTTCTACCTAGTTCTTGAGGCTGGTCCTGACCTATATAATTATAATTAACCTTTACTAACTATTGAAGGGCTGCCACAGGCATGATCTCTTAAAATCCTAATGGGAATGAGCCTCACGTGGTCGCTTTTAGTGCCCTACTTTCTAGCCAGGGTACAGAGTCAACTGACAGAGCCCCAGTCCTGGCCTGTGTCTGACCTTGGGCCACCTTGGTTTTCCTCCCTCCCTCAGGGCCAGCACAGGAAGGAGTACCTGGAAGGTCCACCTGAAACATTATGGAGCATTTGTCTGACAAAGGGAAATTTTTATTTTAATTTCATTATTTTTTAAAATTGAAGTCTAGGTGCTATGCACTGTTACATCAGTTTCCAATGTACAACATAGCGAGTGGACGATTCCATACATGACCCTATCCTCACCACAATCGGTGTAGTCACCATCTGTTGCTATACAATGTTATTATGATATTATTGGTTATATGCTCCATGTGGTTCTTTTCATCTCTGAGACTCATTCATTTTATAACTGGCAGTATATAACCCTTAATCCTTTTTTTTTCCTTAAAGATTTTATTTATTTGACAGAGAGAGAGAAATCACAAGTAGGCAGAGAGGCAGGCAAAGAGAGAGAGGGGGGAGGAAGCAGGCTCCCTGTAGAGCAGAGAGCCTGACGCAGGGCTCGATCCCAGGACCCTGAGATCATGACCTGAGCTGAAGGCAGAGGCTTTAACCCACTGAGCCACCCATGCGTCCCCTTTAATCCTTTTTTTAACTTTTGAAAATTGTTAGAGGCATATTGTGTTAGAGAGCTCTGAAATTTTTGGAATAATTTTTTTTTAATTTGTGTATAGTTGACACACAATGTTACATTAGTTTCAGGTGTACAACACCGTGATTTGATGAGTGTCTACCTTACAGTAAGCCACCTTGCAGTAAGCTACACTTACTGCAAGTATAGCTGCCATCTGTCACAACAAAATGCTATTACAAGACCATTGACTACATTCCCTCTGCTGTACCCTTCATTCCCATGACTTGTTCACTCCCTGACTAAAAGCCTGTATCTCCCTCGCCCCTTCATCCATTTTGCCCACCCCTCACCTCCTTCCCTTCTGACAACCATCAATTTGTTCTCCCTATTTATAGGTCAAATTCTGCTTTTTGTTTGTTTATTTGTATCTTTTGTCTTTTAGAATCTACATATGAATGAAATCATATGGTATTTCTCTTTCTCTGTCTGACTTATTTCATTTGATATCAGGCTCTCCAGGTCCATCCATGTTGTTACAAATGGCCAGAACTCATTCTTTTTTATGGCTGAGTGCTATTCCATTGTAGATATATACCACATCTTCTTTATCCATTCATGTGTAGATGGACACTTGGGTGGCTTCCATATCTTAGCTATTGTAAATAATGCTGCCATAAACATTGGGGTGCATATGTCTTTTCAAATTAGTGTCTTCATTTTCTCTGGGTAAATATCCACTAGTAGAATTACTAGACCATATGGAGATACTATTTGTAATTTTTAATAAGATTGATTTTATTTATTTATTTATTGATTGATTGATTTGAGAGAGAGAGAGAGAACAGAGCAGGGGGAGGGACAAGCAGACTCTAAGCTGAGAGCAGTGTCTGACCCTGGGCTCAATTCCATGACCTGAGATCATGACCTGAGCCAAAATCAAGAGTCGGAGTGCCTCTCTATTTTTAATTTTTTGAGGAACCTCCAATACTGTTTTCCCCAATAGCTGCCCCAGTACGCATTCCCACCAACAGTGGACAAGGGCTTCTTTTTCTCCACATCCTCTCCCACACTTACTTCTTATCTTTTCTATTCTTGATATTCTCACAGGTATGAGGTGATGTCTCATTGTGCTTCAGGTTGGTATTTCCCTGATAATTAGTGTGGAATTTTGAATTTTTAAGGAATATTTCAGGACACCAGAAACTTGAGAATAATTTCTGAATCACTGCAAAGAAACTTTTTCTTTGTCCTGCATTTTCTTTTAAGCCCTCTTCTACGGGAAGAGTATCTAATGGTCATGCCCCAGCGTTTGACTGGAGGCAGAAGGAGCATAGAGGGCTTGTGGTTCTTCTAAAGGGAAAGGAATTTTGCCTTTGGGTGCATTCCTTAGACAAAGCTTTCCGGGCAACACTCTCTGAGGCATTGCCTGAGGAAGTTTGTTGCTGCGTGCTCAAGGAGCAATACATACTGGATCTGACAAGTGGATAAGCTGAATGCTGAACGGTGACCTAGTTGCCACAGAGGCCCCAGCCAATGCTCCAAGGCTAGAATGGAACTTCAGAGACGTCCCAAACTGGGGCCAGGAGGCTAGACTTCCGAACCCCATATCAATCACTCACTGGACATGGGCTGCCCCAGAAAGGGTGTGGTAGTCTTGACAGAGGCCACTCTTTTTAGTTGAAAGACATTCTTGGGGGAGGAACTGAACTATGATCTTTCAGAAGGCAATAGTTTCAGTTGGGACACTAGAACCTCAACCCTAAATGGGGATCCAGGAGATGTAATCTGCCTCAACTGAGCTAAGATCCAGCCAGACCAGTGTTATTGTCATGTCTACTCTTCTTGATCTAAAAGAGTTTCTCATCTTTTCTGTATCTTTCTTGAACTTCATCATTTTTTTAAAAAAGTTCAGGCCAGTTATTTTGGAGAATACATAAGCTTGTCTATCTTACCTTATCATTAGAGTTCAGGTCATATGCTTTTGACTCACTGTCTTTCCTCTCAACAAATTCTGCACTTCCCCACATGGGATGTTGTTACCTGGTCTCATTAGTCTCGTGGCCAGAAGGGGAGAAGAGGGTAGGTTCTGATGGCAAGGGGCGGGGGAGCTCTGCATTTTCTCCTCACCATCAAGGAAAGGAGGAAAAACAATGCTTAACAGGAGTAGGCCACCTCCACGGGCCCAGAGAATTCAAACGAGTCTTGAGTTTTCAAGGTCCTGAAGTGTAATGACCTCTTTTTCCTTATCCCAAAACTTAGGTTGCCACTCCTTTTTCAACCATGACCTTGACATTGGCATAGCAAAGTTTTGGGATTGCTCTCTGCGACCCTGCTACACTTAGATTTCAGAACTGATTCTGAGTCTCACCTGTTTATGCCCTCCTGCTAGAGCAAATCAGTCTCTCCATAAGCTGCAAAGGGGGTATTCTGCTTTCACATTTTGCCTAATTCAGATGTTCATTGTCTATTATATAGGTACTCATCAAGAGCCATCCAATTTCATTGCCTTATAATTACTTCTTCCTCTGACCTCTCAAATGCCTAAGAGACTGCACCGGGAAGCTATCTAATTCTTAATGTCAATCTGTTCATATATTCAGAATGATGTCTAAACTGACATTCACTAATCTTGGACACCAATAATTTTTGACTTGGGAGATCTATGTTCATTTTTTAACTTTTTCTTTGCATTTTTTTTGTATTTCCAGATATATTTCATGAATAACATGAGGACATTTTGTTTGTTTGTTTCCTTCATAGATAACATGGATTATTATTCTTAGAATTAAAAATTAACATATTTTAATGAAAAGGTAATTCAACTTGGGCTTCAGTGTCAGACAAGGCTAGTTTCAAATCCTGGATTTATTACAGCCTGGCTGTGTGACTTCAAACAAGTCCCCTAGTCTCTCTTAGCCTTCATGGAAAATGGAGATATTTACCTTCAACAGCCATGACTGGGGTTTGAGATGGTCTCAAACAGTTAACACAGTGCCTGGCAATAGAAGGTGCTTAACCAACAAATGAGAACCATGTATCATTTCTATTAGTGTAATCCCAGTGTGTTGCTTCTGTTTGTATCTTTAAAATTTCCCTACTTGTCTACTTTCAACAAAGTGCTGTGTCACCAAGAATTTGGTATTAAACAACTATTGTGTCTGTTCCATATGAGTGAGGCTGCCAGTGGGAGCCCCAGCCTAGTCCCTAGGCTAGGGTACATATGCTCTCGCCTATGTACAACCTAAAATTGTATGGGCTAGTTGCAAACACTATTCCCTAGTTGCAAACACTATTCAACTGAGAGGTGTTTCTGTATCCAGGCCAGCCTACTGCAGAGAACACTGGGGTTTTATGTTGTTTTATGTGTTTTTATTTTTGGTAAAGATTGCTTTGAATGAGCACACTTGTCATTCTGTTCTTCTGAGGTTATGACTTGCTATGTTGCAATTATGACTTGCATGTAGTAGTATTACTGTGACGTTCCATGGATTGTAAACAATTGTAAACTGTATTTGTAAACAATTAAAAGCTTCCTTTGGTGGCTTCAGTAGGAGCTGGTTGGAGCCTAGTCTAGTCTCAGACTCATTTGTCTCCTGTGTGCCCTACTTCCTCAATTCTAGCTTGCAGAGGGCGTTACTTCCCAATACACCACCACCCAGATCTTTAATCTTATGTTGTCCTTGGAATAATCTTTACAGAAAAGAAAGTTCTAGCGCTTAAACAGTCTGGGTTATATACCCACATGGTTTTCTTTTCCATACTGATTTTTCACCCTTTCTTCCTTGTGCAGCTGGGCTCTCGTGGAGACCAAAGCATCCCTACTTTTTATAGGGCTGAAACCTGAAAAGCATCACCTAGTAAAATTTTCTGTCCCACAGTGCATCACAATACCGTTTGAATTTTCTATCCCACAGTGCATCACAATACCCTTTGAATGATGTAAAAGGATCAAGTCCTATAACTCTGCAGTGTGCCTTTGCAGGATATCCAACACCAGGAGGCAGCTGAAATAACCGCTGTCCTCAGAAGACTGCCTTTAAGAACAAAGAAGGTTCTACACACTGCAGCCCAAGCAGGTCACACGAGTCTGGTCATTACCACCCAAACGTCTCTCCTCTCACTTAGTGGTTGCGTTACTAAATAGCTGGTGTAATTTTGGATGTTCTGGAGATAACAGCCCACAATTAAAGAAACTCTGTGGCAAAGCATTTTGAAAAGCCAAGAAATCTTTCAGAAAGGGAATATGCATACCTCTCAGCTTCAAATTATTGAGCAGATTTAGCTCAACATTTTTTTTCTTAGAAATGAGGTCTTTAGGGGCACCTGGGTGGCTCAGTTGGTTAAGCATCTGACCACTCTGGAACCCAGAGAAGAGGGCTTCTAGGCGATGGCACTAGGGGATGAATATCCCCAGGGGCCCAACTTCCCCCAATACCTTGCTTACCTGTATCACACCTCCGAGGTAAGGAGGCCCCGAGGTCTCTGGGGTTATGAAGTACATCTAGAAAACCAATTGTTGTGGCTTATATACCAGTTTAAATTCCTCTCCCTATTTCTTGACTTTTCCCCAAATTACCAATAAATAACAGAATCTTGGGACCCTTTCAAATAGCCTGCCTCTTCCCCTTCTTTGGACAGATTAATTAAATGATAAAACTTGCTAGTTATTTAATTGAGGTTCACAAGCTGACTAACATTACCAGGCAGTTATTACTGGTTCCCATCACTACGATACTGGGAGGACCTAACCTCTGATGTAACAAATAATATTTTTAGCTCTTTTCTACCATAAAAATTGATGCCAACTTAGAAATTTAAACCTCAGAAAGCCGATCTCCATGAGGAAAGTGTATCACATGGTTCGTATCAGGGAAAATGTTCAGGTAGACATCTGTTCTTGAAGCCTTTTCCTTTAAAATTATGAAAGAGGGGATTGGGAGTGGGGGTGGGGACACAGCCATTCAACTACTGGAAAGGTAACTAGTCAAGGATTCTGTTTCAGCAGCTACTGAGCTTTGATTGTATATCAACTTGTGCAACACTGTGATTAATATCTGACTTCAATTCTTCCACCAGGTAAGTAACATAAGAGCAGGACCACATGTCTCTTACTAAATGCTTTTTCCCTCACGCCTGGTGCAGTGCCAAGCAAAGGTAGTTGATCAATCAGTATCTGTTGAGCGAATCAATGAATCAGTGGCACTGTAGCAGAAGGCGAAGGGTCTTGGAGTCAGACCCTTGGAGTCAGATTTGTGGGTTTTTGCTTGTTTACTGGCTGTGTAACCTTCAACATGAAATTTAACATCTTCTAGATAGTCAGGATATGATCAGGACTCCTGTGAGGACTGAGCGAAGTAGTGTGCGTGCCAGCAGTTGGGGGGATAATGAGCAGTCCCTCAGAATGAGGTCTCTGCCGTCCCTTTTCAACAGAGGGTGGTTGATCTTTTTCAAAATTGTTTTGGCTACTTTAGTTCTCTTGCATTTCCAAATAAACTTTATAATAAACTGGTCTCTATCTACAAAAACTCCTGCTGGGAAGTTTGACCAGATAAACCAGGTCAGTGTGGAGCGATTGTCATCTTTGTGCTGTCGAGTCTCCCAAACCATGACCGTAGTGTATCTCTCGGATCATCTTTGATTTCTTCCATCAACATTTTTTAGCCTTCAGCATCCGGCGTCTGTACACGTCTTGTTAGATTGGTGAATAATGTTTCTCTCTTTTTTTAGCTAATGTAAATATTTGTGGTGTTTTTTTTTTTAACTTTAGTTATTTATGTGAGAGAGAGAAGTTGGGGTGATGGGGAGGAGCAGAAGGAAAGGGACAAGCAGACTCTGTGTTATGTGAGGAGCCCCATGTGGGGTTCAGTCTCATGACCCTGAGATCATGACCTGAGCCTAAACCAAGAGTAAAACATTCAACTGACTGAGCCACCCAGGTTCCCCAATAATTGCGTTTTAAATTTTGGTTCCAATTCTTTATTTACAGTATAGAAATGTAAGGCAGCTGGGTGGCTCAGTTGGTTAAGGGTCTTTGGCTCAGGTCATGGTCCCAGGGTCCTGGGTTTGAGCCCCTCTTCAGGCTCCCTGCTCATCAGGAAGCCTGCTTCTCCCTCTCCCTGCCCTCAACTCATGCTCGCTCTCTCTCTCTCAAATAAATAAATTAAATCTTTTAAAAAAGTAAAGTATAGAAATGCAATTATATGTGTTGTTCTTATATCCTATGATCTTGTTAAAAACAGTTATTAGTTTTAAGAGTTTGTTTGTAGGCTCCTTGGGATTTTCTAAGAGTTTGTAGGTTTCTTGGGATTTTCTACATAGACAATTATATCATTTGTAAATAGGAACAGTTTTCTTCCTTTCCATCTATATGCCTTATATTTCCCACTCCAGCCTTATTTCTCTGTGTAGGAATGGTGAGAGAGACTTTCTTGCTTTGTTGCTGATTTTTAGGAAGAAATCAGTCTTTCACTATTAAGTATGATGTTAGCTATACATTTCTATAGCTATTTCTTACTAGGTTGACAACGTTCCCTCATGGTTGGCTGAGAAATTTTACCATAAATTTTTATCACGGGGTTTTAATCTGATTTTTGACTGTTATTCTATTTTACAGAATTCTGATGTAATCCATGAGATATTCTATAATTTCCAAAAGTTGCTGAGAAAGCTGACAAGATAAATATTTTATTTTATTACTTTTTTTAAAATTTATTTGACACACAGAGAGAGAGAGAGAGATCATGTAGGCAAAGAGGCAGGCAGAGGGAGTGGGAAGCAGGCTCAATCCCAGGACCCTGAGATCATGACCTGAGCTGAAGGCAGAGGCTTAACCCACTGCGTCACCCAAGTTCCCCGACAAGATAAATCTTATATCTTTGTTTCTGAAGTCAGTATCTTGACTATTAAGGCTGAGGAAGTTTCTTGCAAAGTATATCTCATACTCGTTTACCTTAGTCCAATTGCTTCTTTTCAGTTGGACTTTTGGCCAAGATCAAGTGCATTACCTTAGTTCACCTCCTGAACTTCAGCATAATAAAAAATTCTATTGTTAAACTTTAATTTCTGTATCCTGGGAGTCTAACCATAATAGTTTATGGGCCAGTGTTAATTAATTGGAAGTGGTTAAAATTCTCCTAAATGGGAGCTATGAGGATGCCCAAATTTTATCTCATTCTTACAAATGTGTCTTAAGAAATAAATTCCATAGAATCAAATATAGTTATGCCAGCATGACCAAAATGTCCAACATTACAGCTGGGTTTCATAAATTATGGTATATTCAATTACTCAATAAACATTTATGAAATGTCCACCATATGTCAGTTAAAATCTTTGGCCCCTAGGGATACAGTTATGAGAACAAAAGACACTTTCCTGCCCTCTTGGAGCTTACTTTCCAGCGGGGGGGACAGACATAAATAAGGTACATAAATAAACATGCAGCATGGCAGATACTGATGAGTGTTTTGGAAACAAAGCATAGAGCATGGATAAGAAGTTCAGACGTGGGAGTGGAATGGGATACTAGTTTAAATAAAGTGAAAGGTGGACCTCACCAACCAATATAAAGGAACATTAAATATTAGAATTAAGTATACTCTGTAGCAATGTGGTAAACTTTTCATATCTTATCAAAAAGGGATATAAAATAGGATATCTGCTGGGGTCAAGAATTTAAGTATTTGCATATATATATAATAAAAAAATGAAAACAGGTGTTTGTGGATAATTTTATTATTATTTTACAGCATTGTTTACTCTGAGCATAATTATGTTTTCAATTTAAAACAAGAAAACAGGGGGCGTCTGGGTGGCTCAGTGGGTTAAGCCGCTGCCTTCGGCTCAGGTCATGATCTCAGGGTCCTGGGATCGAGTCCCGCATCGGGCTCTCTGCTCAGCGGGGAGCCTGCTTCCTCCTCTCTCTCTCTGCCTGCCTCTCTGCCTACTTGTGATCTCTCTCTGTCAAATAAATAAATGAAAATAAAAAAAAATAAAACAAGAAAACATTTGGGTGCTTGGGTGGCTCAGCGGGTTAATCATCTGACACTTGGTTTCTTCTTGGGTCACGATTTCAGGGTCATGAGGCTGAACCCTGGGTCCCGGGCTCCATGCTAAGCAGGGAGTCTTCCTAAGGGTCTCTCCTGCTGCCCCTCCCCCTCTCTCAAATAAATAAATCTTTAAAAAAAAAAAAAAGTGAAAAGTCTGTAAGGTTCCCTAAGGCTAATTTGAAGATGAATGAAATGTGTGAGGAGGATACAGAGAGAACTCATGTTTGCTCTGGAAAAATTTTATTTGGGGTACAGCTGAGAAAGAAGCTTCTACTGAGGTGACTAATTAAAATTACATAGATTTTTTTGTTACGTTGTTCAGGGTGCCGAGAACAGGGGTTGTGCAGGGTTGGCTGCGAGCATGGAAATGATGGCAAGTTTAACATGTGTTCATAATTATCTCATTCAGCTTTGGCATGCAAACCTATTTTTTAAGATTGACTAAAATAAAATGTACTGACATGTCTTCCTGCAGACGACATTTTCCTCTGCGTTCAAGAGATGACAACTAATCACACAAGATGTGACTTGGTATCTATGTGGTAGCCCAGTTCCCTAAAGATGCAGAAAGACAGGTTACAACCATTGCCAGACAACGTCTTCCGATGATTCCGGGAGCTTATGCTTAGACTCCATGCGGGCTGTTCATGTGTTCTTCTGAAAATGTTTTTGTGGCATGGCCAAAGCATGGCAGCCCGGGCCTGGCTTATTCCCTCTGGTGTTGATTCAGAATTTCTAGGCACTGAGCAATCACTCTATCGTGAATGGCAGACGCAGTGTTGTCTTCATGAGACACAAATGTCCTGAATATCTTGCATTCTTCTCTCCAGCATGTCACTTCTCGTGAAGGAAAAGCCCAGCAGTCACAAAGCTTTCTGAGTTTAGGCAAGAGCTCGATGGTATTTACTCAAATTTTCTCTTCCGTCCTTTCTTCCCTTTTTATTTTTTTCCTAATAATCACACAAGGGCTAAAAGGGAAAACATTATATAATGAACAGGTTCCATTGGATAGCCAAATAGTCCGTAACAATGTAATCTGGCTTGAAAATGTTCGAGTTGCTTGAAAAACACAGTCAGAGGTGACAGAACGCAGTTAGCTGGCATGTGGGCAATACGTTGACCTGTGTTGACTAGAGTAGGGGAGAGGGAGGCCCCATACACTGTTTTCTCTCCCAGGGAAACCTGTCTCCCTTCCCGTTACTGCCTCCTGGGGGCTGTCCCAGTTTTGTTTTGGCTGGTGGTCCGTGGTGTCCTGGGGTTGTTCAATATAGCTTAAGAATACTTTCAAGATAACTGTCTCTGGAACCAAATGGGTCCCCATCCTGGTTCCTCAGTGACCTTGTACAAGTTACTCTACTTCTCAAGCCTTCAGGTTTCTTGTCAGTAACATAGTGGGACCACTTCACAGGGTTTCTGGAAGGCTCAGAGAAGTTAGTTAACTCATATCACCTGACACATAATATAGGCCCTTAGGAAGAAAATCAAATTTCTGTTTTCTCAAAGTTGCTGTTTTGGTTACAGAACACACACACACATTATAGCTCACTTGACCCTCCAGAGAGGTATTGTAATCAACAATGTACAGAACGAGGGACCTTCGTCTATTCCAGCTGCGATAACAAATTACTGTAGAATGGGTGGTTTCTAAACGTCAGAAATTTATTTCTCACAATTCTGGAGGCTGGAAGTCCAAGTTCAAAGCGCCAGTGTGGTCAGGTTCTGGTGAGAGCCCTCTGCTGGGCTGCAGGCGGCCAACTTCCTGTTGGCTCCCCACGTGACAGGAAGAGGGCAGAGCTCTCTGGGGTCTCTTTCGTAAGATCACTAGTTCTGTTCATCGGGGCTCCACCCCCAATACTTCCCAAAGGCTCCGTCCTCAAATACAACGGCTTTGGGTTCAAGGTATAACGTGAATGTGAGGGGCCAATAGGTAAGGTGTGAGACTCCTTTCGGTGTTCTTCTGCTACACTGTTCTTCGCCATGTTTATGCCAACAGAGGCCCAGTTGTCTCTATACACATATAATACGAACACAGTACAAAATTTATAAGGTGCACAAAAGGTAAACCATAAAAGAGTAAGGCTTTGTCCCTCCTCTGTCCACCAGGCATTCCCTTTGTTTTCCCAGTCTTGACTTTTTCTCAAGTGAATATTTATTTTTTTAATGAATTAATTTTTTATTATGTTAGTCATCATACAGTACATCCTTAGTTTTTGTTTTTTGTTTTTCTTTAAGATTATTTATTTATTTATTAGACAGACAGAGATCACAAGTAGGCAGAGAGGCAGGCAGAGAGGAGGAAGGAGGTTCCCCACTGAGCAGCGAGCCCAATGCAGGGCTCGATCGCAGGACCCTGGGATCATGACCTGAGCTGAAGGCAGAGGCTTTAACCCACTGAGCCACCCAGGTGCCTCACATCCTTAGTTTTTGATGTAGTGTTTCATGATTCATTGTGTGTAACACCCAGTGCTCCATGCAATCTCCTCCTCTGATTCCCCCCCTTCATTTTCCCCTTCCTTCTCCTAATGTCCTCTATGTTATTCCTTATGTTTCACAAGTAAGTGAAACCATATGATAATTGACTTTCTCTGCTTGACTTTATTCACCAGTTTCGTCCATGTTGATAAAAATGTTGGTTCTCATCCTTTCTGATGGCTGAGTAATATTCCATTGTATATATGGACCACATCTTCTGTAGCCATTCATCTACTGAAGGGCATCTCGGCTCCTTCCACAGTTTGGCAGTTGTGAACATTGCTGCTATGAACATGGGGTGCATATGGCCCTTGTTTTCAATACATCTGTATCTTTGGGTTAAATGCCCAGTAGTGCAATTGCTGGGTCATAGTGTAGCTCTATTTTTTTTTTTAATTCTTTTTGAAGAAACTCTACACTGTTTTCCAAAGTGGCTGCTTCAACTTGCATTCCCACCAACAGTGTAAGAGGGTTCCTTTTCCCCCACAACCTCTCCAACACTTATTGTTTCTCGCCTTGTCAATTTTTGCTGTTCTAACTGGTGTAAGGTGGTATCTCAGTGGTTTTTATTTTAATCTCCCTGATGGCTAATGATGATGAACATTTTTTCATGTGTCTGTTAGCCATTTGTACATCTTCTCTGGAGAGGTGTCTGTTTATGTCTTCTGCCCATTTTTTTAACTTATTTGTTTTTTGGGTGTTGAGTTTGAGAAGTTCTTTATAGGTCTTGGATATCAGCCCTTTATCTGTAGTGTCATTTGCAAATATCTTCTCCCATTCTATGGGTTGCCTCTTTGTTTTGTTGATGGTTTCCTTTGCTGTGCAGAAGCTTTTGATTTTGATTAAGTCCCTGAAATTCATTTGTGTTTTTGTTTCCCTTGCCTTTGGAGACATGTCTTGAAAGAATTTGCTATGGCTAGGGTTGAAGATGTTACTGCCTATGTTCTCCTCTAGGATTTTGATGTATTCTCGTCTCACATTGAGGTCTTTCATCCATTTAGAGTTTATCTTTGTGAATAGTGTAAGATAATGGTCAAGTTTCATTCTTCTGTATATAGCTGTCCAATTTTCCCAGCACCATTTGTTGAAGAGACTATGTTTTTTCCATTGGATACTTTTTCCTGCTTTATCAAAGACTACTTGACCATAGTGTTGAAGGTCCATATATGGGCTCTCTGCTCTATTCCATTGGTCTATGTGTCTGTTTTTGTGCCAGTATCATGCTGCCTTGGTGATCACAGCTTTGTAATATAGCTTGATATCAGGCAACGTGATGCCCCCAGCTTTGTTTTTCTTTTTCAACATTTCCTTGGTGATTTGGGGTCTTTTCTGGCTCCATACAAATTTTAGGATTGTTTGTTCCAGAACTTTGAAAATTGCCATTGGTATTTTGTTTGAAATGCTGTTGAAAGTATAGATTGTTCTGGGCAGCATAGACATTTTAATGATGTTTATTCTTCTGATCCATGAGCATGGAATGTTTCCGTATTTTTGTCTCTCCTTAAATTTCTTTTGTAAGTGTTCTGTAGTTTCTAGAGTATAGATCCTTCACCTCTTTGTTTAGCTTTATTCCAAGGTATCTTATGGTTTTTGGTGCTATTGTAAATGGAATCGATTCTCTAATTTCTCCTTCTACAGTTAAACATTGTTAGTGTATAGGAAAGTACCTGATTTCTGTGCATTGATTTTGTAACCTGTCACATTTCAAATGAATATTTAGATGGAGTAGTCTTCTGTGGCAAGTCTTCTTCTCTAGTAGGTGACCAATGCAATATGAATTTGAGCCTAGAAACACATCTGGGAAACACAAAAAGTTTGATGAAGAGGATGAGTCACTTACATAATCAGTGAAGGGACAATGAGAAGCAAACTCTGGGGAAGGCCTTCAGGAAGCTTCTAGAATGCCTCCACAAAACTGACCCATCATAGGAGCAGCTACGTGGGCCCTACTCAGGAAGCTGCTTCCAGAACCACCTCCCAAAGCCGCCATCACTGCCACTGCAGCGCCCACTCCATACTCCCAAAGATGGACAGCAGGGCTCAGCTACTGCCTTCAATGCACTTGCCTCTTGACACCCAGTGCTGGAGAAACTCACCATACCACAGCTTCCCAGCCTTGTCTGCCAGTAGAAAAGTTCCAAGCAGCAGTCAGTGGCCTCGGTCTTGTTTCTGCCTACTGAGTCTCAATCCAGTCTGTGGGGTGGGAGGAGTCTAATTCGTATCCAGAGCTCTAGGTGCCAGGGATTCTGGGTGTGAAACACAGAGCCTACAAGCTCATGTAGTAGGAAGGCACCCTAAGCAGAGTGAGAAACAGTTCAGTGGTTTCTGGTTTTATTTTACATTTTTTTTAAGATTTATTTACTTATTTTAGAGAGAGAGCAAGGGGAGGGGCAGAGGGAAAGAGAAACAAGCTGACTTCCTGCTGGGCGAGGAGCCTGATGTGGGGCTCTGTCTCATGACCTGAGACAAAATCAAGTGTCAGACCCTAAACTATCTGAGCCACCCAGGTACCCCAGTAGTTTCTATCTCTTTTTCAAAAAAGTATATCTGTATGTATTGGCTTATGCTTTCCACTTTTTTTTTTTTTTGTCCTTTTTTTGCAAAAGCCATGGTTAGTCTATCCACTCCTCGATTTTCTTACTGTTATTTCTTTCAAGACAGACTTGGTGGCACTAGACAGCTCCTGCGTGGAAATGGATGGTGTGTAGAGTGTGTTCACACAATATGAAATATAGTATGTAGTGTGTATGGATTTGCAATATCGACCTTCACTCTGTAATATTTTTTAGATTCCCATCCATCATGGCTGCCATCCGGCTTCGAGAATTTGTTGATCGCCGCCCAGTGATCCCACCCAGGTAATGTCCTTGCAGACAGAGATGCCATCCAGAGCTGCCCTGGGGGGCCAACTTGCTCACCTGCTGCTCTCTGATTGACAGACAGCTGCTCCCAGAGGTTCCAGTGACATTTCTTTGGGTTTGGGGAAAGTTAAAAAAAAAAATCCCACACTCATGGTAAAATCCAAGCAAACCGGCAACTTTGAACTCCCCAAAGAGGGAAGGATATTGGTTTTTGTTTGGAAAGACCACATTTTAGTGGGGAGCCCTTTACTCTGCTTGGAATCAAACAGACTCCTTCATCCTTCTGCCATATGGGGGGGCGGTTGCACAGATTGAAACTAAGTAAGATTTTTATGCTTTCTCCTGATTCATAGATGGTCCAAGACTAACAAGTCCTAGATGTGTTTTACTGTGCTAAATTCATTGCTGAGAGATAGTGGATAATAATCTGTAGATCCTAACCTCGCCTTCCCTTCACCACTGGCCATGGGGTCTGCAAAGGGTTAGAAGCTATGAAATTCAGGCAGGAACTCTCCCATAGCAAGTGACTTTGGGGTCAGCCTCTTTGGCTTCGTGGTTTCAAGTAAGCCTCATGTTTGTTTTCGTATCTAGTTATTTTTAACAATGTTTAGTCAACAAAGATAAGTCCTTCTGCTTCCAGAAATGACTGAAGTAGGGGCAGCGAAAGGATGCTTTGTTCCTAGATACTGTGAGTCCTCTTCGGAGAAGCTCCAGACTACCCTTAACCCACATGAGGAAGAACTGGAAGGAAACAGGGATGGGTTCCCATATTTCCCAATTTCTGTCTCCCCACAAGCCCTTGGTCTTTCTGAGTGTGTTTGAGGCCTGTCTTATCCACTGTTGGGGTATTTAACTGTGGGTCATCCCCTGGGCAAAATGGAAACAAACCTCCCCCAGGTGCTGCTACCCGGAGTTCTGTGGAACCAAGTCAGAGTCACTGGGTCTGGGCTAAGCCAGCCTGTGGGGAGCCTGAGGGTTAGGGCGGGACACAGTGCAGGAGGCAGGGGGTCCATGAAGTCCTAAGGGGGGCTGGATTCTGTTCTCTGTGCTCATCCATTGGAACCCCACAAGGAGGCAGGCTGCTTGAACTAGGCTGGGGTCCCAGCCTCCCCACCGTAACCACGGTGGAGCTGGTCCTTGTGGACTTGACGCCATTGACCTCTGCAACAGTAGCGGGGTCCAACCCTTCATGAGGTTCCTCAGTGGTACCTCTGGAATGTTATCTCCCACACTCAGCGGCCTCTCCCCATCACCACAGCCAACTGCCCACTCCTGTCCTCCTCCCTCCCGTCCTCCAGAGGGCGCTCCATAAAATGTAAATTGGATCAAAGCCCTCCGTTGCATGAAACCCTGCCGTCACTACATGTGGTATAAAATCTAAACCAATCTAAACTCTGCTGGGGCCTATTGGGCCCTCCATGAACTGGCCCTGCCCCCGCTTCAGGCTCCTCCTTCCTACTGTCTTTCCTTTGTTCCCCCAACAGGCCCGCCTGGCTCACACCCAGCACATATTTGTTCATTTCATCTTCACAACGACTGTGAGGTATAGAGGAGAAACTGAGGCATGGAGTAGTTAAGTGACTGTCCCAATCCTAGAGATAGGATTTGAAGCCACGGGTCTGGCCCCAACATCTGTGCTCTTGATCCCTGCACTTGGCTGCATGTCCAGGGAGGTCCCTGGGGTGGGCTTATTTGCCCCCCTCCACCCACCACTGTCACCTCTGCAGAGCCAATGGTAACAAGCAGTAGTTCCTCCATGCGCATTTGTTGAAAAAAAAAAAAATGAACATGAATCAGTGAGTATCTTGTCACAGATTTGTGGCTTGGCATCCTGCTGACTGGCAGGATCCTGTGGAAGACATGGACCTCCTCCTTCTCTCAGACAACATCGGGTCCCTCCCTACATGCCCAAACCTTGGCTCTTCGTGAGGGAAAATGGAATTACACACTGGCAGGGGCACCTGATAAAATTAAATATTCAAGGGCTCACACAGCTCCCTTAAGAATTGTATCAGATGCAAATGTGACTTGCTGTCACCCCCAGGCGACAGGCCCCACTCGGGCAGGGCTGAGGGCTGGGTTGGTCTACAAAGCACAGGATGCTCCCAAAACGATTGCTTCGTGTGGAGGAAGCACAGTGCAGTGTGGAAGAGAAAAGATGGCAAATTTCTGTCAGACATAAGATGGATTTTTGAAACACCACCTGAAGTGGTGTCTGGGAGACCCAGAGGCAGTTGTTCCTTCCCAGAGCCATGACAGCACCTACCACAGATCACCAAGGATGTTCACGTCATCTGGTTGACTCATGGAGTCGTTCCAAAGGGGTGATGGTGCTCCCCACTTTACTGACAGGGAACCTGAGGATCCCCTCTTCCTTGAGGGGATAATGAGTCTGGGAGATGGCAGAGCGGGCATGGTGTTGTCCCATCCTCTGTGCTGACTTGCTCATGTCCTCTCTAAGTGACTCATTCCCTTGAGCCTGTTCCTGACTGGCCCAGCGCTTACTCATTGTGTGTGATGAGTTAGTGCCTGAGTGTGGATTCCCTACCAGATCGTGAACTCTTGGGTAGAAGACAGTATTTATCATCACTGTGTCCCTAGCACTGGCCCATGGCGGCCACAGTAGGGCCTTCAATGGGGAATTGTCTCACTGAATGGAAGGCCACGTCCAGCTCTCAGGGCCGCACTATTCCTTCTCCTCTTCCTGTGGTGCACAACCTCTACTTCCTGTCTGCCCATGAGAGAACCCCAGAGTTCCTATAGAAATAACACTGAACTCTTCTGGGGAAAAAAGCCATCCTGTGTACACAGAGATGACTCTGGATGCCCCATGGAGTTCAGCGAATGGGGTTTGATCCATGGCTCTGGTGTTTACCAGGCAGGTGATATTCGGAGAGCCCACTTGACCTTTCTGAGCCTCAATCTCCTGTTCTATAACAGGATGTTCATCATATTTACCTGGCAAAGTGACTGGGAATTAGATGAGGTCACCTTCCTAAAGCCTGAGGCTCAACACAGACCTAACAGAGGACAGCAGAGTCACTTAGGAGCATGGGCCACCTCAGGCCTTGGGGCCAGGTTCTTGAGGGATGAACGCTCTTGGCTTCTCCTGTAGGTACTGAATTTTGTCCATGGATAAGCCCAGATTTCTGCTCTGGCGACATGCACCCACCCAGGGGACAGGTTGGCTCTTGCCTAGACAGAACATGTCACCTGAAAGAGCCAAGCTGTCAGAGACTGCTGAACAATGTGTGGGGGAATCAGACAAAGCAGGACTCCTGCTCCCACACGAGAAGGAAAGACCTTCCTACAACTTGTTCAGCAATCTTGAGAGCCACGTTAACGGATGGGCCTAAGCAGAGCCCGGCACGTCTCTTCAGCCGGGTCCTCTCCCAAGCTTCTCAGGAGAGGCCAGCTACGGTGAGGCCTCTGGGAACACGGGCCGGCAGGCCAGGGTGGGCATTGCCCCTCATTAAGCTCCTTCCAGGGAACTTTCTCCTGTTTGAGCTGAAGTTAGTCACACGGGATGCTTGGAAAGTCTACCCAAAGAGTTGGAGGCAAAAGCCACCCTTTATTCCCCAAACCATTCAGCTTCTCCACCCAACCCTACGTCCCTCCAGTGCCCGCTCACACACTTTCCCTTCCTTTCTCAACTTCTGGGCTAAAACCCACCAAGAGAGATTCCCCAGGGATGGCGAGCAGGGCTTGTTACCCAGTGCTGGAGAAGAAGGGCTTCTCCGTTCTCAAAACAGCTTTGGCAGACTACGTTCAAGGAGCAGGGCTTAGGTGACTCACCTGTATACAGCAGGCACTGGTTATATGCGTGCTCGGGAAGAATCCATGGTCAAGACTCAGCCTACTGGAAACGGCACAACAACTGTGAGAACCCCAGCTGGGTTCTTAACATGGCCCTAGGGTCATCTCTCCCAGGGAGCGCTTCAGAAACAGGATGGTGCCCAAGAAAGTTCCACTCCCAGGCGCTCAGAAATGTCATTTTTTCCGTGTTATTGTGCCAGTTCCTCCTGCTCTGTATGACTAAATCCCTGCTGTTATGTACTCTTCGGGGCTCAGTCACATCATCCCAGCCATAGGGCAGGCCCAGACAGCCTGTGATTTTCTGAAAATCAGAGCTCCCCGAGGTCCTGTTTGCCAAGACAGACAGACTCACCCTGTTCACAGTGCTTGCCTTTCATACTTTCTAGACAGCGAGGTTCCCACCGGCCCCCACACACTCCACACGGATCCCAACCCTGGCCAGGTCTTAGGTTCTAAAATTCGCCTCACCTAGAATCTGTTCTCCATCCTATTTGCCTACCCCCACTTCCCTCCACAAAGCTCAGGGTTTCTCCGTGTCCCACGTCAGTGACTACCGTTGCCTCTTGGCCAGTCTCTATACCTCTCGTCCGATGGTCCACCACTTTGTGGTCCACGCTGCCACTGAAAAAGATCTTTCTAGAATAAAAATGGTCCTAAGCCTTTCATCTTCTTAAAAATGCTACCAAGATTCCATGTCACCTACAAGAGTGGTTCTCTACCTCTCAAGACAAAATGCTCCCTTTATTTCTAACAAATATCTTATAATGTTCCTCCTGCTCTTCTGAAATAAAATCTGCAAATAACATAATCCAACTACATGCAATTCTTAAATAACTACATAATGCAGGGACTATAATCTATGAGGAAAAGTAATTGATTATAAAATAAGATGTCCTTCAAAAGGTGAGGTCTGGGCACCACCGCACCCTCACTGTGCCTCCTGGCACCTTGTCTCACCTCCTCTGCCCCCAGCTCTGGGGGTTCAGCTATCCGCCCTGTCTCACCTTCACGCCCAGAAACACTTCCTACCTCCTTTGTGCCTCAAAACTTCCTCAAAACCCAGCCCTCCCCAGCGGGGCTAGGCTTCCTCCTCCAGCCCAAAGCACCCTATGCATTAAGCCTTTCCTAGTGCCTGTTCATTTCTTGCATCATATGCTTAATCATCACAGTTTAAAAAAAAAAAAAAAAAACACTCATGAAAGTTTGTAAATCTACCCAAAGTAGAAAAAAAAATCAGCATAAGGAACACCCATTTATCCATTTTCACATTGTAACAATTATCAGCATTTGCCCCCCTGGTTTTATTTGGCTTCTTATTTCTTTTTCTCATATTTTGAAACTAATACCTGACAAGACGAATATTTCCTTATGAATCTTGAGAACCAAATCCTGAAAAATGGGTAACAGAAGATACTCCCGTCAAGAAAGAAATTCCATGGGTTTCCAGAGCTCCTTGTCAGGAACCAGGGGCAAAGTGCATGGAATTTTTTATCAGACCACAAGTGACATTCTTCTGTAAAGAACTAATGGTAGTAACTTCTTTTTTATTATTATTTTTTTAATCCCCCTCTTACTTTCTCTACTAGTATATTCATCACTCATCAGGGAAAGGACGTCCAAGGATATTACCCCGGGCAGCTGGCAAGAGTCCATTTTGATTCTAGTATGAAGAGACACCCCAGGTAAGACACCTTCCCAAATCTTAGTTTTCAAAAATTTCACTAACGCAAGAAGGATAAGTGGAAAAAAAAAAATGGGAGTCACAAATTGTAGTCATAATAGTAATAAGAACAGATACTAATAATTGTTATTTAATGAATTCAAAAAATGTGGAAGAAGCTACACCAAACTGTTAACAATGGCTTTTTCTGAATGGTAAGAGGGCAGTATTTGATGTTATTTTTTACCTTTTTCTCCATTTTCCAGATTTTCTCTCATGAACATGTATTACTTTAATAATCAACAATAAATATAGAATGTTATGAAATCATCAAAGAAATTTAAGAAACATCGTGAGTCCAGAGTTTCACCTTGTTCAGAAAACTTACCATTCCTGAGACTCAGTTTCCCTCTCAGTAAAATTGTGAATTTGGCCTAAATGGTTTCTGCCTTTCCAGATGCGATTTTTAAGAAGAAGAAAAGGAAAAAATAAAAAACAGTCACTTCGATATTATTTTCTAGTTTGGAGAGGCTAGAAACCATAGTAGTTAGGAGCCACAATTTGAGTTAACTTTTGAAACGGTTGATCGTAGGCAACCTTCTCTCTAAATCCTTCTCTGGAGTCCGTTACCTTATCTGTTAGGTAAAATAATTGGTGTAAAATTCCAGAACATAGCAAGCATTCGAAATAGGATTGCTCTAATTTTGAGTTCATTGTCTAATATATTTTACAAATTTCTTCTCTTTATCACCTTTACTATAGTCAACTTTAGATTAGCCTCCATGTAAGGAAAAGGGAGCCATGCCATCTAGTAAGCAGCACAAAGTCTTAACTTAATAGAAGATCAAACTAGAAGTAGCGTTAGAGGTCATTCTGATCCAGTTAAGTGAATAAGATTTAGCCCAGAGAAGTGCCATGTCTTGTACCCAAGGTACAGTTGGTTGGTGTGAAAGCTGGTACTTGAAACCATGCACGTTTTCTGATTTTCAGTTCAAGGCTTTGTGTTCTAATTTAGATACACAATAGACTAAACTCTTGTCAAGGGTGGCCCCACCACCAGGGCACTCTCCCCATGGGCTCTGTGGGCTGTGACGACACCCCCAACTCCAACACCCAACACCTGAATGTCAGTCCTCCCCATAGGACGCCTCAGGCAAAGGAAACCTTGACTCTACTTCTACTTGACTCTGACTAGACTAGTGCCCGCCCAAGACGAGCCTTAAGGGGGAAACTGAGTGCACATACCAATCAGTGACTATAGTAAGCTTCTAGTTAAAAAGGAGGAAAAGATAAGCCCTTAAGCACTTTCCACTTCTTCCACCAAAACAAAACAAAACAAAGCAAAAACAAACAAACAAACGGGAAATAATGCAGTTCTTGGGACAAGTCCTATCTTCAGTTTTTGTGGTTGTAGTTTAACTTGATAGGCGTCTCGGGGCTTACCTTCCCCAGATATATTCCCCTACCAACTTAGTGTTTCCAGTATTAGAATCGGATCCTTTGAATGAAAGACTTATCTTCGGGACACTGATGTATTACTTGAAAATGGCGACTCTTCTGGTTCCATAGAAACACCCAAGGTGAAGGCAGAGTGGGCTGCCAGTCCAGCAGGGGTAGAGATCTAGGGACAATCACCAGGATGTGGTTCCGAAGCCAGGCACAGAAGTGACCAGACATCCGGGATAGTTACACAGAACCCAACCTCACAAAGGACTGACCTGTTGGTCAGGCAACTGATGTTTGATCGTTGCGGGGGTGTGGGGCATGCCCTTGTAGGGAAAGGAGTGTTCCTGTCCACCATTTAAGGTAGCCACTTTACAAGACCCAGTGCCTGTTAAGCATAAAATAAGAGCAAGTAGAGGTGGGCGTGAATTCTCGATGCTTCTCCAAGGTGATGAACCATGGAGCCCCATCCACCCACCAGATACCCCTCCACCCCCCACTCCCCACCCCCAACCAGTATCTTACCCAAACCATAGACGTTGCTTTTCCTGAACTTTGGACAGAACCTATCCATTTCTGCTAACCACTCATTGAAGAAGGCCCATTATCATCAAGTTTTTAACCCGAATATGGAATCACAATACATTATGATTATATAGTTTCAGTCACCTCGTTTAAATGTGATTAATCGGGGTGCCTGGGGGGGCGTAGTGGGTTAAGCCTCTGCCTTTGGCTCAGGTCATGGTCTCAGGGTCCTGGGATCGAGTCCCACATGGGGTTCTCTGCTCAGCAGGGAGCCTGCTTCCTTCTCTCTCTCTCTGCCTGCCTCTCTGCCTACTTGTGATCTCTGTCTGTCAAATAAGTAAATAAAAATCTTTATAATATAAATAAATAAATGTGATTAATCATGGTGATCCCATCAAGTAAGGCTGCATCCTACTAATAGATGATTGGGTTTAGATGTTCCTAAATCTCACCCAACATCTAATATTTTTCACACCTAGAGCTGCTCATTTCATATATTTTATAGTTCAAAAATACCCATGTTGGGGTGCCTGGCTGGCTCAGTCGGTAGAGCATGTGACTCTCAGTCTCTGGGTCTTGAGTTCAAGCCCCACATTAGGAGTAGAGATTACTCAAAAAAAAAAAAAAAAAAGGAAAATAAAATAAAATTTAAAGATATACATGTTTATTATAACATTCAGAAAACATTAATTTAAAAAAACTGAAATTACCCATAGTGTCACACTCAGAGATAATCATGCAGAATATTCCAGATCTACACAAAATGGAATGAATAGAATTTTTTCAAAGATTTTATTTATTTATTTGACAGAGATCACAAGTAGGCAGAGAGGCAGGCAGAGAGAGAGGAAGGGAAGCAGACTCCTTGCCAAGCAGAGAGCCGGATCCCAGGATCCTGGAATCATGACTTGAGCAGAAGGCAGAGGCTTTAACCCACTGAGGAACCCAGGCACCCCAGAATGAATAGTATTTTGAAACCCTTTTTTCCCTAGTTTATTGGGATAGTGTTGACATATAACATTGTATTCATTTAGGGTATACAACATAATGATTTAATATATGTACATATTGTGAAATGATTATTACAATAAATCTTATTTATATCTATCACCTCATAGAGCTGTAAATCTTTTCACTCATGATGAAACTTTTAAGATCTATTGTCTTAGCACCTCCCAAATATACAATACAGTATTATTAACTATAATCACCATACAGTACATTATATTTCCAGAACTTACTTTCTGGAAGTTTATCCCTTTTGACCTCCTTCACCCTTTTTTCCCCCATCCCCCAGCTCTGCCTCTGGCAACCACCATTCTGTTCTCTATGCATTTGTTTTTTTATATTCCACATTTAAGTGAGATCATACAGTACTTGTCTTTCTGTATTTGACATTTCACTTGGCACAATGTTCTCAAGGTCCATCCCTGTTGCAACAAATGGTAGGTTTTCCTTCTTTTCATGGCTGAACAGTATTCCATTTTATACGCATACACACCATCTCCATCCATTCATCCGTCAATGACCACTTCGATTGTTTCTGTGTCTTGGCCTTTGCCAATAACACCACAATGAACGTGGGGGTGCAGCTATCTCTTTGAGATAGGAATTTCATTTTTTTTTCTGATAAACATCCAGAAGTGGAATTACTGGATCATATGATAGCTCTATTTTTCATGTTTTGAGGAACCCACATACTTTTCACAGGGCGGCATCAGTTTGCATTCCTGCCAACAGTACGAGGGTTCCTTTTTTTCTTTTTTCTTTCTTTCTTTCTTTCTTTTTTTTTTTTTTGCCAACACTTCTTATCTCTTGCCATTTTGATAACAGCCATTCTAACAGCTGTGAGCTGATAGCTCAGTGTGGTTTCCATTTGCATTTCCCTGACAATTAGTGACTTGGAGCCCTCTTCACGGACCTGTTTGCCCTCTGTACATCTTCTTTGGAAAAACAATGTCTATTCAGATTCTCTGCCCATTTTTTAATCATATTGTATTTTTGCTATTGAGTTGAAGGAGTTATTGAGGTATTTTGGATGTTAAGTCCTTATCAGATCTATGATGGACAAATATTTTCTGCCATTCTGCAGGTTGCCTTTTTTTTGTTGTTGTTTGTTTCCTTTACTGTGCAATAAAAGCTTTTTAATTTGATGTAGTCCCATTTATTTTTGGTTTTGTTGCCTTTCCTTTTGGTGTCAAATAAAAAAAAAAAAAAATCCTTGCCAAGACTGATGTTAAGGAATTTACTCCCTATGTTTTCTTCTAAGAGTTTTATGGTTTTAGGCCTTACCTTCATGTCTTTAACCTATTTTTTGAGTTTTGTGTATGTTATAGAATAGTTTTATCTGTTGCATGTGGCTTTCCAGTTTCCCAACACTACTTATTGAAGAAACTATCCTTTCCCCATTGTATACTTTTGGTTCCCTTGTCATAAATTAATTGACTACATCGATGTGGGTTTATGTCTGTGTTCACTGTTCTGTTCTGCTGATCTATGTGTCTATTTTTATTCCAATAGTATACTGTTTTGATTACTGTAGTTTATAATATGAAATCAGGAAGGATGATATCTCTTCTATGTTCTTCTTTCTCAAGATTGCTTTGGCTATTTTGGTCTTTTATGGGTCAAATTTTAGGATTCTTTGTTCTAGTTCTATGAAAAATGTCCGGAATTTTGATAGGGGTTGCTTTGAAAATGTAGGTTGCTTTGATAGTATGACCACTTTAGCAATATTAATTCTTCCAATTCATGAGCAAAGACTATCTTCCCATTTATTTGTGCTTTTTCCCATTTCTTTTATCAGTGCCTTACAGTTTTCAGATTACAGTTCTTTCACCTGGTTAAATTTACTCCTAAGTATTTTATTGTTTTGATGCAATTGTAAATGGGATTGTTGCCTTAATTTCTGTCTGATAGTTCCTTGTTAGTGCATAGAAATGCAATAAATTTTTGTATATTGATTTTGTATCCTGCAACTTTACTGAATTCCTTTATTTTTTTTTAATCTTTTGAGATTTTATTTATTTATTTGACAGAGAGAGACACAGCAAGAGAGGGAATACAAACAGGGGGAATGGGAGGAGAAGCAGGCTTCCCACTGAGCAGGGAGCCCAACACAGGGCTTGATCCCAGGACACTGGGATCATGACCTGAGCTGAAGGCAGATGCTTAACAACTGAGCCACCCAGGAGTCTCTACTGAATTCCTTTATTAGTTCTAGCAGGTTTTTTTGGTGGAGTCTGTAGGGTTTTCTACATACAATGATGTTATTTGCAAATAGAGACAGTTTACTTCTTTTTTTTCCTATTGGGATACCCTTTATTTCTTTTCCTTGCCTAATTGCTCTGGATGGGACTTCCAAAACTATGTCAAATAAAAGTGGTGAGGATGAGCATCCTTGTCTTATTTCTGATCTTAGAGGAAAAGCTTACAACTTTCTACCTTTGAGTATGATGTTAGCTGTGAGCTTGTCATATACGGCCTCTCATTACACTGAAATATGTTCCCTTGATACCCATATTGTTGACAGTTTTTTAAAAATCACAAATAGATGTTGAATTTTGTCAAATTTTTTTTTGCATCTATTGAGATGATTGTATGGTTTTTATCCTTCAATTTGTTAATGTGGCGTATTTTGTTGATTGACTTAGAGATGTTGAACCATCCTTGCAGCCCAGGAATAAATCCCACTTGATTATGGTGTATGATCCTTTTAATGTATTATTGAATTCAGATTGATAATATATTATTGATTAAAACCTTGTTCTTTATAATAGTTTTGAGATCATTCACATCCCATACAACTCATCCATTTAAAGTGTTCGATTCAACTGAAACCTATGTTTAGACCTAACTCTGTATTGCAGACTCTTTCCCGTCTCAAAATTTATAATTCTACAGCACCACTTTTAGCGGTGGTAGGGTACTCTTATATATATTCGTATCATTTTCTAAATAATCCCCCTTTTTTTCACATGAAGATTGTATCCATTCCTTTATGATCATAAAATACTTTGGTGAGCATTCTAGGAGCTAAGTCTTTGCTGACTTTCCTACTTTCTGGAGTTGCTGCAACAAGGTATATGCACATTTTAGGGATATCAATACTCATCACCAAAGTATTCTCCCACAAGTTGCCCAGTGAATGTGTACTCCCAGAATTGCATGAAGCTATTCCCCCATTACACACTGATTCTTCTTTATTTTTATCTTCGGAGGGTAGTTATCTGAGTGGAGCTACAGGAAAGTTATAACTGATTTCAGTTATACTGAAAAATTACTGTGGGAAAGGGTATTGGAGAGATCTGGAGTACAGGAAGTAGCCACGCATGAGCAGACCCTACAGAAGTTTTGATGCAGGTCACCTTCTGTAACCTGTGACTGGGCAGGAGGAGGGATGTTAAAGCAGGGGAGCAGGGAACCAGGATCCCCGAGCCACCCACTGAAAACTGCTGGGCTGACCCTGGAGTTATGGAGTCTTGCCAATGGCATCTCGGTAGCCTCCTGGCCATTTCCAGAGAATGGATCTCGGCTGATGAGAACATGGAATGCTTTTCTTCTACTGGGTGGTCAGTAAGCTCTTTCTATTTTCATTTAGACCTCTCATAGACTTGACAATCCCACCCCAGAGAGAAAGTCCGATTCAGCCTCAACTAGACCAACAAACTCTCATTCGATATATTTGTTTCCGAAGACATTCAAAGCCTGCTGAACCATGGTATAAAGAAACCACCTACCAAAGAAACTATTCTCTGCCATTTTACAAGATCGGTAAGTCAGGTCAATCGCTCTTACTCTCTGAGATCAACCTCCCCTCAGATGAGCCTTTCTCGTGGGTTCGCGGCCATCAGGGACCAGTCAAACTGGGGGAAAGCATTCATGTGTGCCTAGTGCAGGAAGAATTTTGAGCCTGAACCAAGGCTGCTTCCTCCTCTCCTTTTTTTTCTAGCTCCTTATGGAATCAAGGATAAAAATGCACAAATGTTCTTGGTAGGAAGCATACTCAAGTGTGACTACGTCTCACTGAGCCCCTTTTCCTCAACAGATTCCTTATTGTGCCTAAACGTATTATTAAGGGAAATTTTTTCTTTCTTATTCTCCCATTTTAAATGGCTTTATGACAATTATCTGACATTTGAAGACATATTTCAAAGATTCTAATTTCCGTCTATGTTGCAACACGTGTGAGTATGAACAACCAAGCCCCCAAACCATGTGACCCTGGAGGTACACACGTGGACACCGATGTAGACATTACTTGTATTCCTGTTCTCATTGATGCTTTGAATTTTAGCAAGTGGGAGGCGTTGTTGCATTGACAGACTTTCTAAATGAGCAAATCTCACCATTTCTGGGGGCTCTTACACTGTGGCAGACACATATTTTGTTCCCCTAAGAGCTTTTAAGGTAAGTGTTATTACTTACCCCATTTTACAATAAAGGAGATCAAGTTGCAGAGACAATTAATTAAGCAGCCTCAGATCACAGCGCAGTAGGTGGGAAAAGCAGAATTCAGACCAAAGCCATTTGAAATATAGAATTCTGTGCTTGATCCTTAAGCAGCACTGCCTTTGTCACAGCTGAGAGTCATTTACATTACTATTTATTTAATAATTTTCTTTCTTTTTGCTTGAACAAGAACAAGGAAATGCATAGAAGGACAGCGGGGTTGGTGGCTGGGGGTGAGGATAGGCCCTTCCTTCTGTTCTCCCCTGTAAAGGGCAGAGGCCTAGATGGAACGCTGGGCCAGAGATGGGGCTCAGGTCCCAAGGGAACCAGGAAATCACAGCAACCAGGAAGATGGGAAGCAGATGGAACCCGGCATTCTCCAGACAGTGGAGCCACGGAGAGGGGGCAGTAGAGGAAGCCGGATGGGGCGGAAATGGGCAGGAGGCATCTGGCTGAAGAGGTTACCAGCCGTGAAGAGTTGGGGTCTGGGAGGGGAGAGGATTGGAGGCTGAGAAAGGAGCGGAGAGGAGAGGGAGCTGGCAGCTGAGATAAGCTCGTTTAAGGAAGGAGGTGCCCGGAGGGAGTGAGGGATGGTGCAAGTGGGGATCCCCCGGGGGCCCCGGGAGGGCGCTATTAAAGAAGGTTGGGGTGGGTGGGAGTGCATGTTAGGGGCTGAAGGGTGAGGCCTGGGGGGGGAACAGAAGCCTCCAGGTACTGAGCAGCTGGAAAGAATTGGTGATCAGGAGGTGTCAGTGGGGATCCTGTCCCCACAAAACTGGCTAAGCAGCGCTTGCCCTTTCAAGACTGACTAGGAAATCGTCTTCCCTGCCACATGGGAATTTGGGTGGGCCTTGAGTTACCAAAACGATAGTAAACAGGACCTTCTTTACAACCGCTCTGCTCTGAGGGACTCCAGTTAGACGGACATAGAAGGTTTTCTCCCGTGCTTGTTTTAGACAATTCCTAATTCTTTCCAAACCTACAGCCGCAGATGAGTGTTTAGCAAAGGGGTTTGATATTTACCATCTGCTGTGTCCCTAGCACCATGCTGGGTGCCAGGGGAGGAGGTAAACACAAGTCCAAGTCCACGGGAAGTTCCCAGTCTGATCTGGAAGATGAAGAAACCATCAGCCTATCACTGAATGACTGAGAAGCAACTAGCAGAGTAGGAAGATGGGTCTAGAACATGAGGCCATGGGGACCCAAGCTGGGCCCCACTGGATGAGGTCTGAGGCAGAGAAGTGGTGCACACTGCAGACAGGGACCCTGCAGCTAGAGGGGTGAGCCTTGTGGAGGGTGGGGGGCCAGGGGGCATGCCAGACACGAGGACGCTGGCCTGTCTGGGCCAGGCAGGAGAAGGAGGAAGTGGGGGATCCCATGCAGTTGGCAGAGTAGGACAGAATGGCTGGAGCTGAAGAGGAGTTCAAGAAGGGAGTCTGGAAAGTTTCATTTGGACAATTAGAGCCATCTTAGAACCCGTCAAGGGAGAGCCCAGGTGGCCTCAGAGGCTATTGGTGGGTCGGCCTGCTCAGGATGGGTTGGAGAAGGCACGACTACGTTGGCAGTCAGGCAGGATGGAGCTGTGGAAGCGTGGGCAGGACTCGGGCCTTGGGGGCCGCTGGCCTGCACATTCTAGCTCTGCAGTGTTGAGCAAGACACTCAGCTCCTCTGAACTTGCCTGTGGCTGTGTAGAATGGAAATTCAATGTCTGCATTTTAGGATAAATTGTTACTATTTAAAGTATCTGTCCTGTGCCCAGAACTGTGCTAAGGGGTATACACACGTGTGTCCACACTCGTGGTTGCCGTGAGTCCTCACAGCCACCGTGAAAAGAGGTATTATTATTTACTGCATGTAGCAGAAGAGAAAACTGAGTCTTAGAGACTTCAGGAAACTTTAAGCTGATAAGTCGTCCATCCAGGTCATCCAGATTTGTTGCACTCCCAATCCTTGCTCTTGAATTGAACTGAGGAGGCTTCGTGGGAAATGGGAAGAAGACTCACGTGGTGTAGAATCTGGAGTGGGAAAGGTGGCATTAAGAGAGAATTCATGAGAGAGGAGAGAGAAATTAAAGCTCATTGCTTTCCACGTCTGGCACAATTGTCGGTGCCTCTGATAGAAAGCACCGTTTTCGGCAGAAGTGTCAAGTTGGCATCCACAGACAACTGGAATGAGGCGCTGGAAAGCACAGGCAGGAAACTCAAGATAGGAACAGGGTCCAACAGTCCCCTTCCCGGGGAGGTCTGAGGCCTAACCCATTCAAGAGGTAATTTATGTTGAAATATTCATGGCTCCAGTCACTGAACCACAGATTGAGTGCACATTCGTTATCTTTCCTGGAGTAACATAGCATTCCAAGGCCTAGTGACTTAGAAGATGAATGATGATGATTTCCATCTTTTAGCTGGGCGGTTCGGGCTCAGGTCTCTCAAGGGGTCAGCCAGATGTCAGTGAGCCCTCTATCATCTGAAGGCTTGACTGGGGCCGGAGGATCCGTGTCCAAGGTGGCTCATTCACACGGCCGTCACTCATACGCTGGCTGGCGATGGGGGTCTTGGTGCCTTTCCGAGTGGGCTCCCCACAGGGGTGCCATGGGTCCTGCCCCGGAATGGCCAAACTACAATGCCTTTTATGACCAGGCTCAGAAGTCACACACTGTCACTTCTGAGGTGTCCTACCAGTCACACTCAGCCAGTCCTAAGGCAGTGTGCAAGGGGATGATATAAGGCACGGATGCCAGGGGGTGAGAATTACTGGGATCCATCTTGGAAGCTGGCAACCGTGAGATGATTCGCTCATTGGCACTCATTATGAACTAGCCACTGTATGTCTGGTGGGGGTTGACAAGATACCTGCTCTCAAGGAGCTGACATTCTTTGGGGAGGGGGTGAGGTACAGAGCATAACCAAGGACATTTTTTAAAAAATTATAGACCGGGGACACCTGGTGGCTCAGTCATCAAGCATCTGCCTTTGGCTCAGGTCATGATCCCAGGGCCCTGAGATCAAGCCCCGCATTGGGCTCCCTGCTTTTCAGGGGCCTGCTTCTTCTTCGCCCAGTCCCTCTGCTTTGTTCCCTCTCTAGCTATGTAGCTCTCTGTCAAATAAATAAATAAAAATCTTTAAAAAAAGTTATAGACTGTAGTAGGGCTGTAAGGGAAATAAGCAGGGTGATAAGTACGGCTAAGGGAAATTACTTTTAATAGTGCTGTCAGGGAAAAAAACCTCTATACGGTTTTGGCTGAGCCCTGGAAAATAGCAATGAGTCACATGAAGAGCATTTAAAGGAGCAGAAAGCGTGAAAGCTTGAAAGCAGGAAAGGCCTCAACGTGTTTGAGGAACAGAAAGGAGACAGCAGAGCTGGCGTGTAGTCAGTGAGGGTATGCATGTTAAGATGCCCGGGTTCCAGTCCAAGCCCAAAGGGAAGATCTGAACGGGTTTCGAAGAGAGGGGGGCCCTGTCGTTTGTATTTTTAAAAGATCACTCTGGCTGCTGCTAAGACCCTGCTTGGAGATGAACAGGAGGCAGGGCAGGCAGACCAGTGAGGGAACCATTTACTAGTTTAGAACAGAGATGATGGCAGCTTGGAGCAGCAGGGAAGACGAAAAAGAATGAATGGATTCCAGAGATATTTTGGAGGTGACATCAGTGGGGCTTGGTTGATAGATCTGCTGTCGAGAGCACTTTGATTCATTCATCTGTGTTCTTTCAGTAAATAATTTGAGAGCCTACATGGATGCCAGGCGTTGTGCAAGGTTTTGGCAATACCACATCAAGCAAAAATAGACACAAAGTCTCTATGTTCAGGAAGCTTCAGTGGGGAACGAGGAGAGAAATAAGCATACAATTTCACCTGCCATACATGCTAGGAAGCAGAGTTTATGTGATGCCGTAGGAGCACTTAACGAGTCAGAAAGGGACAACAACAAGTCTCTGAGGTAATGATGAGCTAGAAGTTCACCAGGCAAGGAGTCTGGGAAGAGCTTCCCCGCAAGTAGGGCATGTGCAAAAGCCCTGTGGTAAGGGCGTGACATGTTTGAGGAACTAAAAAAAAGTACCAAAGAAATAGACGAAAGCACTGAAGTCAGGAAGGGTGGAGCTGGCTGAGGCTCGAACAAAGAGAGGGTTTACAGGTCATTTTCAGCTGTGACACCTCTAGGCTGAAATTAATGGGAAACCAGCAAAAAGTCTGGAAGGAGGACAGAGGTGACATGATTAAAAACACATTTGGAGAAGATTGCTCTAACTGTGGAGAAGGAAAAGGAGGCAGGCTGGGGAGTCGGGTGGAGCAGAGATCGAATATGGTGAGTCAGGAGGCCATGGCAACGGTTAGGCTAAATGTTCTTAACCTCAGTGACATCACTTTTCGCAATCCCAATGCCCAGGACAGACCCAGACCGTTCAAACCAGGATCTCCTGCTGGGAGAGGGTGGTCCTAGGCATCAATACCTTAAAAAACTTGCCAGATTAATCCCACCATGCAGCCAAATTTAGGAAGCAGTGGTTTGTGGCTGATCATAGCTGGGAACAGTGGAGAAATTGGATGGATTTGCCAGATACTTGGTTGGCCATTGTTTTGTAAACAACAGTCAGGCAGGCGAGACCCAGGAGAGAGAGGTCATAAATCTGAGCACTGAGAGCAAACACAGCAGGGGCTCAGTCAAGCATTTGTTTGAACCAAGAAGCTGACTCCTTGAAGGAGTCTTTTGGGGGAAGGGCTCCTCACAGAGTAAGATGGATGCTAATTTGTGTATCAAGGTGGTGGGTTTTTTTCCCTTGACCATCTGACCAGTCTTTGTGATCAGATTTTAAAGGCAGGGTTTAGGACTGATTTGCATTTCACGGTCAGTTCTTATTTCTTTTTGGGAATTGGTGAGAAACAGATTAAGTAGAGATCATGATAGATCACAGTTATTACGCAAGAAGTTCTTCAGTAAAAAATTCCTCCTCGGGGCATAGGGGCTCATTCATTTCTTTAGGGAACATTCAGGCAACACAGACTATGGGCAAGACACAGTGTAAGAAATGAAGACTTTGTCCTCAGAGAACTTGAGCTTGGGAGGATTAGGATGGCCCCTCAGACAAAAATTGCCCTTGTATTCCTCATCCTGGCACCAAATACTTAAAAGAACTCATTCTTCAAAAATAAAATATATGTTCTCAATAGCAGTGTGACCCTTAGATTCTCTGAACTTCCATTCTCTCATCTGCGAAAGGATAAAAATAGTATCTACCTAAGAGAACCAAGATATCCATGTAAAGACTTTAGCATTCCGCCTGTAACATAACCCTTCAAAAAAAAGTTAGCCATTATATTAATAGTGATCAAAGGCTCAGCACGTGCCAAAAAACAAAAACAAAAACAAAAAACCCAAGGCAATGAAATTGTATCTTACATAGGAATTAAGTTCTAAAACCAAGGCCTAAGGTAATAATCACATAGAATCAAAGTTATCCTTGAAAATCTCTTAAATTGTTCAAAGTGAAAATATTAAATGATATTAAATTATTAAAGTAGCTGGAGTAAATGGGATTCAGCAAGTTGGTTAAATTTTCTCTGTAGTTCTCAATTAATTATTTTGTTTTTCAATGATGACTTTCAAGGATGTCAACCCCACAATTCCACATGAACAATAATTTCACTTTATCAAATGGTAAGGAAATGCCAAAGATCATTTCACACGTCCTCTTCATAGTATTCCCCACCCCAAATTTGCATAGCATTTCTCAGGCTCGATAGCATCTACTGTCTGTGGGCATGGAGGTTCAGAAGGAATCCCCACAAAAGTCTGTTGAATTTACCTCGTTAAATGAATGGGTCATTCCGCTCCATGGCAACTCTGACCAAGGATCACTGAGGCTAGTGAATGGGATTCCTCACACTCCTAAGCCACTTAGATATATTTCCCTGAAACACAGTGAAATCCTCCAGAAGGTCAGAGTTGCTATGTTAACCCCACAGTAAGCCTCGGGAAGTCAAATGGTTACTTACTACGGACAGGTACACACTTTACTAAATACGATTTAAAAAAATCCTTCCAGGGATGGCATTTCTGGTCATACTCCGGGGTTCAATGAAATGCTATCTATTCTTCATTTCAAGAAATGTTTGCGTCTTCGGTGCTATTGACGTGCTGTGGCCAGTGGAAAAGAGCAGGGAAAAGATTAGGGACTTTAGGGCCAGATAATCCTGGGTTGGGTCCCCTCACAATCCTATAAACTTGGCCAAGTTCATTAATCTTTCTTAGATGGTGAAACTGTGGGCGGGTCTGTGAGGATTACTGTGGATATTAACGTAAGTAAAACACTGAACACAGTGCACAGCACCACACATAATATATTTGTGTTACGCTGGTATCATTGAAACGCTCTTGCTTTTTGGTTCATCAAGATGATTGACGTATTTAACCCCCAGCCCTCCTTGAAAGCTCACCTTTGGACAGCAGAACTGTCTGTGACTGTAGATAAGAGGTTATAAAGTACAAGGGAACTCCAGTGGGTATGACTTTAGGGATGGTAATAACCGAAGTTTGACACAAACATCATACAAAATGATCTGTTAATACTGTAAGGGTTTAAAGGGTGTGGGGGTCTAAAATTAGGATGTCAAATGCCAATTTATATGGCTGATTTAATTTTATTTACATTTGGGCCTAATTCAACGGTCTGCCTATTGATCAGAGATCGAAACACAGAAATAATCTTTTTTTGAGTTTCAAGTCCTTTTCTCCCCATCTTTTACATATTATATTCATTTGTCTTAAATCCACCAAATTATTTTGTTATTGCACATAATTGTTGTTGACCATATGTTAAAATTTAGGAGTGAATGGTCTTAAAACTAATCATTAATTTGTTTTAAATTTCAGATTGGGACCAGAAATTAGCCACAATTTCATCGAATCCTAGACCACTAAATTCACTGCCAGAGTTCTACTGTTGTGAAGACAGGCTGTTTTTAAAGAAAACCTTTTAAATTAACGTAACAATGGCATTCGGTCAAAACAACATTCAGAGTTCCTAGTTGACCCCTTTAGATTAAAATAATAACCAAACGACTTTTGATTTAAGTGTGTATCCAGATGGCTACAACCCTGAAATATTTACCTGTCGCAAATTCTTTTCAGAATTAGGTGATCAACCTAGGGCAGGGAATCAAGAGTCAAGTTTAAGAGAACTTGCCATCTGTTCGCACATCAGCCCCAACAGCAGTCCCATGGCTGATGCTGACAAACCATCTTACATATAATCCAGCAGTTATACGGGGGACCAGGTAAGAATATTATCCGTTCAAGAATTGCATCACTCACTGCTGGAAAAAAAAAAAAAAAAGAAAAAGAAGATCTTGGGGATGTAGCCAAGAAGGAAGACTGCCAACACCACAGACCCTAAAGTTGCTGTGGATGTAGTGACCTATGAGACTGGTAAAAAACAAAAGGACTAATTTAAAGTCTGTACACAGAGAGTGAATACGCCTATCTGAACAATTGGGCATCAATTCCTCCGGCAAAAAACTAGAGGGTCTTTTCTAAAGAAATGAAGGATCCTGAAGAAAAGATCCTACATTCTGGCCCCTAGTAACCCCCCAACATACAAGTTGGTTCCCCACTCAACACCCCAAAATGAAGCCTACCAGTTGATAAACTTCCCCCAGGAACACAATTTCTGGTTGTGTTCCATTGCCATGGTCTCAGATGTGAAGAGCTAACCATCACCTGAGAGTTGGAAAAACAACGTAACATGAAAGACAAAGACCAAAATAAAGAGAAGAAATGATGCTGGAGGAAACAATTCAGGGAACACCAAGGAACCTAAACAAAGCTAACAGAGTAACATTGTCATCTGACAAAGGATAATGACATCCACTAACATGAACAATCTTTCCAAAGCTCTTGGAAATGAAAATTATGATTGCTAAAATTAAAAATCTGACAGCACTGGAAGAAAAATCTGCAAAACTCTTTATGGAATAGAAAGGCAAAGAAGATTTTTGTTGTAAAAGAGACACAGAGGGGCACCTGGGTGGCTCAGTCTGTTAAGTGTCTGACTCTTGGTTTCCGCTCAGATCATGAGATCAAGCTCCACATCAGGGTCCACACCCAGAGGGAAGTCTGCTTGAGATTCTGACCCCCTTCTTCTCCCTCCCCACTGCTGTTGCCCACCCCCACTCAAGTGCACGCTCTCTCTCTCTCTCACAATAATCTTTTAAAAAAAAAAAAGAGACCTAGAACAATAAATTAGGGGGTCCATCATCTGATTAATAAGCATCCTAGAGACAGAACAGAAAAAATAAGAGAAAATCATCAAGGGACCAGAAACTTCTCATATGCAGGGGTTTATGCTGTGGCGTCACACACGAAAACACAGAGAATTAAAATAACCAACTTTCAGTTTCACTGATTTTCTCTGTTGTTTTCTAGTCTCTATTTGTTTCTCTTCACTCTCATCTTTACTATTTCCTTCCTTTTACTGGTTTTGGGTTTAGGTTGCTTTCTTTTTTTAGCAGCTTAAGGTGTAAAGTTAGGTTGTCGATGTGAGACCTTTAACTGTCTTCAGTTTCTTGAACTGAACTGCCCATGCTTGCAACATCCCATGGTTTTACTGTTGTGCCTTCCTTGTCATTCATCTTTAAGTGTTTCCTGATGCCCCTTGTGATTTCTTCCTTGACCCACTTGTTGAAAGTGTGTTTTTAAATTTCCATTGTTGGGTGCCTGGGTGGCTCAGTGGGTTAAAGCCTCTGCCTTCGGATCAGGTCATGATCCCAGGGTCCTGTGATCGAAACCCGCATCGGGCACTCTGCTCAGCGGGGAGCCTGCTTCCACCTCTCTCTCTCTCTCTGCCTGCCTCTCTGCCTACTTGTGATCTCTGCCTGCCAAATAAATAAATAAAAGCTTAAAAGAAAAAAAAAAAGAGAATACAGTGTGGTGATTTAGTAAATTTAAAAAACTGTGCAACCATCACCATAATCCAATTTTAGAACATTTCCATCACCCCATAAAAATTCTTTGTGCCAGGAGCGCCTGGGTGGCTCAGTCAGTTGTCTGAATTTGGCTCAGGTCATGATCTTGGAGTCCTGGGACCCAGCCCTCCACTGGGCTCCCTGCTCAGTGGTGAGTCTGCTTGTTGTTCTGCCCCTTCCCCAGAGCTTGTGATCTTGCTTTCTCTCTCTCTCTCTCTCTGTCTCAAATAAAATCTTAAAAAATTCTTTGTGCCCATTTGCAGTCACTCCCCATTACCACCCCCAACCTCACAAATCTATTCTCTGTCTCTATTAAATTGCCTTTCCTGGACCTCTCATGTAAGTGAAATCATAGGATATGCAGTCTTCTATATCTGGCTGTTTTCATTTACTGTAATGTTATGAAGTCATACCAGGGACTTCATCCCCTTTTTTGCCCATTATATAGATATACTCCCTCTTCTTCATTCATCTGTGCAGCATTTGTAAGTCTGTGGGGACATATCTTTTCATTTCTCTTGGCTAGACACCTAGGAGTGGAGTTTCTAGATCATATTTTACATTTATAATTACTTTTTAGAAGAACCTTCTAAAATGCACCAGTTTACACTCCTACCAGCAATGTATAAAGGGTTCCTATTTCTCCATATCCTCATCAATACATGTAATAGTGTGTCTTTTTTATTGTAGCCATTCTAATTGTTGTGAAGGGATGTGTTGTTTTAGTTTGCATTTTCGTAATGTGATTAATGATGTTGCTACTTCTTTTCTTGGTCATTTATATCTTTGGTGAAGTGTCTATTCAAATATTTTGACCATTTTTGAATTAGGTTATTTTCTTTTTAATTATACCAGATCATTGTATATCATTATATATTCTGGATACGAGTTCTTTATAGATACATACTTTGCAAATATTTTCTCCTTATCTGTGGCTTGCCATTTCATTTTCGTAGAGGTATCTTTTGAAATATGAAAGTTCTAAATTTTGATCAAGTCCAATTTATTGAGTTTTTCACTTATAGATTGTATTTTCACTATCATCTTTAAGAAGTCTTCTGCCTAACCCAAGGTCATGTATGCAGTCTACAGGTCACTCATTCACTTTATTTATTTATTTATTTATGTTACTCACTTTAGATCCAAAAATTCAAGTAGGCTGAAAATTAAAGAATGGAAAAAGATATTCTAATATCATAAAAAATAGACTAAGTCAAAAACTGTCACAACAAAGGACTTATGTTTTGATAAAGTAGTCATCAAGAAATAATAAGAATTATAAATATATATTCACCAAACAACAGAGGCCCCAAATATATGAAGCAAACATTGATGGATTTGAGGGGAGAAAGATTTCTGCAATAATAATGGTCTTCTGCTATCATTTTTTAATGTACTTTCCAATGACATGAAATGCCATTTTAAGCCTCTATTATCAAGCTCCCATGTATTTTGCAGCTACCTCTGAAATGCCCAGTCCACTCCCCTTGTGTATTCGTTCATTCCCATGACCACATCACTTACTCTGACTACAGGAGCTTAACAGTGTTTTAACACCTGGTGAGGAACAACCTCTTGACACACACTTTTTTCAAAAATTCTCTTAGGAATTCTTGCACATTCATTTTTCCACCAAAGTTTCAATATAATTTTGTCCAGTTAGACAATCCCCTGGCAATTCGGACTGGAATGGCATTCAACTCACATACTCAATTGTGAAGGACATTCAGCTCTATCAATCCATTAATATATAAAAAATAAATATACTAAAAAGGGCATCTCCCCACCAAAATACCTTGTTCTGCCATTTAGTTCCCTTCTACTGTGCTTTAAAATTTGTTTCAGTTTTTCTGTGTCCCTGTTATGTCCCCATAATCATATCTATTACATTTTGGCCTTGACCTTTTTTTCAGGGGAAACATATTTTGGTTATTTGGCAGAGTCCTCCTCTAACTTTTTGCCAACTTTATCTGCCTCACCAGCCCCTCATTCATTTTTTTCAGTTGTCCCAACTTTCCAAAAATGTTTTCAGCCTCTGGGTCTTTGCCCTTGTTCCTGACTACTCACCCTCTTGATCTGTTTGAATCCTGTTTCTGCTAAAGGCCATTTCTGACTCTTTCTGAACTGAGGTTAAGTTCTCCTTCCTAACACCCTGCACTTTCCCATTGTGGCGCAGATTGCTTACAAATACGTTTATCTGGCTGCTGCCTTACAATACACCACCGCACCCCCAACACCTAGCAGATTCTAGCAAATACTCTTGTTCAATAGAGATTACTGTAATAGTTACCTAGGATTTCAAGACAACTGAATCTGAAGATCAGAACCTCTCTCTTAACCAGCTTACAGCTCACTTCTAAAGACTGAGAGGCGAGAATCACTCAACCTGGTCAAAATTGAGTAAATGTCTATCAACATCAATAGATTTGCACTTTTTTGATTTAAAAAAAAAAAAAAAAAAGCAGTGACTTGGAGAATCAATGCTTTTTTTCTTCATTTGTTTTTTCTGGTGATCTCTATACCCAACGTGGGGCTCAAACACGACCTGGGACCAAGAGTAGCATGTTCTTCCAACTGAGACATCCAGGTGATGTTTCAGTTAAGAGGGTTTTTTTTTGTTGTTGTTTTTGTTTTTTAAGTTTATTTGTTTAGTAATCTCTTTGGAGAACAAGTTCTTCACATCTGCCTCTGGACCATTACTAAAATGGTTTTAGTAACACAACACTTTTAGCCAAGAAGAGAATGTGGACTTAAAAACCCTGTTTCAACTCAACCTGATAAGTAGTTCAAGTAGAAAGATAAAGGGTAAGGAGAAATAAAAAGCCCATTCAATTTCCATTAGCATAAATAAAAATTATTTATTGTAATATTAAATACGAATTTTACACAAAAGTCATTATTGATTGGCAATGGGCTTGTAAGATCATCTGTACTATCCTTTTTGTTTATTGAATCCAGCAAGGCTGGCTCTATTTCAGAATTTTCTGAAGTATTAATAAAAATAGGTCTAGTGAAGACAAAAGGTATTTACATTCTTTTCTAAGTCTGTTTTGATGTCTCCCCACCCCATCCCTACATACTACAGGAATAAAGCTCTTCTTTTATATACTAGTATTACCAGTACTTCTTTTACTAGAACAAAAACACAATACACAAACCATACTAGAAATATTTGGTTCTTTTTAATCAGCTATTGATGGTATAATAAAATAAATTTAAGTGGCACCTAATTTAAACATTTAAAATAGTTCACTGAAGGCAATCTACAACACAGTAGGTTAAGCCTAATTGTCAAAACAACACCTCTTTTTTTCCAAGAAAGAAAAAATAAAGGCATGATCGAAATTATGACTGACAATTTGGGTTCATGTGGACACTTATAGATGATTCTGTAGGCATACTGGCAGGCACAATGTTGAAAATCAACCCACTAGATTTAGAAATAATGGTAAGATTAAAAAAAAAAAAAAACCAGCTACACATTTCAGAGTTAATGCCTGAAATTAAAGAAAAATATCCACCAATTATCACAACGATCTTTTAATGACTAATATTTTTAAACATTAAGATTGTTGTTTTAGGGAACATCTTTCTCTGGACATTTAACTAAATGCCCAATGTATTAAATAATTTACAGAGAAGTAAGTTTTGTGTTCTGTACAAATTAAAGGATACATGAATATATTCCCCTCCCCCTCCCTCGCCAAAGCTCAAATTTGCAATGGTCTCAGCAGAAAATAAACAGTTCACAAGTTAAACAGAATTTATAGCATTACAAAAGTTTACAGAATCCTCTTTTCATCATTTTTTTCCTAACAGCAAAGATCACACTGACAAATTGAATGACCAGAATGTAAAAAATATTTGTGCAAAACTGCATTAATTGTTCTTCCCGTTTAGTAGAGATAAAACCTAAGAACGCACAATGACAATAGAGAAGAAAAACTACACTGGAAGGAATTCTATTTTAGATTTCAAACAACACAGATCATACTATGACTAAACACTGAAAGAAAACGTGGCACCGTGAGCAGCAGGAGCAACACATGACTCGGCGATTCTGCCAGTGGAGATGGCTGACACTGGAACACGCCAGAAGTTTCTCTCCACATCAGCCAGCCATCTTCAGGGACTGGAAACAACTCTAGGGCTTAAAACTCACTTCGATGTCTGTCTTCTTGAAATTTGCAGATCATAAATGAAATATTTAATAAAGTCCTTTCCCTCCCTCCTGAAGGAGTGTTTCTTGCATCACTGGAAATCCTTAAAAGAGCTGAATCATAGACTCTCTGGATTTACCTACTCCGATCCATTTCACTGGTAACGGAAGAAAGTACAAGAATAGTATCAATTCATTTATAATGTTCAATCCTTGGGATGAAAAGATCCCCACTCTTCTCAGGGTCACTATTTAACTTTCCAGGTGCCTTCTGCTATCCTTTGCTGTCCTGCTAGAAGACCAGGCTGATTTCTAAACGGAACACACCAGTGCTGGTGTGTGCCTTACCAGTTCCAGTTTTAATCATGTGGTATTTCCAAGTCCTCAATGCCTAATATTTAGGTTAGCAAAATACTAGCCCAAACCACCAGAGACTTACTGAACCCTGGATTAAGTCCCTAATTACTAGATAAGATCTAAGCATCTTTGATAAAAGCAGGATGCTAAGAGGTGACGGTGTAACTTTTGCATCTCAAAATGTAGAAACATCTGGAAGAGAATACTATTTTAACTTGCACAGACTAAACCAGTCTATAGGAATCTCTAAATATTATACCACATGGGTTAACCTTCATGGAATTTTTATACAGGACACTGTTAAATTCACTCTCGTTTGTATTTCAAAAAAATGTTGACTAAGAGCCATAGCAAACATGCTGACTAAGTTGGACATCACGCTGGCTGGGGCAGCTAGCAATCTGGAAAACAAGACTAGTACTTGAGACGAACCACAATACAAATCAGAATAACTACACAATAGATTCTACATAAAGGACACCTTCTACCCACTTTGCTTTTGTCTTTTCAATCTCTACCAGTACAAGTAGAAGGAAGAAAGCAATGTGTTAAAAACTTCCATTAACTAGTCACAGCTATAACCTGGTTATGCCTAACTCCCCAGACAACTCCCTGGCCAGCCTGTTTTTTAATAAAGTTTTATTCTTTCCTCTCCTCTTCTATTTTTTCAAACTGGATTTCCTATTTTCTGTACCAGTGATTTCCTAATTATTCAAGCAACCCCCCCACTTCCCAAGGGTAGTTTAATCGCAAATGGAAAAACCACAAACCATTTTTGGTGGAGGTGAAGATACAAAAGGCTTTGTGACTAAGAGGAAGAAAGCAACAAGCATGAATGTCACAGGGTAAAAACCAGAGTAGTAGAGAATTAAGACAGAGTCAAAACAGTGTGAGGTAACCTACTGTCTTCAGGCATACAAAGGATTAAAGATGACTATATTTACTCTAAGAAATGAGATTATTTTATATTTTATAGGGCATTGCTGCAAATCATGAACACTCTACAAAATAATACTGATCTTTCTTTTATTGTATCTCAAAGGTAGACCGTTAAGTTAGAAACAGAAGAAAGACCGTTGTTCATAAAGTACACTTACCTGGAATTTGAAGCTCATCTTCAATAAATCGAACATAATTTTGTGCATTAACAGGTAGTTCTTTAAACGTCCTTGCATTTGATATGTCTGTGTTCCAACCTGGCAGCGTCTTATACTGAACTTCAACTTTATTTAAGACTTCTTGGTTTGCTGAAAGTTAAAGAGTAAATCTGTTTTTCCATGGTGGAATGCTGCCTGTTGCCAAAAAGCTTTTTCTATGTCAAAGGTTCATGATCTCTTATGAAAATCCTTGGAGCCAGAGGAGTTCTGGAATGCAGTTTCCCAGAGTGCAGGAAGGTCAGACAGGACACTGACCACCTGAGGCAACGTTTTCATAATCCAACACAGTCCTGCAGCGACAGGCTAATTCACTTGAAGCAGAGAGATTATTAGTTCTAATAGCAACTCAAGTTTTGCTGTCAAAGGACTTTAGTGCCAAACTTTAAACTTTCCATGTTTAGAGATTTTAGATACCCCACTGTGGATTAGAGATTATGGACCTATGTATGGTTGCATAGAGGTGGCAACCTCACAGAAAGGAGAGGTTGCCACCTCTCACAGAAAGGAGACTTGCAAACGTGCTCTCATCTGGGAGATCTACTGATTTTGTGATTGTACAAAGCTGACCTGGAAATTTTCTTTATTATCTCACCTAGCCATTTTCTCTGTATCTCCTAACAGGAACGGAAAATGTACAAAAGGTAAGAACAGTTTAATTAGAGCTGTTACAGCAGATGCTGTGGGGATTCTGTCCAGGCCTCCTACGTCGGGACTGAGACACTCATTCCCCCGCCTGTGGAAGCACTGCCCAGGGAGGACTCGTGCTCAGAAACTGTCCCCCGCTGAAGGGAGCTGCCTCCTTGGAACAGCCCAAATCCCACAACTGGTCAATGAGGACAACAGGCAGCACAAAAACATGGGTTCTGAGAAAAAGAAAACTCCCAAGCAAGTCCTGAAACTATGCAACTCTCTGCCCAGGGACAATTTCCCAGCCACTGGAAGCCACGACACCAGAGTCAGTGGAGAACAGTGGTCCCACTGAGCTGAGAAGGCGGATAATCAGGTTTCAGGGAAGCTAAGTGGCGAGAGGCATCACGGTCAAGTGTCAGAGGAGGGGGCTATATATGGAGCTCCCACCCCTCCAAAGTCCATGTGAGAGTCCCTTCACATGGGAAGGACCCATGGGATCACTGGAAGGCTTACCAGATGTTAGCTGTCACACAGTTGAGGGGACAGGTTCTAGAGGTCAAGCAGTGCTAAGAGAAGGGAAGGGACGGGATACACTGGAGCTCCAGCACTGCCCGACTAGAGTGATCTCTTTACACCTTGGTAACTCTCCTGGCATCCAGCTGGGAGAGCAGAAAGGCTGCTCCTTAAAATGTAAAAAACCATGTTCACGAGTATAACCGACTACTGACCCTCCACAACAAAGCCTAAAACCAAGCTACCGAGATCCACAGAGGAGACAGAATTTGGAGACTGATCCACACCAGGTTAAAGGTTTGGGAAACACCCAGGGCACTCATGTAACTATACTAACAGAGCAGAAAACTGAGCTTATGCAAGTTCAAGATGATCAGCCAGTAATTCAACTGTCCCCTGAAACAAGAACCACCACTCTTTAGAGGAGGATAACAGAATCTGAGTCACTACACTGTTAAGCACATTCAACCAGAAGTCATTGGTCATAGAAACAGTGATCCACAATCAAGGAAAAGAACAGTCAAGAGAAACAAGACTGGAGATGGCCCAGATGTCAGACTAACAGGTAATGATTTTAAATGTGTTTCTAAGAACTTGAGGTGATCCTTGGTTGCCAAGGACTGGTCATCACCATCAAGTCACAAAACCTGTACCAGCCTACCAAGTTTCATTCAAGTGCATATTCCTTTGTTTGGCATATTCCCAGGCTTATAGGGTGACTAAACAAATGAACAGTTCCTATTTCTGGAAGCTGGAAACATTTATGGAACTTCCTGAGTAACTGAAAAAATCTTGTAACTAAAGATATGCCTGAAGAAACACAGTGCCTCATGTAGAAGTCTTCCTACAACCACCCACTTTTGACATAGGAGATGAGAAAATCATTCCTATGGCTTCGAGAACAGGGTGGGTAAATGGATTAGGAGCCTGCTTACTCTTTTGAGTAGCACTCTTTTCTCCTACCCCACGTTTCTCCAGGAGGAGAAGCATGCCTACATAGAAGTTACTTTCAAAGTAGGGAAGATGAGATTCGGGAACAGCACAGCTGGCTGAGCTCAGAGGGACCATGTTTCTCTTTCCTATTTTGAGTCTGAACACATGCTCACTACTGCAATCCAGGATTCAAATGCACAGCAGCTATGAAACAAATGCCAATAACATGTGAATATACTTGTGCTATCCACAAAGAGGGTATCAACCCCGTGGCTCTATACCACGAACTACACAGAACTTCATGAAATGGCTCCAACATGTTCACCTAATAATATTCTTTGTATCACAGATGGAAAAAAGTACCTGGGAAATGAGGTATAATTTCACCATCTAACTTGTAAGCAACTCCAACTTTGATTTCCGTAAACATGTCCAAAATATCCAATTTGGTAAGTGCCAACCTAAGTGGAAAGAAAGGCAATGTTCAAATGGCAAACCTCTTCAAAATACATCAAATCTCCCAATAAACTGCCTGGGAAATAGTTTTAAAGGAAAAATCTGTACAATTAGAGAGAACAGTAGGTTTGGCATTCTTATCTGCAAATTATTTTTTTTATCCTTTATTTGTTATTTGCTGGAAGTTAAGTCAAATTAATACAAACAGGAATACATTTGTTTATATATTTATGTACATGTGCGAACAGCAACTTTTCACCGGGTGATTTCAGGGAGCCAGGCAGGGTGCTCTATGCTCTCACTGTATTTCTCACCTAATTTTCAAAACACCCACACGAAGTAGGTAATATTATTATCTAGATTTTGTTTATTTATTTGTTTTTAAGATTTTATTTATTCATTTGACAGAGAGAGATCACAAGTGGACAGAGTGGCAGACAGAGAGGAGGAAGCAGGCTCCCTGCTGAGCAGAGCCCGATGTGGGGCGCGATCTCAAGACCCTGGGATCATGACCAGAGCCGAAGGCAGAGGCTTTAACCCACTGAGCCACCCAGGCGCCCCAATTATTATCTAGATTTTAAAGATGATGGAAAAGGCACAGAAAGATTCACTTAACCAAAGTCATGGCACAACGCGTGAATCTGAGATTTGAGTTAGACATTAATCATGCCCTAAATGGGTTATGTTGCCTCCCCTCCACATAAGCAAAACGCACCATCTACCTACCTACCCACCTACCTCACTTCCCTCTATACTGACATGCACGGGGGAGTAACAGGATTCCTTTTTCCCAACTGTGGATGTGTAGGAAGACAACCTGGGGCCTTTTCCCGTGGGTCCCCTTCCCCTAGATCTTGGTCCACTTGAACCCCGAGCTACGATTTCATCTGGAGTCTAAACAGTGAACTTTTTCTACCAGGGTACTACTTTTCAAGCTTGCACTCCACAAAATGTAACCTGTGGTCATGAACTGTACCTTAGTTCCCTGAAAGAAATGTTTCTAAGAATACTTACGCAGTAAATCCATTAATCATATGAGCATATTTGAGCAAAACCAGGTCCAGCCAGCCACACCTTCTTTTCCTACCAGTGGTTACCCCAAACTCTCGACCTCTTGTTTGTAATAATTCTCCAATTTCCTAGAAAACAGAAAATAGGACTTTAGGATTATAACACCAATGCTGTAAAATCTAGCAGAATTACGGCATAAGATCACATAACAAGTCAAAATCTTATAAAGATGAACATCTTCCAAAAAATTACTCAGTGGAAGACAGAATTCCATACCAATGATGTGTGAAATAGGCATTATTTGGAACAGATCCACTTTTGGCTTCAATTTTTACCACTTCTGTAAAACCAGTATTTTTTACGATGTTAGATAACTTCTTAAAATTTAGATTAACATATAAAATGCTACATATTAGAAACAAGGTTGTTAATTAAGTATTTATTAAATTTATTAAAATAGACAAGCCAATTGTTCCAAGAACTGCAATTCAATGATCCTCCTGAAAATCATAAGACAAGCTCTCAGCTAGTCAGTAGTTCTGGACAGCACAACGCCCTTTCGAAAAGAATGAAGGCTGATGGCAATGCTCAAGATCTAAGCCACAGGGGTGGCTGGGTGGCTCAGTCAGTTCAGTGTCTGCTTTCAGCTCAGGTCATGATCTCAGGATCCTGGAATTAAGTCCTACATCGGGCTCTCTGCGCAGTAGGGAGTCTGTTTCTCCCTCTGACTTCCGCTCCCCCTGCTGGTGCTGTCTCTCTCTGACAAAAAAATAAAATTCTTAAAATAAAATAAAATAAAATAAACTTAAAAAAAAAAAAAAAGAGAGATCTAAGCCACAGCCATTCCTTACAGCCTAATTTTTCAGTCATCATCTATCTACTCCCTCACTGACACCTTTCTGATTTCTTGTATTCGGACATCAATCTGTCAGATCTGAATCCCAGCCCCGTCCCTCTGTGTGACTTTGCACAAGTGATTTCAGCTCTCCGTGCCTGTTTCCTCTTGTGTAGAAGGAGGACAGTGACACCACCCAGCTCCCCGAGGGTCGTGAGGTCCAGAGGGCTTCTGAGGATACAATACTCGACAGTGCCTGGCCCGACGTCACCACTGCAGAGGTGTTGGCTAGGGCTAGAGCAGGTCTTGAAGTCACTCTTCTTCTCAGCCCCAGCTCCTAACAAGCCCTTGGTGAAAGGCAGTTCTTATTTATTTATTTATGTATTTAATTTAGATTTTATTTATTTAGTAGAGAGAAAAAGAGAGAGAGATCACAAGGAGGCAGAGAGGCAGGCGGGGGGGGGGGAACAGGCTCCCCGCTGAGCAGAGAGCCTGACTCGGGGCTCAATCCCAGGACCCTAAGATCATGACCTGAGCCGAAGGCAGAGGCTTAACCCATTTAACCCAGGTGCCCCCAGTTCTTATTTTTAACCATTTCTTTCCCCTTCACTATCTCAACCTCCCTCACAAACCCACCTTCATGCAGCCTGGCGCTTACAGTTACCTTTAAGTACCCTCTACTCCTTTGTCTTTTGCTGCCAATCTGCTGCCACTTCAGTAGAAAGCACAGGAAGATAAGAAATCAGAGGGAAAAAAGTAGTTTTTATTTTATATTTTAAAGGTTTGTTTATTTGGCAGAGAGAGGGAGAAAGAGCATAAGCAGGGGGAACCGCAGAGGGAGAGGGAAAAGCAGGCTCCCCGCTGAGCAGGGAGCCCAACCTGGGGGCTGGTTCCCAGGACCCTGGGATCATGACCTGAGCTGAAGGCAGATGCTTAACCAACTGAGCCACCCTGTAAGATTTTTATTTATTTATGTTTGTTTGTTTGTTTGTTTGAGAAGAGAACAGTGAGAAACAGAGAGGGGATCTAAAGCAGATTCCACTCTGAGCACGGAGCCCACCACAAAATCACAATCTGAGCCGAAACCAAGAGCCAGACACTAAACCAACCAAGCCACCCAGGAGACACGAAGTTTTTATTTTAAAACCTTCAGAACTGGATCTAGTGAGAAACAGACTTACATTGTCCTGCTCTGTTGGGAAGGCACCAATGCCAACTCGAGTTGTGTAAGCTTTCACGACCCCATACACTTCCCCAACATTTTGGGGGGGCATTCCCAACCCGGTACAGACACCTCCAACTGTACAGTTCGAAGAGGTCACAAAAGGGTAAGTTCCTAAAAAAGAAACAAATATACACACACAGATATACATTACTCTGAAACAATTACTAAAAAAAAATATGAGTACATTCTAGGTACTGGACAGACTTGACTATAACCGCCCTCTCAAACCTCAGCCTTTAGTCTTGAGCCCTTCTGTCTGGAATGAGAGCAAACCACAGTGGTCAGAGCTCTCCCTGCAATGCTCACTGGGGCAAGGCTCTTCGAGCGTGCGCAGTCAGCTCTGTGTGGCAGGTGCTCACATAATGGATCGCGAAATAATTTCATGTGGAACCCTGGGCGTTATTCTACTATGCAGACTATTCTAATCTACGTGTTTTTAACATGTTCCTATTGTTTTAAAAATGAATTTGTTTTCTTGATACACATTTTTAAGATACAGCCACAATCTAGAGTGACAGCAGTATACTAAGAATTCGGCGGTATTCATTATCCTAGCTTCTAATCTCTATTAAGGGAATAATCCCAAAAATGACAACAGAAGCTAAGAGGAGTGTACTCCTTCATCCCTAAAGATCCTGTTCCTACTTGAACTATCCACAGCTAACCAGACACTGCTTTCTTTCCAGATTCCACAGGCATATTATGGAGTCCAAAAATACCTATCTACTGTAATAGAAATAATACTTTTTCTTTAATTGGTTTACTTGAGAGTCAAAAGCCAATGAAATGTCAGTAAGAGCTGAGAACACTGACTTATCCTTTGAGATCATGTTCAGAGAGAAAGGCCAACAACCTAATGGGGCAGTAGCTGAAAGACATTAAAGCCTTAACTTTTTGAAGGTGGAAGAAATGCCCTAATCCACTCAGAATCTTAGGTCCAGGGCGTTAAGCAGATTTCCACAGATCTTAGAATACGCATGTTTAATGACAATGTTTATTAGTTCTCGATATTTTTTAAAAAGGCTGAATTAAAGATCCTTCCACAGGACTTCTCTAATCATCTTAGTTTCAAGCAAACAGAACATGAACCAAACAATGAAATCAGTTTACAGAATCCTAAACCCACTGACCCAAATAGTGATTTCATTTTTCTAATAAACTATAAAATGTATTATATGCATTGTGTATTCTACAATAGTGCTTAAAAAAAAAGATTAGTAGGTGACAAATGTCCATCATTCCTAAATATACAAGCTAAAAGCCTTGTTTTAAAACCTGTAAAGGCAAACATTAATTATTTATACCCTAAGTACTTCACGGCTGGGTTAAGCTCCGGCAAGTCACAGCTCACTTACCAAAATCAATATCTAAGAGTGCTGCATTTGCGCCTTCTACCAAGATTTTCTTTGGTGGTCCATGCAGGGCCTCGTAGAGGAAATAAACTCCATCTCTCACCATTGGTTTAATCCTTTCCATATAACCCTATAGACAGAGACAAAAGCCAATTTCAGTGTGTGCTAAAAAGTTCCCAACATGATCGGTACAAGTAAAACTCGCCAAGTAAAATTCTGTGACAAAGCAAACTTAACTTGTGCAAAGCAGAAAGGGGGTTGGTGACGGCGCCCACCCTACAGTATATTTGGATTAGCTCTGGTCTCTCGTCGTGATTCTCCAGAACCAGAAAAGAGACCCTAGCTCAAGATCAGTAGAGAAACAATGAAATTCAAAGGCTCTACGTTAACCACTGCAAGTGATGATGATGGCCTTCCATCCTTCAAGAACCAGCTCTCGGGAAAATAAAAAGAGCTGAGTATACGACATTGTGTTTTATATTCTGGGAGGTATTTAAAAAACTGCATTTATAAACCACGTAACCAAGAGCTTTGAAACACGCATCCAGGGACTGCCAAAATGTCGGTGTGGGTCACAAGTGACGCGGCCGAGCATGCAAACAGCGGTAACCGTTAATATTCTTTTGCCACAGTGTTCCGTCTGCTATAGCAGCACCTCAGCAGCATTACTAGCAGATAATAGCAAATACTATTTTACACACGAGCATTCTAAAACTCTCACAAAACATATTAAATGTATTAATAATACTGCTTAATTTTTTAATTCAATTAAAAATGTAATATAAACAAGAGTTCCCCAAGGCCTAAAGTATAACTACAATAAAATCTAGTTTCAACCGTGTTTCCTATTCAGCCAGTCTAATATGGAAATTCTACCATCCACTCATGAACTCACTGAACATGTTATATCCACACCACCCCCGCACCCTAGCTCTAGCCTCTTGCTTATTATTCCTGGTTTAGACCTTTCGTTATGCCGGAAATGACCATGCCATTCACCATGTCCCTTATTCCTTAAAGTGCTGATTTGATATCTACCACCTATTAAGAATCTTCTTCTCCAACTCTCTTCACAATTATTCATCTTCTTTACATTCACATGAAACATGGATAAAACAGAACCAAAAAGCCATATCCACACTTTAGTGCATAAATATTTCCAAGTTGCCAGTAATAAATTTGAAATATTTGTTGCATGACAGAATGAAAAGAAGATGGCAGTCTATTCTAAGCAACGAGCAATACACTGAAATCTAAATACCCAATATTCAGACTCTTCCTTGGAGGTCCCCCACCCCGGCCGCTGCCCCTGCTTAAGGAATTTAGTGAGTAGATATGCTTAAGGTCTACAACCATTCTAGAATGGCATATGAGGTTTGTAAATTCCTATTCGGCTCTGGAATTCACGTTCATACCTATTTATAGAAGAGAAGAAGTAATAATCAGATACATAGGGCCCAGCTCGAAACACACCAAACATCAGGGATGGATGTGAGGTGGAAGGGGTAGGAGATTTGCCTACCGACGAACTCAGGCACCACTGACACCTAAAAACAGCCACACGTGGACCCAACCTTTGGCCAATCACCTAGTTTGTCTTTTAAGACAAAGAGCTACAGACACTGGCCCCGTGGGGCATCCTTCCAGATCGGCCCAGCTAGCTTTACAAGTTACCTCCTGCTGCCTGCCCCTCTGTTGATCTATGCTCCACATTGCTAGGAGGGATTTTTATTTAATACAAACCTAATCTTTTTTCTGCTCAGAATTACTCAATAGCCTTTCATTAACTCCAGGATACAAAGCCAAACTCCCTATCACTGTGTATATAGGACCAATACAAGACCGTGAACTCCTACTCTCTGCTACTTACTCAATCTTTTCTTTCAGTCACATCATGTGAAGTGACTCAAACATGTCCTGTCCTTTTAGGTAGGCCTATATGCTTTCAGACTTAAAGAGGACAAGTAATTTGCTTTACTAGTTCTTATCTTCAGTGCTTTACACATATCTGTGTGGCATTTATTATACTATAAATTATTTAATATATAACTTCTCACAGTGTAATTTCCATAAAGGAAATTAACACTCTATGTTCTTAATTCTTATGTTTGCAGGTCCTAATGCAAAACCTGAATGAATGAAAGGTCTTAGAGGCCAATCTGGCAAACAAGTTTTAAAAAGGACATGAAAGCACTACCTTGAGTTTTTGTAATTCGCCTTCAATGTCGATTTCCAGAGTGGGGTATATAGATTTGTACTGGTTAGCCAGAACTTTGAACCTGAGAAACACAGATAAATCAAGACATTAGTTCAACTAAGAATAGTCCAAATAACATCATTCAATTCAAATGGTTTCTGTAGATAAGTGGTTTTAATAACAAATGAATCCCAAACTGAAGCGACATTCTAAGAAACAAAATCTAAACAGATCAATCATATAAATAATGATACACTCAAAAATAGTATTTTTAATTCAAATTTAGGAATACCAACAACATAATGTGTGTGTGGAAGATGAAGTGTGTGGAGGGAAAGGGAAGAATTTAAATCTATAACAACACTTAAATCGGAATTATATTACACTGTGTGAAAAATAAAGGGGGACGGTCCACATGATGCTTTTAAAAGAGATAGAGGTGGGCGCCTGGGGGGCTCAGTGGGTTAAGCCGCTGCCTTCTGCTCAGGTCATGATCTCAGGGTCCTGGGATTGAGTCCCACATCGGGCTCTCTGCTCAGCAGGGAGCCTGCTTCCTCCTCTCTTCTCTCTCTGCCTGCCTCTCTGCCTACTTGTGATCTCTCTGTCAAACAAATAAATAAATAAAATCTTAAAAATAAATAAATAAATAAAAGAGACAGAGGTAAAGCCTTTGATGCCGACTGTTATTAAATGCAACCACCAAACTCTCTGTCACTGAGTCACCATAAAGTTTCGATGACATTAGGTTTCTCATGGAGATTTTTCTAGAGAGTAAGTGTCAATGAGGCAATTTCTATTTTTTAAGGTGAGTTGGGTACAAAACAGTTCACCAGTACCTAAGAGTCTAATTATGTCTTGGTAGGGGTAATGTGGGTGGGGGGGGTCTCCAGAACTGAAAATTGGAGGGTCATGACTCTAGGATGTGGTAACCCCACCAAAGCATCCCCTGAAATCTGTTTCTCAGCAAACCATTCCAAATCCCAATACTTAAATATAATTTTGGCTTTGCTTTCTTAGAGTACTGCTAGGATATCATCATGAGGTTACTTTTCGTGAAGTTTAATTTGAAATTAAGTAATAAAAATAACTTTATAGTCCAAATTAAACCAAAAAAATCAATCACCATTGATTTTGCATCCTGGAATTGAAAAATTGCAATTTGAAAAATTCCATCCTAGAATACCAATTTGCATCCTGGATTTGAGAAATTCCAAAAACCCCATTTGCTCTTTCACTCTAAAAACCAAGTTAGTTACCTCTCAGAGAAGCCATCAAAGTCAGAAACCAGATCACACATCCGCAGTCCACTCCGCGCAGCTTTGGAAGAATAAACTGGGCCAATGCCCTTTTTTGTGGTACCCAAGCTTAAAAATAAATCAGAACAAGCTTTGAGTTAGACAAGAAAGACGGAGTTCTTGTGGTCAGATCATCACATTGAATGAAGGTACTTTGACTATTTTCTGTCTTTGCTATTTTCGGTAAGTTTAATTTCACAATCCTATTGATTTTCTCTAGAATCTAAACAGGATATTCTAATAATTTTTCTTAAACCTCTGGCCTACAATTTAAACATTAAGGTCTGGATATGCTTAAACTGCACCAAAAATAAAAACAACAAAAAAAAACCCTACTTTTTTCCTGCTTGTTCTTGTCTCTGTTGCTCCTGGATACCATCAGCGGCTTGATGAAAATCGAATACTGAGGGGAAAAAACCAAATCACAATTGTTGTCGAAACAAAGGTATTACAGGAAGAGCAAAACATACTGCATTTCGAATTACTTAAGCTATAAATCCCTTAGCCTAATTTCATCAGGACTAATCAAATGAATGCATTTTATTTTTTTAAAAAGATTTATTTATGGGGGAGGAGACAGAAAGAGAAAGAGAGAGAGGGGGCATGAGCAGGAGGGGCAAAGGGAGAGGGAGAGAGGATCTCACCAAACTCCACACTGAGTGTGGAGCCCGACGACCTGAGCTAAAACCAAGACCTGGGCCTCAACCAACTGTGACACCTGGAACCCCAAGTGTATGCGTTTTAAAAAGCAGCAGCAATGGTGGGAGCGAAGGTTTAGTACGCCAGCAGATACACGAACAGGGAAATATGCCTGATTGTTCATTCCTGCTAACTGCAACCCATGTTGTGGTTTCAGGAACTGTCAGTAAGAGGGTACCGCACAATTCTGTGAAGTTCAGTTTACTGAGATACCCTCTTTTCTTCGGCTTCTACCCTCCAGACATCTCTGGGTTATTCTGCCATTTCTCTCTCCTTCTCTCTCACGAGCTTCCACTGTCTCCAGCCAAAACTCTAGCCAACTAACGAGGGTGCATATTTCCACTCCTGGACATCTCGAATTCATCATTTTTAATGCAACAAAGCCATCTTTCCAAGACACAAATTTGATGTCACTACCCCCATGCCTTTAAAAGTCAATGGCTTTCTATTGCTCGAAAGAAAAAGACAGGATGATCTGATGTGGCCTCTGTGCAGAGATAGTACACTCTTTCATCTGGGACCCCCTTTCTGCCCTTGGGTCAGACGGACAATCTTCCGAAGCTGAGGCTACAAGGCAAACCCTTCTGCCTGAATGTGCCTTTTCCTGGGCCTGGACGTGCAAGCGCACTCACGCCCACATGCTCACTCTCTCTCACCAGCATTTTATGAGTCCTGGGACCATGTCAATTAGCTTACCAGTTGATTTCCTGAGCCTACAAGTTCTCAAATATTTAACCGACTGAGTCAATAGCGACTTTATGGGACAGGCAGGCCTAGAATTTGGTCTTCAAACTTTTTTTTTTTTTTTTTAGATTTTATTTATTTATTTGACAGAAATCACAAGTAGGCAGAGAGGCAAGCAGAGAGAGAGAGAGGGAAGCAGGCTCCCTGCTGAGCAGAGAGCCCCATGTGGGGCTTGATCCCAGGACCCTGAGATCATGACCTGAGCCAAAGGCAGAGGCTTTAACCCACTGGGCCACCCAGGTGCCCCTGGTCTTCCAACTTTTAACCAAGGCTTCTTTTGTTTCAAAATAAAAACCTTACGGGAATATAATTTACGTACCATAAAATTCACCCACTAAGTACAACCGGATCATTTTCCCATACATTAAACCATGGCTTCTTTTTGCTAATGATTGCTACTGTACCCAGTAAGTTGAAATGTATAAATTTTAAACAGAATGACTGATATGAGGTTCCTAGAACTAGTGGTGGCATGTTTAAAAGAATTATTTGGCAGTGTCAGAAAACTAATGTTGTAGTTATAGACGTTCAAACTGGGGGAAAAAAAAACATCAAGGAGATCAGACCTTAAGCCACCGTCTGATCAACCCCAGCCTCTAGGATTTGATCCTAAAGTCTTTTTTGCCCTAAGTTCCTTTTCTGAGACACGGCAGAATTGACAAGGCAGTCCTCCCCTCTGCCTGGCAAAGTTAATAAGCACAGACTAATGGGCTTCCCTAGTGGTCTCATGGGGAGTTCCAACACTTCCTACACTAGGTGATCACAATACAGAAACTAGATTTTTATTGTGTGATTTAAAATTATCCTGTAAATCACTATCTGTCTCAGTGTCACAGAACTGGGTGACATCCCACTAAGGTGGCCTATCGTACACCTCAAGATATTTACGGGAATGTGCAAAGCACTATTACTTGTGATAACTCAATATTGGAAGTGACTCAAAGTCTCATCCATGGTAAAAATGGATAAACTGTCCCATATTCATAAAAGGGGATATTCGGGGACGCCTGGGTGGCTCAGTTGGTTAAGCAGCTGCCTTCGGCTCAGGTCATGATCCCAGCGTCCTGGGATCGAGTCCTACATTGGGCTCCTTGCTCCGCAGGGAGCCTACTTCTTCCTCTGACTCTGCCTGCCACTCTGTCTGCCTGTGCTCGCTCTTGCTCTCTCTGACAAATTAATAAATAAAATCTTTAAAAAAAAAAAGGGGGGGATATACGATTCAGCAATGAAAGTAAGTCACTGCTTCATTTAATAATATGGAGGACCCAAATGGGCATACTGCTGCTAAGTGGAAGTCAGACACAACAGAATACATAAATGTGTGATTTGTATCAAATTCAAACACAAACGAAACCAATCTATGATGAGAGAACAGTAGTTACCCTTGGTGAAGGGGACTAGATAATAACTAGGAAAGGTCATCAGAGAAGCTTTTTTTTAAATGGAGATATATAGACATACAACTTTAGTTTCAGGTGCAGACCATAATGACTGGGTATTTGTCTATACAGCAAAATGACTGCCACAGTGAGTTTAGTTAACATCCAACACCATAAAAAGCCACAGATTTTTTTGTGTGTGATGAGAACTTTTTTTTTTGTTTTTCTTAACTAGGCTCCATGCCCAACGTGGGGCTTGAACTCACACCCCTGAGATCAAGACCCAAGATTGAGAGCCAGATACTCTCCTGATTGAGCCACCCAGGTACCCCATGCTGAGAACATCTAAGATCTATTATCTTAGCAACTTTCAAATAATGCCATACGGTATTATTAACTAGCGTCGCCATGCTGTCCAGGACTTCTCTGTGACTTTTTTACCCTGTAACTAGAAGTCTGTAACTTCTGACCACCCTCGCCTATTTTGTACACCCCTACCAACTGCCTGTCTTTGGCAGTTACCAATGTGTTCTCCCTGTCTTTGAGTCTGTGGGGTTTTGGGGTTTTCTTGCTCAGAACTGCCCGGACTATTCCACTTCTTTGTAGTTCCATACAAGTTTTACGATTGCTTGTTTTACTTCTGTGAAAAATACCACTGTAATTTTGAGAGAGATTGCACTAATCTGTAGATTCCTCCGGGTAGTACAGACATTTTAACAATACTAATTCTTCCAGTCCCTGGGCACAGAGTATCTTTCCATTTATTTGAGTCTGACTTAATTTCTTTCACCAGTGTCTTACAGCTGTCAAAGTTTAGGTCTGTCACATGCTTGACTAGCAGAGTAGCTTTTTCAGGCACGAGAAAGGTTCCGTATAACAAGGTAGTGGCGAAAGGGGTAAAATACTATACACTTACTGGGCATTTTGCTGTATTGTGTGCTATGTTAAAATGTTTACTTATTTCTAACAATAGCTATCATATACAACAGGAATTAGTTTATTGTCATGCTCCTAATTCAGTATATACCTTATAGCCTTCCTTTCTCATCTACTTTTGAAGGGCCAGAATAGTTCTTAAGAAGCTGTTTCATTAAATTCCGACCTTGCTAGTCAGTTAGGACAAAAACGGAGATGTTGGAGGAAGCCATTTCTTTTGAAAGAGAAGACATTTTACATTGAAGTATCTGTTTTATCTTCTGTATTCAAATGAGTTACAAAGGCACATGGCAAATCACAAGTAAATGGTTGATGGAAAGCAGGTAAACCATATTTTTTAGAAGTTAATTTAGTATCTTGTCACAGAGCTAATGGTTTTTAGGTTTTTCTAGGCCCCAGGGAGCTATTAGGGAAATCAACATAATTACTTTAATAAAGCTCCGTCATGGCATGGAGCCTTAATACCTCCACCAACACTGTTTTTGAGAGAACAGTTTTTGTGTGAAGTTGTGTTGAATATCTTCCATTTTCTATATTGAGGACAAAAAATGCTGCCTTAGGGACTCAGTTTAATTTTTATAAAAGATTATTATGCATGTTCAATAGGTAAATTTCATTAACACCATCTTTTTTTGTTATTATCATTAAGTTTTATTAACACTATTAATGTTACACCATATGAATGTGTCCACTGTGAGCCTCAGTACCCAGAGTACCCACTTTGCTGACTTCGCCCATCTCCTCAGGTCTTCTTTCCTCAAAGTGTTTTTTGGTTTTTGTTCTTTAAATTGTGGTCACTTACCGTGAGATCTACCCCCTGAACAGATTTTTAAGTCACAATACAGCACTGTTACCAACAGTCTCTGTGTTGTACTATGTGTCTCTGGAACCTATTCATTGGTCATGCCCTTCAGCAGATGCTGTGAACGTCATCTCCATAGTGAAATGTCCCCAGCCACTTTATCTCAAGTTATAGATTCCCACCCGCCTCCTAGAGACTGCCAGATGGTCCACGGGGCTCCTTTCTCTTCTTGGAACTCATCGCTAATGTGCCATGGCACATTATCACATGTTCATCTCATTTATTATGTCTCCCCCTACTATACTATAAGTTCCACTAGGAATCTTCATTGGTCTTTTCTGAATCCTTGGGGCCCACCACACCAGGCACCACACCAGGTCTTTCATTAGGGAACTGCTGAGTCAAAGGACAAACCACCCAACAACCTGCATTTCATATGTTTTAAAAAATGTGAAGTCTCAGCCACTTCTTTGGTCTCTTTCCCTCAACAAGGATCTCTTATACCACAAATTTTGTTATGCGTTTCAATGAGACAGGACACAATTATAATAGATAGCTTCTTGCATACTTGCTAAAGTATGGTAATTGTAAAGAACCGGCCAACAATGGATTCCTTCTTAGATTTCTCTGTAAGGAAACTGGCTGTTCAAAGCAAAACTATTAAGAACACATTATAGAGCTTATTATGATGCGGACATGAAATGTAGGACAATAATGACACAAGGGACTGGAAGAGGGAAACTGAAACATTTTCTTCTAACAATCTTGGGTTATGGGGCACCTCGGTGGCTCAGTGGGTTAAGCGACTGCCTTCGGCTCAGGTCATGATCCTAGAGCCCTGGGATCAAGTCCCACGTCAGGCTCCCAGCTCCACAGGGACTCTGCTTCTCACTCTGACCTTCTCGAACCCTCTCATGTTCTCTCTCACTCTCTCTTTCTCAAATGAATAAATAAAATCTTAAAAAAAAAAGCTCTGCTGGCTATATTAATATCGAAGTAAGCTTTGATATTAAGGAGTATTAAAGAATAAGGAATATTACTATAGAAAAGAAGGCCATTTCATCATGATGAAAGAGTTAACTCATCAAAAATGTAAATTTAAATACACATGTAATCTACCTGAGCTTCAAAGCAGACAAAGCAAAAACTGACAAAAGTTGAAAAGAAAAATAGACAAGTCCTCAATTCTTGTTGGAGGTTTCAACATGCCTCTTTCTAGGTGACTGACAGCAAGCAGGAAAAAAATCAGCTAGGACACAGAACAGCTCTACTCAAAAGAACACGTATTCTAAGTGCACGTAGAACACGAACCAAAACAGACCCTGTGCTGGGCCAGAAAACAAGTTTCAACAAATTTAAAAAGATGGAGATCATAAAGTATATTCTCTGTCTGCAACAAAATTAGAAATAAGAGAAATGACAAAAATCATCCAATATTTAGAAATTTAAACATTTCTCAATAACTCATAGGTCAAACAGAAATCACAAAAACAATACAAGTATTTTCTACTGAATGGAAATAAACATACAAAATGTCAATATTTGTGCAATGTAGCTAAGGCAGTGTGCAGCTTTAAATGCTCACATAAAGAAAAGAATGGTCTGAAGTCAATGATCTAGTAAGCTTCTAAAGAGGTTAGAAAAAGTGAGTAAAACATGTCAGTCCAGCACAGTTCACTTCAAAAAAGTTATTTTCTTGCATTACTGAGGCTACGCTCAGACTTCCAGCCTCTGACTGTTATCTGGAGGCATGGATACTTAAGAACTTTGATGGGCTACTCTTTTTTCGCTGTTTTTTAAATATAGGCAGGCTCCATGTCCAGGGTGAAGCCCAATGTGGGACCTGAGCTGAGGTCAAGAGTCAGACCCTTCACAGACTGAGCCACCCAGGTGTCCCTACCGGTGCTGCTCTTAAATGGGGGTCAAGGCTAAAACCGGAGTAGCCACTGCCTCAGGGAACACCCGTACTTAATTACAACGGAAGAGTTTGTACCAGTCCAAGCTCTCTTTCCAGGTTATTGTCTCGATAATTAAATATTCCATCACCTCAGATAGGAGAGTAATAGGGAAACAAACTTCAAATTTGTTAGTGGGGCTGAAATTACCTTGAGAATCCAGTTTGCTCTAACTAATCGTGGAGGAGAAGGCTACTCTGAATAAAGTCTGGACCACTGAAAAAGCTGCATTATTACATTTAAGACACAAAGAGTTCACTCAATAATTTGCCAGAGAGCAGACCTGTTTTTACATAATTAATGTGCAAATAAATATTTTGATGTGGTGTATTTTATAACAGGATTAGAGATGTCTTGTGAAATACTGCTTTTATGACTCATTTGGTTAGCTAATTCTTTCTTCAGAAATTGGTAAAATTGGGGCTAAAGACTAGGCTTCACAGAATACCAAAAAGAAAAAAGGAAAAAATACTAAGATTTCATGTATTTGGAGGCCAATATATAGTCCATGCTATTTAGTATTCACTAGAATTAAAGAAAAATTGGCTACTAAAGGCTACCATGTGACAAGTTTCTGACAATAAGACAGTTAAATGCGTTATGTGCCCCTTACCAATATGAGCTCTGTCAGATATGATAAGCCTTTTTTCCCAGCCTTCCAGACCTAGAGAGAAGAAAAAAGATACAGCGTATTAAACACTTTGTATAATATCTCATTTCTTTAGAAATACAATGTTTAAAAGTGTTTTTCACAGAAGTCATCACTTACACATCTTGTCTTCCGTATAGGAAACATGTTAAACAAGAATTTTCTCACCTGTCATTCATTATATCTACACTCATTCACTTGTTCTGTCTTTTTAAATATTTTATTCTAAACAGCTCCAAATGTAAGCCAACCAAATCCACATAAAATACTTCAAAGAATCCAAAAACAAATGGGAGGAAAAGGTCATTATAGTTAGAGGCAGGGGAGGGATAATTAGCTGCAGAGCAGGAGGAGAATTTCAAGAAATGGGTTAATTTGGGGACCAGCACCCTTTCCCAAAAGACCATTATAAACAGGTGGGATTAAATGAAATAATAAAATGTTCTCACTAATTTCTCCAAAGCACTATCAACCACCGACCTTACTACAACGACTTATAACACAATATACACATCTCTCCATTTAGCTGTGAATGCCGGAGAGCAGGGACCATGAATTTTCCGAGCATGGGGCCTACCATCCCATACCTGTTCACAGAACTACTGCTGAATGAATAAATGAATCCAAATGGATATGTTTCTTTGAAGACAGTGCCCTAGTGAGCTACATGCATTCTAAGAATAAGCTGCGAGGCTCTAAACATTTTCAAAGCTAGTATCTAGATAGCAAAACTTCACTGTTAATTTTGATAATATCCAAAGATGTGTCTTGAAAAGGATTCCTTATAAAGAGGAAGTGCTAAAAGCGAAGCGGGAATATTAAGCCTCCCCGTCTATAGCTGTTTCTGACATGTGAGTACGTAATCTAAAGTTAGCTCAGGCATATTATAAAGAAAATATTACAAAGAGAGTAAAGCGGATTCAGCTGGTAAGACAGGCCAAAAGGAAAAAGGTAGGAGGGCAAAATTTTTAAAGGGGATTTAGGAGAACAGAGGGCAACTTGGGAACCAGCTGACCAAATTCAAAAGTAGCCAACGACACCTAAGTAAAAAATGCAGAGGACAACAGAGATGGGAGGAGGGCAGGATTCTGTGATGTCAGATTTAGTTGTTAGGAACACTTGAGGTTGGGTTGTTGCTTTTGAACCTGAACAATGAACTTTCACAACATAATGAGTCTGAGTATTTTAAATAGGAGCCAAGCTCAAGGGAAACAATGCTTTTCCTTAACTGCGTATTATTTGCATGACCAAATTCCCCACCAAACCCTAGCAAGGCAGCCAAAGTGAATGTAAACAGCCTTCCAAAGACCCAAAAGAGATTACTAGGAAGGGCAGGAAATGAAGCCTTAAAACACATTTTTTTTTGAGGAGTCGGAAGTAAATACCTGTCCTAGAAGAAGCATTTCCTTCATTCGGAAGGAGGGAGGTCAACAACCCACTTTTATCCCCGGGCTCTATAACCAACAGAAACAAGACTGACTGACCCGGTGTGCAAAGGGGACCTCACTGGTTTCCTGACTCAGGAAGTTAATGTTGGGTTTGGGAGATGGGGACACCAACTTGAGCACAAATGACAAAAAGAACTCAGGAATCTCTGAGTCTCACCGCCGGTGGATAGTAACCCCAGCAGCGAACAGACACTCTGCGGATGACCCAGCTGTGAAAAGTCGGGGCTTACACAATGACCGTATTATGTGTGTCTTTTGTTTAAAATACTGACTAAAATGAATACAATTTAACTGAAAAAGCTGCACCACAGCTTTAACCAGCAATTTTAAAGTATAAGACAAAATGTTAACTTTGTCTGACATGAGATCCCAGTGCAATTTCCAAAAAACAAACTAGTCCCTAGGCAAAGTGGTCATTCTTTCCGTACCTTTTCCTTTTTGGACATTTTTCTCTGCTTCCTCAAATAATCCGGGAAGATGAATTACCACACCATTTCCTAAAGGAAAGCAAACAAATCCCAACCTTAAATACCTATACTTATAATACAGACATCTACGATAACCCTCACCTAGAATAGTGTAAAAATGAAGACTTTGACAAATGGGACATCTGATCAAGGGAGTTACCACAGAAATGATTCCAGTTTTAAACAGTAGTGTAATGTAAATACATAATACATAGAATATAAAACACTAATATTACTTTCAGTATAATTTGAAATTTCCTTAAAACAAAGTACAACTGATCTTTTGAAAGAACCAAGTTGCGTCGTTCTAGGCAAATGGAACAAAGTTACAGCAGACACTAAATCAAGGCCTTTCAAATTAGGGAATCATATCCTATTATTGATGAGAAAGTTAATTTAGTGAGTTAAAAGTTATTAGCATTTTTAAAGATTAAAAACTAGAAGACTGCAGATTGCATCATGTTATAAGGGTTCAGAATCAATTCGCAAAACACCTCTTTTATTGCTCACTGTGCATCAGTGTTTGGAAAGCTAACCTGATGATCTAGTTTATAAAATTAAGATTGCCAATGACAGTTAAACACAAATTACTCCAAAAAGTATTAGCGTTAAAAGACAGAGTTGTAAAATAGCCAGTTAGGTATATTCCAGAAGGTACCAAGGTGAAGACTAACAAGGGATCAATAAATCATTTGAGTAGTGAGAGATGAACTCAGCTCAGATAGTGAAAAATGAACACAATTATCAACTGAGGGAAGGGGGGAACCCCAAGTGGTTCGGTTCATACACTTACCAATGAATGCAGTAACATTTGGGTTAATTATTCCACTGGGCAAAAGATGAAAATCATATTCCACAGAATCTACAACAACTGTATGGCCGGCATTATTTCCTCCCTGAAAGTACAAGACAGGGGAAAATTGAACCTGACAATAAATATGACGAGTAACATATCTCCAAAGCGAATTAATCATTTCTTCCTAAAATATCAATATAACTTAAGAAAACCCAAGTATGTATCTCCCACAAATACATATTCTTCAGAGGCTTCACGTTATTTTGGCTACCCTCTCTTCTTCCCCCATCACAGTACCCTGGAGTGGTTTCTTTTCTGACAGGAACTAGGAAACTGGGGAATTCAGGTTTCTGGAACGTTGACAGACATACACCCTCTTAAAAGAAAAAAACGTGAAAAAAGTACAGGGAACAATATTTTGTTCTTGGCACTCTCTAGGACATGGAGCAATCTAATTAAAAATTCATGATATTTTATCTAAACGTAGAAAAGTCCCTAAATTAGGGGCACCTGGGTGGCTCAGTGGGTTGGGCCTCTGCCTTTGGCTTGGGTCATGATCTCAGGGTTCTGGATGGAGCCCCGCATGGGGCTCTGTGCTTGGAAGGGAGCGTGCTTCCCCCTCTTTCTCTGCCTGCCTCTCTGCCTACTTGTGATCTCTGTCAAATAAATAAATAAAATCTAAAAAAAGAAAAGAAAAGAAAAATCCCTAAATTAGAAAAGAGGAATCTAACCAGTTACCCTAAGTTGATATAAACATTTACATAATTCCCATTGTATTCAGAGTATCAAGCAGCTCTGTGACCTGAAATTTGTATTTATCAGCTGGGAAATTTCCCAAGGAACTTTCTCAAATATTAGCTACCCCAAGACTCTAATTTTCTTAATTTATGAGTCAATCCTGTCAGTCTGTTTGGTACCAATCTCTAAATCCACTCATTTCTGGATAAAATAATATACTGGGTCAAGGTATCCCTAAGTGGAGAAACATACTATAAACCCACAGTGAAACTTCCTGAAGCTCAGGCCTAAAAATGGTCAAGAAGAAGCAAGATATGAAGCCAGGTTCTAAAAATCAGGTGCACAGTAGATGGATCAAGTCACCAGATAATTTTTCTATTTTTAAATTTAAAAAACACAGAAGAAAAACCAACCAACTGATTACATGCCTAAACTTCTACACTTTGACAGTCACAAAAAGTTTAAAGCAAACAAACTAGGAATATATTTGCAACAAATAAAAACCTTAACATCCTGGCTGGACTTTAAAAAAATTCCAATCGAAACTATGTCCCTTGAGAATGTCTGATTTAACTTTATCCCATGGCTATTTTTGACAAGATGAATGTTATTTATTTTTTACCAAATCATCACCAATCAGGAATTCCCCCCCCCAAAAAGCCAGAAAACAGGTCCTGCAAAGGAAAAAAAAATCATCTAAAAAGTAAATGCCTATTTAGACTGTGTTTCGCACAGATACAAAGGAAAGAAATCCTTACTTAAAGACTAGTGTATGACAGGTGTGAAAAAGACTGCAGTGGGGACCTGAAGTCTGGAAAACAATGGGGGGATGGCAAGCAATACCTCCTTGCCTTGATACACCAACAGGACCAGTGACTGTTTCCTTCCTATTTATTTTTTAATACGAAATATCTGCATATAATACAAAAGGCACAGACGGGACACACAGTGATGTCTTCCTCATGCTCCTTCCTCACCCACCCTACCCGGCTCCAGGCCAGCCAGCTGCCACCAGTTTTTGGTGTCCTTCCCAAGGGAATTTTGCATAAGCGAACAGGTATTTGCATGTTGTTTTATTCCACACATACAAGTGGCAGCAAACTACATACTCCTGGGCAGCTTGTTTTTATTAAGCAGATCTGGGCACACATTCCTCACCCTGCAGCCAAAGCATCTCCTCCTTTTAACAGCGACACTGTCCTGCTACTCATAAGGACACGGAATTGATTTACCTGGTCCCACCAAAGAAGCAGCCCGGTTGTTTGCAACCTTTTGTCGTTTAAACAATGTCACAGTACACTTCCTGGTGCACACTTTATTATTACTTCACACGTGTGCAAGCTTATCACCAATTCTGATAGACTCCCAAGATAAAAATAACTCAGGACAATTCTTACTTGTTGTTGTTGTTGGTTTTTAAGATTTTATTTATTTGACAGAGACAGAGATCACAAGTAGGCAGAGAGGCAGGCGGAGAGAGGAAGGAAAGCAGGCTCCCTGCTGAGCAGAGAGCCCCATGCGGGGCTCGATCTCCATCCCGGGACCCTGAGATCATGACCTGAGCTGAAGGCAGAGGCTTTAACCCACTGAGCCACCCACGCGCCCCGTTGGTTTTTTTGTTTTGTTTTGTTTTTTAATTTTATTTATTTATTTGTCAGAGAGAGAGAGAGAGGGATAGAGAGTGAGCACAGGCAGACATAATGGCAGGCAGAGGCAGAGGGAGAAGCAGGCTCCCTGCCGAGCAAGGAGCCCCATGTGGGACTCGATCCCAGGACGCCGGGATCATGACCTGAGCCGAAGGCAGCTGCTTAACCAACTGAGCCACCCAGGCGTCCCGCCCCCTTGGTTTTTAAAGAGTATCTTTTACTCTATCCCTCCTACCAATATTAGCCTTTTTATCAGGACTTTTTATGATTTAGGAAACCTCCCACAAACTTTCAGGAAAAATCTTTTCAGAATATGAAGCTCATTAAAATTTCCTGAGATCCTATGAAGATGCTGAATTCTAAATTGTTATAAATCACTAAATCTAATAAATTTTTACTAAACTGCTAAAGCATTAGTAATTTTCCACAAAAAAAACAGTCAAGATTATTTCAGCAAAATCATTTTGTTTTATTTTTTGTTATTTTATTTTGTTATTTTTTGTTATTTTATATAGTTGCCATCATTTGCTTAAGATAAAAAAAAAAACCACACCATAACTTTTGAGAAGACCTTTGAAGTAAGTCTCCTTAATTTACACAAAATTATTTTTATAGAGATATCAACATATATCTTTTGCTGAAACTATTATTAACTCAGTGGTGCCCAATTATGATCTTATTGTGTAACAAAACCCTACTTTGATAATATTTTACAGAGATAGGCAGCACTGGTGGCAGTAACCATAATAAAGACATGTTTCTTTCTATGACGCAGGTGGTTGTGAACTGAGTCATCGTGACAGATGATGTTAGGGGGATAAACTGCCTTAATCTGTAAATTCTTCCAAGTTTACAGGTGGTGGTTTGGGCTGGAAAAGTTCACTGCAAAAGGCTTGAATCATTTTACTGAACTGCTGAGCTCACTCCAACATTAACCCACCCCTTCAATAACCAATGTCCTATAAGGCTTACTATCTGATTAAAATCTCATTTAAATTCTATTTTGTTGAGCAAGAAAATATGGTTAAATATACCCAGAATAACACTAGATTATCCTATTAAGGAGTTAGGGGAGAAAAATGTAAGTGTGCTTCTTAATATAGCTGGTCATTAGTGCCCTAAGGGGAAATGGGGGTATGACAGCTTCTAATCTTAAAACACACAACCTGTAGAAAAAGATTCTCGAGGTGAAAAAAAAAAAAAAAAAAAAGATTCTCAACGTGAACGGAGAAGGAGCTACTAAGGAGATTCTTACAAGGCAATCTATACATGAATTAAGTTTAGGATACAGCCATGTTTTACAAAATGCAACAGATGAAGCTTCAAATTTGAAATGTCTATTTAGATACTAATATAAAATATTTATATTTTATATGTGGAATATACAAAATTCACCTTGGGAGCTCAGGCATTTGTCTCCGAACATAGATTATACTGGTCCAAGGAGAGGTCACATGCATTAGCAAACAGCAAAACAAGGTTTCGACAGGAACTCCGCTGCCAACCACCGCCTCACCCACCCACCCAAGCCTTCCAGTGAATTACAAGGGCAGAGTCTGAACCACTGGTTCCACATTCGTGATCACACTGCCTCTCCCATGAGCAACTCTATGAGCGGGTGCCAGAGTAAGCAGCAAGAACGCATATATTTAATCAGGATTAATAATTCTTGTAAGTAGCACTGGGGAGGCCAGATAACTATATAAATGTTAAGACAAAATAATTTCTTGCCTACTTTTAAGAGGAACATACCATTTGCTTTTCAATGCAAAATTTCTGCAAAACAAACTTGATAAATTATCCCTAATTTATATAGTACTAATCATGTGTTCAGGTTATCAGTTAATATAACTACCTCGTTCTGTTTTGCTAAATACCCATAACTCATGATCCCAGTCACTCAGGTAGCATTTAACACTTAATTATCAAAGTTGTATGTTTTATATTATGTAACTAAAAACACAGAATATTGTGGACTAGCAATTAATGTTGTTTTCCAGATCAATCAGATCAATAGAGAAAGGTTTTTTAACTATTTAAAATTTTTAATATTTTTATTTGAAATATAACTTCTCAAACCCCAAGAAACAAAAGACCAGCGTGAACCCAAAGTGACCATATTACATGGCAACTTTCTTTAAAGAAAAACACAAGTTTATAATGTCTTACTGATGACTGAATACCAAGAATAAATGCAAATTCATTGTATTAAAGAATAAATATACAAAAAAAAAATCCCAATTAGGTCTCACGAGTCACAAAACATCCCCTAATTTGGTATTTATTTTACTCATTTCCTTTGACTATTACTGTTACATCAGGATTAAATGTAAAAAAAAAAAAAAATTATTAAATAAGCTTTTTAATGACCAAGAAAAAAATGTCTCCATTGACAAATTAAAAGATGATAATGGGGTGAAAAAAGAAAAAAAAAAAAAAAAAGAAGAAGAAACTAAAATTCTATGTTCTCAAAGCTTAAAAAAAAAAGTCAAAACGTTTCTAATGTATACTTTTTCATTTTTTAAAACCACTACTACGATAGTTCATTTTCATTGTTTTATAGTTAAAAAAATAAAAACCTATTTAATTCCAAACATTCCTCCCTCAAGAAAAACCCTAGGTCAAACAGTTAAGACTATTAGCAGACAATTCACAAATAATAACCCAAAACTAATATCTCCTCCTTCCGTATTTTCCTATCTGAAATTAACTCTAGTTCAGCCATACCTTTTGTGTGTTCAGTCCCATTTCTTTCCCTTCCTCCCTCCTCAACCCCTTATTTTGCAAATCATAGTAATCATTCCCTCTGGCCACAGTAATTGATCCAGACCTGGAAACTTGATCTAACCTAAGCCTGAGACAAGCTCCTCCCCTCTAGGAATTTGATTTTGAGAGCAAGGAAGGCAGTTAGTTTAGGGACACCCTGCATTGAGGGGCGGGGGTGGGGAGGCTGCCAGTTCTGGCTGCTGAGATCCCAGGAGCTGCATTTACCTAAGGCCGCTCTGAGAACTGGCCACCCAGCTCCTGCCTCAAACAAATCCCCATTTTGCTTAAGATGGTCTCTCTCCATTGCTTGCAAACAAAAGAATCCAAATGATTCACAACACAAACTAACTGCGACATAATATGTATACAGCTGGCTCTCTAAAGTTCACGTCTTGGCCTGGTGATAAATTGAATATAAAAAATGATTAACTTCCAAATCTTAATAGTTATGTAGTTCAGAACAAAACTCTCAAACACTACAGGGATGATATAATGGTATTTAGTTATTTTGTAACTGTTCTCAGCTGTGTACTTAGCAATTTGGTTTTAAGCTTAAGAAAGATCGTTTTCTTTCCGTGGCTTGAGGAACCTCTGGTTCTGAGGGAACCAGAAGCTGTCAAGCTGAACTCTAGAATAAAAGTTTGGATCAGGAAATGCTGATATGTGCAAGTTTCTAATTGAGAAGCTCCAAGGTCCAGGGGGGATTAAAAAAAAAAAGAAAGAAAGAAAAGTTTGGAAGGGAATGAAATGACATTGGTCTGCAAAAGTAACTACTTACCAAAAAAAACCCAACAACAAAAAAAGTGACTCCTGCTTGTTAACTCAAGTTTGCTATTAGGTCTTCCTTTACCGCAAACTATGCTGTCTGCCCCGCCCCAATTTCCTGCTGTGATCCAGGAGTTAAAGACGGGTCCACAGCCTCCTGCAGGGTTACAACTTCCAACAATGGCATCTCTGCCAGCAACTGTAGAGGCCCAAGAGTCCAGGGCTAACAATCTTATGCACACGGCCGGGAGGCATTTCTCAGGCCACTCGGGCCTCTAAAATGGTCGATGTGTCTTCTCTTTGTCCTTTCTGCTCTGAATACACGAACACTCTATTATAATGACGGAGCTCTAAGTGAACATCTGTCAAGAACAGTGAGTGCTCTGGATTACAGCAGAGAGCCGCAATGCCTCGGACCCCACGCCTCAGAACTATTCCAGCCACCAAAACAAGGGTCCCCATTTCTGGCCTACAGTCTTCAAGCATCTTAGAAACCTAACAATCTTTTGAGACAATGCTTATTACCTGTGCTGGTTTCTTGGTAAAGAGCTGTGTCTGCCTTTCTAGGTGAAACATTTCACTATTCACCAAAACTAAAACACTTGTTAATCCACAGCAATAAAGTAATCATAAACAAGGATGTCTGTTCTTCTTCTTCTTCTTTTTTTTTTAAGATTTTATTTATTCATCTGAGAGAGCCAGAGAGAGACAGAACAAGCAGCAGGGAGTGGAGAGGGGGCCCTGCAGCAGGCCAGGGAGTCGGAAGACCCTCATGACTGAGCTGAAGGCAGATTCTTAACCGACTGAGCCACCCGAGTGCCCCAAGGTTGACTATATTTTATGAAAAGTTGTGTAACTGCAATTAGCTTGTGATTTCAAAGTAGAAGAGGTTAAGTTACCACCAGTAAGCTGAACAATTAATCTATTCAACAGTAACCAGATACACTAGATAGGAAGAGAAAACATATACAGTGTATCTGAATTTCTTTTTTGCAAAGACATCCGAGCATACTTCTCAGTTATCTTTTAAGGCTTTAAGATACCCACTTTACATTATTACAGTTAACTTCCAGTTTCATACACAGATAAATACACATGATGAAAAGCTTTGTGGAGGTTTTTAGGTCCAAATCAAGAAGCTTTTAGACTCTAGGTACCTAAATCTAATATACACACTTACTAAACCAGGGTCCCAGAAGGGAAGATCATACATGCAACCAAAAAATGCATAAACCAAAGATGTGTGATGCAGCTCTTTGTAAATGCGTGATTAAAAACTCACCTAATCATTATATTTATAAAAACATTTTCTTAAAAACACACTGATATTAAACAGCAGATTTCAAGTAAAAAAAAAATTCTCATAAATAAAATGTTTCCTTTAAAAAGGTTTTAAAAAGCTTAATACCAAAAAAACCCATTTTTAAAAGACAACCCATTTTTAAAAGAATTCTATTATACTGAATTAAATATAATTAAAAGTTCAATGCAAAGAACCAACCCATGTTGGAGCCAAAGTAACCCTGGGAACGGTCTACTATTTACTCTTCTCAGTTGCTGTTTGCCAGGCAAACTAAATACCTCAAAGTCCCTTTTTCCACTGGTAAAAGTATTCTAATAGTTACCAAGCTTCACTTATTGGTATGTAGCTCATGGATAGGGATCTTTAGTGTCAAAATGTAACAGTCCCCCAAAAGATAAAAGAGTTAAATTTGTATCCAGTTATAGTAAACTATTACCTATTTTTCAATTTACCATTTCACCCTAGATTTGTTCTGGGCAACAGTCTGTTCTAAAGATAACTTAAAAGTACCCAACTAACTGATCCAGTCCCACCAAAATTAAAGGAAAAAAAAACTGACCAGATACCACTGAGATGATGTCATTATTTAAAAATTTATGCCTCAAAAGTAGAGAAAAAATATTTTTAAAGAATTATATATCACCTATACTGTTATATACTACTGTACCATTACATGCAAATGAGAGGATTTGTAGATCATGTATATCAATAGAATAGGCTTAAATAGTGAACAACTTGGGACATCCTCATTCAACTTTCAGATCTACTGCCCTTGGCAGACAAAAACTATTTACTAGAATTACAAGGCATTCGACTATACTGAGGAAATACACACAGATACAAATATCAGTTATCTATTTTCAAGCAGATACAAGAGATAAGACTTTAGTATAAGCTACTAAAGCCTTTGAACACAATGGCACAATATAGTAGGTATTACTTAAAATACTAAGTAACAAGTATTAATTCAATAAATGCTGGGGATTCCACCTTAAAATCATGCCATCACTCAGTTAACTTGTCCAAGGAGATGTTAAAATAATCTACAGGAAAGGGTTAAGCTACTGGTTTCAAAAAAATTTCTAGAGGTGATCCAGTCACCTAATAAGTATTTGTTGAGTATTTACTTCCCCTCTGCCTCACAGAGCACTTGATGCTATGGAAAAGACAACAACAAAGAATTAAGTCCTCTTTTTGAGAAAACTTCTAGCAGGGAAAACACAGTAATCCAAGAAAGCAAGATTTAACCAGGTACACCACACATTGGTATACAATTCTGTACTTGGGAAATACCAAGAAATATGAACCAAAACAAACAAACAAAAACAAAAACAACTCATAGTCAGGGGCACAGAAAACAACAATTATTTTAAACCTGAAAGAATGACTTACCTTAAACCCTAATTCTCTACCATTTTCCAAATTACAGGAAGTGATCTGGGAGGTAATTTTAGCTGTAGAAAGTCAAGGCATTACATAACACTTTAGTTATCCCTTTTAAGTTATCTCTCAGTTTTTCTGATTATTCCAAGGAGAAAGTCTCAGTTTGCTGTTGTTAGGTCTTTTACACTTTTCTTTCTTTCTTTTTGGACTTAGCTGGTTTCAGAGCCTTCTGTGAATGCATCTAGCCACAAGTTAACGTTTTTTTCATTGTATTTACTACACAGCAAGCTTTATATATATATAACAAGTGACAGAATAGACTTTCCCTTTATAATTAATTTCAGTTAATATCTTCTCTTTATATTAACTTTAAAACCTTGCGGCCGGGCGGGGGGGACACCAAGAAATGAAATACTGTTCTGGCTATTCCCAATCACAGGCAACTTCCAAGACTACCATGTTTGCTTTCCAGGTGAACACTAAGTAAGCCCTCACTTAAGAAGCAGTAGAAAGTGCAACAGTTAAAATCTCTGTAGTTTCTACTCAACAAAATAAACTATAACAGTTTACTTTGGAGGATCTGGCGGGGAGGGGGAGACAGCAAGAGGCTTCCTAACAAACCTACTTTTAAGCTGCCAGAAAGGGGCTTTCCTCTGCCCATACCTTAACTCTTTGAAAAACCTGTACCAGTATCCTTCTCCACCCGACATTGGCAATACTTGCTTATGTAGCAGTCATCCAGTAGACTGTAAGCTACTTGTGGGCACAATCCCTGCATTTTAAACTTCTTAATTCTGGGGCCAAGCAGTTCCGTAAGACTATCACCTGTAGATCCTCATTATGTGATTGCTGGATAAATGAACTAGGCCTAGAGTCCTATACTTCTTTGTCTTGAAAGACATCAGTTTAAAATTAAGATGTTTCTAGTGATTGTCCTTTGATGCAAGTTCTATACACATATTTATGGATCTAGAGAATTTACCAAATTATAAATAACTGCATAAAAATCCTGAATCTGAAATATAGGCCTTAAGTGCACCGATGATGAAAATGCCACTATCTTTGCATCTACTCTTCCCAAAAGGCATTTGATATATTAAAATATCCATTTAAGTACAATGTCAGTTTTTCTTTTAAAAACTTTATTTTGGAAAAAATTTCTTATGATTCTGTTGTTAAACTATGGATACATTATACGTTTACCACTGCTCTCTATACATCTACCACTGCTCAAGAAACAATGTGTATAAAATTTCAGTTTGGGGCATAAATATGACCAAAAACACATATTAAACTCCAACAAAGTAACTGTTTTCAGTAATACACAAAATTTAAACAAGGCAATTCAAGCTTAAAATATCTTCTCTAATGTTGACTTACCCCAGAGTTCTACACACACTAAGAATTTCAACATTCGGTAGTCTTCAGTTTTATAAGCCAGAAGAACTTCATTAAGAAGTCAGCTTGCTAGAGCTGGCCAATTAATATAAAGTTAATCAAAGTGAATCATAAGAGATATGCTTCAATCTATTCATTCTGTGTCTACTTTCACTAACAAAACTAGTAAGAATCCTTTTAATGATAAGTTCTTAAAAGGCACCAGCATATGAAGATTTTAGAATTATATAAAGTTTGCAGGAAGTTGAAGTTTACAGGAGAGGAAAGTCTGCCTAACAGGTTTGCTCAAACGTTCCTCCTCTATCTTGAGTTAACAGTTTAAAGCCAAACTTCGCTCCTTCTCAATGACTTCTCTCTAGGCTTCCCAAGGGCATCAGATGAGATTGGTCCATGACCTTCTTCAAGAGGACATTCATGATAACATTGTAACATCTCCTCCAATCTACAAACTAATTCCACTATTTTTCAAAGAAACATTACAATTGAGGATCTTTTAGAATAAATGCTACTGATCATTACATTTCCCAAACCTTTTTACAATCCATAATGTAATTCAGACTAAGTATTAATATTTCCAGAAAAGGAAGAGCTCCGGAACGACATGGAAGGGGACAAACAGACCCAGTCTCTCTCCCTTTTTACCCAACAAGAGTTAGGTATTCTCCTACTTCTTTCCCTACAGCATGGCCTGATCTGATTTTAAGACAAAAGCAGGGTGAAAACTGACTTGCAGAGCAATTCCTTAGGCAATGTTGGGCAGGACTTCAATGGAAACAAGCTTAGAAGTAAGATACTAAGTCATGTACGTACGTCTCCAGAGAGGTGGAGGGATAGAGATCCAAAGGTGGGGAGAGGCGGTGGGGTGCTAGTGGTAATACTAGGAGGCAACACCTATTTCAGCTAAGAAATGGGCAGGGAGTTTCTGCATGCCAAAAAAAAAAAAAAAAAAAAAGACAAATCAGAATCTCTGTATTTAGTTTTTTCTGTGAGTGTGATTACCTTTGTTCCTGCGTGCTCAGAATGATAATCAGTTTCAGGTGAATAGCCTTCAATCCAGCGGGCCTACTAACTTGTTAGAACATATACAGCATGGCACCCTCATTGTGCCATGTTCATGAAGAAACCCCGTCGCGAGGTAAACAGCAGCTCGTTTTCAGACATATTACAATTTGTTTTGAAAGTGGTTATTGCTCAACTAGTTCGAATTTTGAAATTGGTAATAGTTATCTAAGAGCCTTTACAAAAGCGTAGCCTAGAGGCTGCTTCAAAAGCAAGCGACAAATAGGAAGAAAGCTTACACTGAAAACCACGTGTCTCCCGGTAGGAAGTACATTACCAATCCATTTCCCGAAAGTTCACTTTCCATGTGAGCGTACCAATGTAAATATTTCTAAACACCAGATCTGACATCCACGTATTTACTTGCCTCACTCGCAAAAGAGCTGGGATTCTCTCCTCTGGGACCGACGAGTAAAAATCATCTACCCTTAATATCAATACGCGGAATACGGAGTCAAAAACCCGGGCCATTACCCGTCCAAAGGCGGGGATGGGTTCTCATGTCAACAAAGTGGACGGGAGGCGGCAAAGGTCTGAACACCGGGGGCCTGCAGGTGGGGGATGGCGAGAGGCTTTTCGGGCGCGTCGGAACAATCCAGTCCCAATTGGTCTCGCTGGGTGGGTGGGCGGCTGGGGGGATGGGGGGCTCGCGGCCGCGAGGGGTCTCCGCCCGGAGTCGGGAGCAGGCCTCTGGCGGCAGCTCCTCTAACTCAGACCGTATCCCACCCCCACCCCGGCCCCAAGCTCGGGGCTGGGCACTGGCCCCCAGACGGAAAACTGCTCCTCCCCAGGCATCGAGCATCTCTCAGGGACTCCGGGGTCCACCCTGATTTCCTCCAGCGCCACCGCAACCCTCAGCCCAAGACCTCAGGTCAGGGGTCTCTGACCTCCCGCCATTTCTCCACGTCGCCGCAGCTCCGAGCGGGAGAGAACCTCAAGGTGACACCTTCTTTGGGACGATGGATCCGGGTTCCGCGCCCGCGCCCTCGGGCCCGGCTTCCCGTCACAGCCCGGTCGCCTCACCTGGCAGCGGCACACGATGTCGGCGTCCTGCGCCAGCAGATCCACCACCTTCCCTTTGCCTTCGTCGCCCCACTGCGCGCCCAGCACCACCGTCACCCGGTTCCCCCCGGGCCGCGCCCCGGGGCGGCCACAGTCGCCGTTGGGCAGGGAGGATGCCGCCGGGTTGGTCTCGGCGAACGCCATGGCTCCAGTGACGCGAGGAGAGCCCGAAAGAGACGCGGGCGACGACGAGTGCGCGAACTGAACCGCTCTGCGGCCGCCAGCCACATGCGGAGGAAGAAGGAGCCAGAGGCCGGCCCCGCCCCCGCCCCCGCCCCCGCCGGGCCGCCACCCTCCAGCCAGGCCCCGCCCCGCTCTCCGCCACAGCCCACTCAAGGGGCGACCATGACTGCCCCGCGCAGGCCGGCAGCCGCAGCACCGCCCGCAGGAAGAAGCCCCGGTGGCGGCAACCGCCGCCACCCGGGACCGAGGCCACGCCCCTTCCGCAGCCCGGCGCGCCACCCCAGAGCGAGCCCCGCGAGCGGAAGGGGGCAGGGGCGGGGCCTCCAGCGCGCTTCGCCTCGACGCCCCGCCTACCTGCCCTTCTCCCGCTTTTCAAACCGGAGAGGCGCGGAAGTGCGTGCTCGAGCGTCGCACTACAACTCCCGGCATGCAACGCCCTGGGCCGAGGCGACGTTTTCTGGTGCCATGCTGTTTGTCGTCTCCAGGTCACCCTCTCTGAAGGCGTTTTCAAATTATTTTTTGATGACTTGTTTTTATTAAGGGTAGGGGTAATGTGTGCGACGCACAAAGGGTGGAATTCCAAAATACAAATGGGATGGAATGGAGAAACGTACAGATGTAGAACTGGGAACGAAAGGTCTACAAGTAAGAACAGAGGGGGGACGGGGATCGAAAAGGGTGTATTCCAAAGTGGAGCAATAGAGGACCCTAGAACCGAAAATCTGAACTGAAAACCCTTCTTTTTTACGCATTAGTAACAGAGGCTCAGAGAGGAGGAGGGCAATAGTGATGTATAGTTTGTGCCAAATCCTGTGATGCACTTCGCTCTTTTCAATCCCACAACATGTAAGTAGTACTACCTTACCCTTATTTTACAGGACTTAAAAGTGGGAATAGAGTCACATGAAATTCAGTGTTTACTACATATACATCATATGCACACAATCACGCTCTCTAACGAACCTCGGGCGTACTGTAGTATGACACCGGTTTTACTCAGTGATTCGTTGTCGGTGATCATGGAGGACCCACTACAAACTATGCAGGTCCTGGGCCCTGAGGACGTAAAGAGGAGCAAAGAGCTGCAGCACTCAAGGACTCCGATTATTCGGTCTACCCACAAATAAACAAATTATAACAGTATGTGACAGTTTTGGTATTTGTTTATTTTGGCTTCACTACAAGATTACAAACCCCTTCGTAAACCAGAGAGCGGTCCTATTTCTTTGTACCCAAGTGCGCAAGGTGGTGTTGGACCTCAGGGAGGCGCTCAGTAAGTACACGTTACTGCTCCCGTCCGTTGAACTTCACCATTTACGCAACGCCTCACCTGGAAAAGCACGAACCACATTACGTTGTTTGTTATCGCAGTACTGATAGACGGTCACAACGAAAATTTGGGCTAAGATACCGTAACTGAAAAGTTTCACCCTCGTTCAGTCAGGGATTTTCCGAAGTGGTTTTGCTGTCTCACTCCAAAACGGCACGGTTTCTGCCTTTCCTCAAGACGGGTTTATATTTTCGACTCTGACCGACCGCAACGTTCCTGGGAAGCCAGGTAGCGGCGCGCGCTGGCACGCATGCGCACACGCACTCGCTTTCCGGGGCGGGGAAAGCCCACCCCGCCCCGCCCCGGGGCGCGCGGACCCCCAGCGCCTCCTCCACGGGTCCGACGGCGCCCCCCGAGAGCGCGCTCGAGGCCAGGGCGGACGCGGCCTGGGCGGTTGGGCGGAGGCTGTCCGGGCGCCATGTCAGCCCAGGGAGTGGCGGTGCTGCTGTCGTGGCTGAGCTGCTGCGGCTGGGCCGTGTGGAGGTAGACAGACGCCACGGGCGCCCCGCAGCACCGGGCGGGGGTCGCCCCTGGGGCCCCGCCCCCAGGGACCACCACCCGGAGCCCCGGCTCCCGGCGCCCCTCCCGAGAGTTTCGGCTGGGTGAGGGCGGAGAATGAAGAGCAATGTTAGGGCTCTGCTCCTCCAGGGTCTGGGTAACTTCGTGGGACCGCTGAGCCCCAAACCCTTTTTCTGCCGCGGCAACCTTGTTTCGCCGGCGAGGAGCAAATGAGAGCCCCAAAGTCGCCCCTGGGGAGTGGAGGCAGGGGCCGAGGCCCCTTCTCAAGGATAACTAGGTACTTGATGGTCTCTACACCCTGCGGGTGTAGGGGTGATTGGTGAAAAGTGCTTTCTACAATGTAAGCACTGTGCGGTTGGAAGGGGATGGGATTCCCGCAGAAGGACTGAGAGTTGAGTCAGATCTGATTTAGGGAGTGAAAGCTTTCCAAGCTCTGAGAAATCCTCAGTGCAAGTGTGATTTTTGTTCAGTGTTCAGTAACTGCTGGACCGGGAAGTGTATCAAAATATTTTAAGATTTTCAGCGGGTTAACATACAGATAATTAACCCGAAAAATAATATTGTGAACATTCCATTCAATGGAGGTCTTGCTATGACTAATTAGTACTCTCTAACATTATGATGTAAAAATTCCGACAATCCATTAAACTATTACAGAGATTTCAGAGGGAAGGGATCCAGGACGCCTCATTGGACAGATGGAGGGGGCATCGAAGAGAGTCAGAGTAGCCTTCGAAAGGGTCAGTGAAGTGGTGAGAAAAAGGAAAAAGACAGCATTCTGACAGAGCTCTGTAAGCTTCTGTTTTCTCCTCTATAAAGTGAAGAAAATAAAACCTGCCTCATGGGATTCTTGTGAGGCTCGAATGCGAAAATACATTGAACTCCCATCACGTGCCTGGCAAACAATGGATCGATATGGATAAGGGATATTGTTAAGGATGGCCTGTGAATTCGGGGACTTCAAAAACTTTATACTGTACACCAGAGGTCACCAAACTTTCTGTAAGGGCCAGGTAGTAAATACTTCAGGCTTCTCAGCTGATACAATCTGTTTTAACCACCCAACTCTGCCTTGGGAACCACAACAGTAGTAAACCAATGGATGTGGCCGTGGGTCAGTGAAAATTTATTTACAAAAAAGGTGGAATTTGACCTTGGCTTGCCAACCCCGGGTCTAGCTTCATAACTGAAGAGAATGCTAAATTTCTTTCCCTTCCCTAAATTTTCAATGAGAGTTTAAAGATTTATTTATTTATTTATTTGACCGAGAGAGATCACAAGTAGACAGAGAGGCAGGGAGAGAGAGAGAGAGAGAGAAGGAAGTAGGCTCCCTGCTGAGCAGAGAGCCCGATGTGGGACTCGATCCCAGGACCGTGAGATCATGACCTGATCCGAAGGCATCGGCTTAACCCACTGAACCACCCGGGTGCCCCTCAATGAGAGTTTAATGAAGACAAAGATATTATTGTTTGTTATGGTAGTCACAGGCTCCTTGAATTTTTATATCTTAATAAAGTGTTCTTTTAAAGAACAAAATTTCATGTAATGGTTTTTTTGTTAGCTTTTTTGGGGGAGAGGATGGAGAATTCAAGGTAGATGTCTTATTTAAATCATTCTTTCTTCCCAACATCTAAGAGACATTTACCTGAATTTTCTCCTAAGAATATTAATGTTTTAACATTTCTTATCCCAATGGAGTTGCTTTTCTTCAATGATCTAAGATAGGACTGTGATTAGTTCTTTCTCCTTATGAATCCAGATCTATTTTCCAGCTCTATTTATTGAACACCACCTCTGTCCTATACAAAATTTCCCTACCTACTTATGTCTACTTCTGGGTTTACTATAGAATCCCTCTTATTTGGAGAAGAAATTATTTTTAATGTTTGTATTTGCCCTTTTTCCTCCACAGGTATTCCACTAACAGCCCAAACTACCTCATTTTTAGTACCAGAAGTACTGTAAGTGTATATATTTTTTTCAAACTATAGTTTATTTATATTTATATCTATATAATTTATATTTTTTATGTAATATAATTTATATTATTTATATAATTATAAATATATAAGAATAAATATATTATTTATTAGATATTTATACTATTATTTTCTGCCTTAAAGCAGTATTTTATACTCAGTTGTATAGCACAGTTATACATTTTTATTTCATTTCCTTTGTCTCATTTATCATCCTAATATAAACCCCCTTGCCAATAAATGTCCTTAAATATATATGTAGCAGATATAAGTGGTACGGTTTTGAGGTTTTTGTGATTTAATATTGACCGATAGGATGGCCATACACTATATTGTGTAAACTGTTGAAAATGAAAGATAGTGCTGTTAATATTTACGCTGGGACAACAGATATGGATTGCAACTGCCTTGACAAACTGGGGTGAATGGTCACTGAAGCTGTAGATTTCATTCTCTATATTACTTTTTTTTTCAATACTTTGTTTACTTCGTTTCTTCTTAATGCTGCCTGCCACACACTAGTATGTATGTGATTTGTTTTATTTGTACTGCGCTCCCCGCCCCCCAGTGATGGACACATGGCTTTCTATCTCCACAAACAACACTGTGATGAATGCCCTTTTACATGTTCTTTTATGAGTCTGCGCAACAATTTTTCAACTATAGTTGCTGGGACATAGGGATAGCGAACACCTGATTAACTAAATTCTCCATGATTGTTCTTGAATGGCAGTCGGAGTTAATACTTTCACCTAGTGCACATCTTCACCAAAGTTTGATATTACTGAATTTTCTTTTCTTTTCTTTTTAAACCAATTTTGTTACTATGTATAATCGTGTATTGCTGTTGTTATTTTCAACTCTCTGGTGACGTGTGGTTTTGAGCATCTCTTCCCATATTTATGCAGTCTTCTCTGGAAGGTCATATCTTTTGTCCATTTTCTATTTAATTTTGTGCCCTTTTCTTGTTAATTTACAGAGTGCTGTATACCTTCCACCCTCTATATTAATTAAATGTTGGTTTTAAGTGTTTCATTTTCTTCTCCCTCATCTACTCATCTAACCATTAATGTTGTCTGTGGATATTTTATTTTTTAAGAGAAAGTTCACTTTTGTTAAGCCAAACCACCCCCCCTACATACACATATACCCACACACATGCTTTTTGACCTCATACTTTCTACTTTATTAGAGTCTTATGAAAAATCTTTTCCTGCCCAGAGTTATGAAGATATTTATCCTATCTATTCATTTATATGTGTTATATCTTGACCTTTCAAATATAGGTTATAAATCCATCTGGAATCCACTTGTATATAATCTAGAGTATGCATTCATATTATTTTTTTCACATAATGAACCACCACCTATTAAACAACTTAGTGTTTTTCTATTATTTTTCTGGCATTATCTTTTTTCCATATATAGTTGTATCAATTTCTGAGCTCTCTTCTTTCCTATGGGTAGAGTTGACTGATCCTCTCTCGTTTCATGTAGCTGCATTGCTACCTACTCTTCCTTTGACTTAACAAATCACAATATATGCATCATTTTACTCTAGATAAGCAATTAGATTGTTTCCGTTTTTTAGTCTTTTTATTCTGCTGTGATTAGTGGAGTACTAGACATGGTAGCCTACTATCAACATTTTTATGCCCATCTTCTGCTTTATGTATATATATATGCATTTCTGCTAGGAGTGGAATTGGTTAGTCATATTATGGGTATTATGCATGTGTTCAGCTATAGTCAATAGTGCCAAAAGATTTTATAAAATAATTGTATCAGTTTACACTTACATTCTTTGTTTATATATATCATTGTATTTACACTATTCAGAATTAGGCAGAGGAATCTATATAAAACTATATTTTCTTTTACAGTGTGATTTGTTTTTAAATTCATTGCTATCCATTTCTTATTAAAGCTGTACTTACCAGTTAAATTGTTGTTATTTGTAGTTAATTTATTTAATATCATTTATTTATGTATTATGTATTTCATCTTTGTTTCTTGAACAGCTTTGTTGTATAATTGACCATTTTATTAGTCATTTTAAAAATCTTCTTTTTTCTAAGTAATCTCTACACCTAACATGGGGCTCAAATGCACAACCCTGAGATCAAGAGTCACATGCTCCATCGACTGAGCCAGCCAGGCACCCCCTAAAAGTCTTTTTTGATCTCTACTGTTCCTTTATCATTTTTCCAAGGTGACAGAAATGTGTCATGTATAATTGATAATTAGTAAACAAAACAATGGAGTTATGTCATTAACTCCATTAATGGGAGCCAGAGTCTGATTTTCAACAAAGGAAGTAGACAAAATGTAAGCGAGTAGATGGTAAAACCGTGGCTTTGCAGGTTGCTTACAGGTGATATTCAAAGAAAGAAAGAAAATATTGAATGTGCAGAAGATACTTTAGGGATTAAATAGTTCATAAATCTTAATGGAAAGCATTTTAAAATAATTTTTTCTACCTATTTGCTTTTCCTGGAGCTTTGGCATGAGGCCCAGGATTCGGATTTGACACACCATCCAGGAACTTATGAAGGTGCTCTCAGGTAACATAAACTGGTGGAGGCCATCTCTGTACTTCCCTCTGCCTCACTACAGCTTGCCAGTATCTCCCAGAAAGGAACTTACACATTTTTCTAGAGCCTGGTGCTGCCCACGGGGTACCTCCAGAATGCCTGGCTCTGGTGACCATTGCTTACACTTGTAGTCCCATAGGACTGTATTTATTTGTTTACTTTAAAAGCTGCTGCTTGAGTGTTTAGCTTCCAGCCACCATGAATCTAGGTGTTGGCTGAGATCCTCCCTTTGGAACAATGACTGGACTTGGCACATCCTCGTATACTGGGAGTTATTAAAAACAAAATAGACTGCTTGGAAAATCACAAAGTTTTGAAAGAGCAAAGAGCTAGGGCAAGGTTAAATGATAAGACTCATCTTTTACACAAGGCCACTCCTCCAAGACTAAGAGATGTGACTATTTTATTTAATGCATAACAATGTACACAAGAGAGTCAAGGAAATAGGAGAAACAGAGGAATATGTCCCAAACAAGACACTTAGATAAAAGCTCAGACAAAAACCTCAATGAAATGGAGATAAATAATTTACCTAAAAAAGAGTCTGAAGTAAGGGTCATAAGGATGCTCACAGAACTCAGGAGAAGAATGGATGAATATGGTAAGAGCTTCAACCAAGAGATACAAAATATAAGAAGATACCAAATAGAAGTCACAGAACTGAAGGACACAGTAACTGAACTGAAAAGTACACAGGGTTCAACGTCAGACTAGACCAGGAAAGGATCTGTGAACATGAAGACAGAGCAGTGGAATTCACCTAAACAGAGCAGTAAAAAGAAAAAAGAATGCAGAAAAAACTAAACATATTTTAAGGCATTTATAGAAGAACATCAAATGGACTAACATTTACATTATAGGGTCCCAAAAGGAGAAGAGTGAAAGAAGCAGAAAAATTTTTAAGAAATACTGAAAAAATTCCCTAACCTGGGAAAGGAAACAGACATCTAGATCCAGGAAGCCCAGAGAGTTCCAAATAAGAAGAACCCAAATTATTTAAATTATAATTTAAATGTCAAAAGTTAAGCACAGGGATGCCTGGGTGGCTCAGTTTGTTGAGCGGCTGCCTGCAGCTGAGGTCATGATCCTAGGGTCCTGGGATCGAGTCCCACGTGGGCTCCTTGCTCAGCAGGGAGCATGCTTCTACCTCTGCCTCTGCCTGCCACTCTGTCTGCCTGTGCTCACTCCCTCTGACAAATAAATAAAATCTTTAAAAAAAAAAAAAAGTTAAGCACATGGAGGTTTCTTAAAAAGCAGCAATGCCATAATTCATCAGTTGAAAAAAAAAGCACTATCTGCAAAGTGAAGCACAATAACATGAGGTATGGCTCTACTTATTGCCATTTTGTTAACTGTATTCTGGCTGGTCTGTAATTTTCTATGTGTTTTTCTTCTTCTCTGCTCTCTTCCTTTGTGATTTGATGACTTTCTTTTGTGGTATGCTTAGATTCTTTATTTATCTTTTTTGTATCCACTATAAGTTTTTGCTTTGTGGTTATTGTGAGGCTTACATATAAAAAATTATAACAAGTCTATTTTCAGTAGATAAGAACTTGTTTGATCACAGTCTAAAGCTCTAAACTTCTACTCACCCTTTGCACATTGTTTTTTTTTTTTAAGATTTTATTTATTCGTTTGCCACAGAGAGATATCACAAGTAGGCAGAGAGGCAGGCAGAGAGAGAGGTGGAAGCAGGCTCACTGCTGAGCAGAGAAATTTATTATTTCATGTTTTCTTATTATTAATTAGCACCCACATAACTTTTTTTTCAGCATGAAGTCACTTTTTTGAATTTCTTGTAAGGCCATTTTAGTGATGATAAACTCCTTTAGCTTTCGTTAATCTGGAAAATTCTATTTCTTCTTCAATTCTGTAGGAAAGCTTTGCTGCACAGAGTATTCTTATATGGAAGTTTTTTCTTTCAGCACTTTGAATATCTTGTGCCACTCCTTTCCAGCCTGCAATATTTCTGCTCAAAAATCTACTGGATAGCCAATGCCTGAAAAAACAAATTGAGAGAGAAAGCAAACAATAACTTGACACAAATGAAAATGGAAACACAACATACCTCAATGAAATATTAGCAAACTGCATACAACAATATATTAAACAATCAGGTGGGCTTTATTTGGGAGTGCAAGGATGGTTCAGTATCTGTAAGTCAATCAGCATCATAAACCACCTCAATAAAATGAGGGGAAAATTATACGATTGTCTCAGTAGATGCAAAAAAAGTATTTGACAGGATTCTAAATCCATTCACAATAAAATTCTCAACAAAATGGTATTGGAGGAAACATACCTACACATAATAAAGGCTATATAGGAAAAACCCACAGCTACCATCATACTCAATGGTGAAAAACCAAGAGCTTTCCCTCCAAGGTTAGGTCCAAGGTAAAGAACAAGACAAGGATGTCTACTCTCATCACTTTTATTGAACATACTGGAAGTCCTAGCCACAGCAATCAGACAAGGAATAGAAATAAGATGCATGTTTATTAGTAAACAAGTTAAACTGTCACTGTTTGCAGACCACATTACACTTTACATAGAAAATCCTAAAGACCCCACAAAAAACTACTAGAACTAATAAACCAATTCAGTAAGGTTACAGGATACAAAATTAATAAACAGAAATCTGTACAATTTCTATACACTAACAATGAAGTTGCAGAAAGAGAAATTTGAAAAACAACACCATTTACAATCACATCAAAAATAGTAAAATGGGAGGGGAGTTGAGAGAAAGGGGGTAGGGTTATGAACATTGGGGAGAGTATGTGCTTTTGGGTAAATTGGAAGGGGAGGTGAACCATGAGAGACTATGGACTCTGAAAAACAATCTGAGGGGTTTGAAGTGGTGGGGGGGTTGGGAGGTTGGGATACCAGGTGGTGGGTATTGTAGAGGGCACGCTTGCATGGAGCACTGGGTGTGATGAAAAAATAATGAATACTGTTTTTCTGAAAATAAATAAATTGGAAAAAAAAAAAAGAAAAAAAATAGTAAAATACCTAGTGATAAACTTCACCAAAGAGGTGAAATACCTGAACTCCAAACAAAAACTGTAAGACACTGATGAAGGACATTGAAAATAACACAGATGGAAAGATACTTAATACTCATGGATTGAAAGAACTAATAGTGTCAAAATGTCCATATTACCCAAAGCAATCTGCAGATTCAATGCAATCCCTATCAAAATACCAACAGCCTTTTTCACAAAACTAGAAAAAATAATACTAAAATTTGTATGTGGCCCCAAATAGCCAAAGCAATACTGAGAAAGAAAAGTAAAGCTGAAGGTTCCCCAGTTTCAGATTTCAAAATATACTACAAAGCTATAGTAATAAAAATAGAATGATACTGGTACAAAAATAAATGCATAGATCAATGGAACAGAATGGAGACCCCAGAAATAAACTCACATTTATATGGCCAATTAGTGTATGACAAGGGTTGCTAGAATATACAATGGGGGAAAGACAGTCTTTCCAATAAATTGTGTTGGAAAACTGGGCAACTACATGAAAAGGAATGAAACTGGACTACTTTCTGACAACATTAAAAAACAAACAAAACAAAACCTAAAAGTGGATTAATTACCTAAACATGAGATCTGAAATGAGAAAAATCCTAGAAGAGAACATAGGCAATAATATCTGTGACATTGACCATAGCAATGCTTTCTAGATATGTCTCCTAAGGCAAAGAAAAAAAAAAAAGCTATTGTTAAACTATTGATAAACTGTTGGGACTACATCAAAATAAAAAGCTTTTGCACAACGAAGGAAACTACAAAACTAAAAGACAGCCTATGGAATGGGAAAAGATATTTGCAAATGACATATCTGATAAGGGGTTAATATCCAAAATATATAAAGAACTTACACAACACCAAAAAACCCCACAAATAATTTGGTTTAAAATGGTCAGAGAAGCTAAAGACATTTTTCTGAAGAAGATATGCAGAAGGCCAACAGAAACATGAAAAGATGCTCACCATTACTAATCATCAGGGAAATTCCAAATCAATATCACAATGAGATATCAATTCAAGCTATTAAAATGGCCAAAATCAACACAAGAAACAAGTGTTGATAAGGATCTGGTGAAAAAGAAACCCTCATTTATTGTTGGTGGGAATATGAATTGATACATCCTCTGTGGAAAAGAGTATGGAGGTTCCTCAAAAAATTAAAAATACAGATACCATTTGATCCAATAATTCCACTACTGATTATTTACTCAAAGAAAATGAAAACACTAACTCAAAAAGATGCATGCACTTCTGTGTTTATTGCAGCATTATTTACAGTAGCCAAGGCATAGTAGCAAGCTAAGTTTCCATCAGTACATGAAGTGATACACACATGCACACACACACTTACACAGGAGTATTACACAGCTATAAGAAAGGATAAGATTGTGCCATTTGAGACAACATGATGGACCTAGAGGATATTATGCTAAGTGAAATAAGTCAGACTGAGACAGGCAAATACCATATGATTCCACTCCAAATGGAATCTAAAAAATGTGAATAAACAAAAAGAGCTATCCCAGACATATTATTTCATCCATAAATATTTTAGTATGTGTATTAAAAATGCTAAGATTCTTAAATTTTATTTTATTATTTTTATTTCCTTAAGCAAGCTCTGCACCCAATGTGGGGCTCAAACTCATGATTCTAGCATGCTCTACTGATGGGGCCAGCCAGGCGCCCCTAAACAGGAGAAGCCAGTTAGAAAGGATACATACACATGATTCTATTAATATGAAATGTCCTGAATAAACAAATGTATAAGAAAGTGATTGCCTGGAGCAATAGTATAGGTGTTTGGGTAGTGAACCCCAGGAATGCAGGTTTTTTTCATGGAATGAGAGTTTCTGATGCTCCACATCCTCAACAGTCTTTAGTAATTGTCAGTGTTTTGAATTTTCACCATTCTAATAAATGTGTGCTGCTATATCACACACACTGTTTTAATTTGCAATTCCCTAATGACATATGAGATATAGCAACTTTTCATGTGCTGTTATCTCTGTATCTTCTTTGCTGAGATTCCTTTATTTGACAGAAAGAGATCAGAAGTAGGCAGAGAGGCAGACAGAGAGAGAGGTGGAAGAGACTCCCTGCTGAGCAGAGAACCTGATGCGGGGCTCGATCCCAGCACCCTGGGATCATGACTTGAGCTGAAGGCAGAGGCTTTAACCTACTGAGCCATCCAGGCACGCCAGCATGAGTAAGGGGGAGAGGGAGAGGAATTAGCAGATGCCCCACTGAGCAAGAGAGCCTGATGCAGGACTTGATCCTAGGACCGTAGGATCATGACATGAGCCGCAGGCAGACTGGGGGTGCCACCTAGGCACCCCCTTCACAAAAAAATTCTTATGTAATACTTAGCATCATCTTTATGTTGATATCTCTGCAGTCATTTTGGTGGTCTGAAGCTCTTCTAGTGAATTCCTCAGGAAGGGCTCATAGGAGTACCAGTTTCTGAATTATTTTGTGGTCATAAGAGTTTATCTGTTTATGTTACTTTGTTGTCTCTGACAAAAAATGTTGTTTCCAAAAAGTCTGTTGGAAATATGATTGTCTTTCCTTTCTGAATAACATGTGTTTTGCTATTCTTGTTGTTTTGGTCAAGATCCCCGAAGTGATTCTCTTTAAGACCAATGCTTTTTTTTAAAGATTTTTATTTATTTATTTGACAGAGATCACAAGTAGACAGAGAGACAGACGCTGGGGGGGGGTAGGCTCCCTACCGAGCAGAGAGCCTGACGTGGGGCCCGATCCCAGTACCCCGAGATCATGACCCGAGCTGAAGGCAGAGGCCAACCCACTGAGCCACCCAGGCGCCCCCCAATGCTTTTATTAATATAGCTCCTGGTTGCTTTTATTTTTTTAATTATTCTTTATTTTTTAAATTTTTAAATTTTTTAAATTATTCTTTATTTTTTCCTTGGTATGAGCTGTCCCTTTTCAATATGTTGTTTCAAATTATTTTAGTTCACATGCCAGTCTCAAATTATAGCTAAATGTTGAAAAACACTTCAGTTTTCTTCTTCAGTATCTCTAACTATACATATATTGAATTTTCTTTGCCTATCTTTTATATTTGTCACTTACTCCTGAATTACTTTTTATTTCTTTTATTCTTAAAAACCTATATCTCTCAAAGCCTTATATATTGTTTATTCATAATTGTGGTTTTTCTAATTTGGTTTATTTCTGAAATGACTTTTTCTTTTGTTTCTATATTTTTCCCAATGTAGAAGTCAGCTTACAAGTTTCAAACTCTGATTTATATTGTTCTTTCATAACGTCTGTCGTTCTCGGATTTACTTTTCCTCATTTTAAAATACCAGATGTATCAACCAGTGTTCTCACAAAGAAACAGAACCAATAGAACTTGTACATATGTATACTAAGATTTATTTTAGGAAATTGGCTCACGTGATTGTGGGAACAGAAGACTCTGAAATCTTAAGGTCAGGCCAGCAGGCTGGAAATTCAGGCGAGAGTTAATGCTGCAGTCTTGAAGCAGAATTTCTTCTCTAGGAAACCTCAGTTTTTTTCTGAATGTCTCCAACTGATGGAAGAGCCCTCATCAACATTATCAAAGACATTCTCTTTTACTTAAAGTCAACTGATTGTAGATGTAAACCACATCTATAAAATATCCTCACTGCAAAACCTATGTTAGATTAAATAGCTGGGTGCTGTAATCTAACCAAGTTGATACGTAAGACTAACCCTCATATTAAGTTGTAGCTTTCACTTATTTATTGGGTATGTTCTTACAGAGATGTTATTTTGCTTTGTATTTTCTTATAACAACTGTGTGAAATTAGACTGTAATCCTTTTTCTGTTGCTTTTTTTTTTTTTAACATGAAATTGATTTACCTGTTCTTTAAGGTGGGGTGGGTCAAAATAACTTTTTTAACTTCATAGTTTTAGAGTTACCTCTTCTGTTGTTTTGTAAAGTGTCCAAAAATAAGGCTAATACTTTTGAGATCTCCAGATTCTGTTTCCTTCTCTCATTCATCAGTAGTTTTTCTTTCCTTTGTCTTTATTGTCCTTTTCCAGCTCAACTGGGATTCTTTTCCCTTCATTACACATCCTTGTCCTGGAAGCTATCTTTAGATCCTTGGTTTTGGTGTTTATAGATCCTAGCTTCTTCTGCCCCTTCAAATATTATCATGGACCTCTTGGACTTAGAAATTGAAAAGTACAACAACCCCTCTGGTTAGAGTTGCTATATTCCAGTTGTCCTGTCTTGGTTTCCAATGAATACCTATCACTGATTTCAATGTTGTTCTCTTCTGAGTGAAAGGTCCCCAAATAATGGGTCCATGATTAAAAGGAGCGAGACTGATACAAAGCGAAGGTCAAGCAAAGCTTTATTTCACACCAAGCATCAAGAATCAAACCGAATGTTCTGGGCCATGCCTCTTACAGAGAGGGCGAGCTCTCTCTGCTTCAGACTAGCTTTTAAGGGTAAAGGCCATGTGGTTGGGCCTGGCCACGCACAGGTGACCAATGAAATTGTAACACACAGAGAAAGCTGCACAGTCATGTTAGGTCACACATAAATGACCAATTGAATTACAGTTTACCTAGTAGATATTTGAACCAGCCTATCACCTTGGTCAGAATTGGCACCCAAAAGGTGTCCAAAGGACAGGGCCCATAATCCTTGGTAACTAGGGAGACAGTATGCACCCCCCCACTGATCGGATGTCTCCACCTGGCCTGACCCACCCTTGTATTTGGGCTTTGATACCTGGGACTGGTTTCTGGGACTTGTTTTTAAGTAAGTCCCCTGGAGGAAGGGGGGCAGGGACAGTTTAAGTTTTAAACAACAAAGTTACTGTTTAACTGGATGGAAGTGCTCTGGCTAAATAGGTCCTTACACTGAGGTCTACCATATTTGCTTTCTTTTGTTGCCTTATGCTGGTATCATGTGAGTCTGGTGGTTTTAGCTAGCTTGCTCCAACCCACTTATACTTTGGGATTTTGAGGAATACTTTGTCACTAAGTTTTATTGTTGACATTATCCAGTGTTATTGTTTTTTTGTTTTGTTTTGTTTGTTTGTTTGTTTTTGTTTTGGTACTATCCTAATTGTCTTCTCTGTGCCTACAAGGAAATTTGAGTAGATTGAAAAATTAAATCACCACTAACACTTCCCAATTCATTTTCTTTTGCAAATGCCTCCTTTTGCATCCTTTCTTTTACTTTTTTGGTTTTCTCTGTTGTTATTTTATTAGCATCGTATACTGAGAACCAAGTTCATTCACTTTCAAACTACCTTATTTCTTTTGTATATATTTAAGGCTATCAATTTCATTTTAGGGATTATTTATACTATATACTACAACTTTTGAGAATATTGAATGCTTTTATTCTTTAGTTATAAATATTTTGTAATTTCCACTGTGATTTCTCCTTTACTTCATGAATCATTTGGAAGTAAAGTTTAGGTTTTGTTTTCTTTTTTTCCTTTAAGAATTACAAATATCTAAAGAATTTCTTCTGGCTAACTTTATGAGAAATTCTAATTTTATTTCATTAATATCAAAGACATAGTATGTATGATAATTCTTTGAGATTCACTAAGACTTCTGTAAATATGATCAATTTTGCTAAATGTTCTGTGTGAGATTGGAAAGAATATATTTTAGTTTACATTGGTTAATTTTATAGGTTTATGTATAGGTTTATCTTTAGCTTGGAAAAGTGTGTCAAAAATCTACCACTGTATTTGTGGCTTTTAAATTTTTTCCTGGTACTTCTATCATGCTTTATATCAATGCTTTATATAATGTATAGGTTCAATGTAGTCCCTATCAAAATACCAACAGCATTTTTCACAAAATTGGAATAAATAATTTGTAGGAAGCCACAAATGACTCCAAATAGCCAAAGTAATGTCGAGAAAGGACAAAGTTGGGAGAATCACAACCTCCAGTTTTGAGATAAACTACAAAGTTATAGTAATGAAAATAGTATGGTACTGGCACAAAAATATACACACAGATCAATAGAAGAGTAGAAAGTCCAGAAATAAGCCAATGAATATATTGTCAATTAGTCTATGACAAAGGATGCTAGAATATACAATGGGGAAAGAAAAAATACTTTTTCTTTTTAAGAAAAAGTATTGGGAAAATGAGACAGCTTCATGTAAAAGAATGAAATTGAAGTACTGTCTTATACCATATACAAAAATAAACTCAAAATGGACTAAAGACCTAAACTTGAGACCTGAAGCCATAAAAATCCCAGATGAGAGCACAGGCTCATCTGTGTGTCACAGTAATTTCTCTGACATCAGCCTTAACATTTTTCTAGATGTCTCCTATGCAAGGAAAACAAAAGCAAAAACAAACCATTGGAACAACATCAGAAAAAAAACCTTCTTCATAGCAAAGAAAACCACCAACTGAACAAAAAGACAACTTACTGAATGGGAGATGTTATTTGCAAGAGACGTATATGATATAGGGTTAATATCTGAAATATATAAAGAACTTATACAACTCAACACTGAAAAATCCCCCAAATAATCCAGTTAAAAAATAGGCAAAGGACATACAGATGACCAACAGAGACATGAAAAAATGTTCAACATTACTAATCATCAGTGCAAATTGAAATCACAGTGAGAATATTACCACAGGGGGTGGTGAAAAAATAATAAATACTGTTTTTCTGAAAATAAATAAATTAATTTAATTTTTTAAAAAGTGCAGGAAATTTCCCTTTTCTTCACAAAAAAAAAAAGAAAATTACCACACACCTATCAGAAGGGCTAGAATCAAAACCATAATAAATAACAAGTGTTAGTGAGAATGTGGAGAAAAAAGAAGTTTTGTGCACTGTTGGTGGGAATGCAAACTGATGCAGCCACTGTAGAGAAACAGTATGGAGGTAACTTTAAAAATTAAAAATAGAGGGGCACCTGGGAAGCTAAGTCAGTTAAGCACTCGGCTCTTGGTTTCAGCTCAGTTCATGATCTCAGGGTCACAGGATTGAGCCCCACACAGAGCTCCATGCTCAGCATGGAGTCTGCTTAAGATTCTCTTCCTCTGCCCCTCCCCCTTCTGAAGCTATCTCTTACTCTCTCTCTCTTAAATAAATCTAAAAAATTTAAAAATAGAAATACCATATGACCCAGTAATTCCAGTACTCGGTATTTACCCAAAGAAAATGGAAACACTAATTCAAAAAGGCATGTGCACACCTATGTTTATTGCAACGTTATTGACAAGAACTAGATACAGAAGCAACCTAAGTATCTATCAATAGATGAATGGATGAGGAAGATTGCTTATCAAAAGATGAATGGTTAAGAAACACACACACACACACACACACCAGAATTTTACACAGCCATACCAAAGGATAAGATCATGCCATTTGAAACAACATGGGGGACTGAGAGGGTATATTAAGTGAAATAAATCATATTGAGAAAGACAAATACCATATGATTTCACTCATAAGTGGAATCTTAAAAAACAACAATGGCGACAACAAATGAATAAAGGGCAAAATCAGATATAAATACAGAGAACAAACTGATGGTTTCCAGAGGGAAGGGTGATGGGTAGGGCAAAATGGGTGAATGGGAGTGGGAGGTATAGGCTTCCAGTTATGAAATGAGTAAGTCAGGGGGAAAAAAGACACAGTATAAGGAATGTAGTTGATGATACTATAATAGCAAACTATCAGCACAGGTGGGGGCTACACTTGCAGTGAACGTGGCACAATATAAAGATCTGCAGAATCACTCTGCCATACCTTGTGTGTCAACTATACTCAAAAGAATTGTTTTGCTTTATATATTTCAGGGTTATGTTATATCTTCTGGTGATTTTTTTTTCCTTTTTTCTTCTTATACATTGTCATTAATCCTATAATTTAAATTTATGACAGAGCTGGTCTTATAATCCCCATTTTACCACTAAAAAAACTGAAGCAGTATTTACAGATGTATATCTACATGAAATGACTGCATGTGTTTGTGCACATAAGTGTTGCTATAAATGTGAAGTTGGGTTCCAACCCTGGCTTAAGAAGAGGACCAGGGGAACCTGGGTGGCTCAGTCAGTTGTGTCTGACTCTTGATGTCAGCTCAGGGTTGTGAGTTCAGGCCCCATGTTGGACTCCACGCAGGGTCCGGAGACTCCTTTAAAAAAAAAAAAAGAGAGAGAGAGAGAACCAATGTTAAGACTAAGACTGATGATGTTAGAAATTGGATCAGTATCCTGATCCAAGAAAAGAAAGGAAGAACTTATCAATCAAAGAATGTGGAAACAGAAAAAAAAATAAGGAAATAGAGAAGATGTGACTGATGGAAGTTACCGTGGGTGAGTCAGTGATATGCGAAGAGTAGGAGCTCAGAATTTACCATGACTTGTTTTTAATGGAAGGATCTTGTCTCACTCATTTTTCATTATCCTCAGAATTTACTGGAGTGCCAGTCACCTGCTGGATACTTGATAGATTATTTCTGACATAAAATAAAATAAGAATCATAGTTTTGGTCGGGGGAGACATCTGAAGCATCTTGGAAAAGTTACTTTTCCTTTGTCACATTACTTTATAAAATTGTAAAGGGATCAAATTTTAGTTATTTTATTATTTTTTTTAAATAGTAAGGACCCAGGAAATTGAGCCCTCCATCAGAGCATTGAGATAAAAATTTTGGAGAAGACTTTTGTTTGAACTATTTTATCTTCTTTTTTAGATTAAGTTAGAGTATGAAGGAACATTATTTTCTGAGTGGAGTGTGCCAGCAACTTGTTCTGTAAAAAATAAAAGGTAAGATTTTTGCTCTGAATGTCAACATAATGCATGCATTTACACATAAAGACATATCCAGGTGGTGGGTATTATAGAGGGCACGGCTTGCATGGAGCACTGGGTGTGGTGAAAAAATAATGAATACTGTTTTTCTGAAAATAAATAAATTGGAAAAAAAAAACATAATCATATACTGTGGATTTTCAGATCCAAGGCTGTGATTGAACGTAAATTTCTTCCCATTACATAGATGTGAAAAGAAAGATAAAAATCTCTTCAAAAAGTAAAAGTAAAATATTGCTATGTTTTTTATTTTTCTTATTAACATACAACTGATGTTTTTAGGCTTAAAAAGCAATAGGGGAATTTTTACTAATCTTGTATGTATCTATGCTTATTTATCTCCCTGTTCTTTTTAAATACTAGCTCTCCCAAGACAGAACTGCGTTGTTCTTCTCCTGGTATTCAGACTATAAGACCACTTGTTATCGGCCCTGTAAGTTGATTTTAAAGACAAGTTATTAAATCTTGCATAAGTGTCTCTGTTGCATTTTATTTTCCTTATTTTGAGCTTTCAAACTGTTTTAAATAGTAAAAGTGTTAAGTATAAATAAGAGGTATTTTAAAATTATAGTCAATATGACAATTTTCAGGTATATCTCATAGCAGATTGTAAGTTAGGAAATGATGGGTGCTTGTGTGGCTCTGTTGGTTAGCCATCTGCCTTTGGCTCAGGTCATGATCCCAGGGTCCTGGGATCAAGCCCCATGTTGTGGGGTGAGGGTCCCAGCTCAGTGGGGAGTCTGCTTCTTCTTCTCCCTTTCCCTCTGTGTGCTCTCTCAAATAAATAAATAAATATTTAAAAATTCAGTTATAAAATGATATGTGATTTTTATCTTAGCCTTTCACCAAGTATGTTAAAGCCCCAGTTACCATCTTAATGATAATAGTACTCCCTACCTAGTGAGTCTCATGTTATATACTTTTATGACAATTCTCTGGATTAAAAGCCATCTTTGTCAAGTTTGTTTTTACTATATTTTCTTCAATTCAAGAAAGCATATATGAATGCAAATACATGAGAGTTGATGTTGAATCCTCTCTTGTTACAAAAAAAAGAAAGAGTTAAGCATTAAAAAACATTGGCTCTCTGCTAATTAGTAACAGATACTGGCCATGCACCTCATAGATGATGTTCCCACAAAACTGTGCCCAAAACCATTGCTGGAGAGACTCCATATGACAAATCTTTTCTTTATTTTGGGGCTTGTGCCTTCTTTTTAATGAATAATCTTTATTTTCAGATAATAAGTAGAGTGCTATGGGAGAGGCCAGATGAATATTAATTCATTTTTTCAAAACTTGTAGATTGAAAAATAGTTGAATTTGGCTTTTGAGTTTATGAATATTCACCAGGTTCATGGACAAAATTCCCAAACAAGTAAAGGCTTACTCCTTTTGCTTCTGTCACATGTTGGAAGCCCAAATGTGAAATGTTATATAGAAATTTTGTACAGACAAACATACATATATAAGAATATCTTTGCCATTTATGTATGGTCCCATCAGATCTTACAACCTTTAAGGATGTACATGTGACTTTTGAAATACTGTCAAAAGCACTCAGATATAATAGTCAAAATTGTCTCCAGTGTCCCTGGTGAGCAAAACCATCTCTGATTCAGAACCTTTAAACAAGAAAATTAATTGAATTGTGTTTTCAGTGAGCAAGACTGTCTAGGAAAACTCACTATTTTCCTTCACACACTTCTGTTACCAGATGTGGTGTGGGGTTGGTTTCTATGCAGACTATTTCTGACACCAGCGGAGTATCCTACAAGTCAGAGTTCTGGCAATTTCTGCATGGAGTAACTTCACATCCTACCAGTCAAGGGCTCAGTCCCGCAAGACTGTCCCACTTCACATGCCAATTGCAGGTTCCAGTTTGTCACCTGGCTGTAAACTGAGGTTCCCACAACCTTGTCTTCAGGTTCAAAAATGTGCTAGAACAGCACACAGAGCTCAGGGAAACATTTACCAGCTATAATAATAAATAAATAATAAATATTATAAATATAAATATAATAAACCATTTACTGGTTATAATAATAAAAGATATGATAAAGGATACAAATGAACAGCCAGAATGGAGGTGCCTAAGGCAAGTCTGGAAAGGCCCCGAGCACAGGAGTTTCTGGCCCGTGGAGTTGGGCTGTGTCAACCTGCCAGTGGACGTGTTTACCAACCTGGAAGCACTCTGATTTTTACAGGGGCTTCATCCCATAAGCAGAGAGTGGGAGGTTGAGCTAAAAGTTCCAAGCTTCTAATGATGGTGTGGCCTTCATAGGGACCAGTTCCCATCCAGGAGGCCACCCAGGGTTGCCTCATTAGAACAAAACAAAGCTCTATGTCAGACCCCCCTGTCATTCGGGAGATTATAAGAACTGTAGGACCAACGCATCAGGCACCAGAGTCAGAGACTGAATATTAGCAGGAACCGGGTGAAAAGACACATATATACATGTTTCATTATTTCACAAAGACAAATATAACAGAAACAATACGCTAAATTTGTCACTCCTGATAGTAAACCGATGCGGGGCTCGATCCCAGGACCCTGAGACCATGACCTGCGCTGAAGGCAGACGCTTAACCCTCTGAGCCACCCAGGTGCCCCGTGATAGTAAATTCTTAATTACAAAGAGTAGCTAAAGAATAGAACTAGTATTATATGAATATTCATTCGTTCCATTCTGAAGTTTGTTCATTATACTTCCTCTGATCTTAGATATTTAATTTAGTTCCTCTGTGACTCCTATGCCTGTATCCAAATGTGTGTTTATTTTAAAGTTACATTTATATATCTTAGTTTATTTTCCATTTTCTTTCAGGATACAGAAGAAGAACGCAATTTGTCTGTGGACAGTTCCCATATATGTTTCCTGTGGTATCTTAAAGTTATGTAAGTAATGTAATATAATATTGAATACAAAGCTTTTTGAGAGTATTTAGCTTTGGGTGTCTGGATGGCTTAGTCAGTTAAGCGTCTGCCCTCATCATGATCCTAGGGTTTGAGTGCCAAGTTGAGCTCCCTGCTCAATAGGGAGTCTGCTTCTTCCCCTGCCCCTCCCCTTGCTTGTGCTTGCTTTCTCTCTCTGAAATAGATAAAATATTTTTTTAAAAAGAGTGCTTAGCTTTAACTTTGAATTAACCACAAATGAATTATCTGCATTATTATTTTCATATAAACTTTTCATTTACCAATCAAAATATCCTCAAATAAGATGCCAAACTACTGTTGGGGAATAAACATTAAAAGTAACAGTAGAAACCATTTGAACATTACAATTCTAATGTTCAGACTTTATGTAAATTATCTCTTTCAATTTTCATAACAAACACATGACTGTAAGTATTATTATTGTTATTTTATAAACAAGGAAAAGTGAGAATGGATAGGTTAAATAATTTGTATAAAAATATACAGCTACTAAAAGATAGCACAGGGATTTGACTCTGGTTTTTAGGCTACTGGGCTTTTTGATTTTCATTATATACGTACTGTTCCAAAAGGATGCTCTTTGTTTTGGATAGTTTCTCAAACCCATTTTAACATGAAAGTGAGTGAACATAACTAAAAAGGGAAAACTGGGGGCACTTGGGTGGCTCAGTAGGTTAAGCCTCTGCCTTCGGCTCAGGTCCTGATCTCAAGGTCCTGGGATCCAGCCCTACATCAGGCACTCTGCTCTGCGGGGAGCCTGCTTCCCCCTCCCCCTCTGCCTGCCTCTCTGCCTACTTGTGATGTCTCTCTCTCTCTGTCAAATAAATTAAAAAAAAAAAAAAAAAAGGGAAAACTGGAACAAGGGAAGATAATTAACTGCATTACAAAATTGTTTGACACTTAAAAGCATCAGTGAATCCAAATATTTTTCACTGTCAAAGTCAAGGCAATATCCTGTATAGAAAAATATCCTGTATAGAATACTGTCTTACGTGTCCCGGCTCTCCAGAAGACTGTGATGTGTCTATTTCTTTTTGTCTACCCAACTTTCTTTCCTTTGGGAGAACCATCCCTCCCCTATCCTGTGATAAATTAATTTCATGTGATTTATATGGTACTAACTCCACACACTCATGTTTCTGGGGCCATAGTGATTCGGTGAGGATTGACACATGACCCAGGCAGAATCAGTCAGGATACTCGTGTCTTCAAGAAAGCACAGTTGTTGTAGGGACGCCTGGGTGGCTCAGTGGGTTAGCCGCTGCCTTCGGCTTGGGTCATGATCTCAGGGTCCTGGGATCAAGTCCCGCATCGGGCTCTCTGCTCAGCAGGGAGCCTGCTTCCCTCTCTCTCTCTGCCTGCCTCTCCATCTACTTGTGATTTCTCTCTGTCAAATAAATAAATAAAATCTTTAAAAAAAAAAAAAAAAGAAAGCATAGTTGTTGCTGATGGTTGTCGTGGTTCACGTGGTCCCTTAAAGTCAGGTAGCTCTGCAGTTTCTATGTACTTTTTGGATCCACATCCTTATAACTAGATTTTAGCAGGCTGGTCCAGGGGTACACATTTAGCCATTCCTCTCCGAATTACTTCCACCCTCCCAGAGTCTTACCAAGAAGCAAGGGCTATGTCTCTGCTATTCCTGAAACTGGCAGACTTCTGTCCTTGTTGTGGGTTTCAGAAATGCCAATAACCAGCTTTCTCCTATGGATTTTGAACTAACTGGAATTTAGACAATGGAAAATGTGGAGATAAAAATTCCTGGTACAGCTGAACTGGAGAATAGAACCTGCTTTTCTGGCCAAATGGGCTATTTTCTGCTTCCCCCAGGTAGGGACTATGGGGACCATCAGAAAAGAGAATCTGCCAAAAAAAAAAAAGGCATTTATAGCCAGTTTCCCACATCTCCAATCTCATACATACTGAGCCCCAAGAGCTGGTGAAAGAGATGAGCCTCTAGATTACCCTGATCTGGTTATGGATTGTGAAAGCAAAATCCACAAAGCCAAGAAGAGAGAACTCAGTGGGAGCTAAGTGTTTTCCTATTACATAGGTGGTAGAAATGCTCATAGTCTGTCACCTGTAAAAATACCATTTAAAGAATAAAATGAAACTAGTACCCCAGTAGTCATCACACAAGTGAAGAAATAGAACATGATGGGAACCTTAAAATCTGTTACTTAGATATGCAGAGGGACACCTGGGTGGCTCAGTGGGGTAAAGCCTCTCCCTTTGGCTCGGGTCATGATCCCAGGGTCCTGGGTGGGCTCTCTGCTCAGCAGGGAGCCTGCTTCCTCCTCTCTCTCTGTCTGCCTCTCTGACTACTTGTCATCTCTGTTGTCAAATAAATAAATAAAATCTTTAAAAAAAAAAAAAAGAAAGAAATGCAGAATCTGGGGCTTCATTCCCAAGCTCCTAAATCATTATGTGCATTTTAACAAGATCCTATAGACATTGTTTGTACATTACTGCTTAGGATGCACCACTCTAATGCACATAAATGAAAGTTTCTCTAGGATATAGACCTACAGGTAGAACTGACTAAAAGTAGGATATGCATTCGCTCAGCTTTACTAGTTAGTGCCCAAATTGTTTTTGAAAAGATAGTTCTAATCTACATAGCCTCCACCAGCTGTGGATAGAAGTTGCCATTGGGCCATATCCTCACCAACTCTTAATATAATCTGATTTTTTAATTTGTCAGTCTGGTAGGTGTGAAATTGTGCCACTGTGCTTTTTTGCATTTCCCTGATAACTATCGAGCATATTTTCAGTTATTCATGAGGAATTTTTCTTCCCTTGCTGTTAAATGAATATTTTTACCCATTTGTGAGTTATTTTTATGTTTCATAATAATTTATAAGATTTCATTGCATTTTAATTACTAGGACATTATCTATACATTTCAACATGTATCTTGAAAGAATTGTATCCTAGTTTATTCAACTTTTCACTTCTTATGACTCTACTGATAACTAATATCCTTCCTGTTGTAGAATTTATCAATTCTTAACCTTAATGTGTTTGCAAATTTTTAAATCAATTTAAGAAATCTTTTCCTCCAAGTTTGTAAAAATAGACTTCTACGTTGTTTTCTGAAACTTCTTAATCCATCTGGAATTCGTTTTTGCATGTGCTTTGAAATAGGGATCCAATTTTATGGTTTTTTTCATGAATAATTAATTTTACCAGACCTAGTTATTGAATAAGGTATTTACCAGTAATGCCTACCTTGTCATAGATCAGTTTTCCATGAATGCAGGTTTCTCCCCAGCTGGCTATGCTCCTTAAATCAATACTACATTATCTTTATTACTATGGTTTCATTTGCAAATCTCGATAAGAGGCAGTGTGAGTACCGGACTCTGAACCTAACTCTTGACCTTCTTCAGGCATCTCTTAGCTATGTACTGGGCCCATTTTAACTGCCTGTGAATTTTTAGAATTGGTTTGTCAAATTCCACAAAAACTTTAGTAGGGATTTTTATAATTTGTCTAAATATTTTAATCAATTTGAAGAGTCTTTCAGCTCAAGAATAATATATAACTCCCATTTATTTAGGTCTTTTTACATGTCTGCCAATAAAATTTTATAGTTTTTCATGTAAGTGCCTGGACATCTTTGTTAGACTTATTCCAAATGCTTTATAATTTTGTTGCTATTATACTCAATTATTTATTTATTTGTTTATTTATTTATTTTAAGATTTTATTTATTTGTCAGAGAGAGAGTGAGTGAGCATAGGCAGACAGAATGGCAGGCAGAGGCAGAGGGAGAAGCAGGCTCCCTGCTGAGCAAGGAGCCTGATGTGGGACTCGATCCCAGGACGCCGGGATCATGACCTGAGCCAAAGGCAGCCGCTTAACCAGCTGAGCCACCCAGGCGTCCCAATCCCCCTGTTGTTTGATGGCTTTCTTTAGCAATGTGCTTGGATCCCATTCTCTTCATTTATTGTGTGTTTATTAAAGGTTTTTGATTTGTGGTTGCCACCATTAGGTTCACCATTACCAGGCACTTCAGGGATGTCTCCTGTGTGGGTCGTGTGTGCCCTACTGTTGTGGCTGAGCCGCATTTGCCTTCAGTCCAGTCAGCTGCATTGGCCCACTTTTGCCTTTTGTGCGTGTACCCAGTGGGACTTAGGCCCTATGCTGTCCCTTGTCCCTTAGGACCAATCTGGAGCCACTGCGGGCTTGCAGTTTGGTAGTTTCAGAAGTCAGAGTGGATGCCTACCCTCAGCTGTGGTCTCCCCAACCTACAGGACACCCACCCTGCCTTGTCCCGAGAGGCCTTCATTGGTGGGTGGATCTGGCAGTTAGACCAGCTGCCTGCCTCCTTTCCATTTGCTAGGGCTGCTCCCTCACCAGCCTGCAGGGTGCTCTCCCTGCCTGTCCCTTGGGAGGCTCTTGTTGGTGGGTGAACTTGACAATGAGACTCAAAGTTTTCCCCCAGTCTTTTTGCGGGTGCTGCAGTCACACTGAACTGCAGGGCTCTCTTCCTGTGCTGCCCCTGAGAGTGTTTTGTTGGTAAGTGGAGGCACAGTCAGAATAGATGCCTTCCCCCAGTACGTGTGCTGGCGATGCAGTGGCGGTGACCAGTAGGGCACTCATTCTGCACTGCCAACTACAAGGTTCAGCTGGGACTATGGGAACGTGGGGGGGGGGCGGGGGGTTACTCTTCCTCTCTCCCCAGAGTGGAGTCACTTTGGAAAGCCACTTGTCCCTGCCAAGACTGCTTTTGCAAGGTTTGGTGGGGCAGGAGCCACTTCGAAGGGATGCCACGTGAGGTGGATGGGATGGAGTGGAAACTCAGAAGAGCGCGGAGACAGAGCACGTCGTGTTAGCAACATATGTGGATTGTGTTCGGTGGTGCAGTGGGGGGGGGGTGCACAGGGAAATGATGCCTATCAGCTCTTTTGTTCTTGGAGAAGTCTCCTGAAGATCCTCCCTGCCCCTCCAGCACGTATTCAGAGGTTAGTAAATAAATCCATACCTCAGTAAATAAATCTACCGTATACCTCAGGCCCTTTCCAAATTGCTGCTTCTATGTTGTATTGTGGCTGGGTTATTTATTATGCTGGGTCTTAAGGGTGTGGTTTCCCTTTCCTATTGCCTTCTGGCTTGCCTGGAGCTAAGCCCCCTGATTTTAGTATTCAGAGGTAAGCCCTGCTGATTATAAAAATTCATGAAATTGAGCCCCACTGGCTTTTAGAGCCAAATGTCATGGGTCCTCGTCTTCCCAGTTTGGGTGCCCCATACCTGGGGTGCCCGGTGTGGAGTTGGATGCTCTTGCTTCTCCATGCTTGTGGTCCCTCCTGTTTGTGCTTAATCTCTCCAAAGTGTTTGGCTCCCAGCTACGTTTCTGCCCCTTCTACCCTTTTCGATTTGGCCTCATCTCTGTGATTAACTGTGGAACATATGTTCTGCCAGTCTTTGGGTCCTTTTCTATGTTAGTTGCACGCATGTGGCAACTAAGTCCTGTTATCTCAGTGTGTCTGTGGGATGTAGTGAGCTCGGGATCCTCTGACTCTGCCGTCTTCCCAGAACTCTACATCTCTTTATGTTGTGTATCCGTTATCAGATTACTGTAGCTAGAGCTATTTTTGATAATTTTGTCCTTTAACCTTTGTACTAACGGTAAGTGACTAACACACCACCTTGTTAAGATTTTAACTTATTCCGAATCTCACTATATACTTACCTAGCAGTAGTGTGTTATCTATTTTCATAGTTTCTTTTTACTTCTTAGAGGTCTTTTATTTCAGCTTGGAGAACTCCTTCAGTATTTCTTATAAGGCAAGTCTAGTGATGATAAACCCCCTCAACTTTTATTTGTTTGGGAAGGTCTTTATCTTGCCTTCATTTCTGAAGGGCAGTTTCACTGGGCAAGTGTTCTTGGTTAGAAGTTTTTCCTTTTAGCACTTTGAATATATCCTCTCCTACTTTACTGACACATCAAGTTTCTGCTGAGAAATGCACTATTTAGCTAAGGGGCATTCCTTTGTATGAGAGGATTTTGTCTTTCTCCTGGTGCTTTAAATTCTGTTTTTGTCTTTGGTTTTAGATGGTTTTATTATAATGGTTGTGGAGACCAAAACTTTAGATTAAAATTTTGGGGTGACAGCCTTATGAACTTGAAAATCAAATCTTTTCCTACTTTTGGAAAGCTGTCAGCCATTTTATCTTTAGGTTTCTTCTCTTCCTTTCTGAGACCCCAGTGATGCTTAGATTGTCTCTTAATGGTATCCCATAAGTTTCACAGGCTTTGGTCATTCATTTTTATTATTATTATTATTATTTTATTTTCTGAACTGGGTTATTGCAAATAATCTGCCTTTGAGTTCACCAATTCTTTCTTCTGTTTGGTCAAGTCTACTGTTGGGGCTCTCTTGTAAATCCTTCAGTGTAGTCAGTGCATTCCTTAGCTCCAAAATTTCTGGGTTTTGTTTTGTTTTATGTTTTCTATTTTTGAAATTCTCATTTTGTTCTTCTACTGCTTTTCTGATTCCATTAAATTGTTGATCTTTGTTCTCTTGTACCTCTCTGGACATCTTTAGACCTGTTATTTTTAATTCCTTTTTAGGGTACTTCTATCCATTTTGGGGATCCATTACTGGACTTTACTGTGTTCCTTTGGTGGTGTCAGGATAACCTGATTCTTAATGTTCCTTTAGCTTTACATAAGTCTCTATATATCTTAAAAAGCAGTCACCTCTTCCAAACTTTGGGAGACTGATTTTGCTAAGGAAAACCTTCACCCCGGGATAGAGCATATATGACCCCAGGTCTCATGAGGTAAGGCATGACAGGGGCATGCGGCATCTTTGGGTTCTGGGAGCCATGATTTCTCATTAGCCCAGACCAGTGGGGTCCATAGCATCAGCAACTGTGTGGTAGTTGGTGAGTGCGGTGTAGTCTCCATAGTCACTGCAAGGGCTGGTAGGGTTCTCAGTAGCAACTCCAGCTCCAGGGACTAGGGGCCAGAGCAGGAAGTGCTAGTGGCCCAAGTCAGTGGTGTGCACATACTCAGATGTGGGGACCTACTGTAGTTTTTTGTGTACTGGCAGGGGTCAGTTTCGGACATGCACATCGTGTTGAGGGCAAGGGCCAGGTGAATGCAGGCACACTAGCAGCTGTAGAAGCCCTGACCATCTATGTGTTCTCCTTGGCTGTGGTGTCTCACCATAGATGCTGGCACAGTAGTGGAGGCCAGTGAGAGGAGACAGGGCCAGGTCTGGGCTCACAGACAGCATTGAGAGCCTTGACCATTGGGATGCATTCCAACAACTGCAGGGCTTACCACAGACATGCTCACGGTAGCAGAACAAGTAATGGAAGTCGGGCTGCGGGGCCTATTTGGAGAAGCTAACCCCAGGCACCCACAAGGGGTGGGTGTGCACTAGCACAGCTGCAGAGGCAGGGGCTAGCTGCCTGTGTGGATCCCATTCTCTGGCACGGGTGCGGGGAAGGGAATGAGAAGGGACACGAGCAGCTGGGATCTGCAAATGCAAAACCCTGTGGGTTAAAAACCAGTGAAATCCACAGGGATCCATGGTGGCTGTACTGATCACTGGTTTCTTCTATGGGGAAAGTTGCCAGGTCCTCTGTAAAGAGCAAGTCACTGGGAACCCTGGTCGCTGATACTGGGTGGCCCCTGCCCTTCTTTCTTGTTCCTAGTCATCTCTATACATCTCAGCTCTGTTGGTCCCTGGGTGGGTGAAACCAAAGCAGGTCCTTCATGCAATACCCAGAAAGACTGGAGAAGCTGGTCCCTCTCCCTTTCCTGGGGAGGGGAACTCTCTGGTCAGTGAGTTACCTCTTGGCGCTAAGCAGTGTCAGGTTGGTGGATGGGGGGATTGGGACAAGATGAAGCATTCTTTCTTCCTTTTTTTTTTTTTTTGCAGTTGTTCTCAGGTTTTTGTTCCACTATGTTGAAGTTTCTTAAGTTGACTCTTAAGCACTCCAGGACTGTTTGTAGATAGCTGTCTAATTCTTGATTTTGTCGGGGACAGAGGCTGGCTTCCCTACTGCACCGTCTTGGTGACATCAGCTTCTCCTATTTCTATAATGACCCTTTCCCAGTTTCTTTCTTTGGCTTTTTATAATCTCTCCTTGCCTTAAATGTCAGCACCACTCGGGTTTCTTTCCTTGGCCCCTTCTCACTTTACACTTAAGTGTGTGCACCAACTCAAGAAAGCCAAGCAAATGATAAAAGATCCAACAGAAAGTTGCTTATCTTCCATGGGAATCAGGTTATTACTTTAATGTCAGCTGATACTATCACTCTACAAGGTTACTTTTACTTTTACAATAATAATTTAGTCTTAATATGAAATAAGGCCTTTCTCATATCAGTACAGTTATCCTTTTGCCTTTAAATATTCCTTTACAGATCGGTAACTCGGTGATATACTTCTGTTCTTACTTCCCGCACCTCTGAAAAGTAGCATAACACAGGGCATACATACCAGTCCTGGAGCTATGGAGCTTTTTGATCAACTTAATACCTTGTGAACTCAACACATTTGCCTTTGTAGATTTATATTACTTATTTTCTTTTTTTTCTAAAATCAGATTGAACATATGAAATATTGTTTTCTTTATATGGTCTCAGACATTCACCTCATCCATATTTACTGATTCCCAAAATATCTTCATTTGTTTTATATATAATAATGTCCTGGGCACTGTGCATCAATTAGCCAATAAAAGGACATAGTCCTGAAGCATTGACTTTTAGAGATTATATGATTAAAAAATAGATATCTTTAAATTAAAAAAAATCACCTTCTAAAAAACATGCAACTTAACATACAAATCAATGTCCCTTTCAGAAAATTTATATTGCAAGGCTGATTAATAAAGGATTTGTATTGCTAATTAATGAATTTTTATTTGGCATAAGTTACAGCATGTAAACACTATAGGTTTTCTTTTTTTTAAATTTCTTTTCAACATAACAGAATTCATTGTTTTTGCAACACTACAGGTTTTCTTAGACAAAATGATCATGTCACATTTTTAAAGATTTATACTCATGCGACTTTGGCTATATGAACTCGTAGTATTGTTAAGACAACATGCAGATTCAAGCCTCTCAGCACTTTGACATGTGAGAACTAATAGTTATGTTTAATTATAGATATATGTAGCTTTTTAAACATTTAATATTTAATTGTTTATCTGTAATAGAGTGTAAGGAAGATATTGAAGGACTTAGAAACATGTATATTGAAAATGGAATATTCAAACTAATATTTAGTGTGCTGTTTACTAAAATATGATTCCTCTTTTTCCCCAACAGAAATTTCTTCCACAATTTAACCCAGGTAAAACATTTTTTAAAAAATTTATATATCCTTCATATATCACTACTATATTATTTCCTTCTAAGCATTCATGTTTCCCACAAGGAGAATTTTCCAAACTAAGTTTCAACAAAAGAAGCTTAGAGTGCAGTGATACTTCAGATATGGTTTGAGGACCCCTAGGACTCCACGGACCTTTTCAGGAGATCCATGAGGTCTACCCTTTTCCACCTACATATCTGTGTGAGGATAGATTTTCTCCATATGCTTCCACCAAAACAACATATACCAACAGCTTGAATTGGGAACACAGATGATAATTCAGCTGTCTTCTATTAAATACAAAACCATTTTTCTAATTTTTTTTTCTGTAAAATAGTTATTTTTCATAAAAATATATATCATGTTAACATTTATGGGTTTATTTTGGCTTTTAAAATAAGTGCTTTCCAATCTTCTCAGTTTTAATTTGTACCTGGTAACATGGTAAATAACGATAGATCTAACCCACATAAAATGAAAGCTCTGTGAGACTCTCAATAATTTTTAAGGCTAGGAAAGTGTCTTGAGATCGAAAAGTTCTAATATCTGATCTGGAGACTCTTACCCATAGGAAACAAACTGAGGGTTGTTGGAAGGGAGGTGGGTAGGAGGATGGGGTAATTGCATTATGGGCATTAAGAATGTGATGTGGGTATGATGAGGGTGATGTGATGAGCACTAAGTGTTATACACAACTGATTAATTATTAAACTCTGCATATGAAACTAATGATGTACTCTATGTTGGCTAATTGAATTTAAATTTTAAAAAAATCTGGTCTAAGGGTGGAAGCTGGCAGTGGAGTAGGAGGACCGTAGCTTGTCTCTTTCCATAAATACAACTAGATACTATCAAATTATCCTAAGTACACCAGAAGTTGACTTGAAGACTGGCAGAATAAACTCTACAACCATAGGTAGAGAAGTCACACTGAAGAAGTTAGGAAGTACAGAGATGCAGTTTGAGAGAGAAACAGATCATGGCCACTGTGGAAGGGAGGGAAGGGTGAGAGCTAAACTAGCACACAGGGGAGCACACGGGAAAAATGAATCCCATACCAGTTGGCTTGAAAAGTAAGGAGGGCTGAATATTGTGAGTTCTTGCAACCAGCAGGGATTAAAGCCTAGAGTTTTAAAGGCCAGTGAACTTGACTGGGATACAGTCCAGAGAGTACTGCACTGGGCTTGGGAAGAAGCCAGACAAACAACTAGCCGACACGCAGCATGGAAACAGTGATGAAGGAGCACCTGCAGCACACACTGGGAAGGTGTGAGTCCCAGAGAGGCAGCACTCATGCAGAGACACCTCTGGGAACAAAGGAACTGGCCGAAACCATTTCCCTATCCTGACCCTTAGTATAAGCACAGGGCTACCTGCAGGAACCAGTGCAGTGCCGACATTTGCTAACTTACTTGTGTCTATAAAACCCTAACCCCCACACGCACTCCAGTGAAACCACCCACCTGAAACATGCTTGCTCAGTCCCAGTGCAGCAGGCCATCTCCCAGAAGACTGCCCAAACCCCTGCTCACACCATACTTCCCACTGTGAGAGTTTTGCCAAGCCTCTGTTCTGCCAGCAGTGGCAACAAGTCTTATTTCACAAACAGACCCAAGCACACTTACTTAAAACATGCCACATTAAGTCCAGGGACCAAACACTGCCTGCAATAGGCAAAGAGAGACTCTGCAGATAACTGGCCTGAAGGATAAAGCAGCCAGAATGAAACAGCAGAGTACATGTAGCACATATTGGAGACACTCCCAGAAGTGCCAGGCCCTGGGGAACAAGGGACATTACCTGGCAGGGCGCTACAGGACCTCTTCTTCATAAGGCCATTACCATCAAGAATAGGAGACATAGCTAATGTTTCTAACACAGAGAAACAGGCTCAGAGATATAGACAAAATGAGAAGACAGAGAAATTTATCCCAAATGAAAGAACAGGACAATGCCACAGCCAGAGAGCTAAATGAAACAGATATAAGTAACATGCTTTGGTAGAGAATGTAAAGCATTGATCTTAAGAATATTCACTGGACCTCAGAAGAGTAGAAGACATGAGTGAGACCTTTAACACAGAGATAAGGAACAACATGGAAGAGAGAGAGGGCATGATAAAATGAGAAATATGCTTCATGGAATGAACAGAGGTTAGAAGAAGGAGAGGAATGAATTAGTAACCCAGAAGACAGAATGATGGAAAGTAATCAAGGTGAACATAAGAGATAAAAAAGAATTATGCAAAACAAGAATAGAATTAAGGAACTCAGTGACTCAATAAAACATAGTAACATTCATATAATAGGAATCCCAGGAGAAGAGAGAAAATGGATCAGAAAACTTATCTGGAGAAATAATAGCTGAAAACTTCCCTAATCTGCAGAAGGAAACAGATATCCAGTTCCGGGAGACACAGAGAACCCCCATCAAAATCAACAAAAGCAGACACACACCAATACATATTGTAATTGAACTGGCAAAATATAGTGATAAAGAAAAAAATTTTAAAGCAGCAAGACAAAAAAAGACAGTAACTTACCAGGGAAAACCCATAAGGCTAGCAGGAAATTTTTCAGCAGAAACGTTCCAAGCCAGAAGGAAGTGGCAATGGGAAAAATCTGCAGCTGAGAATACTCTTATCCAGAAAGGTTATTTTTCAGAAAAGGAGAAGAGATAGTTTCCCAGACAAAAACTAAAGGAGTTCATGACCACTAAACCAGCACTGCAAGAAATATTAAAGAGGACACTTTGAATGGAAAAAAAAGACCGAAAGTGACAGAATAAAGATAGGAATCACAAAACCAGTAAAAATGAATATTTCAGTAAAAAAAAAAAAAGTCAAGGAATCCACAAAATTGAAGTATGTGAAATATAACAACATATATCTAAAATGTGGCGAGGAGGAGAGTAAAGAATGGGTTCAAACTTTAATGACCATGAACTTAACATAGACTCTTACATGAAGAAGAGGTTATATACAAACCTAGTGGAAACCACAAATCAAAAACCACTAATAAATTTACAAAGAATAAATAGAAAGAAATCTATACATTGTCACTTTTAAAAAATCAGCAAATTATGAAAAAGGGAAAGGAAAGGATCAGAGAAAATCTTCAGAAACAATCACAAAACAGATAAAAAAATGATAATAAATACCTATCAATAATTATTTTGAATGTAAAGGGACTAAATGCTTCAATGCAAAGATGTAGGGATGACAGAATATATAAAAAACCAACACCCACCTACATGCTGCCTACAAAAGACTCAATATAAGTACCAATACTTATATTGGACAAAATAGACTTTAACCAAAGAGTGTAACAAGAGACAAAGAAGGACACTACATTTTAATAAAGAGGACAAGCCAACAAGAAAATATAACAATTGTAAATATGTATACATCCAACACAGAAGCATCCAGTTAATAACAAACATAAAGGAACTAATTGATAGTACATTAATAGTAGGAGACTTTAACACCCCACTTACATCAATGGACAGATCATGTAAACTGAAAATCAACAAGGAAACAATGGCTTTGCATGGTACGTTGGGCCTGATGGACCTAACAGATATATTGAAAGCATTCCATTCTAAAATAGTGATTGAAAATTTACTATAAAGACAGTAAAATAATAGTAACTATCATAATAAGTAAACCTCCTGGTATAATGAAGCCTCCATAAAACCCCAGAGGACAGGGTTCAGAGGGCTTCCTAGTCGGTGATTACATGGATAGTCGGCGAGAGTGAACACCAAAAGAGGACATGGAAACTCCTCACCCTTTTCCCATGCCTTGCCCTCTGCATCGTTTCCATCTGGCTGTTCTTAAGCTACATCCTTTTATAAAAGCCAGTAGTCTATGAATTTCTCTTCAACTTCTGGATCATCCCTGACTCCCGCATCCAGGGAAATGTTGAGGAGGACTCTTGACCAAGAGCCTGAATGAGTTAGGAATTCCCCAAAGAGAAGCTAAAGGCAAGGGCGTTGCTTTGGCTTCCTGATTCTTTCCTCAGCCTGAACTGGGAAGTAATTCACAAGGGAGAAGTGAAAACAGCACCTTATCTCTGGCTTCCTGTTTTTTATTTCCTTGCACTCCAGTATGTGGTTTCTGAGAGTGAGGAAGTAGAAGCTGGCAAAACTATTGTTTGAGTTACAGCCTCGGAGCCGTTCAGCTGAAGCACACAGAAGTGACCTGGCAACACTTCAAGGTTTCAGCCACAGGCCCTGCCATGGAAGCATGACACAGGATACTGATTTCCCTGCCTCTTGCTGTTATTCCCATCCCAGGGAGTTGTGTCGCTGCCCTCTGCCCAGCCCCCCAGCAAGTGCCTCATCAACAAAGTCCCTGGGCAGACACAGGCCCACAACATGCATTTATATACATAATTTTTAAATTAACATAATTTAAATAGTACTTTTGTCCTAGCGTGTGAAAAATAAGTAAACAAATAAACCTGCCAATAGCAGATCAAGATAGTTGAATGAGTCCATGTGTCCACGTGCACTCTTATCTCAAATCCAGCTGATGTTATAGAATTTCTTATTAAAGCTATAACTGGAACAGGGAAAAAAAAAGAGAGTGCTTATTATTGGATAATTTTAATATAGGAAATAGAGAGAAAATTCTAGAAGTAGAATACATATTACAGACCCAAATAATACAGAATAACCTCCATCTCACTCAAAGAAATGCCTTTAGAAAATATGTGTGGAGAATGCCAGTCTACACGTTTACATCAACATAGGTGCACTTGTGTCAGAAATAATTAAAGAATCTAAAGCCGGAGTTATAACGTTGACTTTGGAACTATGAGTGTTAGAAGATAAGCCCTAGATAGGGGTGATGTTTTATTGTATGTTTGGGGATAGAAAATGAAGGCCTCTAACCAATGAGAGAAGGAGGAGCTGAAACTAGTCTCCCTACATTTTGCTAGGGTTTATAAAATATCTGTAAAGTGTGAAAGAGTAAAGTTCCACTCACAGGCTTAGAGGAATTCCGAAGAAATGATATATCCTCTGAGGGCTATAAATGCATTTGGAGTTAGCTACATGAAGTGTCACGTGGAGGTTCAAGTTTAGTAGCCCAAGAGTCTGAAGAACATAAAGCCAAGTAATAAACACAAAATGCAAGCAGTGAAATACATAGGGTCCAGGCAGAGGTGACTGCAAAACTCATTTCCATAACCCAGAGCATATAAGATTCTCATAGAAGACAGTCCCTCTGAAAATAACCTCAAAGTAAAAGGTATAAACCAGGGCACCTGGGTGGCTCAGTGCATTGGGCCTCTGCCTTTGGCTGGGGTCATAATCTCAGGGTCCTGGGATCGGGTCTCACGTCAGACTCTCTGCTCAGCGGGGAGCCTGCTTCCCTTCCTCTCCCTCTGCCCGTCTCTCTGCCTACTTGTGATCTCTCTCTGTCGAATAAATAAATAAAATCTTTTTTTTAAAAGATTTTATTTATTCATTTGACAGAGAGAGAGAGATCACAAGTAGGCAGAGAGGCGGGCAGAGAGAGAGGGGGAAGCAGGTTCCCAGCTGAACAGAGAGCACGACGTGGGGCTCGATCCCAGGACCCTGAGATCATGACCAGAGCCGAAGGCAGAGGCTTTAACCCACTGAGCCACCCAGGCGCCCCAATAAAATCTTTTTTTTTTAAAAAAAGGGTAAAAACCACAAAAACAGTCTGGAATAGACACATAAAAATCGAGAAAGTTCATACTATTGAAAGCTAGAAATGAGAACCATCTGAAAGACTACTAAATCCATATTTGAAGTATTCAAAGAGATAAAAGAAGGAATTAAAATAAAAAGCAATTATACAGCATCCAGAAATTGAAAAACCTCTCACTAAAATGTCTTGAAATGAAAAAATAGGCAACTAAAAATAAAAATTCAGTGACAGTTTCAATAAAAGACCGGATATAGTTGAGAAAGTTGCAGAATTAGTAATTTGGAATAAGAATCATGAAGAATGCAGTGCATAAAAGTGAAGATATGGAAAATATCCAAAGAGTTAAAAGACATAGACTGAGATGGTTTATTATACATGTAATAGGAATTCCAAAAAGGGAATAAAATGAACTGGACATAATACTAAAAGAGAGGAATATGGAGGATTCTTCACAATTGAAGACATGAGTATTCAGACTGAAAAACTAAAGTGCAGGTTGTAGTAAATAATGGTGAACAAATGAACTATATAATATGCTAATAAATTTAAATAAGCATTGACAATCAAAACTTTTCAGTAATGATTTTTTTAAACAAAATAAAATGAAAAAGCTAGCCAGCAAAACAGTGGAAAATGAAGGGAGATTTGGGTTTAAATTTATTTAAGGTCCTTATAAGCATTCAGGATAGGGATACTGGATTAACTTTAGCCTACATTAAATATGCATGTAAAAATGTAAGATGGTCCATTAAAGTAATAGAAATAATTATGTAATTTCTAAAAAGTAGAGCTCTGGAAGAAGAAATTTTAAAACACTAATAATTTAATAGAAGATAATGAAACATGAAATAAAGAAAAATTAAATATAGAGCCCTAAAGATAAGATTTTTAAAATCACTTAAATTATTAATCAAAATTGTGATTGGATTAAATTTACCCATTAAATGACAAAAACTCCAGAAATCTGATTTTAATAAAAGTTAGACAGTTAAAACAAAGAGTAACACAAAATTTGGAAAGAAAAGGATGTAAACAGGTAAATACTATCAAAACTGGGGTGATGATATGAATGTCAAATAAAAGATAGGTGAAGCCCCAAAACTTTAAAAGGCATAAAGAGGGAAATTATTTCATGACAACAGAAAAATCTATGAAGAGGAAAATAATATCATCTGTACTTAACAATATAGTCTCGCCTGATCATAAAGAAGATAGAAATTTCCCTCAGTTCATTTCCTGAATCTAACACTACTTTAAAACAAAATGCAGGCAACGAGAAAGTTGGGAAGGGAGGGAGGGAAAGAAGCGTAGACCAATATCCTTGTGTATATAGGTGCAAAAATTCTACACAAATATTAGCAAATAGAATCCAGCAATATATTAAAAGACTGCATTGAAAAAGGCCAGTATCTTCCAGAATGCAACATTCATTCAATACCAAGAAAGTGGAAGACAATATCCATTCCATCAACACAATAAAGAAGGAAATAAATGATCACATAATAAGTTTAAAAATTGAATAGGAATTCCCAATGAAAACCCCAATCAAATCAGGAACTGGACAGATGTGCTCAGTATCATCATTATTATTTAACATTGTCTTGAACATAATAGTGTAAGTAATAAGACAAGAAAAGATGTACAATATTACCAATTTATACTGGCAATAAAGACTATAAAATACTTATGAATAAATTTAACAAGACAGACAGAGAATCTGTAGCAAGAGTCATTCTCAAATTTTGTTGAATGAGGGACACTGGGTGATGTATGGAACTATTGAATTACTATATTGTACACCTAGAGAATATTATTCAGGCCTTATAAGAGTTGACACTGGAGAATTTCAATGATGTATATATTTGCATAAGAAAAAGAGCATGTGGGAATTGTGTATAATATGATCCAGTTTTGTTTTTAAAACTCTTAAAATGTCTCTTTAAAAAAATACATAAATGTAAATATGTGTATCTGTCTGCAAACACGTAGTGTGGAGAAAAATATGAAGGATACATACTACTTGTTTAAATCAAGTTACATAGATTGAGAGACTCTTAATAGGTGAAGAAAATATAAGGAGAAATAAAACCCTGCTATAAAAACCATGGAAGGATGGGACGCCTGGGTGGCGCAGTTGGTTGGACGACTGCCTCCGGCTCAGGGCGTGATCCTGGAGTCCCGGGATCGAGTCCCACATCAGGCTCCCAGCTCCACGGGGAGTCTGCTTCGCTCTCTGACCTTCTCCTCGCTCATGCTCTCTCTCACTGTCTCTCTCAAATAAATAAATAAAATCTTTAAAAAAAAATAAAAAAATAAAAACCATGGAAGGAGGGAAGGAAAGAAAGAAGGGAGGGAAGGCAGAATTACATAGGGACAATACAGAATTAAGGCAAACAGGTGAAACAGGATAAATAGGAATGTCCTATAACAATAAAATCTTCATATATGTGTATGTGTATGTGTGTATATCCACATAGCCAGAACGTAGATCCAGATATAAAACATACAGATGTACAAGTTCTTAACATAAAGAACTTCCACAAATTAATAAATAAAAGACTAACAACCCAATAGAAAACTGGAAAATAGGTAAAGGAAATGAACAAATAGTTCACAAGACAGGAAATACAAGTGGAATTTGAACACATGGAAAGATGCTCAAACATTTCTATAATAAAGGAGATGCAGGTTAAAACTCTACCAAAGCACCATTTTTCACCCATCAGACTGGCAAATTATAAAAGTGACAACACACGATGCTGAGAAGGCTGTGAGGAAGGAAGAAATCTCGTACATTGCTGATGTGACATGTATTAGAGGAGTTGCTTCAAGAACAATTTAGCAGTATCTGTGAAAATTACAGATGCATATGCCTCAACAGTTACACTTTAAGGTCCCAGGTACAAAATAATACATATACAAAGTTGCTCATTATGGCATTGATTATAATGGCAAAGGACTGAGAATGAATGTTTATTAGTAGGCTACTATTTCATTATGATTCCTCCATAATTTGGAATAATAAGCAGTGGAAAAGTTAATGAGAATATGTTAAGATCTCTAAGGTAAAACTTTAAGTGAAGAATATAATGTTTGAAAACATGTGTTTAGGGCGCCTGGGTGGCTCAGTGGGTTAAGCCACTGCCTTCGGCTCAGGTCATGATCTCAGGATCCTGGGATCGAGTCCCGCATCGGGCTCTCTGCTCTGCAGGGAGCCTGCTTCCCTCTCTCTCTCTTTCTGCCTGCCTCTCTGTCTACTTGTGATCTCTCTCTGTCAAATAAATAAAATAAAATCTTTAAAAAAAAAGAAAACATGTGTTTAGCATACTTACATTTTTAAAAAGATTTTATTTGTTTATTTGACAGAGAGAGAGAGATCACAAGTAGGCAGAGCAGCAGGCAGAGATAGAGGGGGAAGCAGGCTCCCTGCTAAGCAGAGAGTCCGATGTGGGGCTCCATCCCAGGACCCTGAGATCATGACCTGAGCCGAAGGCAGAGGCTTAACCCACTGAGCCACCCAGGTGCCCCGCATACTTACATTTATATAAAAAATAACATCTTAATTAGTCATGCACAAAAATTTTACAGAAATATAAATAAGAAAACTTACTAATAGTAGATCCTTGTTGGGTGCAGTGGGCTTGTGGGGATTGAGTGATGGAGTACAGAATGGGAGAGAAAATTTCAACTTTAGTTTTAATTTGTTTTTAACTATGTGAATAAATTGTCTATTCAAGAATAAAATTAAGAAGAAAGAAAAAAATTAGATCTACATCTATTGAAATGACCATGTCATATAAGTAAGAAAAGCAAGTTAGAAATAACATGAATCATGTGATTTCATTTTTGTAAAAAGTGCAGGGGTGGGGAGTTGCTGTGTCTAATTATGATTGTAGAGAAAGATTTATACACATTCATAAAGAGTTTTAACATTGGTTACCTCAGGAGTATTCATACAGAGTTTTAACATTGGTTACCTCAGACCTCCTTCATAGGTCTTTGGTTTGTTGCACTTGTTAAACACACACACACACACAGATCACTTTTGATATTTTTAATGGGATAGTCACAATTTTCAAAAAAATAAAAACATTTTTATGGTTGTGTTTTGCCACAAGTAAAAATGAAATCTGTCCAAAATGTAAGGAAATACAAACGCTTTTTATTTTGTAGGTTATTGTTGTATGGATTTATGATCCAGAAAATGCAGACCCTGAAGAGTTGCTATGGACTGCCCAGGAACCGTCACTAGTAGGTGGAAACATTATTATTATCATAAATTTAAAAATATGCTATCCTTCATATAATCTATTTTAAGCATTCCAGAACTAACTACATGCATCTTAATTGTCCAGCATCCTTCGCCATCGTAGAGATTTTGAGCCTAATGCTCAATCTCCACAATTACAGATCTTTCTCTTGAATTCTATTAAGCATTGTTCGTAATTCCTACGAACTGCATTATTCATGAAGATGCTAACATTCAAAGTGCTTTAAAGATGTTCCTTGCGCATCTATCTTAAAATCATCCTTCAAAAATCTGTCCAGTTGGTTAGTGAATCCTTTACCACTTGGAGACTAGTGAATTTCCTAAAGGTGCAGCACAGCGGATAAATACAGATGGTTTTCAATTTATGGTGGCTTGACTTGTGGTTTTTCAACTTTACCATAGCAGTGATCTGCATTCTATAGAAACTCTACCCTGAGGTTGGGTCTTTTCCCCAGGCTAGCGGGGAGCAATATGTTTGTGATACCAGCACAGGACGCTGGGTGGCGGCAGTCATCACAGGAGTAAACCATCAGTACATTTAAACTGTTCTGAACCCATACGACCATTGTTTTCACTTTCAGTACAGTATTCAATGGTTTCCATGAGATATTTAACACTTTATCAAAAACAGACCTTGTGTTAGATGATTTTTCCCAACTGTAGGCTAAATGTAGGTGTTTTGAGCCCATTAAAGGTTGGCTAGGCTAAGCTATGATGTTGGTAGATAAGGCACATTGAATGCCTTGTTGACTTACGATATTTTCCATTGACAATGGGCTTTATCAGGACATATTCCATCATAATTCAAAGAAAATCTGTAAATCCTTTCTCTGATTTGTTACAAATTTACCTCTTCCAAGACTTGAGTTCTGTCTTCTGCTACAATTAAAGTGTATTGAAGAGAAATATAAAATGAGTTGTTTTAATCTCATATGATACTATGTCTTAATGAGTCAAGATCTGGTTTTTCAATAGCATGTTACATGCCTCTTGGTCATGAAATTCACAAGAGATGGACTGATAAATCAGAATGACAATCTATCAATTAATTGTTTTATTTGGCAAATGGCTTTAGAGGGCATACAAGTAATCAGTTGTAATTAAACACTTGAAGCATTACTGTTACTTAATTTCTAATCCTTTTAAGTGAAAATATGTGCATTTTAATGTTATTTCATCCATGCATACCTAATACTTTGCATTTGGAAAATTTCATGTTTATTCACGGCCATGTCATTCCCATAAAACCTTTCTATGGCTCTTAGTTACCAACAGCAGGCTTTTGGCTCTTAAGACACTTGTGGCACACAAAGCCCGGGAATATTCTGTCTCTGCCACTCTTCTCTGGTCTCAGCCCTCCACATGTCCTACCTCTAGCAACAGCACTCTGCTGCTTCCCTGCACACACCTGCTGTTCCATGGCTCTGAGTCTTTGCTGATGCTGTTCCCTCTATGGTAACTGCTCATTCCCGATGTTCATTTTCTCATGTTTTCTGTCTCAATTCAGATATCACTGTGTCTAGGATGCTTGCCTTGACCAAATCAGGATTTTTTCATATGAGTATTTTGAGGGCATTATTTTAATGCTACAGTTTTGGTAAATCATCAACAAAACAGCTCTGGCAAAATGAATGTAAATTGCCTGTTCGTGTTTTTACCAGCCAATATGTAATATGACTGAAGGGCACTGGAATCATCATTCCACCCTTTCCCCTTTTCTCTTCCTGAACCACCTCTGACCTTGAACTCTAAATATTCCCTCATCTTTAACTCATTCCTGTATTTTATTCTCTCTTTAGACCTCAACCCATCCCTGTCTCTCATTAACTTCCTCTGAGTCTTACCCTGTGCCCAACACCCACACCAGAGAAAAGAGTACCAACCGTGGCGTACAGCTCGGGGTAGGGTACAGAATAACTTATTCGTACAATTTGGCTTAAAAAATATTCGAAAGTTCAGGGTTTTATTTTGAGGGCTTTTTCTTTACCATTTAACTCTAAATTATATCATAAAGAAAAACCATAAAATTTTAGTATACACCTTAATGAATGATTATAATTAGTCATATAAACACTATCAAGAAGTAAAACACTAACAGTAGTACAGAAGGTCCCCTATGTGCCACCTTCGTGGACATGATTTCTCCCTCCACCTTAGTACTGATGAGTATAATTTCTATATCCCTCTAAAGGTAACCATTATTCTGAATTTTATGGTAATCATTTCTCTGCTTTTATTTTTAGTTTTCCTCATGATTCCTAAACAATGAGGTTTAGTGGGCTTTAGGTTTTTGTTTATTTTTCCACTTTATATAAACGGAATCATGTTTTATATACATTGTGCGTATTCCTTTTGGGAGGTCTACTTTATATAGGATTTATTTGTGTTGTAATGTACCTATAGTTTATTCATTTTTGTTCCTGTATGATATTTCATCATTTCAACCTACTATACATTTTTTATCCATTCTGCCATTGATGAATTTTGGGTTGGTTTATGTTTTGTTTTGTTCGTAATGAGTGTCGGTTTCTTTTTTGTTCAGCTTTTAAAAAAAATTTTTTTAAAGATTGTATTTATTTATTTGACACACAGAGAAAGATCACAAGTAGGCAGAGAGGCAGGCAGAGAGAGAGAAGGGGAAGCTGGCTCCCCACTGAGCAGAGAGCCCGACGCGGGGCTCGATCCCAGGACCCTGAGATCATGACCTGAGCCGAAGGCAGAGGTTTAACCCACTGAGCCACCCAGGCGCCCTTTGTTCAGCTTTATTGAGATGCAAATGATATATAATATTGTATAACTTTATCAACTTAAGTTGTACACTGCTGATCTGATACACTTACGTACTGTGAAATGATTACCACCACAGTAGCATTTTTTAACCTTTATCACCTCACATAATTACTTTTCTTTTTCTTTTTTTTTTTTTTTCTCTTCTGTGGCAGGGTTATTTAAGATTTAAGATTTACTCTCTTATCAACTTCCAAATATTTAATACTGCATCATTAGCTATACTTATCATGCTATACATTAAGTTCCCAGAATTTATTCATCTTATAACTGGAAGTTCGTGCCTTTGACCACCACGTCCCCATTCTGCTCACCCCCTCACACCCCGCAATCGCCATTCTACTCCGCTTCTGTGAGTTCAGCTTCTTTTAGAATCCACATACAAGCACATCATACAGTATTTGTCTTTCCCTGTCAGGCATATTTCATTTAGCGTATATCCTCAAGTTCATCCATGTTGCTGCAAATGGAGACATTTCCTTCTTTTTTATGGTCAAATAATATTCCCTTGTGTATTGATGCCATAACTTCTTTATCCCTTCATCCTCCAACAGACAGGTTGCTTCTATATCTTGGCTATTGGAAATAATGCTGCAATAAACATAGGGGTGCCTGGATTTTTTGGATTACTGTTTCCATGTTCTTTGGATAAATACCAAGTAGTGGAATTATTGCATCATACGATATTTCTAGTTTTCATTTTTGGAGGAACCTCCATACTGTTCTCCACAGTGGCTGCAGCAACGGACGTTTATATTCTACCAACAGTGCATGGGGCTCCTCTTTCTCCACGTCCTCACCAACACTTGTTAATCTTATCTTTTTTATTTTAACCATTCTAACCGGTGTAAGGCGAGGCATCTTTTCATGGCTCTCTGAACGTCTTCTTTGGGAAAAAGTCTATTCCTATCTTCTGCCCATTTTTAAATTGGATTGCTAGTTTTTTTTGTTATTGAGGTCGTGTGAGTTTTTCTATATTTTGGATATTACCCCCTTAAGAGATACATGATTTGCAGATATTTTCTCCCACTCTGTAGGATGCCTTTCACTTCGTTGTTTTGTTTTGTTTTTTCCATTTTGAATTCCTTTGCTGTGCACACATGGTTTTTATTCTTTGCTCTGTTGTAGTTAACTCTACTGATTGATTTTTGGAAAGTTGAACCAGCTTTACATACCTAGAATGAATCCCAGTTGGCCATAGTATATAATTCTTTTTGTATATATTGTTGGTTTCTACTTGCTATTGTATTTCCATTTAGTTCAGATTTTTAAAAATGTTTACATTTCTTTTGAGACTTCTTCCCTGACCCATGTGTTATTTAAAAGCATGTCAATTTTCAAATACTTGGGGCTTGTTCAATTACGTTTCTGTACTGACTTCTAGTTTAATTCTGTTATACTCTGACAACATATTTTCTATGATTTCTATTCTTCTTTAAAATTTGTTAATTCTACTATAAGTAATGTTTGGTGTTATATTAGTTTCATTTCTACAATACAGTGCAACAATTCTATATATCACTCAGTGCTTATCATGACAAGGGCACTCCTTAAACCCCATCCCCTGTTTCACGCATTCTCCCACAAACCTCCCCTCTGACCATCACAAGTTTGCTCTCTCTATTTAAGAGTCTGGTTTTTTGTGTCTTTTTTTCCTTAGATCATTTGTTTTCTTAAATTCCATGTATGAGTGAAATCATATTAGAATGCTAAGTGAAATAAGTCAGAGACTTATTATTTAATAATAAATATTAAAAATAATAAGACTTTAAAAAATAAGTCTCTGATTTATTTCACTTAGCATTATACTTTCTAGGTCCATCCGTGTTATCACCAATGGCAAGATTTCACTTCATTTTTACAGCTGAGTGGTAGTCCAGTGTATATATATATATCTCACAGCTTCTTTATCCATTCATCTATCAGTGGACACCTGGGCTGCTTCCACATTTTGGCTGTTGTAAATAATGCTGCAATAAATATAGTGGTGCATATATCTTTTCAAATTAGTACTTTTGTTTTCTTTGGGTAACTACCCAGTAGTGAAATTACTGGATCACATGGTAATTCTATCTTTAATTTTTAAAGAAACCTCCCTTCCTTTTTCCACAGTAGCTACATCAGTTTGCATTCCCATCAACCATCCACCAGAGATCCTTTTCCTCCACATCCTCACCACCGCTTGGTTCTTTGGTGTTAGCCATTCTGACAGGTGTGAGGTGCGATTTAACTGTGGTTTTGATTTTCATTTCTCTGATGATTAGTGATGTTAAAGATCTTTCCATGTGTCTGTTGGCCATCTGTTATGTCTTCTATGTAGAAATATATGTTTATGTCTTCTTCCCATTTTTTAACTCAATTGTTTGGGATTATCTTTGGTGTTGAGTTGTGTAAATTCTTTATATATTTTAGATACTAACCCCTTTTTTAGATATATCATTTCCATTCAGAGAACTGTCTTTGTTTTGTTGATTGTTTCCTTTGCTGTGCAGAAGCTTTTTATTTTGTTGTAGTCCCAGTAGTTTATTTTTGTTCTTCTTTCCCTTGCCTCAGGAGACATATCTAGAAAAATTTGCTATGGCTGAGGTCAGAGATATTACTGCCTGTGTTCCCCCCTAGGATTTTGATGGATACCTGTCTCCATTTGGGTCTTTAATCCATTTTGAGTTTATTTTTGTGTACAGTTGTAAGAAAGTGGTCCAGTTTTATTCTTTTGCATATTGCTGTTCAGTTTTCCAACACAATTTGTTGAAGCGACTGTCTTTCTCCCATTGTATATTCTTGCCTCCTTTGTCATAGATTAATTGATCATATAATTGTGGGTTTATTTCTGAGCTTTCTCTTCTATTCCATTGAACTAGTATGTCAATTTTTGTGCTAGTACCATACTGTTTTGATAACTACAACTTGTAATATACCTTGAAATCTGGAATTGTGATACCTCCAGCTTTGTTCTTTCTCAAGATTGCTTGGCTGTTTGGGGTATTTTGTGGGCCCATACAAATTTTAGGATTATTTGTTCTCGCTCTGTGAAAAATGCTGGTGGTATTTTGATAGGGATTGTATTGAATCTATAGATTGCTTTGGGTAGTATAGACATTTTAACAATATTTCTTCTTCTACTCCATGAGCATGGGGTATCTTCCCAATCATTTGTGTCATCTTCAATCTCTTCCATCAGTGTTTTACAGTTTTCAGAGCACAGGTCTTTCACCTCCGTGGTTACGTTTATTCCTAGGTATTTTATTATTTTTGGTGAAGTTGTAAATGGGATCATTTTCTTAATTTTTCTTTCTGCAATTTTTTTATTAGTGTATAAAAATCCAACAGACTTCTGCATATTAATTTTGTATCCTGAAACCTTACTGAATTCACTTATCAGGTCTACTAGGTTTTGGTGGAGTCTTCAGGGTTTTCTTTTCTTTTCCTTTCTTTTTTTATTTTAAGATTTTATTTATTTATTTGACATAAATCACAAGTAGGTAGAGAGGCAGGCAGAGAGAGAGGGCAGACACCCCACTGAGCAGAGAGCCCAATGCGGGGCTCGATCCCAGGACCCTGAGATCTGATCTGAGCCAAAGAGCAGAGGCTTTAACCCACCGAGACACCCAGGCGCCCCTTTTCCTTTCTTTTTTTAATTAAGTAGGCTCCTGGCCCAGCAGGGTCCAGTGTGGGGCTTGGACTCACAAAACTGAGATGGAGACCTGAGCCAAGATCAAGAGCCAGACACTTAACCAACGGAGTGACCTATATCCCCTTTAGGATTTTCTCTATATAGTATCATGTCACCTGCAAACAGTGAAACTTTTACTTCTTCCTTATCGATTTGGGTGCCTTTTCTATTTCTTGTCTGATTGCTGTGACTAAGACTTCTAGCACTATGTTCAAAGAAAGTGGCAAGAAAGGACATCCTTGCCTTGTTCCTGACCTTAGGGGAAAAGCTCTCAGTTCTTCCCTGTTAAGGTTGTGTCAGCTGTGGATTTTTCCTGTATAGACTTTATTACGTTGAGGCACATTCCCTCTAAACCTACTTTGTTAAGGGTTTTTATCATGAATGGCTCTTGTAATTTGTCAAATGCTTTTTTCCTGCATTTACTGAGATGATAGCTTGGTTTTTACCCTTTCTCTTGTTGATGTGATGTATCACGTTGGTTGATTTATGAATATAGAACTACCCTTACATCCCAGGAATAAATCCCACTTGATCTGGGTGAATGATTTTTTTAAATGTAATGTTGGATTTGGTTACCTAATATTTTGTTAAAGATTTTGTATCTGTGCCTGGGTGGCTCAGTGGGTTAAGCCTCTGCCTTCAGCTCAGGCCATGATCTCAGGGTCCTGGGATCGAGTCCCGCATCAGGCTCTCTGCTGGGCAGGGAGCCTACTTCCTCCTCCCTCTCTCTCTCGCTCTCTCTCCCTCTATGCCTTCTTGTGATCTCTCTCTGTCAATTAAATAAAATCTTTAAAAAAAAAAAAGATTTTGCATCTGTGTTCATCAGAGATACTGGCCAGTAATTCTCTTTTGTTGTAGTGTCTACATTTGGTTTTGGTATCAGGGTAATGCTAGCCTCTTAGAATGAATTTGGAAGTTTTCCTTCCTTTTTTATTTTTTGAATAGTTTGAGAAGAAAACATAAGTGTTCACTAGAGTTCAGCTGTGAAGCTATCTGTTCCTGGACTTTTGTTCGTTGGGAGTATTTTAAATTTTTGATTCAATTTCATTGTTGGTAATCAATCTGTTCAAATTGTCTATTTCTTCCTGATTCAGTTTGGGAGGTTACATGTTTCTAGGAATTCTTTCTAGGTTGTCCAATTTGTTGGCATATAATTTTTCATAATTGTCTCATATTCCTTTGTATTTCTGAAGTATCGGTTATTATTTCTTCTCTTCTCTTTCCAGATTTTTTCTTGTTATTGATGTCTAGTTTCACAGTGCTGTGGCTGGAAAAGATGCAGGGTATGACTTCAATATTTTTTAATTTGTTGAGACTTGTTTTGTGGCCTAATATATGACCTACTCTAGAGAATGTTCCATGTGCTCTGGAAAAGAATGTGTATTCCACTGTTTTAGGATAGAATATTTTGAATATAGTTATTAAAGCCATCTCTTTAATGTATCATTCAAAGTTACTGTTTCCTTGCGAAGTATCTAATGATCTATCCATTGCTGTAAGTGGGGTATTAAAGGCCCCTACTATTGTTGTGTTAATGCCAGTTTCTTCCTTTAATAGTTGCTTTATGTAATTAGGTACTCCCATGTGGGGTGCATAAATTATTACAATTATTATATCCTCTTGTTGGATTCTTTCTTTTATCATTATGTCATGTCCTTCTTTGTCTCTTGTTATATAGTCTATTTTAAAGTCTATTTTGTCCAATATAATATTGTTACCCTGACTTTCTTTTCACTTCCATTTGCATGATAAATGCTTTTCATCCCTTCATTTTCAATCTGCATGTGTCTTTAGGTCTGATATGAGTATTTTGTAGGTAGCATCTAGAGGAGTCTTTTTTTTTTTTTAAGATTTTATTTATTTATTTGACACAGAGAGAGATCACACATAGGCAGAGAGACAGGCAGAGAGAGAGGAGGAAGCAGGCTCCCTGCTGAGCAGAGAGCCCGATGCGGGACTCGATCCCAGGATCCTGAGATCATGATCTGAGCTGAAGGCAGTGGCTTAACCCACTGAGCCACCCAGGCGCCCCACCACTTCTTTTCATGCATAAAACACACACACACACACACACACACACACACACAGAGGAGGCAGTGCCTCATCCTGCAGCACCTGTAGGTAGAACTCTGACTTTAACCTCTGCCTTCTGATTACAATGTGGGACCCCCCCCTCTGGAGAGCCTGTGGATGGAATGCACAGTCAACCCCACCCTGTAATAGGGAAGCGATGAAGCAGTGAGGCAGTACCCCCCTCCGTGGCGCCTGTGGGCTGGACTCTGACCAACCTCTGCCCTGTAATAACAAGGAAACACAGCTTCCCCTCCCCACCTGGCGCTGTGGGACTATTGGGTGGAGTCCTTTATTCCTGTTAACACAAAAGTGGGACAAAATAGCCCTGCATAGCTCTATAAATTAAATGGACATTTGAACCAACATCTACAAAAGGGATCTAGGACCTGCATTCTGATCCTAAACAGATTAACTACTGGATAACGTGAAAGATTTAAATAGGAATTAGAATCTTATTTTATAATACTTAAAATAGTCAGAAGATACAATCCAAAAATTACTCAAGAAAAAGGAAAGTCTCAATTGAAAAAAGATAGATATCATATGACACAAATGTCATGTGATTAGAACAAACAGGGGAGTAAAAGAAACATTTCTAAACTGTAGCCAAACCTTTAAAGATCTGTTATTTTAATAGCAAGAAGATATCATGTACATTTGTGTTTAATCTCTTTGGGTTTTTAAGAATTTTCAGTATTAATCATTGTCTCAGGATTTCTTTTTCTAATAATGATTTAGTGCTGTAAATATTTGTTTACAGCTTCATTTTCTTTCTATTGATTTCTTGTGGAAAAATCACTCTAATAGTAAATACAGGTTTTAAACTTTTTTTTTGTTTTGTTTTTTTTAAAGATTTTGTTTATTTATTTGACAGACAGAGATTGCAAGTAGGCAGAGAGGCAGGCAGAGAGGAGGAAGCAGGCTCCCTGCGAAGCAGAGAGCCAGATCCAGATGTGGGACTCGATCCCAGGACCCTGGGATCATGACCTGAGCCGAAGGCAGAGGCTTTAACCCACTGAGCCACCCAGGCGCCCAGGTTTTAAACTTTTTTAATGAAAGTATTTTGTTGTTCAGAATTCAGTGGTGTCTTCTGACTTTTAAGAGATAGCTAATAAGATTTTCTAATTGTAATTAAGTATATATCTTACTAGTAGATAACATTTAATTTTATGTAATTAAGTATTGAATAGGTATTTAATTATGTAAAATTAAATAAATTAATAGAAATTTATATTAATAAATAAACATAAAATTAAATAAATCTAATTAAATATGTATTTAAATGCTTTAATATACATGTATATGGCATGTGGGCACTTGGGTAGCTTCCATATCTTGGCTATTGTGAATAATGGTGCAGTGAGGGCACCTGCGTGGCTCAGTCGTTATACGTCTGCCTTCCCCTCAGGTCATGATCCCAGGGTCTTGGGATCAAGTCCTGGATCGGGCTGCTTGCTCAGTGGGGAGTCTGATTCTCCCTCTCCCTCTGCCCCTCCTTCTGCTTGTGCTCTCTTGCTCGCTTTCTCTCAAATAAAAAGTACATAAAAATCTTTTAAAAAATAATAATGATGCAGTGAACATAAGAAGACAGATATCTCTTTGATATTCTGTTTACATTTCTACTGGATACATGCCCAGAAGTGGGATTACCAGATCATATGGTAATTCTATTTTTAATCTTTTGAGGAACATACATACTGGTTTGCATAATGGCTATACCCGTCTATAGTCCCACCAATAGTGCACAAGGATTTCCTTTTCTCCACATCTTGCCAACCCTTCTTATCTTTTTATCTTTTTGATGACAGCCATTTTTAGCAGGTGAGAGGTGATATTGTGATTTTGTGATTGATTTGCATTTCCGTGATGATTAGTGATGTTTAATGCCTATCATATACCTGTTAGGGCCATTTATATGTCTCCTTTGAGAAATGTTTATTCAGATTCTTTGCCCTTTTTTTTTTTTTAAAAGATTTTATTTATTTATTTGTCAGAGAGAGAGGGAGAGAGAGCGAGCACAGGCAGACAGAGAGGCAGGCAGAGGCAGAGGGAGAAGCAGGCTCCCTGCTGAGCAAGGAGCCCGATGTGGGACTCGATCCCAGGACACTGGGATCATGACCTCAGCTGAAGGCAGCTGCTTAACCAACTGAGCCACCCAGGCGTCCCTGCCCATTTTTTTTTATTAGGGTTAATTTTTTCTTGCTTTTGAATTGTTTGAGCTCCTTATACATTACAGGTATTAAACTCTTATCAGCTCTCTGGCTTGCAGATATATTCTCTCATTTAGTAGGTTGCCTTTTCACTCTGTTGATTGTTTCCCTTGATGTGCGGAACTGTTTCAGTTTCATGCAACCTGATTTTTCTACTCTTATTTTTGTTACCTGAGTTTTTGATGTCGTCCAAAGAAGTCATTGCCCAGACGAATGTCAAGAAGCATCTCCCATATGTTTTCTTCTAGTAGTTTTATGGTTTTAAGTCTAAGTCTTTAGTTCATTTTGAGTGGATTTTAAAAATATGATGCAAGATAAGCATTCAATTTATTCGTCTACATGTGGACATTCAGGTTTTCCAACACATTTGTTGAACAAATTACCCTTTCACTATGTACATTCTTGGCACTCTTGTCAAAAATCATTTGACCTTAAAGGCATGGATTTATTGTTGGGCTCTTTATTTCATTCCCCTGGTCTATATATCTGTTTTTATGGCATTACTATACTGTTCTGATTACTATAGCTCTGTAATATATATTGAAATCAGGAGGTATCATGCTTCCAGCTTTGCTCTTTTTTTCTTAAGATTTATTTATTTATTTTAGAGAGTAAGAGAGTGCATGAGCAGTGGGAGGGGCAAAGGGATGGAGAGGGGAAGCAGACTTACCACTGAATGAGGAGCCCAATGTGGGGCTTGATCTCAGGACTCTGAGGTCATGATCTGAGACGAAACCAAGAGTTAGATGCCTAATGGACAGAGCCACCCAAATAGCATTTGCTATTTGGGGTCTTTTGTGGTTCTATACAAATTTTTGGATTGTTTTTTCTAATTATGTCAAATGGCATTGGGATTTTGATAGAGAATGAATTCCATCTGTAAAGCACTTGGATTAGTAAAGACATTTTGGCAATATTAATTCTTTCAATCCATGAATATGAAATATCTTTACATTTGTCCATGTTTTCTTTAATTTTCCTCACCAGTGCTTTTACAATTTTTAATATAGAAAACTTTCACATCTTTGGTTGATTCCTAAGTCTTTTATTTTTTTGTTGTTGCTATTGTAAGTGAGATTATATTCTTTATTTTCTTTTCACATGGTTTATTGTGACTAGAAATATGACTGATTATTGAATATTGATTTGTTTTTAATTCTGCAACTTCACTAAAATTCACTCGCTAGTTCTAACAGGGCCTTTGCTGTTAATTCTTTAGGGTGTCCTACATATATGACCATGTCATCTGCAAACACAGATAATTTTACTTCTTCGTTTCTGCTTTGGATGACTTTTACTTCTTTCTCTTGTCTAACTGTTATGGCTAGGACTTTTAGTACAATATTGAATAAAAGTGGTAAGATTGGGCATCCTGACCTTATACTGGATCTTGGAGGAAAAGCTTTCAGTTTTTCCCCATTAGTTTTCATGCTAGCTGTGGAGACTCTATATACACAATCCTTTATTGTGTTGAGGTAATTTCCTACTGTACCTATTTTGTTGAGACTTTTTATAATGAATGAATGTTGATTTTTTAAAATGTTTCTTATGTATCTATTAACATGATCATGTGTTTTTAATCTTTCATCCTATTAATGTGGTTTATCACATTGATTTATTCGCCTATGTTGCACCTTTCTGCATGAATCTTGGATGAATCCCATGTGGTCATGGTGTGTAATCTTTTTAATGTTCTGTCAAATTTGGTTTGCTAGTGTTTTTTTTTTTTAAGATTTTATTTATTTATTTGACAGAGAGAGAGATCACAAGTAGGCAGAGAGTCAGGCAGAGAGAGAGGGGGAAGCAGGCTCCCTGCTGAGCACAGAGCCTGATGCGGGGCTCGATCCCAGGACCCTGAGCTGAAGGCAGCAGCTTAATGCACTGAGCCACCCAGGCACCCCAGTTTGCTAGTGTTTTATTAAGGAGTTTTGCATCTATGTTTATCAGAGATATTGGCCCGTAGTTTTCTTTTCTTCTGGTGTCTTTGTCTGGTTTTGGTACCAGTCAGGCTGGTCTCATAAAACTAGTTTGGAAGTGTTCCCTCTTTTAGATTTTGGAAGAATTGAAGAAGGATTCGTATTAATTTTTCTTTGAATGTTTGATAGAATTCACCCATGAATCCTTCTATCTGTTTCTGGGTTTTCTTTCTTGGGAGATATTTGATTATTGCTTCAATCTCTTTATTTGTTATTGGCCTGTGCAGGCTTTCTCTTCTTGATTCAGTGTTACTAGTTGTATGTTTCTAGGAATTTATCTATCCTTTCTGGTTTATCTAATTTGTTAGCACATAGTTGTTTATAATAGTCTTTTATGATTCTTTTTATTTTTGAAGCACCTATTGTAATGTCTCCTCTTTCATTTCTGGTTTTATTTATTTATTTTTTAAAAAGATTTTATTTATTTATCTGACAGAGAGAGTGATCACAAGTAAGCAGAGAGACAGGCAGAGAGACGGGGGTGTGTGGGGGGAAACAGGCTCCCTGCTGAGCAGAGAGCCTGATGGGGGACTCGATCCCAGGACCCTGAGATCATGACCTGAGCTGAGGCAGAGGCTTAACCCACTGAGCCATTCAGGTGCCCCTCTGATTTTATTTATTTGAGTCTTTTTTTTTTCTTAGTCTAGTTTAGGATTTGTCCATCTTGTTTATATTTCAAAAGACTAATTCTTAGTTTCATTGATTTTTTTTCCTATTGCTTTTGTGTTCTCTGCTTATCTCTGCTCTGATCTTTATTATTTCTTTCCTTCTTCTCACTTTGTGCTTAGTTTGTTCTTTTTCTAGTTCATTGAGGTATAAAGTTAGGTTGTGTATTTGAGATTGTTTCTCTTTTTTAATATAGGCATTTATTGCTTCCCTCATAAGTACTGCTTTTGAAATATACCATAAGTTGTGTTTTTGTTTTTGTTTTTCTTGAGAGCTTTGTAAACTTCCCTTTTGTTTTCTTCCTTGATCCAGTGGTTGTTCAAGAGTATGTTGTTCAGTTTCCCTGTAGGTGTAGGCCCTGAAGACATGAGCCTCCACATGTTTGTACTGGTTTGAAAATAAAAAGAGCACCATCCAGAATGTAGTAGTCACTATACATGCTACCTAGACACAGATATGGAAGTCTGGTGAAAGTTTCCATAACAAAACCAGCTTTTCTGAAAACTTAAGGCAGACTACTCACTTGTTCTTCCCAACTCTGTCCCTGGATTTCTAAAATTTTTGATGGTTTCTCCACTTGCCACCTGTTTTCCACATAATGATGGAAGGGTAAAAGCAGGGCAAGGATGGCCCTGCCTCTAGATGGCTCCAAGACACTTCTGATATCTTTTAATAAGTCACAGGCTGATCATATCAGTCCAGCAAATTCAAGCAACTGATGCCACCATACTGGAAGCATTCATTCTGCCATTCATTTATTCCAAGTACTCTGTAGTTCTTCTTCTGAAGCTGCCATATCATACTTTCAGATAGCTCAGTGGCATACATTTCTTCAAAATGAGGGCTCATGATTTTTGTGACTTCTCCATATCCAGCACTGAAATCAAGAAGTCTCTGGATTTTCCAGTCTGCATTAGTGTTTAGCACTCTCTTAAACTCATCTGGTGTTATGTAGGGCAAGTATAGCATGGAGCACTGGGTGTGGTGCATAAACAATGAATTCTGTTATGCTGAAAAGAAATAAATAAAAATTTAAAATTTAAAATTAAAAAAAACCCTCATCTGGTGAAAACACAAACATTGAGCCTCTTCCCAGAAACCCACTGATAGATGTTCTAGACATAAACAGGTTAAAAACAGATGGCACAAAAGAGTAATATAATTGAATAAACAACCAGCCCGATTTCTCAACTCTGTTGTTTAAAATCTGGGTTCCTTGATCAAGGTAACTCTGAAAAAAGACAGCCTGGAATGATTAGCATAACTCCTCTCCATTGTACACATCCTACTGGTAGTTCCCCTTCCAGCCACCTGCTGCCACATGGTACCCTTGTCACATTCACTTACAGGGAGTGGGTGGCTGTTTCCACAGAGTCCACATCCTCTGCACTAGCCATATGGTTGCAAGGCTCAGGCACATCCCACCCAGGAGCAGTTTCATTCGGGACCACGGCTGCTCTTTTGATCACTGCTAGCCCCTGGGTGAGGAGGAGAAGGTGCTGCCTGGCGGCGTTAGAGCCATTGTTCCCAACTTGCCTCTCCTGCCCCTCTCCATCACTTCACTTTCAGCCTATGTGTGTCTTTAAGTCTAAAGTGAATCCCTTGTGGACCACATATTCCTGGATCTTGGCTGATGGTTGTTTTTATCCATTCAGACACTCTATACCTTTTGATTGGGGAATTTAATCCATTTACGTTTAAGAAATTGTTGATAGGTGAGGACTTAATATTACCATTTGTTAATTGTTTTCTGTCTAATTTACAGCTGCTTTATTCCTCTCTTTCCCTATTGATGTCTTCCTTTGCTATTTGATGGGGGTGTTGTAGTGCTTTGCCATGATTCTTTTTATCTCTTGTATCTCTACTATAGGTTTTTCTTTGTGATTACCTTGAGGCTTGCATAAATTTTCTTGTAGTTAAAGAGTCTATTTTAAATTGATAGAACTTCAATTACATATGTAAACTACATTTTTACTATGCCCCATTTGTGTTCTTATTGTCAGGGACTCCTTTACTTCTTTTTGCATTGTATATCCATTAACAATTTTTCTTTTTTATCTTTTAGATTAGCTTTAAAAATAATTTATGCATCACCATTACAATTTCACCGTGTTCTGCATTCATCTAAATAGTTTTCTATACCAGTGAGATTTATGCTTTCATATGCTGGGATCCACATTGGTGAAGACTGCAGGGGTCCTCAGTAGAGAAGGCTGTGGAGGTTCATGGTGGTGGTGAGGACTGCTGGGGCCTCCCTGCTCTCCTTCTCCCTCATGGGAAGTTGTAGCCAGCAGAATTCCTCTTGGCATTGAGCTGTGCTGGACTGATGGTTAGAGTAATGGAGATTAAGTGCCTCCTGTACTTTTCTGTGGAGCATCTTCAGTTTTTGTGCTTCACTGGGTTGCTGAAGTTTTAACACTCTGGAGCTCTCCCAAAGCTATTTTTGCCCATGGAGAGCTGTTAAATTGTTATTGTGAGAGAACCTCCTCCTCTGCCATCTTATTGATGTCACTCCTCTTTTGTTAATTTTGCTTTTTAATTTTTTCCAGTTTTACTGAGATAAAATTGACATACTATGTTAGTTTAAGGCTTGACTATGTTAGTTTAAGGCTTGAAGTCATTTCCATAATACGTTGAGTTAACATCCTTTATCTCATATAGATACAAAAAAAAGGGGGGGGGAAGCAGAGGAAGGAAGAAAGGAAGGGAGGGAGAGTGGGTGGGTTTCTTCCTGTGATGAGAATTCTTAAGAATTGATCTCTTAACAACTTTCCTATATCCCATACAACAGCATTAATGGTAGTCACCATGCTGTATATCACATCCCCAGTACTTATTTATCTTATAAATAAAGTTTGTGTTGTGTCTTTCCCCACCTTCCTTCAATTCTCCTTCCCCAACTGCCTGCCTCTGGTAATCATAAATCTGATCTCTTTTTCCATATTTTTTTAAAAGTTCCCCATATAAGTGAGATCATCCAGTATTTGTCTTTCTCTGACTTATTTCACTTAACATAATTGCCCTCATGTTGTCACAAATGTCAGGATTTCCTTGGGGTTTATTTTATGGCTGAATAATGTTCCACTCTGTATATATAGTATATCACAGCTCCTTTACCTGTTGTTCTGTCACTGGACACAGGTTGTTTCCATGTGTTGGCTATTATAAATAATGCTGCTATGAATACGGAGGTGCAGATATCTTTTGGGTTAGTGTTTTCATTTCCTTTGAATATATTCTCAAAGGTGAAATTGCTAAATCATATGGTCATCCTATTTTTGTTTGTTTTTATAACCCTCCATTCTGTTTTCCATAGTAGCTATGCCATTTCCACAATGTACATGGGTTCCCTTTCTTCCGTATCTAGGTCAGCATTTATTATCTCTTGTCTTTGATTAAGGCTATCCTAATCGCCAAACCCATCTCATTGTGGGTTTGATGTGCATTTTCCTAATAACTGGTCATGTTGAGCATCTTTTCATGTACCCATTGGCCATTTTTATGTCTTCTTCGGAAAAATCCCACTTGACCATCATGTATGATCTATATAATGTGCTATTGAATTTGGTTGGCTAGTATGTAGTTGAGAATTTTTGCACCTATATTCATCAGAAATACTGGACCATAATTTGTCTTCTAGTAGTGTCCTCTTCTGGCTTTGGTATCAGGGTAATGCTGGCTTTGTAAAATGAGTTTGGGAGCATTTTGTTCTCTTTGAATTTTCAGAACAGTTTGAGAAGGATAGGCATTAATTCTTCATTAAATTCTTGGCAAAATTTATAGATAAAACCTTTATTTTTTTAAAAGATTTTATTTATTTATTTGACAGAGAGAAATCACAAGTAGATGGAGAGGCAGGCAGAGAGAGAGAGAGGGAAGCAGGCTCCCTGCTGAGCAGAGAGCCCGATGCGGGACTTGATCCCAGGACCCTGAGATCATGACTTGAGCCGATGGCAGCGGCTTAACCCACTGAGCCACCCAGGCGCCCCAAAACCTTTATTTTTAATAATAGTCATCCTAATGGATGTGAAGTTGTATCTCACCATGCTTTTGATATTCATTTCCCTAATGATTAGTGACATCGAATATCTTTTCATGTGCTTATTGGCTATTGTATAATCTTCTCTAGATATATGCTATTCAGGTCCTTTGCCTATTTTTTAATTGGCTTTTTTTGTTGTTGAGTTTTAGAAGTTCCCTATATATTCTACATATTAATCCATTGTATTATATGTGATTTGCAAATATTTTCTTCCATTCTGTGAGTTGTCATTTTATTCTTTAGATAGTGTCTTTTGGTACACAAAACCTTTAAATTTTGATGAGGTCTCATTTGTCTATTTTTCCTTTAGTTGCCTATGCTTTTGGAGTCATACCCCCAAAAAATCAATGCCAGAGCACCTGGGTGTATCAGTCGGTTAAGAGTCTGCCTTGGGTGGCTCAGTGGGTTAAAGCTTCCGCCTTCGGCTCAGGTCATGATCCCAGAATCCTGGGATCGAGCCCCACATCGGGCTCTCTGCTCAGCAGGGAACCTGCTTTCCTCTCTCTCTCTGCCTGCCTCTCTGCCTACTTGTGATCTCTGTCTTTTGAATAAATAAATAAAATCTTAAAAAAAGAAAAAAAGAGTCTACCTTTGCCTCAGGGCATGATTACAGGGTCCTGGGATCGAGTCCTGCAACAGGCTCCTTGTGCAGTGTGAAGCCTGCTTCCCCCTCTGCCTGCGACTTTCCCTGCTTATGCTCTCTTTCTCTCTGTCAAATAAATAAATAAATAAATCTTTTTTTTTTTTTAAACTGATGCCAGATCCAGTGTCATGATTCCAGAGATTTTATAGTTTTACCTTTTATGTTTAAAGAATGCACTGTTGATACACCCAATAACTTGGATGGATGCTGAATTGAAAAGTCAATTTTAAGTGTTGCATTCCGTATGATTCCATTTATAGAAGATTTTAGAGGTGACAAAACTATACTAATTGAAAACAGATAAGTGGTTACCAGAAGTTCGAGTTAGGGGCGCCTGAGTGGCTCAGTGGGTTAAGACGCTGCCTTCGGCTCAGGTCAGGATCTCAGGGTCCTGGGATCGAGTCCCGCATCGGGTTCTCTGCTCAGCAAGGAGCCTGCTTCCTCCTCTCTCTCTCTCTGCCTGCCTCTCTGCCTACTCGTGATCTCTCTCTGTCAAATAAATAAATGGAATCTTAAAAAAAAAAAAAAAGAAGTTCGAGTTAGCAGGCAGTTGTGACTCTTAAGCGTTAACAGGGGGGAGTTTCTTATTTGTGTCAGAACGGTTCCATAATTTGTATTCTATAACAGTTCTATATTGTGATGATGGTTACATAAATCTAGACATATGATAAAATTTCACAGAACTATACCAAAAAAGGAAGCACTTTGTAGAAAGAATGATGAAATCTTAGTAAGATTCATGCATGAGTTAACAGTGTTTTACCATCAATTTCCTGGGTTTTGACATGCACTAAGATTATATAAGCTATTGTCATTGGGGAAAGCTGACTCAGTTCTTGTGAGTCAAACTATTTTTAAAAAAGTAGTTATCATTCTATTTTAAAACATCTTTTAACATTTTCCCATTGTACTAAGAATAAAATCCAAACTATCTTCCAGGACCCATGATACTTAGCATGATGTGGTTCCTGCCTGTCTTTCATCTAACCTTTTCCTGTACTATTTCTCTCTTACTAATTCTAGCCATTATCTTCCTTTCAAGTCCTCAATCATAATAATTCCTCTCCTCCCTCAGACTCTTTGTAACTGTTGTTCATTCTGTCTGGAATATTCTTCTTATAGCTGAATTGTGTGAACTATACTCTCTTCTGGGTGGTGAGATTTTTTTTTCTTCTTTAATCCAGGTTTAGGAGGCATAACTTCGAGGCAGTAGTGCAGTTTGGGTCATATTGGTTTGAAGTGTTTATAAAACAAGCAAAATCACCATTAAAAATCTAGTTCGGGGGGCACCTGGGTGGCTCAGTTGGTTAAGCGACTGCCTTCGGCTCAGGTCGTGATCCCGCAGTCCCGGGATTGAGTCCTACATCAGGCTCCCTGCTTCTTCCTCTGACCTCTCTCCTCCCATGCTCTCTCTCTCTCTCCCAAATAAATAATGAAATCTTATTTTAAAAAAATCTAGTTAGGTACATGGATATGAGCTAGATTTAAAATTCAGGATCTGGGTCATACAATTTGAGCAGTTTTATAGGAATTGAATGATACTTGAAGCCATGTGATTAAATGAGATTACCTAGGAAGAGAACGTACTATGAGAATGCTACTGGGAGGAAGAGAATCTGGGATCAAGCCTGGCGATCTCTAACAGAGCAAGGAGCAAATGGTAACATGGAAGCCAAGTAAGAGAGTGTTTCAAAGGGGGCGATTAGTCCAATGTATCAAATGCTGCTAAAAAAAATGAGATAAACATAAAGAATATTAAGTTTCTATAACCATATACTGATGTTATAACTAGAAAAATACTTTTAAAAATAATAATACAGAGTTTGATATCAGCATCATGAAATTTTTTTTTCAGCATAACAGTATTCCTTGTTTTTGCACCACATCCAGTGCTCCATGCAATCCGTGCCCTCTCTAATACCACCTGGTTCCCCCAACCTCCCACCCCCCACACCCCTTCAAAACCCTCAGAATATTTTTCAGAGTCCATAGTCTCTCATGGTTCATCTCCCTCTCCAATTTCCCCCAACTCCCTTCTCCTCTCTAACTCCCCATGTCCTCCATGCTATTTGTTATGCTCCACAAATAAGTGAAACCATATGATAATTGACTCTCTCTGCTTGACTTATTTCACTCAGCATAATCTCTTCCAGTCCCGTCCATGTTGCTACAAAAGTTGGGTATTCGTCCTTTCTGATGGAGGCATCATACTCCATAGTGTATATGGACCACATCTTCCTTTTCTATTCGTCCGTTGAAGGGCATCTTGGTTCTTTCCACAGTTTGATGACCATGGCCATTGCTGCTATAAACATTGGGGTACAGATGGCCCTTCTTTTCGCTACATCTGTATCTTTGGGGTAAATACCCAGTAATGCAATTGCAGGGTCATAGGGAAGCTCTATTTTTAATTAATGAAATTTTTTCTGTCGTAGATTACTAACAATAAACTGGCAGAGTCCTTTCAGAAACATTTCAATAGTATGTATCAAGAGTTTTAAAGTGTTCATATGAAGCTTTTGGCCCGGTAACCATAGTCCCAGAATATAATTAAAAAAAATAGTCCTTACTGTGGAAAAGTCTGTACATCTGATTATATTTATGGCAGTAATATTCATAATAGTGAAAAAATTAAAAATTACCTCAATGTCCAGTAGGGGAGTGTTCAGTCAATGATAATTCACCCAATGAACTACCATAGTGTCATTAAAAATGGTGTTTATATAGACTGCTAGTTCTGTGGATACATAACGGATGCCTACACTTGGTAAATTCTAAGAAATATACTAATAGTGTTTTTTATTTTTATTTATTTTTATAATTTCTATGTGTTAATTTTTGCCATATTTATATATGTATTTTATATAATATAATATATATTATATATTTAAACATGTTTAAAAATATGTTTTATAGATAAAACATTTTTTTCCATAAAACATGTTTTTAAGCTTGTTTGAGTGATTATCTTAAATTTTCTTAAACTATCCTTTTTTCTATTATATTTTTGGCATGTGTCACTTATTATGTTTTATTCCTTATTCTATGCTACATTTATTCCTTTCCTTTGCAGTTCTATGAAAGACAGTTGTATTTAAGATTCTGAATAGTGAAAAAATTTAAAATAAAATTTGGAATAGTGAATAATATTTTTAGAAATAAAATTTAAAATATCCATTATTTATTATATAGGGACAAATCTATGCTTCTCTATCAAAATCAATTAATGTGTATTCTTCAGGGAGGCCTTACCTGACCACAATCACTCTCAAAATTAGGTTAAATCCTATTAGATAATTCCACAGTCCCAATGAATACCCTCTAACTGAGATTCATCATAGCGATCTGAAAGGCTCCTTTGTTGATGGTTGACATTTCTAGGAAATTAACTGGAGCATTATTGGAGGATTAGGGCAGAAGGAAGCCATGGAATTTTATTTTATTTATTTTTTATATAAGAGTTTTATTTATTTATTTTGAGAGAGAGTGTGTGTGTGAGCAGGGGGAGGGACGGAGGCAGGAGAGAGGGAATCTCTAACAAACTGCACACTGAACATGGAGCTGGAAGTGGACTGATCTCAGGACCACGAGACCAGGACCTGAGCCGAAACCAGGAGTCAGGGGCTTCACCAGCTGAGCCCACCAGTGCCCCAGAAGCTGTGGAATTTTGGACTGACCCTCATTATCTGATTTTTTTTAAAGATTTTATTTATTTATTTGATAGAGAGAGATCACAAGTAGATGGAGAGGCAGGCAGAGAGAGAGAGAGAGGGAAGCAGTCTCCCCGCTGAGCAGAGAGCCCGATGCGGGACTTGATCCCAGGACCCTGAGATCATGACCTGAGCCGAAGGCAGCGGCTTAACCCACTGAGCCCCCCAGGTGCCCCCATTATCTGATTTTTTATTCTAGGAATTCCCTATAATGATACCATTGCCTCCATCCCAAAAATACCTATTGGGAAAAATTCCCGTCAATTCAACTACTCCTTAAATCTCATTAGAAAAAGAGGAGGCTTGTTAGATCTATTGTTAGACAAAGAGAATTTCTGTTAAAGCCTCCAGATGTCATTTGAAACCTACCTTGAAAGATTACATTGGGGGTGACTGGGTGGCTGTCGATTAAGTGTCTTACTTCAGTTCAGGTGGTGATCTCAGAGTCCTGGGATGGAGCCCCATGTGGACCCCAATGTGATTCCCTGCCTGGGATCTGAGTAGGGTCCAAATAGGGCTGTATACTCAGTAGGGAGTCTGCTTCTCCCTCTCCCTCTGCCCCTGCCCCACTTGTGTTTTTTTTCTCTCTCAAATAAATAAAATCTTTTTTTTAAAGAATAGGTTGTTTTGAAGTCAGATTCATATAGAAACAATTCTAACAGATTAGTTTTAGAAACTCCATTGCACAGTTCATTGAAATTAAAACATGAGGGCATTTATTTAAAGGTCCCCATAATCTCAATTCATTTGGAAATCTGATTATGTATAGTTTTTTCAACATGTTGGAAATGGTATTACAACCTCTTTGTGTTTCATAAAGTTCAATGGGGAGGAAACTATATGGTAAAAAACAAACAAAAAAACCCTGACTCTTGAAAGTCTGGTAAATGTATAAAATAAATAATGTCTTAGCTAACATGTCAAAGTCAATATATCATGACTTAATTTCAGAATAATTTTATTTATGAAAAGTGATAAGAGGATTTTTTTTTTTTTACAGAATTCTATAGTACTTACCAAGCAGTTGGCCACTTTGGGACAGAAGCCTGGCATATACACAACTCTGAAGAGAAAAACTTATTTGCCACAAGACAAAATGGAGAATGGGTATTTAATTTTAAAATTTCATACATAAATTTTATTTTTTCAGTTTAGTAAAATAACTATCAGATTTAAAGTAAAAGAAATTTACTCTAAAACCTTAGTGGAATTTCATGTAATATATGTAATTTCCAAGTAGCTTCTTTCATGATGCACCCCCAAAATTGAAATAATCAGAACTAGTTACCAACATAGAAACTGCCAGTCACACTTCTGGATTATCATTTTACAACCGATATGAACAGCTAAACTTCAGTCCGAGGGCCTCATTCAGGATGTCACCAAATTCTGGCACTATCTCCAGATGCCTCTTGCCGGTTCCAAAAAAGTGAACCCCAGTGGTGTAACTGATGCCCCAAGCCCCGGCACCATCAGCACGCATTTAACACAACAGATCCCACCGGAAAGTAAAATCTGTTAATTCAGTAAGTGATTATGGTGTTTAGACCGCCTTTCTTAATCTATTACAGCTAGACACAGGGCAAGGGGCTTATATCTACAAACACAATTTCTGCCCTCAGTGATCTTACCTTAGTTGGGACTTAAGTAAACAAACAGAGGTGAACCCAGGTGAAATGGAAGGAGAGGGTGCACTAATCGAGGCTTGGATGAAAGGGAATCAAGCTGGACTTCCCTAAAGAGGTGACATCTACATTATTGAAAAGAAATAAAAGTTAGCCAATTGGGGGAGCACTCCAAACAGAGAGGCAGCGTAGACAAGAGCCTTCAAACAGAGACTGGAGGAAGCAGACACATTTCGGGAGATGCAAAGTGAAGGGTGATGTTCAGAGAGAGAAGATGTTTTAAACAATCATAATAATCTGGGGCCAAAATTCTTGCTGACTCTGTGAAACTTTGGGAGGTAGGGAGGTAGGAGAAACCGTCATTATAAAAACCACCTAAAGGCTTGTCTGATTTAGTGGGCTGGTAGGAAGGTTACAGGCACCATTTGTTTCTTCTCTATTATTGACTATACAGAGCTTCGTATGATTCACCCTTTTAAAGTGTACAATTCATGGCTTTTAGTATATTGGCACAGTTGTGGAACTATCACCCTTGTTTAATTCTACAACATCTTTATCAACTCAGAGAGAAACCCTATTCTCTCTTCCTCCTAGCCTTCGGTACCACTAATCTATTTTGTGTCTCGATGGATTTGCCAATTCTGGATATTTCATATTAAGAGGATCATACAATGTATGGTCTTTTGCAACTGGTTTCTTTCACTTAGCATGTTTTCAGGGTTCATCCATGTTATGGAATGTATCAGTATTCCATTCCTAAAAAGGAATAAAAATTGCCAAATAATATTCCATTACATGGATATGCCAACGTCTAAAAAATTTCGTTTTGGTTTTGTCCACTTTCAGGCTATTATGAATAGTGCTGCTGTAAACATTTATTTACAAGTTTTTGGGCAGACATAATGTTTTTATTTCTCCTGTGTGTATACCTAGGATTGAAATTTTGAGTCATATGGTATCTAATTTCATTTCTTTGTTGTCAGAGAAAATATCTGTGCTGTTTCAATTATCTTCTATGCATTGAAGTTTGTTTTATGGCCCAACATACAGTCTGTCTTGGGGGATTTTCCCTGCCCACTTGTGAAGAATGTTTAGTCTGCTGTTGTTGGGTGGGGTGTCCTGTAGATGTCTGTTAGGTCTAGTTGGTAGAGAGTGTTGTTTACGTGTTCTGTCTCTTTGTCGATCTTTTGCTAGTTGTTCTATCCCATTATGGAAAGTGGTATATCAAAGTCTCCAACTATTATTATTGAATTGTCTATTTCCCCCTTCATTATGTCCATTTTTACTTCATGTATATACCATTTGGCTGTGGTATATATCTCTTTTTACACATTGATGAGTTCAAAAGGTCTGCGACTTTACCTCTAATGTCTTTATCTGGTTTGGGTATTAGGGCATCTTTCTCTATTGTTCTTCTGTTTTCAATTTACTCATTTCTGCTGCCATTTTTTCCTTCCATTTCCTTTAGGTTTGTATTGCTTTTGCTCTCTAGTTTTCTTTTCTTTTTTTTTTTAATTAATTAATTAATTAATTTTTAAATTTATTTTCAGCATAACAGTATTCATTATTTTTGCACCACACCCAGTGCTCCATGCAATCTGTGCCCTCTATAGTAAGAGAGAGGAAGAACACAAACAGTTCTGGAAAGCAAACAGGAAGAACACACCTGAAATACAATATGGCAAGTGAAATTAAATAGGAAAAAATATGGAAATTCCCTGAAAATCATTTGGAATAGCTTGAATTTTTTTCCTGGATATAATTAAAGGGCCATGTTTCTAAGCAGAACATGACTAAATGAAATTCAGTTTAAAGGAGATAAATTAAAACATGACAGATTAAATGCATTATTTAATTTCTATTCTCTCCCTTTATCTCACTAAGATAGTTGCAATCCTACAAGGAGAAACAATGGGAAGGGAAGCAAGAACAGAAAGTAGAAAGCAGAGAGAGAAGTGGTGTCTGACATAGCAGAGCATGAAATTGTGTTAATTAAGAGCTTGCAGAGGGAATTCTAAAGGGATGGGAACCCTCCAGTGTGCCTTCAGTCCTTTCCTCCAGCTCTGCTCCCTGAATATGGAAACCTAGCATATAGCCTCCTAGCAAGATAGAAGAGGATTCTTCTTTGAATTAACATGATCAGACCTACTTAAAATAACTTAAATTTGGAGTCAGAAGGGGAGAAGCACAATGGAGCACTAAAGGAGTGAGAAGTATTCCTAAGAACTGACCCAGAACTTGTTACAACTTCTCTCCTATATATTAAAAGAGAACCAAAGACTATGAGAGAATTGCAGAAAGCTTCTAACATGAACATGGGACACCTAAATCAATAAAGAGAACAATGGAACTCAGAGGAAACAAAAGATAGCATGAAGTAAGAGAAATGATCCAAAAAAGCATAAATAACATCTTCATAGAAATAGGAGAAGATATTGTATACATTAAAGAAAACTAACATGTTATAAAATGGGAAAGAAGTAAGAAAAGATTTTGAAAAGTGTATAATCACAATGAAAAAATCAAACACTTGAAATCAAAATGATAGACATGGAAAATTGAAATGCTCAGTATGTTCTGACCAGGCCTTGAGTGTTGGCTTCTCTCTAGGCCTTGTAGATAAACAGTTTCATCCAAACAGAAGAGTCACCAATACCTCATTATAATGTGACTACACATATGGACAATGTAAAAGATGGTACTGATGATCGCAGAAACTGTACTTGAAACCAATGTTTTAGAGTCAATAGTGTGGCTTGCAAAAAGCAGTAATTGCATCGCATTTCATGGTGGCAGGGTTTAGGGCACAGAGGTTTGGTAATAACCCTACAGCTGCCTAACACGGGTCCCTCAATCTGCCAGGACTGCATCCTGAGTGGGCAGAATGCCATCACCCAAGTATGTACACAGTGAGCAAAGAGGAAATTCAAGACATTTACTGAACATCTATAGCCTCATGTCTCCTGGATGGCCCTGATAAGAAACTCTCCTTGGAATTTTTTATAACTTCTGAGATACATAGGAGAATTCTTATTTTCACAAATTCCTCTGTATATCCACTCAATAGATAGACCCAGCTCTGTCAAATTTTAGAATACCAAGAGAAAAAAAGGAAGATCCTAAAAACTTATAGAAAGGCAACCCATTAAATAATAACAAGAATCAATGTATCATCTGACTTTTCATTAGGAAACTTTAATACAAAAAGACTGGAGAAAATGCCCTCAGATTTCTGAAGTCTCTGCCTAGCCAATTTATCCAGCAGGTGTATAAAATATTTTCAGATATTCAGAGTCTCAAAATTTTATGTTCATATATACTTTCACAGAGAGGTACTGAAGAATATGCTTTAACAAAACAAAGAACAAAGCGCAGGATCCAGTAAATGGTGGCTTCAGCCCAAAGAGTAATAAAATAAAGCAAGTGCTAGATTATCTCCACATTTACCACATGGAAAATATTGTGGAACTCCACATTACCTATTGGAACACTTAGGAAACAATAAATTTTCAAAAGGAAATAATTACTACCTCTGGGAGAATTATTACCTCATGAATATATATGTATATATGAAATGTAATTATAGTAAAATAACTGACATAGTAGTAAACAATATTTACATAGTAAAACAATGTAATGTACTACAGATTAATCTAAACACTGTGATACTGGGAGAAGTCATGTAAATACTTACATTTTATGAGAAATATATCTTCATCTGGCATGTAAGAAGCCAATCTATAATGTGTAAAATCATATACTGAGAGAAGCATAAGAATATTTGAGAATTTGAAGACACATTGCAGATGAAAGAGCTGTAAGAGTCAAGACTGTTTTCCTTTGGGAACAAGAGTGATAAATGAGGAGAAATGGGCAAAGATAGCATTTTAGAGCTATTTGATTTGTTTAACCCAGATATATGTTTATAAAAGTAAAAAAAAAATTTTTTTAATGATAAATGGAAACAATGTACAAGTTGGATGAGAGAAGAGAGAGAGGTCATTTTATTTTTCTATTTTCTATTTTTTTCTTCTTAGGACCTGGCGTATTGTGGTACCAATGACATTAGATGATATGCTAAAGGAGATTAAAGGAAATCAAGTGGCTTTTCAAGATTGCTTTACTGCAGATTTTCTTTTTGTGCTGGCCTTTCCTTTGATGACAGTATCTGAGATTCCTGGATTTTTACCAATCTCCTCACCACGTGGTAGTCAGTTAATGGCAGCCTGGACTGCTTGTGTTCCTTCATTTGTTGTTGTGGTTGCTGATATGGAGACCTTTCAAACAAATGACTCATTCCACAGCTGGACCACAGTCAGAGTGCCTCCAAACATTTTGACTGATGATGAAAGGCACAATGTATCTGATGTGAGCCTATCACGGGATGGAATATTTTTTCTAATAAATGGCGTTCTTTACATAAAAAGTTTTACTGAGTTCAAAAGGCTGGGAGTAAGTGAAAATCTTCCCAATAGTGGAATTATTGGTATTACAACAAGAAAATGGTGTTGGATCAACTATTTATTAAAGGTTAGTAAAAGATTATATATATGTATATTACACTTACACATTTAGATTTATTTACTATATTATTTAATTCAGTGAAATATGAGACTACACTGTACAGCTTTCTTGGAGAGTTATTTTATTTATGGTTGAAAATAAGTCCATCTTCCTAACCTAACTTTTTAGAGGCCTCTTTATAGAGATACACTTCCAACAAAAGAAATAAAATAAATCTTATATATTATTATGCAGTCATTTAGCCATATTATGAGAGTTTTGTTTAACCTTGACATGGGCAAAAGATCCAAAAAATTATTTTCCCCAAAAAGTCTATGTAGTCTCAAAAAATGAATTAACTCCTCTTTTTGACAATATAGGGAATAAGATATCCTAAAGTTTATTCCACTACAAAACACTTAAAATGTTGTGTAAAAAATTTAAACGTTTTTAAAAGCAAATAGCTATACCTGTATGGAAATAGGAGAAATCCTGAGAGGAATGGGGTAGTCCGAGATCACTAATGGAGAGGCATAAGCCAATTCCCAAATCTCAGCTGCTGTAATCTCATGTGCTGATCTTAAATATTTAGACTTCTGTTACCTAGACACAAGGCCTTGGGCCTGAGCAAGGTAGGGCATCTGATAATCATTTTTTCATAAAACAAGAACCTTCAAAAACTTTCCCAACATAATTAAATCTATCCCAGCGTTAACTCTTAGAAAGAGAGAAAAGTCTGTCTTTAGAATTTGTGATGAGGAATCAACCCACATGGACTCTAGGGCCCAGATTCCCAGGACCTGTGTAGTTTAAAAAACATTAAGGCTATCACCAAGCAGAATTGTACATCATAATTTCTGGAGAAATAAACCCTCAAGTCAGGCTTTGAAAATTTCCCACAGATAACCTTCTGACAAAATTGAGCTCACAGTAAAAAATGACAAAACACACAATGAAACATTAGATGCTGTGAGAGCCAGCAGAAACAATAAAGAGAAGAATCATTCCTACAAAGCCATCAGGTATTGGAGTTGGCAAAATACAAAATATCTTTAATAGATTTAAATAAATGGAAAACATAGGGAAAAAGGAATCTACCAAATGGCCAGGCAGTTATTAAAACCAAAAGCAAGAAAGCCATTACTATAAAATTTAGGGTAGTGGTTATCCTGGGAAGGAAAAACGTAGTGACTGGGAGAGAGCATGGGTGACATTTGGGAGTTCTGATAATATTCCATTTCTAAATCTTCATGGTCATTACACAGACTCTTGCTTTTCACAAATCTTCCAGCAATGTATTTTTCTATTCAGTCCATTTTCAGTATGTGGATTGTATTTCAAAAGTTTTAATATGTTAAAATATTACATTTTATGTAATAAGCTTAGGTAAAATAATGAAATTGAAATTAAGATTCAATGGACAACTTAAATTGAAAATTAGATGAGAAGAAATTAAACAAAAGACTGAGAGAAAAAGAAATAGAAAACAAGAAAAAAAGAACGAGAGAAAAGAGAATGGAAAAGAAAAGATCCAACATACATCTAATCAGCATTCCAAAATGAAAAACTGGAGAGATGGGAAAGAACTGAGAATTTTTCAGACTTCCAAGAAAGAGATCAATCCTCAGTCCAAAAATACTAATAAATTCCAATTGATATGTTAAAAAATAAAAACCCCTTAACACAAAATAATCAAATTGCATGGTCACAAGTTGCATGGCAGTCAAAGACTAGCAAGATATTAAAAGTATCCAGATAAGAAAGACAAATTACAAGCAAGGCAATAAAGTAATTAGGACCAGTGGAAGCCAGAAGATAACAAAATACTCAAATAAATGAAATCAAATTATTGTCAACCTAAAATTACACACATTCGATGAAACAATCGTGAAGAACAAGAATGTTTGAAACTATTTTAAAGAACCAAAACCAGATGTTTTAGAGTATAAATAGAATACCTGCATTGAAAACTTATTAGATATCATCAATAGCAAAATGGAGATGACATGACATAGGAAATAGTCAATAGAACTGAAGTGTTAAAATTTCAATTGGAAATTTTCCAATCTAAACAATAGAAAAAAAATGTCAAAACTGAACCAAGTCTGGGGCACCTGGTGGGTGCAATTGGTCAAGCGTCCAGCTCTTGGTTTCAGTTCAGGTCTGATCTCAGGGTCATGAGATCGGGCCCCATGTCAGGCTCTGTGCTCAGCATGGCATCTGCTTGAGACTCTCTCTCCCTCTCCTGCTCTCTTGCTTTCTAAAAGAAATAAATAAATCTCAAATAAATAAATAAATAAAACCAAGTTTTAAAGACCTGTGGGATGATACCAAAATGTCTAGCATTCATGTCATTGAAGTTCCGAGAAGGAGAGGAGAAAGAGTATCATGTAGAAAAAAATATTAGAATAATTAATGGTTAGAAACATTCCATATTTGGCAAAAGATATAAATTTATAGGGTCATGAAACTCAGCAAACTCCAAACAAGATAATTGCAAAGAAATTCATAAACTATTGAAAACCAGAGGAGGAGGAATAGAAAGCACCCAGAGAAAAATGACATAGCCTGTACAAGGAGAACAATGATTCAAGTGATGGCAGATTTCTCATCAGGAGCCATAAATGACAGAAGGTGATGAAGTAATATTAAATGCTGAAAGAGAAGAAATATTAACCTATAGTTCTATATCTAGAGAAAAATGTCTTTCAGGAGAAAAATAAAGACATTTTTAGATGAAAGAAAACTTAAGAGACTTTGTTACCTGGAGACCTCTTCTAATAAATGCCTAAGTAGCTTATCAATTGGAAAGGAAATGGAAAATTTTTAAAGTCAGGAATTAATAAAGAATAATAAAGAAATGGTACTTGTATGGGTAATATATAAGTTCCTTATCCTATCTTATTTCCTTAAGATAGGTATGACAGCAAATATGTATAAAAGCAAAACTTAAAACATATTTTCCGGTGGGGCTTTTAATGTATCTCGATATATACAGGACAATTACAACATAAATGAGGAAGGAAAAAGGAACCTATGGAGTAGTGAGGTTTTTTTATTCCATTTATAATATTAAAGTATTAATTATAAGTAGGTTGTGAAAAGTAAGGACATAAATTATAAGCTCTAGGGCAGCCACTAAAAAAGTAAATGATGAATATATAAATTAAAATGGAATAGTGGGGCTCCTGGGTGGCTCAGTGGGTTAAAGCCTCTGCCTTTGGCTCAGGTCATAATCCCAGGGTCCTGGGATGGAGCCCCACATCGGGCTGTCTGCTCACCAGGAAGCCTGCTTCTCCCTCTCCCTCTGCCTGCCTCTGCCTACTTGTGATTTCTGTCTGTCAAATAAATAAATAAAATCTTTAAAAAAATAATAATAAAATGGAATACTGGAATACTAAAATATATATATTTTAAAGATTTTATTTATTTATTTATTTATTTGAGAAAGAGAGAGGGCATGAACAGGGGAAGCAGCAGAGAGAGGGAGAGGGAGAAGCAGGCTCCCCACTGAGTAGGGACCACTTTGTGGGCCTCGATCCCAAGACCCTGAAATCATGATGCAAGCCAAAGGCAGATGCTTAACTGACTGAGCCACCCAAGTGCCTCCTAAAAATATATTTTTCAAATAATCCAAAAGAAAGCAGAAAAGGAAAAAAAAGGCAGAAGGCCAAAAAATAAAAAAATAAAAAAAAACACTAGGACAAAAACAGAGGATACAAAGTAAAAAATAAAATGGTAGAGCTATATAGAAACATATCAATAATTTCATTAAATTTAAATGGCCAAGCACTAATTAAAAAGCATCAGTTGCCAAAAAAAAAAAAAAAACAAAAACAAACAAACAAAAAAAAACATCAGTTGCCAAATTGGATTTTTTTTTTCTTTAAGATTTGATGTTCCAGTTAGTTGCAGGCACCGGGATAGCTCAGTCAGTTGGGCATCCAATTCTTGATCTTGGCTTGATCTCAGGGTCCTGAGTTCCAGACCCAGTGGTGTGTGGAGCCTTCTTCATTGGTGAAAAGACTCTATACCATTAGGATGTCTATGCTTGAGAAATTCAGCACACACTGTAACAAAGCCAGTGGGCAGCTGTTATTCATGTCGTCGTTCTCTCCTATGCAGTAGAAATTGAGAAGCTGATTCTAAAAGTCATATGGAAATTCAAGGTAGAAAGAAAAATTACAGATATCTAAAAATAAATGCCACTAAAAGTGTATAAGATCTTGGTTGAGATCAAAATAAAATATCAAAAATATTAATGAAGATCTGAATAAGTAGCTAGCTCTATCATGTTCATGGATTAGAATACAGAATATTAAGAGTGTTTCAGTTCTTCCCATATTTATCTATAGATTTGATGCCAGTCGAATTAAAATTGCAATGTTACTTTGTGGCGCTCAACACACTGATTCTAAAATATGTATATGAGAGAATAAAGAGCTGAGGGTTAGAAGGGGATGGAATAGCCTAGTGTTTCTTCTTTCACATATCAAACTTTATTAGGAGGCTATAGTAATTAAGACATAAAATATTGAAAGGAGCTTTTTTCATTTGGTTCCGTATCTCACCAGCTTTTGGTGTGTTCATTCTTCTACTGTCTGATCTCTTTCAGAGGGTAGACACTAGCTTTCTTATGTTTCATGCTTATATAGTGTATCATTGTTTTTGATCCTTTTACTATCATTCATGCTGTGGTTTTCTATTTCTTAAAAACTGCAGAGCCTTGCTTCTTCTCCAGTGTGACAACTTGTGCCCTAACATTACAGTCTTCAGTCCACTAAGATTTAACATGACTATTGCTATGGTCGGAGTTAGGTCTACATTTTGGCATTTGTTTTCTATCAACCTTGTTCTTTTGCTTCTCTTGTCTTGTCTTCTGAATGAATCCTGTATTTTTCAGTATCTCTGTGTCTTCTACTGTATTGATTCTTTTTCATTCAAAACTATTTGTTAGTGGTTACACTTGGCTATCCAATAATTTTTAATTTATCAGAGCCTAATTTCAAATAAATACTTCACAGTAGTGTTAAGAAACTAATAACTGTATGATTTCATTTATACCCATTTTTTACCCTTTATACTCTCATCTCATATTTTACTTCTAAATATGCTATAAATCTCAAAATGCAATTTTTTGTTTTATTTTTAAACTTTATTTTATTTTTTCAGTGTTCCAAGATTCATTATCAAAATACATTGTTAATAATTTTGCTTTAAAAAGTTAAAAGTTTTGCTTTTGTCATATGGGGCACCTATGTGATACAGTCAGTTAAATGTTAGACTCTTGTTTTTGGCTCATAATCTCAGGTTCATGAGATCAAGCCCCAAGTCAGGGTCCCCACTCAACATGGAGTCTGCTTGAGATTCTCTCTCCCTTTGCCTCTACCCTTCCTGTTCATGCTCTCCCTTTCTCAAATAAATAAATAAATCTTTTTAAAAATGCCAATTGTCGGGCACCTGGGTGGCTCAGTGGGTTAAGCTGCTGCCTTCGGCTCAGGTCATGATCTCAGAGTCCTGGGATTGAGTCCCGCATCGGGCTCTCTGCTCAGCAGGGAGCCTGCTTCCTCCTCTCTCTCTGCCTACTTGTGATCTCTCTCTGTCAAATAAATAAATAAAATCTTTAAAAAAAATAAAAAATAAAAAAATAAAAATAAATAAAAATGCCAATTGTCTTAAAGATATATAGGTATATTAATATCAACTGATAACAAAATAAGTCTTTTACATCTATATTCTCCTGGGCATGCTTTATTTCTGTTTGCATATCCAGAGTTCTTCCTGAACTCATTGCCATTCAGCCTGAAGAATGTCTTTGAATTTTCTTGTATAACAAGTTCTGTCAGCATTTGTCTGTATAAAGGTGTCTTTATTCTTTCCCTTCATTTTTGAAGGACATTTTTCACTGAATACAGAACTATAGGATGACGGCTGGTTTTTGTTGCTTATAGAGTAATATATAAAAACATCATTCCGTTATCTTATGGCCTCTAACCATTTGGGGTAAGAAGTGAGCCATTATTCATGCCGTTGTTCTCATATATACCATGTGTCTTTCTCTCTGTAGCTGCTTTCAGAATTTGCTCCTTATCTTTGGTTTTCAGCACTTTTATTATTGATTAGGTATGATTTCCTTTGTATGTATCCTGTTTGTGGTTCAAGGGAACTTCTTGGTTTTCTGGGGTAATGTCATTCATTAGTTTAGTGGTATTTTTGGATAGTATCTCTTCAAATATTTCTTCTGCACAATTCTGTTTTTCCTTTATTTCTTGAAGTTTAAAAACACTTATATGATACTGTTTAATATTGTCCCACAGATCTCGGACAATCTATTCATTTTTTTTTACCCTACTTCTTTCTTTGTATTTCAGTTTGTATATTAAACTATCTTCAGGTTATCTACTTGGCTTTTCCCACTTACTCTTGAATCCATTGAATAATTTTTAATATAATTTTATATGTAATTTAAAAAGTTTTTTATATCTAGCATTTTCACTTCTTTTTTATCATTAACATATCTCAGCTGAAATTCCCCGTCTCTGCCCTCATGTTGCCCATCTTTTCCACTAGGTCCTTCAGCATTTTTATGAGTTGTTTTGTCTTTAGCCATGCTTAGGCTCTTAGCACTGACAAGATTCCAGAGATCTCTTCCTACTTTACAACTGGCCACCACCTTTCCAAACCTAGGGAGCGCTGTCTTGTCTCTACAGCCTTGCTGCCAGCGCTTTGATCACTAAGGGATTCTTCCCTCCCTCATCTTGGTCAAGATTTTCATGCTTTGGGACATGTATCTCTCTCTCTTGCTTCCCTGTCCCATGTCATAGCTGGGAGACTGCTTTACACTGGGAAAAGGCCAACCATGGGTCAGAGGGAGAGTTTCCCCCCAGCTCTCTTACCTACTCCCAGCCTATGGTAGCTGAGAATCCAGAATGCGGATGGATTTCTCCCAACTTGGCTGCCTTGCTGCCAGCCCCCTCCCTATCTTCAGAGGATTACTGCTTTATATTTGGGAGAGGCCTAAATGCCTGAGAGGGATCTATCAGCTCCCCTACCTTGTCCCAAAATATTTGGCTTACTTCACACAAGCACTAAGTGAAGACCTATAGGAAAGTTTGTGGGTGGGTAAAAACTCATTCCTTGGAATTCCCATCTGTCATATTTATGATGGACTCCCATCCCTCTGCCAAGAAGAAGAATAACTATGAGTCTTTTCTATGAAGGGCTCATTTTGTTTCTAATATATTTCCTCTTCAAGGATTGTCTCACACTCATTTAAAGCAACTAGGTCTAAACTTTAATTGAATCTTCATTTGATAAAATGGTTTTTTCCTGAAATGACTCTTCACCAAATGGTTTGTTTCTTTGGTTACCAATTTGATATCTGTCTACATCCTGTCTGAGTATATTTAATACTAAATATTTGGGTATTACATAAACTTAAGGAGACAGGATGTGTCCAAGAGACTCCTTTTGGTCATCATGAATGTAGAGGTTACATGTTAAGTAAAAATCTCTAAGAATTAGAAATAGTTGGGAAGGAGAGACAGGGAAGAAGGGTTCTCGGCTCTCTAAATGAAATTAGACCCACCGAATTTCAGACGTAGCAGCCTCTCAGAGGCCTTTCTCTCTAACAACCTGTGTTCATGAAAAGGTTGTATTGGTTTGTCTAAGGTTTTTAGTTCTGTCTTCTCTTTATCCCATATCCAAGGAAACTGTAATTCCGAAAATAACTTAATGTTTGAAGTGTCTTTATATCTTGATAGTAATGAACATGGAAGGGACACTCATGGCCAGAGTAGATAAACACATAAGAAAAGAGAAAGCTGATATTCTCTGAGGGGCAATTTAAAAGTGAATTCAGATGAATTATTTCTTCAGATAGAAACAATATATCAAAGAATAAAATTACTGAAATAATTTATTTTTATGAATACATATATTTCTATGTAATATATTTCAATGCCTAGAATAGTATTCAGAAATACCCTAAATGCTAAACGTTAATAGACACTACATTTTAAATATAGCAAAGTAGACTATAATTTGCTATATTATAGTCCTAAATTGGTAGGACTATCACTAAAACCATAAATCTTCTAACATTTTCAATTTTTTATAGGGTAAAACAAGAAGTAGAGTGGCAACCTGGACAAAAAATGAAGTTTATCTTGGATATGATTTTCTTAAATTTGTCAAAATAATGACTACTGAAAAACTGAAAACTTTTCTAAATATACCATCAGCTGCTACGCTGACTATACACAATGTCGAGTATCCAGGACACCCTTTGGAACTTGCCTTATTTTTAAGTTACTGCACTACCTGTAAGGTCAACAAAACGATTTACTTGGTAATATACAACGAAGATACAGAAGACTGTGTGAACCAAAACTTTGCGTTAGATGTCCCTATTGACAGTTTTTTAACTCCACATTTTATATTCACAGCACTGCCAGGTTTAGTACTCTGGGACAAATATAGGATCTACTATTTTTATCACAATTTCACAGAGACTGGAGTTTTACAAACACCTACAGAATTTGGAAATCTGTCCAGATTAGCACATAACAGCATTATTCATGATATTTTCATAGGTGAGGCATTCTCATTCTGCAAAAATTATTCTAGATTTCACGGTAGACCTCCTCCTCATGAAGGTGTAACAATCACAAATGCACTCATATACAATGCTTTTGGTAGGTAAAGGTGTACTTTTACCACCTAAAAATGGATATCCGAAGTTCTACCGAGGTTAACTATGATCTCACATGGAGAAACGGCAAACTCAAGTTTGGGTCTTTTCCATAGATCCGTTTTGATCATTCAGCAGATACGAACCAAGCAGCCCACACAGGCATTTTCAGTGGAAGACGTGATATGGTGCTGTCTAGGGTCCCCTAGGGCTACCACAACTGGGTAGCTTCCAACAACAGAAATTTATTGTCTCAGCTTTGGAGACTAAACGACCCCATTCAAAGTGTGAGCAATGCCACGTTCCCTCTGAAACCTGAAGGGAGGCTCGTCCATTGCTTCTTCCTAACCTCTGGTGGCTTGCTGGCAAACCTTGCCATTCCCAGGCTTGCAGCGACCTCAGTCCAACCTCTGCCTTCATCACGACATAGCTTTCTCCCTGTGTCCTCACTTGCAAGGACACAGGGCCCACCCTACTCCGGTGGGACCTCATCTTAACTAATCACCTCTGTAACGATCCTATTCAAATGAGGTCACATTCTGAAGTAGTACTGGGAATTAGAATGTCAACTTCTTTCATGAGGGGACACAATTCAATCTATAGTAGGTGTTGTAGAGTTGAATGGACCCATATTCACCTCCATGGGCAAGTCATTGAACGTTTGCAAGCCTCATTTCCTAATCTGGAATGTAGGGTGGCTGTGTTGATTGGATAAGGGCTTGTAAAATGCTTAGAATAAAACTGGACACATGATAAACATTCAGCTAACAGTAGTAATTCTGAATCTTACTGTTCCCAAGATAGTATACTAAACATTATAGGCAATGCAAAGAAATAGGAAGTTCCATCCTCAAGAAGTCTGGTTAGGAGGTGAACCATGAGAGCCTATGGACTCTGAAAAACAATCTGAGGGGTTTGAAGAGGCGGGGGGGGGCAGGTTGGAGGTACCAGGTGGTGGGTATTAAGGAGGGCACGGATTGCACGGAGCACTGGGTGTGGTGCAAAAACAAGGAATACTGTTATGCTGAAAATTTAAAAAAAAAATTAAAGACATCGTTTGTAAAATAAAAAAAAAAAAAGGAGATAAACCTAACCATGGAATTTAAAGGAAATGTTGCTGTAAATTGTAATGTCTTTCTTTTTAAAAAATTTTTTTTATTATTAATTAGAAAGAGAGCATGAACAAGGGGAGGAAGAGAGGGAGAGGGACAAGCAGACTCCACACTGAGCCCACAGCCCAACTCAGGGCTCAGTCCCACAACCCTGGGGTCATGACCTGAGCTGAAATCAAGAGTCAGACACGCATCCAACTGAGCCCCTGGCACCCCTTGTAATGTCTTTCTTGATGCCTATCACCTGGCAACTCCCAAACAGTTGATTTTTTTTTTTAATTTTTATTTATTTATTTGACAGATAGAGATCACAAGTGGGCAGAGAGGCAGGCAGGGTGGGGGAAGCAGGCTCCCTGCTGAGCAGAGAGCCCAATGTGGGGCTCGATCCCAGGACCCTGAGATCATGACCTGAGCCGAAGGCAGAGGCTTTAACCCACTGAGCCACCCAGGCGTCCATAAATCTTTATTTTTAAAAAGATACCATACCATACAAACATTCAATAGATTTGGCGACTTCCCCCTCCAGAGACCTCAGTTGATTTTTATGTTCCCCTTTACAACAAAACTCTTTAAAATATTGCCTAGTTTCACTTCTTCGTCTTTCCTCCCTTTCTCGTGAAGCCACATGAATCAAATACTCCATGGGCGTGCTCTTGTCAAGGTTCTTAACGACCTCCCCTTTGCTAACCCAGCGGCCGGTTTTCAGCCATCCTCCATGAGCCGGCGTTGTCAGCACGGCATGATTCTTCCCCTCCCCCCAAAGACTTTATATATTTGACAGAGATGGAGAGAGCACAAGCCGGGGGAGCAGCAGGCAGAGAAAGAGGGAGAAACAGGTTCTCCACTGAGCAGAGAGCCCAACCTGGGACTTGATCCCAGGTCCCTGGGATCATGACCTAAGCCGGAGGCAGACACATAACCGACTGAGCCACCCAGGCTCCCCTAGCAGGGCCTGATTCTTGAAACACATTTTTTCACCTGACTTCTGGGGCATTGCTTTTTTTTTGCCCCTCCTGCTACTTCACTCTCTACTCCTCTGCAGCCTCTTTTTCTTGATCCCTCATCTTCCTGATTCCCAAATGGAGAAGCATGTCACAGTCTAGTTTCCAGACATCTCTCAGCGCTCCGTTTCCATGCATTCTGCCCTCCAGCCATGACTCCTAGCAACATGGTTAATGCTATGACAGAGCTAGAGAGGCACACAGATTGAGGACCTCACCCAGTCTGGGGAACAGGCGGGTACAGAAGGCTTCCTTGCGGAAGTGCCGTCTAAGCTGAGGCCTGCTGAATGGGTAGAGGTTAGTTAGGCAGTGAAGACAAGAGTGGGGACAGGGTGCCCAACAGCCCAGAGACAGAGACAACAGGGTACAGTTCAGGCCTTGAAAGACAATTCAATGCTGACATAGAGTTCTCCAGAGAGAAAAAGGAGAAATCTCTGCTGGAGAAATCAAGTTCTGGTTACGAGATTTACACAAGCCATGTGAAGAAATCGTACCTTCTCCTAAGGCCTGTATAGGGAGTTCTAAAGAGTTTTGAGCAAGCAGAATCATATTTGTGTTTTATTAAAAGGCCGTTGACCACAGTAATAAGGAGATAAAGTTAGAATAATCAACGGGGGATACTTTAGAAGAAACTTAAAGGTTGAATGTTATACTGAGAGCTATTTGGAAATGCTGAAATAAAGCATTATTTGCTTTATTTCTATAATAAAGCAAATAATGTCTATAAGCATATGAACTATGAATTTAAAAAGCCCTCAGCCTGCAACATTTCCATTTCTCAAACAACCCACTATTAAAAAGTTGCCATGGGATGGGGCGCCTGGGTGGCTCAGTGGGTTAAAACCTCTGCCTTTGGCTCTGGCCATGATCCCAGGGTCCTGGGATCGAGCCCCGCATTGGGCTCTCTGCTCGGTGGGAAGCCTGCTTCCCCCTCTCTCTCTGCCTGCCTCTCTGCCTACTTATGATCTGTCTGTCAAATAAATAAATAAAATCTTTAAAAGTTGCCGTGAGGGCGCCTGGCTGGCTCAATTGATGGAGCATGGGACTCTTGATCTCGAGGCCATGAGTTCGAGCCCCACACTGGGGGTAGAGATCCCTTAAAAATAAGATCTTAAGGGGCACCTGGGTGACTCAGTTGGTTAGGCCTCTGCCTTCAGCTCAGGTCATGATCCCAGGGTCCTGGGATCAAGCCCCATGTCGGGTTCTCTGCTCAGCAGGGAGCCTGCTTCCTCCCCTCTCTCTCTGCTTGCTTATGATCTCTCTCTCTGTCAAATAAATACATAAAGTATTTTTTTTAAATAAGATCTTAAAAAAATGTTGCTGTGATTTTATCTGGACTTCTGAAAGAGCAAATTCAAAATATAATGGGCCATATTTTCAAAATGTCTAATACATATAAAAATGATGCCATTTTTAACTGCTGCACTGTGTTCCGTGGTTTCTCTACACAATCATCTAAACTAATAGGAGTGTAAATAGATATTTAGACAGCTATCAGGCTTTCAGTTTTTTACAAATTTTTGTACATTTGTACAGGTATCCTTTAATATAAATTATCAGATGTAGAATTCATGAATCAGTAATTTAAATATTTTAAAAATAAATCCTTTCCAGTGGCCCTCCAGCAAAAATTGTCACAGTCTAAGTTTCTCCAATTGGAAAATGTTTATTTTCATATACTATATTTGATATTTACCCATAGTATAGAAAAAATGGGTAATTCTCATTTTATCACACATTTCATAATAAGAGGTTATATCCAGTTTCTTCCTATGTTTATTGGCCATACTCTTGTACAAATTGTCTGTGAAGTTTTTTGTTTTGTTTTGATAAAGAAAGGGAAAGAGCAAGCCCGGGACAGGGGAGGGGCAGAGAGACAGGGAGAATCTTAAGCAGGCTCCATGTGCAGCACAGAGCCCGACATGACATGGGGCTCGATCTCATGACCCTGACATCATGACCCAATCCAAAGTCAAGAGTTGGATGCTTACCAAGTGAGCCACCCAGGTGTCTCGCTTATTAAAACATTACTAAGTGAACATTGGATTAAATGTGAAGTTAAGATGAAAATTAGGAATTATTTTAAAAATGAGATTAAAAACACTGTATATAAAGGTTTGTGGATGCAGCTAAAGCCACAGCGAGAAAAACATATAGCCTTATGGGGTTTTTGTTTTGTTTTTTTTTAAGATTTTATTTATTTATTTGACAGAGAGAGAGAGATCACAAGTAGGCAGAGAGGCAGGCAGAGAGAGAGAGAGAGAGGAGGAAGCAGACTCCCCGCTGAGCAGAAAGCCCCTCACAGAGCTCGATCCCAGGGCCCTGAGATCATAACCTGAGCCAAAGGCAGAAGCTTAACCCACTGAGCCACCCAGGTGCCCCAACCTTATGTTTATTAGTAGTTTTAAATGCTTAGGCAACAAGACTGAAAATAAATGAACTAATCATTTACCATAAGAAGCAGGCAACAGACACCAAAGTTACAAAAATAAAGCACAAGTGAAGAATCAAGAATGACAAAAGCAGAAATTAAGGAATTAAATAGAAAGTAGATCTGATAAACAAGTCAAGGGTTCCTTTCAAAGGAAAAGAAAACAAAAGCAAAATACTCGATTTCGACAGAGGTCCTGATCTCAGGGCCCTGGGGTCCAGTCCTGTATCAGGCTCCCTGCTCAGTGGGAATCTGCATGACTCCCTCCCTCTCTCTGCCCCCACCTCCCCATGCTGTCTCTCTTTCTAAAATAAATAAATTAATTTTTAAAAATAACATTTTAATGAGCAGCATGAAAGAAAGAAGAGAGAGTGCTGGAAAGCACAGAGGAGGGACATCTAATCCAGATTTATGAGATTAGGAAAGGCTGAATAAAGGAAACGCCTTCCAAACTAAGAACGGGAAGAGGGTACATACTAGAAATATTAGATCAATGGTCAGGATGGGGGGTAAAGTAGCAAAGACCCGGAGGCAGGAGAGAACATGCCAAGTTTGTGGAACTGAAATTTGTTGTGTCTGACTACGTAGTATGTGAGCCCAAAAGTGGCAACAAGCAAGGCTCGCTGCACATCACCACATGACCTGGACATTATCTAAAATCCAAGAGCAGTATATATGTTTTGCTTTGTGAGGCTACACATTTTGTGTGTCATCACACGGTGTTTGTATCCTGCACCTACTTTCCTCACTCAACATCCCGGTGGATTTTGTCATCCGCCTGCATTTTTCTCTTCTTCTACCTGGTGAAGTTTCTAGAAACACAACACACAAGACACAGCAGGCCAAGAACTGGGTAAGCCTGGAAGGAGTTATTGCCAAAAGCAAAACAAAACAAAGTTAAATTTATAAAGTAAGTTATATGAGGAAGAGTAGCTTGTCACCACGGTCCAAAGGACCGTGGTCCAAAGGCCCAAAGGCTCAAAGGACCTTGGCGCCGCAGCTCACCTGCGCACAGCTACAGAGTTTGCCAAGTTAGCCACATGTCAGCCCTGGCACTCCATGCCCCCGGTGTGGGGCTTCAGCCGTAAGGGCATCTCCCCCTTGCAATTATACTAAAACACTCTGCAAAATATTCCGAGCTGCACATTCACCTTACCGATCAATGCGACAATTTCACCAGCATTTATCATATCATTGAATTCCTACTGACGACATTATCACTCCATGAGAGCTTAAGGTTATAAGGACGTGTATGTGGACAGTGATGTCTTTTTAAAGTATTCTGATCTGAAAACAATTGACATTGCTGATTAAGGAGTTTTACTAGAATGTAATTTATAGTAATTTGTGAAAATGCCACTTGTGTATTCAAATTTCAAATGTAGGTTGCATAAGCACAGTACACTCCATGCTGCTCACTCTATGAGTTGACCTTGCTCCCTCTAGCCAGTCCCTTTAAAGTGTTGTTGTTGTTGTTGTTTTAAATTAGGGAAAGTATACCCCTAGAAACCATCCACGGAGAATGTCATGTCTGGAAAGAAAGCCATGAAATCAACTAGTCCAACTGTTCATTTTACAGATACAGCTACTAGAATCAAAGAATTTAAGAGACTTATTGTCTATGAACCTCTGTGACTTAGGCACAATACCCTGTTAAGAAAAGGAAGTTGGTTATTTACATAGTGAACCTGAAGATGTATCAGCACACACACACACACACCCATTTCTTTATCCCAATAGTGTCAGTCTGTTACAGCTTCTATAACAAAATATCACGGGCTATGTGGCTTAAACAATAGAAATTTGTGTTCTCACAGTTCTGCAGCATAGAAGTCCAGATCAAGGTGGTATCAAGGTTGGTTTCTGACAAGGACCCTCTTCCTTGCTTGGAGACATGGGCCACCTTCTTACTGTGTCCTCACATGGCCTTTCCCATGCCTGCATGCACAGAAAGGTCTTATGTCTTCCTCCTCTGACAAGAATACCAGTCATATTGGACTAGGGCTTTATGACCTAGTTTAAACTCCCATTACCTCCTGAAAGACATTTTCACGAAATACAGTCACAATGCAAGCTGGGGTTTCAACCTATCCATTTTGGGGGCATGGGGGAAGACAAAATTCCATCCATAGCAAAATGCTTCCTAATAATAATACTATTCCTGCATGGCCATGCTCATCATTATTTAGTGCACTAATTCCAGCTTTTTTGTGTAAGTGATGTCATATATAAAGTGATGTTATAAATACAAGAAGAAATGTATCCAGGAAAAGAATCACCGTACTATGAAGTAGAAGCTTTCCAGCATCGCATAAAGTTTGCACCTACACACTCTAATTTTTCTCAAAGCAGATAAATCCTTCATTACAATGAAAGAAATAATTTTGGTTAGAAGTGCATGGATTTGGGGCACCTGGGTGGCTCAATGGGTTAAAGCGTCTGCCTTCGGCTCAGGTCATGATCTCAGGGTCCCGGGATCAAGCCCTGCATTGGGCTCTCTGCTCTGCTCTCCGATGAGCAGAGAGCCCGCTTCCCTCTCTCTCTCTGCCTACTTGTGAACTCTCTCTCTGTGTCAAATAAATAAAATCTTTAAAAATAAAAAAGTGCATGGTTTTATGGTTACTTAGGATAACTAGAATAACAAACTTTTCTCCTTCTTTTCCAGATTATTATGGAAATATTTTGGCAAAAATGGAAAATAACATCATGTTTTATTTCAAGATCAATATTAAAGATGCAGTAAAACTACACTCATGGGCAAATAGCACAGTTAAGTCATTAATTCTATTGAGTACGTCTACTCAAATTTATTTCATATATGTTTTTGAAAATGCCACAGTACAGTCACAGGAATATCCTTTAAAACTGGAAACACAAAGCGTGAATTTCTATATACAAGAAAACTGCCCCTACATGGCATTTCATAATAATGTTTTTAGTGTTTTTCACTTTTTGGACAAGGGAGAGAACCTGTCCTTTTGGGCTCAAATAGTCTATGCAGAAAATCTTGGTCTGTATGTTATTGTGGAATCATATGGCCCAAATATATTACAAGAAATACAGAAGGTTCACTATGAAGTCGCCCTAGGATACTGTACTAAAACCACGGTAAGTTAATATTTTAAAATTTATTCATTTTATTGTAATAAATGTAAAATTAAAATACTTATATTTTTATCCTATCATGAAAAATATAGTATCTGACATCAGTGACATTTGATGACATTTTCTGATTACAAACACTTATCTTTAGGTTTATGTCATTTTGACTCGTGTTGCAGTCATTTCTGTTAGCAGATTGTGGTAAACAATGTTTAATTTGAGAAGAAGTTGAAACTTTCTTCATCTGTTATAAATGTGTGTGTGTGTGTGTGTGTGTGTGTGTGTGTATGCTCCTGCTCAGGCTTTTTTTTTTCTTTCAAATAAGCAAATAAAAAATATATATACATATGAATTTATGTATATGTATTTATACATATGTATATATATATATTTTAAAAAACAGATTTTCCTATATAACACTGCCCCAAAACCTGACGGCTTCAAACAGCACCCAATTCTGTTTGTCAATCATTTGGGTGGTGAATACCTGGGCGATAGTGCTGGTTTCATCTGTCTGGGTTCATTCCTGAGGTGGTGGTCATCAGGTAGCTTGTCTGGGACAAGGTGATCTAGGATGGCCTCAATCACACATCAAGCAGTTGGTGCACACACTGGCTTGTGTGAACAAGGCACCTCGGCTGAGCACTTGTCTCTGATCCATGTGGCCACCATCCATGTGGCCACTCCAGGCCGGAGCTGGCTTTTCCCCAAGAATCTCAGGGAAGTATTCCAAGATAGCATGAGCAAATTCCTGTGGACCTCTTGAGGCCTACATGTGGCCACATTCTATTCGTCAAAGCAATTCACAAGGCCAGCCTAGATTAACAGGATGAAGAAATACAGTCCACCCCTTGACGGGAGAACAGCAGACTTACCCTATGAAGAGAGGTGCCTACAGGAATGGGAAGAAGTACCGCAGCTAACTTTTAGATGATGCAGCACAGCTAGGTGCAAATGTACTTTAGATATTATTTTGTATACTACTTTCCAATGAACATTATAGCATAAATGTTTCACATGTTACTACGATTTCTTCCGGAACACTGTATATTCTACTTCCCACCTTCTCTTTCTGCATTCAGCTTTCTTTAGCATTTACAGTAGTGGGCATCTTAACAGAGGTAATGGAATGAAATGTTCAGTTAATTCCAAAGTCAGTTAAAGCAGAGGATCATTAAAAATGAAAATGATATGAATGAAATGTTATACTTTAACTTAAATAAATGCATGTATATTCATTAGTCAACCTTTTAATACAGGACCACAGACTTTTCTTTGAAATAAGTCAACTTACTGGAGCATCTCCTCTTCTTTCTTGCATAACCTTATTCATATTGCATTATCTCTTAAGTTCCCACCTCTGTTTCTTTTAAAAGGGGAGGGGGCGCCTGGGTGGCTCAGCCAGTTAAGCATCTGCCTTCAGCTCAGATCATGATCCCAGGGTCCTGCAATCAAGCCCCATGTCAGGGTCCATGCTCAGTGGAGAGACTGCTTCTCCCTCTCCTTCTGCTTCTCCCAGACTCCTGCTCAGGTTTTTGTTTTTTGTTTTTTTCTCTTTCAAATAAGAAAATAAAAACTTCAAAAAAAAAAAATAAAAGTAGAGGAGGGAGAAAAATTAATGACACTGGCAAAGCCATCAAAATTCTAGATTTTTTTCACTTTTTCCAATCTCTTACTGTTACCTTGCTCATACCTAATCAATTTCTTCAGGGACTTGCTTTATTAAAATTTTCCAAAGCAATCATTTTGTTCTCAGGGAAACAGTAATGCTACTTTCCTTTTACACTCAATTTCATCAGCCCATAATATTTAATTCCACAACTACAATAATAAGGCAATCTAGGATAAACAGGTTTAGAAACACAGAGAGCTGATTTAGATTTGCATAATATATGGATAGATCTTAAAACATTGTTACATGGAAAACAGTGTCGAGTAAGAAACTGAGATCCATCATATAGTAACATTTACAAAAATTGTGAACACCTACACATAAATCACAAACAACAAAAAAAAGCATTATTCATTTTACACAGACACAATACCCAAGGACAGTTATCAGACAATATGACATCATCAACTATAATGACATCATGCTTGCTTGATAAATATTATGGGGGTCTGCACATGGGGGAAGAGGGAAGGGAGAAAAGAGGGAAGGGAATGAGAGCAGAAGATACAGGGGAAAACTAAAACATAATAAATAAAATAAGACTGGATTGTTCATGTTTCAAGAAACAAGGAGGTTATTTAATTCACTTTTCTGAAACTGAGGTACCCCCCTCTCCCAGAACAAGAACAGAAAAGATTTACACCATCCTTCAACCCAGGAAAGTTTTCTTTGATTACCTAGCCACAATATCTGCATAAGCTCTCATAAGTTTTCTTTCCAGGAATGTGCTGTATAATGTACTTTTGCCCATTTGCAATTCAGAACTTCAAAATACAGCTACCAGTCAAAATATACAAATAACGGTCATGACAAGTGCTCTCCTTAATGCCCATCACCTGTTTCCCGCATCCCCCTACCTCCAACTCTCTGATAACTATCAGCGTGTTCTCTAGAGTTTAGAGTTTGTTTTTTTTTTGTTTCTCTCTCTCTCTCTTTTCCTCTTTGCTCATCTGTTTTATTTATTAAATGCCACATATGAATGAAAACATATAATATTTGTCTTTCTCTGACTCATTTCGCTTAGCATTATACTCTCTAGTTCCAAAAATGTCATTGCAAATGGTAAGATTTCATTCTTTTCTATGGCTGAATAATATTCCATTACACACACACACACACACACACACACACACATCACAGTGCACTGTGATGGCGTTTCCTCAAAAAGTTAAAAACAGAAATACCCTATGATCCAGTAATTGCACTACTGGGTATTTACCCCCCAAAAAAGCCACAAAAACTGTAATACAAAGGGATTAGCAAGTTTTTTCATCTTTCTGTGCCTTAGTACTTTCATCTAAGTAATGATAATAATAAGAACAATATAGTATATGTAATAGAATATCTAATTCATATGTAATTATGCCTACATGTTACCACAATGTATTGTTTTCTATATTAGCCACTATATAGTAATAAAATAATTATTATTGTAATATTTACTTCATAAGGTTTTTAGGATTAAATGAGTTTAACACTGAGCCTGGGTGGCTCAGTGGGTTAAAGCCTCTGCCTTCGGCTCAGGTCATGATCCCAGGGTCCTGGGATCGAGCCCCACATCCGGCTCTCTGCTCAGCAGGGAGCCTGCTTCCTCCTCTCTCTCTGTCTGCTTCTCTCCCTACTTGTGATCTCTGTCTGTCAAATAAATAAATAAAATCTTTTAAAAAAATGAGTTTAACTACATAAAGAACTTACGGGTGCCTCTGGCCCATAGCCAACACTAGGTTTACTTGCTGCTAAATAATAATCAGCACTATAATCACCGCGGTTGCTGCGACCACTACTGTTCCTGTTACCACCACCACATTTCGTCAGCCCTAGCGCACATTTTTTTTAGCATCTATGAGATCAGGATGAGTCTTACATCCTGTGATACCTTAGAGCTGATGAATTACGGTAGTAATGTGATAACCTTGCTTATTTTATGCAGATTGGGTCAATACGACTTCACAGACTAATCATTGTGTGTCCTAGCTAGTAGGGTTGTCAAGCGTCCTAGCTCATTACTCAATTTAGGGGAAACAAAACAAAACCTGAATATAACACCTATATACAAAAGTGGATAACTTTAATTTTGAAAAGGTTTTAGGGCTACTAGCTGGTTTCGTAGTGATATTTACACGAAAATTTAGTTTTGAAATTTTAAAAATGATTTGAACATCTTGATTGTCATAGTCCTTTTTTTTAATTGAGGTATATTTTTTATAATTGAATAGAACATTATATTCATTTCAGACATGCAACATAATGATTTGGTGTTTGTGTATGTTGTGAAATGATCACCACAGTAAGCCTACTTAACCTCCATCACTACACATAGTTACACATTTTTTTCTTATGATAAGAACTTTTAGTGTTTATTCTCTTAGCAACTTTTCAGTGTACAATACCGTATTATTAATTGTAGTCACCATGCTGTACCTTACCTTACCGTGGCTTGTTTTATAAGTGTGAGTTTGTGCCGTTTGAGTACCTTCATTCATTGTTCACACCGACCACTCCCGCCTCAGGCAACGATCAAACTGGTCTCTGTACCTTTGAGTTGGGGGGGAGGGGTTCGTTGGTGGGGAGAGTGTGTCAGTTCCACATGTAAGTGAGATCAGACAATATTTATCTTTCTGTGTCCGGCTCATTTCACTTAGGATCATGCCTCCAAGATTCACCCACGCGGTCGTAAATAGGCAGGATTTCCATGTTCTTTTTTTTTTTTTTTTTTTTTTTAAAGATTTTATTTAGTTATTAGACAGAGAGAGAAATCACAAGCAGGCAGAGAGGCAGGCAGAGAGAGAGAAGGGGGAAGCAGGCTCCCTGCTGAGCAGAGAGCCCGATGCGGGACTCGATCCCAGGGCTCTGAGATCATGACCTGGGCCGAAGGCAGCGGCTTAACCCACTGAGCCACCCAGGCGCCCTTTTTTTGTTTGTTTTTTTAGATTTATATATTTATATTGATATTAGATTTATATTAGATTTATAGATATTAGATTTATATTTAGATTTATATTAGATTATATTAGATTTATAGATATTAGATTTATTAGATTTAGATTTATATTAGATTTATAGATTTATATATTTATTTTGAGAAAGATTTCCTTGTTCGTTATGACTGAATAATATTCCATGGTGTGTATACAGAAGAGAAAGAGAAACATAGGCTGCTTTCATGTCTTGGCTACTGTAAATAATGCTGCAGGGGACATGGGGGTGCAGATATCTTTTCGAGTTAATGTTTTTACTACCTTTGGGTAGTAAAATGTTTTTACTACCTTTGGGCATATTCCCAGAAATGGAATTACTGGCTCATATGGTAGTTCTGTCTTTAGTCTTCTGAGGGTCCTCCATACTGTTTCCTATAGTGGCCGCATCAATTTACATTCCCACCAAGAGAGCACAAGATTCCCTTTTCTCCACATCCTCACCAACATTTGTTATCTCTCGTGTTTTTTGATCATGGCCATGCTAGCAGGGGTGAGGAGATATTGTGCTCTTGATTTACATTTTCTTGATAATTAGTGATATGACGGACCTGTTGGTCATCTATATATATGTCTTCTTAGGAATAAATATATATTCAGAACCCTTGCCCATTTTTAAATCATATTGTTTTCTCACTGTTGAATTATTCAAGTTCCTTGCATATTATGGATATTAACCCTTTACCAGGTGTGTGACTTGGAACTACTTTCTCTCATTGTTTCTTTTGCTGTGCGAAAGCGTTTTTTAGTTCGATGTAGTACCATTTGTTTATTTTTGCTCTTGTTGCCCTTGCTTTTGGTGTCAAATCCAAAAAAATTATTGCCAAGACTGATGTCAGGGAGCTTACTGCCTGTCTTCTTCTAGGAGTTTTATGGTTTCAGGTCTTATGTTCAAGTCTTTAATCTCCTTTTGAGTCGATTTTTGTGTATGGTGTGGGGTAGGGGACCAATTTCATCATTTTGCATGAGGTTCTTCAGTTTTCCCATTTATTGAAGATTATCCTCCCCATTGAATATAATTAACTCCTTTGTCATAAATTAACTGACCGTATACACATGGGCTTCATTCTGAGCTCTGTTCTGTGCAGTTATGTGTTTGTTGTTATGCCAGTATTATACTGTTTTGCTTATAAAGCTTTGTAATACGGTTTGAAATCAGGTAGAATGCGTGCTTGCTTCGGCAGCACATATACTAAAATTGGAATGAAATCAGGTAGAATGATGCCTCCAGCTTTGTCTTTCTTAGGTTGTTTTGGCTATCCTGGTTCTTTTGTGATTCCATATACATTTTAGAATTCTTGGTTTCCGTGAAAAATGCCATTGGCATTTTGATACAGAATGTCTTGAATCTATATATTGCTTTGGGCAATGTGGACATTTTACCAATATCAATTCTTCAAATCCATCAGTACAGAATATCTTTCCATTTATTTGTCTCTTCTTTAGTTGCTTTCATGAATGTCTTAAGTTTTTAATATACAGGTCTTTCACCTTCTTGGTGAAATTTTTTCTGAGGTATTTTATTCTTCTTGATGCACTTGTAGGGGAGGTTGCTTCTTTAGTTTCTCCTTCTGATAGTTTATTATTACTGCATAGAAGCACAACAGATTGTTGTATATTGATTTTGTATTCTGTAACTTTACTGAATTCATTTATTAGTTCTAACAGCTTTTTGGTAGAATAGGGGTTTTTTGGTTTTGTTTATATAGACCATGTCATCTGCAAGTAGAGACAGTTTTACCTTTTGTTCCAATTTGTATGTCTTTTATTTCTTCTTGTCTAATTTCTCTGGGTGGGATTTTCAGTATTATGTTGAACAAAAGTAATGAGAGTGGGCACCTTTGTCTTGTTCCTGATCTGATAGGAAAAGTACGGATATTAGCTATAGGCTTGACATATTTAACCTTTTCTATGTTCCCTCTATGCCCACTTTGTGGAGAGTTTTTATTATAAATGGATGTTGCATTTTGTCAAATGATTTTCTGCATCTTCTGAAATGACCATTTGATTTTTATCCTTCATTTTGTAAATGTGGTGTACCACACTGAGTGATTTGGAAATGTCGAGCCATCCTTGCATCCTTGGAGTAAATCCTACTTGATTGTGGTGTTTTCTTCTTTTACAGTATTGTTGAATTCAGATTCCTAAGTTTTGTTGAGAATTTTTGCATCTACCTTCATGGAGGATCATGGCCTTTAAATTTATTTTCTTTGTGGCATCCTTGTCTGGTTTTAGTATCAGGCTGACGCTGGCATTATAAAATGAGTTTGGAAGTGCTCCCTTTTTTACTTTTTGGAAGAGTTTGAGGATTGGTATTAATTATTTTTTCAGTGTTTTGTATAATTCACCAGTGAAACTATCTGGTCTTGCACTTCTGTTTGTTGGGGGGTTTTTGATTACATATTCCATCTCCTTATTAGTATTCAGTCTGTTCAGATTTTCTATTTCTTTGGCAATTCAGTCTTGGTAGGTTATGTGTTTCTTGATATTTATCCATTTCTTCTAGGTTGGCCAGTTTGTGGGCATTTCGTTTTCTCTTATGATATTTCATTTTTCAGTGGTATCAGTTGTAACATCTATTTCTGATTTCATTTTTTTGAGTTCCTTTGTTTAATTGGGAGTCGGGCTACGCTTATCAATTTTGTTTATCTTTTCAAAAACCAGCTCTTATTTCATTGATCTCTTCTGTTGTCCTTTTAGTCTCTATTTCATTTATTTCCTCTCGGATCTTTGTTATTTCCTTCCTTTTACTGAACTTGGGATTTATTTATTCCTCTAGTTTTTTGAGATGTAAAGTTAGGTTGTTTATTTGATTCTTTCCTGTTTCTTGATGTAGGCATTTCTCACTATAAGGTTCCTTCTTAAAACTGCTTTTGCTGCATCCCATATATCTGAGAATGTTGTATTTCTGTTTTTATTTGTCTCAAGGTATTTTTATTTTTTTTGTTTCTTCATTACTTGTTCAGTAACATATTATTTAATATTCACCTATTTGTGAATTTTCCAGTTTTCCTCTTGTAGTTGATTTCTAGTTTCACAGCATTGTAGTTAGAAGAGATGCTTGATTTGATTTTAATTTTCAAGTATATTAAGATTTGTTTTAATATACTTGGGCTAACATGTGATGTCTCCTTGAGAATGTACTGTGTGCACTTGAGGGAAATGGGTATCCAAAAATGCTTTTGGATAGAAAGTTCTGGATATGTCTATTAGGTCAATCTCATCTATTCTGTTGCTTAAGATTAATGTTTCCTTATTGATTTTCTCTTTGGATGATGTATCCATTGATGAAAGCGGGGTACTAAGGTCTCCTACTATTATATCGCTATCTATTTTTCCCTTTAGCTCTGTTAATATTTGCTTTATATATTCAGGTGTTCCTTGGGTGCATAATATTATATCATCTTGTTGGATTGCCCCTTTGTCATTAGGTAATAACCTTATCTGTCTTTGATTACAGTGTTTGTTTTAAAGTCTGTCTTGTTAGACGTAAGAGTAGCTGCCCCAGCTTTCATCTGATTTCCATTTACATGGGTTATCATTTTCTACCCCTTTACTTTCTGTCTCTGTGCATCCTTACATCTGACAAGTCTCTGGTAGGCAACACGCAGATGGGTCTTGTTCTTTATCCATTCAGCCATCTTATGTCTTTTTACTAGAGAATTCAGTCCATAAGTACTTAAAGTGATTACTGATAGATACGTACTTATTGTCAGTTTGTTGATGTTTTCAGTTATTTTTACTACTTTTTTGTCTTTAAGTTTCATACTAGCTTTATAAGTGATTAATCTACATTTACAATATTAGATAATTCTTAATTTCACTATTTTTTTCATCTTACCAATTGGATTTATACTTTCATATGTTTTCCTATTACTAATATTTCATTTCAACTTTAAAAGTCCCTTTAACATTTCTTGTAAGGTTGGCTTAGTGATGATGAACTCCTTTAGCTTTTGCTTATTTGTAAAACTGTTCTCTCTCTTTCAATTCTGAAGGACAACTTTGCCAGGGATAGTATTCTTGGATGGCAGTTTTTTCTTTTAGTACTTTGAATACATTGTGCTGCTCTTCTGTGGCAGTAATGTTACTGCCGAAAAATCTGCTTATTGTCTTATGGGCGTTCCCTTGTACACAAATTGTTTTTTTCTTAATGCTTTTAAGAGCTTCTTTTGTCTTTAACTTTTGATATTTTGATTATAAGGTGTCTTGATGTGGGTGTCTTTGGATTCATTATATTTAATACTCTGGGCTTTCTGGATCTGGATGTCTGTTTCCTTCCCCAGATGAGGGAAGTGTTTGGTCATTCTTGGAATAAGTTTACTGCCCCTTTTTCTCTCTTGTTTCTTTCTGCAACCCCTATGATGCAAATATTGATCTGCTTGATGTTGTCCCATAAATCCCTTAAGCTCTTCACACTTTTGCATTCTTTTTTCCTTTTGCTATTCTAACTGGGTAAGTTCTACTGCCCTGTCTTCAAGTTCTCTATTATATTTTTAGTTCAGTTATTGCATTTTTCAATTCTGTGACTCCCATTGGATACTTTCTTGTATTTTCTGTCTTTGTTGAAATTTCCACTTAGTTCATTCATTCTTCTCCTGAGCTTGGTGAGCATCATTATGACCATAATTTTAATCTCCTTATCAGGTAAATCATTTATCTCCATTTCATTAAGGTGTTTTGTCTGAAGTTTTATTTTGTTCTTTCATTTAGAGCATATTCTTCTGTTTCTTTTTTTTTCTTGGATCTCTGTGTTGGTTTCTATGTAGTAGACAAAACAATCATCTTTCCAAGTCTCATGTAGGAGATGAACCTTATCACTTAACACGGCCCTCTCAAATCTTTATGATTGTCCAATCAGCCTACTTTATTCTTATTGGCTCCCTGTATTTGATGGTGTGCCAAGACCTGTCAGTGTCTCAAAGGGGAATATCTCAGTTAGCACCTAGATGCAGGCTCAGTGAAAGCCAGACCCGATGCAGCAGCTTTTAAAGTATACAAACTTTAAAAGTATACAAACTCTTTCTGATGCACATTTTTGTCTGCTCCCTCAATGTTGAGCCTTGGATTAACAGCCAGGTAAGAGCTGCTCTTCACTTACTACCATCCTGTTGAACCCATGAGCACCAGCCCTGCCATCCATCAGAGCCAGGCTATCAAGGAACATGTTCTTTGGGTGACAGACACAAAAGCTGGGCCAAACATGTATATAATCTCCTTTCTCAGAGATACCAGCAACCTGAGACAAGGCAGAGGAAAAGGACGATGATGGTGTACTGCCTAGCCTCTCTGATCTCTACAAAGGATTGTAGTAAGCCCCTAAATGTGTGTCAAACTAGAAGCCTACCCCTTAGGCCACAGCCATAAAAATAGCTAATAGACCTCTTGCACAGAAAGACTTGGGGTGCGTTTCAGTCTACCATTACTGCACTGCACCCTGTGGGGGGTGGGTAATCAATTAAGAACTGTTTCTCTTTTGTAACAGTCCCTAGGTTCCAATCATAAGCCCCTCTGGTCGCCAATGCCAGGAAATCCAGGTGTGTCTCCTGCAGCAGCCACAAAAATTAGGGCACCAGGTGTGTGCACAAGCTGCTTTTAGAGAAATAACAGTGACCCAGAAAAAAGCAGAGGAAGACTGCAAAAATACTGCTTCCCCTCTGAGGTCTCTGGAGAGAATTACAGTTGGCTCTTAGATATTGCTTTAATTAGAAGCCTGCCCCTCAGGCCACATCTATGAAACTAAGCTACTAGGTGTCTTTCACAGAAAGACTGGGTATTTGAGTCTGTTGCCTCTGCTGTGCCTTGGGGTTATCGTCAGCTAAGACTTCCTCCTATGTCCATTACATCCACTATCAGACTCACAAGCACAAGCCCCACTGGCCACCGGAGCCAGGTGATCTCGAGATTCCTCTGGGCAGCAGCCGCAAAGATCAGGGTGCTAGACCGGTGTAGAAGCTCCTTTCTGGGAGATGCAAGAGGCCAGAGTGAGGTAGAGGGAGAGAACAAATATGGCACCACTTACCTCCCCCTTCGGAGCATTTTGGTAGGTTCCTCCGTAGATGTGTTTAATTCAATGCCTGATAAGCGTATAAGCCTCTCTCACAGAAAGCCTGGCCACTTCTCAGTCAGGGGCTTTGTATTGGGCCCTAGGGTGGGTAAGTCTGCCGAGGAGAGCCTTCTAAGAACTGTTTCTCAGTTCGAAATAGCCTTCTGGGTCTTGTGGAGGCAAGTCCCATTGGCTTTCAAAGCTAGATGTTTGGGGAGGTGGTCTCTCAGATAAGGTCTTAAAAGGTGCCGTGCCACATGGGTTCAACCCTTCACTCCTCACGGGGGAAGATCTCAGGAATTTGAGTTACCTCCCAACTGTGGGTTACCATGCTGGGGTTGGAGTCGGTGGTGAGGCTATGTCTTAGCCTCTCCTACCTATTTCTACATGGTTGTTTTTGTTTCGTTTCGTTTTGTTTTGTTTCATTTCATTTTTCTCACTCACCTGATGTGTAGGCATTGCTCCGCTGGTTTGGGGGTTTCTTTTGGAGAACATTGTTCTACATGTAGCTGTACATTTGGTGTGTCCATGGGAGGAGGTGATTTCAGGATCCTCCGACATCACCATCTTGAATCAGAATGCTGCCTATTCCTTTTCTTAATGGTGACTTTTAATAAGTAGAATTTTTAAATTTTGATAAAGATTTTTTGTTTATGGTTATGCTTTTAGTGTCAAAAGATATCTCTGCCTGTCCCTAAGTCACAAAAATGTTCTTCCATGATGTCATCTCAAAGTTGGAGGTTTTAGTATTTATGCCAATAATTGGTTTAGTCAGACCTTAATTTTTGCCCAGCTAATGTGTGTGTTATTTTTTTATTTGTTATTCTCTCTTTTTTAATGAGGTTAAACAATTTTCCACGTGTTTATTGGCTATGTGGATTCCCACTTCTGTGCAACTCAAGTTTTGTCACTTTTTTGATAGGGCTGTGTTTTCTTTTCTTTTTTTAAAAGATTTTATTTATTTATTTGACAGAGATCACAAGTAGGCAGAGAGGCAGGCAGAGAGAGAGAGGAGGAAGCAGGCTCCCTGCTGAGCAGAGAGCCTGATGCAGGACTCGATCCCAGGACCCTGAGATCATGACCTGAGCCGAAGGCAGCGGCTTAACCCACTGAGCCACCCAGGCGCCCAGGGCTGTGTTTTCTTACTGTGTGTTTTCTTACTGAATTTTTTGGCATCTCATAGACTATCTTTTTGTTTTATTTTTGTATAATTGGCATAAAATAAATTGCATATATTGTGTTTGATAAAATGTGATATATGAATACACCCATGAAATTACAACCACAATCAAGATAATGTCCATGTCCACCCCTCAAAGCTTCTTCATGCTCCTTTGTCAACCATCCCTCCTTCCATTCCCCATTACTAGGCAACCACTAATCTGCTTCCTGTCACTATACATTAGTTTGTTTTTCTAGAGTTTTATGCAAATGGAAACATACAGTATGCACTCTGTTTTATCTGCCTTCTTTCATTCAGCATAATCATTTAGAATTATTTCCTTTTGATGAATGAATTCCTGTATCACTATGAAATGACCCCTTTCCTTTAGTGATAATTTTTTGCTCTAAAATCTACTTTGTGTGATATTTATAGAACCACTCCAACCTTCTTTAGAATAATGTTAGCACAGTGTATCTTCTTTTCTTTTAATATTTAATATTCTTTTAATATCAACCATCTGTGTCTTTAAGGTTTTTTTTAATTAGATTTTATTTATTCAATCTGAACATTTTTACCTTCTCATTGGGTGCATTCATGTAATTTTTTTTTTTATATGGCTGAGTTTAAGTCTACCATTTGACCATTTGTTTTCTATTTGTCCCTTCTGGTTTAAAAAAAAATTTTTTTTGTAACTACCCACATGGGGCTCGATCTCAGCACCCTGAGATCATAACGTGAGCTGAAACAGAGAGTCAGACGCTCAACCGACTGTGCCACCCCAGCGACCCATTTGTGAAAGTATTCATAAGAATTCCCTGATGTCCAATAAGAATACATCCTGATCTTTAGATGACCACGGTCAGGGGCACATCTGGGGACACTACTTCCTTGAACTTCTTTAAATCCCCTGAGTCTTCCAGGCAAACAATTCTGGGATATAATGCCATACAAGAACCTACTCATGGCCACCAATTGTTAGAACAAACACTTCTTGCTTTTTCTGATCACCTAGTTACTGAGGTCACTGAAGGGTTAAGGAGGGCACAGATTTAATCCTGATTTACTCTTAACCCTGAGAATATAGTCTTCTGATAACTCAGGTTAATGTCGGGAGGATATCCGATGTGATTCTCTATCTTGAATTACCCCTCTCCTGCCTAGATTGACAAATGCCTTTAGGCTGAGAGTAGACTCTGGGCTCTGGTGTTCTGCTTCCTTCTCAAGGTTCCTAATTTCCCTGTTTTCGGGCTAATAGTTCCCACCGTCTTGTTAGTTATTTGGTGCTTTCAAGGTGCCTCTTAAAAGGCTGCGGTTTGTAGGTTTTATGAAATGTTTATTTTGTTTTGGTTTTATTTTATTTATATTCATTTGATGAACATATAGTGTATTATTCGTTTCAGAGACAGAGTTCAGTGATTCATCTGTTGTATATAACACTCAGTGCTCATATGTTTGTTTTTAAAAGCAAAAGTTTGTCCGTAGAACCTACCTGCTGCTCCTAGAAATGAAAGTCTCCAAATCATTTCTTAACTATTTATGATGAAATAATTATGAAACAGATGATTACATCCACAAAATATATTTTTTAAATAGTTCCTCTGGGTAAATATTTTCTGTGATTATAATCCAAAATAATATACATACATGTTGGTTGAGTTACAGACCCAAGTTTGAGCACCACTTAAGTGACAGTTGATAAGCAAAACTTAGAGAATATGCTTACATTTCACAAAAGAAAAATTTAAAAATCTTCAAGCCTAATTACGTGCAGGAACACCTTTATAAAGTTATTTTAATGACTACATATGAAGAAAAAGTATGGTGTACAATGGAACACAAGTGGAAACTTGACAATTAGCTCCTTTCCTTGAACATGAACTAGGTTTACTTTTGATGTAATAACCTCCACAGCCTTCAAATTTTTATCATGAAAGATTGTATATTTTGTGCCATACCACTTAGGATTTAACATATGAATAAATAAACCTTGTCTCAGAAGTAAGATTTTTTGCAAAGGTTGGTTTAGAGGTACAAGGTCTCTTCTAATCACACCGGATTAGCCAGAACCAAATTATGTCTCTGAAGATAACCCTATCTCTCTATATATCTATCACCTATCTCTCTACCTACTAACAAAGAACTACCACCAAAAAGAAAATTTAGGGGTTATAAGGACTGTAGTTACCATGCTTTAAGAATGTAACTACAGTTAGCATGCTTTATAAGAGGCTTATAATTTTTTGCCCCTAATATCACACATATTCTGTAAATGGCTTTACCCTGAAAAGATAGAAACCTTCTGTGATGCTGCAACTTGAAATGAAACATGCCCCAGATGGAAGAAAATCACAAGGAACACATACGAAAAGGCAAATAAGTTTTTTTAAATTACTCAAAAACAAGAGATGAAGGATCAGGCAAATAATTCCTCATAGTCTCAAAAATTAGTGACAACATGATAACTTTAATTATTTAAAAACCTCAAAGAAGAAATGAAAAGGTCCAGAGACAACGGGATCAGGAAATGGGAGTGCGCTGGCTACACAGCAGGACATAAATGAAAATAGAAATATTGCAATGACAGAAGTAAGTGAAGAGGGAAAGAAAGGAATGTAAATAAAAGGGCTTCCTAAGATACAATTAGAAGAGAAAATTAGAAAAATGTAACAAATGAAATCTAATATGTCCATAATTGGAGTTTCTGAGATAGAAAAGAAGTTGGAAAAAATGCTAAATATATTCTTTTTCTTACCTAAAGAAAGGTTTAAATCTGTCCTGAATGCATTCATTGTCACCATTCCCAGTTGCCATGTTTTACACAAATGCTCATTTTCTTTTCCAGACAGTCACATTTTTTCAGAATGTAAATTATGAGGCTGTAGATGACTACTTCAAGTTGCAGTAAGTATGACTTTTAAAAGAACCTGTTCAATGTGAAATGTGCTATTGAGATGATTGATTCGTAGGTTTTCTTTTACTTACATGGCCTCATGACATTTTAAATACCTAGATTTCAGATTTCTTTTAAGTGTTTGGTTAGATGTGAAATTATTATTCTGTATAAAAATGTAAAATGCTCCTTGCAATTAAATGAAACATATCTGGAGGTTTCCATCTGTCCAGCTGAAGATGCAGAAAATGGGCTATTTCTTTTTCTATTTAAAAAATCAATTAATTAACGTAAGTGTATTCGTTTCAGAGGTAGAGTTTAGTGATTCATCAGTTGCTTATGATATCCAGTGCGCCCAACCCATCAAGTGAAAAATGGGCTATTTCTTAATTCATTAATTCTCAAGCATGTGCTCATTCATTCCCATCCCAAAGTCTTTGCATACTATCCTTGGGCAGACTAGAACTCTAATATGAGTAGGTCTTTAACTATGAGTAGAATCAGAGAAAACATCACCTTTGACTCTTGGAATAGGTAGCATACACATCATTTCTGGAGGAAACAACTGACCTGGAATTGTGTCTTGAAGCATTTCTGTGGCCATCATTATGTCCTGACTTGATAGATTTCTGGAAAAATAACACTGTTTTTCTAGGAAAAAGTCCATTTTTCCTTAGTCTGCTGCTCCCCCAAGTGAGCTTGAGCTCTCTGCCAAGCACTTTGTAGGTGCTCAAAACACATGGTGAATAAGTCAGAAGAAATCCTGCCATCATGGGACATATCTCTAGTGAGAGAAGACAAAGAACAAGTAACCAAATAAATGAACAAGTAATTCCAAGTAGTTACGTGTGCAGTTAAGAAAATAAAACAGGAGGGCATCTGAACAGCTCGATCGGTTGAGTGTCCAGCTCTTGATCTCAGCTCAGGTCATGATCTCGGGGTCACGGCATCCAGCCCCATGTCGGGCTGCACACTCAGCAGGGAGTCTGCTTGGGATTCTCTCCCTCTCCCTCTGCCCCTCCCCCAGATCTCTTTCTCTCTTTAAAATAAATAAATCGATCTTTTAAAAAAGAAAGAAAATACAACAGAATGAAGTATAGAGTCCCTCTCTGGTCAGGAAGGGGAAGAGAGAAAAGGCTGCTCGAGAGACTACAGTCAAGGGAGGCTCAATTCATCCCCAGCCCCTTACCAACACTTTTCTCTCGATGCTTCTAATGTTACGGGTTCCTTGGGGTATTTTTGGTTTTGTGGATGTCTACTCAGAATTCTGTTGCTGTCCAATACACATCAGATTGTCCAAGATACTTCAGGTCAATCCGAGACCTGACAAAAAATACAAAAAGCTTTGAATTCAGCTGTGATGGGGAAAAAACAAACCTTCCTATAAGAAAACTTGTATAGAAAATTGTAGATGCAATATTTACTATAGTGTCCATAGACCTAGACTGTGTTCCTGTATTTATCAAATCAAAGTTTCCATCACACTGGAAAACAAACCACAATTGGCATAATTATAAGATGCTTCCTGATTTCAAAGGTGTTAAATGAGAAAAAATATGTGTTTTAGAATTGATGAAATATGGTACAATGATTTAAAAATATAAAATGTGCTATTCATATCCTCATTTATTACACTTTATACCTAATATATGACAAATAAATAAATATTAAAATGTGATGAAAATTGGAAGAAAAAGAACATTTGTTTGTGGTTTGCTTTTCCCCAGCTTTTTTCAAAAAGTAAAAACCTTCGCAGTTTTATTGATACTGCAATCTCAGCTCAGGAGTACTGATAGCTCAGGTCATGATGTCAGGGTCATCGGATCGAGTCCCATGTCTGGCTCCACACTCAGCAGGGAGCCTCCATAAAACTTTCACAACTTCTTCAGCGATTTCAACTTCTCCCTTTTTGTCTGGGCACAAAACGATTCTTAGGCACTTCAGAACCTAGAAATTCAATCTTGCTTTTGCTTCCACTCAGATCATAATAAGCAGCATAAAGTGGCTCAGAAAACTAATCTCATAACTTATTCTTTATGGTTCCAAAAGGGTCATGGATAGGAGGAAAAGATCCACAGAGGCTAGAGAAAGAACAAAAAATGCAGCTGTGGCCTTCTGAGGTCATCAGAAAGCAGGACCAGATGTCAGTCGTACAGCCTCCTCCACGCACGGTGTTAATGAGACAGGGCAGAGGCGGGGGGTGGAAATGTTGATGGACGCTCATCTCTGTTTCCCATTGGGCCTACCCTACGCTAGCCCGCCGGGCGGTAAGAGTGACTTCAGGGAGTGACCACAGTGCCTTAGCAGAAGTGGAGAATAGTCACCCCCACGGCCCCCTCCCATACTTCTAGAATTCGTCCTGGGCGCCAGTCATCCAGTGTCCATGGGATGGTCCATGGTCTCCACGGGAAGGCAGGCATAGTGCCTGCTTCCCTTGGGATTCTCTAAGCACCTGCACATGCCATTTCTCCTAGAGACGAGAACACGGGCCTTCGGCTTGTGCAGTTTCGGCCTAGTGAGTACGCAAGAGCGTGTCCAACTGCCCTAAAGGTAAGTGACAGAGGTGGAGCAACACCATTACCTCAATAAAGCCGCAGGCGGTGGGCGAGAGAACCCCCACCAGCCCGCCATGCAGGAGCCTCCCCACCGCCCAGGGAAGTGTGTGTTTATGTCTCCCTGGGGTGGGGGCATTATTTCACTTTGGAGACAAACCACAGTTCTGTCTTCCAGGGGCCACCAGCGAAAGAGAGGTGTAGAAACACATGCAAAAACAGAAAATGATTAGTTTCAGGAGATACAACTGTATAAAGGAAACCTGAAATGAATGTCAGAGAAGATGGCTTTTTAAAACTTAAAAAAGGTTTTAAAGCTAAAATTTATTGTGTACCTACTGTGTGTCTTTGCTTCAGTCTGTTTGTAGGTTATGGGAGCTACAAGGATGAAAAGACAGGCTCTTCCTCCTTAGGGGCAAACCAAAGCTAGTCTAAGGGCTCATGACACACAGTTAGGAGAAAGCGCAGAGAGTGCAGAAGAGTGGGCAGACCGGGGAGGGGCAGGGTGAGGGTCAGTGGTTGGGGAGTAAGTGGAAGGTGACCAAGGGCATTCCAGGAAGACACGTTTACAAAAGCAGAGCCCCGTGAAACAGCCAGTCCCCAGAAAGCCTTAGCGATTCCTTCCAGCAGGAATTTTCCCAGGGAGCGATGACACCACCCCAACACATTATCGACCGGCATTTCTGTGTCGAGGACCAGTCCTAGATGTCGTTGCTGGGTTTTTTCAGCTGGGCCCCAGCAGAGAGGAATCAAGTGGTGGTGGGTCTTGACGGAAAGATTTGAGGACCTCAGTCAACCGACGGTGTCACATGAACAGATTAGTGAAGACAAAGGGAAAACCAAAAGGGAAGGGAAAACCAAACATCTGATCATGAAGGGACACCAAGGACTGTGGGTAGAGTTGCTGACAGAACAAATCAGATCCTGTGTCTGAGATCAAGTGGTGCCTTTCCAGTGAAGGCGGAGAGGTCTGGGTTTAGCAGGTTTAACTCTTTAAATCCACCAAGCTTGTCTGGACAGTGTGCTCTATCCCCACCCTCCTGATCCCCACGTCCTTCATCGGGGTAGGGAGTATTAGAGGATCTTTCAGATTCACTTTGTGGAGAAATGCAACCTACAGCACATGTTTGAGACTGAAAGCAAGTATGTAGATCCCACTTAGCAAGCCTGGGGGTTGTCTAGCCCTATGGTGGGCAAGCATCCTGGCGCCAGATGGGAAGAGAAATAGGCATCCTGGTCAGGGAGGGGCCTGGTCTGTGGTTGGAAAGAAGTCAGTGCAGGGACGCCTGGGTGGCGCAGTTGGTTGGACGACTGCCTTCGGCTCAGGGTGTGATCCTGGAGTCCCGGGATCGAGTCCCACATCAGGCTCCCAGCTCCATGGGGAGTCTGCTTCGCTCTCTGACCTTCTCCTCGCTCATGCTCTCTCTCACTGTCTCTCTCAAATAAATAAATAAAATCTTTAAAAAAAAAAAAAAAAAAAGAAGTCAGTGCAGAGCTAGGTGGTCACGCCTGAGTCAGGGACGGGCCAGAAGAACAGGTTGATGATCCCGGTTACAGCCGAGCTGGCGAAAGCGAAGATGCGGTTAGTTCCTGAAATAGCGATGTGGAAAAGCAGAGAACCAACCTCCCAGCCTCGTGAGCAACAGGGCAACACGAAGCAAAGGCAGGAAAAATGTGATCAAAAATCAAGAGTAAAACTGCGCCAAAGAGTGTAACAAAACCCTACCTTGGAAAGGGGATTATTTCAAATCTAAAGTGTAATCGCTTTTCACCGTAGGGACATTTTTGCTCACGTGAATTGTAACCACGTGTCTCACCACTTAAATTCCTCCATTTTAGGTGTTCCAAATAGCCGTTGGCTGTGATTCCAGTAAATACATTGTTGTTAAAGGGCAAGTATATCTGCATTTGACCTGTCTTACTCTTGGCCTTTTCAAACAAACGGTGAACTGCATGGGCGATTGCCGGGGGTGCCATCAGCTGATGACTGCCTTGTTCACGATGAAACCCGAAAACGCAACTGACGTGGGCGTCCAGAAACTGAACTGACAGTTTGTCCAAACCCGATTTGTTTGAGCTTGGGGCCAAGTCAAACCTTCCATCCGAATCATACCAACCGGGAAAAAGGATGAACCTCTTTCCCTGTGGCGAGCGTTTTTCTCCACCTTCTCTTTCAACCACCCTGTTTCCATCCGTCGCCACTGCCCCTCTCGCTCTCCGGGCTAGCCCTCATTCCCCGAGAAACGAGAGGGAGAAACACTTATGTCTCCTTTGCCTCCTCCTCAAACCAGTTCCAATGTCATTTCTGCCACAGAATTGCTTACGTCCACATCAGAAAAACCTGCACCATTACCCGTGGGAAGGTTTTTTAGAGCAAACCTCACAGAAGCACCGGGGTTTCTTCCAGAGAAGCCCGAGGTGTGACTTGTCTTGCTTTTACCAGGGTTCCCCATGAAGCACACTGATTTCTGTCATCCGCTGGCCACCGCGGGCTCGCTCCTCCACAGGGGAGAATTGAGGTCCGTCCAGTGGAGGTGAAGTGGGTCCTTAAGACAGTGATGTACCTAATAGACTCCTCTCCCGTGGTCAGGAGTGGTGGTGAGCGGGGAGTGGAGACTCTTCTCCAAGTGAATCTTGGAGATTCAAATATCTACTCATCCAAAACAAATATCTACTCACCCGCTATCCTAATAATCTTCTGAGTACGCAGTTGGAACCATCAGTTGCTAGACTGACAATCAAGTGTTCCCATTTCAGTCAGCAAGGGATGTGCATTTCCCACAACTCCTTTTCCGGGACGCACAAAGGCTAACTGATCTAAGCAGCGCATGGCGTCCTGCTTCTGGAACGGTCTATGGACCAGTACTGGCATCGCTGCGAGTTTCTTGGGAATTCAGGCTCTTGGGCCTTGTCCCATACCCACTGAGCGAGAACAGCTATTTTAACTAAATATCCCGGAGATGAGCAAGGGCATTAAAATTTGAGAATAACTGCTCTATGCAAACTTACCAGAATCAGTTCCCAGGACTGCCACGTGCGGTAACCATGATCTCAGTCTATTTCTGGGCAGGTCTAGATGGCAATTGTCAAAGGCAGGCTGTTCATCAGTCCCACCAGGAGAACATGTTTGACAAACACAGATTTCAGAACCTTACTCCAGGCTTTTTAATCAATGACCCACTGTTCTAGAACCCTAAAAATGACCCTAATACCTTGAATTCAAGTTGGGGTGGGCCTGAGGTTTTCACAGTCATAAAAGGAGGCCTATGGGGTCCAAGGTTCATGTGACAGGAGAGATATTCACCTTGGAACTCATGGGGTCTATATTGGGCTTCAGTGTAGGAAATGGTCTAGGCTTCCAATATCTAAACATGGTGGTGACCAAGGTTCCTTCTGAGTTACAGTGGAAACAGCCAGCAAAAATGGTCAAATGAATAATTTAACTTACTGAAGACATCATTTTCTAGACCATGATAGCCCATGTTTGCCTGACCACTAACCAGAAATTAGGTGCATCCTTAAAGTAGCTCCTTACCTGCACAACTGAGTCCCCAGCAGCAATTAGAAATTGGTGGGGTTTTTTTTAATTATGAGGAATAAAAATAGCCCAAAGAAACTTTTCTTCATTTTGATAGATTTTCATTGAATTTCTCACATGTATCAAATACAAATAAATCAGTATATTTCAAATTCCGGTGGCCTCAGAAATATTGATTTTTTAAAAATAGAAATGCTAGGGCCATTGTGCACGTGGGTGGCTCAGTTGATGAAGGTTCTGACTCTCAATTTTGGCTCAGGTCATGATCTCAGGGTGGTAAGATCGAGCCCTGCATGGGGCTCTCTGCTGGGCATGGAGCCTGCTTAAGATTCTGTCTCTCCCTCTCCCTCTGCTCCTACCCCCACTCTTGTGCATGCCCTCTCTCTCTCTAAAATAAATAAATAAAACCTTTTAAAGAAAGAAAGAAAGAAAGAGAAGAAAAGAAAAGAAATGCTAAGGCCACACATTAACCCCAGGATTCTAGTTTAGTAAATGATGATTCTGTGATACTCTCAAGTTTGAGAATCATGAAGCTAAATGATTATATGTTTGTGCAAGTGTATAAGGAATGATATTACAACTTTATCATGTTTTGTTTTTTGTAGATTTAATAAAAAAGACTGTCTTCAGCATGATTTCTTTTACATTATTGAAAAGTAAGAAATATTTTTAACATAAGCACTGTTCTACATTATTAATACAAATAATTTAGAATCAGTATTTATTTCTATTAACATCAATCTTTTCTAATATATATGTTCATTGCTACAAATTTACCTCTAGGCACTGCTTTTGCTGCATCTTACAAATTTTGATAAGTTGTGTTTTCATTTCCATTTAGGTCAAAATCTTTTTGAATTTCTCTTAAGATCTCTTCTTCGATACATGTAATTATTTAGAAGTGTGTGTTTAACCCCCACACAACTGGGGAGTATTTTGTAATCAATTTTTGTGATACCTCCTTACTGAACAAAGTAATGCTTTTAATTTATAAGTTTTAAAAGAGGAAAGAAAAATAAGTAATGAAGAATGTCTTTCCTACAGGTCGTATCTGAGGAATCAGTCATCTAAAAACTTGGTAAGAAAAAGCATAATTTTATCAATCAGCCAAATAGAGAAAATAACTAAAGCATTTTTCCTTTTCTAGAGAGTAAAATATAATTGGAAAAAATATGGCTGCCCACTGAGACTTGATTTCGGAGAAATGTTTCACCCTTTGATTGAATTGTAAGTATATCCTCAATAAATGTTTAACTTACTTTGAAAGTTTCAAATTGAAAGTATGAAAACGATGCTAATTAATCGTGCACCTAATAACAAATACTTTTGAGTATGATATATGCATCTCTAAGTTTTCGGTACTAGTTATACAAAGTTGGACTACCATGGTGCCTGCGTGTGCAGGGAGGTTATCATTTCACTGCTGAGACAAGGCCGGTAAGACAGCGGAGGCTCTTCTCAGTGATGCAGGTGGTCTTTTCACCGTTGCCTTATTCTCTCTAATCTTTCCCCAAGCTCCTACCAGCACCCCTGCCACCCCACGTGACATACGACTTTTCTTTCCATGGACCAACAATAACTGAAAGCTTGCAAGTTACACTGTTTGTTACAAAATTTAAAATACAGAAAAATAGGAGACAAATGACCCATTTTCTAAATTTGTTTGCTATTATAAATAAAATATTCCCTTCTGTACATATTTGGACACACTCCAAACAAATATGCTATTAGAAAAAATTACTGGAAGCAAAACTTCTATATATAAAACATCAAAACTTTGGTCAAGGCTTCCAGCTTTTGGGGCTTTCTGAGACTAGAAGCAACTTCTGAGATCTCTCAGGGTGGGTAGGGGTGACGTAAGGATTCAGGTGTTCCATATGGGTTTTTTTTAACATCTTAATTTAATATTATTTTTTTTTTAGATTTTATGAGAGAATTATTATTATTATTTTTCCAATTTATTTATTTTCAGAAAAACGGTATTCATTATTTTTTCACCACACCCAGTGCTCCATGCAAGCTGTGCCCTCTATAATACCCACCACCTGGTACCCCAACCTCCCACCCCCCCTAATATTATTTTTTTCAGTGTTCCAAGACAGGTGCTTCCATTTGATTTTGCTATGGGGGCTTTCCCTGTTGGGACCCAGAAGGTCTCTACCGTCATGTCCTGCCTACCATTCCTCACCCATGCCGCTTTGAAGATTCTGTGCTGTGCCCTCAACATCACTGTCCTACAGGCCCTCTGTCCTAGGTCCTCGGGGCTGTCAGACTGGTCAGGCTAATCGGCTGTCTTCCGCAGTTCAGATCCTCTTCTAGACATCCAGTGGCTTTTCCCAGCCACTTTTACTTTTTTACTTTTACTTTACTTTTCCCAGTAACCCCAGACCCTCCTTCCTCCACTGAGGTCTCATTTTTTTCCTTTGTTTTGTTGTAAGTTTTTATTTTAATTCCAGTGAGCTAGCACACAGCATTACATCAGCTTCAGGTGTATAATACAGTAATTCAGTCGCTCCATACTTCACGCTGTGCTTGTCACGACAGGCGCACTCCTTAATCCCCATCACCTCGTTCCCCCACCCCCCCCACCCCTCTGATAACCATCAGACAGTACTCTATATTTAAGAGAGTGTTTCTGGATTTGTATCTCTCTCTGTTTTTTCCCCCTTTGCTCTTTTGTTTTGTTTCTTAAATTCCACATGTGAATGAAATCATACGGCATTTGTCTCTCTTAGACTGATTTATTTCGCTTAGTATGATGCTCTCTAGTCCCGTCCATGTCATTGCAAATAACAAGATTTCATTCTTTTTTACAGTTGAATAAAAATGTTCTCGTATACAAATATAATGGAATATTAAACACACAGACATGCACACACACCCCACATCTTTATCCATTCATAAATCAATGAATACTTGGGTGGGCTCCGTATCTTGGCTGTTATAAATAACACCACTATGAACATCGGGGTGCATGTATCCCTTTGAATGAGTGTTCTAGTATTCTTTGGGTAAATGCCCAGTAGTGAAATTGTGGGATCGTAAGCTACTTCTATTTTTAACTTTTTAGGAAACCCCATATTCTTTTCCACAGTGTCTGCTCCAGTTTTCATTTCCACCAACGGTGCGTAAGGATTCCTTTTTCTCCACATCCTCACCAACGCCTGTTATTTCTTATGTTGTTGACTTCAGTCATTCTGACAGGTGTGAGGTGGTCTCTCATTGTAGTTTTGATTTGCGTTTCCCTGATGATGAGTGACGTTGAGCATCTTTTCATGTGTCTGTTGGCCATCTGGATGTCTTCTTCAGAAAAATGTCTCTTCATGTCTACTGCCTATTTCCTAACTGGATTATTGGTTTGGGGGGTGTTGAGTTTTACAAGTTCTTTATGTCTTGGATACTAACCCTTTATCAGATACGCCATTTGCAAATATCTTCGCCCATTCCACAGGGTGCATTTTAGCCTTGTTCATTGTTTCTTTCACTGTGTAGAAGCGTTTTATTTTGATAGCGTCCCAGTAGTTTATTTTTGCTTTTGTTTCCCTTGCCTCAGGAGACATATCTAGAAAAAATTTGGTACAGCCTGTGGCAGATACATTACTGTCTATGCTCTCTTCTATGATTTTATGGTTTCATGCCTCACAGTTGGGTCTTTCATCCATTTTGAGGTTATTTTTGTATCTGGTGGAAGAACGTGGTTCAGTTTCATTCTTTTGCATGTTGTGCGAGATTGTCCTTTTCCCTTCCGTTCTGATGCCCTGTGTCAGCATTTAGTCCGTTTATATTCAAAGCAGTTATTGATGGATAAGTATTTATTGCCATTTTGTTACTTGTGTGGTTCTTTCTGAAGATTTTTCTCTGGTCTTGTCTTTGTCTCTTGCATGTTTCATTGGTTTTCTTTAGTGATGTATTTGGAGTTCTTTCTCTTTATTCTTCTCATGTTTATTAGTGGTTTTTGATGTATGATTACCCTTGGGTTTGCATATAACCTCTTCTGCATGTAGCAGTGTGTATGAAGTTCAGGGTCATTGAAGTTTGAATCCATTCTTTTCTCCTCTTCTCTCCATGTTTTAGGCATATGTTTTTATATTTTATATCCTTTTTTTGTGAGTTCCTTGACTGATTTTTTTTACAGAAATACTCATTTCACATTTTTCTCTGTGTCTTCCTGCGTATTTGAACTATTTCCTAATTAGAATAAAATCAGCTATAGGAGCCAGGTCTGTGAAGAAACCTAGGGCAGTAGGATCAAAGGGCCAGGTGGCAATGTGAAAAGAAGAAGAATTCATCCTATGAAACTTGGGACGGAGGTGGGGCGTAAAACTAAAGGTAGGAAGTGACTGGTTTCGAAACAGGAGTGCGGGAGTTGAGAGAAGTCATGTCTGACAGCCTCAGTTTACTCACATGAAACGGAAAGGGCCACGTGCACACTGGGAGCACCGAGGGGTTGAGGAGAAGCTTTGAGGAGGGTGTCAGGGTCACTGAGGGTGATATGAGAAGGGCTGGCCAAGGACCAATAGAAAGATTATCAGAGGACATCAATGGCACAGTTGACTTAAGACACTGCGAGCAGCCGAGCAGCCGGTGGCGCATATTTGAATTCCTCAAGTAGCCTGTGCAGGAGGCCTCGTGTGACAGCCAAGGATGGCGTGAGATGCTGGAGGCAGGGCGAGAGCCACTGAGTGAAGCCAGGATGCCGGGCGGGGAGGGAACAGCCTGGAGGAGTAAAGCAGAGGGAGGCAGGACTGGATGTCTGGTGAGGTCAAGGGGCGGGTGAGAGGCTGTGGGGGAGGGGGACAGGTCCGAGACCTGCAACAACACTTCGGCCACGTGGCAGTGTGTCCTTCTTGGGGCAACTTAGTCTCTGCTACCAGGAGCGACTTGATAAGGCAAGTTTCTTCCAGTTCTCCTGGGATCAATAACTGAGCTATTACAGTATCACAAAACAGAAACTAAGAGACACAATCGGTTCACTGGGTTGAGGGTCACACGGGACTGAAAGCGTATGTGTCCAATGGATCAACAGCAAAAATGTCACAAAGGAGAAGTTATAAGTATAGGGAAGTTCGTTGCCCACTAGTGACATTTCTGAATTTCTAAGGTTTCACTGGTGTCCTATCCTACTAATGAACATTAGTAAAAATAAGTCATGTTTACCCGGGCAAGTATTTTTGTCCCATATTCTCCATGAATCAGTTAAGTATTACCAAAGATCATTTACAAACCCTGGTAGTACGGGTCATGTAATTTATCCTTATAGCCACTAGATGGCACTATAGCTTATTGCTTTTGCTCCTGGCCACCAATATCCGCTTCCAGTTCAATGAAGATTGTTTTAAAGTTTAATAAATAAAACATATGACCTTACAACTAGTTCTTAATAATTCAAGAATCTGATGGCTTTTGGAAGAAGTAGTAAGAAAAAAATGCTACACCTTCCAAAGCTCCCCGAATGAGAGCTTTGCTAAAGCCTGACCCAAGTCCCCGAAACTGCAGACACAATCGAGTGTGTCACACACATGTGTGCATTGTCCTGTGGGAGGAACTTTAATTAGAGTTTAGGGTTCTCTAGGACCTTCCTCCTGTGCCAAGAAAGATGTCGACCACCACGACTCTAACCCCTAGTTACTCACACCTGAGTTCATGTCTTTATGATTTCTAAAAATGAACTAAGATGGAAGTAAAATAGCTTCTCAGATGTGTACAGATGTCCTGCCCAATTTGTGAATGGGACAAGAGCGGGTTTTTTTTTATTTTTATTTTTTAATTAACATATAATGCATTATTAGCCCCAGGGGTGCCGGTCTGTGGGTCATCAGGCTTTTATAAGCAGGAATGGATGGTGCCAAGTTGTAGCCCATGCATAGAGCTAGGTAGAGCGACCGTGGTATCCAGCAGAGATGTGAGCTGAGAGTAAGGAAACACCATGGTCAGGGTCCCGTGATCTGGTGGATAGACACGGAGATGGGAAGCAAGAGAACATGGCAGACCCTGGGGCAACAGTCCGAGAGTCAGAGCCCAGGAGCAAGTGCCTGGGACCAAAGTCCTAAGTGAGATTTCCATCCACAGTGGGGGTGGGGACAATCCCACTCAGAAAAATGAGGAATGACAATCAGAGAAAGAAGAGAGGACAGTGTCCAAAACAGTTGCAAGCTCTGGTAATGCACAGGTGTAACTTTACCACTAAGTGAACTTTAGCTTGGTCTCAAGCCCCTATTTTCATACGGTCGCAAGAAAAAAAAAAAAAAAAGATCTTAATCTGAAGTAGCATCTTTTTTGCAACGCACTGAGTTTGGGGTGAGGACTCTAAGCTCAACGGGGCTTCTGTGTCCAGTGCTGGCATCCGGGGAGTGGGTGCCCTGTCTGGGTAGGACTGTCTGAGGGGCTCTGCTGTGGGTCAAGGTCATGACAGGCTCTCTGGCCTGGGCTGCGTGGGACTGTGGCTCCCAGGAGCTGGTGACCCCTTCTGCTTCTCCGGACCCCATGGCACTCCCTCCCTGCTGCTGCCAACCCCCTGGCACTGAGCCCCCGTCTTCCAGCCGGGTCCCCCACCCCCACCCCGGGAGTTCTGGAGCATCTCCACTCTCATCACAGCGACCCCATGGCAGGCAGCAGTCATCCAATGAATACTTGTTGATTAAATGACCCCAGGGTCCCCTCACGGTGCCCTCCCTCCTTCCTCAGTCATTTCTCCCTGCTCCCAGCCCACTCGGCTACCCTCACCTCCTCAGCACACGGTTCCCGTCAAAGTGAACAGCATTTATGCTTCCAACTGTGAAAAAGGCAAACATAGCCTGCTTTACTCCTAGAAGGTTGATTTCGAGAGCTGAAGGAAGCCTATACAATAGGTACTGGGATGGCTCCACAGAGAAGTGACAATACTGAGGTTTTTGATACCCTTACGTCACTCCCCCCGGGGCCGCAGCGCAGTTCAGAGAAGCCCGTCAGGCTGGAAGGTTGCAGCACTCAAGCTCTCTCTTTGGCTCTAACGGATTGTTCTGTCCACTGTCTCGCTCAGACACAATGGCAATGGCTACATCGAAGACGTGGAAGTAAACTTCATCGTGTGGGAAATACATGGCAGGAACGACTACAGCTTTAACAACACCATGAAGAAGGTACGGCGTCTTTGAATTGCAGTAGAGCTTAGAGCGCAGGGACACCTGCCGATCTATTTTCCATCTGTATATAAATTATGTAAGGAAAGAAGAACTGACTGCCTGTGGGTAGAAAAAAAATAGGACCTGTGTATTATATCTTGTGGCTACCGAAATTCATTTACGACAAAAAGAAGCCTTGGTCATATGAACTGACGTAAAGGGATCAGAAAAAGAAAATAATGTTTATAGTAGGGTGACGCAATCCTAGGTGAGTGTTTTCTTTTGTCTCCACAGTGTAGTCAGTGTTTGATTATTTATGGCTCTGCCTTTGGCTCTCGCACATTCATCTGGCGGGTGCTACATTAAAGACACACGCTCTAGGCTTCCTCTCACTTGACTTCGTTGCGTCATTTGACCCACTGACCAAGCCAAGGCTTCACTGTCCCCACACTCCTCCTCTGACTGGCCGATCTCAGCCTCCCTGCTGACAACCCTTTCCACTTTGCAGGCCATGGCAAAACGGCCTCACCACCTCCCGCCCCCAGACTCCACTCCTGACCATCATGACCGAGCGTCTCCACAAACAGCATATAGATTCTGGCTTTTCCCCAGAAATCTCGTGCTCAAACAAAGTCAGAGATCAGACATAGCTCCTTCCAAAAGAGCTTTCTCATCCATCAGAGACCTTAATTCTGCAAGAAGGAGAACGCACCCAGGTAGCGGCCGAGAGACAACGAGTTCCACCTGCTGCCTGCTCTGGGCTCCTGCAAGAACCATCTTTCGATGATGGGGTCAAACAATTCCATCCCACCACATTCCTCCTACACTTGTCCAGCCCCCAAAGTGTGAGTCCTTCTGGCCTACTCTGTCCTCACAATCTCATCTCTAAACTCTTCTGTCCGTCTTGCACCTGGGCCCAGATTCCCATTACTCTCCACCTTCTCAAACTCTTCTAATACACCTTAGGGCTAAATGACCCTAGATACTTCTTCAGGAGACATTCCTCAAAAAATATAATTTCCCCTGTTTTTCTCTCAGATCAAGGGTACTCTTGATGGGCTGTGGAATCAAACGGCTCCCTAACCCACACTATGGTTTCCAAGATCAGTATCTCCTCACCCTAACTACAGTGTCCCTTGTTTGAGGCCCCTTCATCCAGATGGCATGGACCCCATCTCCTCCTGTCGCTGTCACATACTGAGAACTTGAATGGGTTCCCTTCCTGCCCTGAAAGCAATTACAGTTCAGTCCTCTGAGTTTTTGCTGGGAAGAAGCTTTCTGAACAGGAAGGACCTTTTCCGGTCCCGTTTGCGGCTACGTGGGCCATGTGACCGGTTCTCATGCTGTGGAATGAGCAGAAGCGAGAGGTGTCCCTTCCACGATGAGGTGCTGGAGAAGGGCTCCCCTGAGCCCCCGAGCTCCCTAGCTTCCTCCATCGCAGTCTATCCCAGGGACAGTCGGAGATGGAGAGATATAAGCTGGATGAGAGGAGTCGGGTGAGGGGACTCTTCGAGGAGCCACAGGACAGAGAAGCCTGATCCTCTACTGTGAGGAGCGCCACTCATAGAGACCATCCCCCACCCCCCGGGCATCGGCACTGGACTACGTGTGAGCAGGAATTCAGCTGCGATGCGTGAGGGCCCTGAGGAGTGTGGTTTGCTGCGCAACAGAGGCTGCCTCGACCAACCAATGCAGCTCCCCCCGTTATAATTACATTTCAATGCAAACACTCCAGTCTATGGCCTCAACCCCCAATTCTCTAGCTCTGTGGGTGTTCTTCCCACTAAGCCTCTCGCCCTTGCTTTTCCTTACACTGTCTAGACATCCACCAGATAGAGCCCTCTGCCCTTTCCCTCTCTGCCATCCCATGTTTCCTCTCCTTTTCCCATCTAACTTGAGCGCTGTGGGTCCGTCCCCCAGCCACCAGCTTGCCCATATCTCCAAGTCATCTTCCCCAGTGTTGTTCCTATGTGCCTGATGGCCACTTTAAACATCAATCATTCAGCCTCATCCATACCTCTGTCTGAGCTGCCAATCACTTCTAGGAAAAAAAAACTAAAACTGCAGTAACTGGAATTAGGGACTCAACTACTAGGAATGAAGCCTGAAAACAGAATTGGTCAACTGGAAGAAGGGTCAGAAGGAAATGCCAGAACTATGCATAGGGAGGTAAGCTGATTGAAAATATAGACAAGAACATAATGGAGATTTACTGCCTAGATCTAAGGACTGGGGTCCTAGAAAGAAAAGAGAGAGTGTTGGCCAGAAGCAGTATTTTCCCAAAAGGCAAAAGACATTGAGGCACAGAAAAAGTAATCTTCATCCAGAAATGCTACTGTGAACATTTTAAAATGAAAAACAAAGAGAAAATCCTTAAAGGTAGCCAAAATAAAAAAAGAAAAGTTCCTCTCGAGAGAGTAGCAATAAGACTTAAGGCTGATTTCTTTATAGAAATAATGCAAACCAGAAAACTTTGAACAAAAATATCTCCCCCCCTGCTTTTTTAGGGGGGAAGGGCAGAGGGAGAGAGAGAATCTGAAGCAATCTCAATGCCCAGAATGGAGCCCAACACAGGACTCAATCTCACAATGCTGGGATCATGACCTGAGCCAAGATTAAGAGTCAGCTGCTTAACCCCCTGAGCCACACAGGTGTCCCTGAACAAAAATATCTTTAAATTACTGAAAGGAAATAAATTCCAAATCCAAATTCTATATGCTATGAAAATAGCCCTTTAAAAATGAAAATGAACAATAGAGAATGCTTTAAAAGACACATGAAATTAGAAGAAGAAAAATTTTAAAGTGAAAAGAAATAAACAATGGGATAAAAAGGATTTAAGAAAAAAGTGACAAATACTGAAGATAGGCAAAGAAGATCCAACAGATGGGTAAATGAACACCCTGAAAAAGAAAACCAGATGGGCACCTGGGTGGCTCAGACATTAAGCCTCCGCTTTCAACTCAGGTCATGATCCCGGTGTCCTGGGATCGAGCCCTGCATAGGGCTCCCTGCTTAGTGGGAAACCTACTTCTCCCTCTCATACCCCCCTTGCTTGTGTTCCCTCTCACTGCCTCTCTCTCTCTCTCTCTCTGTGTCAAATAAATAAAATCTTTTAAAAGAAGAAAAAAAAAGAAAACCAGAATAAAGGAACATAACTGATGCTAATCTTTCAAGAAAACATCTCTACCCCACCCCAAGCAAAAAAGTCTTGAAGCTTCATATTGAAAGAGCATAGCATATACTCAAAATATCAGATCAGAACAGCCAACCCAAGTGGCCTTCTAAGCAAAAAAAAAAAAAAAGCAGTTTACATATAAGGAAAATTAAATTATAATTTTTATAACAATGCTTTATACCAGGAAAAAAAATGGAGTAAAATATTTAAGATACTCAAGGAAAATAAACACAAGCCACGGATTTTATATTCAGCAAAACTGATGACTCTAGAAAAGGCACAAACTGCTATTAACATGTCAAACGTTCAGATGATATTGTTCCCAGGAGCCCTTCCTGAGTAACTTACTAGATAATGAATTTCAAACCACCAAAATTACTAAAGAGATATAAGGACTAGAGGAAAGCATTATGTAGGATGGAGTTACTTGCAAAACTGAAGCAAAATGAGGGTTAAAAGGGAAAAAGGATAATATACAATGGACGTATTCTCTGTCAATAAAGATATAACACAACTATAAAATATGCTAGGAGAATATGAGAGCGTATGCTGGGGAAAAATATAACTTTTCAGAATTGTGATAGTGGGGGTAATATTTATATGAGTTATTCTGATCTTGTGAGGTGTGTAATGTGAGATATTCTAATACTGTCATTCTTCAAGTGCTGTTGAAGTAAAAGTGAGGACTTGCATAAGTAGTATAGAAGTTAGACAAAACATCCTGAATTTGAACAGGACTCAATGTAAACTCATGAGGTATTAGAAACTCATATGATCTGGATATAAATATGTAACTGTCTTGTTCAGAGAGAACGAGATAAATTTTTCCTACACTGCCCATTAAAATCCCTAGAAACATAACTGCTCAGTACCCACATGGCTGTCTTGAAATATCATTTCCCACTAAAAGTAATTGGGGATTCTTAGATAAGTAGCTGATTCCAAGCCTGGGGGAGGAAACAAACATGATGAGTTTGGAACAGTTTGATGTACCCAATAGCAAGGAGTTATCAAAGACTGTGAGGGTCATGTCAAAAGCAATCAGAAGTCAACTTGAAGAGGTTGTTAAAGATGGGACAATTAGAGCTTCCTTACAGATAGTTATTGCAATATTGCTCAAACCCATTAAATAGGTTAAACCCATGAGTTCATAATGAATTTTTCAAAAATGTCACCTTTGGAAAATGATAGGAAATCAACTCCTTATTTTAAAAAGTGGCAAATAAAGAGAAAGACACCAATATTTATCCTACTGTCCCCAAATGAACTATACCAGTGAATAAAGAAATAGTAGAAAAGGGAAACACCTCTTTATAGCATGTTTCTAGTTGACAAATGGAAAAAAAATAAAGAAAGAATATCACCATTTTAAGCCCAAATCATAGAGGTTACTATAAAGAAATTTATATTAACAAATTTTGACAACAAAGAAATGGATAAATCAGACAGTTGCCTTGGAAAACACAATTTACCAAAGTTCCTTATATTCTAAGAAAGAAAGAGAAATTTCTAATCCCAAAATAGACATCTCTAATCCCAAATGCCTTTCCTGACAAAGTCAACCAAACATTAAAAGAAAATTTTCCTTCAGTTTTCTAAAAACTCTTCCAGAATATTAGGGTGGGGAAAGTACTTCCCAGTTCATTTTGTGAATCCAGGAGGGCCTGATGGGGACCTTAAAAGAAACGGGTATTATGAGCCGATCACACCATGACCACAGACACAAAGCGCCTAATGAAAACACTAGCAAATCAAACTCAACAGTGTTTCTAAAAATCACACATCCAGACAAGTTTTGTTTATCTCCTAACTGGAGAGTTGGAATATCACTTGAAAATCAAAGAAATCTACTCTAGTGATGGAATAAAGAATGGGCATGGGTTATTATAATAGTTGAAAAGTCATTTAATTAAAAAATATTCATACATAACATTATTTTTAGAATAAATCTTGGAATTCCCAGGGTCATGAGTTTAAGCCCCACATTGGGCATGGAGCCTACTTAAAAAAATGAATAACCCAAAAATAAATCTTGGAAAATTCTAAGTATATGGTAACTACCTTAATCTAATAAAATGTAAGTACAAAAAAAAGAAAAACATCTTACCGGGGCACCTGTGTGGCTCAGTTGGTTAAGCCTCTGCCTTCAGCGCAGGTCATGATCTCGGGGTCCTGGGATCGAGCCCCACATCGGGCTCTCTGCTCAGCGGAGAGTCTGCTTCTCCCTCTCCTTCTCCCTGCTACTCCGCCTGCTTGTGCTCTCTTTCTCTGTCAAATAAATAAATAAAAATTCTTTTTTAAAAATGATTTTATTTATGGGACGCCTGGGTGGCGCAGTTGGTTGGACGACTGCCTCCGGCTCAGGGCGTGATCCTGGAGTTGGGGGATCGAGTCCCACATCAGGCTCCCAGCTCCATGGGGAGTCTGCTTCGCTCTCTGACCTTCTCCTCACTCATTCTCTCTCTCACTGTCTCTCTCTCTCAAATAAATAAAATCTTTAAAAAAAAAATGATTTTATTTACTTACTTGAGAGAGAGAGGGAGTGAAGAGAGAGAAAGAGAAAGTGCACCAGGCGGGTTGGGGGGCAGAGAAGCAGGCTCTCCACCAAGCAGAGAGCCCAACATGGGGCTTGATCCCAGGACCCTGGGATCATGACCTGAGCCAAAGGCAGACATTTAACCACCTGAGCCACCCAGGTGCCCTAAATAAAAATTCTTAAAAAAAAAAAAAAAAAAAAGAAAGAAAGGAAGGAAGGGAGGAAGGAAGGAAGGAAGGAAGGAGGAAAAGAAAACATCCTGGGGGTGAAAATTTGAAAGCTTTCTCTCTGAAGTCAGGAGTGAAACAAGGGTGCCAGTCATCACTGTTTCTATACAACATTGTTCCTGATCTCTGTAATAAGGCAAATAAACAGTAACAATAAAAGTATAAGGATTGGAGAGGAAGCCAGAAGACTGTCATATTCACAAATAACATGACTTCAGTGAAACACTCAAAATTAGTGACTTTAAGAAGTTCTTTTGTGCAAGGTCAGTACACAAACTTCAGTTGTTCCCCGGTATAGCAACAAACATTTAAATAACAAAAAGAATTAAATGTATATTGTTCAATGACATTAAATATACTAAATACTTACAAATAAATTTATAAACAAACATATGTGTGTACAATTTTGAGTACATTGTTATTTCAACTCCAACTAATGTACAGTGCCCTACTGTCAGGTGTACAGTACAGTGATTCCGCACTTCCACACCACACCTGGGGCTCATCGCAAGTGCCCTCCTTCACCCCCATCACCGACCTAACCCATCCACCCACCCACCTCCATTCCGGCAACCATCAGTTTGTCCTCCGTAGTTAAGAGTCTCTTTCTAGGTTTGTCTCTCTCCTCTTTTCTCCTTCCCTCATTTGCTGCTTAAATTCCTGTATGTCCGATTTTTTGACAGAGTGGTTGTTTAAATGAAGCCCAGACGTGGAAGTCAATGACGAAGCTTAACCAGAACCTTCCACTTGAAGAAGCCTGGGGACCTGAGGTAAGGAAAATAACCCAGCAAATTTTACTTATAATAACTAATTTGGCATTTCAGGATTAACTAAAGTTTGATGGAAACATTTTGGATTTAAATTTGTTTTTGCAAATCAAATCCAACTTTTCTATTGGGTTAATATTGTGATTTCAATAATGCATCATCTTAATTTATGTTTAATATTCCATGGCTCCTATGTTACAAAAAATTTTTTCTTTTTCTTTTTATTTTTATTTTTTTTGCTGAAAATCTGTGTTTGTAGATTTATTAAATGACTGACAAACATGCTGAAGCATTGAGAGTGAGTCTTTCTAAAGAACACCCGAACTATCAATTCTTGTACAACTGAAAGATCATGGGGTGCCTGGGTGGCTCAGTCTGTTAGGCGTCTGCCTTCAGCTCAGGTCATGATCCCAGGATCCTGGGATGGAGCCCCGCATCGGGCTCTCCGCTCAGTGGAGAACCTATTTCTCCCTCTCCTTCTACATTCCCTCCCCCATGCTAGCTCACTGTCTCACTCTCGCTCTACCTCAAATAAATAAAATCTTTAAACAAAACAAAAACAACTGAAATATCATGTCTGAATGCCAACTATCAGTCCTATACTGCTTTCAATTTTTTTCAATCACACTTTCTTGAATTGAAATTAGTTTATGTTACTTGGAGAACCAAATCATATCTCATAAATAAAAGTGACCTATATGGTACCTGGGTCCATAAAAATCTAAACCCTAAATGGGAATGTTACTTTGCTTCTACATCAGAATCTATTCATGTCAAGACAGATACATACAAATGATTGTATTATCCTCTGTAATCGCAGCTCCAAACATCCCACTTTCCATCCACCATGTCCTATCCTTCCAGCACCATAGCCCTAGAACCTTTACTCTAACAATCCTTCAAACAATCCTTCAACCTCAAAATGACCCAACCACCCTTACCCTGACCCCAGGTTCTCTTCTTGCTCTTTATGCTGCTTAAATTCCATGGTCAATAATTTTATCACTCTATTAATGTGTACCCTCAATTCCTTCCTTCCTCTCACTTCTTTAGACTTGTGTGGCTAAATCACAACCCTAGTTAAATCCCAACTATCTGCCTTGGCCGCCGACTCTGGTCCAAGGAATACGTACCCACGCGGATTTGTTTCACCTTCATTTCATGATTAAAACAGTCCTGCAATACTGCCCAACAAACATAAGTGTATTTCTTCAGTTCATTCCCATTTCCCCCCTAGCTATTGCATACTTTCTCCTCTCCCCTATAATCTCCAACACCTCTTCCCCTAGAGAAGGACCTTAAGGTTTTTATCTTTGTTTCCTATTCAGAACTATAAACACTGTTTTTCTTATGCTATTGGAAAACCAGGAGACTTAAATCAACCATATGAGATAATCAACAAGTCTAACTATAACCATTTAATTTGGCCTGGGGACCATTCTGGAATGTATGTGTTTCGTGTGAAGATCCTGGATCCAAACTATAGGTGACTATAAATGTTTTATTATAATAGTTTTAGCATTTGTTTAAAGGGATAATGATGTGGTTGAATACAATTTGTACTCAGCAATCTACAGATTCAATGCAATCTCTATCAAAATTCCAATGGCATTCTTCACAGAACTAGAACAACCCTAACATTTGTATGGAATGACAAAACAAAACAAAACAAAACAAAAACAAACAAACAAAAAAACCCAAATAGCCAAAGCCATCTTGAGAAAGAAAAACAAAGCAAGAGACATCACACTCCCTTATTTCAAATTATACTACGAAGTTTTGGTTATCAAAACAATATGGTCCCAGCATAAAAAAACAGACACATGCATCAATGGAACAGAATAGAGGGGCCAAAAATAAACCTACGCATATGTAGTCAATTTATTACAAAGGAGCCAAGAATATATAATGGGGAAAGGACAATCTCTTTAATAAGTGGTATTGGGGGGACGCTTGGGTGGCACAGTTGGTTGGACGACTGCCTCCGGCTCAGGGCGTGATCCTGGAGTCCCGGGATCGAGTCCCACATCGGGCTCCCAGCTCCATGGGGAGTCTGCTTCGCTCTCTGACCTTCTCCTCGCTCATTCTCTCTCTCACTGTCTCTCTCTCTCAAATAAATAAAATAAAATCTTAAAAAAAAAATAAGTGGTATTGGGAAAACTAGACAGCCACACACAAAAAATGAAACTAGACCACTATCTCACAGCATAGGCAAAAATTAACTCAAAATGGATTAAAGACTTGAATGTAAGACCCTATGCCATCAGGCTCCTGGAAGAAAACATAGATAGTAAGCTCCTTGATTTCAGTCTTGGCCATGATTTGTTTGGACTTGACACCAAAAGCAAAGGCACCCAGAGTGTGAATAAACAAGTGAGACTACATCACATGAAAAAGCTTCTGCACAGCCAAGGAAACCATCAACAAAATGAAAAGGCAACCTGTGGAAATCACACATCCAATAAGGGGTTACTATACAAAATATATATATAATGGAATATTACTAAGCTATAAAAAAGGAAGGAAATCTTGCCATTTGCTACAACAGGGATGGACCCCGAAGGCATTATTCTAGAGTCTACTGTGGTTTGAATCCTACTCTTGTCCCTGGTAGATATGTCATCTTAAGCGAGTCACTTAGTCTCTGCACTTCTTTATTTGTAAAATGAGTCTGTAACACTGATCTTATAGTTTTCTGAGGATTAAATGAAAGTACCCAGGTAAAAATCCCTAATTTTGCTCAATCAAGGTAATTTCCTTTCTTCTCTTTTCTCCCACATGAAGATGGGTGAAATGCAATCATGAATGTTTATTTAGCTCTGTCCTGTCTCATTCCAAGCATTCTGCTGAATCGTGAGAGATAGTAACTTTAGAAATCATCACATAGTGCCCTGTATCAAGCTCTGAACATCCTTAGCTTCCTGAGTCAGCCTACATCAGGTGAACGTCACAGGCTCTTTGGGCAGAAAAACCTGAATTCAAATCCCAGCTCTGCTGAAAACCGCAAACTTTTGCAAGTAGCATAACCTGCCTGAGCCTCTGTTTCTTTCCAAAAGAAATGGTTGCTATGAGGATTAGGCAGATAACCCATGTAGGGCATCTGGTCCACCGCCTGGTACCCAGCAAATGCTCGTTTAGTATTCATTCTCAACAAGTACTAATGCTCAGTAAAACATTATGACTATTATTAACATTATGCTTATGGTCACCTTGGGACCCACTATCAAAACGATGTCAAGATGTTAGGAGGGCAGTGAGGGTGCACTGACAAGCTGAGAGAAATCGTGCCCCAAGCAGCCCGAGTCACACGTTTGGAAGAATCACCACAGCTGTGATGTAAATGCATCCCTTCTCTCCGTTCCTTCACTTGAGGAAGTGACACCTTCATTAAGATTATCTATGAGTCAGTCATTACCATAAAGATTTGGAGGGAGGCTTTTCATATATTGCATGTAATTTAATCATTAATATTATTTGTCTCATTTACAGTTTCTGCAACCTAACAGCTGTATTTGCGATAGAGACCTTCGGAATGATTCCCAGGTAATGCCTTCTGCCTAATCAGGCTCTAGCGAGGGAAGCTGTAAAAGACAGGGGTGGCAGCCAGGACAGGAAAAGCACGTCTCCCCCCATTTCCCTGGGACCCTACTACTTCTGCCTCTTACGTTGACATCCTCAAATTGTATGTACCAATTATCCCAGGGACACAGCAGGAAGGAATTTCTGAGAATTGTTGCTGCAGCTGGGGTCCCATTTTGTCCCATCCCCTCAGTAGCCGCGGTTTTCCCATCAAACACATCCTTGAACCCCACCTAAAGAACAGATCATGGGCTGCGGCAGAGGGGCTGGGAGGAGACGGTGGCTGGTTGAGTCAGCCCTCACCCACGGGCCTTACCACTCTGATGTAACCAGAGACAGGTAGAAAGGCACATTCCCAGACTCCAGTCTCCTTGGAGAGCAAAGTCTTAATGCTAACTCTGGGATCGCACACGGCTTTGCTTCTCTGTCCTGGGCCTGGTTTTTTTGCTTTCATTCTTTTGTAAAATGTTAACCAAAAATGGAAGACAAACAATGAAGTTACTCCTGGCCCTACTCTAAATATTACTGACTTCTTGATGTTTTGTGCCAATGGAAGATTAATAGTGTAAATAACCCACAAATGAGATAAGCCACCCATTGTTTCTAAGTGACTTCGGGAAACATCTATGGCCTTTGGCAGTGACTTCTCTTCCTCATTAGATTGTTATGTTTAGATGAATATTAAGAACATATGTGCACCCAAATACCCACTGTCAGAAGGGGGCACTCGTGAGTTGGCGAGGAGAGACAACGGTGAAGGAGGAGTTCACCTCTTTGCTCACCTCCCTGGAGCTGGATTCCAGCAGCCGGGAAACGGTGCAGCGAGGTCAGCCCTAGGTTAGTGTCTGCAGCTTAGTCTCTGTTACACCTGAGCCCCGGAAGTGGGAGCAGAGGCAGAGCAGAGGCCAGCGGGTAAGAAAGACTTTCTCATAAGCGAACATTGGCTGGAGATCAGGCTGTAGGAGGCAAAGATCTTGGCACTTACTTGTCTTCTGGAGGATTCAACCACTTCCCCCAATTTTCCACTGCGTCCTTCGGAGTTGTTACTTTTAGACAGCAAACTCCCCTAAATCCTCAACTGTCCTCTGAGCTCCCTCTCTATGCCCCCCGCCAGGACCACCGCTTCACCTTCAGCCCTATAGAGTGATGGCTGTTTACTTTCCAAAGACCCCCCCACCAGGTGCCTCAGGGCGCCATTACCACTTCCAGACCATTATTTATCCTGGGTCTTCTAAAACAAAACAAACAAGCAAAAACCCTTTTTTAAACACATACCCTTTTTTTTTTCTTACTATTTCCTTACATTTCCAAGTGTATTACTTCAATAACACCTGCTGCTATTCCCTTACCCACTCTGGGATTTGTGCCCCCACAAATCTGGCAGGCCCCCAACTAACTGCTTTTTCTGATTACACCTGAGCAGCCAAGGATTGGTGAAGAAAGTTACACAACAGGACAGATTAATCACCAACTTCATACAGGTCACCCAACACCACCTGAGAATCTTAGTACCTTTCTCTGGTCAACCAGTATCTCCATTCGCGGTAACTACCTCTGACCTCATCGAATCCACTTCCTCCTTGGACCCTCTTTCCTTAACAAACATCAGATGAGCTTGTTTCCACCATTACATAGAACTTAGAAGACCGCAGGCAGGGACACGCCTGATTCCTGATTCCTGGTTCCAAACACACCTATGTCCATTCTCTCCTTTTTCCATACTGTTCAAATGAAAGACTTTTTATTCCTCCCCTTTAAGTATAATTCTTTCACAGGTCCTTTGAAACCTCTTACTTTCCACTTTCTAAGGAAACTTCCAAATCGATTATTTCTTCTCTCTTTTATATGTTCCACTTTCCCCCTCAACTAGATCCTCCCCATAGGCTTTTAATCACCCTCAAGTTTTTAATTTAAATGTAAGTAAAACCTCAAACTCTATACCTCTCCAGCTGCCATTCTCTCTCCCCCATCCTTTGCGAGACAAACTTGTCAAAAGGCTTGTCTACAGAGTCTCCTTTTCCCCGTGTTCTATCCCCATTTCTCCTAAACCACCCAATCTGCTTTCTGTCTAATTACTCCACCAATGCCTCTCCAGGTTGGTTTTTGAATTAAAGAACCACCTTTCCCAGTCTTGAAGGACTGGTCTCAGGTAGGAGATGAACCTTATTCTTTAGCCTGGCCCTAGCTGTTTGTTGTGTATCAAATCTTTGATTGTCCAAGGTGCCTTCTTACTTCCCAAGACCTGTCAGTGTCCCAAAGAAGAAGACCTCCGTCAGCACCTAGATGCAGGCTGGTTGCAAGCTGGACCCTCAGGCAGCAGCTTTTAAAGGATGCAAGTAGGCCTCTTCGTGGAAAGACTAGGAGCTGGACATTTTAGTCCACTGTCTCTGTGCTGAGGGGTGCGAGGGGGGATATAGCCACTGCAAGTCCTCTGGACCCCTTTTGTCTGCTATAACCCTGTGGGTCTCATAGACACAAGCCCAGGGTTTCCTAAACTTCTATAGCCATGCTTTCTCAAGTAAAGAGAGCCTTGACCCCCTTTACCGGCCGTAACTGATTTCCCTCAGGGCTCAGCCCTGGTCTTGTGAGCTTCTCCCTTTGGCAAGATCATCCATACTTAGGACTTCAGTAAGCATCTATGTACACATGACTTCCTAATCATAACTCTGGTCCGTCCAGAGCCATGCGTCCCACCGTCTAGTAACCTCTTCTCTTAAGGGGCTCACAGACTGGTCAAACTGGACATGCCCCAAAATGATCTCATGATCTTGTCACCCACTCCCTTGCCCCATTATTTGTCCCATTCTAGAAGGGATCCAACAGGGTAATTGTATAGAGTTGTCATTGTGCAGCTCCAAGAGAATCCATTCGCATGGGCTATAATATGACTGGTGCCTTCTAGAGATGAACAGTGTGGCAACCCTGTTTTCCAGAGTTCCTTCTTTTGGGAAAGAGCACATTAAAATGTACAAGCCAAATACCTATGAGTCAAAAATGAAAATAAGAACCCCCCCGAAGAAGACAAAAAAAAACCTAGAGTTGTGTTCATTTCTCTGTTTCCCCCAGCCCATCCAAACAGTCACTAGCTCCCATTCATTTAATCTCCTGAATTGCCCTCAAATGAATCTACTTCTTACCAACCCCATCACCCCCACTCCAATCCAAGCTACCGTTGTCTCAGATGGGAACTACCACAATAGACACCTGACAGATCTGATCTCCCCTCATTCATTTCTATTTTCTTCTGGTTCTTTTTCTTCACTGAAGCCAAAGTGATCTTCTCAAATGCTATTTTATAACTTGAAACACTTACGCTTCTTTCCTTAAAATGTAACTCCTCAACATGGCCTACAAGACCTTCAATGAATCAGGCTACCACCTACTTCTCTAATCTGGACTTGCATTATATTCCTCTCATCTTTGCTCTAGACCCACCAACCTTTCAGTCCCCAACCTTCACCATATTCTGTCCCATAGCAGGAACTTTGCACATTCTGTTTCTTCTGTGTGGCAACTCTTCCTCCCCCTCTTTGTCTACTCAACCTCACCAACTGCATTTCCATTTAATTCTTCAAATTTTAGGATAATTATCTTTTCCCCCATGGAGGCATTTCTTGACCCTATCACCAGGTTAAATCTGGCTATAGTAAGCCTTCATTGCATTGTATATCTACTTAGTTCTTATCACAAGTGCAATTTTATATTTCTCTTCTCATCATCAATTAACAATTATGTCCCCACTAAAATGTAAGCTCTCTAAGGAGATGGGGACCATGTCTGTTATTACTTATCATTGTCTTTCCAGGCACTACCCCAATACCTGGCTCATATCAGATGATTTGTCGAGTTAATAATTAACTTCCAAGAAGGAAACCATTCATGGGAGCCAGATTAAGCTTGCATCCACATAGGAGGAAGGTCAGAGTAAGAGGACTAGGACCCAGGGAAACCATAACACTGCAAATAAATAATTAAGGCCTAAAAAGGAACCAAAAACTGAAGTCAGATACCAGGGCAGGACACCAAAGAGAAAGTAGCACAGCGTTTGGCCCAAGTGGTAAATCCACTCTGGTGAGAGGCAGCCATGCAGAGTCCCAGCTGAAGGGAGAGATGTCTGGCACCCACCTGGAAGTAGCATCTAATAAGTGGTGTACACATATGCACACACACGCACACACACGCACACACACCCCTGATTGACCCTCCGGTGCCACCAGTCCATGTGCCCCACAGTAAACCAGCTGTGTTTCCATGCCCTCGCTAAAGTGTTCTTCCTTGTGAATGTCCTCCATCAGTGAATGGTGACAACATCCTCATAGTCACCGCATGCCAACACCTGGGAGACATCCTTTACTCTCAAACCCCACATCTCAACAATCTCCAAGATCAATTCAGTCTAACTTCCGAATCTGTCTTAGATCCATCTGCTTCTCTCCACTTCCTCAGCCACTAATTAAGTCCCTCAACACACTTGCATTATTAAAAACCTCAAAACTGGGGTTTCTCCCTCCGCACTCATACTTCCCCATTCATCCGTTCTGCCCTCTATGTTCAGAATCACCCTTCCCAAATCCACACCCTGTAGTTTCATAAAAGCTGTCTCTCTCCTAACCACCGGTCATTCCTCATCTCTACGACTCTGCCTACCACCTGAGCTCTTATACTGAACTAGTTTTAGTTCCAGAATGTCTGGGTGATTTTCAGGTTTCCCCATGCCTCCACAACTTGGCATAGCCATCTCCCTCAGCCTAAAACTCTATGCCCACGTGTTTCTTCAACTACTTCCAGGCATTTTTATCTTACCCATCCTAAGGCTCCAAGTCCTAGTCCTATCCAGCTAACTCCGCTAATCAGTTCAAAGTTCTCCTCCACTGGAAGGCCTTCCTTAATGTCTGGCCCCCGTGAATTTTACATTTCTTTCTCTCACTCTATTAATCACACTGTCTATTCTCCTCCATAGCCAACCTCTAACACTAAGGCAAACATCCTGAGGGTAGATAAGATGTCTTATTAATCTTTGTTTTCTGTCAGTGGCATAGGAAATAGCCGTTCAAAGATTGTTTGACTATATAAATTAAGAACCAAAGTGAGTGATGACTTCTATTGACTTTTTTTTCCTCTTATTTCAGTCCAAGTGGCTACCTGGTTGCTGCCTTCCTCTTTATCCTGATGCTGCTGTTCTTCAGTATTCTAGTTTTGAGCTATTTCCATTATATGAGGATTTATAAACAATACCTTTATGAGCCAATTAAAAGATATGATAAAAAACAAAAGGATAATTAGGAAAAATGAAAGTTTGTTTACTATGGATATATATATGTATATATGTAGAGAGCATATATATATACACACTTATATTACAAGTGTGTGTGTGATTAAGAAATGCTAAAGATAAACACATAGTAGGTATAAACAAATTCAAGCTCTAAAAATGTCCTTAAATTACCCCAAGACAAACATTCTTATATCTACTATGTGTTATTAATTTTAAGGTATTTGCCCTTACCTTAAGGTTCTCCATATACTCTTATGTGACTTTTTTAAAAAATAAAATAAAACTAAATTTGCCTATTAAAATCCTTCCTAAGAATGAAAGTAAATTTTTGGAAGTGTGTAAATATATCAAATACTTTTTCTTTTTTTAGCTTGGGGGAGGGGCAGAAGGAGGGGGAAGGAGGAAGCAGACTCCTGGCTGAGAGCAGAGCCTAACTCAGGGCTAAATCTCACAGCCCTAAGATCATTACCTGAGCCGAAATGAAGAGTTGGACGCTTAACTGACTGAGCCACCCAGGAGCCCCTCAAATATTTATTTGCGTAAAACTTTTCATATGAAATCTCATATGGCTGTAGTTTATGTATAAAAGTCTTCATGTGTCCTAGATAATCTCTCTTAAATGTATTTCAGAAGTTTTTCTAGCGGTAGATTCACACATGAAGTGTACAGCTTATTATATTGAGAATGAGAAGCTGCTGCTCTAAGTTTTAATTTTTTTTAGAATAAGATTTTCATGTTCAGCATAAGCTTAATTTACCCAAATGTTACCACAGCTTTCAAACAATTAGTGTTTGTAATAGTCAGAGTTCAACTAGAGAAGCAGAACTTGTGGGAAGGGGGTGTGTGTGTATGTGTGTGTGTGCACACACGCGCGCATGTGTGTAAAGATTCACAAGAACTGGTTTGTGTGACTGTGGAAGCTAGCTAAACAAGTCTGAAATCTACAGCACAGACATCAAGAATAGAAGATCACAAAAGATAAAATGAGCAAGATGGAACTCCATGGGCACAGATCAAAGCTGCTGTCTGTAATTAGAATTTCTTATTTTACCAAAATCAAGAACAAGACAGGGATACCTGCTATTCATCACTGTTTTGTAAGTTCTGACATTACAAGAGGAAAACAAAATGAAATGACCATTATAAATACTGTGGGAAAGGAGATTTAAAAAATCCTCTCTTTCAATAACAAGATAATATGCCTAGGAAACCCAAAATTAGTAACAAGAATTATTAGGTTAAGATAACCTGATTTGCTCAATATGAGATAGATATTTAAAAATTAATACCTTTTCTAGGCGTCTGCCTTCCACTCAAGTCATGATCTCGGGATCCTGGTCAAGTCCAGTGGGCAACCTGTTCAGCAGGAAGTCTGCTCTGCCCGCGAGCACGCACTCTCTCTCTCAAACAAATTAAATAAACAAACAAAATACCTCCTTTCTCTATAATGTTATATAACAGCAATAGAAAAAATAAAAAGTAATTTACTCATTGTAATGACAAATTATACAGAATTTAATATAAAAGGTGTATGACATACATGAAAACAATCTTTAAAATCTTTATTGAAGGAAGTGAGACAAAATCTGATAAAAATAATTAACAGGGGAAAAAAAGAAGCAAAACTACCCAATAGAGATGAGAGCAAAGAATATAGTCACTTTACAGCGGGGTATACCCACATAGCCGATAAACATATTTAAAGCAACTATTTTTTAGTGTTTACTATGCTCCAGGAATTGTTCTAATAACTTAACCTAACCCTCTTTAACAAGGCCTCAAGATGGGAGTGTTATTTCCCAATACAGAGATGAGGAAACTGGCACAAAAAGGTAAGTAATGTTTATAAGGTCCCGCAGCTGATAAGAGATGGAGCTAGAATTCACATTCGGGCATGTGGAGTCCAGATCCGGGGCTCAAGCCCCCAGGATGCTGGAGCTTGCCAGCCGTTGGGAAGATACAAACCAAAGTAACACTGAGGCTTGCATTCCTCACCTGAGGGCACAAACTCGGAAGGTTAATACTCTTGGGAAAGAAGGAGGGTCACGGATGGAAAGGAAATTCCCTTTAAAACAAAATTTTTATTTATTTATTTATTTATTTGAGAAAGAGTGCAGGGGTGGGGGGCAGGGCAGAAGAGGAGGGAGAGAGAATCCCCAGTCAACTCCGTGTTAATTGTGGAGCCTAATGTGGGGCTGATTCCACGACCCTGAGATCATGACCTGAGCCCAACCAAGAGCCAGACAGGCGCTTCGGGAAGGAAATTCTCTTGCACTTCAGAAGGAAAGAGAATTATTTCAACTTTTTTGGAAAGCAATCCGGTAAGATCTATTAAAAATATACATACATATACAGAAATTCCACTCTTAGGGATCTATTTATGGGATGAGATGGGATGGGGAGGACCTATATGTATATATAAATGCTGTATCATTGGTTGTTATGACAAAACTCTACCAAAAAAAAAAAATGCTTATCAATAGGTGAATAGTTGAGTAAATGATTGTACATTGGCCCTACAGATCAATCTGTAGCAGTTGATTTAAAAAGATTTTCCACAAGGTTTTGTTCAATGAGAAGAGCAAGCCACAGAGAAGTATTTACAGCACGAACTTATCGTACGAACCAAAGAAAAGCCCTGTGCATGAGAGCGTGAAGAAACGTACAGAAAGATGCACATCATTTCGCTGATATTGTGTGCATGCGCACGCGTGTGTCACTGTGGGACGGGGAGTGGGGATGTATGCAGAGGCGAAGTGATGAACCAAAACCTTAAAACTGTGAAGAGGGCAACAAAACAGGAACAGCACGAGAAATTTGCTCCTAATTGCAGAACCGGGTATCTGCACAAGGACAAACGGAAGGGCCATAGGCACCCAATTTAAAATGACCTAATTCCAGGTGGTATTTGCTTTCTTGCTATTGTTTCCTGCCACATTGAACTTACACTATTTTTCTGAAAGATTTTATCCTATTTGAGAGAGAGCACGAGAGAGAGAGCCCAAGCCGAGGAAGCAGCAGGCAGAAGAAGCAGGGTCCCCGCTGAGCAGGGAGCCCAACACAATGCGGGACTCAATCCCAGGACCCTGGGCATCTGATGATTCTCCCAACCCGCCACAACTTCCTATTTCCTTTCATTTGAGTCCCTCCTCTAATAAAAATCACTGCGCAGCTAATCCCACGTTGGTGACTGTTTCTCAGGGGACCTGGAGTAACGCAGTGATGACACGAGTGGCCTGAGGAAACGGAGTCAGAGGGTGTTTGAGACTGATCCAGCACCCAGCAGGCAGAGACAGCACCATCCTGACCGGTATGCGGCGCCCCCGGAGTTTCTGGCTCAAGCTGGTGGTTCAGTTGCTAAAGTTCTCGCTGGTAGTGGGCTGGGGAAGTGCCCCGGGGGAGGGGAGTGCTAGCGGGTGCAGTGAATGCAGCAAGCGTCGGAAAAACATAGGCTGACAAAAACAGCAAAGTCTGCGAGTTACTGCTAAGTTACGTGGCTTTTCTTAAGATTATATTTATTTGAGAGAGAGTGACCAAGAGAATGAGCAGGCGGACAGGGGCTGGGGGCAGAGAGAGAGGGAAAAACTCCCCACTGAGCAAGGAGCCTGATGCCTCGCTCTATTCCCGGACCCTGGGATCCTGACCTGAGCCCAAAGCAGACGCTTAATGACTGAGCAACCCAGGCGCCCTAAATTATGTGTTTTTTAAATCGAAATATAATTGACGTGTAATATTGTATGATTGTATAAATGTTAGATGTACAATGTGTTGTTCTGATACATTTATATGCTGCAGTAGGGTTACCTTTATGGCATTAGCTAACACCTCGGTCATGTCACATAATTATAGTCTCACTTTTTTGCGATGGCAGCAATTAAGATCTGATCTCTCAGCAACCGTGGAGTTTATAACGCGGGATCGTTGCCTATAATGGTGATGCTGTGCAATAGCTCTCCAGGGCTCATCTCCTAGCCCCTACCCCATTCCCCCAGCTCTCTGCGTCTCGTAACCCTCATTCTACTCTGTTTTTATGAATTTGGCTTCTTAGGATTCCACATATAAGTGAGATCCTGCAGTATTTGTCTTTCTCTGTTTGGATTTATTTCATTTAGCATAATGTCCTCAAGCTCCATGCATGTTCTTGCAAATAGGAAGTTATCCTTTCTCATGGCCGAATAATATTCTATTATGTGTATATATGTATACGGCATCATTTCTATCCCTTCGTCCCTCAACACTTCAGTTGTTTCCATATCTTGGCTACTGTAAATTATGTTTCAATAAACATGGAGAAATGCCTATTATTTCTTCCAAGTCATGTTTTCATTTCCTTTGGCGAAAGACCCAGAATGGAACTGCTGGATCACGGGACAATTTTATTTTTAATTTTTTGAGCAACTTCCATATTGTTTTCCCTAGTGGCTGAACAAATTTGCCTTCCCACCAGCAGTGCACAAAGGGTCCCTTTTCTCCCCAACCTCGCCTTTTATTGCTTGACAACCTGCAGAAGTTCGGTGAGAGACAGAGTCCCAGCAGTTGAAGGCGAAGCGTGAGAACCACCGCGTCTCCGCGGTGACTTATATAAAGAGATCATTATCACCAGTAGCAGGATGAAAGATACGATTGAAGACCTTCAATCCCAGGGCTCTAGAGATGTTTGAACCCTTGACCAAGGCAGATCTGTGACGCAGAGGTCAAGGTGCTCATGGGACAAACTGGGGTCCTGAAAACTGGGACAGGGTCTGCTGGATGGATGTCTTTCCACACCCGCCCCTCCCCATGCCCACCTCCTGGGCACAGACATTGCCTGTCCGTCTCTAGTAAGAGCCAGTACATCTTCTGTTCTGGAGGATGCTGCGGAAGCCACTCCCTCACTAGAGAATATGTGCCCCCCCACCCTGATGCTCTGGGTTAAATCCTAGCCTAACCCAGCTGGTGACATGTTGCACCAGGGAGGAAGAAGGACAAAAACAAACCTGCACGTCTGCCCAGGGCCAGAGCGGTACACCCGGGATTGGATTCCAAGGGTTCTTTAAAACCAGATAAGCAAGTTTTTGCTGACTTGCAGGCACTTTCTCAGGATACGGGATTTAACTAACACCCTAGCAAGGACCCTGAAGGATGGGGCAAACTTCCTTCTGGCTCTTAGAAACCTGGAAAAAAATGGCAGCCAACTCTCAGCAAGTAGAAAAGCCGAGTGTCCTGGCAGGTGGTAGAGGAAGGAATAAAGCAGCTCAGGGAGGTGACGGGCTGGAATGGAGGCATTACATGAGGTCCAGAGGGCACACTATTTCTCAAAGACAATGGGATGGGAGAACCACCAGCATCACTGAAACCCCCAGTGGTGGTGGCCACTGCAGCCAGGGATGAGGGCAAGGGAGGCAGGCAGAGACAGGGTTTATTAACACTCATGGGAAGGATGAGGCCTCAAAGTGAGAGAGGCTTGGTGAAGGCACTTTATTTCTAGAAGCTGGGAGACCAAAATTACCATGATGACAAGAAGTGGTCAAGGGGACCTGAGGTGGAGGGAACTGTGGTCAGTAGAATATGCTGGCGTTGGTGGCAAAATTGTCAGACAGCCAACAAGGCTCTTGATTATATCTATTAAAGGAGGAAAAATAGAGGTGGTGGTTAAGGGTAATTGTCCCAATAAAAAGTCACAGTCCCTTGCTCCTGTCCCCAGACCTGAGCAGATTACCAGATCCGGAATCTGCCAGTTCCCAAGGAAGAAGGACCCTACAACACTGTGGCGAGTCTATATGATGACAATCTCCCCCACCACCCACCATCGCGAGACCTATGGCCATTTACTCAGGTGACCATATCAGTGAAACAACTAGGCATTTTGAGGACAATTAGATACAGGTCTGAGTGGACACTGATACAAAGAGACCCAAAGTGTCATCAAGCCCCCCCTTTACAGATGGGGACCTTGAAGGACCACAGGGCTCACAGCCACCCAGAGGTCCTTTCCCCATCCTCAAGCACATAACTGAAATTAATATATGTGGCAGTTGGAGTAAAGCCTACATTGGACTCCCAGTCTGTGGAATACGAATGATCATAGTGGGGAAGGTCAAATGCAAACCTTTAAAACTATCTCCTATACATACACCTAGCCATGTTAGAAAATCATTACCATTTTCCAGGAGGGATAGTCGAGATCAGCTTAGACCATTAAGGACCTAAAAAGATGGAGGGTTGGTGGTCTCTGTCATGTCTTTACTTAATGACCCAGCTGGTTCATGCAGAAAAGTAAAGTAAAAGTAAAAGTAAAGGAGAATGACTCCTTCGGAGTTAGCCAACTAGGAACACCAGTTCCTGCTGCTAGATGTGTCTCTGTGTTAGGGTGCGTTCATTGGAGCTCAGGTATCCCATGTGCAACTACTGATCTGGCAGATGAATTCTTCTCTGTCCCATGAGAAAAGAAGATCAGAAAGAATTCATATTCACATGGAAAACAATATTCCATTATCTGTCCATCTTACAGAATGCGCAAGGACACATCCTCATACAGGTTACCAAAATGGCAAGCCAAGTTCTCGCCTGGTCTGGTCACGGAGTTTGGGATGCGATGTTCTTGTAGGACCCAGGCCTTTTTGTACCAATTAAGAATAGAACAGCCCCTAGGGCAGTTGATTGCCCAGACTTCAACAAGAATGAGCTCTATATTTAGTGCCAAAATGGAATAATTCTGGAGACATGGGAAGCACAACATGGATAGGTGAGCTACACTGAACTCATCACCTAGCCAGGAACAACTAAATGTCTTGCATAAGGCGATCAAGAGCAGAAGTGCCTACCTGAGCAGCTACTTCAACGACCACTATCAAAGACCGATCAAAGATCATTGCTTTCCCTGTCACATCCATAAGCTGGTTCAATTATCAATGGCTTAAAAAGCCACTTCATCAGTAAAGACATCTAAGACAAAAAAAAATACAAGTAGCCTCTGAATTTTTCAACGACATTTCCTCTTCCGCTGGTAACTCTGAAATGGAAAACGAACTGTTTCAAGATGAACTCTAGACTCCCTTTGTGACTTTTGGTGACCAACCGGATCCTCCTGCTAAAGCTACCTAAGCAAGCTTGGAAGTGGAGCCTCTGGCCCCGGTCAAGCCTTCAGATGACTGAAACCCTGGGAGAGACCATAAGCCAAAAATATTCACCTAAACATGAATCCAATGTTCTCAGATTCCTGACTTAGAAACTAAGATGTTTTTGCTTGAAGCTGTTATGTTTGGGGGTAATATGGCACATAACAGGAAATCAGGCACAGCTGGACTCTGTTCCTCTCTACAACAGGCCTCACGGAGCAAGAAATTTAACATTTATTTTTCTCTATGCTGCTTTGGAAACTTGTATCTCCCTCCACGTTGCCTAAGGAATCCTTTGTGGGAGGTCATATCAAGGCTCCTACCAGTCTCAAATCTGCCTTTTTGGCTGCGATGAAGGCTGGAACTCTGGTCGGTCTCTCTGGCACCATGTGCCAGAGGGATACTGGCCAGCAAGGAGGAGGAACAAGGGCTTCCTGTCCCCACCTTTCCTGTCTGTGTGAACTTAGCCATATTTATTCACCCCAGCAAAGCAGAAGGCTTGAGTAGCACTGTTTGATTTCTAACTCAAATTCATAAAAACCTTCCAGGACCGGCATCATAGCGCCCTTGAGAGACACTAAACACAACTCAATGGGACTCTCCTCCAAGCTTCAAAACTCTTTAAATTCCAACCTCTTTGTTCCCCAAGACCTGGGGATGACAGCTGCTTCTGGTGCTGATTACCTCTGTGACACCTCAGTGCTCCCTTTTTTGTCTTTTTAGGCCTCCAGTACCCAATTTACATTTATATTACATTTTATAGGAAATGTTTCTTATATTAAATTTTACGTGTTAATATTTATATTACATTTCCTGTTTATTTTAAAATTTCTCTTGCTAGTTTCTTTAATATTCCTAGAGCAACTCCTGGCAACTACCCCCCAAAAAGCCTCCTTTTTATGTTCAACTACTGTTGTCTCCTTCAATTTAAATGATAAATTAATGAATATATATATATATATGTGTACATATATATATGTATACACACACACACACAAACCAGTGGAAGACATAAAGCTGGTTTGTAAGCTGTAAGCTTCATGAGAGCAGCAGTCTTGTTTTATCACAATATAGGAGTGATAAACAGTGGTTGACATGTAAAAAGTATTCCTTTAATACTTGTTCAAAATGAATGAATGATGGATAATTTCGGTTTTTGGTAGATCAGTACCTAAATTACACAAGCAATACAAGTCATTTCATCATCAGACAGTGAATTCTCTTGTGTCTGATGAATGTGAAATGATCATGGGACATCCTGTGTGGTAGGCAGAATAATAGCTCTCCAGAGAGGTCCCCATCGAATTCTCCAGAACCTTCAAATATATTACCTTACATAGGAATAAAGACATTGCAGATATGATTAGTTAAGGATCCTGAGATGACATTATCCTGCATTATTCAGGTAGGCCAATGCGAGGGTCCTTCTAAGTGAAAGAGGGTGACAGGAGAGTCAGAGAAGATATGATAGAGGTCAGGGCAAAAAATGAGAGCAGCCTCTAGAAGCTGAGAAAGGAAGCAGATTCTCCCCCCTAGAACCTCCAGGAGGAACACAGTCCTTGACTTTTAGCCCAGGGAGACCCATTTTGGACTCTTAACCGGTAGGACTCTAAGACAAGAAATTTGTGTTATGTCATTTTAAACCACTAAGCAGGTGTTCATTTTAATAACAGAATAGGAAGTTAATACCTTTTGTGGAGAAGTCCTATAGGTGCCAGGTTAAACTAGCCTAGTGCTCAAGAGAGAGAAGGGGTATGAGGATGGGGGCATCAGACTTTTTGGCTGGCCTGGGACAGCGACAGCTAGGAGCAGATGAGATCACAAAGGGTAAGGCAAGTGGGCGGGGTCAGAGGTGAAGTGAACCGGCGGTGTGAGCCCTCAGTTGTGCAGCCAAGACTCAGTGAAGTGTTAAGAGATAGAGCCTTTCCCCCACACCTCTAGTTTGTTCAACAGGGTTAGGTGGAGAGGAAAGCCACAGAGGGAAAGGGAAGGGAAGCAAAGCAAACCAGAAATTAATTTCAGAAATTTGTCCACAGCACACTTGACAGTCAAATATCACGCACACAGCACCTACCTTCACACAACACTGGCAAGTGAATCCTGTTTCCCTAGCATATTTGTTTTTCCTTATTCTACACCTCTCTCTCCAAATTCCCTATATCCCTCGCCTTGCCTCTGGCTCTCCAGTGATCATCTTGCCTCTTATATGTTGCGAAAAATCAAAGCAAATCAGGAGAGAACGTCTTCATTCCCCCAACCCCCCAACTGCCTGAATGTTAGCTTTGCTATTCCCCTTTGAGGGGATATTTGTCCAGACGGATATTTGCCATTCAAATCTATTTAAACCAAACCTCGTCCCCAAGACCTTCCAGCTGCAGCTAATCTAAGATTACGGTCAATCACTTCATCCTATTTTGATTCTCTGCAAAGCACGTATCACCCATATTTGTCCTTCCTCCTCTGTGGACGGTATTCCCCAGGGCCTGCAACACGGCCGGGCACATGGCCGGCACAAGACAAATATTTGTTGAATAAATGGAAAAGCAACTACTGTGTCCTAGGGTTATGCCAATCTGTGAGTACTGCACTCTCTTCCCCTGTCGGCAAGATAGTTTCATAAAATATTTCATACTGAGTACTAACCGGATCGGATGCACATTGTGCCCCTCCCCACCCCACCCCCACCCCCACCACCAGCAACCTGCCTTCCTCTATTTCCCCACCGTTCCACGTGCAAGGAAAAAAAAAAAGCAGCACGGAGGGCTTGGAAAACAGGGTTGTCACTATGGTCTTTTGCCACATTCAGCTGACTTCCACGGGCTCAACGCGACGGAAACCAGCAGTGGCACCGACGAAAAAGGGTTGAAGGTAGAGGACTTCACCTGCCGCCAAGGGCGCACCGCAGAGGACCGGCGCGGATCCCAAGCACTGCATGCTGGGAGCTGTAGTCTCCTGGGGAGGCCTGGTGCGGTAAGGAGCGGGAGGGGGGGGGCGCGGCATGCTGGGAGCCGTAGTCGTGGAGACTCGGCCTCTGCGCTTCCAGCCGCGAGCTGGGGAGTGGGGAAGGAGTCGGGTTGGGGGGGGGGGTCCTCAGTGCATGCCGGGAATTGTAGTATTTCTAGGACCCCGCTCCTGCAGCGTGAGAAGCGCCATTTTAGGTCCCGAGGTGCGGCCGCGCGGAGCCAGAGCGCAGGCGGGCTCAGCCCCGGCGCCGGGCCGGCCCCGCCCCCGGGGCGCCTGGCGCCCGCCCCCCGCCCCGCTCAGGCCCCGCCTTTCCCCACGTGTCCGCTGCCGAGGGGAGGCGCCTGAGCCGGAGCGGGCCCGCCAGCGGTCCGGCCCCGTCGGCGCAGAGGGTCCTGTCGGCGGCGCCCGGGAGCGGCCCGGCTCCCCGATGCTCCCGCGCCGGCTGCCGCGGGCCGGGCTGTGCGCGTAGTGCCCGGCTCCGGCCCCCTCAAGTGCCCGCGGGGGTGGGAGCGGCCTCGGCCCCGCGGAGACGGAGCGGCTGGAGGACGAGGCGGCGGCCGCGGGGAGGAGGATGGGGGCTAACCAGTTAGTGGTGCTCAACGTGTACGACATGGTGAGTGCGGCCCAGGCCGGCAGTGTCCGGCCGCTCGGCGCGGGGCTCGGACCCCCGGCCCCCGGCCCCTGCGCTTCCTGCCTCGCGTCTCCGCCTCCAGCTTAGTTCTCGGGGTGGGGGAGGGGAGCGGGAGGCTGTTGGAATCCTCGCGCACGTCGGCGGGCGGGCAGCGCTGCCCGGTCCGCCCGAGGGCTCCCGCCCGGGCTCGCGGCGCCTGGAGCCCCGGCGGTGGCCCCTGCGCGGCCCGGAGCCCGCGCGGGGCCCGACCCCCGGGTGGCGGATCGGCGCCCTTCGGGCGAGGCTTCCGTCGGGGGAGGGGGTCCGACCGCCCTCTCTTGCCGCCCGGACGCCGGGCCGCCCCGTCCCCGAGCACCTCTTCCTGCCCCGGGTCCTCAGGAACTCCCAAGCCCTTCCAAGTCCCGAAAGTCCCATCTGTCGGTGCCGGTGCTAGAATCTCGTCCAAGGTGAACGGGCGCCAGCACCCCTTTGCCTCCAGGGCAACCTCGTCAACGCGAACGAGGCTCCAGTTGAGCAAGCCCAGCTGAATTCAGTGGGGGTCCTGGTGGGGCTCCTGCGCTGGCCTCTGAAGACCACTCGCCAGGTGATGCAACAGGTACCTGACTGACCGCAGGAGAGGGAAGGGGAGAGCTTGTGTGTGAGGTCACCTAACTTTGCAGGACGGCTAGCCCACGGAACCGAGTCCCAGGACTGCTTTGTTAGAGTCGCAGCTGAAGTTCCCGGTAGGGGATGGTCGTGGCAGTTAAGATGCGAGCTGGGGTTTGTTTGCTTTCGCTTGATGCGTTTTTGCTTTGTGAGAGAGTCGCCTCTGCCTTCGAGGTGCGAAATCTCTTGGCGGAGGAAGAAGTCCTCATCATTTTTGTTGGCTTAAAGAGGCAGAAGAGCCGAGGTGCTAGATGTCAGAAGTCATGGTTCTCACTCGCAGATCGGAACTTTGCATTCCGTGGCACTGCGTCTGCATTTCTAAATTTACCCTGTCACCTCTTGGGTAGAGAGGAGCTCCCCGTGTCCTAATCTGGGAATTATGTCAGGATGGGCTAGACACTGCTGGGGACTTGAGGTGAGGTCTCCGTTGACGTGGGTTCTGGGTTCGGAGGTGGGTTGACAGGCTGAGGAAAGTGAAACATGCAGAAAAAATTAGAGGCGAACTGGAGGGCCTAGAACAGCAGGGCACTTGGTAAGGTCTTTGGCCTAGGTCATGGGTTAGAAATCATTCTCTAGATGTCAACTTCTTATGGTACTGGATGCCTTTATTGTTCAGGAGTTTTTACTGCCTTTTTACTGTTTCATTGCCTGTCTCCACCCCCGTGATGTGCATTTGGTTTCTTGTTTATTCATGAAGACTATTACAAAATATCTCACAGCATTATTTTCTTTTGAGAGCGCAGTATGTTTTTTTCTTCTGGGTCATTCAACCCCTTTATAAATTAGGAATATGCAATGGCCAGAGGGTTGTAGACTAAAATCTGAAAGTAGAGGTAGAGAGAAATTTGGCTTTTTAAAATAAAACTGCCAGTGCATTCTTTGGCATGTAATAGGCTTCCTTACACTTAGGGACTCTCTGAATCACAAAAAGCATTGCTAATTGTGGTGACTGTAGGAGAAGCTAGAGATGATATTGGTGTTCCGGGTCCTGGAATGAGGTTATTCACATATTCCTAGTTTACCGGCACACGTATACCAGTATATTTCAAAGGGAAGAGTGATCTGAAAGATGTTAAAAATATTAACTTGTCTTTTAATAAAGATTGTATTCCTTATATCACTTTTGTAAAGTCAGTACTTACAGAGGAGGCAGGTAGAGAAAGGGGTAAATTAAACCTGCCCAGATAACTAAAAATAGGATCTAGAATTTCTAGACTGCAGTCTGATTCATTATCTCCTCTACTGAATAATTTCTGTGTTTATTTCTTATCAATTGCTTTTTCCTAGCAATAGGAGGAGAAGGAGCATATGAGTGTCTATCAGCGTGGTAAATAATTGAATTATTAGACTTCTAACAAACTTGCCCTTGCATGTTCTCTGGACAGCTTTCGGGCTGTGGCTGTTTCGTGTCACTAATTCAGCAGGCTGCAATTATTATGACCTTGGAGAAGTCACAAAAATGATTGAATTATCCTTTTTCCTTTGAGGAATTGCGACTCTCATAGAGGAGGTACAACAGTAGTAACAATTCGGAACAAAGTAGCATGATTTCGATCATGGAATGGCAGAAGAGGATGTGAAGGAGGAGACCACATGTGGGTTGTAGAATTAGGGATTGCAGAGGGGTACCAGGACCTCTACAGGCAGGAACAGTGGCGGGAGGAGAGCGCAGGTTGGCCTGGGAAACAGCTGCTCCCTGTAACAGTGTAGCCTGCGTGAAAGAGACAAAACGGACAGTCTGATTAGAACTTGATTCCTTTGGGGCTGGGACAAGGACTGAGCGGGGGCTGGTCTCTGAACCAGGGGAACTATCTAAAGTTTTCATGGTAGGGAGCAGGGTGATCAGAGTTAGTTTCTGAGTGAAGACCAGTGTGTTGAGGTAGAAGATCGTATCTTTTAAACTGCTCTTTCTCTAGTTGTCTTGGTTTTGGAACGGTTCTGCTTGATATCAAGGTCAAATCTCTTTTATCTTTGATTGTACCGCTCATGCATCATAGGTGCCTTTGATGGGGATCGCTGTTGTCTGTGCAGGCCTCGTCTAGCAGAGTCCTTCCAGACTAGACTTTGCAAACATCAAAATCAACCCCTGTTTTTCACTCATAATCAGTTTATAGGGACCCTTTGCCTTGTATCCTTGTGGCTCTCTGGGAGACTGTCACCTGCTCCAGCTTGGACTGCATTTTTCCTGTTCCCTAGATGGGGAATTGCTGATCATTTCTCTTCTTCCAGAACTGCTGCATGTAAGAAAGAATTTGTAACAGGGTCACCTGTATTAACTTCTTCTCATGGAGGGATAGGATAATCCTTAAAAGGTTACTTAATCTAACACAGTGCAGCTAAATTATTGCTTGCTGCTTTCTCAGTGATTATGTTCCTCTTTGTACTTTGGGGTAATCTGCTGCCAATAAAACATGGCCTGCGTTATTTCCGGGTCCTGGAATGAGGTTATTCACATGTTCCCAGTTTACGGGCACACATAAAGCAGGTGATTCAGCTGAGGGTCAGGTGCCGGGCCAGTGTCTGGTGTAGACTCTCTCCCACGAGGGCTTCATTTGCCAGAGACCCCGAATTTGTGCCATTTCGGATCATCTTGGCCACTAATGAATTTTTACAAAATACCACCAACATGTGGTAGCATGATAATACTTGTAGATTCATTCAGTAAGCTGCTTTCTTCTTATTTTCAAATAGCATCTGTACATCTTCAGAGCCTTAGCACTAAGACTCTTCAAATAAGGAAGTTTGGGTCCATATTTCTTTTGACCATCCCGCTTCCGTCTGAGTCCTCCAAGAGCACGTGAGGGCACATGTGTGTGACCTGACTTCACATGCATCTGTGCGTCTAATTCAGACTTTTTAAATGAGTTCCAGATGCATCTACATACACCCTTCACCTAAATCAGCATGCGGCATGCTCCTTCCCTTCCCTTCCCTTCCCAGCTCAGACGTCACCCTTTACTCAACCCAACACTGCCCACCCCCAATCTTGGATTATAATTTTGTCTTGATGACCTTCTGCTTGGTTTCCCAAGCCAGAATTCTGGGAGTAAAGCCACTGCTGCTTCTGTATTACGAGCCCATCAGAGTCCAGTCCCTAGGCCCCATGACTCGAAGTCTGGTTGATTCTGTCTGAAAGCAATAGCTTGACCATCAGTAGCTTTAGCCGGAAGGATACTCCTCTTGACTCCAGAGATAAACGATCCCGGGTTAGTTCAGCAGCTCAGCTGGGGGGCACCCAGGACTGAGACTTTCTGTCTGTCCCTTCCCTGTTGGCTTTTGTTCTGGTTTGTCCCCTCCTAGTTGGGAAATGACCATCCCGGCACCAAACAGAATGTCCTCCAGCAGGGTGTGAAGAAAGAGGCGAGTAGAGCCTTTTTCTCCTTTTCACAGAAAATGCTTTGCCAGAGCCACCCTCCCCTCCTAAGGAATGGTCTGGAATGGGCTCACCTCTGGCTGTTGAAGCCGAGAGAGGGGCTAGCTGGCTTTCCTGGCCCACCTGCTGAGCTGCGGCAAGGAAGGCAGGGAGTTGGAATGGAAGTCAGCTGGAAGCCTGTGATGTCTGTCACATATTTTACCTTCTGAGTATTCCTTAAATTGGGGACCTTACGCTCACTTCCACTGTTGCATCTTAAGTTCGGGTCCTCGTTATCTCTGTTCATATAATAGCCTTCTCCCAGTTGCGGTCTCTGGTCTTCATTTGAATCTCTTTCCTCTTTTGTTCCCAAAGCGATCTCCTGTGCCATTCCTCGGCTTCACATTCACCTGCGAGGTAGAGGCTAATGCCCCTTATGATGTGATCCCTACCTGACTATTAGGGGCCGACCTCCTACTGGTCCCCCACTGGTTCCCACCCCAGCATAGACGCTTTATGCTCACGTGATGGGATTGTTCAGTTACGTGAACAGGCTGTACTGTCATAGTTCATGCCGCAGTATCTTTACTCCTGCTGGTCTCACCTGGAATGTTCTGTCCAGCGGCCACCTCCCGTTCCTCCTGCCTGTAGCTTAGCCCACAGTCAGCAGCCTCAAGTGAACTCCTGTGCCCTCTTTGTACTTTGCACATACCTTACAACAGACGTGTTATAGTTCCCTGCTTCCTGCTAGACCAGGTTCCTTGACAGCAGTGTCTAGAACAGATCTGTCGTGAGAACATGTTCCATAAACATTTACCAAGTGGATGGGATTTCCAGTAGGCGCTTTTATTAGGAATGGCGCCCGTACTGAGAAATGGCTCAGAAAGGCCTTCAGATATCCCTTCTCTTTGGGCCCGATACCTATTTCAGCATTTGTCCCCCTACTTTTACTTAATGTATTTCTAGATTTTAGCTTTTGATCAAACGAGGGGTGTGGGGATCACGGGAAGGGGATGGGAAAAACTTCAGATATTCTTCTTCGACATAGTTTTCTGTTGTTTTAAACACTGTGGGCCTAGACTGAGGAAGTGGGTGTTAATCGGGTTATTTTGTGAGGTGGGGGGTGTGGCACTCGGGGAGAGGCCCTGCTCGCCTCCGTGTTCTTCCTGCACTGCCGCCTGCGGACCCTCTGCTTGACGCAGTGACGGTCATTTGACAGCTAAGAGGGACAAACCAAGAACAAGGAGTCCTTCCTTGAAACATAATCTTTCTGAAAACATTGTCAGAATCTTAACGTGGAGTCGCCGGTTAACGGGAGCTCGTCCTCATTTCCTCGGAGCTGACGTTCCTCTGCTGCCTCAGCCGGCTTGACCCGGGACCCGTGAGTCCCTGAGTCTAGCCGAGGGAGCGACAGCCCTAAATCTGCCCCCCACATTACGCGTGGCATTCTCTTTTCTTTGTCCCCATTTATTAGAGATGAGAAAAGGATTCAGTCTCTCTAGGTGTTTGTTTTCTATTGCTGCAGTAACAAATTGCCAAGGTTTTAGCAGTTTAACCCAGGGTCCAGGGGGTGTGCCTTGTGTGGTCACAAGTGCGGGTGGGCCCAGGGGCTCCTCGGCTCGGGCTCTCAGATCCCTGAAGTGGCCGGCAGCTGGCACGGTGCCGGGGGCAGGCCCACCACCAGGCCCATCCAGAGGGTTGCCAGAACTGAGTTGCTTGTGGTCGTGGGGTCGCAGGCCTAGTCCTCGCCGGCTGCAGCAGGGAGCCCTTCTCAACTGCTTAAAGCCTCTTGCCTGCCCGGTCTTCAAACCAGCAGCGGTGCCTGGAGTCCGCCTGCCAGCTCCCATGTCTCTGACTTCCCTTCTGCTGCGTCTCTTCTGCCTCCATCCAGGGAGACTTCTCCGCTTCTAATAGCTCGTGTCATTAAAGGGGACCCATGAGGATATGCCACGGTAGTGAGCTCCCTGTCTTCAGGTGTCTCTGGCTTACATGTCTGCAAAGACCCTTTGCCATGATTCAGTGACCGATTCACAAGTTCTGGAAACGAGGGTGTAGACCCCTCGCGGAGTCCTTTTCCGTATCACACCATCTAGGAACGGTATTCTGTGAACCCAGAAATACCTTGTAGCAGTCCTTTGACTCGGCATGGAATGAGTATTAACTCACTAACTTCAAGCGGAAGACTTGAAGTATTCAAAAAATAAAGCGTGGAGGGTGCCCAGCTGGCCCAGTAGAGGAGTGTGCGACTACTTGGACTTGGGATCGAGAGTTCGAGCCCCGTGTGGGGTGTAGGAATTACTTAAATAAGTAGAGTTTAAAAATAAAGCATGGAAACCTTTTGTGAGTGGCATGTTGGTGACCGCAGACCCTTCAAACCGTGCTGGTGTTTGGTCTGTCCGCCCTGACGTCACATCTGTGCTCAAGTTCACAGAATAGAATTCAGTGAAACTTGTAAATTAAATACTATTAAATACCAAGGAGAGCCGACTATTGTAGGTGAATTCTTCCATTAAATAGATGTTCTTTTAAAACAGGACATACCTTTACTTTTCATTCGTTGACTGATTTTCTACAAGATTGTTTACATTCCAAAGCAGCAACTTCGTTCCAAGTCTCACCCAGTTGGTGAATAGAGTGTAAAGGGAGGAAGGCCAAAATAAATCATCGTAAACTATAAGAAAGGCAGAATAGAGGGAGATGAGACACATGAAAATAACTTGTAAGTTTCAATTAATCTGAAATGGACATGGGTATATGACTGTGACCGGCCTCCTAAAACAATAACTTAAAAACTGATTGACCCCCCCATCGTTTGAAATAAAAGTCTTTGTTCACTAAATTAGGATGGCATCCTTGTCGTAACACTAAATTCTTGCCTGTACAGAATTGGTGAGTCTCATTCCTACACTATTTTTATTATAATTTCATGGCATATCTTTGTATATGGCTGGGCCAGTTTCCTTTTCATTCTTTTCCCCAAGTTTTTATTAGCTGTTACTCATTTCCTTTTCTAGGCTCTCTGAAAAATCCCATACATTGTCACTTTGTTGTTGCTGCTGTTTTAATTGTGTTAAAATACACCTAGAAGTTACCGCCTGGACCGCTGATGGCCGTGTAGTTCAGTAGCACACATTCTCAGTGCTGTGCTGCCAGTCTCCAGGGCGTGTGCATCCTGCAAAACCTGAAAACTCTCTTCATTAAACTCCCCCCCCACCTCCGTTACCGCCATTCTACTTTGTGTCTGTGAATTTGGCTACATACATCGAAGAAGGGAAACCCGGTAGTGCTCGTCTCTTCATAGCTGACTGACTTCCCTTCGCGTAGTTTCCCCAAGGTTTATCCGTGTTGTAGCACGTGCCGGTGTTCCCTTCCTTTTCACGGCTGAATGGTGTTTTGCCGTATGCATGTGTACCCACCCCGTTGCTTATCCGTTCATGTGTCAGCGGACATCGGAGTTGCTCCCACCTTTTGGCGAATGGGAGTCCTCGTGCTGTGCACGTAAGTGTGCAAAGATCTGTCACGTCCCTGCTTTCAGTTCTTGTGGATGTATGCCCCACAGTCTGTAGATTGTTCTTGTTGCTTTAATCGGAATCACACTGGTTCTTGAGCATGTTAAAGTAACTTGGGAAGAACTGACATCTTTCCTGTTTCCATATTCTTTTCTTCCCCAATGACGAAAATGGGTTTGTTTGGGTTTTTCTCGCTCTTTGAAATTTTTAATCCAGAAAATGCAAATAGTTAATATATGCAAATCGCTAAATAGGTTCATTCCAAGCCCATCTATGTGAGCCATCTATTAACAGAATAAACTGAGAAAGTAAGTAAAATATTCTAGATCATTTCCCCATAAACATCTTTGCCACAGACATCTTTGCCGCCAACATTTCTGCCGCAAAAGTAATTGACTGTAAGGCAATTTGCAAAAAAAAAAAAAATCACAAAATATTAAAGAGGTACTTTCATTTGAAAGGACATAATCATGAAAAATAAGCAACAAAATTAAATGACTTTATTGCAAAATACAACATATTTGAATGCATTTAAAATGCGTGTAGACTCATGGCAGTATTGTCCAAACAACTGATACGATCTTGTGGATTGTACCAGGCACTTGTCTTCGAAGTCTTTAGTTAGTAGCAGTACACTACACTTTTCTTTTCTTTCCCTTTTTTTTTTTCTCTTTTCTATTTTCTTTTCTTTTTTCTTTTTTCCTTTCTTTTCTTTTCTTGGCCTGTTGATTCATCTTACTCGGCATCACAGTTTTGCTTCTTTCACTAAAGTTTCTTCCTGCATTAAGAGAGGTATCAGTTGCCAGATACCGGGATGCACATGCGGAACTGAGCTTTACATGGCATTGTGCAAGCCTCCTGCACTGCTGGGTTTTTGTCTTGGCGTGTTGTCACGTGTTCGTTGACAGACATTCCAGAGTTCTCTGGGAAGCATGGAAGACCGCCAGTGCTGTGATGCGTTTGTGACTGAGCTTTGTTAGCACGTAACTGCGATGTTCTCATGCACAGTACAGTATGCAGTCTGGCTTTACACTCTGTACTTCACACTTCCAGTAGGTTCCATCACCGTATTTTTTATCAAGTCGATATATATAGTTGTTACCAGCCACTATTTGAAGAGCGCCACGTTTACGTGTCAGTGTAGAGATTGCTAGCTAAGATTTATCAAACCTAAAAATAGGAGCTTTGTTAATGGAGAAGTAATTGACAACTAGCTTCGGTACGTTAACCCTGCCCAGGGCACGCCATGCATCCTTGGAGAAATGAAACCAGACTGTCATCCAGTTATTTTATCTTCCACGGCCAAGATGCATGTAGCAAAACTATGAGACATGAGTGAAAAATAATACGGTATATTAAGTGGCCTTAGGGCTAAACAGGAAAATAAACAGAGGAGGGATAGGAGAGTGTAGGTTTAATTTCTACTCCAGTTTCCAATAGAGTGGTCCTCCCCACGAAAGTGGTCCTCCGCAAGAAAGACCTCACCATGAAGACGTTCCTGAAATGTGAAGGGGTACAACACGTGGCTGTGTAGGGAGAGGATGTTCCAGGCAGAGGGTACGCAAGTACAAAAGGTAGTAAGTTAGGCCCTGTACCTCCTAAGTAAATCATACAGCAAGAAGCAAGAGAGAGTTTGAGGGGAATTTCTGATGTTCTTAGGTTCATGAGGACATTGAAAATAGAGCAGGTGATACCAAAGAAAGAGCACCCCGAGATGAGGATAGTTTCCACAGAGCTGAAGAGCAACATTGCCTTATTGAAAACTACCACAGGATATTGAAAACTAAGGAGAAAACAGCAAGATTAAGACAATCTGTGAAAACAATGAGTAGAAGGGTCAATGTTAGGCTCTAAAAGGATCGAATGCCAGGCAGAATTTGCTAAAAGTTAGGAACATTCGTGGAATTTGAGAAACAAAACAGGTGAACACAGGGGAAGGGAAGGAAAAATAAGATAAAGCAGAAAGACAAACTCTTAAGAGACTCTTCACCCTAGGAAACACACAGCGTTGCTGGAGGGGAAGGTGGTGAGGGGTCGGGGTAACTGGGTGATGGGCATTAAGGAGGGCACTTGATGGAATGAGCATTGGGTGTTCTATGCAACTAATAAATCACTAAACGCTACCCCTAAAACTGATAATACACGGATGATAACTAAATTGAATGTAAATTTTTAAAAAAAAATTTTTTAAGTCAAAAAAAGGAACATTCGACCCAAAGCCTGGCTTAACTTTTAAATGTTAAGGATAAAGTAGAAGGTCCTACAAATACACACAGGCAAAAAAGTTACTCCAGTAACTTTTGTCCAGTGGACAAAATGAAGCTAACTTTTTTTCATGACACCAAAGCCTAAATAAAATGGAGCCTTATCTACAGAGGGAAAGGGCACACGTTTCTGTCTGAATGCTATGGCTTCGTAAGTTGTCACTCGTGCTAAAGGACCTAGAGAGTATCAGGCACCTTTTGGGAAGCTGAAAATGACTCAGACCTTGAGAATGGAGTGACGACAGGGCGAAAGAAAAGCCTATGGGCTCCACTTCTCATTTAGCACTGCTATCTCCTATTTTATATATATGTGTATGTGCATATAAAATAGAATATATAGTATATAATTATATTATCTATAATGCTATGTATGGCTCCAGTGCCAGTGTCCAGAGTTGCTCTTCACAGAGAACATGATGTTAAGAGGATTAAGTCCCAGATTATATTGCCCAAATCTTTGGTGAGAGGGAGGAGGTAAGTCAGCAGAGGCGATTGGTCTGGGTTGGTATTGGAAGATTGTATGTGTACAGTTTTTTCATATAAACGTAAGTATTGTTGGGATAAAGTTACATCGAAAGGCAAAACAGCAGAAAGAACACAGTTCATACAGTGTAAGAGAGAAAACAAAAAGAAAAATGTTGAATGAAGACAAGTAGGACCAAATACAGAGACCATGAAATGATCGCAAATACAGTAATCCCCCTTGTAAGTTTCTTAAGCATATTTGCCTTCCAGAAATTTCAAATCCCATGTGGTCAAAACTGTTGTTGTTTTAGGACCTTTCTGGTCAGCCCTGGAGAGGCTTTCCCTAGTCTAAAATTACAGAAATAGGCTTTCCACTTGGGAAAGTGGAAAGCCAATTATCCCAACACTGTTGATTGAATGATCCGTGGTTCCCTATGCGGACTGGAGGCACATACCACAGTCATCCTAAACTAAGTTATCATGGATCTAGGAGTCTAACTTCTTGACTTTCTGGGCTAGCTGTGTATTTAGCTACCTCTTCCTGCCCCATTACCAGATGTGTAACTGCAGTATTCCAGCACTTTTTGATACTGGTGATGGAAGACTCTCTTTCTCTCTTTTGGAATTTTATGTTTCTCACACGTTAATTTTTCAAGTAAAATTTAAAATCAGTTTGTCAAAAAAAGCTCACTGAAATTTTAAGTGCAATGACATTAAATTCACGAATGATAATTGGGGTTAGCAATGCTAACCCCAGGTGTTAGAATATCAAGTCGCCCCATAATATAAGGACTAAGCTTGAGTGATTACAACATGCGAGCCCTTGCCCCATATTATTATCCCTTTTTAAAATGATGACACAGGTTTACCTGAAGAACCTGCTCAGAATCACGCCGTAAGTGGTGGCGCACAGTCTGGAACCACGAGCTCTGACAGTGAAGTCTGTGCCCTTCACCACCACATTGTATTTCTCCTCCTCCTCCCATCCCTGGAAGGTGCTGTTTCTCTATTAATTTGTCCTAATCTCACCGCCTCTCCCACCCCTCTGCCAGACTAACTTCCACTCTGTGCTTTCTGGAACTCATGAGTGGACAGTAGGAAAAAAAATTCCCTGTATCTGTGATTATTTCTGGGATGGTTAATTTTATGTGTCAACTTGACAAGGCCAAGCTAGTCCCCAGGTTTTAGTCAAACATGAGTCTAGATGTTGCTTGTGAAGGCATCTTTCAGATGTGATCAGCACTTTTTTAAAGTTTTTATTTAAATTCTAGTTAGTTAACATATAGTATAATATTGATTTCAGGAGTAGAATTTAGTGATTCATCACTTACATGTAACACCCAGTGCTAATCACCACAGATGCCCTCCTTAGTCCTCATCACCCATTAGCCCATCGCCCCCCCCCGTCACCCCTCCAGCAACCCTTAGTTGTTCTCTGTAGTTAAGAGTCTCTTCATTTAAGTCAGTAGACTTTGAATAAAGCAGATTATCTTCCATGTTGTGGATGGGCCTCATCCAATCAGTTGAAGACCCCAAGAAAATACTGAGGTGCCCTAAGAAGGAAGGAATTTGGCCTCCAGAGGAGCTGCCACATCAACTCTTCCTGGGTCTCCAACCTGCCAGCTGGCCCTGCCGACTTTATGCTTGGCACCCCCCGAAGTCATTTGAGCCGGTGCCTTAAAATAATCACTCCCTTACTACATCCTCATTGAGTTAGATTCTGTAGTCTGCCATCATGGTGTGCTCCGCCCTACCTCCTGTGCGCGGGGTGGGAGTCACCGCGTCCCATAAGTCCCATCCGAGGTCAGACCTCCCACTGTGTGCTAGATCGCAGCCCTGCACTGCACTCCGGTGCAAGGACTTCTCCCTCCGAAATTGGCCTTCCAGTTGGTATGCGCGTATGCTGCAATAGGTATCTGTTGTCCTCTTGGAACTGAGTAGAGTTCCTTCCACATTGTCCCCACTGGCCATCCACCATTGTGTACCATGCCCTCCAGCCCGAGGGTGTCTTTTTAATCAACTTCTTTAGAAGTGTGTCACTTTCAGAAGGCTAGCAAGGAAGCAAGCTGGAGCTGTGGGGTGTGAGGCCCCTTCATCCATTCCAGTTGCTGTCTTCTGTGGGTATAAACGGTAATTCAGCAGTATACCTGTTGAAGTTCCTTACTCTGCCGTGAGCTTGAGGGCAGAGACAGGGTATTACTCTTTATTCCCAGAACTTGGTACTTTGTAATGGCTTTTAAAAGGTGTGTTGGGTTCCCCTTAGGACCTGTCATCCTGAAACGGTTCCTTTCTCCACTGTGTCATCTCGCTCGCAGCTGCTGCTCCCCTCGAGGGACCTGCTGCTCTGCAGTCCTGACGGACCTCCCTAGCCTGTCAGGTGGCACATGAGAGCCCCAGACACCTGCACTGGTTCGAAACAAGAGTATCGATGTGACAAAGAGCCACGACTGAGGCTTGGGACAGCCAGCCCTCCCTGGTCAGGCCTGCCATCTGCTGTCTGGAATCTGTTTTCCTAAGTAGTGTGTGCAGTTCTTTGTCTTTGTGGCGCAGTCTGGAATTAGTCAGCCCGCATGAATTTGCATCCCGCCTCCTGCTTTTTAACTGTGTGACCTAGGAAAGTTTCCTGCTAAACAGAGGGTTCCTTGCTGGAATGGAAATCATAGGGTATCAAGTCTGTAGGGTTGTACGATCTTGAGGCAACTTAAATGAAATGCCCAGAATGGGATGTGGCCCATGATAAGCTCTAGAAAGTGTTAGCAGTGTGTTAGTGTAGTTGTTGCCAGATTATGGAGCGAAATGAGCTGTCTGTATGCTTTGCACCTTTGCACGCGACACCTGAGTAACCCGATCTGTGGCGTTTCCTCAGTGGATCAACAGGAGTGTTCTCCTTCAGGGAACAAAGTGTCACCCAAGCTGAGGCATTAGAAGCAGGCTGTTGGATGTTTGACATTTGCTCCAAAATCTCCATCGTAGTGTGTGCGTGACACTTGGGTTAATTACATAAAGCCTTTTCTCCCCCCTTGAATGTTGGCGCTGACAGCTGGGCTATAGCCTTTCGACCAGATGAACTTAGGGGAACTATTTCTAAGCCTTTAAACATTGATGGAAATTGTGAAAATAAACAACTCGGCCTGAGACTGGTTTGTGTACCATAGCCTAGTTATCATTTCTAGCTCATTGTCCAGCAAAAAGTTAAAGGAACCACCAGATAAAGAATTTTATGCGTCAGCTGTTTCCTCTGGTTCTCAGTATAATCTGTCGCGCGTACTCGTTTCCTAACCGGTATAAAAAGAGTGGTCCACTCGGAGTACGGTTGCGCGTACTCGTTTCCGAAAGGACCGTATCTTCTAGATTTTTCCCCCTCCTTCAGATGTGAAGGTCAGCTCCCAGAATAGTTCTCTACGTTACTAAATTAGCGACTGGGTGGACACATTATATGGCATTTAGGCAAAGACTGGGCCTGTGGTGGTGCCCGAGGGGTCACCGTAACTTCACACTTCAGGAGAAATGATGACTTAGTAGTCATGGTCTCCATCTTATTGTGAGGTTGTTCAGGAAGCTTCAAGATCGTGTAAAGAAATGCAAGAGCATGTGAGACTCTCTGCTGGAGGTAGAGCCCGTGGTAGGAAAACGGTGGGTGGAAACTGTGAAACCCGGGCTCTGTTTGCATTTCAGCCCCCCTTGTCATGTGACTGTGGCCAAGTGGCTTGCCAGAACGTCCCTAAAGTAATTTATGTATTTTACATGCACTCTTGTCATTATGGAAGAGAGAGTAAGTGGAAGTATGTTGTAGGGTAACATTCAAATTTACTATATATATATACATATTTCTGTTTAAACACTAAGTTGTGACTGTTTTCATTCTTAATGAGTTCCTTACGGACAAGGACTGTGAGTTAATCATCCTTGTATCCCCGGTGCCCAGCAGTCCCTGCCACATAGGAGGGGTGCCCGCATGTTATTAAATCAGACTTGTCTGACTCGCTTTATTTATAGCTTTGCTGTAAGCAAAGATTTTAAATGAGATTTAAACTGAGGTGCAGTTTAGGAGGTACCCTTCTAGAACGGTGGTTCTCAATTTTATCCTGGACCCACTCAGAAATACATTTTACATAATGCAATTATACACAGGTAACGGAGACCAAATGTTCAGGAAACAACCTTGCTCTGGATCATGTCCTCTGATTAGTTCTGTTCCATTATATTTCATTCATTTTTTTCATCCATTATATTTCAATCACATATATCATGCATAAGGCTGGTAACAACATCCCGAAAAAATTTTGGGGTCCTCTAACAGGTTGCAGCCTACAGTTGAAGACACCTGTCGAGAACTCAAGCTCCGTGAGAGCAAGAACTTCATGTTTGCTTCTTCATTGCCAGTGCTTGACACGTAGTAGGTGTTCAGTAAACATTGCTTGAGTGCGTAAAAGAATGGAGGTGCTCTTTTCCATGGGCCACAGTTAAAAAGACGGTAAAAGGAGAACATGGCAAACTCCTTGCTGCAATGCTTCGATTCATCAAGCTTTCGAGTGGTCTGCTAGGTCCTAGGCAGCACGAAGGATCCAGAATTTAAGAAGGCTCAGTTTCTGGCCTCATTCAGTTTAGAGCCCAGTCCAGGGGGATGGTCAGGTAGACGTAAGCCATACAAGAAGTTTTCAGATTTTACTGAAATATCTGACACCAGCCAGAGGTACAACCAAAGCTAAGGCTGGATAGGGAGGTTTTACCAAGAACTTGGTTTTAGGGGCGCCTGGGTGGCTCAGCGGGTTAAGCTGCTGCCTTCGGCTCAGGTCATGAACTTGGAGTCCTGGGATCGAGCCCCGCATAGGGCTCTCTGCTCAGCGGGGAGCCTGCTTCCTCCTCTCTCTCTGCCTGCCTCTCTGCCTGCTTGTGATCTCTCTCAATAAATCGCTCTCAAATAAATAAATAAATAATCTTTAAAAAAAAGAACTTGGTTTTCTGCTGCAGATGTGGTATCAGGAGGACCCAGTACCTCACCCATCGATTTTTCATCAGCAGAAGAGTCTAACTGTAGGTTCTATAAAATAGGTTTAGTCTGAAATACATTCAAAGGGCATTTGGTTCGCCAGCGATTTGACTTTTAAAAATCAATTCTCCTTTATGGGCGCCTGGTTGTCTCAGTGGGTTAAAGCCTCTGCCTTCCGCTCAGGTCATGGTCTCGGGGTCCTGGGATCGAGTCCCGCATCAGGCTCTCTGCTCAGCAGGAAGCCTGCTTCGCCCCCACACCCCTGCCTGCCTCTCTGCCAACTTGTGATCTCCGTCTGTCAAATAAATAAAATCTTTAAAAAAAAAATCAATTCTCCTTGAAATAACTTACTAGTTCAGTGATCCTGTGTCTAGTTTGTGGTGGGTCCTAAAATGGGGTCCTTTGAGAAGCACGATGATTTGTTTTCAAAATTGGAGGAGGAAACCTTAACTTTGTACGAAATACAGAACACTGCATTTTCTTTGGTTTTCCATTATCGCACACGTGTTTAGGTGTGTGTACTCACCCTCGGGAGCCCAGGGCAGTGCTTAGGAGCTTTTGAGTCTCGAAGGACAGTCCTTAGGAAGTCCAGCTGTGGGCTCTCCTTAAAATTTATCAAAACTGGGACTCAAGAATAAAAGAGGGTGAACAGTTACGCAGAAACACATGTGAACTGGGACCGTCCCAGGCAATTGGGAAGCACGTGTGCCTGAACTTTAGTGCACATGTGTATGTTTGATCACATTGTCTCAAAAAGGGAATAAACTTGACAGCACGTTTACAAACCTTGAAACACTATTAACTAAAAAATACTGGCAAACCTTTTGTAATCAGGAGAGATCATTTGCAGAGATTGCAGCTTAATACCCAACGTTATCAACAACATACACATAATGTATAATGAAAATGTTTTTGTTAATATAAAGTTTTGCCCCCCCCCAAGACCTACAAAGTGAGTGATGTGCTTATTTTAGATATTATGCTCTGGTAATGAAAAGATTGGACATTTTCTTAAAAACAGTAACAGAGTAGGGTCTCCGTGTGGTGCCATCTTTCTTATAGGCTCAACACAAATTAACAGATAGCCCCAGATGCATATGGATTCATCTGGAAAAGATACTAGACTGTCTCCGCTCGTTCAGTGAGTTTTTATTGACTCTGTGTTACGATTAGCTCGATGCCAGGGCTCTATAGATAGCATTTTAATATGATTTACTATTAAATAGCATTTGCTGTAAAATTATCTGGGACTCAACCCAGTGGTGCCAAAAAGACCTCCTGAGCTGATTCCACAGTGTGAACCGCGAGGACAGTTTTCCGCGAGTCTGCCCTCTAGTAATTACCCCACAGCCTCCACTGCTCACCGTTTATTTTTAATTCTTAACTCCGTAATTGAAATGCCTTGTCTTTTCCCTAAGCACCTTTTTGTGGGAAGTAAGTAAAAGACATTTGCTTTAATCCATATGAACACTGGCTCTAGGATTTATAGGGGAAATGGTCACACTTCATACTGAGATCGGTTTAAGGGAGTCAGGCCCAGGACCCAAGTGGTTATATTAAGTGTTTTAAGTTCCAGACTAGAAAGATTGCATTTATTGTCATTGCTGCTTTCAAACAGGAAATTTAAAATTTTATTAAGTTGATAAGACAAATCACTGACTGAAATGAAGTTTGATGGAAGTTCTCAACCAGAAGAATAATGTAACATTTTAATATAGGACTATAATATGCCGCAGTGAAGTCACTTCTGTAAACACTGCTTTAAAGTAATAAATGGAAATACCGAGGCCAGTTTTTTGCATTAAGGCAAAATCGAGTTCAAAAGTAATTATAGTTTATTTATGCCTTTGTTGCCTTCCCACATATTTCAAGATCATTTTTCTCTGAAGTGTGTTCTTTTACTTTATGTTAATGCTTAAAATGCTTTGAAAAGCCTTGTGAACTCGAGTGGCAGGGTTTGGTGTCAACAGAGGTTAAGTGTGGGTTAGTGATCCTTCCCTGTTTACTGAGGAAGTGCAAGGCCGTAGGGTCCTTGTGCCACAGTCAGCTCCGCAGCGCCTTGTGCTGGCCCGAGTGGCTGCCGTACCGCCGCCTGGCTGAACAGAGACCTTTTACTCAAATCGGTGCTTCTCAAGAGCATAAATAATTGCTTGTCAGAGTCTTAAAGTAGAATCCAATTAATTCTGCCATTGTTTGCCATTCAGTTTAATGAGTCACTGCTCTTGATCATTTGACATCAACTTCCAGAGAATTAAAAGAGAGCTAGAGCTAACCTGCTTATTTACATGTGCATTCCCACTATGTGAAACAGAAGGATTAGGGAAGGATCGCGTAGGTCGGTAAATGTATGTGTTTGCTACTCCTAACGCGGCCACCACGGGCCAGGCAAGGGTTCTAAGTCTGTATATATTCGTTAATTCTGAAGTAGTCCCCTGGGGTAGAGGCCGTGTCAAATCCCCATTTCATAATGGGGTTATGCAGGTTGTGCAGCTGGCAAAGAGTGAAGCTGGAAGTTGAACCCATGCTGGCTCCAGGACCTGAATTGGAATCAGACACTTTCTGAGACCGATCGGGTTCCTTAAGCAGGCGTGTGCGCATGTATAAGAAGAAACCGAGGCAGAGTGCTCCAGTCCCCCGACCCTCCGCCCACTGTCTTGTCCTCTGTAATTGATGGGCTTTAGCTCCGGTGAGTTGTCATACTTGGATCAGCCTTTTTTTACCGGAGCCATGATCTCGGGAGGAAAGTTGAATATAATAGAAGCTGGATCCTTGTGATCTAACCCGGAACAGAAGAACACTGTGGGCTTCCCTGTTAGACGTCGAGAGAAAGAACCTTGGAGTAAGCGGACCTAATGACAGCCTCTTATACATGATGTAGGTGGGCAGTTCCGCAGCCGGGTCGTGGTGACTCTGCTGTTGGGTCGTGGTTTGAGAGCGGATTTTGTGGTAGCGCCCGGCAGGTTTACTGTTCTCCTGCAGTATGTTAGGAGGGACTTGAGAGCAATCAAACAGTAAGTTCACTTCTCAAATGCAGACATCCGACTTCTCCTGGAAGCCTCTGAGGGGCTCCCTTTCTCAGCACGGGGTAAACTTGGATATCCGGGCACCTGTAGTGGACCTGCCCCTGAGGTTCCGTGTCACACAGCTTGGTCTCTGGTGGCCAGCTCGAGGAGCCACGGTTCAAACTAACCCCCTCTTAGGCTTGCGCCAAGCTCCAGGAGTGGGAGCGGGCTGCTCCAGCTCAAGCGAAAGGCCTTGGGGTAACACTGTTCTGCATTATCCCGTTTCCCCCAAGTGTGTCACTGGAGACTCTGGCATCTGCTACTGTTCAGACGACAAAGTCAGCGACGACGTTATCCGGCAACAATTCACAGAAGTCCCGCTACCACCCAGTCTCGTCTAATTCGGCAGCTTGTTCTGTTTGTTTGTTTTGCGGGCCTGCGTGTTCTTGGCTGGGATTTCATGCTGCAGATTTAGATTTTTCTTTCTCTTAGAAGAGTCCGTGTTTTTCGGCGTTCTGCAAAAGCAGGGATTCCCACAGCGGCTCGAGAAGCCCTGTTGAGCTTTGTAGGGAGGTTTTCACTGCGGAGATGCCACGGGAAATGTGTCCACGGCAGTAAATACTTTCCCAAAGTAAAGCCAAGGAATAGCAAGCGTTGGAGAAGCGCTGAGAAGCACTCCCATTAATTTCAACCACCTTGAGCTCGGAAGGGGTGGCCGTTAAGCCAGCGGGGAAGTCTGACAACTGAGACCCTTCAGCTAAAGGCTTCGCTTCTCCAGAGGGTGGTGTTTGTTTCCAGTTACCTGATCGAATCCCCACTTAAAACAGGCACCATTCCTGCTGTCTGCAAAGCCTGGGCGGGACTTTGAGGCCAAAAGACTGGAGGAGGCAAGGAGGCGAGGCACGCTGACCTTGAATTAAGCGCCCCGCTTCCACCAGCAGCCTGGCCAGTTTTTCAAGATCGAGCCTTTCAGGCGTGTGCTCTAATAATAGAGCAAGGAAGCCCGAACAGGAGCAGAAACATTTGGAGGGCGTCTCTCTCTATGACCGGTGTTCCCTGGAAGGCCTTACCATCTTTTCTTCTGAATTCAATCAGGGGGAAAAAAAAAATCACACCAAAGGAAAAAACATCGAATCTGCTTCATAGCGTAAATTCTGAAAGTTTTGGCAGCAGCGCGCAGCTCTTCATATGTTCATTCTGGTCGCTGACCAGAATACATCTGTTTAGTGTTGGTTTTTTCTGTTCTTGATGTGTTATTTGTTTATAGCCTGGTTTCTACATGTTTTAGAAAGCAGCTGTCTGGGCTTAGGAATGCCGTCTGTAATTGAGAAGTAACCCATTTTAAGGTTTTTGACTGGGGATAAGAGTTCAAGAACTAATTGGGCCATCTTTTCTGTTATTATAAAATGTTTTAAGGTCACTAATATATTTTTAACTGGTGTTTGTTTGTTTGTTTGTTTGTTTGTTTTTGGTCAAAAGTCCCACATTCATAATTATTTGTTTTCTTTCACTCCTAGTAAAGTTTATATTAGACCATTTGTTAGACTAAGAACAAGGGAACTTTTTTCCTCATGAATTTCTTGGTTTTCATTTTGTTAATATAGGGAAAACTTCCTATAATGCCATCTTTCCTTCCCTCCCCTCCCATGAAGCTAAGTGTGTATTGTATTTAAAGGAAAACTTATCCTTGGGGGACACATTATTTATAGAACCGTTTGCGTTTAAGTTTGCCAACTGTAAAATAATAGGCTTTCTGCCATTTGACACAAGTTAGTACATCCTTTATTTCTATTCCTAGTGTTTTTAAAACGGGTTTTTAATCCACATCCCATACAGTTCATCCTGTGCACAATTCAGTGGACATGTGAACTCATGTGTTCTTTACTCTGAGAAAGTATTTACTACTGTGGACACATTTCCACATGTGTTCACTGAGTTCTACAACCATCATATCAGACCATGTTAGAAATTTGTCTTCACCCTAAAAAAGAAACCCCATCCCATTAGCAATCACTTCCATTTCCCTGCAAACCTCCCCTTTGTAGATAACCACTAATAATACTGTTTTTTAAATTTACCTATTCTAGGCATGTCTTGGAAACGAAATCCTACAGTAGGTGGTTTTTTCTGACCTAGCATAATGCTTTCAAGGGCTATTCATGTCATTGCATGCGTCAGTGCTCCATTCCTTTTGTCGAGAAATATTACATTGTAGAAACACTACACCCTGTTCACTCATCAGTTGACGGACATTTAAGGTGTTCCCATTGGTTGGCTATTAGAAATAATACTGCTGGGAAAGTTTTAATCATTTTCAGATGCAGAGCTATATTCTTTTGTTCAATTTATCCCTAAATATTTTTTTGATGTAACTATAAATGGAATTTTCTTTTTTTAAAAAATTTTTTATTAACATATAATATATTATTAGCCCCAGTTGTACAGGTCTGTGAATCGCCAGGTTTACACACTTCACAGTACTCATCATAGCACATACCTTTCCAGTATAAATGGAATTTTCTTAATTTCATCTCTATATTGTTCATTGCTGGTATAGAGAAATGCAGTTGATGTTTTATGTATCATCCTGTACCCTGCAGTCTTGATGAACTTGTTTATTAGTTTTTAATAGGTCATTAGTGGACTTCCAGTAATTTTCATTATGCAGAAGCACACCATCTGCAAGTAGAGATCATTTTACTTCTTCTTTTCCAATCTGGGTGTCTTTTGTTTCTTTTTCTTCTCTAATTGATTGGGCTGGAAATTCCAGTACAGGATCTTTGGAAGGGACAAGAGCAGACATCGTTGTTTTTGTTCCTGATCCGAAAGGGAAAGAAGGCATTTTATCTTTCACCATTAAGTATGACTTTACACTTGATCTTAGCCATAAGGCCAAACTGTGGGTTTTCATAGATGCCCTTTATCAGACTGAGGAAGTTTCCTTAAATTCCTAGTCTGTTGAGTGTTTATATCATGAAAGAGTGTTGGATTTTGTCAAGTGCTTGTTTGCATCTAAGGAGATGATCCTGTGGATCTTGTCCTTTATTTTGTTGGTATGGTATATTACCAATATGGTATATTACATGAATTGATTTTTTTGAATATTAAACCTAACTTCCATTCCTGGAATAGATCTCACTTGCTTTTTATATGTTGCTGGATTCAATTTTCTAGTATTTTATTGAGGATTTTTGAGTCCAAATTCATATTGGTCTGTAGTTTTCTCATGATGTCTGTCTGGTTTTGGTGTCACATTATTGGGAAATGTTCCCTTCTGTCTTTTGGAGTAGTTTGTGAAGAATTGGTACTGGTTATTGTTTAAATATTTGGTGGAAGGGCACCTGGGTGGCTCAGTCAGTTAAGCATGACTCTTAATTTCAGCTCCAGTCATGATCTCAGGGTTGTGGGATCTAGCCCCGCATCGGGCTCTGCACTTGGTGGGGAGTCTGCTTCTCTCTGTCTTTCTCTCTCTCTCTCTCCCCACTCCCACCCCCCCCCCCGCCTCTCTTCCCTCTCATGCATGCACTCTCTCTCCCTCTAAAACAAATAATATTTTAAAAATTAAATGTTGGGTGGAATTCACCAAAATCATTTGGTCACAGTCTTTTATTTGTGGGTGGTTTAAATTACTAATCTGTTCTCTTTCATTCTCATTGATTATAGATCAATTCAGATTTTTTATTTCTTCTTGAGTCAGTTCTGGCAGTTTGTGTCTTTTCAGGAATTTGTTCATTCCGTCTATTATCTAATATTGGTATATGGTTGTTCGTTAGCATTCCTTATAATCCTTTTTTTTTCTGTAAGGTCCATAAAGCTGTCTGTTCATAGATTTATAACTAATAAATAGTTACCTTAATTTCACAAAGAAATTAACTCTAAATTTGGGGGCTTTCTAGGGATGGAAAATACAAAGAAACGTGATCATCAGAGGACTATTGAGCTCTTCGTTGTTAACTGCTAACAGTGAATATGTAGCATCACCATTGATTCCTGCCTGGCCCAGAATATTAAGACAAAACCTTTGCTGGGGGGAAAAATGATGTTAGGAGAGGTAGGCTTCTGCTGCCTAATACTACCCAAAGGAATCTCTCTGGGTAAAGACAGCCTTTCCTTAGCAACTTCTAAGTTTCCTAAAACCTTGAACAAAACATTTGACCTTATTGTCCAACTTTGCATCCAAGGGTAGAAGTAGATGCTGGAGCTTGAAAAGCTCCCGAGTATTCATTTTTCACTGTAGTACGTCAGCACTTCACGAGAAATCTTATATAGATCAGGTCTTATTATAGTGAATTCCAAAGGACCAGCCAAATTTCTGGATAGTACATTTCTCTCTCATTTTTAAGTTTCTCTAATTTTACAGATTATCCTTCTCAAAAAATGTGTCACAACATACCCTTTCTTTTTTAGAATGTAAAATCTTGAATACAGGGAGATTTCAGACTCTAAAGTAGCAGCATACATACCCAGGCGACTGAAAGGAGTTCTAAGCATGGGAGAGATCATGATCTTTATTCGTGGAAGGGCAGAAAAGAAGATTCCTGAGTTCGGTATCCCCACTCTGGCAAATACGTCCCCATTGTCACCCTGGCCAAAAGTCACTGCTTATGTATGATTTTTAGTTTCCTGAAAACCTTTCTGTCTCCTGAGAAAACATTTAGAGTCCCATTATAGAAATTTATTATAAAAGCACTTTTGGAAAACTAGTGTGCAACTAAAAGATAAATTGTTAAAATTAAATGCTATTAGACTTTTAAATGGAGAAAAATGCTCAGTTTACTAAGAGTTTAAAACCATTTGATTATTGCAGACAAACCATTTTGGATGATTTTCTTTTTGGAAAAGATGCATTCTTTTTGGAAAACGTTCTATATTTTGGAAGAGAAGCTCACACTATAAAAAGAGAAAAGGTCACCTTTAAATGAGAGCTGTCTGCGTTCGGAACAAAAGCTGTCGGTGCTGTTGTTAAGGAAATCGCAGTATACAGACCAAATTATTGGTTGCAAACAGTATAAACAATGGAATTTTTCAAACGGAAAAGACAGTTTAAGTCGAAGAGAAGTTGGCTGCCAAGGAAACCACTGACTGGAAAGAAACTAGCAAAATTTTTATGCGGACTAGCCTGATCACCTTGTGGGATTTTTTGCTTCCTCTTCTGAGAAGGGAGAGAAAGGAGGAGGATAGCGAGAAACATGGAAAAGCATCTCTTCTGCTGTAAGGAGAGGAGAACTAGATCATTCTCCTCAGTTCCCCCTAACTTTTTATTTTGAAAATGTTTATGACTTCCAAAACAAAACAAAAACTTGGGACGCTTGGGTGGCTCAGTCAGTTAAGCAGCTGCCTTGGGCTCAGCTCGTGATCCACTGGGATCCACTCCCACATCGGGCTCCCTGCTCATCGGGGGGTCTGCTTCTCCTGCCGGCTCTACCTGCAGCTCCCCCGCTTATGCTCTGAAATAAATAAAAATAAATAAAATCTTAAAAAAAAACCAAACTTGAAAGAAGAGTACAATGTGTATACTCTTCCCCTAGATTCACCAGTTTTTAAACTAGATTTGCTTTCTCGTACCCTCCTACGCACACAGTCACTTTCACACCCTTGCAGAAAATAAGTCACAAATGTTATAACATTTCAGCTCTAAATACTTCCACATGTATTTCCTAATAAGACATTCTCTGCCTAACCACAGTACTGTTATCACACCCAGGAAATTTTCCATTACTGTTTCCCCTAATAATGTCTTAGGGAAAGGGGGATTTAACCTAAGATATAGTCAAGGTTCCTTCATTGCATTTAGTTGTCATAATTTTTTTCATCTTCTTTAAAGAATAGCCACCCTTCTTTTGATTTTTATGTCACTATTTCTTTAAGAGACCAGGTTGCTTTTCTTATAGAAAGCCCCACAGTCCAGTTACTGATCTTTTTTCTTATGATTATATTCTATTAAACATATCTGACAAAACTAACAAAGGAAATGTTGTGGCCTTTCTGTTTTATCACATCAGGAGGTACATAACATCAGTTTGTCCAGCTGTCAGTGATACTGTGTTTAATCATCTACATAAAGTAATAGTCACCATATTTTTTTCATATTTTCAAAGATAACCTTTTTTGGGGCGCCTGGGTGGCTCAGTGGGTTAAAGCCTCTGCCTTCGTCTTGGGTCATGATCTCAGGGTCCTGGGATCGAGCCCCACATGGGGCGCTCTGCTCAGCAGGGAGCCTGCTTCCCCCTCTCTTTCTGCCTGCCTCTCTGCCTACTTGTAATATCTCTTTCTCTCTCTCTCTCTCTCTCTCTGTCAAATAAATATAATTTTTTTAAAAGATACCTTTTTTTCCTTATAATACAGAGAAATATGGGGTTCAGTACTTTGAGACCAAGTGAACATTATTCTCCTTTTTCTCCAAGATCAGGAACAAAACCAGGGTGCCCCCCTTACCACTTTTACTCAACATCTTATTGGGATTCCTGGCCATAGCAATTATGCAAGAAAAAGAAATAAAAGGCATGCAAATTGGAGAGGAAGAAGCAAAACTGTCACTACTTATGGATGATACCATATATGGAAAACTCCACCTGTTTTAAAACTATTAGAATTCAGTCCAGTTGCTGGATATAAAATTAATATATAAAAACCAGTTTCCAATACACTAATAAAGTATTAGAAAGAAAAATCAAGAAAACATCCCATTTACAATGGCATCAAAAAGAATAAAATACCCAGGAATAAATGTAACCAAAGAGGTGAAAGACCTGTACACTCGAAACTATAATACATTTGTGAAAAAAATTGGAGAAAGAGCAAGATTTTATCCTCAAAGACTGCAAGAATTAATAATGTTAAGATGTCCATACTACCCAAAGTAATCTACAGATTCAGTGCAATCCATATTAAAATTCCAGTGACATTGTCCCAGACCTAGAAATAATTCTAAAATCTGTATGAAACCACAAATGACCCTGAACAGTCAAACCAATCTTGAAAAAGAAGGAGAAAGCCAGAGATACCACTCTCTCTTATTTCAAACTATACTACAAAGCTACAGTAATCAAACAGTATGGTATTGGCATAAAAACAGACACATACATCATTAGAACTGAATAGAGCTCACAGACTTAAACCCATGTATTTTTGGTCAGTTGATTTACAACAAAAGAGGCAAGAATAGAGATAGGGAAAGGACAGTCTCTTTAACAAATGGTGTTGGGAAAACTGGACAGCTCCATGCAAACGAATGAAACTGGACCACTGTCTTATACCAGATACAAAATCAACTCAAAATGGGTTAAAGGCTTGATTGTAAAACTTCAAATTATGAAACTCCTCCAAGAAAACATAGGCAGTGATAAGCTCCTTGATACTGGTCTTAATGCTTTTTTGGATCTGACTTCCCAGTTATAAAGTAAATAAGTCATTGGGATGTATTGTGCCATGCAGGAATATAGTCCGTAGCATAGTATTAACATCGTAAGGTGATAGATGCGAACTAGACTTATAATGGTGACCATTTCACAATGTATGTAGGTATCAAATCACTGTATTCTACACCTGAAACCAATATTGTATGTCAGTTATACCTCAATAAATGTAATTTTTTTTTCAAATATTTCAGATAAAAGTGAAAGTAGCCCTTTCTACTGCTCTACTCCCTCCCTTGCTATGTCTGCACCCCTTTCCCAGACTGTTAACAGTTTGGTCTGTATCCTTCAAACTTTCTTTTGCTGTAGTCAGTGTTGTAAAATACTACAGTTTTGTAGTATGTTTCCATTTTAGCACAAAATATACACAAAGGGCATATTTATTTATCTATTTTGCAAATATGCGATCACATGACAGATAAGATATCATAATTGGTGTTTTACCTTATACGTCTTAGGGATCTTTTATGTCCATATGTATCAAGTTATACATAGCTACTCTTTTAGTAGCTGTATGATAGTTCATAATACAGATTTACCATAATTTATTTAACCATTCCATTACCGATATCAGTGTTGTTTCTCAGTTTTCAGTATTATAGACAACAGTTAATATCCCAGAAAATGTCTTTGCATATGTTCAAGTATTTCTGTAGAATAGATGCCCAAGAAGTATAATGGTTGTTTAACTGTTACTGATTCACACTTCGGCGGGAGCTTCCTCACACCCTTACCAACACCAGCAATATTTAGCAATATTTTTTATATTTGCCAGTCTGATGGATTAAAAAAAAGAATGGTAGCTTATTGTTTTCATTAGTATTTTTCTGTTTACTAGTGAGAACGTTAGTTCATGTTTGTTAGCCACTAATTTCTTCCATGACTGCTCACTTGTCTATAGGTTTGTTTGTTTTAAGATTTTTATTTATTTGAGAGAGAGACAGAGATAGAGCACATGAGTGGGGAGGGAAGGGAAAAGCAGGCTCCCCAGAGATCAAGGAGCCTGATGTGGGGCTCAATCCCAGGACCCCAGGATCATGACTTGAGCCAAAGGCAGATGCTTAAGTGACTGAGCCACCCAGGCGCCCCAAAGGAGTTAATTTAATGGAGCTTTTGTGTATGGTATCCCTTGCTGTCTGAATTTTTGCTGCCTAAACTGTAGAATTAATTAGATTTGATGAAGTCTTGAGAAATCCCTTTCTGTATGTACCCTCACTACAATACCCAAAATCAGTTCAATTCAGGTAATATCCCTAACTTGCCATCCAAATTCAGGCTGTCCTAAATCAGGAACCAAATAGAATCTGAGAGAGAGCGAGACATATTATCATTTTCATCTTTTCTCCTTGTGTCTTGTTCATCCTTTGATGTTGTGCATGTGGTTTTACACAATAAGAAATTTGAAGTTTTTGTTGAATATCTGTGGTTTTCCTATAAAAATTCTAGGTTTTGCTTTACTTAGGTCATCTTTTCCCATCTAAGAATTTTTTTTATCTATTTTCTTCTCTATGATTATTTTTAGACACACCAGAATTTTTAGATACATGAAACATATTTTTATGCATGAGTTTTGTCAACACCTTTTTAATAGTTTAAACTTTAACATTGTTCCTAAACACCATCTTGATCATATACCAGATTTTTACACGTGCAAGGATCTGTTCTAAAGCAGTACCGTCCTGTGAATGAGTGTATTGATATTTAGATGAGAAAGCTCCTCCTTCTCTTTCAAATATTTCTTGTTTATTATTGCTTAATTTTTCTTCCAGGTACATTTAGGACAGAATAAATTGACATTATCCATTTATACTTCCTCCAGCGAAGTATATGTATGTATGCGAACGTGCACTTCCCAAAGTCTGGAAAACTGGTTAGGGGTCTGGAACCAGGGTTAAGACTTGAATAAACCCAGAAACATTAAAGCCAAATTACCTATCCTCTAATCTAGAAGAAACTTAATGAGTTTGTAACACTGTTAAGTGTTGCCTAAGTATTTGTTTAATGAGCTGTCGACTCATTTACTGCCTTCTTCTAGGTAAACCCTCTCCAGTCCTCCTGGCACCCCTCCGCGTTCATCCCCAGATATCCACATCGTGATGCTTGGTGCACCCTCTTTGCCCTTCCAGACATTTCTCCCCATTCCCTTCCACTCTACCACACCCCCTACATTTTCTACCTGGGGAAACCTCATTTCTTGCTAAAAACCCAATTCAGATACTGCCTTTTCTGGGAGTGTTTACTGCACGTCACTGGTAAGATTGTGGTAGCCTTTGTGCCTCGTATTATTTGTTCCTGTATTATCGTTATCCAACTTTGAGCTAATCAGGACATACATGCCATATATATGTCTTAATATGTCTTTTTCAAACGTTTTTGAAAAAATACAATAGCCCAGTCCTCAGGGAGCTCACCAGAGAATGAAAGGGAAGGCTTAAGATAGAAAAAAAATAGATATGAAAGCATATGCTATGTGTGATTTTTTTTTTTTTTTTAAATCGCAGGAGAGCTTTTATATCCATTTTTTCCCCCAACCTGACCAGGTTTAGACTGTATGGCTTATGCTCTAAGCCTTTACAACTTGAGGCAGTCATTTTGACCCAGGAAGGCATTCCACACGGTTTGTCTTAGAAGCAGAAGTGCAGAGATAGGACCAAATGAGCCATTATTGTTGAGTTCGGGGGCCAGAAGGGAAAATACTAAGAAATGAAGCTAGAAGGGCCTGACTATTCCGTGAAGGGCGTGGGGTAGTAGTTTCCTATCATGTGGAGTTAAGTGGTAAGTGGACAGATACTCTGAATCTCTTCTTTTTTTCCTAGTACTGGATGAACGAATACACCTCGTCCATCGGAATTGGCGTTTTTCATTCGGGCATTGAAGTATATGGCAGAGGTATGTGTACCCACAGTCTAAGTGTCTAAGTAGACTTTCGGAAGATTGTTTTCTTTTAGAGGACTTGCAGTTCATGTCTGTAGCGCTTCCTGGTTTTTTCGGTTGCTTCCATACATGACGGTGGTAAGGAGAAGAAAATCTGCCCACATTCGTTTACACTGTATTTTGAGAAAATGCCCAAAGTTGAATGTATCTGGGGAGAAAGTACGTGACCATACATTCATGAAGTTATCTTTTATTTCACATACAGGGTCTTAAAAGATCTTTGCCTTTTGAGATTGTCTTACCATTGACAGCCTTGTGCCAGTGATACTGGAGTCCTAAAAAACCTGCGCGTTGAAAACCAGTCACTGCGGTCGGAGAGGAGTTGGTGCTAGTGTCAGACTTGAAATAACCAATTTCCTGAGGGAATTTCAGTACTAAATTTGTTTTTATAGACTTGCAAGTGTGTCATTACAAAGTTTAAAAATGTCACAGGGCAAATCCCACCCTTGATTACATCTAGCTTTTTGCTCAGGAATCATGGCCTTTGTCATGAACTCAGCCCTTTCAGTCCTCTTGGTCCTTTATTACGATAAATACGACAGGAGCCACTCAGGCCAAGCAGCTCTCATCAACAGCTTTTTCCTTGGTTCTGATTCGCACTGTTGGTGCGGGGTAATTTCCTCCAGACCGAGCCATAAGTGGGATGGTCTGCCTAACGCAGAGCACATTGCCAATTCCAGCAGGGCTGTAAGATCGTATTATTTGCATCATAAACTCCCCCTGTAGCAGAAATGTCTTTTATTTGCCTCAGCCAGGCGGTCTCTGTACCAGACCTGCGAGAACACGTGATGGCAGCCTGCCCGGAGCCACCCGTGGAGGTTGCAGACCAGCTTGCACGAACACGAGAAAAAGGTTCATGTACCCCAGTGTGTTGGGGGCACTGATACTGTCCCCTCCTGATGCTCCACATTAGCTGCCACTGGCTACGGCGTAGCATAGGAAATGTTTACTGTGGGGGTCCTCCCCGTGAGCTCCATCTTACTGGAAAGGCTGCATCTACCAAGTAATCCCCCAGAGCACGGAGGCTTAGCAGATTGTCGCTGTGGGCCGCATCATCGTCCGTGGGTTTACTTCCCCTGTTTGATTTGGTTTCTACCAAAGTTGTGTGTGTTGCTTTTTAACTGAATTTCTGCGGTGTGTTCCGGTCTTTTAAGTGCCATCCAGTTCTGAGCCACATGACCATGCCGCTGTGACATAGAGAAGGACATGGGGACAAGTGGCACTTGCTCCATTTTGCAAACAAAGAAACCCAAGCTCAGCTCTGCTCAAAGTCCTGCTGCTGATCAGTAGACCGGGGACTTGAACCCGAGTGTTCTTGCCTACTAGTCAGTACCCTCACACCGGTCTAGTCAGTGCTCCCCTCCGTAAAGTGATTTAGGAATAATTAAAAACACCGTCCAAGCATGTTCAGGGAGGCTTATCCAAGCTAAGGTCAATATCTTCCTGAAAGTGGAATGGTACTTCTGGAATAAATGGCTGACGACTTTTCTTACTGGAATTGAAGTAAAAAAAAAAAAAATCTAAACATTACCTTTCCACATCTGACTTGATTATCTACAGTGTTTTATAAAATCCTGTCGTTAAGATCAGGCACTTTATTTCTTATCCACGTCCTTGCTTTTTCTCTGGAACGTCTGGATCAGAAGGAAACTTGGTGTCTGCCTTGTTCGTTGACCTTTCACAATTATATTTAGTAAATGGTAAGCGAGGAGATTCATTTAAACATTTGTGATTTTGAAAATAAGTCCACCACAGTCTAAGTATCTCCTCCCAGGAATTTTAGTTCCTTCCTTATCTGAAAGCACTGTCTGCTTCTGTTCTGGATCAGAGCTGATTTCTCGGGAGCCGATAGCACGCGCCATCCCCTCCTGGCTCAGAGACGTGCTGTAGAGAGTGTGTGTGTAGATGTATGTGTCAATGTGGCAGCTTCTTTTTTTCTTGATGAGGGGAATGGAATTCAGTTTTTCAGGCTTGCTAATGTTTCACTCTTACTCAAAGATAAACCAACAGTCTTCAACCCAGGAGCTGTGCAAAATCATTGTTATTAGACAGCTTTTCCGGTAAAGTGCGAGTTTAACATTTGACCGCTTTAATTTAGAAAAAGACAACACACGGAACGGACCACCCACTTGGTTTGGCACAGTAACGACGCGGAGAGACCACATTCCCCCGTGGTAGCCACTTTGCTCTCACCAGCCTCCACGAGATACGGATCACCTCGGAGTATCTTTCTTTAGTGCTTTCATTAGTGGAATCAACTTGTGTACGAGTAACAGCCGAATGAGATGTTTGTGAAAGTATTGATAACCTGCAAAATGTTTAGATGGTATCATTATTATCCTCATCATTTATTAAAGCTAATACAGCATTTCTGATTAATTTTGTGTGATAAATACTAAAAATCATGAGTTTTCTCTTTTCAGAATTTGCTTATGGTGGCCATCCTTACCCCTTTTCTGGAATATTTGAAATTTCACCAGGAAATGCTTCTGAACTAGGAGAAACATTTAAATTTAAGTAAGTAGGGAGGATAATTTTTATGCTATCTTAGGTGCCAAAGTGTGTTTACAAGCATACAGAATTCATTCTGGAGACGAAAATCTAGGAAGTTAAAATGTTTCTTTGACGGTGTTGTAGTTGCTGACTATTTAAAACTGAATCTGTCTGAAGTTGTATAAAGATGGGAATTGGCCCTCTGAAATGCCTGACGTAACCTAGTCTGTTGCTTGTATTCAGGACCCACGTAAGTTCCCTTGTGTACTTTGAAAACGTTCTTACCTTGGTAGGACTTGGGTTCTGCTTTAGAAGACGTTTGTATGTAGCAGTGGTTTCCCCTCGACCTCCCATGCAGGGGGAGAGGGAACAGGTGTCTGTATGGTTCAGGTGGTAGCTACCCTCGGGGTGAGCAGAGCATATGGGGCTGTTGACTCTGCATATACCTGAAACTGATGTGACATTGGGTGTCAAATACAGTTTATTTTCAACTCAAATAAAGTTTAAAATTTTAAAAAAATATATATGAAGAGAAAAGAAATGGTGGGTAGGATTTTTTTTTTTTCCCCTGTTTAAGAGAGAGCAAAAGAGTGCAAGCAGGGACAGAGACGGGCAAAGGGACAGAGAATCCCAAGCAGGCTCCTCACTCACTGTGGAGCCTGACACAGGGCTCGATCTCACAACCTGAGCTGAAATCAAGAGTCGGGACCCTTAACCGACTGGGCTACCCAGGTGCCCCATTCAGTAGGATTTTTTTTTAATCTTTTCATTTTTCCCAATGAAAGGGACACTGTTTATACATTTGAAATAATGGAGCAGTTGGTTAGCTGAGAAACTGTTAGTAAGGTGTGTGTATCACGTGTTTGAATACACCAAAATACTCTGGAGCCTTATGAGTAGTCAGCAGCACTGAGAATTTGAATGCTTGATAATCCAATTTCCATTTTTTAATGAAGATTTGTATTTAAAGAGCTATTTAGAACCTTAGGTTCAAGGAGCTTTAAAGAAACTTCTGGGCCTGTGATCGTTAATTTGCCAAGTAAAAAGTGTTGAAATGAGGTTATAATCTTGAAATTCAGGATAGGATGCCACTTTTTTTTTTTTTTAAGATTTTTATTTATTCATTTGACAGAGAGAGCATAAGCAGGGGGAGAGACAGTGGGAGAGGGAGAAGCAGGCTCCCCGCTGAGCAGGGAGCCCAATGCAGGACTCGGTCCCAGGACCCTGGGATCATAACCTGAGCCAAAAGCAGACGCTTAACAACTGAGTCCCCCCAGGCGCCTCAAAGGCTACACATTTTTATCACTATGAAGTTCATCGGTTTTCTTGGCCGGTCACAGATTGGCTATAATGCCATCCTTAGGTTTCCGTTTTAACAGGACTACTAGTAAAGGGGTTTTCTAAGTATTTTCAGTTTTCTTGGATTCCTAACTTGTATTTGACTAAAATTCTGCTTTCTACTGCATAATGTCTGTTGCAAATCCAGGGTAGCTGGGAGTCAGGTGCAGGGCGGTTATTTTTTAATTGGTGGGCTTGGTTGATTGGTTGGTTTTAATTCCGCTCACGGTAGCACAAAAGCAGATGACATAAAAGACAATTTCTGAACGTGACTGTGGCCAGCCCTTTGGGGGCTGGAGTAATTGAGCGGGAAAATTTGCGGCATGGATCTGGTTCTCTGATAACCTGACGGCGTATACAGGCCTTGGAAAATAACGTGTTGCCTCATTTTTAATACACGACACACTGCTCCATCAAGAAAATGACTCGGTTTGCGTCTGTATGATTCAGAAGTAGCGCACCTCGGAGTTTATTGTGGGAGAGTCGAGACTCCACAGAACTTTTGAAAAGTATCTCATTGACCTTGTAGTCGTGTTTGTTGTGGCTTTGTTAGGCCAGTCACAGTAGTCCCGGGAATAAGCCAGTCCTTAAACGTGCCCTTTAGAAATACTTAATACTTTAGAAATACTTAAGACTCACACGATTGTGTTTCTTTCCTCCTCCTTTTTCTTCAAGAGAAGCTGTAGTGTTAGGGAGCACGGACTTCCTGGAGGACGACATCGAGAAGATCGTGGAGGAGCTGGGCAAGGAGTACAAGGGCAACGCTTACCACCTCATGCACAAGAACTGCAATCACTTCTCCTCGGCGCTGTCGGAGGTGAGTGCCGCTTTCTCCGCAGATCCTTTGAGCAAAAAACGGCCCCGGCGTCCTCGCCGTCTGCTTTCGCCGCCGCCTGCGTGTCTCCTGTAAGCACAGGCCTTCCTGTCGGGGGAGCGTGGCGCCCCTTGTCCTGTAGGAATGAATGAGCTCCCCGAGGTCCGCGGCTTCCGAGTGGGCGCAGTTTCCGACCGTGCCCCCGACCACGCCGCGGCCGCGGGGAGAGGGCACACCGATGACCCACGATCGTCTCCTCGGCTCCCGGTTCATTTTCTTACCGCCTGGAACTTGCTCTTGAAAGAAAGCAATGCCTGAGCGACGGCTGCCTCTCAGCCACGAGATTCTTCTTTTTCTGTTTCAGTTCCGGTGTGCGGTTTTTTCCCCCCAGCTCTGAAAATTGTTCCTAAGTCGTTCATGTTGCCACTCTGGAAATTTCGTTTCGCCGGCTTACACACGGGCACGCACTTGCCTTGGGAGTTTTTGAGTCCCAAGTGGGAGATCAGAGCTAGATCAGAATCGTAGGACCAGGAGACGGAGGGAAGAAATCACAAGATTAGGAAATAAGGTCGAGCAGATTAATGGGCACTCGAAGAGCTTCCCAGTTCGCCGACTCTGGGCGGCCAGAGGCAGGGGCAGCGCCAGGCCCCGCAGGACCCAGACAGCGGGCAGGACAGGTGGAGCCGCTGCCTCGGTGGCCTGAGCATGGGTGCCCGGCTCCCCGGCTCCCCGGCCCTCTCCCCTGCCCTCACAGCTGCCACAGCTCGGCTCTCGGACAGACCCACGGTGGGGACGCTGTGCTGCTTGGAGGATGCGTCCTGCGCCCGCCGCACGGAGGGTCCCGCCACGGAGCACGGAGTCGGCGTCTTCACGTTCGCCGACGGTTCGCCCGGGTGTGGAAGCCGGAGAGGCAGCACCAGTCTTGTCGACACGCTGACACTGTTGAGGTGACCCGGTTGCATTTGGGGAACGAGAGAAGGTGGTTCAGATCCTTCTTGACCCTGCTTGTCCCCTCATCCGGGGACCCATAGGGACCCGTAAATGTTAAAATTGGCAGAGACAGTAGCAAGCACCCAATCCAGTCGCCTCATGTGACAGGGCCTCTGTGCCCTCATCTGGGGTCTGGAGGAGCCGCTGGGCTGTCATCCGTTGTCACGGGGGAAGCAGCCTACACGATCAGGAACGGTCGATCCGGCCCCAGGAGACCCAGCGTCTGGATCCCCCGGCTGTTTCCGCCAGGCTGCAGACATCAGGGGGACCAAGTGTGGCCCAGGTGATACCCAGATCTGTCCTCTCCTCCCGGCAAGAAGAGAAAAGCCCCCCAAATCCCCAAAGTTGAGTTTGGAGGCGGCCAAAAGTGCTAAAACTTTTGTGTTGCTCTCTGTTCCTCGTGAGAGGGAATGTGGCTAAAAGGTTTCCAGGCCTGAGCCAAGTAGGAAGGGAAGCAGGGGGGACACCACACTGACTCTCCCTGATGCTCGCGTCCCTGCTCCCCCTCACCCTGTCCCAGCTGGCATCTCCCCAGACGCTGTCACCTCTGTCTAAGGTTACTGCTGGGAGACTGTGAGGGAGATGACATAAAAGAGACCATTTCCAGGGGGACTTCAAAGTATTAAAAAGCAGTTTTTAGATACTAATGAGCTCTTGTAAAATCAGATGTCTGACCCATTGAGGTTGCTGATTATCCGGCCTGATGTGCACATTTTGTAGCAGGTTTTAAGAAAAGGGTTTTAGGGACACCTGGGTGGCTCAGTTGGTTAAGCAGCTGCCTTCGGCTCAGGTCATGATCCCAGCGTCCTGGGATCGAGTCCCACATCGGGCTCCTGGCTCGGCAGGGAGCCTGCCTCTCCCTCGCCTCTGTCTGCCACTCTGTCTGCCTGTGCTCGCTCTCACTCCCTCTCTCTCTCTGAAAAATAAATAAAATCTTAAAAAAAAAAAAAAAAAAGAAAGAAAGAAAAGGGTTTTAGGGAATACTTGCATGTTGCGTCCTGGCCTCAAGGCATCTCAACCTCACTCCTGCCAGAAGAAATGCCGCGGCCTTTATTTATTTAATTCTGAATTCACAATCCTAATTGGCTGGGCTTGACTCATAGACTGAAACCCGGTGCCGTCTGCCACCCTCCTTGCTATATTGAGAGGTAGAGGCTCAGGGAATGGGACTTGTCCCTGGGGACCATTGCAGGTCAGGACACTGTCCTTGGACCCCTACACCATGAAAGTTAGGGACGCTGACCGGCCGGCCTGGCTTCCTTGCAGATGCCCCTGGGAGGGGCTTTTTCCTGCTGGGACTGGCTGCGTTGAGTTGCTCATCAGCTTCGAGTTTCCAATACGGGGAATGATTGAATCCGTAACCAGTGATTCTTGCCAAAACTGCAAGTCGGGGGGAAGCCCGTCACCAGGACTGTGAGCCCCTGCTGCTCCTGACCCCCGTCCCCGGGTGCTTCCGGGCGGCTCCGGCCACGACTGGTGCGTTTGGGAGCGGCAGCCAGACCGCCCTTCTCCCGCAGACACGGGCCCATCTTCTCTAGGCTGTTTGCTAGGTAAGTGGTCAGGGCACAGGGAGTGGCGGTATGAACCCATTTTGAAATTTTCTGAAAACTCAGGATTTTACCCTGATGAATCCCTAAACATGTTATGGCTGTCTAGTTCAGGCACATAGACATATTTCCAGTGGGAACGCTTTGTCCCTCCTGTGCACATCCTTTTCAGATCATAAAGAGGGCTGGATGAGAGCAGGGACAGTTTTAAAAAGTAAAGTTAGGATTGCTAAACGGCACACGCTGATTTCATAACAAGAATAAACAGAAGCCCCAAACCGCAGCCCCTCAGGAGGAGAGAAGGGGAGCGGCCGTAATAACCTTTCTTTTTCAACACTGCGCCTTCCATTGTCCTAAAGAAAAACACTGCACTCGGCCTCTCTGGGCCGCTGCGAGGACTTGGAGTCCCACGGGGCTGCCGCCCTGTTCCTGCACCTGCCGCACACGACGCCACATGCGGCTTCCACACCGCGAGGCCCACGACCTGGCGTCACGGACAAACAGCTGTTTGGCTCCGACCGTCTCTAGGCAGACCCTCCGGAACCAAAATTCAGCCGGTTTTCCAGGCTCGATTGGAAACCTTTGGGCAGAAGCCCCGTCTTCTCGTGCGTTTGGTGGCTGGAGCCCGAGAGCGCGGACCGGGCGGCTTCTCCACAGCAGACCTTTGTTTCTCACCATTCTGGAGGCCAGGGGTCTGAGGTCCAGGCTCTGGCAGATTCGGTGACTGGTGAGGTCTGTGTCGTGGGTCACAGGCGGGAGAGGTGGGGGGCACTCAGATCCCTGGTTGGCGCACTAATCTGTGCCCCAGGGCCAAGCCCCCCAGAGGCCCCTCTTCCATGCACGATAGTGGATGGCGGCAGCACACCAGCTTAGACGGGACAGAAAGCTTTGGTCTAGAGCAAGGCCCTTGGTGCTCACTCCCAGAGACAGAGTGCAGTGGGTGGAGACCTTTTAACCCGGACTGCCTGACCTGTGTGCCCTGCTTGGGGTGCCTTGATGTCATAAACTGACTGTTCTAGGGGTAACCCGCGTGCCCTCTGGGGTTTTACTTTCTGGGTGTGTTCCCGTCATGATATTGCCTCGGCCCCGAAAACCTCTCGGGCCGACTTCGGGTTCCTGGCCAGATCGCGCAGGTTCTGAATGATGTGTCCGACCCGGTAAAGATGGTTCGTACCGACACTGAAGATGGGCGCCACCCGGCTTTCTAAAATGAACCTCTATGCTTAGTGGGATTTGTTTTAACTGGCTTAAGGCCAGGAACCCTAAAGGGTATAACCGAAATCAATACTTCAGGTTCAATGAAAGAGAGAGAAAAGTTCTCCATCTCGTAAGAGAAACGCTGTGAACAGACTGGATGACCTAAGAAAAGACGAACAAATTCCTAGAAACACTATCTTCTGAAGCTGAATTATAAGGAATAGAAGATCTGGCTAGACCTGTTACTGCTAAGGAGATTGCATCAAAAACCTCCCAGCAGACAAAAGTCTAAGACCAGACAGCTTGACTGGTGAATTCTACCGAACTTCATTCAAAGATTTAATACCTAATCTCCAACCTTTCGCCAAAAAAGAAAGAGGAGGGAACACTTCCACACTCCTTCTGTGAGGCCAGCAACACCCCAATACCAAAACCGGACAGGGACACCACAAAAAAAGGAAAATCACTGGCCAACATCCCGGATGAACAGAGATGCAGGAACCCTCAACAAAACATGGCAAGCCAGAGCCAACACTACATTAAGAGGATTCTACACCAGGATCAGGTGGGACTTTTACTAGGGACGCAAGGGTAGTTCCACATTTGCAGATCAGTCAGTGTGATACGCCACCTTAAAGTGAAAAATAAAAATCATATGATCATCTCAGTAGGTCCAGAAAAACATTCGACAAAATTCAACATCCGCTTACGATAATGTTCTCTCGGTGAAGTGGGTAGAGCGGGAACTACCTCACCACAATAAAGGCCGAAGGCGACAGGCCCACAGTGCCCGTCGTACACGGTGGGGAAAGATCCAGAACAAGACAGGGGTGGCCCCCTGCCCTTCCACGCGGCGCTGGGCCAGCTCTCCCTGGGCGTCTGTCTCTTCGCCCCTAGTGAGTGTGTATGGGGGGGAGGATTTCTACAAGGGGAATTACTGGTTGAAGTAATTTTGCTCCGTAAACCACCACCCACCGTAAGAAGTGTGTTTTACATCTGGATGCAGCAGTTACACGTGTGTACGTAATGCATTTAGTGTCACAGCTGGCCCTCCTCTCTGCAAACTTCAAGTCACGATGCTGAATGACTCACAGATGGACTCAAAGTTTCGAGACATTGGCTTGGCAGAGGACCAGCACGCTTCTGAGAGGGTCAGGGGGGAGGGGGGACTGGTCACAGACTGGACTCCGCCACGGAGAACTCAGCCCACGGGTGTGGCCTGTCGCAGCACGATCCACCCACCAGAACAGGAGGCTGTCATTCTTCATACCGTTTTCGGCTGATCAGGCCACACCACCGGGCGTAGGGAGGAAGGTAGCTCATCGGGTAGAACCAGGACTTGGGAAGTAGTTCGGAGGAAGGGAATAGTCCGCGGAGGCTGTCGCTGACCCGCACGGTGCTCGCCACGCCTCCGCGCTTCCCCTGCAGCTGTGCAGGTGTCCCTGCCCGGCGCATCTCAGCTCTGAAATACAACATAAAACTTGTTTGCCTGGGTTTCTGACGGTAGAGAGACGGGAGTGGTATCGTGTAAGGTGACCCCTCGGCTTCCCCCCAGATCAAGTTCACAGACACGTTTCTCATGTACTTGTTTTTTAAAGATTCTATTTGAAAGAGCAGGAGCAGAGGGGCAGAGGGAGAGGGAGAAGCAGACTCAGTCCCCACTGAGCTGGGAGCCTGACGTGGGGCTTAATCCCAGGACCCCGAGATCATGACCCGTGCTGAAGGCAGCCGCTTCACTAACCGAGCCACCCAGGCGCCTCTCCCAGATAACTTTGAGTACCTTCTCTCTGTGCTGCCTGGCGGGTGACCGAATTTGGTCCGAACGATGCCACCACTTCCCTAAGTGAGACTTGCCCTGTGCTTAAGTCAGACACGTTGTATGTAAGGGAAAGTAACGTTTGTCAGGTAAGGCTACCCCTTCAGAGAGAGGAGTTACCTTGCTTAATTAAAGGTCCTGGTTTGTTTATGTTTTAGTGATTTTGGGACTATGATAGTTTGACATCTTTTCCGGAGTCACCAGCTAAGACAAGATGTCCGGATCCTAGCCTGTGACTGTGACGTGACTGGAGGCGAAACTGCCAGGAGGACAGGGCAGGGGACGGGGCGGGGGGGTGGGGGGGCTCGGGAAGCCCAGCATTGCCTGCGGACAGGCAGGAGCGTTAGGAAAGAGTCAAGTTCGCTGTGGCAGACCCGATTCTCGCTCTCTGAGATAGGTGGCCCGTGGCTTGTGGCTCCGGAGTCCTAAAGACAGGGTCAGGGCAGGAAGTGGGCAGAGAGCCACACACCATCAGCCAGAGGGACCATTCTGGCCTCGTCCTGGGCACGGCCCCGCTCCTGCCCCGCACTCCCGAAGCCAGGGCTGCGTCTGGGGAGATGGGCTTTCTCAGCTGATGCGAGTGCTTTGGGAGAAGTGGGACAGGGACAGAAGTCCACGGGGTAGAGAGAGACGCAGAAAGCGAGCTCCTCGAACAAGCCTCCGTAGAAAGGGGGGATGGGGCTGCCGGGAGGGCCCAGGCTCCCAAGGCAGGTGCCGTGTGTCCCCGGAGGCCCGGGTGCAAGGTTTCCGGGGCACCCCCTGCCTCCCCCACTCCCTGGCACCGGGCCAGGCCCACGTCATCCTTCTCACCTAACCCGACACCCTTTGTCGTCCGCAGATCCTCTGCGGGAAAGAGATCCCTCGCTGGATCAACCGACTGGCCTACTTCAGCTCCTGCATTCCCTTCCTACAGAGTTGCCTCCCCAAGGAGTGGCTCACGCCCGCGGCCCTGCAGTCCAGCGTCAGCCAGGAGCTGCAGGACGAACTGGAGGAGGCCGAGGACGCCGCCGCGTCCGCCTCCGTGGCCAGCGCCGCGGCCGGCCCCAGGCCCGGGCGCCACACCAAACTCTAAGCGTCTCCAAAGCCCCCCCCCAAGAGCTGTCTCGGACAGGGGACGGTCAGCTAGAGAAAAGTACAAGAGCACGCGTCCTCTGGACATTCTGTATGCAAAGATGGCTCTCCCCCCCCCATCCCAGGTTTTCAGCTCAGGATTATATTTGTAATCAAAAGAATCACTCGGCGCAGGAGGGAGAACTTTGTATGAAGCCGCCCTCTGGTTTTTTTTACCCACTTGTAAATTTGGATTTCCTTCTGTTTTATACGAGCTCTGTTCAGTTATGTTTACAGTATTTTGTATCGCTGTTTACAAATCGTGCATGGACTCCTGCCACCGTGGAAGAAGGAAGCATTCGCGGCCCCAGCGGGCGAGGCGGGCCAGCTCTGTAGCCTCCTGGCGGCGGCTGGAGCTGCGGTGGGGCCCCCAGGCACGCGACAGGTCCTAGAGCAGCCAGAGTCACCGTCCCCTGCTTACGAATGGTCTTTTAGGTTCGTGTCTGGTTTGTCCATGTTCGGGATGCAGAGGGGAAGGAACACCCGGGGCTGAGGGCGGTGGCTCGCAGCCCCACAAGGGAGCGCGGTCCCCAGGCAGATCCAGGCCAGGGAGGTGGGGGGGGGGCGCGGTTGCGTCCCAAATACTGGTCCAGCTCAGCAGGCGGGCCCCTTCCCGTGTCCGTCCTGCTCAGACACCTCGGATTCTGTCGTTAAGTTCGTTTTCGTTGAAGATTCCCTTGCTGGTCACTGAGGAGTATTTTTGCACACGCGCTGGGGGCCTCACCTTCATTTTCGTACATCCACTACCCTCCCCGCCCCGGGCTGCGACGACGGGGGGGAAGGTCCAAGCGACAGCCTTCTGAGTAGCCGTGAGGGGACGTGCAGCTGCTTTCTTACTGGTCGGGCCGCCTGTTACACGAGACCTTGAGAACCGGGGGCTGAAGTGACACTGTCCAGCCAGCGACTCCGCCGTCCCGCGGTCTTACGCGTCGGAGGCCGCGGCTCGTGATGGGAGTCGTGTCCCCTCATCATAGGAAACCGAGTCTCGTTGACTTCTTGTTGGAAGATATTCGTGTGTCTTAAAAGTCATCTTTTTCTGTTCTCTCAGATGTGTCTCTTACAGAACCTGCTCTGAGGGAGAACTTGGCTGCCGCGGACGAGTCCTCATTAGCAAGGATTCGGTGTGCGCAGGCTGCTTCCCGTTTGACCCCTGGACGTAAGAGCCAAGTCATTACGTGTCAGATTCAATTTTTCTGCCTTAAGAATGAATGTCCTACATAGAATATTGGATGCGGCGTAGAAGTTAATCCGAGGCAGTGACTTCAGCTCTGTCGAGACGGTTAGTTTCAAAGGCACCTGCTCTCACGCAGACTTCTCGATTGGGTTGTTTGCTGGAGCGCTTTGTGAGGATCCATACCTTTCAGTAAAGGACATTTTTAACTTTTCCATTCAGCTGATTTTGATTCATTTTTACCAACTGAAGCACACGCTGTTCCTAGGGAAACCAAACCTTGGGTTAGAAGCTTTGACCTGAGGAAAATGAAGCCACTTAACCTAACTTACGCTTCTGACTGTTCCGTTCTGGAGAGGAAAGCCTCGGCCATTCTGCCGTTGGTTCTTCAGAGGGTGCAGAGCGCTGGTTTCAGAGACGCGGCCGGAGGAGGGAAGGAGTATATGGTCTCTGTGAGAAGCGGACTCGGTTCAGGCCTCAAAAGGAGATTTAGAATCAAACACTAAGACTCTGGCCAGGTGTGTGTTCCCTCAGAGGAGAGCCCTAGCGCCAGAAGCCAGGGGAGTGGAAAGTGTCGGAGGCAGTTTGCTTGGGATTTTTTTAAATACGGTGGTGGGTGACGGTTGTTTCCTGTCCATTCCGGTGGACGTGATTTTAGTCTGCGCTGCTGCCCCGCATGAAGGAGTGGCCGCCCATTAGACCGCTCTAGAACGCCAGGGACATCCCGTCAGTGCTTAGCCGGAGCCCAGCGCCTCGCGCACAAATGATTTCTCCATCGTCCTGTTGTATTTACTTTCATCTGCGGCATTTGGGGTGAAAAATAGCGTGAAGGGGCCTGGTAGAAATAAATACAGGCCTGAGGCTGCTCCTCATAGTAGCAGTCAGCAGCCAAAATCCTGGGTGCGAGATTGCTTGCCGTCCAGTGGTACTTGAGGTTGAAAAAGAAAGAAACGTCTTTACTTTGGAAACTCTCATTTAAACCAGTTCCCCTCTGTAGTTCAAAGTTGCGGTTGGACTTAACGGACTAGCACTTAACCAGCTCTTCCTTGTCCCTTGTTCTCGGCCTGTTCAGAAAAATCCGTGTCCATTAGGGTACGTGTGACGTGGCGGAGTCAGAGATGCTCTTTGTAGTGGGAACCAAGCGAAACACATTTCTCACGGTGGGTTGGGCCGTGACAGACTGTGGGGGGGTCAGAGCTGCTGGTTTCTGTTGGTTTTCAGTGCCCTTGCTTGGGTCGGTCGGTTCGTTTTGTCAGCCCGAAGAAGGGGGCATCGGCTTTGGAAAGGGGCCTCTGGAAGTGCAGGAGGAGGCGCGGAGAGAGGCTCCGGCGGAGGCCTGCCCCCAGCCGGCCGCCGCTCTGACCCCGGCAGTAGCGCCCAGCTCCCTTCACCAGCATCTGTACAGAGCAGGGAGGCCCGGGGTTCGCCGACGGGCGCCTTCGTGTGTGCCAGAAGAGTCCTCGCTGCACGCGCTGCGGGACTCCGTGTCCGTGGCTTCTCTCCCTCGCGAAACGGGTAGAAACACACTCACTGCTTCAGGGCTCGAATCTGTGTTGTCTTCTTATGGCTCCGTTTCTGCAAGATTCTCGGTCGTTTCGGTCCGTGCTGTATCTCCTTTGGGTTTTGTTCCGCCAGCTGGCCACGCTGCCGCAGCGTCCCCTTCCCTTCCGTTCGGTCTTAGGGTGCGGCTCAGTCATCAGACTCGCCTTGTCTCCGCAGTCCATACACATCTTCACTGTTCGAGAGGTGTTACAGCTGTTAAAGAATCTTCATGAACCTGAAGATCATTTCTTGTGAAGTTGAATGCAAATGTACGGTCATTCATAGTGTTTATATATATAAAAAAAAAATACCAGGAATTTCACTTTTGCTACCTTGATATAGCATTGGGCTATCATGTTAACAACATTGAAATACATCAATTTATTAAAAAATACTTTTATAAGAAATGTTTCCTGGTGCTTTCTGACGACAGCTGTGGTGCGGAGGGCGGTGACTCTTAAAACCCCAGGCTCCCATCTGCTCTGCGGATGCGGTCGGCCCTCTGGCCAACCCACGCACTGACTCACGTGCTTGCCCTCAAGCCCAAGTCCACTGGCCAAGTCCTTGGCTCCCAGAGAACACGGCCACACTCCTCACAGCGGCAGCGGGTGTCAGCGCCCTGGCTCCCGGGCCATGGGAGCAGGCTGGGAGGGGAGACACGTCCTCTCTGCTCTGCGCCCAGAGCGCAGGGGGGTGGCCCGCAGAGGAAGAGCCCCCGCTGCACACGCGGGCTCCCTGTTCCCCGTAAACCTGCTCCGCTTCTGTCCAGCGCATTCAGCACGGCCCTGCCCTTCTCCGCTGGCTTTTTTGTACCTAGCCGAGTAGCATGTCCCTCCAGTAACTCAAAAACTCTTAAATTAAGTACTGTTAAATAACTGCTGGCAGCCCCCTCCCTGCTAAAAAGGAATGACGGGCAGGCATGTGCTCTCCCCTCAAGCACGGGGACCGAAGGGAACCTCCCCCCCCCGCCCCCCAGTGCCCCATCTGAGTAGGTTCCGAACAGCCTCCAACAAGTTGGTCCCAAACTCAGATCTGGTCAAGCAGCTGGTCTTGCCCACAGAGAAGATGCCGAGTACACGGAGAGACAATAGCTTCTTTTCCTCGTTACCCTCCCCAAGTTCTCACCACCCAGACCCTGACCTTGTTCTGAGTTTGCGGAAATCTGTGCTAATAAAGATGAATGGCTTCGGCTGTACTTCCAAGAGGTAACTTGGATGCAGGCAGCTACCCATTTCCTTACAGATTCTGAGCCCAGAGAACTGCTGAGCCCTCTCAGACTCCTACCTCTCCCCCAAAAAGAACATCCTCCCCAAGAAGATCGCACCTTGACCCTACCCTAGGCAGTGGACATGGTCTCCTTCTTCTCAACGCCAAGGAGGAGAGCTAACGGGAGTTAAGAAGGGCCTTCTCCCAACTTGGTCGTGCAGGCATTCTTTTCCAGAGGCTGGACGGGCGTGCCTGTACCCTGCAGCCATGTCCCGATGGGGAGGTCTCTGCAGCCCCAATCTGGAACGTTCCATTCCCATGCTGTTGAGCACAGTAGAGCCCTCTACCCGGAGCTCCTCTGTGACCCCTTCATTCGGGAGCAGTTGCCTGTTTCCACCAAACACTTCTGGCTACTCAGCCGGCCCAGCTAGGGGAGCCAGTGGCTACCACACTAGCGTCCTCACCCCCTAACCCCCAGCGATCGGTGGGAGCTAGTGCCTGAGCAACCTTCAGATGCTCCAGAAGCTGCCGCCATACAGAGGGAGCCCAACAGGCTGGCCTAGCTTTGCGGACAGGTGGAATATGGTCAGCAAAGCCGGAAGCCAGACCCCTCGGGTGGAGGGGGTTACGACCCGCTCTGCTGGCTCTCTGGGAAAGGGATATGCACTGGGCAGGGCAGCAAAAAATTAGACAAGGAGAAGTTACTCTGTCCGCCCAGGGCCCTGTCTATGTGATTAGCCACCCAAATGGGGACTGGGGTTTTGGGGTCACCAAACCGAAGCAAGAAAGACTAAGGAAAGCAGGGCTACCAGACTCGGCCCTAATCAAAGGCAGAAGGACCCTCCAGCCTCCTGCTCCCCCCACCCCAACCAGGGTCAGCAAGTGGGTGCCATGGAGAGGCCCTCACAGAGGCCCCTGGTGGGCAGCCGACAATCCACAGAAGACCAGCATCTCTGCAAAAAAAGTCACTTTGGGGGCACCTGGGTGGCTCAATGGGTTGGGCCTCTGCCTTCCGCTCTGGTCATGATCTCAGGGTCCTGGGATCGAACCCTGCATCGGGCTCTCTGCTCAGCAAGGAGCCTGCTTTCCTCTCTCTCTCTCTCTGCCTGCCTCTCTGCCTACTTGTGATCTCTGTCTGTCAAATGAATAAACAAAGTCTTAAAAAAAAAAAAAAAAAGTCACTTTGCATCTGTCAGTGGATTTTGTAGACCAGACAAAAGAGAAAAGGGAAATGGTGTTACTGTAGCCCTGCTGTGTGCACCTCCCGTCTGTGCGATCTGTGCAGGACCCGGTCCTCTGCACCACTGACTGTACCGAGCCTGCCCGGCCACTTGGGCCCCTCCCACTGGGACTCCCAGTCTGCAGCAGGCAAGCGCCCCAATACCCTCCACTTCTTCACATGTCTGCTGCCCTCTGCTTCCTCTGGAGCCCAGCTGTCCCCTGCAGGTGCGTACCCCCAGCCTGTGTCCCTCCCCGCCCCCCCCACCTGTCATTGCTGCTTCCAACACTTCCGCCTCCTCCCTCCCAAACCACCAGCTCCGCACCGCTGGTGTCACGGTATTATGCAAGATTCCCAAACCACCAGCTCCGCTGAGCCCGTGTTCCCTGGTGACCCTCGGTGCTGCCGTTGCTCTCCCTCCTCCTGCCTACCTTCCCCTCCACCAGTCCTCACCACTTGTCCTCATTCATTTGCGGGGACTCCAGTCACACAGATGTCCCGTCCTGTACCCTGGCCCTGTGTTTCTCCCCCCGGTCTCTGCTGCCACGGGGGTGGGACAGTGCCTCCTGCAAGACAGTCCACGGTCATTGCCACGTCAAAGGTTCCCACACATCTTGCCCCCAGGGGGTAGGCGGTGGTTCCCTGGTTGAGAACCAGGGTCAAGGTCTCTGCCCCACTTCCACCGGGCACTCCAACCTTGACCGTGTCCCCACCGCGACTGACCCTCTTCTAAATCTTTGCCTTGAGCATCTCTGCCCACCGGCCCGCACGGCTCTGATGCTCCAGATAACACCGTACCCCCTGTCACTTCAGATGTCCCCCGTGTCCTCACACACGTCAGCTGAGACCCTCCCTGTGTGCTTCCTCCAACAGAGACAGCGGAGGCAGCTGCCCCTGTATTACGAAACCCAGTGCTCCCTCCTCTGTGCGTCTCCTTTACTTTCACACAGAACGTCCACGTCCCACACATCTGGTCACCCCGTGTAGGGGGAAGGTCCCCACCCAGGCAATTCTGTGTGACGCCAGTGGGATGTCCAGTGATTTAACTCTGCTGCGATGCTGTGGTCTACGTGAGGGTAGTGTCAGCCCCCAGGTCAGGGCTCAGGTGCCGGTCACAAGTAGTAGCTCCCAGGTGACCACAACCTCTGTCTGACTCGGCGACCGATCACAGGTTCCCTTTCTTAAGTCCAGCTGATTTGCTGGAGCAGCTGACAGAACTCAGGGAAACATTTACCTAGATTTACCGTTGACTAAAGGACATGATAAAGAACGAGATGAACAGCCAGATGAGGAGATACATAGGGCGAATCTGGGAGGGTCCCGAGTGCAGGAAATCTGCCCCCGTGGAGCTGGAATGTGTCACCCTCTCGCCCGTGGAAGTATCCACACGCACCCCGACCCCCACCCAGAGGCTCTCCCAACCCTGTGCCATCGGGATTTCTACGGAGGATTCTTCAAGCAGGCAGGACCGATCACCACCTCCATTTTCAGCCCCTGCCCCTCTCTGGGTAAGTGGGGGTGAGGAGGGCTGCGAATTCCAAGCTTCTAATCATGGCTTGGCCTTTCAGCCGACCCGCCCCCGTCCGGGAGCCCACCCAGAGAGAGTCACCTCGGGAGAACGGGAGTTGCTCCTCATGCTGTCACCACGTAGGACGGACCGGGGTTTCAGGCGCCCGTGTCGGGAACCAGGGGCAAAGCCCTCTGTATCTGTCTTCTATTACCTCACAACCTCCAATTTCCCAATCTACAAACTCACCTGAATTTGTAATCGGAGTCATTGTTCCTGTCCCAATGGGAGAAGGTCTGTTCCTGACTGTTTCCAAAGACCAGTCCCTCCCTTGCCACTGGATCCTGGGCTCCCCCATCTGCCAGGCACTTGCCCCAACACGTACCCCCCACCTTCTCCCCCCATCCTGAGCTCTGTCCTCATCATCTGTTTGCTTTTCTTTATGGTTTTTACACCCACATATTCATCCCTAGACGGCATGTCCTTTGGTTTTACTTACTTGAAAACGTTATACAAATGGAATCCCACTGTGAATGTTTTCCTGTGATTTTTTTAAATTCCATCTATTTTTTTGAATTCGTGCACATGAGTACGTGTAGTGATACTTCATTCATTTTCATTGCTGTATAGTATTCTGTCATACAAATATACCACAATTTTATTGAATGATTCGACTTTTTTTTTTAAGATTTTATTTATTTATTTATTTGACAGAGATCACAAGTAGGCAGAGAGAGAGAGATGGGGGAAGCTGGCTCCCCACTGAGCAGAGAGCCCGATGTGGGGCTCGATCCCAGGACCCTGGGATTATGACCTGAGCCGAAGGCAGAGGCTTTAACCCACTGAGCCACCCAGGTGCCCTTATCAAGTCGACTCTTAATGGATATCTGGGGCATTTCCGGTTTACTGCCCTAAGAGCGATGCTTCTGTGACTTATTACAATGCATGTCTCCTGCTGCTTGTGGAGAGATGTCTCCCTGAAGGGAATGGCAAGGCTGTAGGGAGTGTTCCTGCCCAACTTGATTCATGTAGAAGAAACAAGGCCATCTTCTTCTTATCCTTTTATTAAATAAAATCCTCTCTCCGCCTGCTAACCAAACAGAGCTCCATAGCCTAGCTATTTTCTAATCATGTTATATAATGAAATTTCAGATCCTGGCCTTTTAAAAAAAATTTTTTTTTTAATTATTAACTGAAGGAGTCAAAGAGGTGAGAACGGTATCGTATGCCCACACGGCCGCCAGGAAGGAAATCACTCGAGGCACAAAAGCAGTACAAAGAGTCCGAGTGGCGTGTTTGGAAGAAGGTTCTGCAGCAGGTCTGGTTCTAAGTGGCCCCGTGTGAACGTTCATAGCTGTTCGCAGCTCTGTTCGAGCAGCGGGGCCTCATTCGACGTCCCCACTTTAGAGAGTGTTGCCGTGTCCAGTGCGGATAAGCACTACGCACCGGATGAGTGTAACCTCCGAGGGGCCACTACGTCCGCTAGCAGTTCATTATCTCAGGTGAGAATCCGCTGGCTTACGTACAAAGTTGCAAACAGCAAGTCAGTCTTCCTCCAGGCGACTTCTCTGCCACATGCGTTTTGGAGAAACCAAAGCCCCTGCTAGAGATCTTGTTTAACAAACCAGCCCAAAGTTCTCCTGTCCTCCTGTCAGCACCAGGTTATCGAAATTGTTTTCCCCAAGGGGCTGCAACGCTGTCCAGTCCCACCAGCAGAAGATTCTCGTTCCCGACACTCCATACCCTTGCCAATACCTGATACCGACTGACTCTCCGGGGCTGGTCACCAATCTGGCCAGCGGAAATCGGCACCTAGGTGTGCTTTTGATCAGCATTTTCCTGATTATTAGTAGGATTGAGACTCTTTAAGGGTTTCTGGGCTAAGTACTTATGTCTCCTTTTCTGTGAAATGTCTGTCCTACCCTTTGTCTGTTTTTCTACTAGGTTACGTGTCTTTTTCTTGCTGATTCATAGGAAATAGTAACATATTCTGGCTACTCTTCTTTGATGGTTCTGTGTCTTACAGATATATTCTCCCAGCTGGAGACTTCTTTCACTCTCTTTCTGGTGTGTTTGGAGAAACCGAAGTTCATTTTAAAGTAGTCAGAAATAAGGGTGCCTGGGTGGCTCAGTCATTAAGTGTCTGCCTTCAGCTCAGGTCATGATCCCAGTGTCCTGGGATCGAGCCCTGCACCGAGCCCTGCATCGGGCTCCCTGCTCGGCGGGAAGCCTGCTTCTCCCTCTCCACTCCCCCTTGCTTGTATTCCCTCTCTCACTGTCTCTCTCTGTGAAATAGATAAATAAAAATCTTTAAAAAAAAAAAAAAAGGCAGCCAGAAATACCAGTAATATTCTCTATGGTAAATATTTTTTATATCTGAAGACATTCATCTCTCCCCTTAGATCATCAAGATATTTTCCTACATTTTCTTCTAAATATTTTAATGTTTCCTTTGCGCAGCTAAGTCTTCAATCCATCCAGAGTTGTATGTTGTATGTGTGTAAGTGAGGTAGAGATCAATCTAGGTTTTTTTTCCATATGGCTAACTGTTCGCCCTAACGCAATACACCAAATAGCCTGTCAGTCTCCCCCTGGTTGGCCATCCCCATTTCCTGTTAACCAGGTTTCTGTGCACAGATGAGCCTCCTTCTGGGCGCCCTCTAGTCCTGCTGGGCTGTTTACTATCTCCAGACTCATGATACGCTCTCCTAACTGCTAAGATATATAATAAGCCCCAATCTGTGGAAAAGCAAGTCTCCACAACTACTACAGAAGTGCTTTGATTAGTCTTGGTTTTTTTCTATATAAATTTCAGAATCAGCTTCACAAGTAACACCCACACACACACTCCCCCTATTGAAATTCCATTGAATTTATAGATCAGCTTGTAAAGAACCAACATCTGAATGACATTGAGTCTATCTAAGAACATGATACATCGCTCCATATACACTGATTTTTAATGACCCTCAAAAAGGTTTATAGTCTTCTCCATAAAGGCCTTTCATACATTTATGTTAGATTTATGCCTCAATTCCTTACATTTTTTTTGCTACAGTTAATATCTTTTATCTCTTAATTATAGTTTCAGACCCATTATTCCTCATATGTATGAATGCAATTGACTTTTTTCCATTTTTAAAAAAAAATTTGGTGGTTTTTTTTTTTTTTTTTTTTTTAAGATTTTAAGTAATGTCTACACCCAATTTTGGGCTGGAATTTACAACCCCCGAGATCAAGAGTTACATGCTCAACCAACTAAGCCAGCCAGGTGCCCTGAAAGACTTGTTTTGTTTTGTTTTAGAGAGAGAGAGCGATGGGGAGGGGCAGGGGAGAGAGTCTTAAGTGGGCTCCACGCTTAGCACAAAGCCCATCGCTGGGCTCGATCCCAGGACCCTGAGATCACAACCCGAGCCAGTAACAAGAGTCAGATGCTCAACCGACTGAGCCCTCACAGCTGCCCCCGCCCAGCTGCTCTGTAGGCTACCTGATGAGTCCGCTGCGGCCACTCGACAGTGAACATGACCTCAAACATCTTCAGTCTCTTTAGCCACCCTGGGTGTCCTCAGCTCTGGTCCTCGAGGCCTCCCCTCGCAGCGGGGCCAGCTGATGGGGCAGACAGTGAGAGGATGGGATTCTCCGTGAGGCTAACGGCATCGCCTAAGCCTCGAGCCCCGCACCCCCGGATCCTCAGCATTCAGAAGGGGAACGGAATCCAGATGTCTTCCCTGATGAACAGGGGGGTCTCCCTGGGTTCAGGAGTCTGGTCCTTCCGCCCTGCCTGCCCTCTCCCTGCGTGTGTTACCCGGCTCATCCTTCTGGCTGGAGCTCGTAGGTTTTACAAGGACTCCTTACACTGTGTCATTTGGGCATCTCAGCTGGGTCTGCGAGCTCGGCTTCTGGCTTGGGGTGGCCAGCTTGGGGTGCACTTGGAGCCACCACCGTGCCAGGGTGGCCCTTCCTCTCCCACGTGCTGATTTGCAAAAGGGCACTTTGGAGCAAGAGACAGCCTTGAGTTAGTGACCCTCCCTGGCCGCTGGTGCATGGGGGGAGGAGGGGTGGGCAGGGCGTGATGTTTGCACATCATCCAAGTCCCCATGGAGCCCAAAGGAGAAAAGGAATTAGAATAAATGACTAGAGTCTTGGAGCTTTCTGGGTCTTTTGTTTTTGTTTTTCAAGATCACTGTAGGCAGTTTCCCCGAAACATTTTTGTGGAAAGCTTCCTGCTCAGCACCTGGCTTCCTTCCCCTCCTGGACTCTGGAGCCAGACAGTGAGGGGCTTGAAGCTGGTGCTTTGGGGGCTTGATGGAGAGTCCCGTTTGCCGGTGCAAACAGAAGACAGCACGACCCGCTGGACAAGTTCACGTCCCCTTTCAGTGCCTGTTTCCTCCTCTGGGTCTGGCCTGAGGGGCCGTGGCAGACACTGGCACAGACCAGGAGATGGGGCTGGGAGAGAGAAGAGGGGGCTCCTAGAGGTGCCCCCCCCCGGCAGCTCTTACCCTTCTGCGTGCTCCCCAAACTGTGAACCCAAGAATCACGTGGGCGCTTAAAACAGATTCCCACGGGCATCGCCTCCAGATAGGCAGAGTCAGCAGACCAGATGGGGTCCGGGAATATGCATTTCTATCCGGCTCCCCAGGGGAGTCTATTCTAACTCGGGACGGCCAACCATACTTAAACAGGCATATATGCTTAAGGAGGGGTGAGGGGGGAGAGCAATAAATACCACCTCATCTGTATCCCTCATCTTCCTTTCACCTCTAAAATTTTCTCCTTAGGGAACTGGGGGTCCCCAAAGCTCCAATTTTATTCGGACATTCAACTCTCTGGACCATATTCCCCAGGCTGGAGGTAAAGCCGGATGGTGCTGGCCATGAACGGTAACACATTTTCTTTCTGATCATTGAGACAGGAGAAGAGCCAGCTGGAGGGATTCTGAGAAGTCTTTCTCCTCCTAGAAGATTGCAAGATGCTATGCTCTTCTTTTCGGACTGTTACACCTGGAAGGCGCATGGGGACTGCCGCGGCTGGTTTGCATCCAATAGCCTAAAGGCAGAGCCTTGCACCAAGGATAGGCAGAGTGTGAATAATGCACAAACTTGGGGCTTTGACGCTCTGCTGAGCTGATCATCCGAGATCAGACCTGGAACCGGTCTCCCTAGGGATTTCTTATAATGTGAGATAATGTCCCTATTTGTATGCTACTTTGATTTGACTTTCTTATGTCGTTGCCAAAAGCATCCCGACTCATCCATCTGAAAGGGCCCAGGCTGGCTTTGTGCATGGCTTTCTCCCAGACCCGATTTCTCTGCATTTCTTAGCTCCACCTCCTCGAGACAGGCCCTCTCCTTGCAATGTCACTGTAGCTGCAGTTGGTATCAGGGTACGGGTCCCTTGTTTGGAGCCAACAGAAAAGAACCTGTGTCCCAAGGTCCTAAGGTCTATCTTGACTAGACCCACTGGGGAAACTTTCCCGTCCCTGAACTCAACAGTAGCCACAAAATGGAATCTGCTAATTGGCTTCAGATAGACTCTCCACTAGGGCTGCATATTAGAATTAACCGAAGGGTCTTAACAATATGTATGAAACTAATCTCAAAAGTCTAGATACTGTATGATTCCCATTAGGTGACATGGTAGAAAAGGCAAACTTACAGCAATAGTAACAACAACAACAACAAAACAGTGGCTGTCAGGAATCTGTGGGGAGGAAGGGATGAATTGGAAGAGCACAGAAAATTCTTCTTTTTTTAAATATTTATTTAAATAATCTCTATACCGAGTGTGAGTCTTGAATTCATGACCCTGAGATCAAGCGTTGCATGCTCTTCCAATGTAGCCAGCCAGGCAAAACCCCCCCGCCTTTTAAAATATTTAAATATCAGAAAGTCTTTTTTTTTTTAAGATTTTATTTATGTATTTGAGAGAGACAGAGTAGGGACAGAGATATCATCAGAGAGCACCACCGGGGGGAGGGACAGAGGGAGAAGCAGACTCTCTGCAGAGCAGGGAGCCCGACGTGGGTTTCAGTCCCAGGACTCCGAGATCATGACCTGGGCTGAAGGCAGATGCTTGACTGACTGAGCCCTCTGGGCGCCCTTGAATATCTGGAAAGTTTTTAAGACAGTGAACCTGCTCTGGATGATGGCAGGCTGATGGGTGCATGTCATCGTCCGTCTGTCCAAACCCGCTGAATGTGGACCACCAAAGCGAACCGTAGTGTGAGCTATCAACTCTGGTGATAAAATGGGGTGTCCGTTTAGGGTCCACGACTCTGACGAATATTCCACTCTGCTGGAAGATGCTGTTGAGAGGGGAAGCGATGGCAGGGGGCAGGGAAGGCACATTTGAGAGCTCTGTACTTTCCACTCAATTCTGCCGTGAACCTAAACCTGCTCTAAAAAAGTCTACCAGGGTTCCGGAGTGGCTCCGCCGATTAAGTGTCTGTCTTTGGCTCAGGTCAGGATCCCGGGATCCTGGGATCGAGTCCCACATCGGAGCCTGCTTCTTCCTCGGCTTCTCCCCCACACTCATGCTCTCTCCCTCTCTCTACCCTCTCCGTCGCCCTAACCGTAACAGTTAAACCAGAATCTCTGGGCGCAGAATCTGTGCGCAGCCAGGATTGGGGACCACTGGTAAAGCCCGCTGGAACCCACCCCTGGACCCGGGAGTCGAGTCAACCTTTTGCAAACTAATGGCTAAGACTGGGCGAGAGCATGGTTCCAAAAGGGAACGTGGGATGCTCTTACCAAGCAGCTTGAGAAATGAATGCTCGGTGGCAAACAAGCGTGTACCCATGAGAGCCCAACGCCACTGTCAAGGACGACGTGCCCCGCTGGATTCCTATCCCAGGAGCTCACAGCTCTGGGATTTAAAAAGACCGTGTTCCTCCCTTTCCCGTGGCCGCTGACTGGCTTCTGTTTTGAATATGGAGATAATATGGAGATAAGCGTCTCCGCCTCAGCTGCACTTTTCCTTCCCGGGTGAGAGAAGAGTGTTAAGGTTCTTCCCACCTCCTGCAACCCCCAGAGCCCCCGAGGGCGAAGGGGGAGACTCGGAGTCCAAGTCTAGGGCTCTGCTAGGAAAACAGCACAGTGAGTCGATCTGACGCCCTTTCCAGGTACTCACCATGGAGCACAGGCTTCTTACTAGTCCGATTCTGAAAGGAAACCGCGGTTGCGACGTCCGGTTTGATACCACTTCTCAGTGTCCGTAGATCCGTCCGTAATCGAGAAAGGAGACCATTAAGCAACGGCGTCCAGCCTCTGCGTGCTGGGGTCAAAGAGCTCGTTCCATTTGTGCAGAAGTGACCGGGCTTTTTAAGGGGGAACAAGGGGTGGGGGCGGGGGGGTGCCTCAAGTGAAGAATGACAAAGGGTTGGTCAGTGGAAATGTGATCTGCCGATCAAGTCTGCAAGCTGGCAATCCCCACAGTTAGGAATCTCTCCTCCACACAGTCTGGGAGACTGAGCCCAGCAACTCCCGCAGATTCCATTTCAAAGGAATGGCTCTCAGGTCCTTGAGAAAGACACGGTCAGTCTGAGAAGCTATACAGACATCTCAAAGGGACAGAAGAGCAATTCACACTTGTCATCCCATTTTAGTACAAGTTCTAAGAAAGGCAGGTCAAGGGCCTGTCTTCAGGTGTTGGCTAGAACAAACAGCAAATTCTTCCCACAGCCCGGGAGTTTTTTCAGATGGGAACTCCCAGGAGGGCTGCTTTGTCGCGGGAGCCCCAGCCTTAAGCGGCCAGGAGCTGAGTTCAAGGTTTCAAGTCTCCAAATACACATCAGTAGGGAGGAAGGGGCGCCTGGGTGGCTCAGTGGGTTGGGCCGCTGCCTTCGGCTAGGGTCGTGATCTCAGAGTCCTGGGATCGAGTCCCGCGTCGGGCTCTCTGCTCAGCGGGGAGCCTGCTTCCCCCTCTCTCTCTGCCTGCCTCTCTGTCTACTTCTGATTTCTCTCTGTCAAATAAATAAATAAAATCTAAAAAAAAAAAAAAAACTTTCACTATTTGCAGATGACATTTTACTCTATATAGAAAACTTGAAAGACTCCACCCAAAAAACCTGCTAGAACTGCTTGAATTCAGTCAAGTCACAGGATATAAATTCTACACACAGAAATCTGTTGTATTTCTGTACACTACCACTGAAGCTGCAGAAAGAAAAATTAAGACAATTCCATTCCCAGTTGCAGCCAATATAATAATATACCTAGGAGTAAACCTAACCAAAGAGGTGGAAGAGGGTACTCTGAAAACAACAGAACACTCGTGAAAGAAAGTGAACGTGGCACAAAGAAATGGAAAGACATTACATGCCCATGGATTAAAAGAATATTGTCAAAATGTCTGTGCTATCCAAAGCAATCTGCACATTTAATGCAATTCCTATCAAAATACCAACAGTGTTTTTCACAGAACTAGAACAGTCCTAAAACTGATATGGACCCAATAAGGACCCCAAATAGCCAAAGCAATCTTGAAAAAGAAAAGCAAAGCCGGAGGCATCACAATTCCAGACTTTGAGTTATATTACAAAGCTGTAGTGATCAAAACAGTACGGTAATGGCACCAAAAGAGACACACAGATCAATGAAAAAGAAAGGAAAACCCAGAAATAAACGCACAAGTATTTGGCCAATTCGTCTTTGACAAAGCAGGAAAGAACATCCAATGGGAAAAAAACAGTCTCTTCAACAAACGTTGTTGAGAACAGTGGTCAGTAACATGCAAAAGAATGAAATTGGACCACTTTCTTACCCCAGGCACAAGAATAAATTCAAAATGGATTGAAGACCGAAATGTGAGACCTGAAACCATAAAATCCTAGAAGAGAGCACAGGCAGTAATGTTTCTGACATCGGTGATAACATTTTTCTAGACACGTGTCCTGAGGCCAGGGAAACAAAAGAAAAAATAAACTATTGGGACTCAAAAAGGTTTTTGCACAGCAAAGGAAATAATCAACAGAACTAAAAGGCAACCTCTGGAATGGGGGAAGAGATGTGCAGGTGGCTTATCTGATTAAGGGTTAGTATCCAAAATATCTGAAGACATTATAACCCCAACACCCGAAAAACAAATAATGCAATTAAAAATTAATTTTAATCCAGTTAAAAGACACGAAGGGAATTTCTCCAAAGAAAACATACAGATGGCCAACAGACACTTCAAAACACGCTCATCACCACTCACCGTCAGGGAAATGCAAATCGGGACTACGGTGAGATTTCGCCTCACACCTGTCAGAACCACTAAAATCAACAAGGCAAGAAACAACAGGTGTTGGTGAGGATGTGGAGAAATAGGAAGACTCGTGCAGTGTTGGTGGGAATGAAACCCGTGCAGCCACTGTGGGGAACAATAGGGAGGTTCCTCAAAATGTTAAAAATAGAACTACTCTACCATCCAGGAATTTCACTACTGGATATTAACCCAAAGAGTACAAGAACACGAATTCAGAGCGATACATGCATCCCTATGTGTGTAGCAGCATTATTTACGATAGCCAAGATATGGAAGCAGCCCAAGTGGCCATGGATAACGAACACAATGACGGGTCACCAGAGGGGATGTGGGTGGGGGGTGGGTGGACTAGGTGATGGGGATGAAGGCCACCTGCTGTGATGAGCCCTGGGTGATGTATGGAAGTGTGGAATCACTACACTGATCACCTGAAGTTAATATGTCACTGCTATGTTAACTAACTGGAATTAAAAGTAATAAAAAAAATAAGCCATAAGCCTGTCATGGTGGTTTATCACAAATAGTGTACGATTCCATTTATAGGATAGAGTCAAACTCAGAGAGACAAAAAGCAGAATAGTGTTCCAGGTTTTCAGGGAAGCGAGGGCAGGGAAAGTCATTGTTTAATGCGCACAGAATTTCACTTTTGCAAAATGGAAAGAGTTCTGGGCTGGGGGATGTCAATAGCTACGAAACATGAAAGTGCGTAATACCGCTGAATGCAGAAAGAGTTCAGATGGTAAATGTTATGTGCATTTTACTACAATTAAAAATAATTTTTTAAAAAATGATTCAACTCATGTAGTAGTGGTCAGAAATATATTGTATAAAGGCAAAGTAAGATCTACCTGAACCCGTGTAAATCAGACTGGGGTGGGGGGCATCTTAAATCTCACTGCGCTCCCTTGCCAGGCATGCCTAGTCCTCTATACATTCCTTGGAGCCCCTGGCAGAGTGAAGCTTCTGGAACACTGAGCACACTGGCCTATTCACAGAGCTGAGGCTCCTCCTCTTGGGCTCATCGGTGGTGACCCAAATATACAGCGCCCCGCCCCTTCTCTTTCAGAGGGTAAAGCAATTCACCATCTGGAACTCTCTTTTCCAAGAACCCCAAGCACTGTGGATCATCCGCGTAAGACCAGTCCCACCACGAGTGGCCCTCTTTGCTGGCCGCCACCGCCCAGAGCTCAGCGTGTGGGACTGCTCAGGAGGCTGAGGTCCTTCCCCAGGGACACATGGAGGGTTTGGGGATTGCACCAGACGACCACCCCAAATGACTGGCTAATGGAAAACTGCGTTTCTTGTTATTGGCTTCCGGCCTGGAGGACGATGGATATAAGAGGAAGAACGAGTCACATGCTGGTCGGACTCCAGCCCCAGAAGATCAGAAGTACAAACAGTCGCCATGAAATAGTCAAGTTCCTGAGCAGTGGGAGGGGGGTCCCTAATGGGGTGTCCACGGGCAGATACTCCTTCCCAACCCCGGGAGGGAGCCTGAGCACCCAAAGGCCATTGTTTCTGCTGAATCTGGTCTTCGATAGGAGATATCGACCCACAAATTTAGGCAAAGCCACCCCTCTCTTGGCCTGGGAGGGATCCATGATGGCCCACAGCCAGGAGGCTCCGATCACAGGCAGGCAGCATTACCAAAACACGTGGCATTGGCGGATGCCAGAGGACGCCCATTACATCACCACAGTGATTCTCTGACACACGGACGTGATGCCCCGTGCCTGTACACAGAGTTGGTGTGTGTATTCATGGAGATGAACCCAGCACAGACTAGACCAATTTCCCTCGCCTCCTGAAAACGGAAGTATGATGGGGCTGACCGTATGGACGGTCAGTCAAAACAAAAAGGCAAAGCCACAGCCAAATGATGGCTCAGACAGAATTCACTGTGCATTAATGCGGCTCTTGCCTTTCTGAAAGGAACCCAAGAAACACGACCTGTGCTTGCGTATTACACAAGAGCACCCACCGTCTTATGTCGGAGGATTCAGTGATTTGGTATCTTCTTTGAGGGGTTTCTCCTTTTTTGTTTTAAGATTTTATTTATTTGAGGGGTTCGGGATTTGATCCCAGGACTCTGGGATCACGGCCTGAGCCCAAAGACTAACAGGCTGAGCCACCCAGGCACTTAGTGTTTCTCCTTTTCTAAGTCCTTCACCTCTAACCTCTCCAAGCAAGGACGTTTTCACTGGGCTACTTCCTACAGAGCAGGTTTTAATTCAGGCTTCTTAGGATCCTTGTCTAATCGGCTAGAGAGAAGCGGGGGTAGGGGTCTGGGGGTGTGAGGATTGCTTTCCCTACACACAGGGCGGCTGGCTACATGGCTTAATGGCTTTCCCCTTGAAAACGCATCCCCTTATCGAAGCCCTACGGAATAATTTAAGCTGTGGGGGCAAGGTCAGGAATGAAGAGGTCAGTAGAAGTTCAAAATGCACCTGACCTCAATTACAGAGTCCTGTCCCCGACTTTCTGACCCATGCCTCGTTTTCTCTGCCCTTCTCAGGCCTGCCCACTGCTCTCTCACACTACAATGCACCAGACAGGGGTGGTGATCCTCGGCACTTCCCTTCCTTGAAGGGAGTGACTTTCTAGGTCACGGGCACCAGGAGAACCCTGTTAGGGATCAGGAGCTTACGGGCCACTTCCGCATCAAGCGGAGAGCCTCTAGACCCATTGCTGGATGCTTCTGGCCTGCTAGTTGAAAGGGCTGTTTTGGGGAGGGGAGAGGGGGCATGGGGGAGGGAGGTTCGCAGGTGTGGACAGTGATCTGGGAACAGCTCCCAGGAGAGGCCAGCATAACAGTTTAATAAGTACCCTGACCGCCTTCGTTCTTTTCAGAAAGTGCTCCGAGCACTTTTGCTTCTAATATTTGACTTCCATCCTCACAAGCCTGTGGAGAGTATCATTAGCCGGCTTTTATTGATGAGGCACAGGAAGAAATTAAAGACCCATCCAGGGGTCCCCCAGATTCCTCGGATTCCTCCTTGCTCTGTGCTCTTTTATCTCCAAGGCTGGTTTTCAAAGTCCCTGCAGGCAAACCCCAAACCCTAGTTCTAATGTTGGCTTCGGTCAGAGCTCACAAATGCCTGAAAACAAAAGATAAAAGCAGAGCTGGAGCACTTCCATGTGGGGTGAGGAGCTCAGCAATCCGCTGCTTACACAAACGTATTCTTAATCCACAGACTGTCAACCCCTTCCCCTTTGGGGGTGTCCGGCCTCGAAGGAGCAGCAGAGGGGGGGTGTGGGGCTCCCCAAGGGCGGGGCAGAGGAACTGGGGGTCTGGTGCTCGGGAAGGTGCAGGGCCCCAGGAGGATGCGAAGCCCCTGGAGGAGACAAGGCTCCAGGGGTACGCCCCCCCCCCCGCCAGCTCCTCCAGGGCTTCCCACCGCCTCGAGGCCTGAGGCCCTGCAGCCGGGAGACACGAAGGACGAAGGACGGGCCCTTCCCGTCGGTGAAAGCCCGCGCGGGGGTCGCCCAGCCCCAAAGAGCCCGCGCGGTCTTTCATTCACAGGACGTCGGGTTTATTTTTCTTTCTGGCCTTTGTCAAACCAAACCAAACCGAGGCTCTGGGGCGCCCGGGGGGTGGGGGGTGAGGGGCGGGGGCCCGGGGGCCCGGCGGCCGCCCGCGGCCTAGTCGCCGCCCGGCGCGCGCTCCAGCACCAGCAGCGGGATCTCCTCCAGCCGCTCGGGCCGCTCGCCGCGCCGCAGGTAGCGCCTCCTCCACGCCGCCAGCCGCTGCATCAGCCTCTGCAGGCGCGGGTGGGCCCACAGGCCGCGCTCCGGAGCCGCCCGGCCCCGCGCGCGCTTGGCCTTCTTCCTGCGCCCGCCGCGCGCCGCGCCCCGCCGGAACAGCCGCCGCCAGCACCAGCAGCCCGCGCCGCCGTCGCCCGCGTCCCCGCGCTTCAGGCGCGCCGCCCCCTCCGCCAGCCCGTGCTGCGCGCCCCCGCGCCGGGCCCCGCCGGGCCGCACGTCCGCCATGCCCGGCCCTCGCCGCCTCCGCACGCGGCCTCCGCACGCGCCCTCGGGTCCCCGCTCGGCCGAGGGGTCCTGGCCGCCGCCTGCCGGGGGTCGCCGCCGCCTGCGCTCGGGCTCCGGTCTGCGGTCTCCGGGGAAACCCGAACGCTGACCCCACAATGCCCCGCACGGCCGTCCTCGCCCCCCACCCCCACCACTCCCGGGGGTCGAGCGCGCGGCCTCCACGCCGGGGGCTCTCTCGGGCCGCGAACGGGATCCGTCGGCCCGAGGCTCCGGGGGCTGATCCGCGGCCTCGGACAGGCGGCACCGGCTCCAGGGCCTGCCGGGGTCCCTGCACCCCCTCCCCCGCCCTCGACCCCCACATTAAGCCCGCGCACGGCCCCCACCGGATCCCAGCTTGGATGTCAGCCCCGGGCCAGGGTTGCCCTCGAGGCTGGTCGTTTAGGGGGACTGGTCTCCGGGGATCTGTAGCTTTCCACCAGCGGGAACCAGAGTCTCAGGAAAGACCTCAGCATCTGAAACTCTTCATCGGATCTCTTCCTTGTGGGATGATGATCGATTCCCCCCCCCCACTTTCCTGATTGCAGACATAAGATTTTTTGTGTGGGGGAAAAATCGAAAAACACAAATACAGCAAAGAAAACATCTTTTGGGGCACCTGGCTGTCTCAGCCGGTTAGGCATCTGCCTTCAGCTCACCTGGGATCAAGTCCCCTTCTCTCTGGCTCTGCTCCGCGGGGAGCCTGCTTCTCCCTCTGCCACTCCCCCTGCTTGTGCACTCTCGGCCTCTCTCTCTCAAGTAAATAAAATATTTTAAAAAGAAAAGAGAAAACGTCTTTTTCCTGCTTTTGTATACAAATTTTTGCACTTGTCAATTTCTCAAATTCAAGGAAGGAGAGGGAAAAAGAAGAGTAAGCTAGCATCTGTCGTGTTCTTTACGTCCTAAGCAGTGCACCTAGCATGTCTATTTGTCTCGTTTTTGTTGTTTTGATTTTGTTTTTTGGTTTTTTGTTGTTTTGGTTTGGCTTGGTTTTTGTTTGGCTTGGTTGTTTTTTGGTTTTGTTAGCCCAACACCAAGGAAGTGATCAAGCTCTCCGATAAGCCTGACTTTGAATTCTGGCTCGGGCATTCACCAGCTTCAACTTCGGGCAAGTTGCTTGACCTCTCAGCGCCTCACCTTACCCACCTGTAAAACTGAGGTAGTAGCAATCCTACCTCTGGGAGGGTGTCGTGAGAATTACATTAGATAATATAGAGTATTTGGTATACACTGGGCACATAGTAAGTGCATATGAGTCGATTATTATTACGCAATCCTAACCACAACTCAAGTTGTTTCCCAAGTGGATACTCCCATTGTGCTGACTGAGCAAAGTAAAGCCTAAAGAGGTTAAAAATCCCTGATCTGGGAAAACATAGCTTGTAAGTTAAGGAAAAAGATTTGAACCCAGATTCTTTGAGCCCCAGGATGTGAAATGACCATCCTGCTGTTAAGCGCTCAGCTACTCACCTTAGCAGTTCCGTGTCCCTCCTTCTAGTACACCCATTGTCCCAAATGTCCACAGCCCACGGGTAAGGGTCAGCATTTAATGTTTGTGTAGACTCTGGGTGCAGAAAACAGGAGGAAAAAGTCCCCAGCTACCCAGTCCTTATTTCTAGAAACGTTTTAAGTTCGCAGTCATCTGGGCCGAAGCCTTTTGGTCCCCTCAGCCCCTGAGCATATCCTGACATGGCCTTTGTTTGCCCCTTTTCCTCCGTGGGAGGGCACAGAGTTCACATTTGTTTTTTTTTTGGTTTTGTTTTTGTTTTCTTAAGATTTTATTTATTTATTTGACAGACAGAGATCACAAATAGGCAGAGAGGCAGGCAGAGAGAGAGAGAGGAGGAAGCAGGCTCCCCGCTGGGCAGAGACCCCCAATTCGGGGCTCGATCCCAGGACCCTGAGATCATGACCTGAGCTGAAGGCAGAGGCTTTAACCCATTGAGCCACCCAGGTGCCCCCCACCTTTGTTTTATTTGCTCCTTCCAGGGTTTTCCACAGGTGCTTCCTCCTTATATTCAGGTTGTGTGAGCTCTCTGCTGCCTGTGCCACAAAGTCAAGTCCAAGGTCAATCCTGACTGACAGATGCGGCTAAAGAAACAAGCCCCCAGTCAGGGGGATCATATACATGGACAGTGTAAGGGGAATGAGCCAGAGATACCATATCCCCACAGACATCCCACACTCAGGGCAACCCTGAAAGGAAAGGGACCTGGGGACTCGAACATCAGTGTTGGGACCCCCTGTTGCTGAGGCTGCTGCAGCTAGTGTCCAGTGAGCATCTGTGCTCTGGGTGGGGGAGTGGGGGGAAGGACAGACAGCCTCACGCATCATCAGAAGCCGAGAGGTGATGTGGAACTTTCTAGAACAGCCTTCCAGGCAGCTAGGAGGCAAGCGATGGCTCTGACAGCTCCACAAGCTTCCTGGGCCCTCCTCTTCTGGGACAATTACCACGGGTTCTGTCAAGACCTAGATTCAGCTGTCATTCAAGCCTGGCTTATGAGGCCTGTGTGGATGTGTACTGTGACCCCCAGGCACCATGACAGAGCCTTCACCTGCACAGACCGATTCACGTGCTTCCTGAATCTTTTTCTGGCCGTCATGGACTAAATTGTGTCCCCTGAAAAGTCCTGTGTTGAAATGCTAACTCCTAGAAGTTCAGAATGTGAAGATGGGGCCCAAGGAGGTAATTCAGTTAAAGCGAGGCCTTGAGGGTGACCCTAATTCACTATGACACTATAGCTAGTGTCCTTATAAGAAGAACAGGACACCGACACAGAGGGAAGACTGTGTGAAGACACAGGGCAAGGTGGTCAATCTACAAGCCAAGGAGAAAGGTCTCAGAAGAAACCAAAGGTGCCAACGCTTTGATCTTGGACTCTTGGACTACAGAATTGTGAGAAAATAAATTTCTGGTGGCTGAGTCACGCAGTGCGGTGTTTTATTATGATAGCCGTAGTAAAGGGCACCCCGGCTCGCTGGCTTTGCCTCCTGTTTTATTTTGCCATAAAGCCCTCCATGCCCTCCCTTCTCACAACACCAAGAGGCACTTTCTTGACACCCCAGTGCTCAGGTTCCCCAAAGATACCTTCTAGGGATGCTCTCTTTATAGCTCTGACCAGGCAATTGGGGAAGATCTGGGTGACCTCAGACAGAGCCACGGGCCTGTCTTAAAGATTGGAGTTTTCTGATACCTGTCACCGTCCACAGCTGCTTGGGTTAGCCCTAGGGGACCCTAGGTCTAGGGTTGCCAGAAGAAATACAGGTCACCCAGTAGAATCTGAATTTCAGATAAAGAACAATTCTCGATTATAAGTATATTCCAAATATTGCATAGGCATACTGGCACTATAGATTATTTAACTGGTCATTTGTATTTCTATTCACTACCCCACCAGGGTCCTGGGGAGGGTTAAGGGCACACTGCCTAAACGGCTCTCTGGGGCTGGTTCTCCTCCAGGTCCCTTAGGTGATCTTCAAAACCGGCCAGAGGCTGGAGCACTGTCCACGTTCCCCAACCCCAAGCAGGAGCAGCTTATGGGAACCCCCTTCCTTCCCTCTGAGTTTTAAGGAAGTGACAGAAGATTTGGTACCCCCAGATCCAGAAAAAAAGGGATAGCACAGCTAAGAGCATAACGTGTGGGGTCATACAGCCTCAACAGAATTAGCAAAATGGCCCTGAGTATGATACAGACCTGTCTCTCTGCCTCATGTCCCACTGGAGTGTGGGAGTTCTAGTCCCGCCTGTCGTCACTATGACAAGCAAGGAGGCAAGCATGTGTGTCCTTAGACGGTGCCCGACACAAAACCAGCGCTCGACAAATGTTGCTCTGCCGTCCTGAAATCCTCTCCATTTTGGCCAGTTTGCACCTCCTGCCCCAAGCATTCCTGGCACATACAGTTCTCCTGACACGAGTCCCCTCCGTGCCTCTGTTTCTGGAGCCCCGGAGCTAATGACCAGCTCTGTGAGCTCAAACTCCTGGAAACCTTCCCAGGAAAACGTGGCATGCAGAGACGCGAGATGGGAGAAAGCAGATGGCTTTGGTTTGTGTGAAGCATGGACAGTGAAAGGTCAGGTAGCTCTGCGGGAGCGAGCGCAATGCCAAGAGGACCCAACCCATAAGACCTCTTGCTCACGTCTCTAGCCAGCTCCCCCGCCTCACGCACCTGCTGCCCGTGCAGCCAGGAACAGGCGGAGCAGCACCAGCCAAGCCCTAGCCTTGGAAGACGAAGGCGGCATCCAGTTCCATCAAGGCTGAGCCTGTGACATCACCCCATATATGAAAGGTGACACGTTTGTAAGCAGACACGTGAAGTGGGAGAGCGAGATCACCCAGGACAACGCCTGCCATTACCCTGATAACTGGGCCAGAAGTGGAGTGTGAAAATTTTTTTTAAGATTTTATTTATTTATTTGAGAGAGAGAGAAAGAACGTGAGCATATGAGCTGGCAGTGCAGGGATCCCAGCGTGGGACTCGATCCCAGGACCCTAAGATCATGACCTGAGCCCAAGGCAGCTGCTTAACCGACAGAGTCACCCAGGCGGCAGTGGAGTGTGGAATCTGAGCAAAACAGAACAGACTTCATCTCTTCCCTTTATGGATTTGGCCTTCCTTCTAGTGCACAGACTTGACAAGGTGACTATTTCGCAATTGTTCTTTATTATAAGAACCAAATGTTTTCCCCAGATATTTTAAGATAAAATTTGATGAAATAAGTGCATCCTAGGAAAAGCCTGGTTCCCATATCAGGAAAGCCAATTCTGCATCCAAGGACATTGGCTAATTGCACCCTTGAATGTTTGTGTTCAATTATAGTAACAACAAGGGAACAATCTCTAGATTCTCTCCCCTTTATTGTGTGCGGGTGGATCCTAACCTCAGTGTGTCAAGGCTACTGAAATGCCAGCGCAACCTTGAAGTCACCTAGGGCCTCCCCTAGGGAGACCCCCAAAACCATGGCCTGTGGAAATCCAAAGCTTCCCCCTCCCAGATTTCTGCAAATTCTTTATCTCTATATGTACACGTCTCTCTCTCTGACGTTCACAAAACCCCTTACTATCGCCCTGGACCCGCAAGGACGACAAGAAGCCCCAGTTCAGGTGTATCTTCTCTCTCTTTATTTCCGCAAGTCTACACACTTATATACGTTTACTTGACCAATCAGCGAGCAGGGTCCAGGAGGGAGCGAATCAGGCTGTGCGCCTAAACGAACAACTTCGCTAGCAACCAATGCTGTTTACTTCCTCTTTGGGCGTTCGGCTTAGTCTCAGGAGGCAATCCTAACCTGGCAACTAGCCAGGCGCCATCTTTTAATGGCGGAGGCCGCCCTGGCCAGGGGCCTGCCTCTGACGCCTTACCACTTGAAGCATGAAACATTCTGAAATTCATAGACTTTCATGGAAATTTCAGACACAGAGATGGATAAGGGGTTCACAGTGTGAAAATACAAATGACTTCCCTAAGGACAACAGTAAGGACATGTTGCTCAGGATTTCTACCTCTGTAACCTCAGTGGCCTACCCTGACCCAACCCAGCCTTCTCACCCTGCCTGGCCCTTCTCAACCCTGCCACTCTCTCCTCTCCATGTCTCTTTCCTCCTTCTTCAAAGAAGAAAGACAAAATCCTCTGCCTTGTTCATAGCAAATGAGTTTTCTACTGATATATTGACTCTTGGGGACAACTGACTTCAGAATCTTACCTACCTCAGTCAGCTTGATATTTTCCTTAAAGAGAGATATTTCCACCTAAAAAGAATACCTTATCATCTTCTCACATGAACTATATTTCTTTTTTTTTTTAAGTAGGCTCCACACCCAGCGTGGAGCCCAATGTAGGGCTTGAACTCACAACCCTGAGGCCAAGACCTGAGCTGAAATCATAGAAGGACATTTAGCCAACTGAGCCACCCAGGGGCCTCATGAAGTACATTTATATTATTATAATGTAGACCTTTGCAACTTCCCTGTGGGATCAGAGGTGGTAGGTGGGTAAGTGAAGAAGGAGGAGGAATACTTTTTTTTTTTAATTTAATTTTATTTTTTTCAGTGTTCCAAAATTCATTGTTTATGCACCACATCCAGTGCTCCATGCAATATGTGCTTAATTCAAAGTTGCATCTTCTTTTTCCTTTGTTTGATGGCATTCATTAAAAGTATATGTCTGTTGTTCATTTATTTTTTCAATGAAACAGCTTTTAATTGATAACTATTGTTTTTGTTTTCTTCTCTTTTAGTTTATATTTTATTATTTTCCACTTTCTTTGAATTTATTTCATTGTTCATATTGTCTTTTTTTTAGCTAAAAATTTCATTTCATACCTTCTGACTTTTCATGGTTTCCTATAAATGTGATTTATTCCCTAAATATTTTCCTGAGTTCAGCTAAGTATCGTATTGTTAATGTATAATTCTAGTATAGATTTTCTTTGCTATTTTACTGAAAGGTAATTATGGAAGTTATTCTTCTATATAAATCAAATTTAATATTGTGTGAAATTTTTCCACAAAAATACATGTATAAATGTTAAGGAAGTTTATGGGAGAGCAAATTTGCAGAAAAATCAACCCTTTAACATGACTCAGGATGATCACTGGTTCCTTCCAGCTAAATTCTTTACCACATTTTCCCTTGTTTCTATTGTTTGAATTTGCCAGCACCCACCTCAGAGCCTTTACACCTGTTATTTTACCTGGAATGAACTTTTTCCCTTGTCCTCACCTAGTTATTGATGCATCCTTTTGATGCCACATGTGATGAATTAGGAGGAGGAATACTTTGAATCAACATCATCACTGTCACCATTATCACCACCACTGTCATCACCATCATCATCACCATCATCATTATTAGCACCATGACCACCATCACCATCATCATCACCACCACCATCATCACCACCATCATTACTGGCACCACGACCACCATCATCATCACCATCATCATTATTTGCACCAAGACCACCATCACCATCATCATCACCACCATCACCATCATCATCACCACCATCACCATCATCAGCACCACCATCAGCACCACCACCACCACCATCATCACCATCATCATCACCATTGTCACCATCATCACCATCACCATCATCACCATCACCACCATCATCACCATCACCATCATCACCATCATCATCATCACCACCATCATCACCATCATCACCATCATCATCATCACCGTCACCACCATCATCACCATCACCATCTCCACCACCATCACCATCACTACCATTCAGTGGCTCCAGCCATTACACTGTAATAGAAGGGCGTAACACGCATGATGTCATTTCAGTGTCACGCCAGGCTCTGAGGCAAAAGAAATGGCATCCCATTTCACAGGCAAGGACACTTGAGGTGTAGACGGCTGTTGAAGGCACTAGAGCTAAGCAGAGACAGTAGGTTAAAGCAGGAAGAGCCCGCAAATACAGCTCCTGCCTTATGACTTGATTAGGACTTGGGCTTGCCCTCACAGATGGACAACCAGGAACCACCAGGAAGAGGTGAAGGGGTGCTGGAAGGTTCGAACCAGGCAAAGATATATGACTTTTGTGCAAGAAGGACCTTTTATATTGTTCTTGGAGAAGGCCAAAACACAGTTAGATGTAGCCTTGTGTGGGGAAATAGAAGGTCCTGGCCTCGTGGAGACAGGGAGCTGGGAGAAAGGGGCCCAGGACAAAGCTGCAGTAGGTTTCTGGGAAGAGAATATGGTTGTTTTAAACCCGATGTGCAAAGGAACCAGCTGCTTGCTTGTTATTCACCTTCACTGTTGTGCGGTCGGTGACCTACAGTTTGCAAACACAATTTTGTACACTCTGAGTTCTTTCTGTGGCTTATTAATTTCAATTTATTTGCTCTCTTTATAATGTTCTTTTAGATGATGTCGGTCTACTTAATTTTCAATAAAGAAGATAGAGAAAGAGGAGATTTTTTCAAAAATAGTTACTAAGAGTTTTAAATGGGAATTACGTACAAATTATATCCATGCCAGGGTATGGGCAAGGGAATCTGAGAGAATTCCTACAGAAAAGGTGAAGTTCAGAGAGAAGAGGTCTGTGACACTGACACGGCCACACTCCTCTACCCTCTGCCTGAGTTCTCCACTTGGAACTTTGAGGGTGGGTGTCTGGGTGGCTCAGTCAGTTAAGCATCTGCCTTTGGCTCAGGTCATGATCCCGGAGTCCTGGGATCGAGTCCCAAGTCAGGCTTCCTGCTCAGTGGGGAGTCTGCTTCTCCCTCTGCCCCTCACCCTGCTTGTGCTCTCTCTCTCACACACTCTTTCTCTCAAATAAAGAAATAAATTAAATATCTAAAAACAAAAGAGGGAGAATGGGTAGATGAAGCAAGTCTGGCAAAATGTTGGTGATTGTTAAAGCTGAGGTGAGGGGTCCGTAGAGATTGTTCTACTCTGTTGTTTTGCACCTCTGGAAAATTTCAAAGAAAAACCTTTGGAGAGGCTGGCATACAGAGAGTTTGTCGCCGTGGTCCCTGCTTCAGTGTAGTGGGGGAGAGAGACAACTTGTCAGGGCATTTGAACCAAAGTTTGAAAACACCCAAGTTTCAACTCTGAGCCCTTTGCAGGGGCAAGTGAGATGTGCCTGGGACACTGACCTAGACTGTCACCTAATTTGGAAGGTGGAGACCTCAAAGGCCAGAGGACATCCCAAGAGGCAAGATCTCCGAGGAGGGGCGCACGCCCCATGTTTTTACCACAGAAGGGCAGGGGAAGCCAGGCCAGCCAATTGGTAAGTCTTTTCAGAAACCCAGAGGATGACGTTCTCACTCTCCTTGGCATTTCTAAATCACAAAATCAAAATGATTATCATGAGGTCCAGATACTTTCTCTCTGTATCTCAGTTTCTACACCTGGGAAAAAACTGGAAATAACAGGATGGGGACACCCACGTTTGCTCGCAGCCTGGAATGGCTGTGAGGCTCTGAGAGAGACCCAGGGTGACGAAGCAGCAAAACGGGACACTAATGACAAGACACACAGCTCCCTAGGTGCCGATCCCCGTCCTTGGCGCCAAAGACTTTGTTGCCAATGTCAAGTGGAGGACGAGGACTTCTCTGGCATGAAGCTGTCAGAAACCCCAGAGTAGCCCGGCGTGAAGTCGGGGGACTCCGAGGGCAGGCGCAGAACCCTGGTAACATGGACAAGCAGTACATCCGACCTCGGCCTTCCTGGAAGAGCAGGCAGACGGCTGCATTTACTTTGGCAAATCTTTTACTTAAGGAAGCCCAAAATATTTGTTTCAGTCCAGGTTCCAAGCGAGGCCCCGGGAGAGGGAGAGGACTGTTTGTCCCACGGACTCTTCCTCGTCTGAGCCTTGCCCCCGGCTCCAGCCCTGATGTTAAAGGACTCTGCTCCTCTGCCACCACAAGCTAGACCCAAACTGCATCCCAGAAATGGTCTCCCCCAAGAACTGGAATCCTGATGGTTTCTGGTTAGACATGTGTGGGGGTGCAGGACCTGGAAAGTTGTGTCGATTTCAGGGGTGAGGACACCATCATACCCATCTTTAATATATATATTATAATATATATATTATATATATATAATATATATATTTATATATATATATTTTATATATATATAAATGTGGAGGTGTCTATCTATCCCTTTGATGTATTCAAAACCCTTTCCAGGGGTGCTGGGTGGCACCGTCGGTTAAGCATCTGCCTTCGACTCAGATCATGATCCTGGGATCTTGGGATCCAGGCCCGCATCGGGCTCCCTGCTCAGCGGGGAGTCTCCTTCTCCTTCTGCCTCTGTCCCTCCTCTTGTTCATGCTCTCTCCTTCTCTCTCTCTGTCTTTCTCAAAATAAATAAATAAAATTCTTAAAAAAAAAAAAAAAACCCTCTTCAGCAAGAAATACTCATTCTGTTGGCTACGACAAAGGTTTTTCAATAGTCGTGAGAAACCATGTCTCAAGGTCCTACAGTAATTCACTAGAAAATCAAACCAGAATTTGGATTTTTCAAATCCAAAGTCAGCTCATACTCTGTGAATAAGAGAGGCTACCTTCCTTGGCATGACATATACACGGCTTCAGTTACCCAGATAATGTGAATTAAAAGGGCCAGCGGCCGGAAGTACTCAGCAGCACTAGGACCTGAAAATCCAGGAGGGGGGCTGCTGGGCCCCCAAAACAGCCAGCATCCAGCAGAAAATTGTCAGCCCATGAAATCACTGAACCCAGCCCACTTTCCAAATTACGTGTATTTTCAGTGATGAATGTAATCTTCAGCTCTATTTTTAGCTCTCCCATCCTACAAAAGCAATTGTAAGAACAGAGAAAAATCTCTGCGGCAGAATTACCAGTGAACCATTCACCTGGTGTCTCCAGGCAGAAACGCTACAAAGTCTCAGGGCGTGCTTTTATATTTTTGAAAGGTATCACAAATAGATTCGTAAACTCTTGATAGTAGAATCGGTAACACTTTGTAATTGGAACATTCCCCAAGGTCTGTAAATGAAATCCCCAACCCTTCCTCTGTTTCAGGCAGGAAGTTAGTGGGAAGTCTGAAACAAGGAAGGACTGGTTTTCTTTAACATCCAACGTAGGCAGTGGGGCCAGAACAAGGTTCACAACAGAAGTTCATGTTGGTGGCTTTGATGTCTATAAGGGAGGTACCAAATTTCTGTCTCCAGGCAACGTTGAAGGGATCCGTCTCACAAGCAGACACAATCCTCTGGGGTCTCCTTAAAGTCAGCTCGACCAGGGCTGAATTTCTCCTTCCCCTCCAGCTTCATGAACATAAAACGGATGGAGATAATCTGTGACAGGGTCAACCAGCTGGAAGTCAAGATGCAGGGACCGCAGTCACCAGGGTCCACAGAAAACCCCATCCCAGGCTGGTCAGAGGTGGGAGGGGCCATCCCTGCAGCAGGATCCCGGACCAGACCCCAGCCCTGCAGAAGCATCATGAGGACGGTTGGGAGCAAAGAGCTTGTTCTCAAGTCATGTCTCTGCCACCGGCCAGGGACAAGTGTCTGCTGTTTTCTGAGACTCACTTCCCCATCTGCAACACGGGGATTATTATAGGATCATCTTCAGAAGTGAGAGAATCAAGTGGGAAACACGAAAGTATTTGGGAAGTGCAATAAACTGAGAGACACGAATTCACGAGGACCCCGAGGTCTGCTGTGACCCATTAGTCCCCAGCGCGGGGTCTTTCAGGCAGGAAGTACTTAACCAATATTTCTGGACAAGGAGGATTGTTAAGATTATTTTAAGGTGTGCTGATCCCCCTCCCCAGCCCCCAGCGGTGGACAATGAAATGAAAGAGAGCACAAGTGGGGGAATGCAGGGAGGGGGAGTGCCCTGTGCCCTCTGGCGGGGGCTGGAGGTCCCCAGGGGTGGTCTTCTAAGGAGACCACCTGACCTGCTGCTACAGGCATCTGAAGCTTGCTTTCCTTAAAAAAAAAAAAAAAAAAAAAAGGAAAGAAAAAGAACAATCTAAGCAGGTTTTAGTTTCCAGGCAACCGTGTTCCGGTGAGTTCCGTGTCTGGGCAGTGCTTGGATGCGAGCGTCATATTTTTGGGAACTGCGGCAACTCTGCACACAGCTTCGACCCCCGCTGATGAGAACCTCGTGTGGGGTTCATCACCATCTTGGCCACAGACCTGTCCGGCCATCAAGTTCATAGACCTCTCCTGAGAATAACGTTTCTATATACATTAAAAGGGAGCATGAGGCTCTCGATGGCAGGGTTGTGAGTTCGAGCCCCACATTGGACCCCAAGATGGCTTACAAAAATAAAATCTTAAAAAATAAAGGAAACACACCAAATCAAATTTTTTCACAATTTATGATAAATACTGTATTTGCTTCTCTATGAAATATTTTAAAATCGCAATATCGGGCAGCAGGTTGAATTAAACTAAGTGTAAGAAAAACTTGAGTCTCAGCTCAAAGGCAGGCAGGAAGAGCTTCAGCCTTTCTTGATGTATTCAGGCCTTCAGCTGATTGGGTGTGGCCCACCCATGCTAGGGAAGGTCAATCTGCTTCACTCGGTCTACCAATTCAAGTGTTGATCTCATCCGGAACCATCCTCTCAGACATACACAGAATAATGTTTGACCAAATGTCCAGAAACCCCATGGCGCAGCCAAGGTGATACTTAAAAGTAACCATCACAGGGTACAACAACATATCTTCATTATATAAAGTAAAAACAGGGGCAAAATGAATCTATTATGTAACAATTAAAGTCGGGAGAGTTGCTACTTGTTAGTGGTAGGTTGGGAGGTGAATTTGGTTACATAGACATCTCCTTTGTGAAGATTTGTATACATAAGGGATTTATATATTTTTCTGAAAGTATGTTTTATTTCAATTCAGCATATTTTAAAAGGTAGGCAGTGAGGAGGTTGTGAGTGTTTGCTCTTCTGGAAACATCTATTGAATTATCTAGATAATAGAAGATAATCCTGACATCAATTCCTTCCAAGAACCTGTGTTTTCTTGGCTAATATCTTTCATTCTCTCAAAATTCCTGGCATGGGGTCCTGGTTTGTTTCCCTTACCCTAAAGCCCAGTTATGTTGAGGGGCATCTCTTGTGCCTTAGGTGGGGACCCCAACAGGAAGGACAACGGCTCACCCTGACCATGGGACACTCGCACTACGGCGGGAAGCACAGGAATCCAGGCCCATCCTGGCAGAGGCCACAGCTGGAAAACCTCCACAAATCAAGACCAGATCAAGGTGACACAGTGCAAGGACTTTGCAGCCAAGTTTTCTTCCATTTATCCTGCTGTCCTGCTCTCCCTGAGTCTCCTTCTGAGGGGCCTTTGTTGCTTTGAAATTTCTGGGCAGAAAGAAGTTGATTTAAAATCTGATTCATATCCGGCTCTGGGGGAGACCCACAGCACAAAGGGAGTTTGGATAAATTTTGAAGATGTACTGGCCAAAGAACTTTTTTCCCTTTTAATCCTTCCAAATGCATATTTGAGACTCAAATCCACAGGGACCCAGTGAAGCAGAAATTGACCAGTTAGGCTAACCAAGGCAGAGGGCTGATCTAAATTCCTTGGACTCCAAGGGCACCTGGGGAGCTCAGAATTGTGAGATGGAGCCTCACATCAGGCTACCTGCTCAGTGAAGAGTCTGCTTGAGATTCTCTCTCTCCTTCTCCCTCTGCACCACCCCTGGCTCACACACTCTCTCTCTAAATAAATAAAATCTTTTTAAAAATAAGTAAATTCTTTGGCCTCCAAATGAATGCTTTGGCCTAAATCAAGTCCTTTGTTAACATCCTTCAAATAAGGTGCATGAGGGACTCAGTTGGTTAAATGTCTGCCTTCAGCTCAGGTCATGATCTCGGGGTCCTGGGATCGAGCCCCACACCGGGCTCCCTGCTCAGCTGGGAGTCTGCATATCCCTCTACCTCTGCCCCTCCCCTTCCTCTGTTCGCTCTCTCACTTTCTCAAATAAATAAATAAAATCTTAAAAAATTAAATTAAATTAAATTAAAAGTGCATGAGCTTCTGTATTCTTCAGGGAGTTTGTAGCTTTACATTCAACAGGATATACTTCTATAAAATCTAGACAAGGTTCAAATCATCTGTAGGTCTGGAATCTACCAGATTCAAGTATTGTGATTAGGTATGCCTAAGTCTTTAATAAAACGGAACAAATGGAATTTACTTTTAAATCTCTTTAGCATGGCTGGCTTGATGTTTCTATTATGTTCGATCAATCCTTTTGATGATATGAATGAGTGGTAGGGAATTATTCTACTTAACTGCATTTTCATGAACTGATGGATTTTTAAGTCTTGATAAACATAAGTCAAAATGACAACTGTAACTCAAAAACACATGATAGGTGCATTCTAGAATAACTATTGGCAGTGATGGTATCTTGGGGAGAGGGATCATATCAATGTAACCGTCTGCCTAGTAAATCTGACTGGGTTGAGGGGGCACCATGGGAGAAAATTAATTTCTTACACCATGTTTGCAAAGTGTGACAGCAGCAGCACGGAGGCTGATCTTAACAAGTATTTTGAAAATGTGATTACTGAAGAAAGTAATGAGATTATTTTTTTTTTCTGTGCAGGAAGGAGACAAAGTTTCTCTTCCTGAAATTAGCGTGTCAGATAAATCCAAGGTAGAAGCTGAAAAGAAACTAATTACGTAATCCCTCTGCTTTATCTTATCTCCTTTTTTAGGGATATAAACTGTTACTAATACACTACTGAGAATTTTCATATGTTGAGTCACAGCCTGTGAATCATAGTAAACCCTCCGAAGGCTGATTGGGAGAGATTCTGTTATATTCCTATTCCCACACTAAAATAATAACTCCCCTCCCACAGGGGCCAGCAGAAAAACATGGCTTTTCAGCCATGAACTTGAACTTCTTTTCTTTATTTCTTTGCCATTTGATTTTTATGGGACTCTGGTCTGGGCTGGCTGGCTCCTGGATGTCGGTGTTATTTAGGGCTTTCCTCCACGCAGGATGTAACTCTTGCTCACTCCTCTCTCTCCAGATCGGTTCTTGCCTCCATTTGCTGTTATTTCTACAGGGATAACATTAATGAGTCATTATTTCAGAGTCTTACGCTTAACAGAGCACTTTCATAATAACTTCATTTGAGCATCTTAGCGACTTTATGGGAAAATATAAATTAGCACCCATTCTCCGGGTTGGGAAGCGAGGCCTCGGGGCGGGGGGGGGGGTGGGGAGCTCAGTGATTTCCCAAGGTCTGACACCTCCTTATGCCAAGTCGAGGACATCAAACCCCTCATGGGCTTGGTGGCCCCCCGCCTGCCTGGTGTCACAGCAGGAGGCTGGAGCGACGGGTGCGGAGATGCCAAGAGACGGAGAGCGCGCGGGGTGCGGGACCCACAGGGCGCAGGCAGAGGGAGGAGGCATTGCCGGGGTCCATGGGCCCCCCAGAGAGGGACAGGCGCGGAGGACACCCCGGCTAAGGGGGGGGGTTCCAAGGCACACAAGCAGCTCACCTCTGCTCTTCCACGGGGTCCCCGTGTCCCTGTCCCCCGAGATCCGCACGCACCCTCGTGCCTGACCCCCGACCCCTGCCCAGCCCGGAGCAGGATACGTTCCTCTCTGCTCACCCCTGCAGGCTCCTCGGGCAAAACAAACCAGCCACCGCCGGCGAGGCCGGACAGGGGGAGCCCCCGGCCCCTCCTCGGGGCCCCAGCCTCAAGCTGCGAGGCGCACACGGAGAAAACACCTCAGTGGCTCCATCAGCTACTCCGAAAAGAATCAGCTGCCCCTGAGTCCACCGTGGGAGACACAGTCACGCGGACAAAATCATGAATACGGCGCTCGGAGCAAGAGCAGACTCTCCCGTCCGTCCCTTCCCTCCCTGTGGTCACTCGGAGGCCCCCGCCCCCAACACAGCTGCTTGGCCCTTGCACAAAGCGTCCAGGCTGGCCCTCTACTCCCCCCCACCCCAGCCCCCATCTAGTCTAGTGGCCTTAAATGCCGTGTACACTTGACGCTTGAACAGCCCGGGGCATAGGCGCACCAACGTCCTGCACAGTCAAAACTGCAGGTGTCGCCTTAGACCCCCGGGAAACCTAACTACTGGCCGCCGGCGGTCGACCCGGCCAGCATGAACCGTCCGTTACGCACACTTCGTGTGTTATGTGTATTATACGCCGTATTCTTTTCTTTCTTCTTCTTCTTTCTTTTTTTTTTAAATTTTATTTATTTATCAGAGAGAAAGAGCGCACGAGCGGGGGAGGAGGGGATGGCGAGGGGCAGAGGGAGAAGGCGGGACTCGAGCCCAGGACCCTGGGATCATGACCTGAGCCCAAGGCAGCCGCTTACCCAACTGAGCCACCCAGGCGCCCCTCCGCGCCGCCTTCTTATAATAAAGTAAGCGCGAGAGAGAAAATGTTATTTAAAAACGTGCAAGATTTCAGCGCCTACGCGGGCCTCCCTGCTGTCCAGCTACTGAGGACCCGTGAGCCCTCCAAAGCCGGTGCAAGGAGCCAGGAGGGAATGGGCTGATTTCAGCCTCTGGCACTTGCTAGTAGTTTGATCTCAGGGAAAACACTTGAACGCTCTAAACCTCAGTTTCCTAATCAGTAAAATGGGCATAATGGTTCCGGCTTCAGAGGTCTATTGAAGGATTAAAGGACACTGCGTGTGTAAAACACTTGCTGTGACGCCTGACACGCGGCAGTCTGATGTACGTGTTACTGTGGAGCGGTCACCTCCACGGGCCCAGCGAACGTCCATCACCTCAGGTAGATACAACACCACGAGAAAAATGTTTTCCCTGTGATAAGAACCCTTGGGATCTAATGTCTTCACAGCGTCCCTACATTCGACACGGCCATGCCAGCTATAGCCACCGTGCTGTATGAGACATCCTGCTATTTATTTATCTTGCACCCAGAAGTGTCCGCCTTCTTCCCCCCTTCCTCCCACCCGCCTCCCCTGCCCCCACCTCCAGCAGCCACGCTTCGGATCTCTCTTCCTATGACTTTGGTGTTTCCCTTTTTTTTTTCTTTTTAGATACCACATGTAAGTGAGATCAAGCAGTCTTTGTCTTTTGTCATAATTTTTATTTATTTTTTAAAGATTTTATTTATTTGTCAGAGAGAGAGAGAGCACAAGCAGGGGGAGTGGCAGGCGGAGGGAGAAGCAGGCTCCCCACTGAGCAAGGAGCCCAAGGCAGGACTTGATCCCAGGACTCTGGGGTCATGTCCTCATAATTTTTAAATGTTAGTACTTATTTTCTTTACAACAAATTTAAAGCTAAACAGGTTGTCTTTTCAAAACAGCAATAAACGCTTACAGCTCACCTTCCCATTTGCCGGCACATACCTTATCTTTGAACCATGAAAGGAGGTGTGTGTGACTTCACATCACCTGAATCAGCTGAGTAGAAACCATAGCTCCTTCCGTGATCTGTGCGATCTCTCTAAGATGTTTCTGCTTCAGTAACAGTCCTCCAAGTGGAGAAAACATTGCAAACTTTACACCGTTTGCCAGGGGTGTACCCACAAAGATGGCCGCCGAGGAAGCAAGTCTGAAGTCGGGGGTCTTGTGTCTTTTGATGGTTAGTTACAAAGTCAGGTTTCTTCTGGAGGTCGCCAGGCCCAGAGCCCTTGAGGGCACGACAGCCTTAAAGACAAACTAACGATCTTCCCCTCCACACAAGCGAGCAAGACGTGATGACTCTTCCTCACGGGCCTCCTCTGATGGACCCTTGTCCCTGTCTGCCTCCGGGCATTCCCACATCTGGCCCCTTCCCCTGGAAGGCTTCCTCTCCCCACCCCATCATCAGATCCCACTGCCCTCAGGAGCTTTCCTTACCTCCTGCCACACAGCTCCTCCCTTCCCTGACAGCAACCTCTGACAGCCTGTGAGGGACGCTGTGATGGCCCCTCCAAGTTCAACTCATCGTCCCAGCTGCTCGAGGGCTGTGGGGCTCTGCCACAAAGAGCCTCCTAGTCCAGGGTGGAAGCTTCCCAGGGGGAGGGGTGCTGTCCCCACAAGGATGGACACCGGACAGAGTCAACATTTGTCCCTGATGGTTAGAATAGATGTCTCCAAATGGGATTTCTGGGTCAAATTCAGAGATACAGGCAAACTGGGCTTCGGTTTCTGGATCTGGCCCCAGTCTGCTCACTGGCTTTGATATTGTCTTGACCTTTGGAAGACCAACTACCCACTTCCTTGTTCTTTATGTTAATGGCATCCACGTACTGGACACTGGTCAGTGTGATTACTCATCTGTCTTCACAGCATAAAAATGGCAGGGTTACTCAAGCGTGTCATTCTGACTTCGTATTAACATTTCCACATTCACTTTCAAAAACTGGCTCCTTTTCTGGGGTCACCCACATTCACTGCTGACACACGGTGGAGTATAATGGTCTAACCATCTCTGCCCAAATCAAGATATCTCTGAAGGTGGTGGCCCTTCTAGTTCCAGAAGTACCCCCTCTCCCCGCGGGGTTGGCCAGGGCTGTCATTGAACCTGACTGAACCTGCATCCCAGCTTGACTTCTTCCTCCGCATGGTCCTGCTTCTGACCCCTCCCAAGGGCAATCCTTAATGAGTACTCTGCACATCAAAGTCTCTCTCAGAGTCGTCTTTCTGTGGGATAGAACCTTCAACAACAGCCCTTGTGATCTGAAGTCATTTTGGTCCTGGATCCCAAATTGCCTCGCCCACTTTGCTTTCACAAGGGTATGCCTATCTCAGCAGATAGACTGGAAGCTTCTGGAGAGCAGAAGTTGCCCTTCCATCTCTTTAGCATCCATCCCATCCTCCCCCCACCGTCCGTCCCAACACTCTGCTCCGAATTATGCTCAAGGATTTCCTATTACAAAAGCAAAGACGCGAAGGGCCTTGGAAATTTCTTATCTCCATTATTTGAAATATGGACACTTGTCTCAAGTGCTCAGGCTGATACAACAAAATACCACAGAGACTGGGAGGCTTGAACAACAGAAGTTTATCCCTGACAGGCTGAGAAGTCAAGATCAGGTGCCCGCTGAACCGGGTCCTGGTGGGAGAGGTCTCTCTTTTTACAAGGGCATCTGTCTCATCATAAGGGTCCCATTCTCTAAAATTACCTCCCCACGGTGCCATCACTGGGGATTAGGGCTTCGACATATGACTTCTGGGGGGAGACACAAACATTCAATTCCACCTCTTTTTCTGAAAAGTGTATGTATCCCAATGAAGGTCAAGCATCTGCCTTCCTGTTACATGTAAAGCCAGATGCAGGGTGGAAAAAATATCCCCCTTTACCATGGTTTCTATTTCATTGGTCTTCTTGTACAGCATCAGTCTCTTCACCCCTTTTAGCCCCCATTACAGTCTTTGGGCTGTTTTAAGTTGTAGGAGGTATTTACTTAAAATCCGCTGAAATACCAATCCTCGGAATTCACCCAGGGAAGAAACCCGCGTAGGTGTACTCTGGCGACACCTGGTGGTACGATTTGCAATAACGTCATGAGCCGCCTATAATGGCGGATTCTGGTCTATCTCCGAAGAAAATTAACTAAAAAGGAAAATTTAAGAACCGCTTCATAGAGTTAGCGACAAGTAGAGGCGTGTGTGTGCACATGCACACATGTGTATATCTTCTTGTGTTTGGAGGATGGAAACGACCCACGACACCACCGACAAAAATGAGAGCAAAATCTCTACCTGTGTTTTTGGTCTCAATAAATAAAATCTTTAAAAAAAAAAAAAAAGAGTAAATGAGAGTTAAAAGAGAGTGAGTATAATTTGTAACTGACAATTTTTTTTTAATTGGACAAGAACAAGGTGAGGGAGCATTCAAAAAAGGTGTTGTTGTTGTTGTTGTTGTTTTAACTGTTTTGAGTAATCAAATGTTTTTAATGATTTTATTTATTTGAGAGAGAGGAGAGAGAGAGAATGAGGGGGTGGGCAGAGGGAGAAGGAGACTCCCCACTGAACAGGCAGCCTGACACAGGACTTGATCCCAGGACGCTGGGATCATGACCTGAGCCAAAGGCAGACGCTTAACTGACGGAGCCGCCAGGTGCCCCCGGTTTTGAGTCATCACGTTGGCAGTGGTGATATTACTCTTGTTGCTTTAGGACCGTTGTGTATTAAGGATAAAGCAAAATGGGTAAGTATGGGATATTCTCTCATCCATTTATGTTTTTGAGAATCACCTTCCCAATTTTGAAAGAAAGGCGATACAGCTCTAAGACAGAAAAGGCTAAGCAAAACCTTGTAGCTCTGAATCTGAAGCATCGGCATGAACAGATGAGACTTCTGTTTATTACATTATATTTTTTTATATAACCTCCACTGAAAAGGCTCAGAAAGAAAACAATAACCAACACAGTAGCAATGAGCATCTTTAGTACTGATTATTATTTTGAAATGGCATTTCCCACGAACAGAAACCAAGGCTTCTTGAAGAAACGGCTGATTCCCGATTTGGGCTGGGAAATGTATACGTTGGCCCCATTGTAAATCACCTCATCATATCAGATTGCGACACAGCTATGGTAGACCACTGGATCTTGTAAAAAGGATTCGGGAGCCAATTTTAAGAGACATCCACTTGCCGAAGTTGGGGCAATTTCTGCTTCACTAATTCCAAGGCATTGAAATTGTTTAAATCTATAGGTTCCTAGTTACTTTTTTTTTTTTTTTTTAACTTGGAGCACTCGGCTGGTTTAGTCAATAAAGCATGTGACTCATGGGTGCCTGGGTGGCTCAGTGGGTTAAGCATCTGCCTTTGGCTCAGGTCATGATCTCAGGGTCCTGGGATCGAGCCCCACATCGGGCTCTCTGCTCGGCGGGGAGCCTGCTCTCTCCTCTCTCTCTCTCTGCCTGCATCTCTGCCTACTTGTGATCTCTCTCTCTGTCAAATAAATAAATAAAATCTTTTTAAAAAAATAGAGCATGTGACTCTTGATGTTGAGGTTGTGAGTTCAAGACCCACAGCACAGAGCTCGGTTTAAAAAACAAGCAAACAAACAAAAACCTTAAATCATCACGTTTGGAGGATGCTACGGAACCAATATTTTAATTTGAAAAACTGATATGTAATCAGAAAGAATGAAGCACTTTTCCTACCTTCCCTACATGAATCGAACCACTGGGAAACCACATGGCGGATGAAGAGTAGCGTTTCTTTATGAAAATATTACAACTAATAATTGAAAAAAGAAGCAATGGAAATGGAATATTACTACTTTGCAGTCTTGGTGAATCAGTGGGTTTCGGCATTAAGCATCAAGGGTTGCTAACGTAACAGGCCTTTGCCTCCTGACTCAAGGTCGCCACTTAGATTTTGCCGAAGGGATGAACCTAAGTCTCGTCGAGCCTCAGGATTGAGTCAGCTGCCGGGTGGTAGGATATCAAGAACATACTGAAATACACCCAGAGCATGTGGTCGGCAACATCCAGACCATAGGGCATCTCCACAGCCAAAGGACTCGGGTTTTTCAGCAGATAAACTGTAAGGCTGAGAAAGGGATCAAGGGCAAACCTGGAAATTTAGATACTTAAAATCATGTCAAAAATTTTAAATGGACAACTGTAAAGCCCTAGCGTATTCACCTGGATGAAGGAAGGAAAGGTAACACGAACTAGTGATTATCTCACTGGTCACTTGGAGGAAAGGGTATGATGGAGATTAGGACACGTGGAAGGTCTTCCCCATTTTCTTGACCAGGATAGTAGTTACGAGGATGTTATAATAATTCATTCTGTAAATAGTCATTATAAGAATATATGCCTTATAATTAAATAATAATACATTAAATACTAATATAATAGGATGTCAAATTCAATGTTAGTTTAGCAACTCAATTTTAAACATTAAGTATTAAATTAAAAACTAACACACACCTTACGATTGATTAAGCAATACATTTATTTTGTTTCTGTATCTGTGTTTTGTTTTCCAACAAAAATCCCTAAAGTAACATAAAGAAATTGGATGGCAGAAGTCTGTGGTATCTCCTCACAGCAACACAAGCACACAGAGGGTTTCTGGAACTTTGTTCCGTAGTTGATAAGGTAGTAACAATTACTAGGGTTGGCCACTAGGGTGAGCTGTCTGCGCTTACACTGGGAAAGAGGGTTTTGGGGGTCCCCCCCCCACGTTTCTGTAATGCCACGTGAGAATTGGGATAAAACAAGCCTTTATCCATTGTCCTTTGACCACCATCTACATAAGTGAGGGTCACTACTGGCAAATTTTATTTGGAAAATTAGACTCATGATGTAAATACAGTGTAGATGCTGAAAAATAGTGTAGCTGTCTTCTCTTTAGAGTAAGTTTTAATTTCTTTAATCAATTATTATAATAAAACCTCATGAGCCATCATAACAAAACATTAGGACCTACCATGTGGAGCAGGAAAGGTGAGTGGTGTTCAGAGCCCTGTTGAGTAAGAGATGAGCGCACCCCGGTGGTAGGACCAGAACTTTTTTTTTTTTTTTAAGATCGTATTTATCTTTTTGACACAGAGACAGAGAGCATGAGGGGCGGGGGGAGGGGGCGGGCAGAGGGAAAGGTGAAGCAGACTCCCCGCTGGGCAGGGAGCCCGACGCATGACTCAGTCCCAGGACCCAGAGATCACGACCTGAGCTGAAGGCAGACGCTTAACCGACTGAGCCACCCAGGTGTCCCTGGATCAGAAACTCCCAAGGGCTAGTCAGATGCTCCATCGAACCTGTCGCCCAGCTCTGGGAGGACAGTGAATAACACAGCAGCCTTTGAGGGCCAATGAGGAGTGAGCAATGGTCTCTGAAGGGCCACAGCTTTAGAGAGAGCAAAGATGAGGCCATTGGGACGGTGGATCCAAGACCTGTTCCTCCGCCGCACAGTGTGGGAAGGGCAGCTGCTGGGGGAGCTGTATTGCTCTCAGTTCAGGCTGGGTTCGACGGGCCTGCCCCTGGGGTAAGGAAGAGGGGCTCCCCTGTAGTGGCCGCTTATCATTTCTCAAATGGGGTGAGGGGTCATACAACCCGTTTCTCACAATAAATCATGGGTCTCAGGTGCTTTGTATTGCTAAGGAGACAGAAAGCTTATGAATTGCTCATAGGCCAAGACAAAAAGATGCTTCGGGTTTTCCAGTTTTGCTGCAAGGCTGCAGGAGAGAATTCAGCAGTTAATCTTGGTCTTTAGAAACCTGATTGTTACTCTGTCATTTCGCCATACGTCTCCAGCGGTAGGTATGATATGAGGTGCGTGGGTGTGTATGTGTATACGCTGGTTAGAAAGCATTAGAAAACTCATTCTTGTTCGTTTTTTATTTTAAAGATTTATTTACTCCCTTGAGAGAGAGAGAGAGAACTCCCGCTGGGGGGTGGCGGTTAGGGAGAGGGAGAGAGAGACTCTCAAGCAGATTCCACGTTGAGTTTGGAGCCCGACACGGGGCTCCATCCCACGACCCTCAGGTCACGACCTGAGCCAAAACCAAGAGTTGGTTTTAACCAACCCTTTAACACTTTAACCAACTGCGCCGCCTGGGCGCCCCTCATTCTGGTGAGTTTTTGAGATTTGACAGCTTAGTTCATCAGAGACACATCCTTCCTGCCGTGAGGACACCCCCTCCCCTCGGCGGTGGGGAGATGGGACGCGGATTGACAGCGGGGAGAGGAGAGCAGAGGGGAAGGGCTGCGGGGCCACATTTGGAGGGTCACTGCTGAAGAATTCCTGCTCGGTGGACACCAAGGCTTGTCTCTACTCCCTGGTGCCATTTAGGGACCCCCATGCTTCAACCCAGAGCCAAAATTCAGCCTCTCTCACTCAACAACATTCCCAGGAGCCTCAGGCATACCATTTGCTCTGGGCTTGCCCCTGCTTTGGGTACCCCATGGTGTCCCAACCCCCTCGGCTTCCTCCCGGCCCTCCCACGGAGGCCCTCGCATCCCGGCCCTCACGCCCCGGATGCCCCCTCCTGCACCCGGAATGCCTCCTCGGGGGCCCCTCCTCTGATGCACTTGCCGTGGTTAAGAAACAGATTCCGGCCTCCCGGAGAACCAAGTTGGAGTCCTAGCTGAGCCACTTCTGTGTGACCTTGGGCAAATCACCTAACCTCTCCAAGGCTCAGTTTTCCTTTTCCATCAAACAAGGAGGGCAAGGATAATGATACCAAAGTCATACTGATTTCCTTTTGCAAAGCAAACACTCCTGGAATCAACACCCAAATCAAGAAATAGAGCAGCCCGCTCCCACTCACTGACCTGACCCCTGCCCTGCAGACCACAGATCTCTTTTGTCTACTTTAGAACTTGACACAGACGGTCACCTACAGCGTACGTAGGTACGCTGTTTGGCTTTTTCCGCTTAACCTTCTATTTCTGAGATTCACCATGTTGTACGCTTTCCTTCTCATTCTCCTGCCGATGAGCTCTTGGGCTCGTTCCAGTTTGGGCTGTTACCAAGAAAGCTGCTAGAACTCGCCGGATGTAGTCTTAAGCCGTAGAAAATAAACACACTAACCCTCTCCTGAAATGGGACAGAATGAATTCCAGACTGAAGGATCACACACATTTTGGGATTTTTTTTTTTTAAGATTTTATTTATTTATTTAACAAGGATCACAAGTAGGCAGAGAGTCAGGCAGAGAGAGAGGAGGAAGCAGGCTTCCCATTGAGCAGAGAGCCCAATGCAGGGGTCGATCCCAGGACCCTGGGATCATGACCTGAGCCGAAGGCAAAGGCTTTAACCCACTGAGCCACCCAGGCCCCCCACATTTTGGGATTATTACTGACCAGTTAACATGGCAGAATAGAAAAAAAAAAATACAAGGTTTTAGACAAGACACACTCGTGACTGAATTCTGGACTTTTCACTTACTCACAATGTGACTTTGAACAGTTACTTGACCTCTCTGAGAATTGGTTTCTTCATCTGTAAAGTAGTAATAGAAATATTTCCATCAGGGCGCCTGGATGGCTCAGTCAGTTAAACGTCTGCCTTCAGCTCTGGTCACAATCCCAGGATCCTGGGATCAAGCCCCACATCGGGCTCCCTGCTCGGTGGGGAATCTGCTTCTCCCTTTCCCTGCCCCTCCCCCTGCTTGTGCTCTCTCTCCCTCTTTCTGACAAATAAATAAAATCTTTAAAATTTAAAAAAAAAAAAAGATACAGGATCCCACTTGATGAGGCCAAAAACGGGACAATTTGAACATCAAAAGGACTAATGACTCCAGTGAATTAAAAACAATGAAATTATAAAAATCCAAGCATTCACGGCACTGATCACCCTCCCCCTGCCCAGCTCCCATCACCACCAGAAAAAGTCCGCATTGCTTGTCTTTGGAAGTGATTAATGTATCAACACATTTTCCTGAAAGTTGGCAAATGAAGGCAGAGTCAAGCACTTACCCTGCCTTCCCATTCAGCTTGTATTTCCAGGTAACCAATAGCTGATAAAGGGAAGGTCTTCTTTGAGAAGAAATCCGGTTAATAAATCCAGAAGCAATGATAGCCACTGATTGAATAATGGGTCAAGGCCACAATCATCAATAGCTACTAAAACCATCAGCTGAAGGAAACTTTAATTTTTTTTTCAAGAGAGAGAGATAGGGGGAGGGGCAGAGGGGGGAGGGGCAGAGGGAGAGAGAGGATCTTGAGCAGGCTCCACACCCAGCACAGAGCCCGACTCGGGGCTCGATCCGGTGACCCTGAGATCACAACTTGAACGGTAATCAAGGTTCAGATACCCAACGGACTGAGCCACCTGGTTCAGGCGCCCCTGAAAGGAACTTTAAAATGGGGGGATCAGGCTACCACACAAACCACTCAACTAAAATCTTGGAGAGTGAGAAATGGGGAGCACAGGGCAAACTATCCAGTATTTCTAGCTGCAAACCTGCCCCTGAGCAAGCCCCTGGGTGTACCTATGAGGTTACAGGAAACAGGAGGGTGGCAGATAGAGCTGAATGGCACGGTGGAAATCGACCAGCCAAATCCAACATAGGGCAAACATTCTACAGCCAAATGGCCTGGCTTCTTCAACTAATAAATGTCATGAGAAAAAAATGGCAGGTGAGAGGGATGATGAAAAGAAACTTGAAGAGATGGAACCAAAGGCAGTTCAGGAACCTTGTTTGGGTCCCGATCTGAAGGGCCAACAGTAAAAAGACATTTTTGAGGCATCCAGGGGAATGTGAATATGGACTGGGTTCCAGCTGACAGTACCGGTAATTTCGTTAGGTGTAGTAACACCATCAAAAGACACATCAGGGGCGCCTGGGTGGCTCAGTGGATTAAGCCACTGCCTTCGGCTCAGGTCATGATCTCAGTGTCCTGGGATCAAGCCCCGCATCAGGCTCTTTGCTCAGCGGGGAGCCTGCTTCTCTCTTTCTCTCTCTCTCTCTCTCTCTCTCTGCCTGCCTCTCTGCCTACTTGTGATCTCTCTCTGTGTCAAATAAATAAATAAAACCTTTAAAAAAAAAAAGACACATCAAAAATGTTTAAATGCCCTTATGGCTCAGAGGTAGCTACTAAAGTCTTTATGGTAAAATAACACAATGTCTGGGACTTGCTTTAAAATATTCTAGCCAGAAAGGGGGGTTAGGATGATACATATGAAATCGGAAGGGTCAGAGGTTGATGGTTGAAGTGAATGAAGGACACTTAAGAGTTCATTTTGTTATTCGCTCTATTTGCTCCATGCAGGGCTCGATCTCAGGACCCTGGGATCATGTCCTGAGCTGAAGGCAGAGGCTTAATGACCGAGCCACCCAGGTGTCCTATAAAAGTTCTTTAAAGAGTTCCCAAATAAAGTATCAATCGTGGTGTCCAGGTGATTAGGTAAGTAACCCTTCTCAATGCCAGAGGCTCAGGAAGGGCCCCAAAGACCAAATGGTGAACAACAGGTGCCAAGTCGCCTGTTTTGTTGGTTGATGGATCACCTGGACTAGACCAGCTTTCCTGGGCTTGTAAAGGGGGAGATCCAGGCCATTTCCACCAGCACTGGGTTCTAACCTGTAAGAAGTCAGGAGACTGGAGTTGGGCTATGTCCCCTCTCCACCCAAGGGGAAGTTATGAGATTCCTTTTTCCTCACTCAGAGGGACTCCAAAAAGCCCAAGAGAACTTGGGAGTTGGGGTCATGGCAGCAGGCATTTGAAAGGTGAGAGGCCATCGCAGAACCGCCCGTCTGTGAGCAGAGCAGAGAGAATCACTTGGGAATGAGTTATGTTTCCACTGATGGCCAAGCAGAGGGAGTTGTTTTCAGGGATGCCTGAAAATGTGGCATGTGGGTCATGTGGACCCATGGATGGCATGTGAAAATGGGTCATGTGGACCCATGGTGGCGTGCTGCCTGCTGTCATGGAAGGACTTCAACTAAGAGCACCACCTAGAAGCAGGACCACCTACAGGCAGGGTCAGAGGGCCCACATGGCAGACTCCAGCCCTGAGCACCATGGGAAATGCTGCTCAACCCCACCCCCAGGGGGAGGGGTGAGAATTCGCTGCTGATTTCCAAGTCTGAAGTAGACCCAAGCTTGGGAAGGGGGGAGATTTTGAATTTAAATAAGTTCAGAGTTTCAGTATAACTCTTAATGGGACTTTAAATTTTCTGAAATGTGTTGTTCAGGTGACAGATACAGAAACCAAAAAAAGCTATGGGACATATTCATTAATTTCATCTAAGACAGAGGCAGAATGGGTCCACAGAGTAAGCTTAACAATTAAATTTTCTTTTATACATAGCAATTAAATCTAGCTTGCTCTTTTCTTTCTTTGTGAGAAAGAGAGTATGCATGCACAGGTGAACAGTGGGGCTGGGGAGAGGCGGAGGGAGGGGTAGAGAGAGAGAGAATCTTCAGCAGGCTCCATACCCAGTGCAAAGCCCGCCTCAGCGCTTGATTTCCTGACCCTGAGATCATGGCCTAAACCAAAATCAAGAGTTGGAGGCTTAACCGACTGAGTCACCGAGGTGCCCCCCTAATCCAGCTTTTTCAATAAACCGCAGAAAATAATTGTAAAACCTTGGCAGTAACTGGAGATCTGGGAGTCCACGCTGAAACTAGAGAGCCAGGAGCCACGGGGTGAGGGACTCCATCCTGAACCTCGCCAAGGGTTTTGGTCTTTATCCTAAAAACAATTAAGAGTCACTGAAAGGCTGTAGATGGTGGCTTACGAGGTAGGATTTTCGGTGTCGTGGCTGTGTGTGGGCGGGGGCTGAAGTGGAAGCAGGAGAACCAGTTAGGAAACTACAGGAATCTGGGAATCCAGCCAGAAGATGATAGTAACTCTGTGGTGATCAGGAAGGCGGGGGAAGAAGCAAGTAGATATTAGATTTATGGGATGATGAGCTACGGGGTAGGGGTGGGAGGAAATAAGGGGGGGGAGGGCTCCTGGGTTTCTGGACTGAGCACCTGTGTGGGTGTGGTGTCTTTTAATGAGGGAGAACACCACAGAGAGGAGGGAAAGATGATGAGCTTGGTTCCAAAGTCGTCAAGTTGAAATCCGCAGGAGAGATCACGGAGAGTTTTGGGGCAGGGAACTGGAACAGCCTGGAGCTCAGAAGGAAGGAGGGTCCACCCTGGGGAGCACATGCTATGTGTCGCCTGGTGTGGGCCCGGCTTGCTGGGCAGTCTGAGACGTGGCAGCATCACCAGGGAGAAGCCCCAAGGAGAGGGAGAGGATGGTGGCAGGGGGCGGGGACGTTGCGGGTGGGGGAGGGCCAACAAAGACAATCTCAAAGTGGAGGCCAGAGAGCAACCAAGAAAAGTAAGAAAGAATAGTCTCATCAAGATTTAGGGAGGACAAAACACCCAGTAATTGCACTACTACGTTTTTCCCCAAAGGATACAAACATGCTGATTTGAAGGGGCACCTGCACCCCACTGTTGATAGCAGCAATGTCCACAATAGCCAAGCTATGTAAGCAGCCCAATGTCCATCGACTGATGAATGGATAAAGAAGAGGTGGTGTGTCTGGACACTGGAATGTCTCTCAGCCATCGGGAAATGAAATCTTGCCATTTGCAGGGACGTGGATGGAACTAGAGGGTATTATGATAAGTGAAGTAAGTCAATCAGAGAAAGACCAATATCGTATGATTTCACTCATATGTGGAACTTAAGAAACAAAACAGATGAACACGGGGAAAGCAGAAAAAAGAGAGGAAAGCCAACCATAAGACCCATAACTAGAGAGAATAAACGGAGGGTTGATGGAGGGGTGTGGGTGGGGGATGGGCTAGATGGGGTGAGGATTAAGGAGGGCACTTGTGACAGACCCTGGGTGTTAGATGAGAGCGATGAGTCACTAAATTCTACTCTTCAAACCAGTATTACATTATATGTTAACGACCTAGAATTTAAATAAAAATTTGAAGAAAAGAAGGATTTAGGGAGGACCTTTAATAGTGTTGTAATAGCAACGTCTAGGGACATATGGGGGCTACACCCACAGTGAGCACAGCACAATGTACAGACCTGCCAAATCACTATGTTGTACACCTGCAATTAACATAATTGTATGGCGACTGTACCTCAGTTAAAAAAATAAGAAGAGTTTAGGGAGGAATAAACCACATTAGATGTCATTGGATGGTCAAGGGGAAGACGTGGACATGGTCTTTGAGCATCCTTGTGTTTTTGAAACATATACTGAATATTTGGGGATAAATGATACGCTATCTGGTATTTCCTTTACCACCATCCTGGGGTGGGGTGGGAGGCAGCCGGGACCTGAGCATGGGCTGCTAACTGTGGGAGCTGAGCCCTGGGCACGTGGAGGCTCACAGCACTGTTCTCTCCACTCGGGCATGCATTTGAAATATCCCATCACAAAGTGTTGTTTCTTGTTGTTGTTGTTTTTAAAGATTTTATTTATTTGACAGACAGAGATCACAAGTAGGCAGAGAGGCAGGCAGAGAGAGAGACGAGGAAGCAGGCCCCCTGCTGAGCAGAGAGCCGATGCGGGGCTCGATCCCAGGACCCTGAGATCATGACCTGAGCCGAAGGCAACGGCTTAACCCACGGAGCCCCCCAGGCGCCCCTCCAACAAACTTTTTGAAAACCATGTATCTTAAGGAGAAACTCCGTTTTGAAATACTAACATTCAAAGTGCTAATCCTGGTGAAAAAAATAGTAATATCTTACCTGGATTATGGATTATACACATAAAATTACGCCACCCAGCCCCCGGCGTTGTTTGAGATGGCAGGTGGTGAGGGCTACGGAGGCAGGGGCTGTGGTGAAGGCCGGTGTCTTGGGCTCACGGACCCAGTCAGAGCTCTCTCTAGCTCTGTGATCCTGACCCAGTCACTTGACCTCTCTGGGCTTCACTTTCCTCCTCTGTAAAATGAAGTATTACAGGGGTCGTGAAGGTTCAGTGAAAAGCCCTTGGAACACCTGAGAATTGTGAGTTACCAAATATGGGCTATTTATTGCCTTTTTTTTTTTTTTTCACAGATTAGAAAACCGAGAGCCAGAAAACGTCAGAGATTTGCTTAAGATCACATCTGTGCTTTGACTCATCCCCAGAATTTCTGACTCCAGATTGAGTGCTCTCTCCGCTGAACTACAATTATCTCCCGTTTTAACAACGAGAATGTACGGCTGCGCTCAGAAAAAGTCAAAAATAAGAGCACTGAAATTAGAGCCTGCGATCAGAAACCGACAGCAAGAACACTGTTCTTAGCGGCACTTGGGTGGCTCAGTGGGTTAAGCATCTGATTCTCGATTCTGGCTCAGCTCATGATCTCAGTGTGGTGAGATCGAGCCCCAGGTCCAGCTCCCCGGGACAGCTTGCTTAGGATTCTCCCTCTGTCCCTCTCACCACCTGCCATCCCCCTTGTCCCAGCTGTCTCTTTAAAAAAAAAGAAAGAAAGAAAGAATTCACTCCCTTAAAAAAAAAAAAAGGCAGCACTGTTTCTACGTTCTCACAGTGTCCCCATTCTGGACAGATCAATCACGAAAGCACAGAGATTTGACTAAGGTTTTAAGGTTTCCCAGCAACAAAGTATCATAAATAGTTTTAAATCACAGCTAAGGGGTGCTCTTCGGGATTGGGGTTTGTTTGCTTTCCTTTGTTTTTAACATCACTCCCTCTCACTGGCCTCTGTGCCCAGACGCAACTCCACAGCGTATTACAAAAATACTTTCTGGAAAGTCACTGCCAACAGGGCTAGCGAATTCCTAGGGGAAATACAGGGTTAGGTTCCTGTGAGCCTCTGGAGACACTTTTGTCAACCAATCAATACATAACCGTATTTTATGTAGTTTCTGTTTAAAGACACCTTATTTAGCGCACACCGTTGATCCATTAACGTTGAACTTACGGGCCCCAGCACTGTAACTCAGGCCTAGTAAAGCGCATCTAACATGTTTCTCCTCTGAAAGGCACCTCACAGCCTTCTTGAGTGCAGGAAGGCCAGACAGCGCCACGCACGGCCCTCGGGGACCACTTTCAACAGCAAAAAGGCACTCACGAAAGGCAGAGCAAGGCAGAAAAGCAAGGCATTCGAGAGACCATGAAGGGGTGGACAAGAGCATCCGAGCTAAGGGAGGAGAGCAGAGTGCCGCCTTGTCGCACTCGGTTGGGAGCGCGCCCGCTGGGCAGCTCGGAATTTTCACCACTGTCTGTGGCTGTGACCGACACATGGCCTCACGTGAGGGTTCCCCACCAATGTCAGCGAAGAGATGACATCACAAACACGGAGTCTGCACGTAAGTGTAGGAAGGGCTGTGCACGCTTGGACCAGAGAGGCCCCGCGGGAGAGGGCTGTGAGTGGACAAGTATCCAAGTCAGTCTCCTGGCTGCCCGGGGAACAGTCTGGATTCAGTTTCCTCCTGGCACTAACACTCAGGGATGCAGTTAATGTCCCTCACGTGATCATGCAGTGGACAGCTTTATGTGGGGGCGTCTGGGTGGCTCTGTTGGTTAAGCATCTGACTCGCCATTTAGGCTCAGGTCATGATCTCAGGGTCGCATGATCGAGCCCCACATTGGGCTCTGTGCTCAGCGGGGAGTCTGCTTGAGATTCTATCTCTCCCTCTCCCTCTGCCCCTCCCCCTGCTCTGTCTCTCTCTTAAATAGATAAATAAATCTTTAAAAAAAAATAGACAACTTTATGTAAAGGGTAAGGCTATGTGGATTGTGGGCCCAACTTTACGATTCTAGGCAAACAGCTCACCTCTCTGAACATCAGATTTCTTCCATACAAAGTGATGACATTTGTCTCATAGAGTTGCCAGGGGGAAAATGACACGGAATAATAAATGAAATCATAACATATGCAAAGTACCTAGAACATGGTGAGCACTAAAATGGTAATTCTTCCCTGAGAATGTATAAATCCTGCTTCTTAATACAAACTTGTTCAACTCTCTGCTGGGAAAGGCGGCTCCTTAATAACTTCCTAAGGTCTAAGAACAATTAATGACCAATATGTTTTATCAAGATTGTCCCTGAGTTTTGTCCATTAGTAGATCAAATGTGGCCAGCTCAGCCCCAAGAGGTAATCAAAGGCCCCTGGCTCACTCATTCCACTCATTCATTGATTCATTCATCTGTTTGATCCACAAAGATTTATGGACTAGCTGTTGTGTGCCAGGCACCATCCCAAGCCCTGGAGATAAAGCACAGAATAGAATACTTAAGTCCTGCGCTCCTGGGTGGCTCAGTCGGTTAAGCGTCTGCCTTCTCCTCAGGCCATGATCCCAGGGTCCTGGGACTGAGCCCCACATCAGCTCCTTGCTCGCTGGAGAGCCTGCTTCTCCCTCTCCCTCTGCCTCCTACTCCCCCCTGTTTGTGCTCTCTGTCTCCCTTTGTCAAACAAACAAATAAAATCTTAACAAAGAAAGAAAAGAAATAGTTAAGTCCCTGCTCTCCAAGGGCTTATGGTCAAGCCTCAGCAGAGGCAGATGGTAAACTGAGATCAGGGGCAATGGTCTATGACAGTTGGGGCAAGGAAGGACAATGGAGTGGTCCAAGGGAGCTAGAGCAGTGTTGGGAGGAGTGCCTCCTTAGATGAGAGGGTCGGGGGGGGGCCTCTTTTGGGAGGTGTATTTGAGCCAAGACCTGGATGATGGGGAGGAACGACCCAAAAGAAAATCCAGGCAGGGAACAGGCACTCCGGGCCTTGAAAGAAGAATGAGTCTGCGCATTGGAGATGTACATGGAGGCGGGGCCCTGAGTGTAGGGTCAAGAGGGGAGAGCAGGACACCAGGTCAGAGCGGTGGGCGAGGCCAGCTCACGGAGGCCAGCAGGTCATGCTAAGGCCTGGGGACCTCATTCTAGATATTACGATGAGCCAGCCAGGGATGGTTGGGAGTACATACATGACTTTTCTGATTTGACTTGAAAGAACAACCTTGACCCTCATGAGGCAAAGACCATCTGAGGGTCAAGAGTGGAAGCAGAAAGGCCAACCAGGAGGTTGCCAGTAACCTAGGCAGGAGCTGGTGGTGCTTAAGGAGGCCGGTCAGCGCCTGTGCAATAGGTCAGCGCTGGACTAACCACGCTCAGGACAGGCGGGGTGTGGGAATTCTTGACCAGCAGCAGGTGTGACGATTGATGACGAACTCTGCATCCGAGCTTGACTGCGACCGGACATGAACAAATCAGAGGGGGAGGGGAGGCAAGCCGAAATTCTCAAAACCACCCTCTTTCCTCCTTCAGATCTCTTTTCCCAATTTAAGGCTCTTCTACTTCTCCTCTATGCCCTTTCCCCGCAAGACCTTGGAGAAGTGCAGCATATACTAGAGATTTCCTTCGTGAATGTTCGTAAGTTGGGTAAACTTACATTGGATGAATTTAGAATGCTTTGTAAATGTAATTATGAAATATTTAAAGCCATTCAAAGGTGTAAAATACAGCATTTACCTTTATCACCCAGTTTAGAGAGTTAACTATAAAATAGAATAGAATCTTCTTGGTTGCCTGTCCTTAGTGACATACCCCTTCCTCCCCACAAAAGGAAATACTTGCTTGAATTTGGTATTATCATTTCTAGGTGTATCTTTATGTTTTTACTACATATATATGCATCCCTACATATATGGTATTAGTCTGCGTAATTTTAAGCTTTATGGAAATGCTTTCCATATTTTTTTCAAAGATTTTATTTATCCGACAGACAGAGATCACAAGTAGGCAGAGAGGCAGGCAGAGAGAGAGGAGGAGGAGGCTCCCTGCTGAGCAGAGAGCCCGACGACGAGGGGCTCCATCCCAGGACTCTGGGATCATGACCTGAGCTGAAGGCAGAGGCTTCAACCCACTGAGCCACCCAGGCGCCCCTGCTTTCCACGTTTTTGTGTGGTATACATTTTGTTTAAAATTACGTTCGTATAAATCATCCACATTGACCTTAACCTAGTTTGTTTTCACCGATGTATGTTATGGATGATGTCCCCACAATTACTTGATCCATTCTCCCATTCAAGAATATTTAGATCGTTTTTGGTATTTGCGCTTTAACAGACATATTGCTATGAATATTCTCACTTTCATGGGTGAGAATTCTCACTTTTCTGTGTGAGTCAAAGCTGAAATCTGCGGTCTTACCACTCAAAGCGAGGTCCCAGGACCAGCCAGAGACCAGCGCTGGTTGGGAGCTTGCTAGAAATGCAGACTCTTGAGCCCCACAACAGACCTTACTGAATTAAATCTGCATTTTAACGATAATCCCAGAGAATTTATGGGCACAAAACAAATACAAGAAGAATTGGCCTATTATTTATGAGGAATCAGTTCTGTTTTGGATTTTACATTTTCAATTTGTTACACATGGATATTTTGTAAAGTATCAAAATTTGATACCACCGCTCAGAAAGGGAAAGGCTCACACAGGGTGTTGAGCTGGCCATTGCGCAGGACAGAGAGGGAGCCCGGGGCTGGGATCCGGAAAGAGACGGAGTATTGGGGCAGATAACTGGCAGCTGGTTGATGCAGCGACATCCGCATGAAATAGGGAAGTTGCCAGCGAAGACTTTGCCTGCTTCGATCGTGTTCTAAGTACGCACGTCGGGAGCAATCTGCAAGACTGACAGAGAAAATGGCATCACATCCAAGACCGCCGAGCTAAATTTGAACGACTTGGGAGCTCTGATCCACAAAAACAGCATGTTACGGAAGATCCCTTCTGGGGGAACGACTGGGATTCTGAGACTGTGTACCCGGCAGTTAGACGCTGCGGCATCCGTTCACTGCTGAACACAGCACTGGTTCGAGGACCCCACAGGGAGGCTCATGTTCCATAGCTCAAGGCCACAGGTGTTTCTCCCATGGACTCACTGTTTTTTATCCTAAAAAGAGAGTTGTAGGGGCGCCTGGGTGGCTCAGTCGTTAAGCGTCTGCCTTGGGCTCAGGTTGTGGTCCCACGGTCCTGGGTTCGAGCCCCGCATCGGGCTCCCTGCTCGGCAGGAAGCCTGCTTCTCCCTCTCCCCCTGCTTGTGTTCCCTCTCTCATGTGTCTCTCTCTGTCAAATAAATAAAATCTTAAAAAAAAAAATACCCCTAAACAAAAAAAGATAGCTGTGTATGAAAGTCAGTTGTCATGTTTAGCAGAAAAATAAATAAAAATCTTTGATGCAGACAGTTTATGGAGTACATTAAGTATCCTCAGAGCAGCTGAACCTCCCACTTTGCCCCAATTACAACAATAGTGGACGGAACAAAATAGTAGACCAGCACCATAGAACATGATGAAGTAAATAAAAGCTTGTCAAGGCTCGGGTCAACCTCGGAGCTCACTGACACAAATGACGTAGGCTGCCTCTCCGGGAGGTTTAGGCAGACAGTCTGGTGAAGAACCGGAGCCTTCTACCCTCCTTGATGCTTCTCATCTTTTCACAGTGGGGCCTTTCACTGAATAAGATTAGATACATGAACAGCCCCAAGCACAGGAGCTCACACTCTGGATTAGAAGTGTTCTAATTCATACACCCATAGCACACATTTGTCTATTAAAAGGACAGGAAAAAAAAGAGAGAGAGAGAGAGAGAATAAATAAATAAATAATCAAAGGACAGGAAAGAGAGAAAGACTCAGTGGATTAATCATTAGCACCTTTAATACTTCTTAAATTTCGTATGCTTATTTTATTTCCTAAGGAAATCGGCTTATTTGTTCCCATTTGAACCACCGTACCTCTGAAATTTTAATATATCCTGAAAGAAGGACACTGCTTGCTGGCCTGGCTTCTGGGCAGTTTGAGGAGTGGGTCTGTTTTCATAAACACACGGACACCAACTGTAAATGCATGTTGGCTTAGGTGGGAAAAATCATTGGAAAGGTTGAAAAAGGAATTGTATAATGTTGAATGCTTGAATATTAATATGTTAGTAAGTTAATAAATATTCTTTTTTTAAAAGATTTTATTTATTTATTTGACAGGCAGGCAGAGAGAGAGGGGGAAGCAGGGTCCCTGCTGAGCAGAGAGCCTGATGCGGGGCTTGATCCCAGGACCCTGAGATCATGACCTGAGCCGAAGGCAGAGGCTTTAACCCACTGAGCCACCCAGGTGCCCCTAAGTTAATAAATATTCTTTCATCAGTGTTACATAAATTTGCAGGAAAATATGCGCAACTTCTATGCCCTTTGAAATAACTAATCTCAAATTCATGTGAATATATTTCAGAAAAGAATGTTTTCAAAATAAACTGGGGAGTTAGAAGACTGAAATTTTAAAAAAACAGGGCAGGGTTTATCCGGGGGAGAGACTAATGCTGGGAGAGGCAGAAGCTGACATCTCCATCCTGGGACAGGCCATACACACGGATGAGAATGGACACCAGACGGTGTTTGAGCCTCACTTGGCAAATATGAAAGCTATCCAAGATTCAGTTTTGCCATGCAGTGGGAAAAATAATGGTTTGCAATATAACACTTCAATTCTGTGATCCGCTACACAGATGGAATAACATGTGTGTACAAAGCATTAGGTAAGGATCTTGAATAAAATTCCATCAATGTTTTTCCTATGCTTAAAAAATATTCATCTCAAGTGGCTTTAAGAAGCAATGTAATCCCCACTAAAAGAACAAGAGTTCTTTGAAGAAACAGTTGATTACAGGTCTGGGGCAGGGAATGTACACAGAGCATGAAAAGAATGACTATAATTAATTGTAACATATTAGATACATATATACATGAAATCATATCAGTATAGATCTATTAAAGGGGAGGAGCAAGCTCTTTATAGACCAAAGCCAGCTAATAAACAGAGATGGATTGACTAAATAAGAAAATCACCATAGGATGCCTCGGTTAATTGTTGGTTAAATGTTTGCTTTTGGCTCAGGTCATGATCCCAGGGTCCTGGGATCGAGTCCCACATCAGGCTCCTTGCTCAGTGGGGAACCTGCTTCTCTCTCTGCCTGCTGATCCCTCTGCTTGTGTTCTCTCTCCCTCTGACAAATAAATAAATAAAATCTTTTAAAAAAAAGTTTAACTTGAATTCAATCAGGCTGCTAGGCAATGCATGTCAATAGGAATATAATGTGAGCCACATGTATAATATTAAATTTTCTAGAAGCTACACAAAGTAAAAATGAAACCAAAAAACTCACAGGTAAAGTTGATTTAATATACTTAATTTTGCCCCAGTATCAAAAATATTAGTATTTCAACATATAATCAATAGAAAAACTGTATTTTACTTTTTTTTGTAGTGAATCTTCAAAATCCATTGTGTCATTTTTACACTTAAAGCACATTTCAATTCAGATGCTAAGTTTTCATTGGAAATATTTGATCTGTATTTAGATTTCATAAAATTTACGACTGAAAGGGTAGATTTGCATACCTGTTTTTCAAAATAAAACACTTAAAATTTTTCCAATAATGAATTGAGCATGAGTTTTAAATTTAAGTCCAAATCATTTCAAGTGAAATTAATTTAAAATTTAGCTTCTCAGTTACACTGGCCACACATATTTTCAGTGTAAAACAGCCACATGAAGCTGGCGCCCACCATACTGGACAGTGCAACCCTAGACTTCACTTCCACTTTACAGAAAATAAAGGGGATAGCAAACACACAAGTTAAATGATACTAAGAGTTAATCCAGAATGTGGGACATTCTGCAAAACAATTCTCTTATTAGTTTCCAAAACTTCAGTGTCATAAAATAAAATAAAATGGAGAGATTGTCCTAGACAAAGACTAAAGAGACATAACAATCAAATGCTTGTTTGGGATGCTTGCTTGAAAACAAAAACAAGGGGCGCCTGGGTGTCTCAGTGAGTTAAAGCCTCTGCCTTCGGCTCAGGTCATGATCTCAGGGTCCTGGGATCGAGCCCTGCACTGGGCTCTGTCCTCTGAGGGGAGCCTGCTTCCCCCTCTCACTGCCTGCCTCTCTGCCTACTTGTGATCTCTCTGTCCAAAAAAAAAAAACAAATAAAAAAAATTAAAAAATAAAATTTAAAAGAAAAATTTTAAAAAAAAGAAAAAGGAAACAAAAACTTCTCTAAGCAACCAGGTAACACTGAATACGTGCTATATTCTAGACGAATTACAGAATTTTTGCTAATTTTCCTTGGGTGGGATCATGGCATTATGATTATGTAGATTACTTTATTTGTAGGAAAGATAATGATTCTAGGGGGAGACTAATTCAAGAAATGCAATTTTATCTAAATATCAAAGTTGACAGGAGAAAAAATATTTGGGGGCAAGATGACCCCCAAATGTTTATCTTCTAAGCAACCTTTTCCCAGGAAGCCACTAGAGGATGCAGCCCTCCGAAAGGAATAAGCCAACAAAGAGGAAGATGAGGAACTGAGGAGGCAGGAGATCATAGGGAAGAGCTGATGAGAGTCTCCAGGATCATGGCTGGGAATCAGTCAGAGAAAGAAACCATTCTGACGTTGGTCACAAAGAGGAAAGCTCCAGGACAGATGTCTTCCAAAACCAAACCAAACCAAAACAAAACAAAAAACTGACAGACCAATTATACACTGCGTTTGATACACTGTAGGAATTTTATCACTCTGCAGAAGCCTGAGAGAAAAGTTAGTGATGGGTGTATGCAGTGGTGTATCGGTAAACCACCTCTCTGAAGAGAAAAAAAGAAAGAAAAAAAGCCCTGATTTGTAGCGTTTGTTGATTTCCATGGCATAAGTACTTCCATTGTAGCTGATTTTAAGCTACCAACATAAAGTCATTGAACAGTTGACAAGAGATGCTCACCACCAGCTCTCGAGAGTCATTACAAAAACGAAACGAGCATCTAATATTCATCTGTTCCAAGAACCAAGTATTATATGATGAAATTCAGATTTCTTATGCAGAAGAGAGCCAGTAAGACCTAGCTCCAACAAAATTAAACAAACAAAGCAATTATTAACTCAAAAAAAAAAAAAAGTTTTACAAGAAAAGAAATAGAATCCTAGTACTCTACATGGTTCGGCTATGAACATTATAGAGGTCTGACAAAACAACTTCTTACCACTCCTTTCTCTGAAACCTATTGAAATGAAGAAAGGAATAGAAAGATAACGGGGTACCTTTTCTGGAAAGATAGGAGAATTCACAAGCAGCAGACCAGGAATGTAGGAATTTCCTGATGATACAGAGGTACTGCGATCAGATTGATTATTAAACCCAACACACCCAATTTAAAAATAACCCCCTGTAAGGACCTACTTAGAAACTGTCCCTGCTCCCCTTCCCCCAGGGGACTTACTTGGAGACAAGTCCCAGAAACCAGCTTCAGGTAACAAAGCCCAGATACAAAGATGGGTCAGGCCAGGTGGAGACATCCATCAGTGGGGGGTTGCATACTGTCTCCCTGGTTACCAAGGAGTATGGGCCCCACCATACTCCCCCAACAGCCTGAGAGAGAACCTCGAAAGGTAAGTTTTGCCCGTACAGCCCTGCCAAACCCCTGAAATGATATTCCCCTTTCCCTGCCACTACCGTGCTGCAGACCACCGACTGTAGCTCTCCAGAATGGCGTTACTGAGAGCCGACACTCTCTTGCAGCTGAGAAAATGAAAGCACAGACTCTGGGCAGTGAGCCAGAGGGTTTATAGCCACCATGAGGGAAGGAACAGGAAGAGAAGAGTTTTTCCGGGCTCACTCCACCCACTATGCTGAAGCACCACCTCATTCAGGGTCCTACGTCCATGTCCATGGCCAAACAAACAGGAAGTCTCCCAACACCGTGGTTGATGAAGGAAGCCCTATGGCAGGAGGAAGGCTGAACAGGTGCAGCATCTTGGTTTCTTGTATCACGATGATTCCTTGCTATCACTGTTATCCTGAAGAATCACTTTACTCTTTACTTCTTGCTTCTGGGACCCCCATAGCTGTCCCAGATGCTGTCCTTTCCTAGAGCTGGCTTTTCAACTTTTTATCAGTTCAGTGAATTTCCTGACATCTTCCCAGTACATTTCTTGTTTAAGCTGATTAGAATCCGAGTCTGTTGCTGGCAATGCAAAAACCCTTAAAAAGATGGTTCAATGATAATAAACTTAATTTTATACGATTAATAGTTTCTATATACATATATTTACATCCATTATACTATTATAATAACCTTAACTTAATGCTAATACAGAGAACACACAGTTTTTTGTTTTTTGTTTTTGTTTTTAAGATTTATTTATTTGACAGAGATCATAAGTAGACAGAGGCAGGCAGAGAGAGGGGGAAGCAGGCTCCCCACTGCGTAGACAGCCTGATGTGGGTACACTGTTCTCAAATTTACCTATGAACATGTACAAAATGATCTGCTAGGTAACATACACAAATCAATAAATTGCAAAAAGTAGAAATAAAAATGCCACAGTGTAAAACAAAACAAAAAAACTAAAAATTAATTCCCAAACCATATCCACACTTACTCAGAAGAAAAGCTGAAACTATTAAAAATGTAAGAAAAAAAGGTAATAGGAACATTGCCTGTCAAAATCTATGACATAATATGGGATAAAATGATTCTCAGAGGATATTTTATAACATCTTTCTTGGTTATGGAGATGGAGAATAAATGAACTAAGGAGTCAATTCTAAAAGCTAGAAAAAAGATAAAATTAAAACCTTGGTCAATAATGCCAAAAGTTGATCTTTTAAGAAATAAGACGTAAGCAATTAAAATTATTAATGAGAAAGGGAGCATATGAGGATCACTTTCAAAATTATGAGAGCATTTTTAAATTATGGGAGTCAGGGCATGCCTGTGTGGCTTAATCACTGGGCATTTGCCTTCGACTGGGGTCATGATCCCAGGGTCCTGGGATCAAGCCCCGCATTGGGCTCCCTGCTCAGCAGAAAGCCTGTTTCTCTCTCTCACTCCCCCTGCTTGTGTTCACTCTCTCGCTGTGTCTGTCAAATAAATAAAACATTTAAATAAGTAAATAAATTATGGGAGTCAAGACTTACAAGCAAGACACAAGATGAAAAGTCATAAAAAATTGATTAGACCCCATTTTTATTATTTTTTAAGATTTTTTTTCATTTATTTATTTGACAGAGATCACAAGTAGGCAGAGAGGCAAGCAGAGAGAGGAGGAAGCAGGCTCCCTGCAGAGCAGAGAGACTGATGCTGGGCTCCATCCCAGGACCCTGGAATCATGACCTGAGCTGAAGGCAGAGGCTTAACCCACTGAGCCACCCTGGCACCCCTAGACTCCATTATTTAAAAAAAGTTTAAGTCTCCATAAACTAAATTAACAATAAGTCAACTAGAAATAATTTATGAGTTAAAAGCCAAAACCATAAAGAGCTGCTATCAACTATAATAAGGAAATCACATACACAACCAAAAAAAAAAAATTTTTTTTTAAAGATTTTATTTATTTATTTGACAGAGAAAGTTCACAAGTAGGCAGAGAGAGAGAGAGAGGGAAGCAGGCTCCCCACTAAGCAGAGATCCCAATGTGGGACTCGATCCCAGGACCCTGAGATCATGACCTGAGCCGAAGGCAGCGGCTTAACCCACTGAGCCACCCAGGTGCCCCCACAACCAAAAATTTTAACGCACAAAACTGTTACACAAATTCTTGGAAAAAGAATTACCAATCAACACTTGAAAGAATGCTCACCTATAGTAGTAATCAGTAAAGTTTAAGGCCATAAGACCCCAGTTTTAACCCATCAGATCTGCAGAAATTTTAAAACCTAACATGCGGTGTTAAAAAGTTTGAAGAAACAGTCATTCTCATATATTGTCACTGGGAATGTAAATTGGTGGTATTTTTGGAGGACCATTTAGCAGTACATACTCAATTTTTTAATGTGCATCCCTCTTCCGATCAGGCCACTTCCAGAAATCCATCCTACAGAAATATTCGAACAGGTGCACAAAGATATAAGCATAAAAAGGCTCCTGAAGTTTTTCTTTTTTCTATTTTGGGGGGAGGGAGATTAGTGTTTTCTATATGTCAATCAGAAGGAAGATGAGGTTTGATGAAGGACTGATGAACGGCCTTTACAATGAATGAGAAAATCTATACCTACTTGCATGAAAAAAAATTTGCCAACAGCGTGTTCAATGGTAAAAAGTATTGAATGCAAAGATACATACACAGGGAGCCGCAAGAAGAGGGGCACATGTGGCATGGAGAGACTTCTGCCTTGTATCCTAAATCCCAGCGTTGTTTTAGTAAAGAAAAAAAAAAAAAAAAAAAAAGGAGAAAAAGGAAAAAGGAACATTTTGGAAACAGACACATCAAAAGTGGTGAGTTTACCTTAGGGGAGGAGGGTAGGATTGAAGTGGAAGACGTTTTTTACTTCCCCACTCTCTGTAAACTGTGAAAAACAAACATGCAAGCAATTTTTGTGAAAATAAAACTTTTAATATAAAAAATATATAAAAATACTTTTCGAAGGAGTTTACAGTTCTCACAAACAGAGGTTTACAGTCTTCAAAGTCACCCTGAGAAATACAACAGGATGCTCTGGGTGTTTCACCCGGTACTTTTCCAGCTCTCCTTCCTTTACGAGGTCATTAGGAATTGCTTCGCAAGAACTCCTCTCTCCTCTACGGCGTGGAACCTTCCAGACCAAGAACTCAAAGCGCCTTAGCCCGGCAGTCGCGGGGAGAACCCCAGAGCAGGATCGCAGGGGCGCGCAGCAGTCCGCAGCACTGTCCGAGCTCCCGGAGCGCCTCCCGGACCGTCAGCCCCTCGCGCGGACCAGTCCTGCACGCGCAGCGCACCCGGACCGCAGAAAGCTGTTAGGCGAAGGCGAGGTCGCGAGCCGGAACGGATCGGGGCGACCGGCACTGCCACATGGCTGGCGCGCTTGCCGCGTAGACGCGTGCCCGGACGCGCCCCGGGAAGGGCACAAAGGCGGGCCGCGCGACACAAGGTGCAGAGGACGCGAGACGTGCGCCCACCGCCGGGCCCTCAGGACGCGGACAGAGCCCCCGTCCGCAAGGGCCTTCTAGCCCCGCGCTGGGGCCCGGACGCCTTGACGCACGTCCGCCCCGGAGCGCGCCCTCCATTTTGTCCCCAGTCTCCTTCGGGCGAGCGGGGCGGCGCTATTTTAAAGCCGCTAAGTCATGGAGCGAAAAGGGGAGGCGGCGAGGCGGGCGCGGGACCTTGAAGTGCAAGGGGCAGGCGCTCGGGGCTACACAGCTGCCGGCGGGGGGGAGCCGCCGGCGGCACCCATGACTCGGTCTGGGGCCGGAAGGACAAAGGACACGCAGGGGACGCGGGCCGCGGGCCGCGAGCGAGCGCGGGGCAACTTCCGGGCCGGTGGGCCAGGGCTGGGGGCGGGCTAGGCCGCCGACCCGGCCGCAGGGCCCGCGCGTAGGACAAAGCGGCGGCGGCGCGCCCGTTCCCCGCTGCCGCGGCCCCGGCCCGGCCCCGCCCCGCGCGCGCGCCCGGCGTTCAGGCACGCGGGCGCGAACCCGCGGCCGACGGGTAGAAATGGCGGTTGGGACGGAAGGAGGGGGCTGGGGCGGGAAGCAGCGAAGGCTCGAGGCCCCAGGGCGCTGTTCCGCCCCCGCCCCGCTGAGGATCCTGGTGCAGGGGTGTTTCACGAGCTGTCCTCCTCTCTTGGCCCCGGCTTCCCGGACTGCGGAGGGCCCGCTAGGGAGAAGCCGTCACCCGTTACTTTGAACAAAGGAGACGGCCTCACAAGCCAGGCGACGGCCCGGCGCGGCCACTGCAGAGACGCAGAAACGTTCCCTAAAATGGCGGCCGGCGCGCGGGGGCGGGGCTGGCGGGGCTTCCGCTCGCGGCGCGGGCGGGGCGGGGCCGCGTTCACCCACCGGAGCCCATGGCCGCCGCGCCAGACTCGGGCGAGCCCGCCAAGGGGAAGGTAACGGGGCGGTGGGGCGCGCGGGGCGCTCGGGCGGGGGGGCGGGCTGCAGACCCCGAGCCGGGCCCCGTCCCTGGCTTCTCCGGCGTCGCGGGCTCCAGACAGTTCCCGTCCCCACCCCGGCACGCTTTAGCTCCCTCACCGGGCCTGGGGGCGGGGGGGGATGAAGCCCCGGGCGGGAGAGCTGGGCGCTGGAAGGGGCTGGTGCCGGGGGAGCGTGGTTTCCGAGCTGCCGGAGGACAGGCTCTTGCGGGGTACTTAACACGGAGGGACCCAGAAGTGCCGTCGAGCAGTGAGAACCTGGGTTAGATCCTGAGCGGGAGGAGCGGAAGTCAAGCGGAGGGGTTTCCCTTTCAGTGCGCTGACTTGTAAACCGCACCATTCCACCCCTCTGCCTAAGATCCAGTCGCCACAGCCCGTGGCTCCCGGGATAAAACCCGAGGTCCTTGGCCTGGACCGTAAAGCCTTTGACCAAGCCCTTGTCAGCCTGTGTCCGGCTCGCCTACTTTCCAGAGGCTTTGGAGACGGTGGGCCGCGAAGGGAGGGCGCGTTCTCCTGGGCGGGGGGCGGGGGGCGCGCTCCTGACTCCCCAGCACAGACTGAAATGCGCCTGTTCCACCCCCCACCCAGCTCCCTTACTCGGCTTACTCGGCTGCGTCATTCCAGCAAGTCCCCGATTTCTGTCATCTGCCCCTTGGGCTCCTTAAGGGAACCCAATTTACCGCCTCAGTGCTGAACAGATAATAGATGTTCAGAAAATAGGAAAAAAGCCGTTTTCCAGTGGTAAGCTTATAAAGATGTTGACAGTGGATCAGGGATGCACAGGTATTGACTCAAGACCCGCTGTGTGCCAGAATGCTCCTAATCTACAATTACAGGATATGCTCTCTCCAGCTTGGAAAATTTTGCTACTTATTCAAAGTTACAGCTTTTCTGGGGACTTTAACTTTAAATTTCGCCAAGATCAAATGGTTAATATGAACAAATATTGGATAAATTATTTCCAGATTCGAAATCAAAACACAGTGTGTCAGTTTTGACGCTATTGGTATCTTTTGTTTTTCATGCCTCATATATTACTTGGAATATGCTTAATGTAACCAAGTGTGCCCTTATTTAAAAGTGGTTTATTTCAGGAGGCACCATAACTATATAAACGGGGCTTTTATCCTTCTTGTGTCTGGTTATTGCCTTTGATAGGAGATAACTGCCATCATTTCAGGGTCAGAAGTATGGTTTAGCCATTAAAAGTAAAAAAAAACCGGAAAGTATAATAATAATGACCTAACTGGTTCATCATTAGTAAAACGAAATACTGCGGTTGGTAAAATGAAGGATAGGTACAAGCCCTAAAACAGCACTGACCAGATTTGTGTGGTGAGGTTAAAGGAAAAAAAACAACCAAAGACTTATAAATTGCTCATGAAATACTCGTATCAAAGCTCACTAAGGAGATTATAAAATTTATATAACATAAGCTAGGACTGAATTAGTAGTCCAGGGTAATGTCAGAGAAGGAAGCCTGCAGTTACCAAGCTGACAGAACCAACCCTCAAAAACTCTGCTCCCATTCTTTACTCTCCAGGAAACTTTAAAATACGAAATTTGGTCCATGCCTACCAGGAAGGTGCTGTAGGTAAATTTTTAATTTATTAATAAACCCACTGAAGAAAGTGGTGTATGTATCTGCTGAGTATTAGGCACTAAACTAGGAGCTAAAGATACAGCCTTGATCAAAACAGGCGAAATGTTCCTTGTGGAACTCACATTCTACTGCAGGAATCAAACAGGAAATCCCACTGGCATTGACTGAGCCAACCATGCAGAGATCCTGGAGAAAGGCAGCACAGCACGGGCTAGGTCTCGTTTTATCAGAGGAGCGCCAGTGTACGAAGACTAGAAGACAAGATAAAGAGGGATTCAAGAAAGGAGGATGAGTACTAGGTCAAGGAGGGTGTCAGGTCCGGCAGGGTCTTCCCAGCAGTTGTAAGGCATGGAGGGTTTTCAAAGGACCATGATCCAGCCACCTGAGTGGAATCAAGATCTTTTAAGATACTGTGAGAGACCATGGTAGTCTGGGAGTAGCGGCAGCAGAGGTGAGAAGTGGTTCAGTTCCAGCTGTATTCGGTTCTGTATTCGGTCTGGTGTGGTGTGTCCCAGACTTGCCGGAGCACTGAACATGGGTTTGATGGAAGACATCAAGGATGACTCCTAAGGTTTTGGTATGCAAATTCGGTGAGTAGTGATGCCTGAAAAATATCATAATTGGAAATCCTAAATTCAAGACGCTTCTTTGACATACAAAAGGTGTCGCCTAGACCCATGAATTAGAAGACCGAACACTTGGGAGAGGCTAGATGTGATTTACCAAACTGGCAGGCATCGTCGTGTGAATGGCATTTAAGTGAAAGCCCGCATTTCTGAGCGGGCCAGGGCAGCTCTTCAGGCTGAGGGCTCGTCAGAGGAGGGAACAGAAGCCAAACTGCTAGGAATGGCCAGTGAGGTGGAAACCCAGAAGCTCTGTCCTCTTTGAAGCTAAGTAAAGAAAATGTTTCAGAAACAAATGATTATCTGTGCCATGTGTTGGTCTGGACCAAGCCGCTGCGGTGCAGTGTAGGGATCAATGTTCTTTGAAGGGACTTAAACAGAGAAGAGGCTTCTAACACGTAGGTTAACGAGTTTTGCAGTGAAAGGGAGCAGAGAAATGGGGTAGTAGTTTAGGAGGCTTGTGGAGGAAAGAAGTGTCAAAAGAGTTTTTTTATACTGGAGAGGAAAAATAATGGTGCAGATGAGGACAGGGTGACTAGAAGCAACTTCTGCAGTGAAATCAACTGCAGTTAGGACCAGTGGGGCGCCTGGGGGCTCAGTCGTTAAGTGTCTGCCTTCGACTCAGGTCATGATCCCAGGGTCCTGGGATGGAACCCTGTCTCTGGCTCTCTGCTCAGAGGGGTGTCTGCTTCTCCCTCCCCCCCACCCCCACTCACGCTCTATTTCAAGTAAAATCTTTTAAAAAAAAGAAGAAGAAGAGAGCCAGTTCACCCTATGCAGCAAGAGGAAGGACTCTGTATACTCATGCAGAGACGTTTGGCAGTGGGAAATGGGCTGGCTCTAATTCAGTGTATTTCCTTAAATTATTAAATTGATATTCCAGCTTAGAAATCTTTTAAGCATCTTTTGGTTTCATCAAGGTGAGCTGGAAGATCTGCTGTTCTAAATCTAAGCTTTAAAACTTCATGGGATGCCTGGCTGACTCAGTTGGCAGAGGGCTGGACTCTTAATTTTGGGGTCTTGAGTTTGAGCCCCATGCTGGGTGTCGTTTACCTAAAAAAAAATTTTTTTTAAAGATTTTTAGCCTACGAGTTTAAACTTTCATTAGTTTAAGGCTTAAGTTTGTTAACAGCAAAAGTTAAACCTTAAGATTGCAGACTATGCAGGGAAAAAAAATGTGAAATGCTAGTACATCATAAATAGAACTACGTAAAAGGGATTTATGGCTTGAACCCTCTATTAATTTGAGACTTATAGTTCAGTGTACTTTCTAAAAACATTGTATGTGCTTAAGATTGGTTCTTCATTTTCCTGTATTTGCTTTTAAGTAATCTGTAGTCTAAACTCCAACTTTACCAGGAGGCCAAGTATTCTCTACCCAGCTTTCATACAAATTGCAGAGAAACGGTAATGTACTTAGTCCTGCCCACCCCCTCCCCCCACAAGACGTGTAACCTTTGGAAAACGTCTCCCTGAGCCTTCGTTTTTTCATTTATGACCCAATGGTTAAGTGACAAAGACCAGGTTTTGGAGATCTGGCCACATTAGAGGTTGAGAACAAGGAACGTAACGGGCCTGGCAGGAGCAGCCCCCCCCCCGCCCCCCGCCCCCACCTCCCAATCAGGGCATTTATCAGACGAGCGCTGGTTTCCCAGCTTCGGCCTTGCTGACGCAACCTCGGTTTTGCTGGGCGCGGGGCTGATCAATGCTGAGAAGGTCTGGCGGCAGCACCCTTGGCCTGGAGCCACACGTTGGGCTTTAAAAGGTTCCATTTTAAAAAGGAGATGTAATTTCTGTTAAGGCATCTTTTTAAATAAGCAGATTAAAAAAAAAAAAAAAAGATGTATTCATTACAGAGTGTGCACAGGGGGAAGGGGGCAGAGGGAGAATCTCTAGCAGTTGGCCTTGAGCACAGAGCCAGACGCAGGGCTCCAGCAGGGGACCCTGAGATCATGACCTGAGCTCAAAAGAGACGCTTTTCACATTGTGCCACCCAGACACATTTTAAAAGCACTTTAACGATTTTAAGAGAACGGGGCGCGGGGGCGGGGGGCAAGCATACTCCACGCTGAGCGCAGACCCTGATGCAGGGCTCCATGGCACAACCCTGAGATGACGACCCAAGCCAGAAAATAGCGAGCCTTGGCCGACTGAGCCACCCAGGCACCCAAAACTATTTTTCTAAGCAGTATCTAAAAGCGGTTTCCTCAATCTGCTAGGTTCACAGGGGAGAAAAAAAAAAACAAACAAACAAAAATCTTTAAGTTTTCCAAACTCAGATAGCCGCGGCCCATCCCAGACCGGAGTCAGCATCTGAGGGGGGGCAGGGATAATGAAAACCTCGGGACCGAGAAAGATGCTGTCCTAGCGGACTCGAGCAGCAATCTCGGGATTTGACAAGCATACTTCTACTTTGTGAGGAACCGGGGTTTAAGAGCATGTTGTCCAAGTGCCCCACAAATGTTTTGTCTGCGGATTCGGGGCTACCCTGGGGTCACGCTAGGGCTCTGCCATGGAAGGGAAGCCACACAAAACAGCTATGGTGTGGTGTGTGCAGTGGCCTGTCCGATAGTTCCTTTTCTTCTCAGGACCCCCAACCCCTGTGGTGGAAGGTGGTGGTGGTCTATAGCTTCTAAGACCTAAAAGGGGCACTGATCACCACCTTGGCCTTCCTCTAGGAAAGGAAGCTCCTCTGAAGGTGCGGGCGTTAGCCCTGGCCTGGAATGTGGGGCCCCACTGTCTGCAGAGCGGCTCACGACCCTCCCGCCAGCCAGGACTATATTCCACTTGGCTTTTGAACTTTTTTCTCCTGAGTTTTTGTCTAAATAAAGCAAAATAATCTATCAGCAGAATTCAATCCCCCAGCCTCTAAGATTTATATTGAAGAGCTTTTTACAACTGAAGCTGCAACACTGAGCACCTGCTGTGTCCAACAAATGATGTTAGGCTGTGTGTCGGGGTGGGGCTTGGAGAGGGACAGAGAGACAAAAGTTTTTAAAAAGGGGGGGGGAATAATCCAGAAAATATGTAGTTTTTGCTTTATTATGAACCAAATCACACTTGGTCTTTTCTGGCAGCGGTTTGAGCCAAAGAAGCCAACAGGGGAATATACAATCCAGAACATCCTTTGTCATTCAGCCTGTGACCTGACTTGCCTTTTCTGGTTCCTTTCCCTTCCTGTTACTTTCGAGGCACCCCCTCACCCTCCACAATCCTCCCGTTTAAGCAGAAAACCCTGCTTCATACTAAATCAAGTTTTAGGGAAGTCTCATGAAGTCTTCTAAGTCCTTACTAATGGGAATGCCACAATGAAACAAACAAAAGTGTGTCCTTCCCTCCCAGAGCCCTAAAATGGAGTTCCACTTGACATTAAAACATGGAAACATGTGAAGGTTAAGCTGGCAGGATCTTTTTTTAATCAAATCAAATCCATAAATCCCATGAAAACTGCGGAGAAACAATGTAAGAATCATTCATTTTCACACTTGAAGGAATTTATGACGTAGCCCAATGCCTTTCATTACAGAAGGGTGGGCCACAGAGATTAAAAAAATACATGTATCCTACAGGTGATCCAGTTAGTGGCAGAGCCGAAACAAAACCCAACTGGGGATTTCCAGCTTTTCCCATCACACCTTCCCTCCCCTAAGTGTAGTTGCCATGTCCTACCAACAAAGACTCCAATCCAGTCCAGTGCAGTTTCTCACCACAGCTAAGGAAACGAGAGAGCTACTGCACACATTTTTAATACCAATAAAATCTGAAGTTCTTGAATTTAAAACCTTATTATTATCAGCAAACCTGGTTAGAATAATTCTACTTTTCCCATTTGTGTCCCCCAAACTGGAAGAACTGTGGTGCTCATTTCAGGGATGGCCAGATTCCCAGATCATTTCATAGATGTTTAAAAAGACCTCATAAAATAGCATATGCTGTTACCCCCAGACCAGTTAGTAAGTTTCGTAATATTAACACCATAATTTAATTGGTTTAGGTTTAAGTTGCCCTGCTGTTAGGGGGTTTTCTGGTCAGATTCTCAAGGTCTCCTACTTAAAATTCAGACTGTAGGCCAAAAGCCTGATGACCAATGATGATAAACCAAGATTCATGGTTATCACCTAGCACATTCTCTGATCTTTGCCAAACCAGTAAAATATTTACTTGTTCAATCCAGGTTCTCTTCTGTTTTATCCTAGCCCTTTAAGCTCCTAGGAATTTTAGATGTTGAGAACATCCCCTGTGCTCGGGACTCGGTATTGTATGGTTCATTAGGATCTGTTGTGGCTGGCCTTGGACATTTTTTATTAACTAGTGAGTATCTTTTTCTTAATGTATGATGGACATTTTCTAAATGGACTAATGTCGAATTTAATTACGGTGGTTATGGTTTTTGACAGGTAGGATTAGAAGATCATGTGATGTTGGAGTAGGAGGATTTATCTTGGTGACTTTAGGATGCTGGTATGTGTACCAAGTAATTCAAGAAGATCCAGGATCATGATTGATCTATTTCAAGCACATGCTCTTTCCAAGCAATCTGTCACTGGAAGACTCCCACCCCCTCAGTGAGGAATGTTTTGTTTTTTGTAATTTAATGGAAACTTGCCTTACAAAATGGTAATGCTGGGATGCCTCTTTCAAGCATGGATATGCAGACACATCGTACATACCATTTGTCAAATGAGCAGATGAATGGGTGCCATTCCACCTTACCAAGTTACGATGTCTAACCTGGGAAGGCCTCAACCTCTCAGGTCACCCTGATGCTCTCATTTCCTGCTCATGACATTACAGCTGAAAAGCCTCCTCTTAAGAATGTGCCCACAACTGCTGAAACCCGTGCATGGATTTCCTGTGTTCTGAGCAAGAAAAGCCAGAGCCAAGAGTACATAGTTTATATATGGTTCCACTGGAGGAGATTCTACCAGAAAAACCAAGCTAGATGGGGTCAAAAGCCTCACTTTAGGTACCTATCTTAGTGATTTGTTAATGACACTGAACCACTCCAGAACAGCCCTCCAAATTACAACGGTTGTATTCATACAGTCTTGGGGTAACCATCTGTAAACATCTTAGATTTTGTTACTACAAATCTCAAAATGGTTTCTAGAGGAAATTTTCTGTTAAAATGACTCAGTTGTGTTTTCTTGTAAGGTTCCATTGTAGGTATAATTACGCAAAGCTAAGAATCCAGGAAAGAATTGCCAGAGATGGAATTAAAAATCAGATTCTCTACGAAAGTACCCACCTTGATCCTGAAAGAAAACAAAGCAAGAGCGGCAGCTGAGCAGGGTCTCAAGCATCAAAAACCCAACGGTGGCTGCAGGGGTTGGTGCGAATTGCATGGAGGGCAGCCGATCACCCTCCTGTGTGCGTCTCCCACCAGACTTTCAGTCATAAAATAAAAGATGGTGTGTGTTGCAGTTTTCTTTTTTTTTTTTTTTTAAACACTTGTACGAAGGCCCACACTTGCTGGCCCTTGCTCTACTGCCAGGAAAGCATCTTTTGGATTTGCCGAACTTGGTGCAGAGACCAGAGTATAAACAAGACTCTTCTGCTGGATTTCCAAACTCCTCTTAGAGACAAACCACTGTACTACTGCACCTTGTTAAAAATGAGGCAGTACTCCCCGGTTTCTAAAGTCAGTACCTTTGTAAGAACACTAATGGTTTTTTTTGACTTTGCAAATTGCTATTTTTAAAAATGAACACTCACTGCTTGACCCTATTCCATTTTTTAGAACAGGTAGGTCATCTCCCCAAAAGTAAAGATGAAGGTAGTTTTTAAAACGCTCTATGTGTTTCTGGATGTATGCAGTGTTTTGGAATTTAAACAGACACCTGGCACGCACAGAAGTATCTTCAGAACTAGTCTGATGCAAAACCACCACAGGATCACACACACACATCACTACACTAATACGTCATTTAGAATTCAATCCGCTGCTATTAAAAAAGGGCAAAAAACAAGGCACCCAACCAAGTCCACAGCATTTATTCATTCAGGAAAAAAACTCTCCCTCTCCAAAGCAATGCAATTTGTTTTAATGTCAACATTACTTTTAAGAGAATCTTTTAAATATAACACAAAACACAAGCTAGAGGTGTTCCTGGTTAAGAAATGATGAAAAAGACCAGCAGACAAGGACTCTGGCATCATTAATGATCCTGTTACTTGATTATCACGGTAGGCCAGAGAAGGTGAAGCTATCCTGAGATTTTATCTTGTTCTCTCACAGCTTTTCAAGGGGGAAGTGGGGAGTGCGTGCTTGGTCCGGTTCACAGGAAGGGGCATCTTCCCTCCTGCGCCCACTTTTCCTGGGGTCCTTCTGAGGGGCAGCGCACGCAGGCTATGCGGTTTACCAAATGCCACTGTCAAGCATGAGCCTGCAGATACTTGTACTGACCCTAATCCTCTCGCAGCCACCACAGGTAGGACTTGGACACTAATTAGGAAAGGCTGTTGTTAGAAAGGAAAAGGCAGTTTCCAAGACTGTACCACCTGCCCACTCTACGGGCACAAGTCAGAGCTGAATCCAGTCTGCGTTACTCCAACTGACCAGTCCCTCCCATTTTAGGAGGCAGCGCCATATGGGAGCAGGGGGACCCCTGAGGAGTACTCCTCAGCCCCGATCTCTAATGTCTGTGCACTTATGACCTCCGCTTCCGCTTCCAAACGCATGCAGAGAGAGAACTGGGCGACCGGATGGGAGTCTTGACTAAATCCCCGCCTAGCTCTCCCGTACTAGGGTTACATCTTACCCTGAGTAAGAGAAACCTCTCTCGGCCGGCAAAATTTCCAAGGCCTTCACCAGTAACAAGGTTAGTTCACTTTCCCAGCAGAATGACTGCGTAAACTGGAGACCTGGATAAAAACAAAGTGGTGACACACTTACTTGGATAACTTTTAAAATATCAGTAAGTATAAGTAATAGCTGGGGAAGGAAATGGGTATTAATAACCTATTTCCTTCCCCAACGATTAAGAGGTCACAGAAACGCTAACAGGTTACTGGGCTACACGACGCACTCCAGGTCCCCACGCCGTCGCTGCTGGATACTGCGGACAAGGCCTCCACACAGACTTCACGCTCCCACTTCTGGCCTCCCGCCCCATCTACTTGCCCTCTGCCACCCAAGTCCAAGTCCGAACTGTGTGAGCTCTGTGCCCATCCCCTCTGCGTGGGCACCCCCGGCCTCTGCTCCAGCTTTTCCTTTCCAGCTAATTCTCTCCGTCCCTTCTGCTCACTGACCTCTGGGCAGGAGAATCCCCTTCTCATCTAGGTTCTCCTACTACTAGCTACCACTTTGACCGGTCACTTAGGCTCCAAGCAGAGCTTCAGCGTCTCATAGAGAACCCTCCTTGGTGTCTGGCGTGAAACCAGCCACGCGTGTCTGCTGGATCGCATCACTGAACGTCCACTGGCCCAGAGACAGAGTCCGGGCTCCCCCTCATCCAAACGCGCCTTCCACGCCCCGGACTGACGAGTGACCTACCTCTCGTGCCCACTCGGGAGCCTCCGGCTGCACCGCTTCCTTCACTGTTTCGTGAACTCCAGAACTTCACACTAGGTGATATAGCAGTAGATACCAGCTAAATAGCTGATTAAAATAGAAGTGTGGTCATTAGTCATTTGAAAAACCTCTCTGGGCTTTATCTATCATACTTCGTTAAATCTTTCTAGCGCTCTAAGCATTTCCCCCTTCCCTCAACCCCTCCCTTCTTTTCCTTGACTACTTGGCTTTTCCATCACAGTAAAAGGACCTCAGGGAATTTAAAATTAACTAGAAGCTTTTCTCTGGACTTGTGATTTATAATGACTGAGTTCGGCAACAAAAAATTTTAACTATTCCTAACACCATTATTTGATTCGCAAGCATCTTTTTAGTCTACGTACCTCTACTCCATCGCTGGTTTCCCTTTGCTTCGATTACATAATGCGAGGAGGTCTATATAATAAATTCAGGATTCCTGTTTATGCACTTTTCAGCAAAGAGCTAGGGATCAAATGGGGTTTGAATCCTTCTATTCCTAGATAAAAATCTGTAGTGATGGGGGTCAAGGCACCCCTTTAAGATTCATGTTAATATATGTACTTTACTTGGGTAAACAAGATCTGAAGTAGAAAAATTAAAGCGACTGCTTGAATTCTGATTTTTAATGGTCCTCTGGAATATTTTTTGGAAGCATCTTAAAATAGGGTCCAGTGGTCATTCAATCAGGACATATACCAATATCCTCCACCACCCGAGTCCTGGCATCTTACACAGCTGATTTTATGCAATAAGCTCCATCTTTTTCTCTTAAAATAGGAAGCTTTGGGGGGCAAAAACTTATTACCAGGATCTTGAAAGTCTTACATTTTGAAGCTGTTGTAACACGAACACTACAGGTGTTGCAAGTAGTTTTCAACTACATTTGCCCTACTCTTCACTTTCTAGAGTACAGATGATTTCCACCCCCCCCCCCGCCACCGCCCGCCCACCAAGTCCTTCTATCTGGACAAAACTACCAGTGACATTATAAGCAGGTACGAAATTCAGAAAGGCTTCTACTGTTCCCTTTTTAAGTTTAGATCAAGTTAAAAATCTGTTCAACCACCTTACATGGTCTACCCCTCAGGAAATCAAATAATCTGCAAACCCTGGTTTCTTAATGGATCGGTTTCCACAGAAATGTTTCTTCCCTTTAGACCATGAGGACAAGTCATATGCAATGAACCCTATGCTTTGCCATCTGAATTCAAAGCTTCTGAAACAAATGTTCTAGTTAAAAAAAATTTTTTTCCCCCTCAAATGAACAAAATGTTAGGATTTTTACCTTTTGGATCTGAAACCGAGCTGTCTGCTCTTTCAGCCATTAGATTTTTAGTGGACACAGTAGAACTGAGTTTCAGTGAGCAACTCCTGACAGCTGCATTTCAAATCAGTATAGCAGCCGGGTCCTCTCATTTCACCGAGATACATTATTCTGGAGTATGCGGCGGAAGAACAATAGATTTCCTCTAAGCTGTTTAGCAAGTCTTAAATGACTTCTGGGCAATGAGAAATTATTTGCTCTGGAGACACCGAGCTTTTTATTCCTTCTGTCTTTACAATTTAAATTTACTTCCTATAGTTGGTGTTTCCACTTTGACATGGAGCGCTACGTCCTCATTCTCCAAAAGGCTCGGTCTAGTTTCCAAATGTTTATAAGCTAGTAAAGAGTATCTGTGCGTTTTGCAAAGATGCAGAAGGTTGGGAAAAACAAAGGACATGGGTATCTTAGACTCATTTTTCTACATTAAAATATTTTAAGTATTTAAGCTCTGCGAGTGAGAAGTAGTAAAATGAATGTCTTACAAAAAATTAAAACAGAAGGAATTTGAATGGTTCGAACCTTATAAGGATTCGGCTCCATTTGCATAGTCTTAAACCTAGGTGAGAGGACCGCCACCGGCTTACCACCACTGACTAGCTCACATCTCAGGTATGCGAAGGGTAAAGTGAGAAAACCTTTTTTTCCCCTGTTTATACAATCTACCCATCTGGGTTAACAGTTATTTCCTTTTCCCATCCTTTTACATAAGGGAGTTCTAATGAAAGTGATCCTGGAAGCCCAATGTAACAAGTGTTAAATGTACAAGCAGCAATTAATTTGGAATACCTATTAGAATCACTGGAACACATTTAGTTGGGCCCTTTTACTCTTCCACACAGCACATTCACATGGACAGACTAAGGAAAAGGAGATGAAATTTAAATCAGCATTTTTTTTTTGTTTTGCTTTATTACCTTAAAAAAATATGTTAATTTGGAACCTTTTATTGTACTTGACCATGATGCTCCCACTCCCGTTCACTACATACAACTGAAACATAAGGACACCTTCTGTTCACAGCTACCTGTTACCTGCCGTTCAAGTAAACCCCCACCGTTCTTCGGAAGGATGGAGTTTACCTCCCCTTCTCTTGGCATGCCCTAATCCTTCACAGCTTTTACATCACGGGTTAACGGACTATACTGGCCATCTCACTATTTTGTTTCTTAATCTTTTCGCTGATGCCCATTAGTGAATAGGCTTCTCAGGCGCTTGCCAAGTGCAGAATACTTGACCGTCCCAAGCGGACCTGACTTCCTCCAACATCACGGACTGGAAGAGCAGTGGCAGGAAGCTCCGTGTCCATGAGGCAGACCGTGAGCTTTCCAGCCCCTAATCCCCACAGCACCACCGGCTGCGCCGCGGTCACTAACGGTGCAGCAGAGGAGGAAGTCCACTTTCCCCTGAAGACCTTTCTCTATCTGCCTGGACGGTTATTACCTCAACACTTTTGACTACAGCATATTGTTTCTCATACCCACAGATCCAGCTTTGTTTAAAAGCAAAACCCTGTTCTTGTCAAGACGCAAGGATGTGTTGGATCCTGGCACGAGAAGGGAAACAACAACTATAATCTTCCTAGGCAATGATCAAGTAAATACAAATTTAAGCACATTGTTAAGGTCTTGTCCCAATAACCTACCTAACCAGTGGTTCCTGATGTGCTGGCTTAGCAGTCTGTCTGTTCCCTTACAAATACTCATCTGCGAACACAACGAAATTCCCCAGCTACCTACGTCATTACCAAATACCTGTCCTTACTCCGCTTTCCATAGTGACAGCACATCCCCAACGTAACCTCACAATTCATGCAGGTGCCACATTTTAAAAGAAAGTCTAGGTGAACGTGTCAAACATAGTATTTTACAATCTACTCAGCCGTACAGACTAAATTTAGGTCCTTAGGCAATCTAATTAAATATATCCAATCACCTAGATTTTTAGTCAACTGGGTAGGTCGGACAGTACAGCCTTACTCTAAGTGCAAACTGTTAGCCATTTCCCACCAACCTAAAGCCCTCTTACTTTGGGGGCTCCAGCCACCCCCCAAATCAAAGTGTGACCATCAAATAAGTACCATGTTTTTAGCAAAACACAGTAAAAATGAACTATGAAGGTAGGTTATTTCAACTACTTGATTTCACACACACATAAATTTAAACTTTGGAATGTTAAGATGCTGCGGATCCTGGGTTTTCGCTTTGTCCTACCCCACACACTCGAAAGAGATACATACTGTATCCATCAGCACACTTTTAGGTCCCTTCCAAAATAATTCTGAAGGGTTTGTTTCAATATCAAGGTTAGTAAAGATTAGTAAGACAAAGGTTAGCTACACAAAGATGCTTAGTATTTGTCTAACGTGGGATCTGCAAGCACTGGCAACGAGGTATAATAACAAAACCAAAAAAATGGGCATTAGAGCAACCAAAATAAAAACCCAACCACTCAAATGGTGAGACCTACCACCTGTGTGTTCTAGCGGAGAAGCTGAACATAATAGGGCCAAGGAGGACATTCAACTCTAAAAACTATCCAAGTTACCAGAAGGGTAGTCTAGTTTTAAGTAAGTTTAGGCCAGTAACAGTATGAAGAGACCAGTTTCCACTGACTAATAAATTCATACTGCTGTTTTGGGAGCTAATGCAGGGGATTCTTACTCAAAGTACTAACTTAATATCCTTTAACGCTTGTATTAACAAATGCAACCTACTGCCAAGGTCAGAACACCACATATCCTTACTAAAAAATGTTAAAACTGAAACCAAGTTTCTCTCAGAGCCTCAGAAACGGGAACGACAAAGTTTCGATTCAATCCATTTTAAAAACTTTAAGAGAAAATGGCTTTAGAAAAAAATACCATTCTACAGTATTTGTACAGTATTTTGTAGCAATTCTACAAATATTTCTACAGTATTTCACGGACTATTCTGCGGTATGGGAGCAAAGATCATTCTCTCCTACAGGTTCCACCCTCTTTTTTTTTTTTAAAAGATGTCTTAGAGTTACATGTATGGAGGGAATTACAGAAATAAAACTTTTTAAGATCCACATTTATGTCTAAATACCAGAAACCAAGACTTGGGCTATGAAAGATAGGATTATGCCTTCTTCAGCAGAAGCTGCTTCTGGTTTCGGCTTTTTCAAGTATCAGATATGCTCCCATAGAACTCTATCATCATCAGGTCTTTGTACGTGACAAGTCTATACCACTGCTTAAAAAGCTATGAAAATACTTCATTTTTATTTGTGCAATGGGATGTATTAAATGATCCTAGGATAAAAAGCCAATTTATGTCAACCTTATAGAAAAACAAGTTGTTCAACTCATACAACTGATGCAAACATTAAATTCAGAACATAATCTGTCCATGAATGTAACCTCTCCAGAAAGTCAAAAATACTTAAACTTTTCCTTAAAAAAATTTAAGCACTTTTTCGAAGAAAATGGGTCTTTTAAGAAGCTTCAACACCTCATTAGTGCTCAGGACCCTCTAGTTTCAATGTCCTTATTGTCAGACTGATCTATCCTAGGCCAATGTGAGCTGCTTGTTTTGTGGATTTTAGAGGACTTCCTTTTGTCATTTCAATGTCAGACTGATTGGACTCCAGCTTCATTCTAAGATTTCATCTTCCTGTGATAGATATCCAGTATCAGGGCCAGAGGTTAGTGCTGGCCTCCTAGGTCCAAGCCCGAGTTCTCAGTCAAGGCCAGACAGGAGTGAGCAAGATGTAAACTACCAGCAACCAATGAAGCGTTCTACGGGACAGCATCAGTTACGCCATTTCTATCTTGCACTGCTTTCTGCCTTCCTTCCTGACTCCCCTATCATGCTGTTTGACACGACTGTAGCTAACCAATCTGATCCAACACCCGACTCAGGATGATCGGTCCAACTCCCTGCAGAACTTTCTAGAGAAAGCACCACTTAAAGCAACAGCCATCTCACGGGAGTAGTTGGGACCCCTGTTCAGAACTATGCCTTTAGTTTACTCGGTGCTTTGCTTGCCACAGAGAGGTAGGCAAGAGCAGGGTCAGAGACTAAACCCAGTTTCTCACTGGCAGAGCTTACGTTGGCCCAACGGCAATCCTCACTTTTCTCCCTCTTGCTTGCTTGCGACCTGCTCCACTCTGATCTTCTGAGTTTCTTAAACACGAAGCTTCTTTCTTTCCATACATATTAATTCTAAACCTGAGGCAGCGTGCTTGCTTCGGCAGCACATATACTCAACTTGAGGCTGCTTCTGGAAACTTGAATTCTCCTGGACAGTAGTGATATCTATTGCACCTTTCTTCCCAAAGTTTTCTGGGCTGCGCAAGGCATGACAGTCTACCAAAGTATTACTTGGCCATTACTCTCCCTCTGAGATTATTAGAGTATGAATTGCTTACAAGCTAGAAGACAGATCCACGATTCTTCAAAGGTACCTAAAACACTGATTAGCAACAAAGGTTGAACTTTTTCCCCTGGGTAGGTCTATGCAGTCCTAGTAATTATAATGTATACTGCAAAACAGTTCATGCCAGCAGTTGCTACCAGTAAGCTAACTGCTAAGAAAACAAATCCCTCGAGACACTACCTTGTACCTTACGGTAATTACAGGATTAGCCTTTGTTCCAAAATTTATCAACTAAACCTACACCACCATCTAAAACTCAACTCCAGCTCGGCTTGTAGCAAAATTCCTAGGAGTTATGAAGAAGTTTAAGATCTGATTTAAAATGGCTAAAATAAAAAATCTTAAAGCAAACAAATAGACAAACCTAAACTTACCAGAACCTAAAACACCAACAAAACACTAGACTGTAGTCAAGTTTTAGTTCTACAGTTTGACTCCTGATTGATTCCTCACTTCACATCAGTGAGGGGCCTTTAAGAAGATTAAGTGTTCTGTGCAAACCCAATAGAATTACGATTAGGGGATCTAATGTCGTCACATAGCTACGGTTAAGTTAGCAGTGTTGTGTAGTAGTGATATCAATGATGGCTTCTAAAAGCATCGGTTCCCAGAGTTTCATGTATTAGATACGTGCGTATAAGATATTCGGTTGAGGACAGCCATTAGCATTTGGTAAAGATGGTAAATGGAGTGTTAACTTCTCCCAGCCAGTACACCATTTCCCCTCATTAAAATGTTAAGTCATCTGGGGGGAGGGGAAGGAAGAATTCAACTTTACTTCATAATTCAAAGTCAATTATCAGTATACATTTAAGTTTTTAAAACCTAAATGTTCCAAGTACAGAGTAAAGAATAAGCTGTCCAGAAAGCACACACTTAAATTTTCTCCTCTTGGGAGTTTTATAAAGGGATTTTGAACCTTGATGGCGAGAATCCCAAAACGAGAGTAAAATGAATTCTTTTTATTGCAAACAAACGTCTAAATTAATTTCTCCACCCACTTTCTTTAGAAAGAAAAAGAAATCAGCAGGCTAAGGAGATACCCATTCAAGAACTGACATGATTAAAAATTAAGATATAAATGGGTGACTCACAATGTCATTAGCTTACAAAGATGGTGGAGTAACTACTACAAGCACACTAGTTATACAGTATTTTGTGGGAGAAGGGCATACAGACATAGCTAACTTCATATAGATCCCATTAGACAACTGGATTTACAACAAGTTTTTTTAATAAGAAATGGGCAAAGCCAGCTTTCTTTTCAGAATCAAAATGCAGAACAAATGGAAAAAGTATGGTATTGAACCTTCACAAGTTTGAGCCTCCACAAAGAATGCAACCAAGTTTTACATTTTTAACAGCCCTTCTACATACACTCCATCTTCTCTATCTTGGTTCCAATTTTTATCTTCATTCCCAATTATGCCAATTCCATTGTTATTTAAAAGAAGAAAAAAAGCCTTCCCAGTTATTGTCGGAAACTACTATTGAAGCTTTCCCCCTCCACTACTCAGCGAACTAGAGAGAGGATGGAGTGTACTATGAGCAGTACAGAGTCTTATGCAATTCATGAGGACGCCTTAGTCCTTACATGAATCTGGTTGCTAACATTTCTATTATATTGTGACAATGACTCCCGACTGTTATCTCTGTGAGAAATGGGGGGAGTAAATTCTTAATAAAAGACACCAGGTACAAAGCAACATTTTACTTTTGTTGTGATAAAAAAAAAAGTCACATTTTACAGATAAAATGTAGAACCCTGAAATACTGACACATTCTCTTATCGTGCACAATGCTGAGGTTCTCTTACGATTCACTTTAAAACTGCAATTAAAAATGTACAAAAAAGAAAAGAAAAAAAATCAACCCACAAAGCTTCTAAAAAAGGAACCCGCAGGCACTTCCTCTTGTGGAATGTTTAAAAAGTTAGCCTACTAAAGAAAACAGTCGACTTCTTGTGAAGGTTTTGGAGAAATATGTATCAGTTCGTTTTATTTGGGTATTCAATAATATCCTTGGTGATAATGCTGACTCCATGGCTTCTGACCCCAGAATTGCTGTAAGAGAAAATTTTTTTTTTAAAGAAAAAAACATCAATAAGCCACTCAAACTGCTTTTAGGAAATGACAATCTAATTCAGAGTAACTGCTGGAAACAAATTTACACCTGTCATATACCTCTGACTTCTACCAAACCAGATTTAGTTAGTATTAATATCCCATTATTATCAATAAACACGTTACAAAAGGAAACACATCATGACTTGGTTAGTTTATACCATTAAAGCTAGCAATAAAAAGAACCGTCTGTATTAAAGAATATTTTATTATAACATTAAATTACAGCGAACTCCACCTATATTCACACCTTGCCCTGTAACACTCCAATCCCTGGACAAGTTTTTCAAGACTGACTCTTTATGAACTTAAAGTGCAATTAATGTCCATAGCACGTAAGAGATTACTTACACCCTGCTGCCACTGGTTGTAGCCCTGAGATTGATTTTTGTAGCCACGATTGTTTCCTCGTCCTCTGAAGTTCTGCAGGGGGGCGGGGGGGGGGGGTGAGAGAAAAAGACATCTTTAAGAACTCCGAGCACAGCCTGTTAGTTCTGTACCTGGGGGAGGCAACAGCACAGAAAGGATCGGCTGCTGGCAATGAGGAAGCGCCAGGAACCCTCTGCTGCTGTTCTCGGGTGTAGAATTTATTCAGCTAAGGCATCAACCTGACTCAAATCTAGTTCACCTGAAAATCAAATTCAGTGAGCCTCAGCTTCCTTCACTAGTCTAAACACCACTGCAGACAGACACACAGGCTGCGCTGCTTCCGACTCTTAGTGAGGCTTGTGATGCAAACCTACAGCCTTCCAGACTAGATCCTGCAGCCCATCAGTGCCTGGAGAGCTTGAAATCATTACCTGGTTGTAGTTCCCTCTGTTGGGCATGCCACCTCTGTTGTAGTTCCCTCTGTTGGAATAACCGCCTCGGCTGGGAAACACAGGGCCACGCGGGTACGGATAGCCAATTCCGCCACTGCCGCCGCCGCCGCCGCCTCTCTGCGGCATGTTGCCCCTCCTGTTGTAGCCACCGCGGTTCCCAGGAGCTACAAACGAAGAGATGCTTCGTTTAACAGCATGTTCTGCCTCTTTTACACACAGAACTAACTACAGGAACCTCGAGACCAGTCCTTTATCGTAGAAGTTAATTTTGCAGGCCATTAATTTAACCACTCACGTAATCTACCTGTTTATCAAGTCACACGATTTTTAACCAGTTCCTAGGGCAGCAGGATCAACCGAATTCAACGTCCGAGGTCAAACTCCACTAAACCACCCCCCCCCAACTTCGAGATTCTCATCACTTGTTCAGCTGCGAAGCAAACAAGGCCCGCGCTCCCAGCGAACTTGCCTCCTCCTCGGAAATTGCCACCACGCATGTTGAAGCCGCCACGGCCTCTGTGGCCACCGCCTCTGTTGAACTGGTTCTTGCCACTCTTATTTTTATTGCTCTTCTTCGAGCCAGTGTTTTGTTTCTTTTCTGGCGGAAGAGCCTTTTTGCTTTCTTCCTTATACTGCTCCAGAAGTTTCTGGGCTTCCTCCTTCTGCAGTTCAACATAGGTTATTTCATCAAAGCACTCAGCCACCTCGGGCAGCGTAAAGTTTCCTACAAGGAATAAGGTCAGATTAGCTTAAAACCTCCACAACCCTGAAGCCCAAACTCAAGTGGCTTTTGTTCTCTGAAACGACACCATGTGTTCTACTCCTGGTTTATGAACGTGTTTTCCTAGAAACAGAAATAAACCAAACCTTCATTTACATGGAACGAATATGTGACTCGTCAAACAGTATTGCTGACAGGAGACTTCACTCAATTTAAAAACAAATCACACAAGATTAACACGGTAACAGACTCAAATTCCATACCTTTCATTTTGAGGACTGCGTGTTCTGGTAGGTCTTTTCCCTCGACTTCTGCTTTCTTCTGTGTTCTCTGCTTATAGTCTTCATCTTTCGGGCAAACTACAACAGCTTTTCGTTGGAAGCCTGCGAACAGGCACATTTTTCTCCTCTGGGCAGCAGCAGACACATTTGTCTTGAAAGCAAAGTTTATAAAGCCAGATGTTAGCTCCACACCAAACCCAACAATCCACTCCTTTTTTCAACCTCAAAACTACTGCTTACCTGATCCAGAATAAAATTCCGCTTCTTACGGGCAGCAATCTCAATAAACTTTCCAAGACACTGGGGAGCTCTCTGCAACAGCGTGTTCAGTTTTCCTGTATCCGCCATCTGCTTCTTAAACCCGGCCACCTGTTTTAAAAGTTAAAAAGTTCCTTTGAACTTGTGAATGAAGCTTATTTTTTCTAGTATCAGCTCAGATCTATGTGGAAACCAGACATTTGCTAATTTAAATACTGCCTTTCCTCGTCATTATGAAAAGGCTCACTTTACCATGTAACAAGATCCTCTGCTGTTCACTATTTTTTTAGCTACTAAATGTTGCCAGTTCAAGAAATTTCATAAGGAAAAAAACCAGTAAAACCTAGCCACCGGGAAGCACTTTACCTTAAACATAAAGGTAACTTATGTCTTCTACTTCAATCAATCTTAACTCTGACGAACTCTTACCTCTAAACACTAACAAAATGCATAAAAACATCAGACAAAAAAGTTAGAATACCTTCCGGTCTTTTTAAAATGCTGAGAGGACACCCTAAATATTTTTACTTACCATCATTTTATCCATTATGGTGTTTGTTCCAAGAATGTTGTATTTACCAGGGTTTTCTGCTGCATGTTTAGTAACCCAGGTGGTTTTCCCAGCTCCTGGCAAGCCAATCATCATAACAACCTACAGCAAAAAGAAATGGCATTTCACTTATCACTACAGTCATCTAAGAATCCCTTATACGTATTTTTTAAATGCACAAGAACCCAGTTTAGATGACAATCACTGGCTGATGGCACCTGGCATGACAGAATGAAACTGCAATCATTCAGATCTTCCAAATGTCATTTTTGCCAAACAAAAATAATCTTCAAATGCTTAAGAAGGGGAAAAAAAAAAAAATCCAACTTACCTCACAATCTTTCTTCTCTTCAGGTCCCTTTGGTCCTCTAACTCGATCCTCCAAGGGGACATTCTGGATAAAAGTATAATCTTCCGGTATCGGCAAATATGGCTTTTCCTTCTGACCAAAATTAAATTCAACTGCACAGTTGTGGCAGAGAACATGCGGAAAAAGTGGCCTTCCGGCAAGAATTTCCTTACTGATTTTGAAGGCAACGCCAAGATCTTGCCCATTCTTTGCATAGGAGAGTTCTACTTCATCACTTTCAAAGTTCTGTTAAATCAGGAAAAAATTGATGGTTTTAATCTGCTTTAAAAACTTTTTCTAAAAAATTCTTCAAAATCTGAAGAATGAAGCTTATCCTATGGAAAATATATTTAGGCTGAATGTTAGGAGCTTTTTAACAGTTATAAACGATGTGGGGCACCAGGGTGCTCAGTGGGTTAAGACTCTGCCTTTGGCTCAGGTCATGGTCTCAGGGTCCTGGGATAGACCCCCAAGCCCCACATCAGGCTCTCTGCTCAGCGGGGAGCCTGCTTCCCCTTCTCTCTCTGCCTACTTGTGATCTCTGTCAAATGAATAAATAAAATCTTTTCCTTAAAGTTATAAACAATGAAAAACATGTATCTAGAAGCAGAAACAATGCTGCCTTAGCAAATGGAAGAGATTTCCAGGTCACCTTCATGTTAAGTAGCTCAGAGTCAGAATAGTAGTGAAGGCTAATGCTGATATACTTTTCAAAGAATTCCTAGCTAAAGAACTTCTCAATTAAACACAGAAATTTAGCTGACTTACAGCAAAACATGTAATCACATCATTTTCATCAAATTTCTCTCCATAATCTTCAGTCTCACAGTTGCATGTTTTTATTCCTTTAAGAGAATACCCATAAGAAAATTCTTCTTCACCTAAGGAAATAAATTAACTTTCATGAAAATGATTGTTCAAAACAGTCCAGTGACCCACATATTTTAACATTCAAGATGGAAGGAATCAAGAAAAATGGGTCTATAACCAACATTCTTCCACTTACACTTTAGATGTAGAGAATTAATAAGCTGGATGGGTTATTTAACTATGTGAAAAACTGCATACCATGCGATAGTGATTTTTAACCCACTGATCATAAAACAAGTAATCATTAAAAAACAAAAAAACAGAAACAACCTGAAGGTCAGCTGATACCTACACTATAAACTAGTGGTACTGTTAACACCTAAAATACTACAAAACAGATTAAAAACAGGCAGAAGATTTAGAATGCCTTGGCGTCTAACTACTGAAATCAGACTCCTAAACACGCATGAGCACATACTACTCAAATGGAAACTTTACCAAGCAACATTCCACTTGTGGTTAGTGACCAGCCAATCCGAACTTCGTGTATGTCAATATCTTTTGTATATAAATGCCTTACTGGGATCTTCTCTGTAACCTGAAAATCAAATCATAAATCATTATAAGGAAGATAAACCCCTGAAACCCTAGCTTGTTTCATCTGGGCAATAGGTAATTCTTCTCTGGCTACTAATACAAAAAGACACCCATTCTACCCCACCATCTCTGCCCTACATTTACAAGAACTTTAAAAATTGATAGAACTTAAAACTTGAAACTATAAAGGTTCAAGTCAAGTCCCTGGTTGACTTCACATTTAAAAGAACAGTTTATGTTTAGAAATTACAGATACTCGACTCAACATCTATTACAATATACATTCAACATGTTTGGCTCTAGAACAAAACTTGAAGCCTAACCAAATTATTTTTAAACCCTTCGTAGGCCTTTCAAGTGCCTGATAAGGAGCTCCCTAAATAAAAACAGGCTGACTCTACAACACAAATTTCTGATGTAACAGATCTGATTAACTGTTATAACAGGTTTTTTCAAGTCCCTCTTCTAATCCACAGAAACTTCAAAGTTCCACTGACACCTAACTCTCAGGCAAATGGAAACTCACAGACTCTTTAAAAAAACAAACAACCCCCCCCACCCACAAAACTGCATTTACCTTCATCTCAAAACAGACTTTGCCTTTTGACACACCGTAAGATGCCCTTCCTCCAGCCCAAAGAAAAGCAAAACTCTCCATAGTGAGGGAAGAAGCACTGAGGCGGTCTCTTGAGATTTTAAAATGTAGATCACAATTATCTGCAATTATATCAAATACCATATTATTTCTTTTGACATCCAACGTAAACACATCTGCTACATAGACAAAACCTGGTTATCGCGTTCTGGCATAATCTCCTAAAGCTGCATGGACACAGTTTCTACCAATCATGCTGCTGTTCTCCTCCTCACCTTCAGCCCCACTCCCACCGACTCACGTTCACCAAATTTTATCAACTAAATTGCAAACTGCCTACGAAACCAGAAACACCAAGGTTTAACGTGTATTTTAAGTATATAAAATAATCAAGACAATGTGACATGGGATACATACCTGCTCTGCTCTTTACCTTGATATAGAGGCAAGCAGTAGAGGATAGCAGGAAATCAAAGTGAAGCATGCCAGAACCAGGTAGAATTTACCAGTGCCACAACAAAACTGAAGGGAGTCCATGACCACATACTTTAAAATGCAGGAGTATGAGCTGTTGATTCTGCACTTTGTAATTTTACAGGGGCTCTAGATCCTAAATTCTCAAACTTGTGAAGGCAGCAGCCTCAACCTAGCCAAGTGCAAACCTGGTTGTCTTAACACTGTTACTACGTCCCTTTTCCTCAGGCTTGCTGGTTGGTCAGTAACAATGGGGGATTATCCACTCCCCGGATTACCCAAATCCCCAAGAAAGGTCTTTAACCTAGCTACCTTTGGGTCAGTGGCTCATTAGCATGCACCTTCTTGGGAGTGCCCACCTCAAATTAAAAAGTTGTTTTAAGTTTTTACTGATGAAAGGAAATTAGGTCTATAGTTTGGAATTCTCCTTAAATCAGCTTTGCTCTCAAATTCCTGATCACTGGCAGAATTTTCAATTAAACAATTGTGTTTGAACCCAATATAGATAGCCATAAATGAGATAATGTTCCTAGGTAATCAGCTAAAAGCCCATCTACTTGGAATAGTGTTAACTTCTGGAATCACCGCTTCACTACCTTGCCAATTCCAATTTAGTTTGTACTTAAGCAACCGAACTACGTAAAATAAAACTCAGATCAACTGTTTTTCCATGTGCAGTTTTCTTCCTTTAAAGACTCCCTTAGTTCAACTACCTGTAAAGCATATTTAATATATTAAAAGTTAACATTTACAGCCCCACAAATCTGATTAAAGGTAATTTGTATTTGAAAACATAGGAATCTAAATTTTAACTCCCTCGATCTATGGGACAGGTTCACACCTTACCACCTACTCCTCCAGCGATTATTTCTACGCTTTGTTCTAGTTATCAAACTGAAAAACTGTGAATTCTGATCAAATACTAAACCAACAAAATGTTTTTATTCAAAATCACACTTCTGACAGCCAAGGCCCATTTAGAGGTTTGCAATACTTCCTCATACTCAATTGCAACCCAACTGGGTAAAGTAGCAGTGTTTACAGCGCTGCCATTGATACCATTCGCTGCTGAAGAAAGCTAGTAGCCCAGTGATAGCCCACTGCTGCTGCCCCAGGTCTTTGGAAGAAATCAACTTATGTTAAAGCAGCAGCTACTGAACTGGAATTGAGAACAAAAGAGCAGTTATTGAAAAAGTAATATTACAATCTTTTAGAATAGGGAATATACTTGTGTGCTAATGGGAAAAGTCATTAATACATACTTAACTAGCCCAAATAGCTCACTTAATTCTACCAAAAAAATGAAATTACTTTATTGTAGGAGCCTCTAACGACAAGTTACAGGTAGTCTTACAGGTTTCCATTAATTAACTAAACCAAAAACTGACATTAATTTTACATTCCTACAAACGAACTTTCTAGTCATATAAAATATACCACCAAATTGCTGAAGCCTGTAAAATTATCAATACGACACAACTGATGCTGTACTGAGTATTTAAGCTTCCAGAATCTGAATACAACCCATCATCATCTTCCTGCTTTTAGGTTTACGCTAAGTTTTCTGCATTTAAGTTCAGCGCCCTGCGTCAAGTACTCCGACATTTTGGACCCAAAATCGCCACATTTAGTAACTAGGGAGGAAAGGGAAGGAACAGCTTCACTTACAAGTATCAAGACAAACCACTGTGTCATCGAAGTGCTCATCTTCTTCTTCAACAGGTGGCTGAGGAGATTTGGCTCTGAAAGACAGAATTGTCTCCTGATTCAGCTTTTCCTACCCAAGAAAGAACGGGGGCGGGTCAAACTAGATCGGCATTCTCTACCTGCTATACTTGTTCTCTTCAATGTACTCAAAATATCCACGGCCATGATCTTCTCGAGGTCTTTTCACCCCTCTTTTTTTATCTCCGCCTTTCTGCTCTGTTTTGCCGTCTCCTATAACACACAACACCCCTACCATAAGGGGCCAAGCCGCGGCACCACGGCGGGGGGGGATGCCCCTCCCGCCTGCGGACGCAAAAAGCCCAACTCTCGTTCCTTTTTGTAAGCGTTTACAATCGACGAATCCAACGCGAATTCAAAGAACAATCAGCTTGGAACCGGCCTGCAGTTAGTGACGCAGTCCAAAGACATTCCTAATTTTGCCAGCCTACTCGAAGGTTCGAGAAAGCTCCTGGAGACTAGCGCGGCCCAGGCCCCGAGCCCACGTGTATCCCGAAGAGAGTTCAGGAAGGGGGGGAGGGGCCGGCCGGCCCGCGCGCCCTCCCCGCCCCTCCCCCACCCGGGCCCGCGTTCCCCGCGGCCGCATTGTACTGATCTTCCGCCCCGCTCTCCCCGCCCGGCCCCTCCCGCCGGAAGTGACGTCACGCCGAGCCCCTGCGCTCCTTGCACAATACCGCGGCCCAGCACCGCCAAAGCGCGCCCGCCCCGGGCCCTCGGGCCTCTCCCCTCCCCCCGAGACATGTGCCCGCACCGCGCGCACGCAGCGCGGCGGCGCCACCGCGGGCCGACGGGGCTCCCGCCCGCCGCCCGCGGCTCCTCCCCCTCCAGCGGCAGCTGCAGCTTCCCCCCCCCCCCGCCGGCTCTCCAGCCACATAATGGAGACGCCGCCGCCGCACACGCCGAGCCCGAGGCCTGGCAGGCCTCGAGGCCGGGCGGGATTCCCCGCGCCCCCTCCCCCCCCCCGCCTCCCCCGCGGCGGCCCCCGCCCGGGGCTCCCTCCCCCCGGCGGGGCTCCGGCAGGCCTGGGGCACGGTCCCCACCCCGCGCGGGCCTCCCGCCGCGCGCAACGTACAACGCAGCACTCACCCGCCGCCGGAGCCCCGGGGCGACCGCCGCCTCCGCCGCCTTCCGCCTTCTTCTTACCTCCCGCCTGCTGCTGGCCCTGCCTCGCCCCGGGCGGCGCCACCGTCACCGCGAATAGCGAGGTGGGGCCGCTGCTCTTCCCCGCGGCCTCCTTGGCGGCCCCGCGCTGCTGTGGGGGCTGTTGCTGCGGCGTCGCCGGCGGTTGAGGCTGCTGCTCCCCGTGCCCGTTCTCGTCGCCCGCGCCTTCCTCCTCGTCGCCGAGCTCATCCTCCCCTTCCTGGAAGCCCTGATCGTCGCCGTTCTCGTCCTCCGAGGCGGCCTCCTCCTCCTCCATCGGGCCCGCGTCGGCCGCCCCCGCGGCCCCGTTCTCCTCCCCTAGCTCCATCTGGTCGCCATCCAGGGCGGCGATCCCTTCCTCCTCCTCTTCCTCCTCCTCCTCCTCCTCGTCGCCGCCGGCCGCGGCCTCCTGCTCGAGGCCTGCTCCCGAGCGCCCGGCGGAATCCCCGCCCAGGTCTAGGCTGCCGTTCCCGGGCTCCATGGCGGGGCGGCCCCCGGCCTCCTCGTCGTCCAGCGCGGCCTGGAGTCGCTCCATGAGCTCGGCCTTGAGGCCCTTATCGGAAAGGCGCCGCTTCTTGAGCTCCTCTTTCAGCTCCGAGACCTTCAGCTTTTTTACATTAACAGGCGAGGAACTCATGGTGAGGGCCCCGATTCACCGCTAGGCGCTGGCTCAAACTCGGCTCCGCTCGCTCGGCCACTGGTGGCGGCTGCTGCGGCTGCTCCTCGGCCCGGGCGGCGGCTGCGGCTGCGGCTGGAGGTGGGTTCGTGCTGCAGAGCGGACCCGCCTGGTGTCGAACGGCGCCAATTCCTTTCACCGAGTTCGCGAGGGAGACGCGGAGACTCGCCTGGCGCGAGCGAGCACGCAACGTCCTCTCGCAGGGGCGGCGCCGCGCACGTAATATAGCCGCCCCGCCCCCTGCGCTGACGGGAGCGCTGCGCAGGAGGAAAGCCGGAGCGCGCCCGCGCCCCGCCCCGCCCATTACCGTACTTCCCTCCCCGCCCCCACGCCGAACCCGCCGAGAGCGCGGCGCAGGCCGCGCAGTGCGTTTCCAATTGGGACCGAGCAAATGGAGAAGGAAACCGCCTTTCAGTTAAACCGATGCACCGCAGCCTCTGTTGGCTTCCCTAGTAGTCTGGGCAGCCCTCGGCTGGCTCTTTGCCTCTCCAGCCCGGAGGCCGGGTTCACCCCCGAGGCGCGCAGGCCTCGCCTCGGCATGTTCCACGCGAGCCCTCCACCTTTTCTTCCATCTTAGATTTGCCTTCTTATCTCTCTCTCCGGCTATTTGCTTAAAAACTCTTTGGAATCTTACTTCCGTGTTGATTTGTGCAGCGCAAATTGGCAGTTACTGTACGCGGGTGTGTGGGGGGGGTTCCTTTGGCTTCATATTTGGTTTAATTTTCCCAAGTCCTGCCTCGCGCCCTGGATTTTTTAAGTTCGGGAAGGGCGAGGGCAGAGCATCTCTTTTGTCTCTTCCCCCACCCCTGATGCAGGGCTGGATTGGGGAGCGTGATCCTCTCTACTCCCTGCTGCAAAGGCTTGCTGGATGGGCCTCCTCGGGCCGCTGCTCTCATGCTGCTGAGAGCCCAAGAAGTTAAAGCAGCCTCAGAATGGCATTTCTGAGTTTTCCCTACCTACCCAGAGAGACAGACCTCTGCAGGATTAATTCCGTCCAACTTAGGACCTGGCCATCCACACCAGCATTGAGACCCAGTCAGATCATACATTCTGTTTCTGCTCCTAATCCCGTAGAAATACTCCTGAGTAAATAATGCTGAAACTAGTAAAAGCTCATGACAAATAAAGGGCCGGGATTTTGTTTAAAAAAAAAAAAAAAAAAAGGCAACGATCGATCTCGGAAAGAAATCTGTTATTTTGGTGTATTTCAGAAGTTTAAGTTTTCTCTTTACTAAATAAAAGGCGTGTTCTTGAGGTTTTTTGCACAGGGGTGACAGAATTTAGATTTGTGATAGAGGGGATCATCTTAAACCCCAGAAAATCTGCACAGTGACTAGCTAGTGGTCCAGTATCTCCAACTAAGGTCAGTTCTACCCACCGATTGCTGCTTTATAGCTGGTACAGTAATGCTGCCCCAATGTTAATTTGGAACAATATGAACACTGTCATAGGCCAGTGTGATTTAACAGATTAATAGATTTTGGTTTTAAAGTTTCTTCTCCATAGCTTTTTAAGAAGAATGTATTTTACCACGCAGTCATTATAAAAATGAAATATTAGGGGCGCCTGGGTAGCTCAGTTGGTTAAGTGACTGCCTCCAGCTCTGGTCAGCATCCTGGAGTCCCAGGATAGAGTCCAGCATTGGGCTCCCTGCTAAGCAGGGAGTCTGCTTCTCCCTCTGACCCTCCCCCTTCTCATACTTGCTCTCTCTCTCTCAAATAAATAAATAAAATCTTTTTTTTTTTTAAAGATGAAATAGGGGCACCGGGGTGGCTCAGTGGGTTAAAGCCTTTGCCTTCGGCTGGGGTCATGATCCCAGGGTCCTGGGATTGAGCCCCACATCCAGCTTTCCACTCAGCAGGGAGCCTGCTTCTCCCCTCTCTCTGCCTGCTTCTCTGCCTACTTGTGATCTCTGTCTGTAAAATACATAAATAAAATTTTAAAATAAATAAATAAATAAAAGATGAAATATTAACATTTGTGAAATGATTAGAGTTGAAGTTATTGGACTATGTACAGTACTGGTAATTCTCACTTTAAGTTAGTGGAGGTGGAAGGCACCCAAAATAGGAACTTCCAAGTACTGCCAAAAACTCACTTAGCCTTTGGTTACAATGTCCTTGGAGCTTATAAACAACTCACAGACTGGAGTTATAAATTCTTTGGGAAGAATGGGAAGGGGGGGTTACATGTTCACAAACCGGATCATCAGCTCCTTCATGAATCAAAGTTACATGTAGTTAACATGATGGCCCTTTAAGGTTGTAAGTGTCCTTAGATAGGTTCACTATTTTAAATATTAGTGTTATTAAAAAACATTTTCATTTGATCGGAAATAAACTATGAAAGTTTATATGTCTAAATATCCATCTATGACCATCGTTCTTGGCATGTTAAGTCAGTGGTAACAAGCAAGAAAAATAAGACTAGATGGACATGAAAAGTTCCGTGGCTTTATCTCCAAGAGCTTCGTCGACTTTCAGAGCTCGATGGAGCTGAGAGATGGTCTTCAGGCTGCCCATTTTACAGTCTGGGAGGCTGAGGGCCTGCCCACCCCAGCACTCCTTCACTACATGGGGCCTTCTTAGAGGACATTTGAAAGAAAAACAGCTTTTACAAATGACCAGAGCCCTCATGTTACTGTTTGTCCTTTTTACAAAAGATGAAATTTACCATTCAATATTTTACCACTTGCAAGTCCAAATAGCCACTTGTACTTCTAATGTCACGCTTGTCCTGCTCTGCAGAGGCCAGTAAAAGTACGAATCACTTCCCCTAAATCACTGAGGGACCTAGAAGAGTCCTGAGATTCCCCCTTTTTGAAATCTTAGAGACTACGAAGAATACAGAGTGGAAGAGGGGACAAAGGAAGTCTCAATTGCAAAAAGGGATTAGCCGATGATGTGTGGGTTTTCGATGGATGGCACACTTAGGGTGCTCAGAATATACAGCTGACAGTTTCAGGTTGGTGCGAAGGTTAGTTAGCCTGTAGTTAGACACACAGTAGTAGACACACAGTTCACTCAGAAAATATGTTTGAGCACATTCTCCAAAGCAGGCAGGTCTACTAGGAATACGGCGGTGAACTGTGTAACTCTGCCTTCAGTCTCTCAGGGAGAGTTAGGCAGTAAATAAAATCAAGGTGGTAACAGGTCCTACGAGGAAATGCATGTCAGGAGAACAACAGGGGATGTTCATGTGGGGGTGAGAATTTAGCTGTAAATGGGGATGGAGGGGTGTCAGGAAAGCCAAAGAAATAAGGTAACAGCAAGCATCTAGCAGAGGTGGAGGGAAAGAACAGCAAATATAGAAAACAGAGGGAAAGGACGGGAAGTGAGATCAGAGAGCGGAGAGAGTCAATGCCCAACATATCCATTTATCTACTTAAATATTTACTGAACACCTGCTATGTACCAGTACTATATACCATGTGCAGGGAAAACAGACATGACTGACATAGACTCAGGCCTCCGGCAGCTTGCATTTTGGAGATAACCACTAACTAGTACAGCTACATGGGGAACAGCCACCCTCATCCATTCCTGAGCCGCTGTCCGCAGAGCTCCCCTGGTGAAGGTCTGTAGACACACTTACCCACCCACTGACATTCACACATGCAAAAACAACACCAAACCAAGCCTCACAGACACACTTACGAAGCCAGTTGTATGACATCTGCCAGGAAACAGTAATTAGCTAAGATTATCTTATATCGTATTCATTATTCTCTATACAGAGCTGCCTGTCATTTGCAGACTTTTGCTGGCCGATACTTAGTCCACCGCTGAAAGTTGTCAGGGGTTGAGAGGGGAAAAATCAAACTCAAAAAAAAAAAAATCAAATCACTCAAAGTGCCTCCAACCCTGTCCTAATTGCCTGGATGCTGTATATCTACACTCTTTGCTTCCCTCCCCTCCTTTCGCTTTGTTCTACCCAGGCACACTTTAGATGCATTGTTTCTTAAGTCTGCTGTGTTTCAGGGCACCTGGGGGGCTCAGTCTGTTAAGCGTCTGCTTTCAGCTCAGGTCACGATCCTGGGCTTCTGGGATCATGATCCTGGGGATCTGGAATCGAGTCCCACAGCAGGCTCCTCTACCCTTCCCCCTGCTCGTACTCATGCTTGCTCTCTTTCTCTCAAAAATAAATACATAAAGTCTTTTTAAAAATAATTTTTTAAAAAAGTTTGCTGTGTTTGTCCAGATTCGTTTATTTGGGATAGGAACTGGCAGCGATTGAGTTCCCGCTAGGTACCAGCCACTGCGCTAGGCATTTTATACCCAACATTTCTAATCCCTGCAGCAATCTCACAAGGTAGGAATTACTGGTTTCGGCTTATGGATATGGAAACCGAGCATCAGAGAGGTTGAGGAACTTGGCCAAAGTTAATAAGCAGCAAGGCTGAGCTATTGAACCAGGACTGCCTGACTCCCCTATTCAAGTTCCTTCTCCTGTACCAGCTGGATGCATCAGGGTTTCAAAGTCAAAGCTGACATGCTGTGTGACAGCAAGATTTGGCAGTTATAGTGCGGGAGAAAGAGACAAAGCAGTGACTACGTTGCAGGGGTAATTTTTGCTATGAGGGAGGGATGTATTCAGTTTGGTATAATAAAGCAAAGGCCCCTATTTAAAGGTGTACGTACGGGGCGTCTGGGTGGCTCAGTTGTTAAGCATCTGCCTTTGGCTCAGGTCATGATCCCAGGGTCCTGGGATGGAGCATCAGACTGCCTGCTTGTCAGGAAGCCTCCTTCTCCCTCTCCCACTCCCCCTGCTTGTGTTCTGTCTCTCACTGTCTCTCTCCATCAAATAAATAAATAAAATCTTTTAAAAATAAAAAATAAGAAAAATAAATAAAGGTATACCCACCTATGACCTATGGGAATACCCAGGATTGCCAGGTCTTTCTTAAGGAAAGTGGGAAACCTTCACTTTTATGTGACCTCTCCTGGATTTTAGAGGCGGCCAACACTACTCCGGCCAAAAACCAGACACAAAAACGTGTCTTTGGCCAACCATTGGTAAGCCCGGGGCTAGAGGGTCGTGGAGAGGTCACGGCAGGAAGACTAGTTAGGAGGCCATTTGGAGGCATGAAGGTCACCGGACCCAGGTCAGATGCCTCCCTTTTGAGATACCCCTGGGGATGTTCCTTTGGATGCTGACACCAGCACCGAGGCTTGGCAAATGTGACCATTTGGGTTAATTTTCTAAATAGCCCTGCTATTAGAATGGAGAGGAACTATTTGCGGGAGTGGGCACAGTCTTTACTAAGGGAGAACGGCTGTGCGGGACCCAACTTTTTAGGCATTTTGGACACCTGTACATGAAGGCACTCAACCCTCTGCCAGGTCCTTCCCTCCGCCTCAGCAAAGTGGCTGCATACAGACTACAAGACGCAGGAATCCAAGCGGCCCTTAGACTCGCGAAAGGCCTGGGGCTTGCTCCCATTTCCCTCCCTGCTTCTGTCCCATTGGGCTGGCAGAAACAATGCCAAGGAGTCTTCGGAGGTGGACAGGGCCAAAAGAGGGATCTAGAACCCAAGCGAAGGTGACATGTGGAAGGAAGGGTGGACCTCCGCTGTCAGGAGTGAGCCCTGTTACAGGACCACATGGGGAGAGGGACAGACAGACAGACAGACAGAATGTACTCACGATGATCTGCAACTTCCCCATCCTAATCAGGGTGTCATTATTACAGTGATTCTAAGCCTTGCTTATTCTTGAGTCGGGTGTCACCTCCTCCAAGAAGCCCTCCCTGATTGCCCTCACCCCACTGCACTACATATGCCTCCTCTCAAGCTTCCAGAATCTCTTGCCTAATAGTCTTATAATGATTTGTTTGTGTGTCTGTCTCCCACTGACCAACCTTCTCAAGGGGCCGCTGCTGTAGGTCCCCTTCATCTAATGTTCTTCTAGCCTGAGAGGTAAGCATTCAGGACAGGTGATGTGAGGAACAAGGGAGCCTTTGTGGCTCCACAGAGCTCAGCAAATCACTCAGTCCCTTACCAGCCAGGTAACCTCAGGCAAAGTTCCTCCTTCTCTCAACTTGGGTCTCTTAATCTGTAAAATGACTGGGTCCTATTTTCCCCTGAGGGGTAAGAATCCCATACGTGAAAATGCCAAAATCTAAAACGCTATACAAACGCATGGTATTTGTATAATGATTACTTAGCAAACAGACTTGGGGGGAACATTTTTGTTTGCCTTTCTTGATCTGAAATTGAGTAGTAGTAACATAGTGTTTATCAAAAGACTTTACAGTTCAGTTCGATAGCCCTGGGAGTAAGAGACCCAAGACAGTCTGGGTTGGTAAGCTCTGCCTCTTTTGACTGGGCGTCAACACCAGGCATGGTTGGCCCTCCTTCTAGAACAGCAAAGTCACATTTGACCAAGTGGTCTGGAGAGATTCTTGACTCTTGAGTTCTTATCTGCACGCAGGGTCCACAACCACTCTTGCTAAAGAAAAAAAAAAAGAAGAAGAAGAAGCAGGTGCCTTAGTCACACTACTTCTACAGAAGCATTGTTATTGCTGTGAATAATTCAAAAAATTAAAACAGATAAGGCCCTAAAAAAAAAAATCAGTGCGGTGCTTTAAAATATGAAGATAAAGGTATTGGCGGCCCATCAAGTGCGACGGGTACCTTTTTGGGAACAGGGATGAATGTGCTCGGCCATCCACCCTCACCTGGGACGGCTCCGTGATCCACGGTTGGACGCCAAGGCAGGAGAGGAGCACATATGAGGGAAAAGAAGGGAGTTTCGCTTGCAGGTGCTGACGTATCCGTGTTTCCCCCTCCAGATACAGAGCTTCTGGCCTTTATTACAAAAATACTCAAGTCGCTGGGCAGTCCTCTAACAGATGAGCTTGAAGCACGTTCTGGAGTTAGGGCTGGTCATATTGCCCAGGCACGCTAATGAAGCATTTTGTCAACAGAATCTTAATTTACGTCTGTCCAGAGGGAACTGAGGGCATTTACTTTCCTGGCCCCCAGAGAGGGGGTGGGGAAGACATGAATCAACAGGTTGAGAGAGGACGGCTAGTGCGGATTTAGGCTCATACTTGTATCTTTCTGAAGGATGCTCTGATTTCTTCTCCCCCCCGCCCCCCCATTCGAGAGGTCTGGTGGGCTGCAAGCTGGGACACATTTCCAGTTTCTTCCTCCATCAGACGGCAAGTGGGGTCAGACCATTTAATTAAATGTGAATTCCCAGACCGGGAACTTCAAACAAAGTTTTTACATTGTAAATAGTAGCGATTTTTCAGCCAGAGGTGGTTCGAATTCAGCTGTACTTGCCATCAGCATAATAATATAGAGCTTGTAGAAAAGGGAATCACTCATTAACAATTCGCCAGAGTGACTGATCTTTTTAAGGCCCTGCTTAAAGCCTCTTGGCGGCTTCCCACTGCACTGGGGATAGAGCATAAAGCCCTGCCCGCACCCGCCTGGGGAGGGGGGTCAGGGGGGAGCTCTGCTGCCTCCCCAGCCTTTCCTCTGGCTTCTCAGAGCGTCCTCGGCCCCGGGGGACCCTTCTGTTCCCAGGACCTGCCTCGGTGTCCTTCTGGTGCTGGAGATACTCTCCGGCCGGCTAACCCCCAGGTCTCAACGTAGTTCTGACGCCCGGACCAAGTTCTGTCCTTCTGACTTACAGACCCCCGCAGCCCACACCTCCCTCCCTGAACACTTCTGTTGCTACTACAAATCTGCCTCAAAGGAGTGTTGTCAAGACGAAGCAACCGCTGACATCAGGAGCATCCACCAAATGTTAACTTTCTACCTATTGTCAGTGGCCTTGCTGTCTCCTTCCTGCATCGTATCCTCAGGAGGGCAGAACACGCCTGTCGTGTTCCTCCCACAATGAGGACTGGGCTCGATTTGAATCATAGGTGCCCAATAGACATTGGTGGAATGAAGGAATAGACACAAATTTGTTGGATGGAGGAAGTGGGGTGGGGGTTACTGTTTAATGGGTACAGGGTTTGTTTGGGGTAATGAAACCCATCTGGAGATGGATGGGGAGGGGGTGTACAATGAAATGGATGTACGTAATGCCACTGAAATGCACATAAAAATGCTTCTGTTGTAAGTTTTATGTGATGTATATTTTACCACGATAAACAATTGTGTTGAATGAGAGCACGGTTGACTCTTTTAGCTTAGTCTTATTCAACGCTAATATTTTAATTCAATCAATATTCATAGAGTGCCTACTATGGGTAACAGTAAGGTACACTCTCTGACTGATGGGATAGTCTGTAAAATACAATCAAATTTCACACCCAATCATCCTTTCTATGTAAACACTTTTAATCTAGACAGACAGGTCTTTTTTTTTTTTTAAGATTCTATTTATTGATTTGACAGAGAGAGAGAGAGCGAGTGCAGCAGCAGAGGGAGAGGGAGAAGAAGAAGAGGAAGAAGAAGCAGACTCCTCACTGAGCAGGGAGCCTGATGTGGGACTTGATCCCAGGATCCTGGGATCATGATCTGAGCTGAAGGCAGACACTTAACCTACTGAGCTGCCCAGGTGTCCCAGAAAAGATCTTATTTATCTTTATACCCCAAGTCGCAAGCACATAATATGTGCTCAACTAATGTTTGCTAAATCAAAAATAGGGCATTGACAAAAGTCCAGTGTTTAAGGAGGTCTTTCCTCATTACAAAATGCCCCCCACACCAAATCTTATATGGGGTCTCTTTCCTTCTTTCTTCTCCTTTCTCTTTCCTTCACGTTAACAGCCATCCCTGCCTGACTTGGTGGTTTCCTCAATTTCCTTATCCTTGTTTGGCCAGCTGTTTTTAGCTGTTCATCTCTTGCTCTCATTTGCACATGTCTAAGCAAATTTTACTTTTTTTTTTTTTTTTTTTAAAGAAAGGCAGACTGCCACATGCAGCGCCTCTTTTGGATGTGTCTGGAGTCTTGGAAGCTTGACTACCCTATGTTCTCCTACAAGTGGACCTTGAGAGCTTGTTTGGAGGTTCCAGCGGGGGAGCGCAGCAACTCACATACCCTTGACCGAAGAACGGTCCTCTCCTCTGTCGGGGAAGGTCATACTGTCGACCAAGCACGCAGCTTCGGGAGGGACGCACACGGAGCAGTGAGGGAGGAAGGGGACATCCACCTAGCCAGCCGAATCAGCTGAATCAACCCTGGCAATCAGTGGGGTGACAGATGTTGCAGCCAGATCTCCCTCACATCCCAAATCTCACTATTTTATACCTTCTGTGCCTTCTGCAAAGTCCGAGTCCTGGAGAAGAGTTACACTTGTCTCTGAGGAGAAAGATGAGTAGGGATAAGACAGGTTTAGCAGATGGGTTGGGCAACACACCCTGGAATCCCCAGGCCCCCCCCCAATCCCGCCTGTCCCCAAACCTTCTAGGCATCTTTGGAGCGAGGGGTGAGTAAGACGCATGGCGTCTCAGTAAGCAACCACATACCGTTTGCCCACTTGCTGTCAGCAAATGACTGTCAGTTGCCCGGTGGTTTCTTTCACTTTCCACTGAATTAACTTCAGTCTTTTCATAATGGACGGAAGTAGATAAGAAGATATGGTATAATAAAATATTAGGCAGCACTGTAGAGAAGGGAACATCAAAGCACAAAGCTAATCAGAGTGATAAAGAATATTCTATTTGCAAGTCTGTGTCAAACAGCCTAACCAACAGGAGCGGTCTTTTGTAGGACTTGGTTTTCCAAGGTAAGACACCATGGAATGAAGCCAAGAGGTGCAGAGATCACATTGGACTTCCATGCATCGGATGCATGGATATGGAGGTGAACTTCCCATTCTAGAACCATCTTCCTGATAGGCATGACATAGCAGAAGGCTTCTGAGAACAACCTCGAGCCAGGCTGCAAGACGTAGAATGCATCCCCCTTACTTCCTACCTTCTGTGAACTGAGGCAAGTTTCCTGATCTTTGTGTGCCTCAGTTTTCTCATCTGTAAAATGACAATAATGATATACTTATTCAGGGAGTTTTCATGAGCATGAGATACACTAATACTAACTTGCAAAGCACTTAGAACAATGCCAGGCTATTGAGTATTATATCAACATTTGATAAGTAAATAAAATCATAAATATGGTTAATGCACACCTTAGCACCCTCTGGCTTACAAAAGAATTTCATGTAGTTAGGATTACATCCCTTTTATGGATAGGAAAATAAGGTTCCCTAAGCATTTTGAGTCAAAGCTGATTAAAAAGAAAAATGAGCATATAATATATTTCTTTTTTTAATTTTTTTTTTGAAAGAGAGAGTGCATACAAGCAGGGCAGAGGGAGAGGGCGAAACAGACTCTCTGCTGAGCAGGGAGCCCGACGTGGGACTCGATCCCAGGACCCCGAGATCACGACTGGAGCCGAAGGCAGACGCTGAACCAACTGAGCTACCGAGGCATCCCAGTATCTTTTATTTCTTATCCTTTTTCCAAGGGAAAGGATCAGCTCTCTTTTTTTTCCTATTTCCACCGAAAAGAGCAGTTATGCGGTTAATCACTTAATTTTTATTTGATTACTGTGATAATAAGTAGAATAGTTGTCATTAAAATAAAATATAGTTTGTATCGGTGTATATATGACGTGTGGCATGTATCCATTCTAAGAATACTTACCTGTTGATCTTTATTATTACTATGGGTCCATTTTTCCCTATTGCTCAAGGACCAGTATTAATACGAATTTCATGCATATTAGTCTTAATGGTGTATGTTCCTCTTACACTCCAACACCTGGGTTGAAATTCAGGCTAGCTGCCAGTGGCTTACTGTGGACTTTGGATTGAGAGAAGCTTCTCTTTCTTCACCCATACTCAGAGTTACATGAGAAGTTTGTCCTCTGTTCTACAGTCATTGGCCTTTTTCTATTTTAAATAGGATGGTATGCGTGGGCAAGGGTTCTTGAAGTAGCAGGACAAATGAGAGAAGCAAGGCTGCCTTCCTCCCCAGACCCTGCAGTGCGGGGTTAAGTATACAGTCTTCGAAGCTGGGGGCTCATATTAATGGTACCATATATACGATATATAATTCACGCTATATTAGTATATTGGGCACTAAACCCCAGCTCTGCCATTTATTACCTGTGTGACTTTAGGCAAGACACTCTGTCTCTGTCCACTTTCTCATTCACAACATAGAGGTAATGGCAGAATCTGCCATGCTGGGAAATGGAAACATTACATGAGTTAATGAATGTTAAGTATTTAGAACAGGCTCGGTTCATGGCAAACATGGGGTGAATGTTAGCTGTTAGCTCTATGCTCCGTTTTGCTCAGGACTTTCATGAGCCTCTTGTCTAAGTCAATGGCTTTCAAACACTCTTGCCCATGACCTTCAGTAAGAAATCCATGTTATATCACAACCCAGTACACTCACACATAAAAAACTAAATGGAAATTTTGCAAAACATGAATACTCTTGTACCTGCACTGTACTCCATTAATTTCTGTTAATTCTGTTCCCCTTTAAAGAAAAATACTGATAGTTCCCTATGAAATAGATTTCATAATCTACTAATGACTCCAGTTGAAAACGCCTGCTCTTTGGTACCAGTGATATGCAGAATAATGTCTCTCTGACACATTCATGCCCTAATTCCTAGACCCTACGTTTTGTTACCTTAAGCAGCTAAAGGAACTTTGCAGATCTGATTAAGGTTACAGACTTGGAGAGGAGAGAATTCAACTCGATTGTCCAGGTGAGCTCAGTCTAATCACATGAGACTTTTTTTAAAGATTTGTATTTATTTACTTAAGAGAGAGACAGAGATAGAGAGTGGGGGAGGGGGCTGAGTAGGGAGCCTGACGAGGGGCTCGATCCCAGTACCCCGAGATCATGACCTGAGCCAGAATCAGACGCTTAACTGACTGAGCCACGCAGGCATCCTTCATGTGAGATCTTAAAAAGCAGAGAATATTCCCTGGCTTTGGTCAGAGAGAGTTGTAAGAATGGGAGGGTCAGAAATGCAAAGGAAGAAAGACTCCATCTGTCGTTACCAGTGGTGAACCTGGTGAAGGTGCTGGCTATGAGCCAAACTAGGGCTGCTGGCTTCCTCCAGAAGCCGGAGAAGGCAAGGAAACAGAGTCTTCCTTAGAGCTTCCAGAATGGAATGCAGTCTCCAATGAGACCCATGTCAGGCTTCTTCCCTCCAAAATAATCCATTTGTACTGCTTAAGACACCAGATGTGTGATCATCTGTTATAGCAGCAACAGGAAACTGATACACTACCTAAGCTTGAAAACCTGACTTCACCTTTAACGGCTCTCTCTTCCTAGCCCCATGCGTTTCAATGAATCACCAATGCCTTCTGCTTCACCTTTGAGTGTCTCTGGTCCAACCTACATGCCTGCCCAATTTTCATGGCCACTGCCCTCATTCTGGGCCCCTGGATCTCTCTCTGGGACGATGAACCCTAGCTGCTTTCCCTACTTCTCTGGCCCCCACATGCTCCACACCCTCCTCCTTCTGGCTTTCAGAGTCAACTTTCTCAACGACCAATGTGATGACCTCTCAGGACTTTTGATGCCTCATCATGCCCACAGGATAACATCTGAGGTCTTTGGGGGATATTTAAAGTGCTTCAGATGACCTGGCTTCAAATCCCCGAGGATATGTTTCCCTACTGCAATTTTCCCTATTCTCGCTCCTTAGAATATCAAATTTATAAAGTTACTTCACCATCTCACTTTATTATACTTAGTGGTTTAATTTTCTTTGTTGTTTTGGCCTTAAAAAAATGCTTCTTGGGAACCAAAGAAGCATCCCTGCCTGTCAATCAGCCCACAGATTTTGTACCCCGACCAAGACCTCCAAGTGTCTCATTTATAATATGGCCCTCCAACCACAACACGTTTTACTTTTTGTTTTTTTTTTTAAGATTTTATTTATTTATTTGACAGACAGAGATCACAAGTAGGCAGAGAGGCAGGTAGAGAGAGAAGGGAAAGCAGGCTCCCTGCAGAGCAGAGCGCCCAATGCAGGGCTCGATCCCAGAACCCTGGGATCATGACCTGAGCCAAAGGCAGAAACCCACTGAGCCACCCAGGCGCCCCACATTTTCCTTTTTAATTAGGGCATTGGCAGCATAGAGAACTCGCTTTTCGTGCTTGGGAAAAGTAAACAAATTTGCCAAGCAGTATACTCTTTATTTGCATCTTTTGTATTAACAAGCCTCATTCCAAATGTGTACCAATCTGTGTATTTGAAAGGTCCTGCGGGACCTAACGTCCAAACGTGATGCTGGAGGAATGTGTGATGTTGTCCCCCTGCCCTGCCGGCAGGAGTCCAGCGTACTTTCTCACAGTCCATATGTGAGAAGGAAGGCCATCCCCTAACAACCCAAGGCCCCTTGCCTTGACCCTGACCCCAAGGCTTCTCTGGCATTGTGTTTTGTTCTACATATCCCTTGTGGTTTAGCCAACTCACTCAGATCAAGGGCACAATTAAGTTTTGCTGCAGCCAGAGGAAATTTTATTTATTTATTTATTTATTTATTTAAAGATTTTATTTATTTATTTGACAGACAAAGATCACAAGTAGGCAGAGAGGCAGGCAGAGAGAAAGGGGGAAGCAGGCTCCCCGCAGAGCAGAGAGCCCGATGTGGGGCTCGATCCCAGGACCCTGGGATCATGACCGGAGCCGAAGGCAGAGGCTTTAACCCACTGAGCCACCCCAGGGCCCCCCAGAGGAAATTTTAGATGACAAAGTGCAAACAGTTGTAAAACATTGTATTAGTTTATGGTGTGCCTTGGTGGCTCAGTCTTTGGGCATCTGCCTTGGGCTCGGGTCATGATTCCGGGGTCCTGGGATCGAGTCCCACACTGGGTTCTCTGCTCTATGGGGAGTGTGCTCCTCCATCTCCCACTCTCCCTGCTTGTGTTCCCTCTCTCATTGTGTTTCTCTCTGTCAAATAATAAATCTTAAAAACAAAAAACAAAAAAACAAAAACATTGTATTAGTTTCCTCCAGCTGCTGTGATAAAACTGCACTGACTGAGAGACCTGAACAAAAGGAATTTATTTTCTCACAGTTCTGGAGCCTAAAAGTTCCAGATTAAGGTGTCCGTAGGATTGGCTTCTTCTGAAACCTCTCTCCCTGGCGTGCAGATGGCCATCTTCTCGCTGTGTCCTCGCGTGTCTTTCTCTGTGCACACATCTTCCTGGAGTCTGTCCGTGTGTGCGAACTTCCTCTTCTTATGAGGACACCAGTCAGATTGGATGGGGCCCACGTTAATGAATTTATTTTAACTTAATGGGCTTTAATTTTAACTTAATCACCTCTTTAAAATCCCTGCAACCCAATATAGTTCCATTCCAAGTTACCGGAGGTTTGGATTTCTCCCCCACAACCTTAAGATTTATTTATTTATTTATTTGATGGGGATGGGTGAAGCACAGTCAGGGGGAGGGGGAGAAGGAGACGCAGGCTCCCTGCTGAGCAAGGAGCCCTACTTGGGCTGAATTCCAGGATCCCAACCTGGGGCTTGATCCCAGGATCCCAAAATCATGACCTGATCTGAAGGTAGACACCCAACCAACTGAGCCAGTCAGGTGCCTCTGGGGGTCTGGATTTCAACACAGATTTGGGGAGTGGGCTGGGACAGACTCAGCCCAGAACAAAGAGTAAGGGCATTGCCTCCTGAAACTCTGATTTGCACACACCCTTTCTCCTAACAAATTCCTCTTAGGTGCTGCTCAAAACCCCTCTTAGGGTCCTTCTGTTCAGGTGCTGTGGATCCTCAAGGCTGGGCTCTACATTGTGGCCCTACTTTCATCTCTAGAAGAATCATGATTTTTATAGGGTGGGGGAGGGCCTCATACACCTGCCCATGTTTTTTGGTTATAATTTTCACACGGCATAGCCAGCTTATCAGCAACTCAGCTCACCCAGCCGTGCCATAAGAACCCTGTTCTCTCTCCCTTTTTCCTGATGCTTTTTGCTGAGACTCTTTTGAAGACTATCCTCAGCCCTTATGTTAGCATTGGAGATGCTGAGGTACCATGCTCCACTCTTCCTGGCTTTTTTCTCCCCTTTATGCCCTGTTTTCTTTAAAAGCAGCTTTCAGTATTACTCTATACTCTTTGCTATATGCAGTCCCCAAAGTCCCACTCACCCCCCACAGAGCTTGAATCCAGATTCCCAGACACATCGTCTTTCCAATCAGAAATTCATAAAGTCTGGAATGCCTGGGTGGCTCAGTCAGTTGAGCGTCCGACTCTTGATTTCAGCTCAGGTCATGATTTCAGGGCTGTGAGGTCGAGCCCCACGTCGGGCTCTGTGCTGAGTGTGGAGCCTGCTAGGATCCTCTCTCTCCGCCTGCCCCTGCCTCCGTTCCCTGTCTCTCTCTCTTTCTCAAATAAATAAATAAATAAATAAATCTTAAAAAAAAAAAGAGAGAGAGATTCTTAAAGATAATTTTCAAAGCAACACCAGCTTCCTTTAAATTTCTCAGCTGTATAATTTGGGATCCCTTCCTCTTTGCTTCAGATCACAGCTTTTTTTTTTTTTTTAATTTTTTAATGTGACATTGTTGCTTCATAGACCAGGGTCAAATATGACCACTATACTTAGCCACGCGGGAGGGACACCCTGGTCCTTGGCTGTGGTCTGGGAGCCGCAGGGTAGCTCCTCAGAAGCGAGTCAGGAGTCCAGCGATGCAACATGCTGGCAATGGCCATGGATTTGGGGGACAGATAGCTCATGCCTTGAGCAATCACAAGTCCAAGGTCAGTGGCCTCTCCTGGGAAACCTGGTGGTTAGTACAGGTAGATATTCAGAGAACGGATGAGGGTAGCATTACTAATCTACACGGAGACTTATTTACAAGACTTCTGTTTTGTTTTGTGTTTTAGTTGGGTAGTCGTGTGTGTATGTCAAGTGGGCATTAAAGGGTCCCAGCCTAAGGCAGTGTCACCCTGAGGGATACTAAGAGAAACTCTGGTCCCAGGGTTTAACATCTGAAAAAACAAATTTGGTTCTCGTGCGCCTGGAGCATCATGTTAGCATCCGTGTCTTTGCTTTGATCTTGCTTAGCTGGGATCTGATTATTTGCATTCAGGGTTTGCATTAATATTCAGGCTAACGAACAAGCAAGCCTGAAAATGCTGAGGTTGGCTGGCCAGCCCCCTTGTTAACCACTATAATTGAGGTAGGGTTGTGGTCATTAATATAAATGACAGTGACTCTCCTCAGTCATCTGGTCAGGAGGAAAGAGCATCGAACTAAAAGCAAAGGATCTGGTTCAAATCCCAGCCCCCTCTGGAGCATTATTTTCTCCTCTCGGAGACATTTCCCTCACTTGCTAAAAAAATGAGAGGACTATCCTTAACATTTAATTTGCATTTTTGTAAAAATAACACACATTGTTTAATGGTCAAATAATACTACAAGGCTTATCACAGAAAACAGCAATTCTTACGAAGAGGGCCACAATGATATCTCCCATCCCACAATGCTCTTCTTCTGAGACCTTGACTCCCCTTCCTAGAAATGGAGGGGTCTGTGTTTTCTCCCCTCTAACCGGGGAAAACCCTTGTAACTGCTTTGACTGTCAGAGTATTATGTATTGGTTGGGGTTCCCCAGAGAAACAGATCAGGATATATATATAGAGAGAGAGACAGACAGACAGACAGACACATTGATTTACAATCAGGTATTGGCTCCCCCAGATATGGAGGCTGAGCAATCCCATGTCTGTCCTCCACGAGCTGGAGAAGGCCCAAGCAGTGTAGTTGTAGTTCAAAGACCCAAGAGTCAGGAGCTCCGAGGGCAGAAGACAGACGTTTTGACTCAAGTGGTCTGTCAGAGAGTGACTCTGTCCTTCCTCAGTCTTTCTGTCTTATTCAGGCCCTCAAAGAATTAGATGATGCCTGCCCCCAACATGGAGAAGGGAGAGCCACTTTACTCAGTCTACTGAATCGAACACTTATCTCTTCCAGAAACCTCAAATGGATGCATGCACAAATACTGTTTAACCAGATAGCTGGACATTCCGAGATCCAGTCAAATTGACACAGAAAATGAACTATCATAGATGCGATGTGATGATATTCTGTTCTCTTGGGACATTCACCTCTGGGACCCTGAGCTGCCAAATGAGAAAAAGCTCAAATTCGCCTACCTGGAGAGACCCCATAGAAAAGCCCTGGGAGGGGCGCCTGGGTGGCTCAGTGGGTTAAGCCGCTGCCTTCGGCTCAGGTCATGATCTCAGGGTCCTGGGATCGAGTCCCCACATCGGGCTCTCTGCTCAGCAGGGAGCCTGCTTCCTCCTCTCTCTCTCTGCCTGCCTCTCTGCCTACTTGTGATCTCTCTCTGTCAAATAAATAAATAAAATCTTTAAAAAAAAAAAAAAGAAAAGAAAAGCCCTGGGAGAGGGAGACGGGATGAGAGGTGTGGCTAGGCTCCAGCTGCTCCAGCCCCACTCCATTTCCTGCATCCCAAACCACCCAGCAGAGCCCTTCCTGAAATCCTCAGGCCTAGAACCCTTGAGAGGCAATGCATACAGTGGCTGTTACTGTTTAAAGCCACCAAGTTCTGGCCAATGTGTTACCTGCTTGTAGTAACCATAATGCTTCTGAACCAGCTCACGGTTCAGTATCATTCTGTTGAGAGCAGACAGTTTCCTTTCTTTTCCTTTTTTGAAGAAAGAAAGGGGGTGGGGATGGCGGACAGAAGGGGAGGGAGAGAAATCCTCAAGCAGGCTCCAGACCCAGCATGGAACCCAACACAGGGCTCAATCCCACGACCCTGAGGTCATGACCTGAGCCAAAATCAAGAGTCTGACGCTTAACCTACTGAGCTACCCAGGCACCAATCTCTTTCCTTTCTTCTAGCACCTTCTTAGTACCATACATAACTCCAGAAGAATTAATATGCTTATACAGGTATCCATCTCAGACATACTACAATTTGACTTGTTCTTTGGTCCATCTTCTATTATCCCCTCTTCCCATTTCTACTTCCTCAATCACTTAAACATAATTATATCAAAATCTTGGCTTAAGTCAGTATTTATCTTTTGCCTTATCATTACTGCCATGTAAGCACTGCTCACTACTGAGCCAACTGACTCTTGACCACTACATTTCCTTTCTTATTTCTCACTTGCCCACTTGCTCTGTTTCTCATATCATTACCACTTCGTCCTGCCACACTCCTCAACTAGATTGCAAAAAAAAAAAAAAAAAAAAAAAAGTCAAACTAGAGTGTGAAGACAAAAGATAGTCTACGTGGCTAAATCCATCATGCAGTCTATCCATCCATTTCCAATGCCCCTGGCGTCCATTGTCTTTGAGCCTCTGGTCCCCCGTGCCTCAGTGGACTGGTATGCTCTCCAAGTGCAACTTCTGTCCAGAGGTTTCCTGTTGCCTCTCCCCTGCAGCAGGCACCTTTCTTCCTGACTCCTTCTTGCGTTACTGCCTCATTTAAGTGGAGCACAACCTCTAGGGGTTTCCTTGCGGAGGAGGTGCGGGAAGGGGAAGTGCTGAGAGCTCTTCATTCTTGTCTTCATTCTCTTCTGTCACATGATTAATAGTTAGCTGAAGTAGAGGATTCTGGGTTGAAGATCTTTTCTTCTCAAAAGTTTGAAGGTGTCACTCTCTGGTCTTTCCAGTATGCAATGCCATTCTTTTTTTTTTTTTTTTTAATATTTTATTTATTTATTTGACAGAGAGAGATCACAGGTAAGCAGAGAGGCTGGCAGAGAGAGAGAGAGAGAGAGAGAGGGAAGCAGGCTCCCTGCTGAGCAGAGAGCCCGATGTGGGACTCGATCCCAGGACCCTGAGATCATGACCTGAGCCGAAGGCAGCGGCTTAACCCACTGAGCCACCCAGGCGCCCCTTGCAATGCCATTCTTGAGAATTCCCCTGCCATTCTGATTCCAGAATCATATTTTAAGACTTAATTCTGTTTTTGTTCTAGAGACACTTCTGGTATTTCCTCTTGATCTCTGGTGTTCTGGATCAGTATGAAGATAAGATGAGTGTAGATTTTGTTCTCCTTCGTTTTTCTGGATAGGCCCTTTGAATCTAGAGGCCTGCTTTCCTATTCTCAGAAATGCATGACTTCTTTTCTTCTCTCTGTTTTATTTCTTAAATCTCTATTAGTTGGCTATTGGGTTACCTGAATTAATCCTTTCAGTTTTAAAATCTTTTCTTCCAAAAAATAAAAATAAAATAAAATTAAATTAAATTAAATAAAAATCTTTTCTTCCTTATTTCCAATCTTCCTATGTTATGGGAAATTTCCTTATTCTTAAAAATTTGCTCTCATTTTGTCTTTTCTCTCTGAGAATTCCAATTAATATCTGAAGGTGTTTTTGGCTCTGTTTCTAGCATTGGCTTTGCTTTCTCCAATTTGCTTTTGTACTCATTTATTATAGTTTCTGCCTTTCATAGGGGACTCTTCACTCCAACGTTCAGCAGTCGCATCACACAGTGATGTGGTAAGAAGCTGAAAGGAAACATGGCTGATGCTTGGTAAAGCTGTTTCACGGCAGGGCAACAGGCCCACCTCTCTTGGCTGGCAATTCAGTGTTTTAGCTGAACACTGAGAGTCATTCTTCTGCCTGATGATTGGCTGTACACTTAGGTGACAGGGTTCCCTGCTCAGTTGGGAATGAACTTCTCACTTTCCTTCTGCCCCTCCCCCTGCTCATGCTCTTTTTCTCTCTCAAATAAATGAAATCTTAAAAAAACATTCTATTTATTTATTATAAATTTATTTTAATTTATATAATTTAAAAAATTTTCATCATCATGATAAATGTATTATTTTTTTCTCTTTTTTCTTTATATATTCACATTTTCTTCCATTTTTTAAATTAACATATAATGTGTTATTTGCTTCAGGGGTACAGGTCTGTGAATAATCAGGCTTACACATTTCACAGCATTCACCATAGCACATACCCTCCCCAATGTCCATAACCTAGCCACCTTCTCCCTCTTCCCCCGCCCTTCCAGCAACCCTCAGTTTGTTTCCTGAGATTAAGAGTCTCTTATGGTTTATCTCCCTTGCTGGTCCCATCTCATTTCATTTTTCCCTCCCTTTCCTTCACGAGCCCCCACCCTGCCTCTCAAATTCCTCATATCTGGGAGATCATATGATAATTGTCTTTCTCTGATAGACTTATTTCGCTCAGCATAGTACCCTCTAGTTCCATCCACGTCATTGCAAATGGCAAGATTTTAGGTTTTTTGATGCTACATGGTATTCCATTGTATATATATACCACATCTTCTTTATTCATTCATCTGTTGATGGACATCTAAGCTCTTTCCATAGTTTGGCTATTGTGGACATTGCTGCTAGAAACATTTGGGTGCATGTGTCCCGTCAGATCACTACATTTGTATCTTTAGCCTAAATACCCAGTAGTGCAGTTGCTGGGTCATAGGGTAGCTCTATTATCATAGGGTATCTCCATACCCTATTATCATAGGGTAGCTCCATACAGTTTTCCAGAGTGGCTGCACAGCTTGCATTCCCACCAACAGTGGAGGAGGTTTCCCCTTTCTCTGCATCCTTGCCATTTCCTGACTTGTTAATTTTAGCCATTCTGACTGGTGTGATGTGGTATCTCACTGTGGTTTTGATTTGTATTTCCCTGATGCTGAGTGATGTTGAGCACTTTTTCATGTGTCTGTTGGCCATTTGGATGTCTTCTTTGCAGAAATGTTTGTTCATATTTTCTGACCATTTCTTGATTGAATTATTTGTTCCTTGGGTGTTGAGTTTGGTAAGTCCTTTATAGATTTTGGATACTAGCCCTTTATCTGGTATGTCATTTGCAAATATCTTCTCCCATTCTGTCAGTCGCATTTTGGTTTTGTTGACCGTTTCCTTTGCTATGCAAAAACTTTTGATCTTGATGAAGTCCCAATAGTTCATATTTGCCCTTGCTTTCCTTGCCTTTGGCAATGTTTCTAAGAAGAAGTTGCTGTGGCTGAGGTCAAAGAAGTTGCTGCCTGTGTTCTTCTCAAGGATTTTGATGGATTCTTACCTCATATTGAGGTCGTTCATTCATTTTGAGTCTATTTTTGAGTGTGGTGTGAGGAAATGGTCCAGCTTCATTCTTCTGCGTGTGCCTGTCCAATTCTCCCAACATCATTTGTTGAAGAGATTGTCTTTTTTCCATTGGACATTCTTTCCTGCTTTGTCAAAAATTAGTTGACTATAGAGTTGTGGGTCCCTTTCAGGGCTCTTTATTCTGTTCCACTGATCTATGTGTCTGTTTTTGTGCCAGTACCATAGTGTCTTGATGATTACAACTTTTTTTTTTAAGATTTTATTTATTTATTTGACAGAGAGAGAGAGAGGGAACATAAGCAGGGGGAGTGGGAGAGGGAGAAGCAGGCTTTCAGCTGAGCAGGGAGCCTGATGTGAGACTTCATCTCAGGACCCTGGGATCATGACCTGAGTTGAAGGGAGATGCTTAATGACTGAGCCACCCAGGCACCCTGATGATTACAGTTTTGTAATAGAGCTTAAAGTCTGGAATTGTGATGCTGCCAACTTTGGTTTTCTTTTTCAACATTCCTCTGGCTATTCGGGGTCTTTTCTGGTTCCATATAAATTTTAGGATTATTTGTTCCATCTCTTTGGAAAAAATGATGTTATTTTGATAGGGTTTGCATTAAATGTGTAGATTGCTTTAGGTAGCATAGACATTTTCACAATATTTATTCTTCCAATCCATGAGCATGGAACGCTTTTCCATTTCTTTGCATCTTCCTCAATTTCTTTTATAAGTACTTTAGTTTTCTGAGTACAGATTCTTTGCCTCTTTGGTTAGGTTTATTCCTAGGTATCTTACGCTTTTGGGTACAACTATAAATGGGATTGACTCCTTAATTTCTCTTTCTTCTGTCTTGTTGGTCTATAGAAATGCAACTTTTTTCTGTGCATTGATTTTGTATCCTGACACTTCGCTGAATTCTTGTACATGTTCTAGCAGTTTTGAAGTGGAGTCTTTCAGGTTTTCCACATAAAGTACCATATCATCTGCAAAGAGTGAGAGTTTGACTTCTTCTTTGATGATTTCAATGCCTTTAATTTCTTTTTGTTGTCTGATTGCTGAGGCTAGGACTTCTAGTACTATGTTGAATAGCAGTGGTGATAGTGGACATCCCTGCCACTATGAAAAGGTCTCATTTTTTTCCCATTGAGAATGATATTCACTGTGGGTTTTTCATAGATGGCTTTGGTGATATTGAGGTATGTACCCTCTATTCCTACACAGTGAAGAGTTTTGATCAAGAAAGGATGCTGTACTTTGTCAAATGCTTTTTCATCATCTATTGACAGTGTCATATGGTTCTTGATCTTTCTGTTATTAATGTATTATATCACATTGACTGACTTGTGGATGTTGAATAAAACTTGCAGCATGGGAATAAATCCCACTTGGTCATGGTGAATAATCCTTTTAATGTACTGTTGGATCCTATTAGCTAGTATTTTGGTGAGAATTTTTGCATCCATGTTCATCAGGGATATTGGTCTGTAATTCTCCTTTTTGATGGGTCTTTTCTGGGTTTGGGATCAAGGTAATACTGGCCTCATAAAATGAGTTTGGAAGTTTTCCTTCCACTTCTATTTTTTTTAAAGCGTTTCAGGATAATAGGTATTCATTCTCCTTTAAATGTTTGGTAGAATTCCCCTGAGAAGCCATCTGGCCCTGGCCTCTTGTTTGTTGGGAGATTTTTGATGACTGCTTCAATCTCCTTACTGGTTATGGGTCTGTTCTATTTTCTCCTGGTTCATTTCTGTAGTTTATACGACTCTAGGAATGCATCCATTTCTTCCAGATTGTCAAATTTGCTGGTGTATTGCTGCTCATATGTTCTTATAATTGTTTGTATTTCTTTGGTGTTGGCTGTGATCTCTCCTCTTTCATTCATGATTTTATTAATTTAGGTCTTTTCTCTTTTCTTTTTGATAAGTCAGGCCAGGGCTTTATCCATCTTATTAATTCTTTCAAAGAACTAGCTTCTAGTATTGTTGATCTGTTCTACTGTTCCTTTGGTTTCTATTTCATTGATTTCTGCTCTGATCTTTATTATTTCTCTTCTCCTTCTGGGTTGAGGGTTTATTTGCTGCTTTTTCTCCAGCTGCTTTAAGTGAAGGGTTAGGTTGTGTTTTGGAGACCTTTCTTGTTTCTTGAGAAAGGCTTGTATTACTATATACTTTCCTCTCAGGACCGCCTTTGCTGTGTCCCACAGATTCTGGACAGTTGTGTTTTCATTTTCATTTGTTTCCATGACTTTTTTTTTCAATTCTTCTTTAATTTCCTGGTTGACCCATTCATTCTTTAGTAGCATGCTCTTTGGCCTCCATGTATTTGAGCTCTTTCCAACTTTCCTCTTGTGGTTGAGTTTTAATTTCAAAGCATTGTAGTCTGAAAATATGCAGGGAATGATCTCAATCTTTTGTTAGATTTTCTTGTTGGAAAGACCCTTTAAGTATTGCATAGTGTCCTTCCTCATCTCTTCTTACAGTCTTTGGCTTAAAATCTAATTGGTGTGTTATAAGGATTGGCACTCCAGCTTTCTTTTGATGTCCATTAGCATGGTAAATGGTTTTCCACCACTCATTTTAAATCTGGAGGCATCTTTGGGTCTAAAATGAGTTTCTTGCAGAGAGCATATCAATGAGTCTTGTTATTTTATCCATCCTGATACCCTGTGTCTTTTGATTGGGGCATTTATCCCATTTACATTCAGGGTAACTATTGAAAGATATGAATTTAGTTCCACTGTATTGCCTGTAAGGTGACATTTATTGTATATTGTCTCTGTTCCTTTCTGGTCTGTTACTTTTAGGTTCTCTCTTGGCTTAGAGGACCCCTTTCAGTGTTTCCTGTAGGCCTGGTTTGGTATTTGCAAATTCTTTTAGATTTTATTTGTCCTGGAAGCTTTTTATCTCTCCTTCTATTTTCAATGAGAGCCTAGATGGATATAGTATTCTAGGCTGCATATTTTTCTCGTTTAGTGCTCTGAATATATACTGCCAGTCCTTTCTGCCCTGCCAGGTCTCTGTTGGATAAGTCTGCTGCCAATCTAATACTTCTACCATTGTGTGTTACAGACCCAAGCTGCTTTCAGGACTTTTCTCTTTGTCATTGAGATTTGTAAATTTTACTATCAGATGGTGGGGTGCTGATCTATTTTTATTGATTTTGAGGGGGTTTCTCTGTGCCTCCTGGATTTTGATGCTTGTTCCCGTCCCCAAATTAGGGAAGTTCTCTGCTATAATTTGCTTCAATATACCTTCTGCTCCCCTCTCTCTTTCATCTTCTTTGGGATTCCAATTATTCTAATATTGTTTTTTCTTATGGTATCACTTATCTCTCGAATTCTCCCCTAATGATCCAGTGGTTGTTTGTCTCTCTTTCTCTCAGCTTCTTTATTCTCCATCATATGGTCCTCTATATCACTCATTCTCTCTTCTGCCTTATTTATCCTGGCAGTAAGAACCTCCATTTTTTTATTGCACCTCATTAATAGCTTGTTTGATTTCAACTTGGTTAGATTTTAGTTCTCCTATTTCTCCAGAAAGGGTTTTTATTTCTCCAGAAAGGGATTCTCTAGTGTCTTCTATGCTTTTTTCAAGCCCAGCTAGCATCTTGATAATCATCGTTCTGAACTCTGGTTCTGACATCTTACTAATGTCTGTATCTATTAGGTCCCTAGCTGTCAGTACTGCCTCTTGTTCTTTTTTTTTTGAAGTGGATTTTTCCACCTTGTTATTTTATCCAGATAAAAATAGATGAATGAGAGAACAAAATACTAAAAAGGTAGCAGCGACCCCAGAAAAATATACATTAAGCAAATCAAACGAGACCTGAAACTGGGAGAAGAAAGGAGGAAAAAAGTTTTTTTTTAAATAAAAAATTTTTTTAGACTGGTGAATATGGTGAATAAAACAGAGCCACACACTTGATTCTGGGTGTATTTTGGTCTGTTAGAAGAAAGTGCCTCCCAAAATTTTAAAGAAAGAAAAGAAAGAAAGAAAAATTTATATATATACAAAAATGAGAGTACTCATGATAAAAGGATGAAATATGACTGTAACAATGAAAATTAGAAAAGATTCTAAAAAAGGAATTGATAAGATAAGAAGTTGGTTGAAAAAAGAGGGAGGAAAAGGAGAGAATGTGATTAGGCTGGAGACTAGAACAAAGCCATATGCTAGATATAGGGTATATTTTGGTCTGTTAGAAGAAACTGCATCCCAAAATTTTAAAGAAAGAAAACTTATATTATACAAAAAATAAGGTTAAATACAATGAAGAGCTAGAACGACTTGAACAATGAAAATTTAAAAAGATTTTTAGAAAGGTATGATAAGATAAAATAGTTTTAAAAGGTTAAAGTAGGCAAGAGGAAAAATTTTTAAAAATAGAATAAGAAAAAAATAAAATTAAAAACAATTTAGCTTTGAATGGAAGACTAAAGAATCATGGGGGAAAAGCCATGAATTCTGTATGCTGCGTTCCACTAGCTCTTCTCATTGACCAGTGAACTTGGTCTTGGCTGGATGTTCTTGCTGATCTTCTGCTGGAGGGTCCTGTTGCCCTGATTCTCAAATGTTTTTGGCCGAGGTGGAACCGCACCGCCCTTGCCCGGGCGGGCTAAGCGATCTGCTCCGGTTTGCGCTTGGAGCTTTTGTTCCCTGAGCGCTTTCCGTACCGCTTTGGAGGACGGGAATGAAGATGGCGGCTGCCCAGTCTCCGGCCTGGAGGAGCCGAGAGCTCAGGGCCCCGGCTCCTCAGTGCACCTTGGAGAAAAGCCATCAGTCCTTCCCGTCTCCCTGTCTCTGGCTGTGCTCCGAGCTCACCCGGCCTGTGACTGAGTGTTTCTATCTCTGGCGGATGGCCCCGTTTGGAGTCTCCAAACCTGGCAGATTCCTGCTGTGCTCCCACGCCACCCCTCCTGGAGGAGGAAGGCGAGTCTCCCCGGATCTGATACTTACAGAGTCCCTGCTCGAAAAGCAGTTCCCCGGCTGTGGCTTGGATCACAGTTTAAGGTAACCCCAAGCTGAGAGCCCCTCCTTGACTCTGTCTTTGTAGCCAGGTTCCCTGTTCCGATACTTGGGGGCTTTGCCACACTCAGACACCCCCAGTCTTTCTGTGACCCCGAGAGTCCCCGAAGGCTCCACCCCACTTAGCCTCTAGAGTGATGTCCCTCAGTGGAGCAGACTTCTGAAAGTTCTGATTTTGTGCTCCGCTGCTGTGCCACTTGCCAGGAGCTGGCCCCTCCCCCCGCGATCTATCCTCTCATACATCACTTTGGATTCACTTCTCCACACGTGCTACCTCTCAGAAAATGGTTGTTTTTCTATTCCCAGAATTGCTGCTCTTCTTCTCTTCTATCTCCTGTGGAGTTTGTAGGTGTTCAGAATGGTTTGATAACGATCTAGCTGAACTCCTGGGATCCCATTCAGATCTCCTACTCCTCCACCCTCTTGCTCCTCTTGTGATAAATATATTCTTTAATCCCCATCCCTTATTCTCTTATTTCCCCATCCATCTGTCCCTCGCCCCTGCCCCACTGACCAGCAGTGTGTTCTTTATAGTTAAGAGTTTGGTTTTGGTTTGTGTCTTTTTTTTTCCTTTTTTTGTTTATCTTGTTTCTTAAATTTCACATGTGAGTTAGATCGTACAGTATTTGTCTTTCTCTGACTTATTTCTCTTAGCATAATACTCTCTAGCTCTAGCCACATCATTTCAAATAATAAGATTTCATTCTTTTTTATGGCTGAGTAATATTTCACCACATATATTATACCACTTTTTTTTACATGAACATATTTTATTATTATTTTGCTATATAACATATTAGTGAATATACTCAGTGCACTTCCTCAAATGGCAAATGAGACACAAGATAACATCCTTTCTATTCCTGAAAACCTCAGTATCATCTGTCTTTTGGAGGATCCAGTTTCCTACGATGTCTATGATGCTGTCCACGAGGATACCAGGTGCTTAGTAGTAAAGAACATTTTGCTAAGTTGTTCTATCATGGGTCCTTGCTTGAAGTGCTCATTTTTTTCTTCTAATCTGGTTTTCAGCACTTGGTCATGTGTTTCTTCATTATCATGCAGAGGATCTGGCTGAGGAATAGGTTGAGTATGTTCCTATGGAATGTCCTCAGAAGCATGGTAGCACACTATCGTCCTGCCATCAGAGGGCAAAGCAAGCTCTACTTTGCAACTATAGTCATCTGGTAGAGGAGAATATGTAGATTTATGACAAACACAATATAAAGCTCTGTTTTGAATTGGAAATAAATGTTTCCAGACAGTTCTGTTTGATATCACCCATTTTACTGCTGCTAACGCCACAGTGAATCAAGATGCTTATTGGGTGGTATGAAAGAAGATGATTTGAAGAGAAACTGATTTTAAAATCTTCTTCAGGGTTTATCTATTTTCATTCCTGACAGCCGCTCACCATGAGCCTGCCATTCTACCTCAATATACCACATTTTCTTTTTCCTTTTTTTTTTTAAAACATTTTCTTTATCCATTCACCAGCCAATGGACGCTTGAACTATTTCCATAGCTTGGCTATTGTAGATGATGCTGTTATACACACAGGGATGCATGTGTTCCCTTGAATTAATGTTTTTGTATTTTGGTGGTAAATACCTAATAGTGCAACTTCTGGGTCATAGGGTAGCTCTATTTTTAATTTTTGAGGAACATCCATACTGTTTTCCACAGTGGCTACCAGCTTGCCTTCCCACCAACAGTGCAGGAGGGTTCCCTTTTCTCTGTATCCTCACCAACACTTTTTGCTTGTGCTGTTGATTTTAGCCCTTCTTACCGGTGTGAGGTGGTATCTCTTTGTAGTTTTGATTTGCATTTCCCTGATGATGAATGATGTTGAGCATTTCTTCATGTGTCTGTTGACCATCTGAATGCCTTCTTTGGAAAAATGTTTGTCCGTGTCCAATTTTTGTAAAGATTTTATTTTTAAGCAGTCTCTATACCCATCATGGGGCTTGAACCCACAACCCTTAGATCTGAGCCAGCCAAGTGCCCCATATGATGCCTATTTTTTAATTGAATGGTTTTTGGGGTATTGAATTGTATCAGTTCTTTTTTTCTTTCTTTTATTATTATTATTTTTAATAGAGAGAGAGAGCATTGCTGGAGAGGGGCAGAGGGAGACAGAGAATCTCAAGCAGGCTCCACACTCAGCACAGAGCCCAACACAGGGCTCGATCTCATGACCCCAAGCTGAAATCAAAAGTCAGACACTTAACCAACTGAGCCACTCAGGCACCCTTGTATCAGTTCTTTATGTATTTTGGATACTAACCCTTTATCTGATATGTCGTTTGCAAATATCTTCTCCCATTCAATAGATTACCTTTAATTTTGTCGATTATTTCCTTCGCTGTGCAGAAACTTTTTGGGGGTAGTCTGAATAGTTTATTTTTGCTTTATTTCCCTTGCCTCAAGAGGCAAATCTAGAAAAATGTTGCTACAGCCCATGCCAGAGACATCCCTGCCTGTGCTCTCTTTCAGGATTTTTATGGTTTCAGGTCTTTAATCCATTTTGAGTTTATTTTTGTGTATGGTGGAAGAAAGTGGTCTAGTTTTATCCTTGTGCATGTGGCTGTCCAGTTTTCCCAACACCATTTGTTGAGGAGACTGTCTTTCTTCCATTGGAAATTCATCCTCCTTTGTCAAAGATTAATTGACCATATAATTGTGGGTTTATTTCTGGGTTTTTGGTTGCTTCTCCCTTTTTATGTGAGCCACCATGCTTCATCTGATTTCCCTATTCACAAAATGCATTATTACCTCTCCTCCACTGTTACATTCTCTTCTGCTTTCTCTGACCCTATAGCTTCATTTTTCTGTCATTTAGTAGAGAGCTTCAGGAAACAGCAGAGATGATTACTTGTTTAGCTAATACTAAACAGAGCAAAACATGCAAAAGTGCCTTGCAAAGAAACTCTGAGATAGTAAACAAATGTGATTTATTATCATGTGTTTCCTAAGACACCTAAGACAACCCTCTCACGGCTTTTGCCAAAATGAGCATTTGAGCAACTGCAGCCGTCCATCGAGCCATAATCCTAAAAATCTTTGTTTGTTGATTTTTTTTTCTTGTTGTTTTGTTTTCATTAAGAAGATCTGCTACCTTTATTGGGATGTTGTTTTCAGGTCCTATAACCCAAAATATAATTTTATAATAGTTAAAAATTCAAAGCAATTAAACCATCATAGCTATAAAGGGACAAAAATGAAATTCTTCTTTTTTTTTTAAAGATGTTATTTATTTGACGGACAGAGATCACAGGTAGGTAGAGAGGCAGGCAGAGAGAGAGAGGAAGGGAAGCAGGCTCCTTGCTGAGCAGACAACGCAGGGCTTTATCCCACGACCCTGAGACCATGACCTGAGCCGAAGGCAGAGGCTTAACCCACTGAGCCACCCAGGTGCCCCCAAAAATGAAATTCTTTTTTTTTTTTTTTAAGATTTTATTTATTTATTTGACAGACAGCGATCACGAGCAGGCAGAGAGGCAGGCGAGGGTGGGGGGAAGCAGGCTCCCCACTGAGCAGAGAGCCTGATGTGGGGCTCCATCCCATGACCCTGGGATCATGACCTGAACCAAAGGCAGAGGCTTTATCCTACTGAGCCACCCAGGCGCCCCCAAAATGAAATTCTTAGGGCATGAAACTTAGAGCATAATCAAATAACCAGCCTTTTAAATGCCAATTTAAGGGGCGCCTGGGGGCCTCAGTCAGTTAAGTGTCTGCCTGGGGTTCAGGTCATGATCCGGGGTCCTGGGATCAGGCCCAAGGCAGCAGCTGTCAAATGAATATATAAAATCTTAAAACAATGCCAGTTGAAAAGTTTAAAAAAGAACAACTTTCAAGTATCCAAAGTGATCTTTGTAAATTAATTGTTGAAATAATTGATGAAAATAAATGAAAAGGCCACCAATTACGTGTGCTATTCAAAACAAGTTGCAGAGAACAATAGTAATTTCTAACCTGAAGGAAATGCATCCCGCTGGGAGCTCTGGGCAAAGTCCTGTAGACTCAGCTCAGGGTCAATGCTCCCTGGGCCCCCCCCCCCCCCCCCCCCCCCCCCCGCCCAGGGCTCCAGGGGTTGCCTCCTCCCTGCAGCTCCCAGGAGCCTGTGCAGATCCTTCTCAGCACCTTCTCCCTCTTCTGAAGTTGCTCTTTTCCTTCCTGGTTCAGCCTTCAGGTGCAAACTGTCTCTCGTGGATCCTGTGCTCCCAGCACCCAGCACAGTGCCAGACCCACAGTCCTTCCTAAGCGTCGGGTGGTGGGCAACACTGCAGGCCGCCACTTCAAGCATCTCCTCGTCTTTGGGGGGGGGGGGGAAATACATCCAAGGGAGGTGACTGGATATTCCACTAAAAACATTAAGAAAACAAAGACCCGAACTCTCCTTCGTCCCCTCTCAAGACAGAAAGTCGTGGATCTTGCCTGACAGATTGTCTCATCTTTTCACACAACAGGAGAAACAGGATCGAGAAAAAAACCTCCAGTCCTGGCAAGAGCGGACAGCCGAGACACAAGTGTTGAGCACGAAGGGGGAGGCAGCGTGGATCCTGGCAGCTTCTCGTGTTCCGTGAGAAACACCTGCTCTGCTGGCCGCAGGGAAAGGAGGGCTCAGAATAGCACAGGCGCACCCACTCACGGAAACACAGGAACTCCCCTGTCCTGCAGGCAAGGGGAAGGGGGTGTCAGGAGGAGGTCCAGGGAAGCTGACTTGGAACATGTACCCAACACCACGGAAAGGACTTGAATTTCCCCTGCCATGGGAAGAGGATGGAATTCCCCACCTGTCATTCTCAGAAGCCGCCAGACGTGCTCAGGGCTCATGAGGTAAGGCTGGCAAGCTTGGGGCTTGGGGCCGAGAGGCCAGGAGGCCAGGGAGGGAGGCTCCTTTAGGTTCATGGTTGAGAACGGGCCGTCCCTCTGTTGTGGACACCCTCGAGTGAGCACGGCACGCTGGTTTTCGGGGGAATGGGGATGATCGTGTTGGACCGATGAGAGCAGTGACCCACACAAGCACACAAGGGGCCCACAAACATGGTGGCAGGGGCAAAGCCTGAACCGGGAAGACCAGGGTGTTAACCAAACTGAGTGCTTCTCCTGGATCTTCTTTGTTAGTGTCCGAAATAGTCCCTTGAGTTGGTTCCTTACAAAAAGCATTCTAGGGTCATAGAAATTTGGGAAATGCAGCCTACAGAAAACCCCCTGAGGGATTCACAACGAACATCAGAATCTGGAAGGTCCCAAGGGGTTCCTCATGAAAGGAAAAATAACAACAACAAAAACCTCACAGAAGATGCTTTAACTCTATTTAACCCAGCGTTTCTCAGACACTTTTCTTCGAGTAAGACTTATTAACATCCTGCACAAAGAGTTCCATCAGCCACACCATGGGGACTGCTGTCCTACCCAGGCCTTGACTGTGGAATCTTGCCTTTCATTAAGGACACACCTTCCAGAACTTACAGGGAAAGATAGATTTAATTATAATAGTAGCTGCACATTTTAAAAATCTCATTTTCTCTGGGACGCCTGGGTGGCTCAGTTGGTTAAGCAGCTGCCTTTGGCTCAGGTCATGATCCCAGGGTCCTGGGATCGAGTCCCACATCAGGCTCCTTGCTCGGCAGGGAGCCTGCTTCTCCCTCTGACTCTGCCTGCCTCTCTGTCTGCCTGTGCTCTCTCGATATCTCTCCCTCTGTCTCTGACAAATAAATAAATAAAATCTTAAAAAAAAAAAAAATCTCCTTTTCTCTTGGGGCACCTGAGTGGCCCAGTTGGTTAAGCATCTGACTTCGGCTCAGGTCATGATCTCAGGGTCCTGGGATCTAGCCCTCAGTCTGGCTCAGTGCCCAGTATGGAGTGGGCTTGTCCCTCCCCCCACCTTCCCCTACTTGTGCTCTCTCTCTCTCAAATAAATAAAATCTTAAAAAAAAAAATCTTTTCTTAAATAACATGTCAGAATAGAAAATTCACCAAGTTTCTTAAATGTTGTTTTGTTTTTCCAATTAGCTTTTTAAAGATGAACTTTAATTTTTTTAAGAGATGTTATTTATTTATTTGCGAGACGGGGCTTGTAAGAGCAGGGGAGTAGTAGGGAGGAACGGGGCGGGGAGTAGAGAATCCCCAAGCAGTCTCCCCGCTGAGCACTGACATCCCAGGACCCTGAGATCATGACCATAGCAAAATCAAGAGTTGATGGCTTAACCTACTGAGCTACCCAGGCACCCCAAAAATGAACTTTATTTTTTTATTTTTTAATTTTTATTTTATATATTTTTAAGATTTTTTTTTTATTATTTATTCATTTGACAGAGAGACAGAGACCACGAGAGAGGGAACACAATCAGGGAGAGTAGGAAAGGGAGAAGCAGGCTTCCCACGGAGGAGAAAGACCAATGCAGGGCTCGATCCCAGGACCCTGGGACCATCCATGACCTGAGCCGAAGGCCTAAACCACCCAGGCACCCCTGAACTTTATTTTTCAGTGCAGTTTCAGGTTCACAGACAACTCAGCAGTAAGTACAGGGAGTTCCTCTCTGCCCCCTGCCTCTGCTCAGACACAACCTCCCCCACTATCAGCATACCCCATGAGGTGGTACATTTGTTACCACTGAAGAACCAACACTGACACATCATTATCACCCCAAGTCCACAGTGAATATTCTGGTTCACCCTCTTGTTGTACTTGGAGTTTTGATCAATGTATCAGGACACCTATCCATTACTATAGTATCATGCAGAGTATCTTCACGGCCCCAAACATCCTCTGTGCTCTGCCTGTTCGCTCGTCTCTCCGACCCATGGCCGCCAGTGCTCACTGCTGTCCCCACCATTTTGCCTTTTCCGGAACATGATGTCGGTGGACTCCTTATAATACATTGTTGTTAAACCTTACTTATTGTATTTCTATGTCAAAGGATATTTTTGATTTTTAACTTCTTTTCATTGAAGTAGAGTTGACCTGCAGCATTAGAGTAGTTTCAGGTGTACAACTTAGTGATTCGACGTTATATATGTTAGGAAATGGTCACCACCGTTAAGTCTAATTACCATCTGTTACCATACAAAGTTCTTACAATATTATTGGCTCTATTCCCCATGCTGTACTTTATATCCCCTTGACCTATTTATTTTACAGCTGGCAGTCTGTGCCTTTTGACCCCCTTCACTGATTTCAACCACCCACCCCCTCCCTTCTAGCAACCACCAGTTTGTTCTCCGTATCTGTGAGTCTGTTCCTGATTTGCTTCGTTTGTTCACTTGTGGGTTTTTTTTTTTTTAGATTCCACAGACAAGTGAAATCATACGGTATTTGTCTTTCTCTGTTTGACTTATTTCACTTAGCACAACGCCTTCTAGGTCGGTGAAAAGGATACGTTTAAAAGGGCAGGTGGAGGGACGCCTGGGTGGCTCAGTTGGTTAAGCGGCTGCCTTCAGCTCAGGTCATGATCCCAGAGTCCTGGGATCGAGTCCCGCATCGGGCTTCTTGCTTGGCGGGGAGACTGCTTCTCCTCTGCCTCTGCCTGCCACTCTGTCTGCCTGTGCTTGCTCTCGCTTCTCTCTCTATGACAAATAAATAAATAAATAATCTTAAAAAAAAAAAAAGGGCAGGTGGAGAAAATGGCACCTTTCCACGGCTGATGACAGCGTTCTCGACCTTGGCACAACTGACATTTTGGACAAGATGAGGGGACTGTCCTGCGTATTGTAGGATATTTAGTACCGTCGCTGGTGTCTACCTCCTAGATGCTGGTAGGACCCCCTCCTTAAGCTGTGACAATCAAAATGACTCAGACTGTTGCCTAAAGTCCCCTGATGGGAAAAAAAATCACCCTGATTCAAAATCACTGATCTAAAGGGAAAGCCAGACTTCATGAGAAAATCTCAAAAGCATTTTCCATCCGGTCATTTACCTCTTGTAAGCATTTACCTCTTGTAAACATTTCACCTGAAATGTTTGGTAGGGAGAAGACAGACTAGGTATGAAGACCCAAGAGTTCCTGAAACATGCAAGAACGTCGGCTTTTCATCTTACGAAACAAACTTCAGCTGGGACAGGACATTAGTCAGGTCACAAAGTCAAAGGAGAAAAGATGAGGTTGTGTTCCCCTGAAGTCTGTTAGAGGAGGATATTCAAACATTCATTTTGGGGTTATCTATCTCCACATCTTCTCTGGATCTCCAAACCCATTTGGTTCTGTGCAAGTGTTCTCTTCACTGTTCCTAGGGGGAAAATACTTGCTCTCTTTGAGAATTAAAAGCTATTAACTTGCTGTAACCATTTCAGACTGTAAAATCAATCAGATAAAAAAGGACCTACTAGAAATCTGGAGTGAAATATATCTGGTCTAATAAACTGCTTGAGGGAACGAGACCATGTAACCCAAGCTGGACAAACTTCCCAAAAAGTACGTGGGGGAAAAGAAGACCCTTCACCATGTCACTCATCAAAAAGACACACACACTTTTTTTTTTTTTTTTTTTTTTTTTTTTTAGCGTCATGCCCCTTCTCTTAAGGTAAAGCCCCAAGTCCTTAATCATGGACATGGTCTACCAGCCCTGTATGACTTGACGCCTGCAGGTCTCACCAGCCCCCTTCCACATCCCTCCTCACCCCACCCCCACTGTTCAGTCAGATTGGACTTCTGCTACCTCACAGCTTTAGACTTGCTGTTCACACCACCTGGAACATACTTTTCTCCTCTCCTTTTCCCCTTCTTATTGTCTTGAAAAATACCTACATCTTCTTGAAATTTCAGTTTAAATGTTTCCCTGTCCCCACTACTAGGCAGATCTGTTATAGTCTGGTAACACCTTGCTGTCCCTTGTCATGGCACTTTGTGTCCATTGTAATTAACCAATCAGTAGCGATAACTTAGTATTTGTCTCTTTCACTGAACTTGAGTGTCTGTGTCTTCACACACCCACAGTAATGTCCTCCCTGTGCCTTACGGCACCTGCCAGGTTACAGGTGCCCAGGAAGCATCCATCAAATGATGCGTGAGGTACCACACAGCTGCTAAGATGGCGGTAATGAAAATAAATGGGGGAAGGGGTGGATAACAGGGGTTGGCAAGAATTTGGAGAAATCAGAAACCTCATTCCTATTTGGGTTCCAGTTTCAATTTGGGCTAAATATGTTACAAAAATTATTTCCTTATTAATTTGTGTCTGTCCAGCTTCTGACTCAAGAATCATAATTTTTCTTAATTTCGGGGAACTCCTTTGGTGAAGCATCCAACTCTTGGTTTCAGCTCAGGGTGGTGAGATCATGCGCCACACTGGGTTCTGCATTCAGTGTGGAGTCTGCTTGTCCCTCTCCCTCTGTTCGTCCCCCTGCTCGTGCTCTCTCTCTCTCAAATACATACATAAATAAATAAAATCTTGAAAAGATCATTTTTCTTAATTTCCTTTCTTTCACCTTTTCCCAGGAACCTTCCTTCAGACCAAAGGCCATGTCCCTGGCTCAGCTCTTTAAAATATTTTTTTCAGGTAGTGTTTCCTATCCCAGTTTCTGTTTTCTCATTGGCAATGGCAGCATAGTAGTTCACCGGGTGGAGGGCTTATGTCACCATATCCTATTGAGCGGTATCTAAGGTGTTTCTGACTTTCTGGTATTGTGGGGAAAATGCCACAATAGGGACACCTGGCTGATTCAGTCAGGGAACATGCGACTCTCCATCTCAGGGTTGCGACTTCAAGCCCCACACTGGGTGTAGAGATTACTTAAAAATAAAATCTTTTTTAAAATATCACAATAAAGATCCCTAAACATAAGGGCTTCTATATATCTGATGGTTTTCTCAGAGTACATTTCTAAAAATGGAACTAGTAAGTTAAAGGGGCTGAGCATTTCTTAAGATTATGGACATAATTCGTCCAGATTTTTTCTGTTAGGTTAAGCTTGTTTCTCATACTTAACTCGGGGTTTATGTGAGTTCTCCTGCTAACTCTATACCCACCCTTTACTTTTTCTGCATCAGCTCCTTCATCCGCCCAATTTCCTGTTTTCCTCACCGCTTCCCTATTGGCAACCACATGGCTTGATTTCCAGGTCTCATTACTCTCCTGGTTGATTTGTTCATTGAATAAATATTTACTGAGCCCCTACCATGTGCCAGAAACTGTGCTTGGCCAAGTGAAGCAAACAGCTATCCAGATAATAACAGAACGGGATAAGCATCCTGAGGGACACCAACAGAATCCTAGCACAGAGTAAGAGGGAGAATAAATCTCCCCACCTTTGATAGGTTTTTAGGAAAGTCCTTTCTGAGAAGATGAACCTGAAGGACGCGTGGGCACTAACTGGCCGATAAGTACATGAAAGGATGGTTGACACCACTGGTGCTAAGGGCAATGCAATCAAAACCACAACAAGGTGCCACTTCACAGCTGCTAAGATGGTGGTAATAAAAATAAACGTGGGAAAGGGTGGATAACAGGGGTTGGCAAGGATCTGGAGAAATCAGAAACCTCACACACTGCTTGTGGGAATGCAGAATGCTGTGGAAAATGGTGTGGCACTCCCTCAAATGGTTGAACCCAGAGTTGCCACATGACCCAGTAATTTAACTCATGGGTATGGACTAAAGAGAACTGAAGACGTACATTCACCCAGAATCAGTACATGAATGTTGATAACAGCATGAACATAATAGCCGGAGAGTAGAAGCAACTCCGGCTTCTGGAGTAATGGATAAACAGAACGCGGTTAATCGGTAAATGCCTACAGTGGAATATTATTCAGCCATGAAAAGGAAAGCAGGAATTTGCTCTCCTACAGTCCAGTCCCCAAATGGCAAACCGTGTCATGAAAATTCTTCTAGTGCTTCTCCTCACACTTAAGGTGAAATCTGAGCTCCTCGTCCAAGTTTACCAAGCACCAAATAATCTGGCTCCTACCTGCCTCTTGGGACCTCTTCTCCTCGGTGTTCCTTTGTCCACTAGATGCTAAGGCACACTTGTCTTTTTGTCTGTGCTTAAAACACTCCAGGGTAATTTGTACCATAGGGTTTCTTCTGTTTGAGATACTTTCTCTTCCAGTCTTGACTTGACTGGCTCCATCGAATCATCTGGAGCTCATCTTAAATGTCATTTTCTCAGAGTTCCCTCTCATGATCACTTCGTGTAAACAAGCCGTGTAGTCGCCTTCTCTGGGGACATTCGGGTTCAGCTATGTACAGAGGCTCAGTGCTGACCGATTTTGTTCCTTGTCTGCCTTTCTCCGCTAAAATCTAAGCTCGAGGAGACATAGGGACCTCATCCCTGAGAACAGTGCCTGAATGAATGAATGAATAAAAGCCTTTTTATAGAAAAATTAAAAAAAGAAGGAAGCACTGACACATACTACAACATGATGCCCAGTGAAAAAAGCCAGATGAAAAAGGCTACATATTGGGATTCCGTTTTTATGAAGTGTTCAGAAGAGACAAATCCGTAAAGACAAAACATAGATCAGCAATTGCCATGGGCTGGGCAAGGCGGAATGGGGAACCCCTGCTTTTAATGGATATGATGGGTTTTTTTGGGTGGGCTGATGAAATTGTTCTGAAATTAGATCGTGGTGGTGATTGCACAACCTTGTAAATGTGCTAAGAGATGATTAAAATGGGGAGATTTATGTGAGGTGAATTATTTTCTTCTGAGGTGAAATTCACCTCACATCAAAACCACCATTTTAAAGATTTTATTTATTTATTTGAGAGAGAGAGAGTGTGAGAGAGAGCATGAGCGAGGAGAAGGTCAGAGAGCGAAGCAGACTCCCCATGGAGCTGGGAGCCTGATGTGGGACTCGATCCCGGGACTCCAGGATCACGCCCTGAGCCGAAGGCAGTCGTCCAACCAACTGCGCCACCCAGGCGTCCCTAAAACCACCATTTTAAAGTATACAATTCAGTGGCATTTAATACATTCACAAGGAAAGTGAATGAAAACAACACTCATTCATCATACGTGGAAAGGATGTCTGTCTTCCCATTGCCATTTTACGACGCACTTTTTATTGTATTTTATTTATTATTTGAGAGAGAGAGAGAACAAGCACACGAGCAGGGACAGGGGCAGAAGCAGAGGGAGACAGAGAATCCTCAAGCAGACTCCCTGCTGAGCATAGAACCCAACGTGGGGCTCGATCTCATGACCCTGAGAACATGACTGAAGCCAAAAGTAAGAGTCAGACAGTTAACCAACTGAGCCACCGAGGTGCCCCATGCTGCGCTTTTTAGAAGAAACTTCCAAGGAAAGATATTATGAAAGATTCCCGCCAGGATCTTCATTTGGTTTACACATGGTGAAAGTTGTCAAGCTCTAACATCAGTGCATCAGGAATTAGTTTGCACTGCTACGACTTCAATGAACTTTTTTTTTTTTTAAAATATTCTACTTATTTATTTGACAGAGAGAGATCACAAGTAAGGGGAGAGGCAGGCAGAGAGAGAGGGGGAAGCATGCTCCCTACTGAGCAGAAACCCCAATGGGGGGGGCTCGATCTCAGGACCCTGGGATCGTGACCCGAGCCGAAGACAGAGGCTTTAACCCACTGAGCCACCCAGGTGCCCCTTAAATGAAATTTTTGATACCCAAAGTGCAGGGATCAGTCAGAAACAATCAATCAGGAACAGCGCAGTAAATCCAGAAGGACAAGAACTGCATTAACCACAGCTGAGCTGAGCATGGGGGAAGCGGGGGGGTGGGGGTGAGAGGCAAATGCAAGGAACAGGAGTAAACCAAACTCCCAAATCTGTGGAGACTGATACGGCCTTGTCCTTTCTCCTTGTTCATATGACCACCATCTCCAATGCTACACTTCCCGTTACAGTCACTGAATTAGGTCACTGTCTTTGCACTCAGAGACCAGTCCTCTTGTGTATTCTGATGATGGACCCTTGCCCAGATCAGGAGGGGCACCATGAAGAATGAGATTGTCCATTCGTCCTTCCATCCACCCGGGCAGGAAGGTATTACTGAACAGCAAGGACACACAAGGCGCATATCGCTTAATAAATGGAAAATGGGAACATGGCTGCGTTGATCACTAGGGTGACGTCCCGCAGCTCTCTCTGCAATTCGATCCACGGTGAGGCAGGAAGACTTCAGAAAGCACCCACTTGCATGAAGTGGGAACAGAGGCCTCCACTCTGAATTTCGTGCGACGATCATTCCCTATGAGAGAAAAAGAAGCCCGACAAGCTTCTTATATTGGTTTTCACATACTTGGAAGGTAATTTGGGGGAATTTTCCTACCCCTGGGTGGGTGACCCTTGTCCCGCATAATCCACAGATGTATTTTTCTTCGTTCCCCATGATGGGTGTTTACAGCATTAGCCCCGTACTTTGGATGACGGGTCTGAAGAAGCGATGTAATCTGCAACTTCCGGCTTTTAAATGTGCGCTGTATGTAGTTGGTACTGACCGCTCCGATTTTAACCCGCGCGTGAGAAAAATATGCGGCAGCTCTGTCTTTTGGCGATTGTTTTGCTATGGTTGTTCTCGTTGGTTTGCTTTTTATTCAAAGCAAGTCATTTATACCTCTCCGTTCCCTGATCTCTGTCATATGGGGATGCTCAATGAGTAACAGGGTTGCTGGCGTTACAGGAGCTAGTGCGTGGGAAGAGATGGGAGGGCAATGCCTGGTACACAGTGAGTATTTGATACTTATTGTTATTGTCATTAAAATATATACGAGCTGACACAGTTCAAACCCACCAAGAATATTCAGTGTTTTCGGTAAGACGGTCTTGTTTAAAGCTTCGCTGTGTGAAGATAGGCCATTTTTCTTGGGGATTACCAAGGTCTTTGGGGATAAAGAGAGATTTGGATATTACAACAAGTTAAGGTGTCATGGTGACAAGGTGAGGGAACAGAGGTGACCAAATACAGGGAAAGCACACAGAGTTCTTGCCTTAGTAACTTTTGATGGGAAAGCTGTGCTTTCCTCTGGATTGAGGACAACACGATAGGGGGGAACAGCGGTGGGTCTGCAGGGGACTATAAGAGCAGGTTGCAGCGTGAGGGACCCGGAAATGACAGTGACAGGGACATAAGTAACCACTATCCAAGAAATGGGCAGAGCTGTGCGGGATTAGAAGGGACACAAAGCACGGCGCTTGGGCGGGACCTTGGTATTTCCGGGGAAGATTCAGGTTCCAAATAAAAAATTGTATGAAATAAAAAGAAAAAAATTGAAGAGGGCCAGGAAAAGAATTCTAATATTGTAGAGAGCACTGGTCAGTGTGGAGTGAGCATGACAATACAGGAGGACACAGGGGAGGTGGCCTCTTATAAGTCAGCCTTTCTGTGCCTCAGTTTCCCAGCCACAGAATGGAAACTAACTGGAAACCATCTTACTCAACTTTACAAACTTAGGAAGAGAAAAGGAGTAAATATCAAAGTTCCTTAAAAGAGACATTGGCTAAATGTAATTATCATGTTTGGATATGGCCCTGTATTTACTCCACATTAATTTTGGAATCACTTGGTTGATTTTCTAATTTAGAAATTAAAAGTTTCTAACGAAATTCTTTTGGATTTTTTGGTTGAGACTGAGTTAAATGTATACATTAATTTGGGAAGAATTGACAGAGTTTTAATATTACATCTTTTCTTTGGGGGACAGGACATGCGTCTCCATTTATACAAGTCTCCCTTCCAGTGCTCCAGGAGAGACTTGCAGGTTTTTTTGTAAAGGTTCCTTAACATTTCTTATTTTGTTTATAACTAGAGATATTTACACTCTTTGGTTGCTATTCTTTTTAAGCAACTTCAAAAAAAATTTTTATTTTTTTAATTTCTTTTCAGTGTTCCAGAATTCATTGTTTATGCACCACACCCAGTGCTCCATGCAATACATGCCCTCCTTAATACCCACCACCAGCCTCACCCAACCCCCCACTTCCCTCCCCTCCAAAACCCTCAGTTAGTTTCTCAGAGTCCACAGTCTCTCATGGTTCATCTCCCCCTCTGATTTCCCCCAACTCACTTCTCCTCTCCATCTCCCCATGTCCTCCGTGTTATTCCTTATGCTCCACAAATAAGCAAAGCCATGATAACTGACTCTCTCTGCCTGACTTATTTCAGTCAGCATAATCTCCTCCAGTCCCGTCCACGTTGATAGAAAAGTTGGGTATTCATCCTTTCTGATGGAGGCGTAATACTCCATTGTATATATGGATCATATCTTCTTTTTCCATTCATCCTTTGAAGGGCATCTTGGTTCTTTCCACAGTTTGGCGACTGTGGCCATTGCTGCTATTTTTAATTGGACATTTTCACATTGTATTTTGTAACTGACTTATAGGAAAGCTATTTTTTAATATTGATTTTATAACCAGTCACTTTACTGAATTTCTCTAATTCTTTCTAATAGCATTTCTGTTGATTCTTTTGGAGTTTCTAACTACATAGACATAGGAACTGCAAGAGAGAGGGGATGATTTAATCTGTTCTTTTCCAGTAATTGAACTCAATTTTTCATTCTCTCTTTAGTTAGAACTACAGAACAGGAGCGTCTGGATGGCACAGTTCGTTGGGCATCTGACTCATGGTTTCATTTTGGCTTATGATCTCAGGGTTGTGAGATCAAGTCCTACATCGGGCTCCATGCTTGGTGTGGAGTCTGCTGGAGATTCTCTCTCTCCCTCTCCCTCTCTCTGCACCTGCTGTTCATGCTCTCTCTCTCTCTCTCACTCACTCTTTAAAAGATATAGGTAAATCGGGGCGCTTGGGTGGCTCAGTAGGTTAAGCCTCTGCCTTCGGCTCTGGTCATGATCTCAGGGTCCTGGGATCGAGCCCCGCATCAGTCTCTCTGCTCAGCAGGGAGCCTGCTTCCCCCTCTCTCTCTGCCTACTTGTGATCTCTCTCTCTGTCAAATAAATAAAATCTTAAAAAAAAAAAAAAAAGATAGGGACGCCTGGGTGGCTCAGTTGGTTAAGCAGCTGCCTTTGGCTCAGGTCATGATCCCAGCGTCCTGGGATGGAGTCCCACATCGGGCTCCTTGCTCAACGGGGAGCCTGCTTCTCCCTCTGCCTCTGCCTGCCTCTTTTTCTGCCTGTGCGCGCTCTCGCTCTCTCTCTCTCTCTCTAACAAATAAATAAAATCTTAAAAAAAAAAAGATATAGGTAAATCTTTTTTTTTTAAAAAACCCAAATGCAAAAATAGCTACCAGAACAACAATGAACAATATGGAGAGGGTTCACACTGTCTACAGTTGTTTTAGATTTTTTAAATGAATGTCTAAAGGACTTACCACTAGGTATGATGTTTGTTGTTGATTTCAGACAGAAAAATTGTATCACCGCAAAGAAGATTCCTTATATTTTTTCTTTACTAGTGGTTTTCCAACATGGTAATTGTTTGAGCTCCTGCTTACAGAAGTACTTTCCTTAAGGCCCCCCCCATCTCATTTTGGTCAAAAGCTTTTTGATCCATCCCAACTTAATACATGGTGTTGGATTTATTACTTAGTAGTGATAATTTGCATAATCATCAGGACCTGAATATGGGCAGCCTCTTTTAAATTCATATGGTGACAGTTAAGCTAAATTCAGGAAAATAGTTATCCCGAGGAAGTGCCACGCGGAAGGCATTTCCTTAGATGCTTCCAAGCAGAGTTTCCCAGGAGGGGTTCACAGTTCGCTTGGTGTGTTGGTTACAAGCACAGACCGATGGGTTGTACCGCAGAGCCGCCGAGGCAGGCATGGGGACAGACACTGGCGGGCTGCGTTTTCAATGGGCTCCAAGCGTGGTGCTTCCACACCTGCCACGAAGGGTAAAAGCAAGCGAGACCTACCGAGCGTGGACAAAAAGGGAAGAGGAGTGTATTTACTTACATTTATCCTCACAGAGTGGAGTTAGCTCACCTGCCACGCTGCCGTGACTTAGCTAGTCGCATAACCTCCTGGCCACCATGCACTCTGCTGCCATCATCGGGGCTGAATGCTGACCACTGCTTCTAGAAATTTCCTTTAAATCGTGGATGTTTCCAACCGTGCCCGCGCTGCCGAGGCCCCAGGATGGGCGGCAGAGGAGGCCGAGCTGCTGGAACTCTCTTTTTCAGCTTCAAGCCTTGGCAGCTCTACTTTTAACTGTTACCCATTGTGGGGTTCCGGGCAAGATTCTAAGAATAAAAGTTTGGAAATGACTGTTCCACACCCTTGAGCAACATCTTGATTTGACTAAAGAGTTGGGTCGTTTTATGTTGGTGCACATAATTCTAACAAAGAGGCTTCATCTGAGCAAGTTTGAGATGGTCCCTTTTATGTTTTTCTTCCTTTATGGATTTGTCTCAAAAATTGTAATCTCTTTGGTAATCAGGGACCCTCATTTCACATCTAGTGTCTAAGATGCTTCTGTGAATCTGAAGACATTCTGTAGCTATTACTTTTATTACTCAGAAATTCTCTAAAATTTGTATTTTATTTTATTTTATTTTTTTAAATTTTATTTATCTATTTGACACAGAGAGAGATCACAAGTAAGCAGAGAGGCAGGCAGAGAGAGAGAGAGGAGGAAGCAGGCTTCCTGCTGAGCAGAGAGCCCGATGCGGGACTCGATCCTAGGACCCCGAGACCATGACCTGAGCCGAAGGCAGAGGCTCAACCCACTGAGCCACCCAGGCGCCCCTAAAATTTGTATTTTAAACGGTTTTTTAAAAAGATTTTATTTATTATTTGACAGAGAGAGAAATCACAAGTAGGCAGAGAGAGGGGGAAGCAGACTCCCCGCTGAGCTTAGAGTCCGACAGGGGGTTGATCCCAGGACTCTGAGACCAGGACCTGAGCTGAAGGCAGAGGCTTAACTGACTGAGCCACCCAGGCACCCCTGTATTTTATAAAAAGGGAGGAAATTTTTAAAAACCCCACTGAGAGAAATAAGGGATAATTAATGTAGGCTCTGGGCCCAGGACCAGGACAGGAGCTGGAGTTCCTGGCTAGGGCCCTCTGATCACCTTCGGTTTGTTAAGGTGAATGTCCTCCTTCCCTGCTGGGTCTCATTTTCTTCTTTGATAAAGTGAAGATGCTGGAGCATGAAATTTACAAGATGCCTTCCAGCTCTGAAAGTTGATGACTTATTTGCATGTCAAAGAATTCAACTTAGCCTGCGTATTACAGTACTCCAAGCCCTCTGTCACAAACAAGAAAAACTTTCTGCTTAATTGTCAAGCATAGAATAATGTCCTGCACTCGTATATATTAGGACTAATTTATTATAAAATGAATTAATTCAGCATGATAAATGTCTACTTATGTGTAATTAAAAAGAAATTATTTGAAGGGACTCTAAGCTAATCATTATTCTTATTTTTCTTTTAACTTACACATGATCGGTTAACGTCCTAGGTCACCGGTTTATTGCGGATAGGGTTGCTGCATTAAGAATTTATTTTTTATTTTTTTAAAAAGATTTTATTTATTTATTTGAGAGAGAGAGAGAGAGAGAGAGTGGGAGAGAGAGAGCATGAGAGGGAGAAGGTCGGAGGGAGAAGCAGACTTCCCATGGAGCTGGGAGCCCAATGTGGGACTTGATCCCGGGACTCCAGGATCATGACCTGAGTGGAAGCCTATTGCCTAACCAACTGAGCCCCCCAGGTGCCCAAGGATGCCGCATTAAATCAAGTACAGAATCTCATTTCTCCACTTAAGGTTTTAGTTCTCTTTGTATTTATTTTTCAGATCAGTTTTGTTTTGTTTTGTTTTGTTTTGTTTTTTTCAGGTAGGACCTTCCTCTCCTCCCACAGCCTCTGCCGAGCTGAAATTTTAAAGGTGATCCTTTTACTTGTGCTCCCTGATGTCTCACCAGTGCCCACTGATCATAACAAAACTGAATTAAGTTGAGTCATGAACCCTTTTATGCATCTAGCAAACACCCTCAGAGCACATCCTGTAGTCCTAGAGGTGGACTAGGACATCGGAAGAAAAGGATAGGGGATGGCCACGACCTTGAGCAGCTACCAGCCTTCCTGATGCTCTGGAGAAAGGGGAAACCATATCCAGCATAGTGGTGTCATGACAAGGCTGATCCGTGACCAATGATGATTTCTACCTTTCAACAGAACTCCTTAGCAATGGTTGCTTTTGGAATACACATTTGACATTTCAACAATATGGTATAGGTTGGACGCAGAGCCCCAGGCGTATCTCCTTGCGGTTGTCAAAACAAATTCAACGACAAGATAATGAGTGGGTTCAAGGAATTAATAATATTTTGGTGTAAGCACCACTAACAAAGTGGTAAAAGGCAAGAGCTGGGGAAGGGCCGCTGCTATATATGATGACCACATTTTCCCTTCCCTCACAAATCCTAGTACACTATTTTATAAAAGAGAGATAAGGGGGGGAGGCATCTCAGCAGGAAAAAAAATATGCAGCTATCACATATGAAAGAATTTCTCTTACCTTTCCCTCCATCCCAGTTTATTCTTTGCCTAGAGACTGTAGCATAGACCGTATTCCCATGCGGTTGTGTCCCACAGGGTTGGGTACAATAACTTACCTTGAACAACTCTTCACTTGACTTTCACTTTGCCTTCGGAAGTGCCAGGCACTATGTGAGCCCCTACTTATTATATAGATGATTCTCTCTGCTTTGCTGTGTTTCTTCTCGTGTCAAAGGGACACCTGATCGTGTCCCATGAGGCTGTGTTTCATTTTCACCTCCCAGCTCCCTCACTTTTGTGAATCAAAGTTAGACATTGCTGTAAGGTTTTTTGGTTCCTGCTTTGTTGGAAAAGCGTTTGGGGGCAATATCTGTGATCACAGGTGTATTAAATGTCAGGTCTTGAATAATTACTCCACCCTGAGCTGATGGTAAACCAGGGACTAATCTTTTACTTTTCATCCCAAGCAAGAGAACTGCCCTTGGATTCAACCCATCCAAGTCAAACATGCTCAGACTCTGTCCCAATGCATAGCCCATGCTACCTAAAAAAAAGAAAAGAAAAAAAATGAATTAATAGAACCTAGGCTAAACATCACCATTAAGAGGAAATTGCACGTACCGTATTTCCATGAGAATGGCAAAGAGAATCAAAATAAATGCCAGGATCCCTCTTGGTTCTTACTGATTTGCCAGATTGTGGCAGAATTTAGGAGATCAAGAAAAGATGTGACTTCCATTTTTTGGGATCAAAGAATTTTTTTTCAAAATTATTTGTAAACTATAATTTGGCTTTTTAATGTGTGCATCTGAAAATGAAAATAAATGAAAGAATCAGTGGACTCTGACATCTTTCTGTACTTTAAAACCTTTTATGGTCTCTCTGGTGTGAGAACCCAGGGGTTATTTTTGTATCATAATTTAATTCCTTGTACTCTGTGTGTTTTCATGTGATCTTTGACATAAATAAAAAAGATAAGCATCAGTGTTCTTAAGTAGAAAGTGGAATACTAAACAGCTCCAATTAAATGTGCAAAATGTTAGGACCTGCCGGCCGGCTGGTAATGTTGGAGAGTTGTGGTTTTCAAAGTACATGTAATTACGTTATCTGTGTTTTTTTTGTTGTTTTATTATTATTATTTTGTTTTGTTTTTTATTAAGTTACTTGTTAAAATGATATTCGAATCTGCATGCCCTTGTACCTAGCCCAATACCTAATCCAGTACCTAGATTTTGGTACTGGAGAATGGGAGGGAGCCTATGGTGCCCTGGTTTTTAGATCTAGGCTTATCAGTATGGACAGCATTAAAGAAACAAGGAGGCGAGCAGCGCGCATGCCCAGCCGTCCCTGGGAAGCGCCCCGCAGCACCCCACCGACGGCCACGAGCCCACCTGACAATCACTCCGCCTGCGGGCCGCTCCAGCAGCTCCCACTGCACACCTGCACACACCTGCGCCCACACCTGCACACGCACACACCCGTATGCACACTCGCGCCCACCCACGTCCACACCTGCACTTGCCCACGCCCCACCCACGCATCCCGCCTCCTCCCGTGCCCACACCCGCACCCCCAGTGCCCCACCCACACACCTGTGTCCAATACCCATGCACATCTGCGTCCACACCCGTGCAAATCCACGTCCACACTGGCCCACACTGCACGCATCCGCCAGCAGCTGAACAAACCGGTGCTTCCGGGGTCTGCCTCCAACAGGGATCCTTGACCCATGATTCTTCTGTCCGATGCCGGCTCACCTCGGTAACACCGTTTTTTTGAACACAGCAACAATTTATTTTAAAGGCATGGCCTGTGTGACTGCAAGTGCATCTTACAGATTTAGGGCAGAGATACTCCATGCACGTCCGGAAGGCTGACGGCCTATCTGCTCGGCAGTTTTCAGTTGGTCTGCGCAGAGCGGTTCTCAGCAGTTGTTTTATCATTTTACCGACGCGCATTCACCCCCCCCCTTTTCACCCTGCCCCGCGCCCCCCACCCCCGTTAGGAGGTTTTCACGTAGACCTAATGATTTGGGGTGGCTTTCCTTTAGCATTTCCTCCATTTGGAAGAAAAGGATGGATATGAAGAGTGCAAACTACCTTTCAACTTGTAGTTCCACAGGAAGCTGGATCAGATTCCGTTTCGATTTTTTGGCATAAATACTTCATAGGCTGCACATTTCCTACTGTGTCACATGGAGGACCCAGAATACTCGGTGGCTTCTCTTTTGTGATGACAGCACCCTTTGGCAGATACCACCAACCTGATGGGTTCATTATGAAGCTTCCCCCAGGAAAGATAACCATTACCTTTTTTTTTTTTTCCAGATGGGATAATCATTTCTTCCTGTATTCAGTAGTGATTGCAAAAATGCCAATATTTGAATTGTATCATTCCTCCTTCATTTATTAGCTGGATCTCTTCTCATTGATTATTTGATGACGCTGAGATGCTACTCATATAGGAAAGGTGGGGTAAATGCTTGATTCTTTATTTTTATTTACTCAGAGACAGTTGCTTCCTTAACATCCTTCAGAGGTGAGCAATGAATCTATTTTTGGAGCATTGCTAGGAACCTGTGGATATTATTGTACTTGATGTATCTCGATATACTGCAAGTTCTTTATATATTTATTTGATTCTTAAAATACCCACCTTTGGCCAGTGCACTTGTGTCCCTCTGACACAACCCCAGAAGTCTTTTTTTTTTTAAAGGTTTTGTTTAATTATTTGTCAGAGAGTAGACAAGCAAGGGGAGTGTCAGGCAGAGGGAGAAGCAGCCTCCCCTCTGAACAAGGAGCCTGATGCAGGACTCGATCCTAGGATGCTGGGATCATGACCTGAGCTGAAGACAGACACTTAACTCACTGAGCCACCCGAGCGTCCCACCCTGAAGTTCTTTGAGAGCTTCCTTGCTTCTGGTACAACAAGAAGTTCCGGGGCTCAAAGGAGCACATTAAATGACATCATGGGAAATGTGATATCATTAGAAAGTGAGACACTGCAGGACAAATTATTCTGTTTCTCCAGTAATTGGTTTATTTGAGGGGAAAAGAATGGGCTGGGAAACCTACAGATTTGAAGAGATTGGAGAAGCAGCAGATAAATGCGACATCTGGATCTTGTTTGGATCCTGGCTTTAAAAATTTAAAAAAACTATAAAAAAATACCATGTGAGGAAATCAAAGAAATTTTTATGCTTGTTGGCTTTTGGATGATATTAAGGAATCATCGCTAACAATTTTAGAAGTAGTAAAATGACCAGATATGGCTCTGTTAGAACTCTATATTTTAGAGATACAGTACTAAAGTGTCTGTGGATGAAATTATCTGACACCTGAAATTTGTTTCCAAATGATCTCATTGAGCTGGTGGGATAGATGTAATACAGATGGACTGACACTGGTCTCCTGCTGCTAATTATCGAGGCTGGGTGATGGGCACCTGGCGGGTGGGTGGGGGTCCCTGTTTTAGTCTCTCCAGCTTTATACCTGTTTGAAAATTGCATAACAAATGCTTGGAAATTTATTTTAAAATAGAAAGCACCCCAGAAGGAAGGAGCCAAAGGGGAATAGACTATGGAAAAGCTAGGGCAATTCCAGAGATGAAGTCTTGCCCAATTCAGAAATGTGCTCGCCACCTGCCAGAGGCTGGTAGCAGAGTGAGAGGGAGGACCTGGAGTGCTACACAAGAATGTTACTACCTTAGTAGCAGGAGCATCCTGTTGTTTGTATTGGATGGTGACTGAGGCGCACTGCAGGCCTGTGCCAGGTGCTTTGTGTGCATTTAAGTCCCGTGATCCTTTTTACAACTTAATGAGAGCCAGACTTGAGGGGAGGTGACTCTGGCCCCTCTCATGCTCTTAGCCCTGGGCCCCCACTGACGCCTGTCCTGTGCAGGGTCCTTCCGCCTCGGGTCCTTAAGCATCTACTGAGCATGCGCAAGAGGCGCGCGCACGCTCTCTCTCTCTCTCTCTCTCAGAGGTGCTGTGTCTGGTGAGGAGCAAGCCATGTTTTTTTAACCTTCTGGTAGCCTATAGCCTCCTGGTGCCTGACACACTGTGGGGTTCGGGAGGCTATTTAGGAGATAACGGGTTCAAACTCAGAAGCTCATGGAACCTTGGTGACACTTCCTTGTTTAATGCTGAATTGGAAAGAGCAGGGAAGCAGCAACCCCAAGAAGAGCCCCCCTGATGCCACAGTTTCTGAGGTGAGCCTCTGAAGGAAGTTGCCTGTGGATCCCATTACTTCACACAATGACCCTCCACAGTGGGGCCAGTTGGTTCCCGTCCCTCAGGACGCCAGTGCTCATTCCTGTGCTAGAATGTTCTCTCTCCCCTGCTGGGTTTTGTTTACCCTTTACCTCATCTCTGTCTAGGCTTTCAGTGATCTCCTCTTCTCTGAAGTCTCTTATGGGTCTCCCTCATCAATTGAGGAGTAAATTCTGTAATCCTATTCTTAATTCTATACAAGGTATAATTCCGCGCCTCGATTGCTGCTTACCAGCTGACTGTGTACATTGTGACTCTTCATTTAAACTGTGAATATTTGGAAGACAGAGACTAGGTCCTATACTTCATTGATATTTCCCCAGCAAGTCCCAAACCATGGAGTGGGTGCTCACTAAATATTATTTAAACGAATAAATTCTGTTTACAACAGTCCAGTGTATGTTAGGTGGCAATATGTGGAATGATTAAGAGCACAAACTCTCTCTCTTCTTAGCTGTGTGCCTTGAAGCATATTTTACATTCTTTATGCCTTAGTTTTTCCCCTGTGAAATAACGATGACAGTATCTTCTTCGTGCATGTAATGCTTAGCACCATGCCTGGCACACAACGAATATTCAGTATATATCAGACCTAATATATGTATTATGAGTAAGGTTTTATTACCTAACTAGAGCACTTTTTTCTACATGTGAGGTCAAATTAAATTAGAAGGTTGTTTAGTATGCATGGTTTAGTTGACCGGGGAAGTTGGGGGTGTAGTGGAACCAGAAGGGGTGCTAAAACTGACCAGAATTCACAGCTCACTTTTTTTTTTTAAAGATTTTATTTATTTATTTGACAGAGAGAGATTACAAGTGGGCAGAGAGGCAGGCAGAGAGAGAGAGGAGGAAGCAGGCTCCCTGCTGAGCAGAGAGCCCGATGCGGGACTCGATCCCAGGACCCCGAGATCATGACCTGAGCCGAAGGCAGCGGCTTAACCCACTGAGCCACCCAGGTGCCCCACAGCTCACTTTTGACACTGGCTGTGAGGCCTTAATATTTACAAGGGTCAAATATAAAGAACCTCTCCCAGAGCTTAACACAAAATAGCTCTTAGATAAACCATTCTGTTAATACCATCAAATCTATAGTGTCCCCTCTATATAGAGACTGTGCTTAGTAGCTGAGACATTTGTGGCTGTTCATTGACCCCTCTTTCCTAGAAAGTTCTAATCATCTAGACTAACTGTTATATCTCTGTCCCCCTGAAATCTTGGTATTTAACTATACCACTTATTGCTGTGTACTCCCAGGACATTTAATACATGTAGGCACTTAATGAATTTACATTGAGTGACTTGGAAATTTCCTTTTTACAGATGCATGTAGACTATCCCCCCTCAACCTCTCAGACCCTCAATCTACCGATGACTAAACTCATCCATTATGTTTTTGTGCTTCTTAATTTTGTTCTCAGGGGATAACCTTCATATCTGTGTCCCTTTGTTCCAACCACAGGTAAGATTTTACACCAGATAAGAGAGAGCATCCCAGGCTGGGTTAATGATGTTTTGAAGACCAAATGAATAGTATCCGGAACCAAGAGTACAAAAGGAAAAGAAATTTAGAGAGAGATACAATAGGGAGGGTGGAGAGAGGTCACAGAGAGACTTCATGGTCAGGATGAAGAATGTGACTTGACCTATTAGGCTGTTGGAAAAGCCAGGAAATTTGTTTACATAAGTTATAATGATTTTTTTAAAAAAATATTTTATTTATTTATTAGAGAGCATGAGACGGGAGAAGGTCAGAGGGAGAAGCAGGCTTTCCATGGAGCTGGGAGCCCGATGCAGGACTCGATCCTGGGACTCTGCGATCGTGACCTGAGCTGAAGGCAGTCACCTAACCAACTGAGCCACCCAGGTGCCCAAGAATGATTTTTAAATTTAATGTTTCTACTTTTGTTTAAAGAGTCAAAAATGCTATTGATTTATAATGAAAACAGCAGTCTCCTGCCCCACCTCTCCCAACCCCCTGCTCCCTCTCCACAGAGGCAACCACGTTTGACTCCTATACCTGTCTCTTTTGGTTATTTGAATTGATTTGCTTTCTTGTATGAGGGATGATTCCTGACTCTTGCTGCATCACCTTCCCTCCATCTTCCCAATATATTCATGTCATAATTTATGCTAAATCAGTATTTACCATTTACATCACTCTGACTGTATAAACATTGTTTACAACTAATTAAATTTTTTCCTATATAGTTTTTTGTTTTTCCTAGTGTTAATTATTGCCTATTTGGGCAGATGCTTTGCCCACTTTGCAAATACTTTACCCAATTAAGCTGATAAAAAAGCTAGGATGGTGAGTGCAGGAGCATACAGAAGGACATCAGCATGTTGTTGGCTGCTGAAGCAGTTAGGGGCTAACATTAAGTTACACCCCCTCAAATAAAGTGGAGTCATTTCTGCAGTATACCTGTTCTATTCATCTCCTGTGTCCCAGCATATAGGCCACTATTTGGTTCCCTACAGGCAATGGATAAACAGTTCTTAGCAGTTCTTATCAGTTTATTCGTTCCAACTTTCTAATGACCTTTGTTATGGGGAGAGTTTGTATGCAATTGCTAATTTTTCCAAATATTTTCACATTCATTATCTTCACTGGATCCTCAAAGTGTCTAGACTATTAGACTAGCTATTTTGAAGCCTGCTGGAGTGTTTACTAAGCTGTGTGTAAGTTGCCTAATTTCTCGTTTTTGTCAAAGCAATTGGGGATCACCTCAAAGGCTAGTTACAAGAATTAAATGAGATAACCTATGTAAAGCGTCACATACATATATCAACTGTTGTTATTGAGGTAAAGCATTATAACCTATTTGATGGTGAGACAAACCTGTACAAAGAAGTTGAGCAACTTGCACCGTTTGCATAGTGCATTAGTAGTGGCAGCCCTGGGCCTAAAGGTCAGCCCTGACTGAATCACAGTGCAATCGTCAGGGAAGAACTGATTTAACGTCTTGGTCACTGCTGCATCCCAGTGTCGGAAATAGTGTCTGGCAAATAATAGGCACTCATACATGTAATGAATACTTTAATATAAACACAAATTTTTAGGCCTGGAAATGGTTCATAGATCATTTATTTAAATGAACTGATTTTTGGGGTGCCCACGTGTCTCAGTCAGCTAAAGTGTCAGACTCTTGGTTTCAGCTCAGATCGTGATCTCAGCGTTGTGAGATCAAGCCCTGGGTTGGAACCTGCTTAAGATTGTCTTCTTCTGGGACGCCTGGGTGGCGCAGTTGGTTGGACGACTGCCTTCGGCTCAGGGCGTGATCCTGGAGTCCCGGGATCGAGTCCCACATCAGGCTCCCAGCTCCATGGGGAGTCTGCTTCGCTCTCTGACCTTCTCCTCGCTCATGCTCTCTCTCACTGTCTCTCTCAAATAAATAAATAAAAATCTTGAAAAAAAAAATTAAAAAAAAAAATAAAAATAAAAAGATTGTCTTCTTCTCCCCCTGCCTCTGCCCCTCCCCCTCCTCTCTTAAAAAAAAACAAACCAAAAAGTGATTTTTCAAGTGGAGAGACTGAGGCCCAGGCATTTTAAATGAACCAGGGGCATGTTTTGTTTTTTTTGTTTGGTTTCTTTGTGTCTGCACAGTGGTTTTATTTTTTTTTAAAGATTTTATTTATTTATTTGTTAGAGAGAGAGCGCGTGGGAGCACAGGCAGACAGAGTGGCAGGCAGAATCAGAGGGAGAAGCAGGCTCCCTGCTGAGCAAGGAGCCCGATGTGGGACTCGATCCCAAGACCCTGGGATCATGACCTGAGCTGAAGGCAGCTGTTTAACCAACTGAGCCACCCAGGCATCCCTTTTTTTTTTTTTTTAAAGATTTTATTTATTTATTTGACAGAGAGAGATCATAAGTAGGCAGACAGGCAGGCAGGCAGAGAGAGAGGAGGAAGCAGGCTCCCTGCTGAGCAGAGAGCTTGATGTGGGACTCGATCCCAGGACCCTGAGATCATGACCTGAGCCGAAGGCAGCGGCTTAACCCACTGAGCCACCCAGGCGCCCTTTTTTTTTTTTTTTTTAAGATGCACAGTGTTTTTAAGAAAAACTGAAGTAGTTGCCAAATTAAGTTTGGCTGTGTATGAATAGAAAACCCAAATTAGTGGCTTAAATACAATAAAGGTTTCTCTTTCATGAAAAAGAAAAACTAAAGATAGGAAGTTCAAGATGGTAAGTCCAAGAAACAAGGCACCTATCTTTCTGCTCCACTCTTCTTAACACAGGGCTTCCATCCTCTTTACACTGTTAAGATACAAAGTGGCTGCTGGGGCTCCAGCCATTTGGAAGGGAGAGCCATAGGAAATAAAGGAGGCCCACGAAGGCAAGACTGAGGAGAAAGAAGGGGAGTCGATGTCCCCAGACGTGAGGAGTGATGTGGAGTTTGGCATTCTGGCCTGATAAAATTCATGTTTTGCAGTCTGGTAATAGTGTGGAGGATGGGTTAAACTGGAGGAACGCAGAAAGAACAGGTAGGAAGCTATCGCAGAGATGCAGGCACGATATGATGAGGATCCAGAGCAGCAAAATCCATAGAAACGTAATGTAAGTGCCACGTGTAACTTTTAAATTCCTAGTAGCCACATTAGGAAGGGAAAAAGAAACAGGTGAAACTGACTTTCATAGTAGATTTCACTTTTCATTTTTTAAAATTTTTAACTTTTATTTTTTAAAAATTAAAAAAGAAAGATTTTATTTTATTTTATTTTTTTTAAAGATTTTATTTATTTATTTGACAGAGAGAAATCACAAGTAGATGGAGAGGCAGGCAGAGAGAGAGAGAGGGAAGCAGGCTCCCCGCCGAGCAGAGAGCCCGATGCGGAACTCGATCCCAGGACCCCAAGATCACGACCCGAGCCGAAGGCAGTGGCTTAACCCACTGAGCCACCCAGGCACCCCAGTAATCTCTATACCCAACGTTGGGCTTGGACTTAAAACCCTGAGATCAATAGTCTTGTGACTAAGCCAGCCACTGGATTTCACTTTTCAGAATATGTCCACAATATTATTATCTGAACATGTAATTAACATAAAAATTGTCAAAAAGACATTTCACATTCTTTTCCTGTCTTTGAACTCCAGGGTATATTTTGCACATCTCAATTCAGATGCCAAATTTTCATCAGAAACACGTGGTGCACAAAATAAGAGGGCACAAGACTTACAACTGAAAAATTACATTCACATACCCAATTTATCCCAGATATATTGAACAATTTTTCTGACAACAAATTGAGTGTTTTTAAATTTATGTTAATTAAAATTAAATACAGGTAAAAATTCGGTTCCTTGATCACACTCACCTTGTTCCAACTCTCAATGGCCACCTGCAGCCAGTGGCTCCATATTGGAGAGCGAAAAAGAACTCAGTTTGAGACATCTGGCTCATAAAAGATGCTCATCAACAGGACCTTCTGAACAGACCCATAATATTGTCTTATGAAGCGTTAAGCAAAGCATCACCATTTTGCCCATTCCCTAGACTCGCCAGCTTCTTTTACTGTCCCTTCACCTAGAATGCTTTTCTCTTTCTTTTTCATCTGGAAAATGTCCACTTATCTCTTAAGTCTCCATTCAGACATCATCTCTGTGAAATCTACCCCAAGTCCCTCAGGCCCTGTTAGTTGTCCCATCCTAATTTATGCCTTTGTGGATCTGTAATGTTCTTGCAATAGGGAACCATTTCTTGATTGTCTCTGAATCGCTGCTACAGAGCAAGGACCTTCTAGATTCTTGGTAACGGTTCCCGAATCAGGGCACCTGGGTGGCTCAGTGGGTTAAGCATCCCACTCTTGGTTTCAGCTCAGGTCATGATCTCATGGGCCATGGATTGAGACCCAAGTCGGACTCCCTGCTCAGCATGGAGTCTGCTTGAGATTCTCTCCCTCTGCTCCTCCCCCAAGTCTACCAAACAAATAATTAATTTTTTTAAAAAAAGAAAAAAGGGTTGGGTGCCTGGATGGCTCAGTCCGTCAAGCGTCTGCCTTCACTGAGGTCATGATCTCAGGTTCCTGGGATCGAGCCCCGTGTCAGGCTCCCTACTCAGCGGGGAATCTGCTTCCCCCTGTCACTCTGCCCCTCCCTCCACTCATGCTCTCTTTGTCTCAAATAAATAAATAAAATCTTAAAAAAAAAACTTAATGAAGAAGACCTTCTGTTTAGCCTGCACCTTGCTTCCCTCTTGGTACTTTGGTCTGCTAGATTTTTAAAAAACTAATCCCTATGCCCCATGTGGGGCTGGAACTTATGACCCTGAGATCAAGAGTTGGGTGTGCCGTCCACTGAGCCGGCCAGGTGCCCCTTTGTTCTGATACCTTCTGAAAGGACACCCTCAGCCTTCTTAATTCAGTTTTTGCTTTGTCGACTTGAATTATCGCTGGACGTGACCCTTCCAGATAGCACAAAGGATGATGTCTAACTTTATGTATCCGTACATAAAATCTGCGCGGCGCAGGTTTGTGTAAAACTTTCATTTTTTAAGGCTTAACATCAGTGCATATGGCTGCACTAAATAATGCATTCGAACTTAATGCATGTGTCTTTGTGACTCTCGCCTTTTATGCCGACCGACTATAGCACACAGCAGTTCTAGACGACAACGCCAGGGACTTCTCCAGATGTACAAGGGATTGATTCTGGTGGAACCTGCTTGAGCAAGGCTCCCTACCGAGGGCCAACATGACGGGACACACCTTCACTCCCCTGCTGATGGGGAACAGGCTCCATCAGATTTTGCTAACGTGGGCACAGTCAACCTCACAGCAATGGAATGACCCACCTTCAGTGCTGCCAAATCCACACTGCCATTCTTTAAACGACAAGGGACACGGTGATCCCCAGATGATCTCAACTGGCAGGGAAGCAATTTGGCCACGTCTATTAAAATTTTAAGTTTAGGGATGCGTGGGTGGATCAGTCGTTAAGCCTCTGCCTTTGGCTCAGGTCATGATCCCAGGGTCCTGGAATAGGGCCGCGCATCGGGCTCCCTCTCTGTGGGAAACCTACTTTTCCCTTTCCCACTCCCTCTGCTTGTGTTCCCTCTCTGTGTCTCTCTCTGTCAAAGAAATAAATCAAATATTTAAAATAAAGTAAAATAAAATTTTAAGTGCATATTCCCTTTGACCCTCCAAATTCTACTTTTAAGAATTTATTGTATAGGAACATTTGCATAAATACATTATCATGTGTGGAAGAAAGGAGACCATTGTACTATCCGTTGTTATTTTGAAAATTTGAAACAGTCCCCACACCCATTGGTATTAGATGGTTAAATAAAATGTAGTCTATCCATATAATGGATTACTATGCAGCTGTTGGAAAGAGCAAAATCTTTCTCTCTTTATAAGTAAACAGATATATCTTTCTCTCTCTATATATATTTTTTAAATATTTATTTATTTATTTTAGAGGTGGGGGACAGAGGGGGTGGGAAAGAATTCTCAGGGAGACCCTCTGCTGAGCAGGGAACCTGATGCAGGGCTCAACTCCAGGACATTGAGATCATGACCTGAGGCGAAATAGTCAGATGCTCAACCTACTGAGCCACCAGGTGCCCCTCTCTATATGTTTCAAAAAAAACACATTTTAACTAAACTATACATAACACATGGGGCTCAAACTCATGACCCCAAAACCATGCTCTACCGACTGAGGCAGCCAGGTGCCCTCTCTCTCTCTACTTTCTTATAAACACGGAGAACTATTCATGATTTATTGCTGCATAAAAAAAGTTCGAGAATATACTATACTAAAATAAATATGCAAGAATATTACACTGACAGTTTTAACTGTGGTTTTCTTCGGGGTATTAAAATAGGAGAAAGGATGGGTTTTCTCTCATACAAACATATTTTTAAAAATTATTTGTGGTTTGTTCAATATGCACATATCATATCTACAACATTAAAATATATTTTTAAATATATCAGGATACCAGGAAAGTAAAGAAACAAGAAAATGTCTCCACGGCAGAAAATCCAGGCAAGCCTGCCAGGAAACCATGACCCCTGTAATGGCCTGGTCGTCTCATTCCCTCCACAGGAGTGAAACCCTTGACACCCTGCTTTAGTGACATGCTCATACTACTAATCCACTTTCTTAGATTCATTTTCTTTCCTTTTTTTTTTTTTCCCCAGATTGTATTTATTTGTTTTGAGAGAAAGAGAGAGAGCAGGGGGAGGGGCAGAGAGCCCGATGTGGGGTGCGATCCCAGGACCCCGAGATCATGACCTGGGCCAAAAAGGCAGACACCTCACTGACTAAGCCACCCTGGTGCCCCTCTGGTTCATTTTCTAATGCCTTTTCTCCAGTTCACATAAAACATTCCCCAAGATAAATGCTCTGATTAGGTTGGCTAATTGCTGTTAATCGGGATTATCCCGTAGGGTGGAATTCTCACCCTTGGCCACCTCCTGGGCCTGTATTCTCCCTTTATAGCTCACTGGCTTTCACTAGAGCTGTTTCACAGTTGGTCGTGGCCAAGTTTGCAGGGTTATATGACACAAAGTAAGGTAACAAGCATGAAGCATACCTACATTTTGGAAGAAGAATATGAGCAAGACATATGTCTTGTATGTCTACACACGTAGCATAACATGGACCACCCAGTGTATACGCCCTTTGGTTTCATACAAGCAAAGACAGAGAGCATAAGAGGAATCAGCAGTCATCTATGTTGTTAAGAAAGCCGGCCAAGAACCCTTTTTAAAGATGTCCTCGTCAGTTGGGAGGAAGCTCGTCTCCCTCGGATTTTCCTGGTGGGTCAGTGTGTGTTCCTTGGACCGCCAGTTTGCCCTATGCCTGCTTATGACCAACAGCAGATTCCAGAAGCAAGCTTTCTGCATTACCTGGAGTTCTCTTTGCACTCGAAGATTGATTGAGTGCTGAAAGGTAAGAAAAGGAAAAAGGAATGGAAAGAAAAAAGAAACAAAAGAAAAAGAAAAACCCAAAATCAGTGTTACTGCTTCTGAAGGGATGACAAAAGTCGCAGTGTTCGTAGAGATGAAAATGCAGATAGGATTTTTATAGAATCTGGGATTCCTGTAATGCTGTATTCTGGAAATATTTCAAAGCCCAGTCTGAGCATCTATTTTTAAACTTTAAACGGCAGGTCATTCAAACCTTCCAGAATAAGGGAAAGAAAGCAAAAGAATAGACATGTCCTAGAAGACTGTAGGGGCGAACACTTCCTTCATGATATTTAATCTAAAAGTAGACATCTTCAGGCCACTAGGAATATTGTTAGTCTTTTCTTGCTGGCAAAAGGGCCATCTGTCTTTGAAAACCTCTATAAGCTATATATGTATTTATAATACTTAAAGGCAAGTAACTTTCCTATCTCTTTTGGAATGTGGTGGCAGTTATGGAAGACAGCCTTCCCCCGGAGCAGGGAGACGGATTCGCCAAGGTACACTTGGTGGAACAGTTGGTTCAATGAAGTTTTATTATTATACAAAGTCTGTCACACATTCTTCATTCCTAGTGGACCACCCCTCCACCCCGAGTGTCTAATATGATCTTGCATGAGGATTTCAATTTATTTTTATTTTTTTAAATTTTCTTTATTTATTTGACAGAGAGAGAGAGAGTGCACAAGCAGGGGAAGTGGCAGGCAGAGGGAGAAAAAGGCTCCCCGCTGAGCAGGGAGCCCGATGTGGGACTCAATCCCAGGACCATGGGATCATGACCTGTGCTGAAGGCAGATGCTTAACCAACTGAGCCACCCAGGCGTCCTGAGGATTTCAATTTATATTAAGAAACTGAGTATTGAACATGTATCTTGGACCAAATGCCGTGTTGGGTGCTGGGATGCCAGAGGAAGAAAGATTTATTTTCTACCCTAAAGCCACTCATATCTAGCAGGGAGAGCAGCCCTGTTAACAACCAAATAGAATGAGATACAACGTGTTTCCTGCAGGAATGCACAGCCAGCGACCCAAGGCCAGGGAAGGGAGCAGGTACCTTGGTCCACCAGTTTGAAGGTGAGCATTTGCATTTCTGCAACCGAGATGCCTCTTACGATTCATGGTGTCTCACAATTATTTTTTTTTAACAGCTGCTCTTTTAAAATTAAATTAAATTAAATTTAATTTTATTGTTTATCAACATATAATCTATTATTTGTTTCAGGGATACAAGTCTGTGAATCATTAGTCTTACACATTTCATAGCACTCACTATAGCCCATACTCTCCCCAGTGTCCATAACCCAGCCCTAACCCCCAGCAAACCTCAGTTTGTTTCCTAAGATTAAGAGTCTCTTATGTTTTGTCTCCCTCCTAGTCCCATTTTGTTCCATTTTTTTCCCTTCCTACCCCCCAGAATCCCCCACCTTGTCTCTCAAATTCCTCATTTCAGAGAGATCATATGATAATTATCTTTCTCTGATTAACATTTTTCACTTAGCATAATACCCTCTAGTTTCATCCATGTCATTGCAAATGGTGAGATTTTGGGGGTTTTGATGGCTGTATAGTATTTCATCATATATATATACATATCTCCGACATCTTCTTTATCTATTCATCTGTTGGTGGACATCTAGGCTCTTTCCATAGTTTGGCTATTGGCTGCCTCACAATTATTATTGGCAGGTGTTGTTTCTTTGTTTTTCCTTAATGACATAGAAAATGATGGCGCATCTTACAATCTATGGCGTCCTCAATACTTGTGGGTATCCTTGGGTCACGCCGAAGTTAAAGAGATTCTTGAGTTGGGTCTGTCAATAATGAAGCAGGATTCTTGCTAGGTGGAAAAGCGATGCACGAAGACAAAATCCACTGATTGTGAGCTTTTGGGTCGGAAGAAAGAAGTCCTAGTTTCTGCGACTTGGGGCTGTTTCTTGATTACCCGCAGGAGTATTACGAGGACAGTGAATACAGCTAACCTCACACTAAGTATGCACTGTGTGTCTGGCAACATTCTAAGGGTTTTAAATAAATTAACTTCTTTAATCCTCAGCACAAGTCTGGGAGATAAGATCCTGCTATTAACTCATTTTTAAAAATGAAGAATCAGGGCACCTGGGTGGCTCAGTCGGTAGAGCGTCTGACTCTTGGTTTTGGGTCAGGTCATGATCTCAGTGTCGTGAGACTGAGTCCCGTGTTGGGCTCTGTGCTCAGTGGAGAGCCGGGTGTCCCTCTCCCTCTGTTCTTCCCCTCCACCCCACTCTTGCACGAGCTCTCTCCGTCTCTTTCAAATAAATAAATAAAATCTTTAAAAATAAGTCAAAATGAGGTAGCTGTAGCAGTTAAATGAATGGCCGGGATTACACAGTCTGGCTACAGCTCTCCGTCACCGACGCGGAGCTCTCCGCTGAGTGTTGGCCAGAATGTTGCACAAATGTTAGTCATTATTTAATGCAACGAAGAGGGCTTTTCAGGTTAAGGGGACAGTAGGAGCAGAAGCCACAAGATGCTAAAGCACTTAGGAATTCCTTTTGGCTGAAGGTTTGGTGGGGAGGAAGGGTTGAGGCAGGCTGGGGTTGAGTTTTTCTAGACAGGAAGCTAGAAAGTTCTACTGATGTCAGATGATAGCAGGCTTCATGTAGCACTTGGGCTGTGGGACTTAATCTATAGACTACAGAGCACTGTTACATATTTTTTAAAAGATTTTATTTTATTTTTTAAAGATTTTAGTTATTTGAGAAACAGAGATGAGAGTGAGCGGGAGCAGGGGGAGGGGCAGTAGGAGAGGGAGGGGCAGACTCCCCGCTGAGTAGGAGCCCAATGTGGGGCTTGATCCCAGGACCCTAGGATCATGACCTGAGCCGAAGGCAGACGTTTAATCAACTGAACCAACCAGGTACCCCATCACTGTTAAATATTTTTGAGCTGGGGAGTGACTCAACCCTATCTGTGATTTAGAAAAACAGGCAGCCCTGGGGAAGATGCACTCACTCGGGGCAGGATGAAGGGCAGAGCCGTGTTAGGAGGCTGAGCATTGGGTGTGGGCCAGTCAACAGACAACAGCACTCGGGTGGCAGCCGTGGGCAGGCCGAGCAGGGGCCGGCTGAGACACAGCTCGGATGGAGGGCTGAGCCAACTCGGATGAAGATGCAAGTAGCTATCCTCAACCAGCTCACGGGAGGGCAGGTGCATATCACGGGAGGCAGGCCAAGCAGCCAACACAGGAGCACAGGGCAGCAGTTTGGAATCCATGTCCTGGTGGGTAAAACTGACTCCTTCATCGTGACATCCCACAGAGATTGTTTAAAGTTTGGTTTGGCTTTGGTTTGCTTCTTAACAAGCAAACTCTTGTTTGCTCTGGGACACAAAGCAAAGCTTTCATCATAACCACACGTTGCCTTGTGTGTTTCTCAAGCCAGCTGGTGTGCTCATGGGGAGCTCATGGCTACCGGGGACCTGAAAGCGATGGAGAGGACTGGCCCGAGTTGGTGGCAAAGACCTCCATTTCCAGAGGGGTCTAGTGAGAAGAGATTCCACTGACAGTCCACAGCACTGAGTGTCCGCTGTGCCCGGGACACGAGCGAGCAGACCAAAGTCCTGAGGAATAAGGTAAGCTTCTTGGTCAGCAGGGGGGTCAGAAAGGGAACACCTGGAAAAGTGCTTTAATCAGCAGATCAAGCAATGGGAGGAAAAAATGATCAGTGTAGTCAAGCTGCGTATGCCGAGTGAGGACACAGAATGCTCTCAGGCCAGTTCAAGCTTCATGGAGGCTAAGTGGCCGTGGGAGTGGGTTGAGGCCAAAGCACCTTCCCGAGAGCTACCTCAAGTTTGGTCCAATGCTCATACTCCCAACAAGAAAGAAAAAGTGTCCTTCAGAAGCTCTGAATTTGGGAATGTCTCTCTCCAGCCCTGTGCTTTTATTGATTAAATCCTGTCCCGCCTTCCAGGAGCTGGGCTCCTCCCCCTGGAGAGCCCTTCCCCCATCCCCTGACCTCATGGGGTAGTGAGATGATGTCATTCTGTATCAACCTGGACACGCGCATGCCCTTGGATTGCCCCCAGAAGCCTAATGGGAGTTCTAGAAATGTACCACTAGGGGAAGGGTACCAGCCAGGCAGGACGGGAATGGGTCTCCACATAGTGGTGGGCAGACTCCCAGGAAGGGGACTGACCTGCCGACGCCCCAGGGGGCGGGGCAGGCAGGGTCCCTCCCCAAACCCACACCTCAATTTTAAGTATTTTTTTTTAAGATGTTTATTTTAGAGAAAGAGACAAGGTGAATGAGGAGAGAGGCAGAGGGAAAGATAGAGAGAGAGAAGGAGAGAATCTCAGGTTGACTCCCTGTGGAGTCGAGAGCCCAATGCGGGGCTTGATCCGAGGACCCAGAGACTGTGACCTGAGCTGAAATCAAGAGTCAGATGCTCACCGACTGAGCCACTCAGGCGCCCCAACTTTCCAAGTAGCTCTAGGAGCTTGCTGAATTATAAGAGCAGAGGGGAAGGAGGGCATGGCGTTTTCTGGGGAAGTTGCTTTGCCTCAACCAGAGACATCTCATGGAAATACAGTTTCAGATATGGAGGTCATTCAATCAACATTAGCAGCCATGTTATTAAAAAGTATTATCATTTTAACAAGTAATCAATATAAAATCTTATTAATCAGGTATTTTGCTGAGTTCTTTTGTATGGGTCTTCAAATTCTAGCACTCATTTTACTCTTCTGTCTCAGCTTGGAATAGCTACATTGGAAACATGAGCGAGGCACGCATGGGCACGCGCAGGTCTAGGCACCACCACTCGGGGCAGCTGAGTGAAAGCACTGGACATGTTTTGTCTGGTTCCCCAGGGCAGGGGCTGGATTCTTCACTTCCCCATGTCTCCCTCAGCTTAGGGGGGCTCCTGGATGGTGGATGGTCTCCATCTCTCTCCTGGGGCTTCCCTCCATTCCATGTTTACCAAATTTGGAAAACTTTTGTGGAACACTGAGTGGGATTTGATTGGATTGGATATATTATATTATATTTTATTATATTACATATTATATATAATTTTTTAAAACTTTTCCACATTTGGGATATCCAGGTCCTTCACTGTAGGGTTCAGGGCAGGGGCTCCTATTGCTCTGGTCTAAGGCTGGCACTGGAGCTTGGTAACATTATTTCAACCCCTGGATCAAGCAAAGCCAAAATCCATTTCTGCTAATAGACACTTGAGTTCTGTCCTCTCTTCTCATTGAGGCAGTTTAAGAAGGGCTCCTGGTCAAGTACAATGGAAAGAGTGTTAAGGGATACAAGGTCCAAAGTCTCCCTTCAAAGGCCTCAGGTGGGATACTCACTGAGGGCCCAGTCAACCCCCTCCCCACTGCTGTTGGGGCTGTGCAAACAAGCTCCTTTCCAAGTGTCAATGATCCTATGATTTCTCTAATTGTAGGTAAACAGACAAATTGGACCACATCCAGTGGGAAGTCCCAAGTTTGTTCAGCTTTTTAGACAAATGCATATGTTACCAACTTTCTGATTTTCACAGCATTCTTCACTTCCTCCAGATGCCTGTCAAACCCATAAAACAGTTCCTCTGAAGCACTGGTAAGAAAAGAAAAAAAAAAACCAGTTATCTCAGGAAGATGAAAATTCCTGAACAGAAAGGGTACATTACTGTTTTATTAAAATTAATTAATTAATTTCCAAAGATTCTATTCATTTGACAGAGAGAGAGAGAGAGACAGTGAGAGCAGAGGAAGTGGGAGAGGGAAAGCAGGTTTCCTGTGAAGGCTGGAGCCCGGTATGGGACTCAATCCCAGGACCCTGAAATCATGACCTGAGCCAAAGGCAGACACTTAACAACTGAGCCACCCAGGTGCCCCTGTTACTGTTTATTTTTTTATTTTTTTCCCCAAATGGAATGTTTCTATACACTAACAGTGAACAATTAAAAAAGGAAATTAAAAAATTTTTACTTACGGTAGCATCAAAAAGATTAAAATATTTAAGAGTAAACTAACCAGGGACGCCTGGGTGGCGCAGTTGGTTAAACGACTGCCTCCGGCTCAGGGCGTGATCCTGGAGTCCCGGGATCGAGTCCCACATCAGGCTCCCAGCTCCATGGGGAGTCTGCTTCTCCCTCTGACCTTCTCCTCGCTCATGCTCTCTCTCACTGTCTCTCTCTCTCAAATAAATAAAATAAAATCTTAAAAAAAAAAAAAAAAAAAGAGTAAACTAACCAAGCAGGTGAGAGACTAAAACATTGCTGAAAGAATTTAAACAAGACACAAAGAAGTTGGAAAGAAACCTTGTGTTCATAGATTAAAAACTTAATTATGTTAAGATGTCCACATTACCCAAAGCAATCTAGAGATTCAATGCAATGCCCATCAAAATCTCAATGACATGTTTTCCAGAAATAGAAAAAAATCCTAAAATTCATGTGGAATTGCCAGGGACTCTGAAGAGCCAAAACAATTTTGAAAAAGAACAAAATTGAAGGATTCAACTTTCTTATATCAAAACTTATTACAGAGCTACATGATACACATCACAACAGTGTAGTCTTGGCATAGGACAAATACAGACCGATGGCATGGAACAGAGAGCCCAGAAATAAATGCTCACATATACGGTCAAATGATCTTCAACAGGGTGTCAAGTCCACTCAAAGGGAAAAGAGCAGTCTTCAACAACTGGTGTTGGGAAAACTGGCCATCCATTTAGGAAAGAACAAACTGGAGTCTTATGTCAACTGGGAATGACCAGTTGTTTAATGGATATAGAGTTTCACTTCTACAAGGTGCAAAGTTCTGGAGATCTGTTGCACAACAATGGGAACATCCTTAGTACTACTGAACTTATGCTTAAAAATGGTTAAGATGGTAAATTAAAAAAAAAAAGTATTCCAGCCCTCTTCTTTCCTTGATGCATCATCTGTGGTTCATTCAGATACAGATTCTTCCATGAACAATGTTACCTCAATGTTACCAGCAGTGGAGATACCCAGTGTCTTCAATTCGTGGTCATGATCTGAGATTGTTTAATAACTATAATTGTCAATAACCAAAATCTCTGAAAGGAGATCACACTGAAGGGGGGAATGACACAGGTTATGACTAAGAGACCGAGGAGATCATCGATGAGAATCTTAGAGGCTGGACCCATCCTCTAACACGGCAGCTCTAAGCACTCATGGTCGTCATGCTCTTTACGAGAGCTTTAAATGAGACTTCAAATAGCCAATTCATAAGGTTCTTACCACTCACAGCTCAGTGTATTAGGTAATTTGTTCAGGGTCACAGAACAATAACCATAATTAGATCTCACAAGTTTTAACCTCCTAGGTGTTCTATCCGACAGGGTATTTTTTTTAAATGATTACATGCAAATCATCTTCTTATTTCACATTTATGGAAAATCAGCGATGTGTTTTATGGCACCATGTAGATTAATGGGCTTGGTAGCAACTGTTTTCTTTTCATATTTTTCCATACGTGTAGTCTTCTTCATATGTCAAATTTGTTTGTTGGAGTCAAAACCCAAACCAAACACACATATTACATTTGGTGGTTACATCTCTTTGGTTTCTTTGGGAATAGAGTGATCTCCTTCCCTCCTCCATACCTTTTTCTCAATGCCATGGAGTTATGGAAGACACTGGTCTAGTTGTCCAGTACAATATCCCACATTTGGGATTTTCCCTCTAGTGCAATTTAACTCACTGTTCCGTTGCCTCTCCTGCTCCCTACTCTCATTCCCTGTAAATGAAAGCTAGCTCTAGAAGCTTGATTAGAGCCGGGTTCAATTTCTTGGGTGACAATATTTCCTATCTGGGTGATATAGTCATTGGTGATTTAAGAAAAATTCTTACAAAATCAAGCAATGTTGGATTATTCCAGGAGGCACTCGAGATCTCTTCTGAAGACACAGTGTCGTGGATAAGAACCCTCAAAGTCTAGCCACTGACTTCATTTTTTTCTGCTCCTTGCTAAGGTTTGCCAGCATTGAATACCTAGTTTTCTCATTGTCTAAAGCAGAGAAAACAATCCAAGGGCCTCATTGAATATGGAACGTGCTGGGAATGAGCAGGTATGAATCCTTCCAGTTCTGGATTGAAAGCCACAGAAATGAACTCTGCCTAACTCATTACTGTATTCAAAGATACAAGACAGTTTATAGAATCTATAGATAAGCTGGAGAACCAGGTTCAAAAGAAGGACAGAAATCTCAGGAAATGAGGCAAAAGCACCCACAACCAAGGTCATCCCACAGGAACCTCTTGGATGGCCATCAGGCATTCCTACCAGCTACTGCCCCTAGATCTTACTCAATGAAGGATTCTTAATGATCTCTTTATCTTTGTGTCACATGTTCAAGATCCAGAGTTCTGGGCAGGGTGACATTTAATTTGCCATCCTGGCTCACGTGTCCATTCCCTGCTCCTGAAGCGTTGGAAGAGGAAGCATCTGAACACTTAGGTATACATGGGGGAATGCTTTTTCTCCCCCTTACTACTTCTAAAATGGGAGATCAATCTTCGGAAACTGTAGCCAGAAAACTAGCAAATATCAGAATGGATTGGATGAATGGTTGGATATGTTCAAAGGATAAGTGAACGGAATCACTGAGAAGAAGGAAGGTTTCCAAACCTAATGGCAATCGAGATTTTAGGCCAAACACATCTGATCACCTGTATTGGTCATCGTGTTTGAACGTGCATTAGAATCACCTGGAGGGCTATTGAACAACGGAATGCTGAGCCCCACCTCTGAGGTTTCTGATTCTGTAGATGGGAAGGGGTCCAAGGGCTTTATATTTCTGACAGATCCCAGGTAGTGCTAGTGCCACTGGTCTTGAGTCCACATCCTGAAAACCACGAGTTTAGCTTCCAGATCAATAACTTGGCGTTTTGTTCTGGTTCAGATGTGTGTATAAGAGATCATCTGTAATTCGAGCTGCAGAAGGTTGGGTGGAGGAGGATTCTTCCAGCTGTGACTCCCTGGTCCAGGAATAAGCTGCAAATATGATTTCTTTCCCATATACCATTCAAGTTCTTGAAGCTGGCCATCATGCTTCCCCAAATTATCAGTTTCTGGACTAAAATCCCTGGTTCCATCACTATTCTTCATGTGTCACAGACTTAATTCTGCTCAGTGACCCTTTTCACTTTCCTGTGGATTTTTTTCAGGTCCATATTGTTTCTTTTTAACACGAGGGACCCAGAGTTTGAAACATACTCCAGATAGAGTCTGACTATTGTAGAGTAAACCCAAGAAGTACCCTCCCTTATGTTACTCCCTAATTGTCTATTAATTTCATTCAGGAGCTGAATCTTTTGAGGGTTTAAAAAAAAAAAAGATTTTATTTATTTATTTTATTTTAGGGAGAAAGAGAGCACAGGAGCAGGCAGGGGGAGGGGCAAAGGGATAGGGAGAGTCTCAAGCAGACGCCACATGAGCCAGCAGTGGGGCTCCAAACCCATGACCCTGAGATCATGACCTGATCTGTGATCAAGAGTAGGATGCTTAACCGACTGAGCCACTCAAGTGCCCTCATGTTGAGTTTTTAATGCATGAAAATACAAACCACCTCCCTTCTCTCTTTCCTTCCCTCTCGTTCCTTCCTGCCACATTTCAAGACTCAATGCCCATGTCTTCTCATCCAAAATTCTTCTCATTGTGAAATTGATTATGGAAGTCCAAGTTTAAGATTTAACATTTATCTCTATTAAATTTTATTGTTTTAGCCTTGACCTATCACATTTGCCTATTATGATATTTTAATCTTAAATTTCCTGTTTGATGTGATTCTTGAGACTTGAAACTTTGTGACAGCTAAAGTGATGATTAGCACAGTACAAAAATGTATCCATTCATTTATTCAATACGTTTACCTATCCTACCATATTATAGTCACTGCCCTGGTCCCAACCATTAATAAAATGTTGATCAGGACAAGGCCAAGGATAGAACCCTATTGTACCTACTCCCAAGAATAATACATTGGCTGCTAATCCACAGTTTGAAGGTTTCGGCCATTTTTTCCGTTCTCACTTTACCTAAATCTATTTTCACCGAGTTTCCCTGACCATAATTTGTTTACAGATGGATCCTCAGGTTTCCAGCACATACTTCGATGAAATGAGATCCACACCAAACAATGCGCCCCTTTTCCAGACTAGGAGATTCTCTGTTTCAAACGCCATTGTGGGCGGTGACTTGGGTCATTAGGGCAAGGTGTGCACCCCAGGTCTGCGCTTACCACTGTGAACCAGTGACAAGACTTAGACCCTTGGCTTTCCCATCTCCACAAAGGGCAACAAAGCCGACGTCACAGGGTTGTTATGAGGATTAGAAATGATGTATTAATTTATTTATTTTTTAAAAATTTTATTTATTTATTTGAGAGACAGAGGAAGGCATAAATGGGGGGAGGGGCAAAGCAGATTCCCCCCTGAGCTGGGAACCTGACGTGGGACTCGATCCCAGGACTGGAATCATGTCCTGAGTCAAAGGCAGACGCTTAGCTGACTGAGCCTCCCAGGCGCCCCCAGATATAATGTATTTAAGGTGTCCAACCCATACTACTTTTTTGAATGTGGCATCTAGAAAAAAAAAAAAATCATAGGAAGAGAAGATTTTCCGGTGAGGGGAAATTAGATTTTTTCAAATCCTATATAAATTCATGGAAAGCTTTGGTTCAAGGATTTGTAAGTCAGAATACAAAGCAGTATATACAAAACTTAAATTATCAAATAATTTAAAAATATGTTATTGCTATCTTTAGCTTGAATGAACTCGTTTTCTACTTAGTTAAAATATACAGTATAGTCATTTCATTCTTTCTCTCATCATCTGTGACAGGGTTTACTTCATTGTCATCATTTTACTCTGCAATAGAAGACTTTCCCCAGGCTCAGAGAAAATAAGCAAATTATTTTCTCCTGGCTTCGCATGTAAAATAAAGGTTTGGTATAGAATTTTGGAAGGCTTATATGCTATGACATTTTCCTGGTTTCCTAGTTATTCTAGAAGGAAGGTAACAAGACATTCATTAAATAATATAAATATTTGCGTGTGGTTTTTAAAAAGTAGACAAACACAAAAAACCTGGTAACCATATCTAGAGGGAGACTTTAGGCGGGTGGAAAACGGGGAGGGAGACTTTCTTTTCACTATACAGCCTTTGTACCTTTTGAATTTTATGCTCCATGCATATATTACTGATTCAAAAAATAGTTAATCCTTTTTAAGGAGTGGAAAAAGAATTTTAAATAACACTATCCTTTTCACTGAAAGCTTCTTTTTATAAAATCTCAAAGCTGAGATAACAAAGAAAACAAAGTCCCTGAAAAGTCCCATTAAAGTCTGATAACATGTATGAGTTAAGCCAGTTACATGAACCACATTAAAACAGATTTACTTTATAATGACCTCTAAACACTGCCTCCCAGCCATTCCAATTAACAATAAATTATTTCGAAAAAGGTGCCTGACCCATTGCAAAAACTTTCCTGAGAACATCAAATTTTAAAACACGGACACTTAAAAAATATAGTGAATAGGATAGTAAGCTCAATTTAGATGTTGAGGTATCAAAATCTAGTTTTTCAAAATATTTGGGGCAAATGTATAACTTTTATATATAAGATGTTATTGTGGTTTTATATTTGATTTTTGTTGACAAGATTGTATTCAATGAACAATCAACAATTTACATGAATCCTGACTACCTGTTTGAGACAAATAAAACAAGAGTGTTCCAAAGAAAATTGTGCACAAGAGGGAGACATTAAAAATACCAACTGTCCCCACGGCACACGGCCAGCTCAGTTGGTGGAGGGAGCAACTCTCCATCTTAGGGTGGTGGTGAGTTCAGGCCCCACGCTGGGAGCAGAAATTACTTAAAAATACAATCCTGAGGGGTGCCTGGGTGGCTCAGTTGGTGAAATGTCTGCCTCCAGCTCAGGTCTTGATCCCAGAGACCTGAGATAGTGTCCTGTATCAGGCTCCCTGCTCAGGGGGGAGTCTGCTTCTCCCTCTGCCTCTGCTTCTCCCCCTCCTTGTGCTCTCTCTGTCAAAAGAATAAATAAAATCTTAAAAAAAAAAAGTACAATCCAAAAAAAAAAAAAAATCCACCATCTCCAAGGATGACTCATAAAGTTTTATAACACAAAATGAGAGCCCTTCAGTCTGTGAAATTTTATGCAAAAATAGTTGCATAGAAAATGTTTCTGTCTCGGGATGCCTGGGTGGCTCAGTTGGGTAAGCATCTGCCTTCGTCTCAGGTCGCGGTCGCAGGGTCCTGGGATCGAGCCCCGCATCAGGCGCCCTGCTCAGCAGGGAGCCTGCTTCTCCCTTTGCCTGCTGTTGCCCCTGCTTGTGCTCTCTCTCTGACAAATAAATAAATAAAATCTTGAAAAACAAGAAAGAAAATGTTTCTGTCTTTACATATGAGCCAGTATCATGGAAATGTCCCTTGTCACAGCAACTGCCAGTGAAGCAGACATTATGACAGAGCCCTGTATTAAGTGATTTGGCAAATGCCAGAAAAATGAAAACGGAAATCCTTGTGCTGGAGGAGTAGATAAGCACCGGGGGATGTAATAACTGCTTGAGAAAGTCTGCTAAGACATGCAGAGCACTAGGGTCGCCAGGGTGGCTCAGTCATTAAGGGTCTGTCTTCAGCTCAGGTCATGATCCTGGGGTCCTGGGACCAAGTCCCACATCAGGCTCCCTGCTCAGCAGACAGTCTGCTTCTCCCTCTCCCTCTCCCCCTGCCTCTCCCCCTGCTTGCACAAGCACTCGCTCGCTCTGTCACAAACAAATAAAATCTTTAAAAAAAAAAAGTTTGCTTTTCTTTTTCTTTCCTTTTTAAAAGATTTTCTTTTTAAGCAATCCCTACACCCAGGGTGGGGCTTGGAGTCATGTCCCTGAGATCAAGAGTCACATGGTCCAATGACTGAGCCAGACCAGGGGCCCCCAAGAATGTGCTTTTGAAGTACAAGAGATTTCATGCTCAGCGAACACAGTGGGAGGAAGATCTTCCCCTTAATGTACCTGGTGCCGGTATTATCTCCCTTGTGAAATCCCTGGCAGAATGGTAGGGACTCAAAATGCAAGACCCCTTGCCTCCTTCCTCACCAAACTCCGCGGCGTGTCTCCTAACGCGCCTGCCCAAAACTAGAGGAACTCTATCAGTGTCTCCTAACAGGACGGTCCAGTCACAGACAGGAGAGGAGACCATTCGTAAGGGGGCCCGGGAGCAGGAACAGGCAAACCACGGCTGTTACCTCAAAGCCACGGGGTGTAGCCGCAGCCCACTGAGCAAAGCTCCACCGGCCCTTGACCCAGAAAGCATCCCGTCGGTCTCCCAGAGGACATGACGGGGATTCCGAAATCTCGATTCTGGAAACTGAGTGGTTTTAACCCGGACTCAGTGGGGTGTAGACACAGGAGGCCAGGATTTCCCCTATAGGTATGGGCGTACATGGCTGTTTCTTTCTAATCTGTATTGAGACCAAGCAGGCCAAGAGACACCTGCTCAAAGCTAATATTCTGTTAAACAATTACCAGGACTCCCTCGTAAGGTTCCAGCCCATGTCTGAGACTCCCAGGGGCAAAAGGCCCCAACTGAAAGGGCTGGCGGTTGTTCAAATGCTGAATGGGGTGATCACAGCACCTTCCAGCCCAGCGGATGGAGACCGGCCAAAGAGCCCCAGAGGCCGCGCGGTGAGCATTTAACGGATGTGTCTTTGGAGCTCTTTGAGCTTTTCTCTTCTAGGATGAAAAGGAACTCAGATAATAGAAAACAACAATGCCCACATTTTAGGGTGCTGCCGTTTTGTATCAGATGCTGTCCAAGTGGCTGATACACTACACCACCCCAGGATTTCTTCACAACTCCTGGGCTCTTTTCCCATTTGGCAAATGAAAAGGCTGAGACTCAGGCTGCGGAATTTGCTCAAGTCACAGAGTGAACAAGTGACAAAGACAGAATTTGAACTCCGGATCGCCAGGCATCAATCCCCGTGCTCGGTCCACTCAGTACGCAGCTTTCCGATTACACAATGTGCTTGGGAAGGCAAGAAGTCTCTCGTAACACAGGATTTTTTTTTTTTTTTTTTGAGTATCACATGAGAAAACGTTTGAAAGCAGCAGCCTGTTGCCTCTCATACAGCAGGAATTCAGTAAAAAAAAAAAAAAAAATTTTATATCACTATCTTACATCCCAAAAAATGTACGGTGTGGCAGGGTAAGCATGCAATGGTCTTCTTTGGGGCTTTAAATGGGTTGCAGGGACAGATATTACATATTTAAAAATAGCAACACTCACATGGCTCTATAGTAAATCAGTTGGCCAAGTTAAAAATAGATTCTAAACATAGCAGGAGTAGAAATTCAATCTAATACCAAGTCACTGAAAGCAGTGACAGTGTTTGCAACAGAAAAAGAAGAGCAGGCATAAACCGAGTAAGCATTTGTAGGCAATTCTCCACTTCCATTTCAAACTCCAGCTAGCCCTTCGGCAGCAGAAAACACATACATGCGCACACATGCATGTAAATATACGCATATGCAAATACACAAAGAGGACCTACCCCTCCTTATTTATCTGTAATGGCATCCTTTGCAAACCTGTCATTCTGAGGCTTTGGTCCTTATTAACAGCTCCCAGATACACTACAACCCTATGCCTTTCCTTAAGCTTTTCAAGCGCAGGAGAGAGGACAGTTCGTGTCTAAAATGCATGGGGCACAGGGCCACAGCATGGCAAGACCGCTAGGTCACTAGAAAGGTTGGGGTGCAGAAGCCACATTCAGAACTATTCCTCTGCATTCAGCGAATTTACAGTGGCAGGCTTAGAAAGTTGGGCTCCTGCTCTGTCGCTGTCATTTGAAACCCTGGGAGCTGGTATGTCAGATAAAAACTCCAGTTTCTGTGCCAAGGATTCCTTCCCCAGAAGCACAAATGACTTTCAGAAGGCCGGAGCTTCGGTTCTTCTTCAGTCCCCTACTTTAAAGATGTTTTGAGCACATAATTTGCTTCCTTGCCGTGGCCAGAGCGTCCCAGCTGTGTGCGTGATCGTTTAGGGAGGAAGCCATGAAACGTGTGTCCTTAACTCACATAATCTTCTTCCATGAACAGCAAGAGGGGAATGACAGATGGGTGTGTGTTATCACTTGAAATAGAGCATCGCATCAAGCAGAACTTCCCATAAAAATACAGATGTAAAGACACATTTGAAAACTGAATTCTTGGGGTACCATAGAAAGGATTAAAAAAAAAAAAACTTACAGAAGGATTCACCATTATATTGACTTATCAATTAAGGAACAGTAACCCTTTTCCTTAAAAAAAAAAAAGTTTGAGAGAGGTTTATCTGTAAAACATGAAACAAAATAGGATTACTAAGAACAAAAACACAGGAGAGTGGTAAATTGTGTGGGTTTTGGACTCAGACTAGCTGGGTTTATAACTCACTTTAGTCAATACAAACTCTGACTTTGCATCTTTGGATAAGAAATTTCACTTCTCCAGGCCACTGTTTCTTAGAATGTCAGGAGGGAAAAATCATGGTTTATACCTCATATGGTCAGTGTGAGGGTTAAAGGTCCTATATGTAGTTTTTGGCCTAGCACATAGGATTATAAATATTAGTTGTTATTTTATAAAAGTACCACTAAGTACCTGGGATAAACTGTTTACTACAATCAAGCACTGATTTTTTCCCCAAGAGCTAAAGGAAAAAAAAAAAAAGATTTCACTTTTTTGGCAAAGAAGCAATAGGCATTGTCAAGGAAGGCAACCCAAACTTAAAGAGGAGATTATTGTTATTATTATTTAAAAAAAATATTTATTTATTTGAGAGAGAGAGAGAGAAAGAGGGTGAAGGGGGGGAGGGGCAGAGAGAGGGAGAGAATCTCCAGGAGGCTCCACCATGAGTGCAGAGAGGAGGCGGGTCTCGATCTCGTGACTATGAGATGACGGCCTGAGCTGAAATCCAGAGGCGGATGCTCCATGGACTCAGCCACTCAGGCGCCCCTTAAAGAGCAGAACATTAACTGAAACTTGGAATACAGGACGTTGCGTGGACCAGCAGATATCCTCAAGGGCCAGCTTTGCAAGGCGCCTCCTGACGGCGCTCGGAAATGACTCCCCACCAGCCTGTGGCTCTAGGGCAGAAAGGAGACACGCTCCAAATTCTTCCCCTTACAACGCATGGACGTAGGACAGGGACAGTCTTAAAAAAAAACTTGAGGGGGGGGGACATGACATTTCAGATGACTGGTGCCTGAAGCGTGCCTTTAGCAGAAGTGGATCACGGCTCATTCATAACTTACCTACATCTTTGGTCCAACAAGTATTGGTTTCAGGCATTGGGTTATGAAGACCAGTGAGATGCGTTTCTCTTTTTGGACTTAGCTGTTCCACATGTGGATTAAAGAAAGAGCCACAGACTTTGGCTACTGGAAAATTCATGTACACGTGAGTCAAAGGTCTCCTGTCCTCCTCCCCAAGGGAAGCCCAATGGGCCTGGTGCCATGGGGATGGTGAGGCTGCTTCCAGCCACACCCCTGACAGCGTTTGACTTGAGAAAGCTATGAATGAGCTAAAACCCCAGGATAGCTTCACAGTGAGTACGGCAAGTTATGTGCCTTTATAAGACAAGGAAGTGATTATGGCCTGAAAAACTTTAAGATAGGTTTAATCAGTCCTTCTCTCTATTCAAAAGTTGGCCCTGTAGACTTTGTCTAATTTCCAGAAATATCAACGGTGTTTTGGATTTAGATTTAATTGCTCTGCTCCCGCTCCTCTGGGCATTTCTCCATTCTAGTACCTTTCTTATTGTACTGTTTCCCCCCTGTTAGTGTTGAGGTACTGCTCATTAATTGAGCCCAATTATCTAGAGAGCGGAGATTCAAGAAGAGCTCAGGGATGAGGCTGGGTTTGACACAGTTTCTTGAATGGGTTCATTCACTGATGAATCCAGTGTTCCCAAACTTTATTCACTTCTGGTTTTTGTCATACCCATGTTACTGGTACAAATTAGGTAATATTTCCTCTAATTTGACACGAACTGAATAATTTTTAAAATTCAGTTTCATCTTAAGCCGTTTTTGGGAAATCATAGGTTTGAGATACTAGACTTTTAAGTACATATTTAAAAAACCCGACTATGTAAATTAAAAAAAAATTATGAGCCACCTGAGCCATTCGGGCAATAGGGGATTAATAAACTAATGAAATTTTGGACTTCAAAGTCCTCTTTTGGCTTTTCTAACCCAACCAAGAGTTCCATGGAGGTTAAGAGATTTGGTCAAAGCCACCTGCCACGGGGACAGTTAAGAACAGAACCTTGGGGGGGCGCCTGGATGGTTTAGTTGTTAAGCCTCTGCCTTCGGCTCAGGTCATGATCTCAGGGTCATGCTCCCAGGGTCTTGGGATTGTGCCCCACATCAGGCTCCCCATTCCGCAGGAAGCCTGCTTCCCCCTCTCCCACTCCTCCTGCTTGTGTTCCCTCTCTCATTGTGTCTCTGCCAAATACATAAATCTTTAAAAAACAAACAAACAAAAAGACAAGGGGCGCCTGGGTGGCTCAGTGGGTTAAAGCCTCTGCCTTCGGCTCAGGTCATGATCCCGGGGTCCTGGGATGGAGCCCCGCATCCGGGTCTCTGGTTGGCAGGGAGCCTGCTTCCTCCTCTCTCTCTGCCTGCCTCTCTGCCCACTTGTGATCTCTGTCTGTCAAATAAATAAAGGGAGCCTGCTTCCTCCTCTCTCTCTCTGCCTGCCTCTCTGCCTACTTGTAATCTCTCTCTGTCAAATAAATGAATAAAATCTTTAAAAAAAAAAAATAAAAAAAAAATAAAATCTTAAAAAAAAAAAAGGACAGAACATTGGTCTGTAGTTTAATGTTGCAAATTTAGTACTTTCTTTGTCATGTTTGGTTGCAAATTGTGCCCCCAACCAGCTGATTAGCTATTTAAATATGGGAGTTTCCTCTAAATAAGATAATCTCAGGGTATAAATGGTATGAAAGTACTTCCTCTGCAGTAGCTAATGGGTCCAACTGCTTACGATCATGAATACTTTTCTTATTTGCCAAAGCAATAGCTGTCTCCAGTTTTTAAAATACCAGAAAATTTTAAAAAAATAGGATTACATTGATAGAAAATTTTAATGATGGGGAAATGGTGGGGGAGCTGAAAAGAGGTCTTTGGGAACTCTGCTTAATTTTTTTTGCTCTAAAAAATAGTCTAGGGATGGGCACCTGGGTGGCTCAGTGGGTTAAGACTCTGCCTTTGGCTCAGGTCATGATCTCAGGGTCCTGGGGTCGAGCCCCACATCCAACTCCTTGCTCAGCAGGGAGTCTGCTTCCCCCTCTCTCTCTCTGCCTGCCTCTCTGCCTCCTTGTGATCTCTCTCTGTCAAAAAAAATAAATAAAATATTTAAAATAAATAAATGAAAATAAAGTCTATTAATAAAAACAAACAAAGAATGCTACTGAGGCTTAATTCTCTTAAAAAAAATTTTTTTTTAAAATTTAGGGGCACCGGGATGGCTCAGTCAGTTAAGTGTCTATCTTTGGGTCAGGTCATGATCCCACAGTCCTGGGATAGAGCCCCATGTTGGGCTCCTGGCTCAACAGGGAGTCTGCTTCTCCCTCTGCTTGTGCTTTCTCTCTGACTCTGTCAAATAAATAAATAAAATATTTAAAAAAATAAAAAAGATTTTATTTATTTATTTGAGAGAGAGAGACAGAGCCCAAGCAGGGGAAGGGGCAGAGGGAGAAGGACAAGCAGACTCCCTGCTCAGTAGGGAGCCCATTGGGACTTGGGGTCCCATCCCAGGACCCTGAGATCATGACCTGAGCCAAAATCAGATGCTTAATTGATTGAACCACCCAAGTGTCCCAAGGCTTAGCCCAGTTTATAACTGGGATTATATGGGGCACCTGGGTGGCTCCATCAGTTGCAACCGACTTGATTTTGGCTCAGGCCATGATCTCAGAGTCATGAGTTCAAGCCCCAAGTTGGGCTCACACTGGGTGTGGAGCCTGATCAAGATTCTCTCTCTCCCTCTTCCTCTGCCCACTACCCCTACTCCCTCTCTCTAAAATAAACAAACAAATAATATAAAAATAAAGATTCATTTAAAAAAAACTGGCATTATATCTAACTGATATTATTCTTTTTTTAAAATTTTATTTATTTATTTATTTATTTTTATTTAATTTTTTTTTTAAAGATTTTATTTATTTGAGAGAGAGAGACAGTGAGAGAGAGAATGAGCGAGGAGAAGGTCAGAGAGCAAAGCAGACTCCCCATGGAGCTGGGAGCCTGATGTGGGACTCGATCCCGGGACTCCAGGATCACGCCCTGAGCCGGAGGCAGTCGTTCAACCAACTGCGCCACCCAGGCGTCCCTAAAATTTTATTTATTTATTTAAAATTTCTTTTCAGCATTCCAGAATTCATTGCTAACTGATATTATTTTTGTTTGCTTTATTTTTTTTTTCTAGTTTGCTTTAATGTGGGGTTTTGTTATGGACCATGAAGAAGTATTAATTGTCGGCATAGCCCAAGGTCGGTCAGACAAGAGTGTAACAGTCTTAGATGGCATTTAGGCGTGTAGACCCTGGACTGGATATGAAATTTGCCTTTAACATTATCAATATCCTGATCCTAACATGTTTGATCATCAAATTCTATTTGTGTTGTCACTAGATATGTGATATTTCATGGAAAAGATAATAATTATCATCTTAAGACTTTAAAGCACACGTGAATCAAGTGGGAAAGATATTGTACCCATTTTAAAGACACAAAGGTACAGAGGTCTGGTAAATATTTCACAGCCATTCCAGCAGTAGATATTCCTGAATAACGTCAGAGGAAAAGAGAAATAGAATTCAGGATTCTAGAGCTCTGGCTTTCTCATTATGCTTTTCATTGTTAAAGTGATCATTTTTAAAAAATAATTAACAGGGGCGCCTGGGTGGCTCAGTGGGTTAAGCCACTGCCTTTGGCTCAGGTCATGATCTCAGGGTCCTGGGATCGAGTCCCGCATCGGGCTCTCTGCTTAGCAGGGAGCCTGCTTCCCTCTCTCTCTCTCTGCCTGCCTCTCCATCTACTTGTGATTTCTCTCTGTCAAATAAATAAATAAAAATCTTAAAAAAAAATTAACAGAAAGACAGGGTCAGAGTTTTGGGGCGCTCACAGAGTGAAGACAAGGACATTAAAAAGAGATAAACATAAGCCTTCATTCTGTGCAGTCATCATTATTTAAGATTCAGGGAGGGTTTTATGTTTGTAGGCATTAATTTTAAAAGTATTTATTATATTCTCCGAGGTTTTTTTTTGGCACATTGTTGTGTGATTAGAGAAAATACAATACAAAGCCCTCTCCTCTATGAGATAACTATAATTAGTATTATGTTTCTAGTTAATATTCTACTCAGTTAAAGGTCAATGAATTCAAAGGCCTTAAGACCCATTCGAGGCACTGTAATAAAACCATCTAGTGAACAGATTTTGTCAAATTAAATTCACAATCTCCTGCTCTTCACATGGAGGTTTAATCCACCTCTTACCTCCTGGAGAAGGACACCATTAGTCTAATCCAATGACATCCTTTTTTCCCCCTCCCCACAATGACACATTTTTTTTTAAAGATTTTATTTATTTATTTGACAGAGAGAGAGATTGCAAGTAGGCAGAGAGGCAGGCAGAGAGAGGGGAAGGAGGCTCCCTGCCGAGCAGAGAGCCCGATGTGGGGCTCGATCCCAGGACTCTGGGATCATGATCTGAGCTGAAAGCAGAGGCTTAACCCACTGAGCCACCCAGGCGCCCCACAATGACACACTTCTATGGTGTTCTGGATAATTAAGAATTGATCACACCTTACAGATACAAACCACTATGGCCACAGCACGGGTACAATATACACTATACATCATTTGAAGGAGAAAGTAGCTGTGCTGGGTAAATATTTCAGTTTGGTGGGTCAATAACTTAGTAAATTTGGGACAAACAAACCAACCATCAAACCAGCCATGGGATGCCTGGGTGACTCAGTCAGTTAAGCAGCTGACTTTGATTCAAGTCATGATCTCAGGGTCCTAGGATGGAATCCCTCATCGGGCTCCCCGCTCAGTGGGGAGGCTGATTTCCTTCTCCCTCTGCCCTACCCTCCACTCATGCTGTCTCTGTCTCTCAAATAAATAAATCTCAAAAAAAAAATTTAAACAAAAAACTGCTAGCTTCAAACTACCAGGTCAAAGGGTATCTCAGCAAACAGAGAGCAGGTATCAGCTGTCACGCTGGTGCAATCCCCATTGTGCCTAACAGACTGTCCTGCACACAGTAGGCGCTTGTGTTTTCTACAGTGAGTGAATCTTCCTCCTCTAAGAATGGAGAGGAAAGGTAAGGTGAATGAGACGGTGCCCTTGGCCTACATCCCCCGCCCCCCACCCCCAGGCATTTGGGCCAACTTTTCCAGCTTGGTGGGAAAGGATTAGGAGTATGTGAGAAGACATAAGTGGGACTAAAGGAGTAGTCAGCCATTACCCAGGTAGTCAGCCCTCCCTTGGTGCAGGCTGCACCTGTCCCCTTTCCTCGCGCGCGCGCGTGTATGTGTGTGTGTGTGTGTGTGAGAGAGAGAGAGAGAGAGAGACTTTCCCTTCCCACCCAAGCCTTCCTAAAAATAACTTCCTGTCTAACCTCTCTCCAGCTGCCAGCATTCACTCTTCATCTCACACCTTCCCTTACTTTCTTGAAAATATAGCTGACCTGAAAAAAGAAAAAGTGTATGAAGAAAAACCCAGCAAAATCTTAGAAAATTTTTTTAATCTTTGCAGGTTTGTCTTGTTTTGCTTAGTGATAGAGTCTGTTGGGGGTGGGGGTTGCAGATCCCTGTTCTGGGACAGTTACTAGGGAAGGTGGGGGGACGGAGAAGCAGTTAGTTTCCAATTCACAAGAATGTTGAGTCTCAACTGAGTGTTCTTTGCAGGTGTCTAAGTAAGTGACCGTCATCACAGGCCAGGCCTGTGCAGGCAAGGTGAGGCACAACACGGAGCCCATTTCTTCTCGATTCTCAGGCTGCCAATGGCATTGGAATTGTCAATAATGCAGAAGAGTAATACCATATACAGAAATTCAAAAATCCGTATGTACCTACATCTAGAACAATTTATTTATCCCTTAGGCTATTTTTCTTTTGTCCTGTGAGAGCCACACGGACTGGTGTTCATCTGTATCAGGTCTGGGAAGGAAAATGAATTATGGTAGTGGTAGCATGGAAACTGGGGGGAAGGAGAAGAGCTCCATGGGCCAGGCATACCCTCTTACCATCTCAGGGACTCAGAGTCGCGAACTTTACGAATCAGGAATCACGTCTCTAAAAAATTGCTAGGATTCCAGGATGTGTATACTATCCTGCTATCCCCACCTGTTAATTTCATTATCCTGTCTCTTTCCTCATAGATCAGCAGTGAAACCCTTAAAATTTAAAAAAAAAAAAAAAAGTTTACACAATCGTATTTAAGGGTAGCAAGGACGGTGGTGCCAGAGAGATAAGGATGTTCCGGTTCCCCCGCCCCATTCACAGACCAGGCCTCCCTCAAGAGAGGCGAGAGCAGGCCAGTCCCCGGGAGTTGGCAAAGGGAGGAAATGAAAAATCTGGGAAGATCAGGAGAGCCTTTGGGGCACAACAGTAGAACAGCGACCTTTCTTCTCAGAGAAGCAATTTGGGGTCTTCATCCCTGGGTCTCTTCATCTTCCATATGGGAATCAGACCGGCCACCTTCTTACAAGGAGATTGTGATGAGTAGGCACGATCGCCCCCGGAAACTGCTCAGCGAAGCTCCTAGAACGCTATAAGTATCTCTACTGGCCCAGGTGACATTGAAGGCTCAGCCTGCCATGGCCAAAGAAATGAAATCAGGCCAGAAGGCAAGGGAGCTGTAGTGTGGCTTCATGTCCCAACTGGCCAGTCGTCTCCTTATGTCCCTCTAACCTCCACATAATCGCGGGTGGGGAAACAGGTTCTGGAGGAGAAAGAACATGTCCAAAGTTAACTAGCTGATGGGTAGTACAATTTGAGCCTGGGTCTGTTTAATCTCTTGTTAGCTTGATTCTTCTATGCTGCATTATCTCCTTATGTAAATGTTGACATAAGTGAAAGTTAATTTTCGAAGATTTATTTTTTGGAGAAGGAACTGAAAAATCATTCCCAAGTCAATTACCAGCATCGTTCTGTGCTCTTTCTCTGTTTTTCACACTTCTGGCGGCGGCGGCGGCGGTGGTGGTGGGGAGAGATTATGTGAGCAATCATAAACATTTCCTGACTCTCTGGGTCAGCTCCAGCATCCTTCACCCCTCCCATCTTATTTTCAGTGAAGAAAGAACAGAGACTCCCCCAAAGTTGCTGATCTCTGAGGGTCCCTGAAAAGTGCCGCTTAGGACAGGAAATGTTTAAGTAATGAATTAAACAGTGACTTGCCTTGTCAGTGTGTGTTTTGAAGTGAAACAGAAAGAAACATGTGCTTTTGAGCAACACAGGGCCGGGAGCGTGAGTTTTCTCAATGCATTAAGAGCTGCGGTTTCACATAACATTTACTTTCTAGCTGCCCACAGGGGCTACAGCCCCGGCTTCTTGCTCGGGGTCTCCCTGAAAAGCCCGGAGTTGTTCTGACTCTAAAAAACGCTCTTGTCTGGGGCCAAGAAGTTAGCACGATTCTTCCTCCTTCTCCAGAGGCCTGAAATCGGATTCTGCCAGGAGGAGGAGGGACGAGAATTTGACCAGACCACTCGCAGGAAGAGTGAGTTTTTTCTCCTCTTCTGCCGTCAGAAGGCTAGGACCTCAAGTCTTTGTCCACATGGGGGCAACGTGTACGGCATTATCGGGTTCCCTCACAGTCCCTAAGAGTCTCTGCCCCGTCGTTTTGGTTGATGTTTTGCAGTGGTTAAAAAAAGAGTCGGGGAGGAAGGTGACTAATCCTGCCCAGGACTGTTGTCCTTCTCTAAATATTCACGTTACTAAACAGGATATAACAATGGTCTAGTTATTAAAAAGTGGTAGAGCACAGGGGCTCTGGAATGAGAACTAGGTTCCTAGCCAGCTCCCTTGTTGACGGAGACCTTCAGCCGGCCATTAATGGGAAGATGTAGCTTTTTCATCTGTAAAAGAGGGATACCAGTATCAGCCACATAAGGATGAAGAGATAATGTATACAAAGTAATTAGAAGAGGTATTTTATTGCTGTAACTGTAATGAAACCAAACCGTTATTCTGTTGTATTCTGATAAGGTTTTCATTTTGAGATCTTAGGGTAAGGCCATTCCCCTACAGGTAGGGCTAGTATCTTGAAGGGCTGGACGGTTTTTTGTTTTGGGGCTTTTCCCATGATTTTATTAAGTCATCTCTACACCCAATGTGGGGCTCAGACTCACGACCCTGAGATCAAGAGTCACATGCTCTCCCACAGGCACCCCAGGGCTGGACCGTCTTGATGTTAATCATCTAGGGAAGGGTTGTAACCTTTTTTAGGAAACCGGAATTAGACAAACCAGGGAAAGTAACTGCCTCCCTCTCACTTCCTGGGTCTAGAGCTCAAGGAGTTGAGATATGCTTAAAGCCACTTCTACTTGAGGTTTCAAAATGGGAAGGTGGAAACCAGGAAGGGGCCGCACACCTAAGATGCCAAGCTCTAGAATAAGGACTCCAGATGTCATGGGGGTGCAGGTTCTCGAACTGAAGGGTGTGAGGCCTGGAATCAGATCACCTCCTGTTGTGAGGGAAAGCCCTGGGAAAGCAAACTCTCCCAGGGGAAGCTGAATTCTCAGGAAAGAAGCTGGAGTTTGACCTCAGAGGGCTCCTTCCTACATGGAAATGGGGGTTTATCTCAAAGAAAGTGGATTTCCTTTCAAGTTCTTAAGCTTTCAAAAGCTTGCAGTTACATCTATGGGGTCTCATGAAAACTCCAAGATAGGGAGTTTGGACATTGCCATTTTTTCCTGAGTTAACAAGAGTTTTTGTTTTGTTTTGTTTAAAAGATTTTATTTATTTGACGGAGAGGGAGAGAGCAGGAGTGAGGGGAGCAGGCAGAGGGAAACAGAGACATAGACTCCCCACTGAGCAGAGTGCCTAGGACCCTGAGATGCTGCCCTGAGCTGAAGACAGACACTTAACTGCCTGGGCCACCCAGGCACCTCATGAGTTAACAGCTTTATTTATTTATTTTACTTTATATTTCTAAAAGAATTTTATTTAGTTTAGAGATAAAGATCCAGAAGAGGGACAAGCAGGCTCACGCTGAGCAGAGCCCCATTGGGGAGCTTGATGCCAGGACCCTAAGATCATGACCTAAGCAGAGACCAAGAGTCAGCTGCTTAACCGACTGAGCTACCCCAGGTGCCCTGAGTTAATGGAGTTTTAAAGAGATGAAATAAATGACTTGCCTAGGCTCGTGTCAGTCCAGTGTAACGGCCAAGGAAAATCGTTTTTGTTTTTTCAATTATTCCTTATCCAAGGAGGTTTCAGTTATTCCCAGAATAGTTAAGTAGATATGGTGTGAAGATTTTTTGGCTATGATTTTGCCTTACTCACACAACTTACCCTTTCCATGTCAGCCACCTCTCAGGTAACTGAGTCGATTGTATTCAAAAGAAACATCTGTGTTCCCTCACTAGCATGGAACTGGTGCCCTCATGAACAGATTTAACTCACTATAAATTCAAACATGCAAAAGGACATAACCTGGCCCCATTGAATAATTAATCAAGCATGTCATTGTCTAAAACCATGCCCGTTTTGTTTTGAAGAGGCTAGTAGTTTGACTTAGCCCTGAGATTGTATAATGTCTGAGTGGGACCAAAAATAATTTTCCAGTTTGGAATTTCAGACAAACTCAGAAAAATCACTCTGAGAATCGTAAGTGAAAGAGCACTTGAGTGCTCAAAGCCGTAGTTCAGAAACAAATTATATTCTAAAGGGAAAAAATGGCTGTGGTTAATTTGCTGTTGTTCAAAACAAGCTAATAATATTTTAAAAGAATTAAAATCGTAATATAATCAGAAGTCAGTTTTCCACAACCAAAGACAAGTGGAAAGTCAAGTCAGCTACACAAAGTAGGTAATTACTCATTGGTATTGTGGGCCTCTATTTTGTCATTTGGATAACTACTTTTTTTCCATTTTGTGGAGTTTTCCAAAATAATGATACATTTTTATGTGTAATAAGCTAATTAGTCAATTGAAAAATATGTATTAATCTCCTAATACGTGTCCCAAATTAGGTGATGTACTGTGAGTACATAAAAGATTTAAATCATCAGGCTTCTGTCTTCAAGCCTAACTGGAGGGGAGGGGTTAACATACATTGCTTTTTTACTCATCCCAATTTAGAGAAACAGTATGGTCTTAAATCTGCTGTAGAAATTCAGAGTAGAAATTAATGTGGTTTGGAATAATCTAAAAAATCTTTTTTTTTTTTTAAAGATTCTATTTATTTGACAGGCAGAGATCACAAGTGGGCAGAGAAGCAGGCAGAGAGGTAGCAGGCTCCCTGCTGAGCAGAAAGTCAGATGCTCCATCCCAGAACCCTGAGATCATGACCTGAGCAGAAGGCAGAGAGGCTTTAACTTACTGAGCCATCCAGGCGCCTCTAAATAATCATTTCTTAATAAGTCATTGGAAAGACTAACCCCACTCTTTAATTTTTTAAAACATGTATTATTTCAGATGCAAGAATTTAAGAATTATTGTAGGCACAGGGGATACAGGGACAAATAAAGTGTTTCCGGTCCTCTAGAGCTTAAAGTACAAGCAAATATACAAAGTCATTGCAAATCAATGGAAGAGGCTCTAGAATGTGCGTTCTGGACTCATGTGAGGAAAAGCTTGACCCGGAAAGCTTCAAGGAGCAGGTGACCTTCAAGGAGGTCACTGACAACTGGGAGGGCGCCGCCCCAGTGTCTGTGGGAGGGTGAATGTTAGGGCAGGGAGAAGGGTGGGGGAGGGCATTCCAGAAAAAGGAAACTGCAAACAGCCTATGAGAAGGCACAGTGGGTGAGAAGTCAACCGGAGCCCAAAGCTGAGGTTTTCCGACGTTTATTTCAAAGCCCTTCATTATCTATATGCAAAGAGGGCGTCTTTAAAAACAAACTACCAGACTATAATGACTACGAAATTTAAATATTATGTCAATGCTAATGATTACTTTCCCATATTCTGGTTAGTCCAGAATTAACTGTAAACAACCGTATTCGTTTTATGTAAGTACCTATTTTCTAACAGAAGCCATTTTGTGATGATTCAATAGTTTCTCATCAGTTTCAAAAAGAGAATGCTGGTCACCGCACCAAACGAGTACATTCTACAGAAAAAGGTTATTTTAATTAAGAACAGTTTGCTTCCGGGCTTACTGAGAAATTACAGGACCAGAATAAAAGGAGAATGTTAAGAAAATCATCACATAGTAGTACCTTGTACTCTGAAGGTTTCAACATTTACAGTTAACAGTTCATACATTTTCACACAATATCCTTTAAACTAATAGGCAAACACTTAAAAATCATCCAAGATTAGCTTTAAAATCGTGTATTCGTTTGAAGCACGTAATTCAAGAAAATTATTAAAAAAAAAAATTCTAGCAGAATGAGCTGATCCTTAAACCCAGACAAAAATGGAACATCCTGCGACAGCTGCGAAGTTTCAGAAACGCGGCAGGTACAACTTCTCAGTAGTAACCTTAGCCGGAGGTCACGTCCAACCTCACGAGCTAGGACATTTAACGTCGGGGTCGAGGCGGGCCGGCGGGCCCGTCTCCGTTGCCATGAGACCCTTCCAGTCTGTGTCAGCCACTGCCGCCTTGGCGACGCGCGTTTGCTCCGCCGGCCCGGGTCGGGGTGCCAGCTGGGATGCCCCCCACCCCGAGCCCGCCCGGCGTCCCGGCCTCTCGGCTCCCGGGGCAGCCGCGAGGTCCGCCCCCGGCTCTCCGGCCGCGCTTTCAAATCCGTCGTACCCACGGGCGGGGAGGGAGCCGGGCCTGCGAGTCCCCACGCGGGTCGGGAGGAGGGAAAACGGGGCCCGTGGCTCGCTCATTCCCTCGACCCCCCGGGCCGGAGAAGGCCGCGCTCGGGCCGCGGGAGAGGGGCGGAAGGGGAGGGGGCGCGCGCGGGGGGAAGAAGGGCGCGCGCTACGAGCCTCCCCTCCGCCCCCGCCCCGGGGTCTCCCGCCCTCGGGGTTCGGAGCCGCCGGTGCCTGAGGCCCGACTCGCGCGGTGGCTGGAAGGGGCAAGGACGCCACGACCTAGGGTGACGCCAGGCATCTCCCGGGCGACGGCTCTGCAGCAAGATGGCGGACGATAAAGAAAGGGAAGGCACAGGTAAGACCGGGGTCCGCACCGGGGCGCGCCGGGCGGGGTGGGCCGCCCTCCAGCGGAGTCGGCCCCGCGGGGAGAAGGCCCACAGGGCAGGGGGGCACGGACGCGCCCTGCAGCCTGGCGCCCGCAGCCTCCCCGTCGACGCCTGAGCCCCGCCCCGTCCTCCTCCTTCCCTCCCCCCGTCTCCCCCCTTCCCCCTCCCCCACCGCCTCCCTCCCCGGGAGCTCCGAGCCGCGGCTCCGGCGGGCGAGGCCGATAATGGCGTCCTTGTTCGCCGCCGCCGCCGGCACCCCGCCTCCACAGTCTCGCCCCGGCCTCTGTGCCGCAGGCGCCACGCCGGCGGCTGCCGGGCTGCGGGCACCCGGGGCGGCCCGTCTCTGGCCGCCCGCGCCCGGCGGACCCTTGGGCCGCACGGCAGCCCCGCCCGCCGGGAACGCGCCCGCCGCCTCCATTTTGCCTGCTCGGTGGGGACGTGAGGGGGACGAGGGGGGACGTCGGGGAGACGGCCCTTCCGGCTCGCGGGCGCCCCCTCCGCGGCTGCGGCCTCCGAAGCGCGCGCCCGTGGGGGGCGGGTCGGAGCGCTGGCGCGCGGCAGCGTGAGGAGGGCGGGAGAGCTGCCCGTAGGCGGCGGCGCTGGGCGGCGGGCGCGCGGGCGGAACCCTGGGCGTCCACGTTGCGCGGCGACCCTGGACGTCGTGTCCGCGCCAGCCGGAGCCCCGGCCCCTTCCTCGGTTGCTCCAAGGGAACAGCCAGTGCGTGGGTGCCCACGGGCACACTCCTGGCAAAACCCCGTCCACCCGTCGAGGTCAGCATCTTGGAAATGAAATTCCAGTTCGTCCTTGTTTCCTGGCTGGGGAGCTGCGAGCGCCGTGTCTCGTGTCCCTTCCCTCAGCCTGCGGCCAAGTGTCATCAGGTTCACATTTACAAGTGCAGAAACCGGCCCTGAGGTAGTAAGTCACTCGTGTGGCTAAAATCACAGAAAATCGGCGGAGAAACCGTGGAAACTGGGCCGAAGATCTGCCTGCCTGTGGATAAGAGGAATACGATTTGGTTTATTTTTAGGACTGTCAAGTCTGAAGACTCGGAAGTGTGTTCTAGATGTTACCTTTCCGAAGATGGCCTCATTTTTTATTGTGCTGCTTTAAAAGTAAAAGGTGCATCCGAAGGAAGTGATTACTTTTTTTTTTTTTTAAGACTGATTTTAAAGGGTTTTATTTTTATTTTTTGGAGTTTATTTTTGTTTTTTTTTAAGTAGTTTCTACACCCAGTGGGGGGCTCGAACTCCCCGACAGGACATCAGGAGTCACATGCTCTTCGGACTAGACCAGCCAGGTGTTGCTTTAAGACAAATTTTTAAAAACTGCCCCAGAAAACCACGTGATTTCCTCATTATTATTTACAAAAAAGGGGAACAAGATAAATTAACATGTTAATTATGGATGTTTATTTTTTTAATAGCTCAGCAGAGAACGCACTGGATCTTGTCTCAAATCCAATTTTTTCTTTACTTTCTTAAAAAAAAAAGCTTTTCTGATGTTTCACTTTTCAGAAATACTTTTCTATTTATAATAAATCCAGAGGAAGAAACAGTTCTGTCCAAAGGCTGGATGTCATTCATTCTGTTGACATATGTTGAATGCCTGTGGACGGTGTTCTCCTTAGGTGAGGATTTTTTTTTTTTTTTTAAAGATTTTATTTATTTATTTGAGAGAGAGAGACAGTGAGAGAGAGCACGAGCGAGGAGAAGGTCAGAGAGCGAAGCAGACTCCCCATGGAGCTGGGAGCCCGATGTGGGACTCGATCCCGGGACTCCAGGATCACGCCCCGAGCCGAAGGCAGTCGTCCAACCAACTGAGCCACCCAGGCGTCCCTAGGTGAGGATTTTGAGGGAAGAAAACTTGACTCTCGAGAAAGGTGAGATCAGGGCACTGGGTGGCTCAGTTGTTCAAGCCGCTGCCTTAGGCTCAGGTCATAGTCCCGGGGTCCTGGGATCCAGTCCTAGGTGAGGCTCCCTGCTCAGTAGAGAGCCTGCTTCTTCCCCTTCCTCTGCCTCTGCCTGCAGCTGTGCCTACTTGTGCTCTCTCTCTGTCTTGCTGTCAAATAAATAAATAAGATCTTTCAAAAAAAAAAAAAAAAAGGTGAGGGCGCCTGGGTGGCTCAGTGGGTTAATCGGCTGCCTTCGGCTCAGGTCATGATCTCAGGGTCCTGGGATCGAGTCCTGCATCGGGCGCTCTGCTCAGCAGGGAGCCTGCTTCCCTCTCTCTCTCTCTGCCTGCTTCTCCGTCTACTTGTGATTTCTGTCAAATAAATAAATAAAATCTTAAAAAAAAAAAAAAGGTGAGATCAGTAAAGGAGATAAGACATCGGTGGAGGGGAGAGAGCAGTTAGCTGGGCTGAGCAGCCTGTGTGCCAGACCTGTTCCCGGGTGTGTTATATCCCGTCCTGGTCTGTGGATAGCAACCTGAGCATCCCCGGGGGCTTACCAGAAATGAAGAATCGCAGTCCCTGCCCCTTACCTGCTGAATCAGTCTGCATTTTAGCAGATCTGTAGGGGACCAGACTGTATATTAAATCTCAACACTGGTTGAGAACCAGTGTTATATGGTATATCTTATTTATGCTTAACAGTTTTACAAGTTGATTGTAATTGCAGTTGGTAGGACATGATGAAATGACGCCATGTTGCCTGAGGGTAAACTAGCAACTCATTTGGCAGTTATCATCTTTGGACATAACTGCACTCCTGTATTTGATTCTCAGCCCTGAAGGTTGAGAAATTACATCTCACCAGTAATCGTAATTGATCAAGGCTTTGGGGTTTCACTCAAGCAAACTAATTAATTTTAAATTCAGTAGGGGTATGCTGATACTTTAACCAGAAAGCTGATCTCAGCAATGCAGTATTTTGTTTTATGAGTAGTAAGCTTTTAGGGAGGGTGAATTTATATTTCAAAAGGTCCTTGATGAGCGTGGAATCACACAAAAGAAGGGATAGTTTTGGAGCATATATCCAGTACCCTGTTAGCTTTAAGAGGAAAGGACCATTAAAAAAAAATTTATTTACATTCAATTTGGTTAGCATATAGTGTATTATTAGCTTCAGGGGTAGAGTTCAATGATTCATCAGTTTCATATGACACCCAGTACTCATTAGATACAATGAGCCCTCCTTAATGCCCATCACCCGGTTTCCCATTCCCCCACACACCTTCCCTCCAGCAACCCTCAGTTTGTTCCCTCCAGTTAAGAGTCCCTTTTGGCTTGCCTTGCTCTGTTTTTTTCTTATTTTATTTTTCTTCCCTTCCCCTATGTTCATCTCTTTTATTTAAATTCCACATATGAGTGAATCAGACGGTATTTATCTTTCTCTGGTTTATTTTGCTTAGCATGGTACCCTCTAGTTCCATCCATGTTGTTGCAAATGCAAGATTTCATTCTCTTTGATAGCTGAGTAATAATCCATTGTATATATATAATACCACATCTTTATCCATTTATTTGTCAATGGGCATCGGGGCTCTTTCCATATTTTGGCTACTGCGGATATGGCTGCTATAAGAAAGGGGACCATTTTCTGATCTGTTACACTCAGTGTCTTGAGGAGGTTCCCAGCATATTGTAGGAGCTCAATATTTATTGAATAGAGAATATTTGTATTAATTAAAGATGTTTATATTTTAGCCAAAACATTACTTGCTGTTAACTAAAAATCTATTCTGTACCCAAAACTACATACACTAGTTGTGTTTTTTTGTTTTTTTTTCCCTCATTCTTACAAGTAAGCCATAAACTTCTATTACTTCTGGCTCAACGTATTTTTAAAAAGATATGTTTGTTTATTTCAGAGAGAGAAAGAGAGGGAAGGGGCAGAGAAAATTTCAAGCTGACTCCCCACACTGGGCTCGATCCCATGATCCATGAGGTCATTACCTGAGCTGATACCAAGAGTTGGTCCCTCAACTGACTATGAGCCTTCATACAGGTACCCCTTAACAAGTATTTTTTGAGAGTTAAAGTATTCAGTGGCCTGTTTTTAAAAACAACAACTACAAAAATTCTCTTTGTAGAAACATGCATGTATTTTCTTTTTAAAGATTTTATTTACTTACTTAAGATAGCAGTAGTGGACAGGAAGGTCAGAGGGAGAGGGAGAAGCAGACTCCCCGCTGAGCAGAGAGCCTGATGTAGGACTTGATTCCAGGACCATGAGATCATGACCTGAGCCAAAGGCAGACACTTAACTGACTGAGCCACCCAGGTGCCCCACCTTAACTGATTTTCATATATTTTAAATAATTTATCTTTAATCTTGAGAAAGTTTCAGAGGAAGTTTAAGCTTCTAGATTTATATCCTATCCAGCTCTTCTTCAACATTTAGGAATTAATCTTGGTTAAAGTACAGAGGACATTGGTAACAAAAATTAACTATGACAGGCTATTATGTTCTATTTATAAGTTTCCTATAAGATTATGTACACTGAAGTTGTTCTGTTCCTTTGTAGCCTTTTTGTGGTTTAACATATTTTATTTTATTTTTTCCTAGGGGCACATAGGTGGCTCAGTAGATTAAACTCTTTTGACTTAATGTCTTGACCCCAGGGTCCTAGGATTGAGTCCTGTCTCAGGCTCCTTGCTCAGCAGGGAGCCTGCTTCACCCTCTGCCTGCTGCTCTCTTTGTGTGTGCTGACAAATAAATAAATAAAATATTTTAAAAAATAATTTATTTTTTCCTAGATTAAAAAATGTATGTAGTGGGCGCCTGGGTGGCTTAGTGAGTTAAAGGCTCTGTTTTCGGCTCAGGTCATGATCTTAGGGTCCTGGGATCGAGTTTGCATTGGGCTCTCTGCTCAGCAGGGAGCCTGCTTCCTCCTCTCTCTCTTTGCCTGCTTCTCTGCCTACTTGTGATCTCCATCTGCCAAATAAATAAATAAAATCTTAAAAAAAAAACAACCAAAAAACCCCATCTATGTAGTTATGTTAGCTAACAAAAAAAAGGAATTTAAATTTTAGAATCAAGTTAATTTCAAAAAAGAGCTAATTTTGTTTTACTGAAAGAATATTTGAAATGGGATAGCAAAAATTGTTGTTTGAAGTTCTATTATTTCTTTCAAGTTTGCTCAGCCAGAACACTTTTTTCCTTTTCCTTCTGTTTTGTTTTGTTTTGTTTAGAGAATCAACTCAATTGTCGATTCTTTGAATCTTTTAAACTTATTGTCTCTATCTCCTCGAGAATTTTACATAGGACTGCAAAGAACTTCTGTTTGTAATTAGAATCATGTCTAGGAAACAAACTGCTTAGGAATAAAATCCGCTAACTTGGCAGGGCAAGGAGCTTTGGAAGGTATGTCAGTTTTTTCAGTAAGCCTCAGATATTTAAAGCTTGCTTTAGGATTTACTATTTTTGTATAAAATATTGTTTCTTTGCATTGGTTGGTAAAGTGTCTCTAATTCAACTATCAACTCCTGACTGGTAGAGTTTTACAAGTTTTTGTTTATTTCTTTGTATTGTGCCTTTCCTCCGAAAACCCAACATTTGAAAATCTAAGGTAAGAAACAAACTACAGGTGGATATTACTTTTTAAAAAGGAAACTGTTAGTAGTGCAGGGTATACAATGGAGTAGTAGAAAAGTGGGGTAAGACCTCAATTTCCCCAAGCTCTGTCTGATCTTAGCCAAGATGCCAAGACCTCAGGAGCCTGTAGTTCCTCAAATGTAAAGTGGGAAGAATTTTACCTACTTCATAATGTTGTTGTAATGGAGATGGTGTGGTCTTACTCATCTTTATATCCCCAGGACCCACCATGATGCCTGGCAGAAAAGAAATGCTGAATAAACAGGAAGAAAAGTACTTGGCACGGTCTAGGAAATTTGTACCTATCAGTATATGTGTGGCATGGAATCTAGGAGTTAAGGAAAACTTAAATCTAAGTCTTACCAATTCTTGATCACACATGATGCATCATCCATGCCTATTTTGAGGACCATTTAGCAGTTTTCTCCTTGTTTTAGACAGATAACAATCGACATAGAGACTAACTGAAGAAGAAAACTTACAATTTATTTCCTCTAATTTAGAATAAAACTTAGAAAAACTGAACTGAATTTTATCTTTGTACTTAACTATCAAAATCCGTGAAGAAAATTCGTATTTTAACAAGTCAAGTGGACAGTGAGATAGCACGTCACACCCCTTAGGATGACTACGGTAAAAAAAATTAGCACTGGCAAGGTGTGGAGAGATTGGAGGTCCTGTGTGCTTGTTGATGGGCATGTGAAATGGTACAGCTACTGTGGAAAATAGTATCGCAGTTGCTCACAAATTCAGATACTGAATTACCATATAGATCCAGCAACTCTACATCTGGCTTTATACCCAAAATAACTGAAAGCAGGAACTTGAATAAGTCTTTGCACACCCGTGTTCATAGCAGCATTATTCACAGTAGCCAAAAGGTCAAAGCAACTCAGGTGTCCATCAGTGGGTGAATGGTTACACAAAATGCAGTGTGATCATACCCAGCAATATTACCCATCTTTAAAAAGGAAAAAAAAAAATCTGACTTAATGCTACCACAAGGCTGAATCTTGAAGATACTATTGTAAGTGAATTTTTTTTTTATTAACATATATTTTTATCCCCAGGGGTACAGGTCTGTGAATTGCCAGGTTTACACACTTCACAGCACTCACCAAAGCACATACCCTCCCCAATGTCCATAACTCCACCCCCCTTCTCCCAACCCCCCTCCCCCCAGCAACCCTCAGTTTGCTTTGTGAGATTAAGAGTCACTTATGGTTTGTCTCCCTCCCAATACCATCTTGTTTCATTTATTCTTCTACTACCCACTTAAGCCCCCATGTTGCATCACCACTTCCTCATATCAGGGAGATCATATGATAGTTGTCTTTCTCTGCTTGACTTATTTCACTAAGCATGATACGCTCTAGTTCCATCCATGTTGTCGCAAATGGCAAGATTTCATTTCTTTTGATGGCTGCATAGTATTCCATTGTGTATATATACCACATCTTCTTGATCCATTCATCTTTTGATGGACATCTAGGTTCTTTCCATAGTTTGGCTATTGTGGACATTGCTGCTATAAACATTCGGGTGCACGTGCCCCTTTGGATCACTACGTTTGTATCTTTAGGGTAAATACCCAGTAGTGCAATTGCTGGGTCATAGGGCAGTTCTATTTTCAACATTTTGAGGAACCTCCATGCTGTTTTCCAGAGTGGTTGCACCAGCTTGCATTCCCACCAACAGTGTAGGAGGGTTCCCCTTTCTCTGCATCCTCGCCAGCATCTGTCATTTCCTGACTTGTTGATTTTAGCCATTCTGACGGTGTGAGGTGATATCTCATTGTGGTTTTGATTTGTATTTCCCTGATGCTGAGTGATATGGAGCACTTTTTCATGTGTCTGTTGGCCATCTGGATGTCTTCTTTGCAGAAATGTCTGTTCATGTCCTCTGCCCATTTCTTGATTGGATTGTTTGTTCTTTGGGTATTGAGTTTGCTAAATTCTTTATAGATTTTGGACACTAGTCCTTTATCTGATATGTCGTTTGCAAATATCTTCTCCCATTCTGTCAGTTGTCTTTTGGTTTTGTTAACTGTTTCCTTTGCTGTGCAAAAGCTTTTGATCTTGATGAAATCCCAATAGTCCATTTTTGCCCTTGCTTCCCTTGCCTTTGGTGATGTTCCTAGGAAGATGTTGCTGCGGCTGAGGTGGAAGAGGTTGCTGCCTCTGTTCTCCTCAAGGATTTTGATGGGTTCCTTTCTCACATTGAGATCCTTCATCCATTTTGAGTCTATTTTTGTGTGTGGTGTAAGGAAATGGTCCAATTTCATTTTTCTGCATGTGGCTGTCCAATTTTCCCAACACCATTTATTGAAGAGGCTGTCTTTTTTCCAATGGACTTGTAAGTGAATTTAACCAGTCACAGAAAGACCAGTACTGTGTAATTCTCCTTACATGAGGTACGTAGAATAGTCAGATTTGTAGGAACAGAGAGTAGAATGGTGGTTGCCAGGGGCAAGGGGAAAAGGGAGGTTGTTAGTTAATGGAATAGAGCTTCAGTGTTGGCAAGATGAAAAGGGTTCTAGAGATGGGTTGTACAACAATGTGAATGTACCGAACACTGCCCAACTGTAGGGTGCTTGAGCTGGTTAATGTCTTAGTCTGTTTTATCACAATTTAAAACAGATGAAATGGAGATATTGAGTGTATCCAAAATACTGTTAAGTGTGAGAGAAGGCCCGGGAGATGCCACCTACTGGCTTGGGTTTTGCTTCCAGAAACCTACCATGTCATCTGGTAAAGAGCCAAGAAAGACCCCATGTTGCTCTAGCAGGGGCAGGGGGAAGGTAAACATTTTGAAGTCTCAGAGCATTCTGCATAACAAGACCCACCCTTCTGGTGCAAAAGACTTTCCCAGAGCTTTGTCTTCCCCTGCCTGCATTTAACCAACTCGGGTCCCCTGTAGCAATCCTATCTCGTCTGAGGGGGCAGAGAGAAGCCAAAAAACACTTGTGAAGGTCACAGCCCAAAGACAAGTCCAGTAAAAGACTGAAGTTTAATTATGAGGTAGAATGCTTTCCTTTGCTTAACTTGACCACCACATCACAGAGTTGTAGTACAGTAATCGTGGATTGCCGCTGAACTGTGTGTGGCGCACCTTACTTCAGGACTCCTTAGAGGAATCCGGCACGTACAGCTATAGCGAAGATTAAATACAGCCCTGTTCTTGGCCAAATTGTTATGAAGCCTCTTGACTGACTGACTCTCTTAGGTCCTATAACTTGAGCGGTATGCCTGGCTTTCAACAAAAAATTAGAAGGCATGCAAAAGCAAAAACACCATCGGAGACCAAGTAAGTAAGCATCAGAACTAAACTCAGGGGGCGCCTGGGTGGCTCAGTGGGTTAAGCCTCTGTCTTCGGCTCAGGTCATGATCCCAGGCTCCTGGGATTGAGCCCCGCATCCCGCGCTCTGCTCTGTGGGGAGCCTGCTTCCTCCTCTCTCTGCCTGCCTCTCCACCTACTTGTGATCTTGTCAAAAAAAAAAAAAAGAACTAAACTCAGGTCTGTGATACATATCTTGGAATTATCAGATTGAAATTTAAAAGAGCTAGGATTAATATGTTGAGGGCTCCGATGGAAAAAGGCAACATTCAAGAACAAATGCATACTGTAAGCAGAGACTCAGAATCAAAAGGAAATGTTAGAAATTTAATGTAGCGGAACAGAAGAATACCTTTGGTGGGTCCATAGCAGACTCAACATTGAGGAAGGAATGATAGAATTTGATGATTTCAATAGAAACTTCTCAAACTGAAATACAAAGAGAAAAAAGAATGAAAAAAAAAAAAAAAAACAACAAACCCCAGCATGAGAGCTGTGGGACAGTTTCTTGAAGGTGTAAAAGACACAGTGGGAATACCAGAAGGAAGAGAATGAAAGAATGGAGCGGAAGAAATATTTGTAGTGGTAATGGATGAGTTTTCCCCCAAACATCCCAAGATACCAAAGTAGATCCAGGAAACTAAGAGAAGACCAAGCAGGGTAAATACCAAAACATATTGTCTGGGCATCTCCTGGTCAAACTGCAGAAAACCAAAGATAACAAGAAAATCTTGAACGATGCCAGAGGAAAGCAGTCACCCCACCTGGACTTGGTCAGAGACCATGTAAGCCAGGTGAGAGTGGAGTGAAGTCGTTGAGGCGTTGAAAGATGTGACCGAGTTATTTTTTTAAATAATCAGTATTGAGGAAGGTACTATCCAAGGTCACTAGCTCCGTTGTGAAGCAAGGGCTCCATTCAAGTCCGTCTCCAACACCAATGTCCTTAGTCTCTGTGTCTCACATAGAGAAGTCAAGTTGAAATCTATATAAGAAAGAAAAAATAATAATAAAAGTAGAATTTACCCATCATCTCATTATCTAGAGCAGTACCCAGACTGCAGTGAGGTCAGAATCACCCAGAGGGTTTGTTGAAACATAGATTGCTAAGCTCCCAGGCCCGAATTTGTGTGAGAATTTGTGTTTCTAACAAGTCACCATAGGATGAGGATGCTGTTAAAAACCATTGATCCACAATCTAGAATAAAGTCTGCCATTTTAACGTATTTTTTTCTTGGCAGATTTGTTTTTCGTTGGTTTCATATAGTTGATATTGTATATAGTTTTATATCTAACTTTTCCACTTAACTATTAATGAGCACTTTCTCATGTCCTCAGTGTCTGTCACACACATCGTTTGTTATAGCCGCGTGCATCGTTGTTTATGGAACATGTGAGTTAAGCTTTCCCCGACTGTTGGCTGTTTAGATTGTTTCCACATTTTCCGTGCTGTAAATAATGCTGCAGTTAGTGTCGGTCCAAAAAGATCTTTTGACCCAGCTTTGATCCCCATCCTCTACCCCCTTTGGAAAAATAATTTCACTTAATCTCCCCCCTGTTGGTTCTTACTAGGTACTAACAGAGGGTGATCTAATTTCTAAATTCTGTGAGTACCTTGTGATCCTCTTATACTAATTACATTAATTCTTTTTTAATTTTTTGTAATCAAAGGCACATAATTGCCAGAGTTTATGATCAGTATAAGATACATAGTTGCTCAGTTGTCTATCCTATTACAGTAGAAACTCCATGAAATCAAGAGACTTTGTTTCATTTACAGCTGAATGCCTGGAATTTGGGACAGTGTGGAGGTTATAGTAGTCACTGTGAAAACACTGAATGAATGAGTGAAACAGGAGTAACACATTGAGTAAAGAAATGTAATGTCACCCTTCATGGTCTCATTATGGATAAATGTATTTTTCAGTTAACCTTTAAAAAACATTAAAAATAGCTCAGAGCTACCCCCATTAGGTTTGGAGAGGCACTCAGACTGGAAACATTTAATCTAACCTCATAAAAAACTAGAATGACACATCTGCTTCACCATGGTGATTGAGCACACATGTTTATTTTTATCCTTCTTGAAACCCAACTAGAATGACAGTGAAGGAATTAAAAAAGGCCTTAGACGTTACAAGGGTAGGGAGAGGGGGAGAGGAGATAACAGCAGTTTGTAAAAAGACATTAAGAGAAGAGAATAGAAAGAGATTAGGAGAGGGCATAATTTTTAAATGGGTGGACGGGTGGCCGTTAGCCTAGCAGAAACAAAGGAAAGAAAAGTCTGTAGAGAAAGGAGCCAAAAAGGAACAAACCAAGTGGAGCTGTACAACCCTGTACAACCCTCAGGATTGACGCAGCAACCATCTCTGAAGGCGTGTGTGAGGCTAGTTCTGGGTGGCTTGGATTGAAGTCCTAGGCAAGTGGTTGGGTCTCACATTCCTTGGAATAACCAGGTGATCACTTCCCTTCCACCCATTCAGGAGACTCTGATTATTATTATATTTTTTTAGAGAGGTGGGGAGGGGCAAAGGGAAAGGGAGAGAGGAAATCTTAAGCAGGCTCCCTGCTCAGCACAGAGCCAGGCACGGGGTCCGATCTCATGATCCTGAGATCATGACCTGAACAGAAATCAAGATTCAGATATTTAACCAACTGGGCCAGCCAGGTGCCCCTCCCTGATGGCCTCAAATCAGAGAGACAGGTTTTAGGGATGCCAGCCCTGTGGATGGTAGTGGGTGATATACCATCATTATTATTATTACCATGTTTGATACAGTAGCTGAAATATTATTAAAATTGGTGCGAAACTCAAGTATTGTCACCTAGATAAAAATCTTCTGAGTAGGACCCAAGATAATAAACCTGAAAAGTGGTAGTATGTTGAATAGGTTGTCATACAGATGGGGATTTGAAATTCTCAGATTTGCGTTGATGATTACATTATAAGTAGTTCAAGTACTAGAAACTTTAAATGAAAAGTGAAAGGGAATCCAGAGTTTAAAAAACTTCAAGTGAAATCAGTAAATAAAATGAAATTTCATACGAAACTGGGATATAATCAAATGCGAGGGACGTTATCTCAAAGATGGCCTCAGTTTCAATGACTTTGATCTGTTACAATTTGGCGACCCACTTCCGTAGCTAAACCAGAGATGCCCTAATCTAGAATGGTGGTACCTCTGACATCTTAAATTTTAGTCTCGGGCCTCTAGTCTCTCATCTAGAGCAGTCCGTCAGTCTTTGCCCTGGCCCTGCTTGCTTCAGAAGGAGTTTGGGTCATCTGCATGACTTCATGACCTCATCTCTCTAATCCCCTCACCTACCTCCCTATTCACTCTGCAACCCTTTTGTTTTGTATATGGAAGAGAAGATACAAGCCCTAAGATAGAAATTCTCTCAATTTCCTGACACATATATATTTATCTGTATCCACCAGATTGTGAAAGGCTCTGAAATGGTTTACTCCATTTCTCATACTGAAAATCTGGTTATCTGGTTATGAATCCTCTAACCTAAGACCCTATACTGTTTTCCTGTTGATTTAGGATGGACTAAACTTCAACAGAGCAGACTAGGATGTTTTGTTTCTCCAGGTCCGTTTCTGATCTCCTGTTTGGCACAACCCTTCGTGCATTCGGCCCTTTGTCATTATGAACAGTTGGTTGTTCCCATCACAGCAGTGGTGGACCTGTGCACATGTTTCCCCAGCATGGGCTTCATTTAACAAATTGTTGCTTCGTGGTTAAGAACATGAAATCTAGTGGCACCTGGGTGGCTCAGTCGGTTGAGCGCACGACTCTTGATCTCAGCTCAGGAATTGGTCTCAGGGCCATGAGTTCAAGCCTGGTGTTGGGCTCCACCCTAGGTATGGAGCCTACTTAAAAGCAAACAAATGGGACATCTGAGTGGCTAAGTTGCTTGATTTTGGCTCAGGATGTGGTCTCATGGGTCATGGGATTGAGCCCTAAGTTGGGCTTTGCATTCTGTAGGGAGTCTGCTTGAGATTCTCTCTCTCTCCTCCTCTCCTTGCCCAGCTTGCGCTTTCTGTCTCTCAAAATGAATGGATAAATTTCTAAAAACAGGCAAAACCATGAAGTCTATAGTAAATCTTTACTGACTCAAATTCCAGCTCTTAAGTTACTTAAGAGCTGGGTAACTTCAGGGTAGGTACTGATCTATTCTAATTTCTTTCTTTCTTTTTAAAAAATATTTTATTTATTTATTTGACAGAGAGGCAGGCAGAGAGAGGGGGAAGCAGGCTCCCCACAGAGCAGAGAGCCCGATGTGGGGCTCGATCCCAGCACCCTGGGATCATGACCTGAGCGGAAGGCAGAGGCTTTAACCCACTGAGCCACCCAGGTGCCCTCTATTCTAATTTCTTCACAAGTCAACTGAGTATAGTGGAACCTTCCTCATATGGTGGCAAAGCAGGTAGCAGAGAGCGTCACGTGTTCGCAAGAGCTGTGCACAGGTTATCTGTCATTACCTGCAATGCCAGGCACTGTGCTCTACATTGGGAGAAGAATTAGATTAGAGATGATATTACTGTAGAGGAGAGACCCATAAGAACATAATTATTTAACCACATTTTGGATAAGTGCTTCCAAAAAGTTCAGGGTTTCAGAGGAGGGGCACTTAATTTTTTCTTCAGGGGCTTTGAGTGTAGCCCTCCCTGTTACTAGTGTTCAGCGGAAGCAAAGCAAATTCAGAAGGCCGAAGCAGCAAAGGAGCCTGGCTTATCCGAGGCATTGAATGAGGGCCAGGGTAGCTGGAACGGAGTGATGTGGTGAGGAGTGACGGGAAATGACAGAGTAGGCAGAGGTCAGGCCTGTTTGATGACCAGGTTGGAGGGGAGTGGGTGCTGACCTCTATTAAAGAGGAAAAGGAAGCCATCGCAGCATTTTAAACAGGGAGATAACACATTTGGTTTATGTTTTTATAAACACATGAACAAATATTTTTGTTCAAGCCTGTTGTCTTGAATCAGGGGTTCCTGGGTGGCTCAGTCGGCTCCACGTCTGCCTTCAGCTCAGGTCATGATCCCAGAGTCCTGGGATCAAGCCCCGTGTCAGGCTCCCTGATCAGTGGGGAGTCTGCTTCTCCTTCTCCCTCTGCACCCTCCTGCCCTTGCTCCTGCTCTCTGTCTCTCTCAAATAAATAAATAAAATCTTAAAAAAAAAAAAAGCTGAAAATTTGCTAAATGAAAGCATGAATGAAAGCTAGTTGAGTAAATATGGTATGCAGTTTTAAGCCTGGTGTTTTAGTGGTACAGTGTCTTTGGATCAAGTTAATTATAAAATAAGAATTCATTAATAACTACTCCCTCCCGTCCTCCAAAAACAAAAAACAAAAAACAAAAAAAACGAATTGGGTTCTTGACTTTTTAAAAACAGTATCTTTGGAATAGGTACTGGCGGTACTTGAGACAAACAGAACAATATTGTTATTTGTACTTCTTGTTAATTAACCTTAGGGGCATTTCTTTACCTTCTTTGCTGTATGTTTTATACAGTTCTCAAGGGAAGGATTCCTCTTGGGACTTATTATTTCATGTTAATTTCCTAGGAGGGGTTTTGAGCACCTGGTTAAATATTTAAATATGTATAAGATGTCTTAGGTTTAGGAAAGAACTAAGCTGTACTATTTGTTTAAAACTCCACTCTACAGAGATGCCTGGCTGACTCAGTCATAAGAGTGTGTGACACTTGATCTTGGGATCATGAGTTCAAGCCCTGCTTTGTTTAAACAAACAAAATGCTCTGCTCTATAACCGTAGGTGATGTGACTTTTATTTTGGTTATGACAGCTCCTTCTGTATTTATTATCATTAGTTTCTTCTTTTGAAATTAAGTGTAACTTTTTTCTTTTTATGGTTTTTTTTTTTAAAGATTTTATTTATTTATTTGACAGACAGAGATCACAAGCAGGCAGAGAGGCAGGCAGAGAGAGGGGGAAGCAGGCTCCCCACAGAGCAGAGAGCCCGATGTGGGGCTCGATCGCAGGACCCTGAGATCATGACCTGAGCCGAAGGCAGCGGCTTTAACCCACCGAGCCACCCAGGCGCCCCTCTTTTTATGGTTTGATTTTAATTTGGTATGATAGCTAATTTTTAGCCTTCGCGTTCCCATTGCTGAAAGGCAAATATAATGTCAAATTGTTGGTTTTGGTAATATCTAATATGGAATTTTTTAAAATTAATTTTTTAATTTTAATTCCAGTATACTTAATATACAGTGTTGTTTTGGCTTCAGGTGTACATATAGCGATTCAACACTTCCATACATCACCCTGTGCTCCTACGACAAGCGCACTCCTTAGTCCCCATCACCTCTTTCCCCCATCCCCTCACCCACTTCCCCTCTGGTAACCATTGGGTAAGAGTCTGTTTCTTGATTTGTGTCTCTCTCTTTTTTTTCCCTTTGCTCATTTGTTTTGTTTCTTAAATGCCACATGTGAGTGAAATCGTGGTATTTGTCTTTCTCTGACTTATTTTGTTTAGCGTCACACTCTCTAGCTCCATCTATGTTGTTGCAAATAGCAAGATTTCATGCTTTTTAATGGCAGAATAATATTCCATTATATATACACACCATTGTATATACACACACATCCACATCTTTATTCATTTATCGTTAGACACTTGGGCGACTTCTGTAGTTTGGCTATTATAAACAATGCTGCCGTAAACATAGGGTGCATGTCTCCCTTGGAATTAGTGTTTCTGTATTATTTAGGTAAATACCCAGTAGTGTGATCGCTGTGTTGTAGGGTAGCTCTATTTTTAACTTTTTAAAGAGCACTGATACTGTTTTCCAGAGTGACTGCACGAGCCAGCATTCCCACCAGCAGCACGCAAGGGTTCCTTTTGCTCCACATCCTTGCCAACACCTGTTGTTTCTTGTGTTGTTAATTTTAGCTGTTCTGACAGATGTGGTCATTGTGGTTTTGATTTGCATTTCCCTGATGATGAATGATGTTGAGCATCTTTTCATGGGTCTGTTAGTCTTCTTTGGAGAAATATTTGTTCATGTGTTCAGCCCATAGTTAATTGGATTCTATTTTTGGGGTATTGAGTGGTATCAGTTCTTTATATATTTTGGATACTGTTTATCGGATATGTCATTTGCCAATATCTTTTCCCATTCACTAAGTTGTCTTTTAGTTTTGCTGATTGCTTCCTTCACAGTGCAGAAGCTTTTTTTTTTTTTTTTTTAGATTTTTTATTTATTGATTTGACAGAGAGAGGTCACAAGTAGGCAGAGAGGCAGGCAGAGAGAGAGGAGGAAGCAGGCTCCCTGCTGAGCAGAGAGCCCGATGCGGGACTCGATCCCAGGACCCTGAGATCATGACCTGAGCTGAAGGCAGCAGCTCAACCCACTGAGCCACCCAGGCGCCCCAGTGCAGAAGCTTTTTATTTTGATGAAGTCCCAATAGTTTATTTTTGCTTTTGTTTCTTTTGCCTCAGGTGGCATAGCTAGAAAAATGTTGCTACAGCCAATGCCAGAGAAATTACTCCCAGTGTTCTCTTCTAGGATTTTTATGGTTTCTAGGTTTTATGGTTTACATTTAGGTCCTTAATCCATTCTGAGTTTATTTTTGCGTATGGTGGAAGAAGGTAGTCCAGTTTCATTCTTTTGCTTGCTGTCCAGTTTTCCCAACACCATTAGTTGGAGAAACTGTCTTTTTCCCATTGAATATTCTTTCCTCCTGTGTTGAAGATTAATTGACCATATAATTATGGTTTTATTTCTGGACTCTCTGTTCTGTTCCATTGATCTATGTGTCTGTTTTTGTGCCAATACCATACTATTTTGATAATCTCAGCGTTGTAATAACTTCAGAACTCAGATTGTGATAACCTCCAGTTTTGTTTTTCTTTTTCAAGATTGTTTTTGTTATGTGGGGGTCTTTTGTGGTTCCCTACAAATTTAAGGACTGTTTGTTCTAGTTCTGTGAAAAATGCTGTTGGTATTTGGATAGGGATTGAATTAAATATGTAGGCTGTTTTGCGTATATAGACCCTTTAACAGTATTTGTTCTTCTAAAACATGGGCATGGAATGTCTTTCCATTTTTTTGTGTCCTCTTTAATTTTTTTCATCAGTGTTTTATAGTTTTCAGAGTACAGGTGAAACCCCTTTGGTTAGGTTTATTCCTAGGTATCTTACTAGTTTGGGTGCATTGTAAATGGGATGGTTTTCTTAATTTCTCTTTCTGTTGCTTCTTTGGTAGTGTATAGAAAGGCAATAGATTTTTGCATATTGATCTTGTAGCAACTAAATTCATTTATGAGTTCTAGTAGTTTTCTGGTGGAGTCTTTAGGGTTTTCTTTATATAGAGGATTATGTCATCTGCAAATAGTGACAGTTTCACTTCTTCCTCACCAATTTGGATGCCTTTCATTTCTTTTTGTTGGGAGCACCTAATATGGGATTAAGGAGAAAAAGGAATTGCTATGTAACGATGTAACTTGCCTCTAACTGGAATTTCACCAAAGAAATTGCATTTTATATTATATTGATATATTTATTAATTTAGTTACTTTTTTAAATAATAAACAAGTGTTCTGGTGTTTGTGTAACCTAATGGAGTAGGAACAACTTAAAAATGTAAAGAGCGTTTTTTTAAAGATTTTATTTATTTATTTATTTGTTTATTTATTTGATAGAGAGAGAGAGAGAGATCAAAAGTAAGCAAAGAGTCAGGCAGAGAGAGAGGGAGAAGCAGGCTCCCCGCTGAGCAGAGAGCCCGATGTGGGGCTTGATCGCAGGACCCTGAGATCATGACCTGGGCCGAAGGCAGAGGCTTAACCCACTGAACCATCTAGGCATCCTTGTAAAGAGCATATTTTTAAAGGAGTCTAAAATATACACTTTTATTTACTATTTGAAGAAAGATTATTTATTTAACCCAAAACAATAATACAGTATTAAAATATATATAGTGTTATATAGTAACTGCTATAGTAATATATAGTATTATAGTGAAATATCAACAGGTTCCAGTATGGTTTATGATTTCATGGAAACTAATAATAATTCTCTGTGAAATTAAATATTTTGCCAGTTTTCTCTTTCTATATATGTTTCATGTAAATGAATAATAGAAAACTTAGTTTCTCTCAGTTAAGGAATCAGTCCTATTTACAATTATACCAAAACCCATAAGATACCTAGGAATAAACCTAACCAAAGAGGTAAAGGATTTGTACTCTAAAAACTACAGAACACTTATGAAGGAAATCGAAGAAGACACAATGAGATAGAAAAAACATTCCATGCTCATGGATTGGAAGAATAAACATTTTTTGAAAAAATATTTTATTCATTTATTTGGAGAGTAAGAGTGAGTGAACATGAGCTGGGGGAGGGGCAGAGGGAAAGGCAGAAGGAGACTGTCCACTGGTCAGGGATCCCAATTATGGGACTCAATCCCAGGACCCTGGGATCATGACTTGAGCTGAAGGCAGATGCTTAACCAAGGCCCCAAGAATAAACATTGTTAAAATAGTATGTGCTACCCAGAGCAATCTACACTTTCAATGCAATTTCTATCAAAATACCATTGATATCTTTCACAGAGCTGGAACAAACAATACTAAAATTTGTGTGGAACCAGAAAAGACTCTGAATAGCCAAGGGAATGTTGAAAAAGAAAACCAAAGCTGAGGGCACCACAATGCCTATATTATTACCAAACTGTGATCGTCAAGACAGCATGGTACTGGCACAAAAACACACAGATCAGTGGAACAGAACAGAGAGCCCAGATATGAACCCTCAACTCTATGGTCAACTAATTTTTAACAAAGCAGGAAAGAATATTCAATGGAAAAAAGGCAATTCCTTCAGTAAATGGTACTGGGAAAATTGGACAGTCAAATGCAGAAAAATGAAATGACCATTTCCTTATACCATACACAAAGATAAATTCAAAATGGATGAAAGACCTAAATGTGAGATGGGAATCCATCAAAATCATAGAGGAGAACACAGGCTGGCAATAACCTCTTCAACCTTGGCTACAGCATCTTCTTGCTACATATGTCTCCAAAGACAAGAGAAACAAAAGAAAAAATGAACTATTGGGACTTCATCAAGATAAAAAGCTTCTGCACAGCAAAGCAAACAGTCAACAAAACTAAAAGGCAACCTGTGGAATGGGAGAAGATATTTGCAAATGACGTATCAGATAAAGGGCTGCTGTCTAAGATCTGTAAGGAACTTAACAAACTCAACATCCAAAAAACATAATCCAGTCAAGAAATGGGCAGAAGACATGAACAGACATTTCTCCAAAGAAGACCTACAAATGTCCAACAGACACATGAAAAAATGCTCCGTATCACTTGGCATCAGGGAAATACAAATCAAACCACAATGAGATATCACTTTATACCGGTTAGAATGGCTAAAGTTAACAAGACAAAAACAACAAATGTTCCATGGAAGTGGAGAAAGGGGAACCTTCTTCCACTGTTGGTGGGTATGCAAGCTAGTGCAGCCACTCTGGAAAACAGTATGGATTTTCCTCAAGAAGTTAAAAATAGAGCTACCCTATGACCCAGCAATTGCACTACTGGGTAATTTATTCCAAAGATACCGATGTTCAGAAAGAAGAGGCAACTGCACTCCAATATTCATAGCAGCAGTGTCCACAATAGCCAGACTGTGGAAAGAGCTGAGATGTCCTTCACAGATGAATGGATAAAGAAGATGTGGTTCATATAGACAACGGAATATTACTCAGTCATCAGAAAGGACGAATACCTACCATTTACATCAATGTGGATGAAACTGGAGGATATTATGCTAGGTGAAATAAGTAAGTCAGAAAAAGATAATTATAGAGTTTTACTCATGTGGAATATAAGAAATAGTGTAGTACTCTGCACTACTCTGCAAAGCTCATACTTAAGGAGTGGGGAGTTATGCTCTGCCTCCTTGAGGGTAGAGAATTTAAATAAATTATTTGGAATCAGTCTGTGCAAGAGATTTGTCTCTTCCATTTATTTGCTTACTTGATCATCTATATATGTCAGTATGGACTCATGGGTATTTATTTTATACTATGGGTTATAATCCAGTACAACTTTGTTCTGTTGCTCAGACTGTCCCAGTTTTGGCTATTGGGAGCTCTTTCAGTTGGCTCCTCTGTCCTTTTGATATAGTACCATCAATGTAATTTTTAAAAAAGATTTATTTATGTATTTGAGAGAGATGGCCAGTGGATAAAGGTGCAGAGGGAGAGTGAGAGGGAATATCTCAAGCAGACTCTCCACTGAGCTCAGATCCCAATGTGGGGCTCGATCCCAGGAGCCTGAGATCGTGACCTGAGCTGAAATCAAGAGTCAGAAGCTGAACCGGCTCAGCCACGCAGGCATCCCTGTATTGTTTGTTTTTCTTTTTCTTTCTTTCTTTCTTTCTTTTTTTTTTTTTTTTAAGTATTTCCTTATTTTCTGGCAACAAGATACTCTGGGCTCATCCTTTTTATTTTTTGCCCTAGTCCTAGGACCAGCCATTTCTCAAAGAGCCTAGTTCCTTTTTTTTGGAGAATGGTACTAGAAACCGACATGTGGTTACTAGGCTTGCTCACTGCTACAGGAATGTTACAGCTTCTAGGTTCTCTCTGCTGACCGATCAATAAAATACGTGTTCCCACTAACCTATGCCTATACATACATCTATAAAGATTTATCTCTGTAGTCATCAGTATCAACATTTAGCTGGACGTGAGTTCATAATGATATCTCCAGCTCCAATCCACGATGACATGGATCATTCCAACCTACCATTGCTTAGCAGTAAATTTCCACTCTGGCAGTGAGAAACGTGGCTCCCACCACACACCTAACATTTACTTTATTGTTCAGTTCCAGTATCTATGCAGGGTCAAAATTGTTAACTCATACCCCTGTGGGAAACAGCATTATTAACTAGAACACAGTGCTTATGCACATTTCCTTTTGCCTTTAGTCTTACATATCCCGCTCATTTCCAACGTTACTTAGGTCAGCATTTCCCTCCGCCTTTTCCTTCAGTGAGATTGTTTCATACATTTTGTCATACAGGTAGTTTCTTGGGACTTGGGACTGCTTGACCTCCTAAATGATTTTCATTTTAATTGGCATACCTTAAGGTTCACTCTTTGTTCTGTGGGTTCTAACAAATGCAATATCATATATCTATTGGGGTAGTAGAATATAGAATAGTTTCATCACCCTAAAAAATTCCATCATATATTCTGTTATCTTCTGCTTCACATCCTTGACTGCTACTCATCTTTTTCCTGCCTCTATAATGTTGATTTTCCAGAATGTCACATTATTGGAATTATACAGTACGTAGCCTTTTCAGACTGGCTACTAGCAATATGTAGTGTTTCAACATGTCTTTTCAGGGCTTGATAGATCTTTTTTAATCCCTGAGTAATATTATAATGCATGGATGGGTCACGGTTTATCTATTCACCTATTGACAGATATCTTAGTTCTTTCCAAGTTTTGGCAATTATAAGTAAAACTTCTAAAGCATTCAAGTGTAGGTTTTTGTGAGGACAAAAGTTTTCAACTCAAGTGGGTAAATATCAAGGAGTGTGACTGATAGGTCATGTATGTTAAGACTATATCAACCATTGTAAGAAACTGCCAAATTGTCTTACAAAGTGGCCACACCATTTTGCATTCTCATAGGCAATGATGAGATTTCCTGTTGCTTCACGTCTTTGCCAGCATTTGGTTTTACTAGTTTTTTGAATTTTAGCTCTTCTAATAGGTGAGTAGTGGTATCTCATGGTTGTTTTAATTTTCAGTTCTTTTTTTTAATTTAAGATTTAATTTATTTATTTGGCAGAGAGAGACACAGCGAGAGAGGGAAGACAAGCAGGGGAAGGGGGAGAGGGAGAAGCAGGTACCCTGCCGAGCAGGGAGGCTGATGTGGGTCTCGATAGCAGGACCCTGGGACCATGACCTGAGCCAAAGTCAGACGCTTAACGACCAAACCACCCAGGCGCCCCTAATTTTCAGTTCTTGAATGACATATGATGTTGAGCATCTTTTCATAAGTTGATTTGTCATCTGTATATCTCCTCTGGTGAGGTTCTGTTCAGAACTTTTGCCCACCCCCCGCCCCAGCTTTAGTGAGGCATAGTTGACAAATAAAATGATAAGATATTTAAAGTGTACATTGAGATGATTTGATATATGTATGCATTGTGAAAGGATATTTCTCATCTAGTCAGTGAACACCATTACCCCTTAACATATGTGTGTGTGCACGTGTGGTGAGAATACCAATTTTTTCCCTCAACGATTGATTTATTAGCGAGAAAGTGAGCGAGAGAGAGAGTGGGCTGAGGGACAGAGGGAGAGAGTGAGAAATCCTCAAGCAGACCCCCTGCTGTACATGGAGCCCCATGCGGGGCTTGTCCCCACGATTCCAAGATCATGACCTGAGCCAAAATCAAGCGTCAGATGCCTAACTGACTGAGCCACCCAGGCATCCTGAGAATGCCCATATTTAACCTTGGGTTGTTAGTTTCCTTTTTGTTGAGTTAATAAAATAATTTTTTTTAAAGATTTTATTTATTTATTTGACAGACAGAGATCACAAGTAGGCAGAGAGGCAGGCAGAGAGAGAGGAAGGGAAGCAGGCTCCCTGCTGAGCAGAGAGCCCGATGTGGGACTCGATCCCAGGACCCTGAGATCATGACCTGAGCTGAAGGCAGCGGCTTAACCCACTGAGCCACCCAGGCGCCCCAATAAAATAATTTTTAATGGATGATCTCTTTTTAGTATTTGTCTTCCTGGTAATCATTCTGGTTGCATCTATTGAGAGCTTGTTTACTATGAACCAACTTTATGATTGGTTCCTTTTTTTAATGGTAATCCTTCTATGTACATCATTAAATTTATCTTCACAACAACTCTATGAGGTATTGTTCTCAAAATAGACTAGTAAGAGGCAGGGCCTGTTGGTCAGCATTATCCTGTTTGCTGCTTAAACTTAATGTTACAAGTTTCTGGAAAATTATGTAAACGTTTTAACATTGATTTAAAATCAGTAAACAGGAATCCATAAGGAAACTTTGTTTCTTCTTCACATTCTGTGTTTTTCAAGTCATTTTCAAGCAGTTTATAGAAAAGAAAGAGTTTTTTCCCCCTCCTGGATTTCATGGTGCAGAATGTAAAGAAAGTTATGAACATTGTTAAAAATCGGTTTTCATAGAAGGCCATTCACATTTTGTGACTGTGTGTTTCAAAAACCATAGAAAAAACAGAGCTAGGAAAAGCTGATGAGGAACTGAAAACTGTAATAAGCTCTCTCCTAAACCATAGAATGTAGTTGACAGACATCTTTTTATAGACATGTCTGTGATTGTACACTTTTTTTAGGCTTGAAAATTTTTTCATCGAGGAAAACCTTTCTGTAATTTATAAAAGCTGTTTACAGTAAAATAGCAAACTATTACAAGACAGAAACCTACCCAGCTCACTTTGGAGCTCTCTTGGACCACATTTCCATAAAAGTGTAGACAACAGCCACAGTAGAACACAATGAAGCCTTTGTTTAGCGAGGAGATGTTTTTAAATACTACTTCTAAAATAATTTTTCAAACCTTGAATTCTTTATAATTTTGAGAAAGTGACAAATGCAGATGAGAGAGGAAAGGAAAAGGAAAACTAACCTGATTTAGCAAAATTTGTTAAACAACTAGGATTACAGAAGTCAAGGAATGAGTTTGACACAGTCCTTGAATTAGTTAATGGTTACCATGCAACCAGTTACCCCCAAACCAGAAACTTAAGCCACCAAACACTTACCATTTCACACAGTTTCCAGATGTAGCTTTAGTGGGTGATTCTGGCTCAGATTTTCTTACAAGTCTGGGGCTCACTGACATGGCTGTTGGCAGGAGGCCTCAGTTCCTTAATGGTTGTTGGCCAGAGGCCTCAATTTCTTGATACATGGGACTCTCCACAGGCCATTTAAATGCCCTTGCAACCTGGCATCTAGCAGAGAGAGTCAGCTGAGATGGATACACAAAGATGGATGCAGGTCAAGACAGAAGCCACAATATTTTGTATAAACTAATTTCAGAAGTGACATACCATTATTTTTGCCATATTTTATTGGTGACATAAACTAACACTGATATAATATTGAAGGTGACTGTGCAGTAGTGTGAATACCAAGAGGTCGGAGTCATTGGGAACCATCTAGGAGGCTAGCTAGCGCAGTCTTCCCTCGGGCTCCCAATGATCCACTCCCCCCCCACATGCAGAGTATACCTACCGCCTATCAAGGCCCACCAAAGACTCATCCCATTACAGTATGAGATAGAAGTCCAGAATGTCTTGTCTAAATTGAGTCTTGGTGTGGATGAAGTTCCTTGGCTGCGGCTACTTAAGTATTGTCTCTTGATGGCTTCTCTCAAGCAGGAGACCTGTGAACCAGAGAGACAATTTATTTGCCACTTCCCACCCAATGTGCAATGGCAGTGTAGGTGAGGGATAACCTCCAGAGACAATTCTACCAGAAAAGTGGGGGTGGGGGGGAATAGGAGGCACACAGGAGTTACTGGTGCGTAAAAGCCAACTGGGCAAATGTCGGAAGGGTCTTGACCAGGACTTCATTCTACTGTTCACAAATGATTCTAGGTGGCTTTTAGCTCTACTGTCTGGGCTCTGTCTACCCTCTCTCTGCTTTATGAGAATTAGTACATGTTTTCAGTTGACTACTTTTCTAAACCTGTTTCCTGCTGATAGAATTTTGGGGAGTCCAAAGACTTTTTTTTTTTTTTTTCATTTTGTACTGTGTATCCTCTGTCGGTCCAAGCTGGAGCTGTCTCTGGAAATATAATAATCTTAGAATCCTCTTGGGTCTCCTGTGAATCTTGTCCTTTAGACAAAAGCCCATACCCAACTTTATTTGAGACAAGCCATTCTCTCCCTTGGGCCTTTGCTCACACAGCAGAGAAGCATGAAACCCTACTGCTTGATCAAAACCATCTGTGGGACACGCCCTCGAACTCTTGAAAAAAAATTTTTTTTTCCATTTTGCTTGGTACCCCGAGACACTATGTTTGATCTTTCTGAGGTCTTAACAAAGGATTTTATAACCAAATACTCTGTTTCATGTTTAGACTGTGTTTTCCTGGCATCACCCCAAATTCGATCTTTGCCCAGAAGCCATTTCTTATCTTAGCATCTATTGCCATCTGGAGAGGCAGGGGATTTTCACAACTAGCAATTCCTGGCTCCTTTTTATTTAACAGGTTTTCCTTTGGGTTATCTTCCTCCTCTTGCATTTTATTACAGGCAGCCAAAAAGGACTAGGGAGCACCTTCAATAATTTTCTAGAGATCCCTAGACCACTAAGTTCATTGGGTGTGTTTTCTACTCTCCATGTTAATAGGAATTTTTTCTGCAATTCATAAAAACGGTCCCCCTTTGTAGTTGCCAATGTGATTTTTCTTACTCGCCTTTAAGCTCTAACAGCCTACTCAAAGGCCAGCACTACCTGACTCCAAAGCCTCTCCTGAATTTTTAGGGTTTGTTTTGGTAGCATCTCACTTGCAGGTACCAAAATTCTGTACTATTACTGTTATCTATTAATTATTAGAGATAGAGATTAATTATTAGAGATAGAGATAGAAGGGAACACAGAGAGAGGGAGGTAGACAGTAAGACAGGAGCCTAACCTCTGCCTTCGGCTCAGGTCATGATTCCAGGGTCCTGGAATCGAGCCCCGCATCGGGCTTTCTGCTCAGCGGGGAGCCTGCTTCCTCTCTCTCTGCCTGCCTCTCTGCCTACTTGTGATCTCTGTCTGTCAAATAAATAAATAAAATCTTAAAAAAAAAAAGTGATGTACCATTACATCTGCCATTTTCTATTGTCACATGATGAGCCCCAGGATAATGGGAAAGTTTGTTTGCCCTGTTCCTCCTGCCTTTAGGAATTCCGTAGTCCAGCAACTACTTATCAGTGCCTACAGGTTCCATGACAGTTTCAGACTATCATGTGCTGTTCATCTTGTATATACGCCCCTGAAAGGAGCTGTTACCTCCAGTTGAAGCTTAAAGAGATCAAATAGCTTATTGGAGAACTCACCAGAGAACATAGATTTTAACCTAAGTTTGGGGGGATAAATGACTTGGGAGCCCGGGGCCTTGGGTAAGAGAGTAGATAAATATTTCATAGCATTATTGTTTTTGTTTTTAAGCATAAATTTTCTTCAGTATACTTATGTTCAGCTGTAGCTATTTGACTTCTCTTTCATATGGGGATGTCTTTGGCCAATTATATTTTCTTGTAGTTCCTTCTCCATGTGGCTCTGAACTTCTTTAGCTGGCCTGTCCCATCCTTCTCCCGATATTCTTCTCATCACTTTCCACGGAGTCCTTTGGAACTTCAGATTTAGTCTAATTTGAACAAACTTCTTTACAAGTCCTCTTTCTAGAACATTCCCCTCATTTCTTTTTCTTATTTAACCCTGGCATTTCTTCTGGAACACCACTTCTTTTGGTGCCATCTTGAGTAAGGGCTATTCATTTTCCATGTCTTTTTGTCTTCATGTAATAAGTTGAATCAGCCCAGTTCTACTTCCAAATTACTGCTCGCCTCTCTCTCTCTATCTATCTATTTACTTAATTTTATTTTATTTTCAAATTTGTTTTTGTTTTTTAGATAGCACAAGCCGAGAGAGGGGCAGACGGAGAGGGAGAGAGAGAGAGAATCTCAAGCAAATTTCACACCTAGTTCAGAGCCCAACGCAGGACTCAATCTCATGAGCCTGAGATCGTGACCTGAGCAGAAACCAAGAGTCTGACACTTAACCAACCGAGCCACCCAGACACCCCTGCTCTTTCATTCTTATATAAAAATTCTTTTCCTTTGAAATTTACCCCATCTTACCCACCTCTCTTTGTCACTGTCATTTGTCATCTCCCTCTAACTTGCTCTTTGTTGAGCAAAGCTTTTGGTACTTCCTGAGCAGTTTTCTCTTCATCCCGAATTCCACCATCATTCTGGGTGGGTTCAGTGACCAGCTAGACCACTCATCCAACACACTAGTTTCATAATTCCTTGTTCTTTTCAACCTCAATGACCTTAATTCCCACTCCTTTTCAAGATCCTACTCTCCTGGCTAAATCTTATGAGCCACTTGGAAATCTTTGCTCTTCCTTTCCATCGATCGGCTATGATCTCCTAGATTTCAAGGGTGCTCTGCTTCCTTACATATAAAATCTTTGCTGTTGGGGCACCTGGGTGGCTCAGTTGGTTATGTGTTTGACTCTTTGTGTTGGCTCAGGTCATGATCTCAGGCTTATGAGATCAAGCCCATGTTGGGCTCTGCACTGGGCATGGAGCCTGCTGAAGATTCTTTTTCTCCCTCTCCCTTTGCCCCTCCCCCCTAAAAAAGTAATAAAGTACATGCTATTGAATCTTACCAAGATCTCTAGTTTCCTTGATCCTTCTCCTCTCTTTCCCACTCCCAGTTTGTCAAGCAAAACTGATTCTAGCTAATGTAAGAAGAAAAGAACTTACCAGACAATAACAAGGAGCTCACAAAACAGGCAAGAACCAAGAAGGTTCAGCATTCTGTACTACAGCTAAAGTAATGCTATAAGGGCGGTCTAGTTACTATGCCACTGCTGGTACCACTGCCCCGGACCACTGCCACTAAATTCTTGCTGTTATTGCTTCCATCAGTCCCATAGGCAATTAAAATTGTCCCTCATTTTTATATTACCTCCTTAAGATTCAAAATCGTGCACAAGAACATCTGATTGGCTGAGCCTGGTTCACATGCCTGTTGTACCAGAAGACTGTGAGAGCGAAGATCTCGCCTCTTGAGCTTACTTAGTGAGAGGACATTGTATTCAGCTAACATACCCAGCAGAGTCCACCCAAATAGGAAAAATATTTGGATCCTGAGTGCCACAGAAGTGAAGAATGAAAAGGAGAGGAAGGAAAAGAAGAGGAGTGGGGGAAAAAATGGAGGAAAAGGGAAGAGGAGGAGGAAAAAGAGGAAGGGAAGACACCCATGGTTGTCTCCTTTAGCCCCTGCTGGCCTGGGGACAGGGTCGGGGGATGCTGTCTGCTTAAAGCTGTCTGTTCCAATGTCAGCCTCCTTATTCTCAGTAGATGATCTTACATTGTATTTCAAAAATGGTAGCCGTAAGGCCCAGACCCCTCAACTTGTTGCTTCTACCTTTAAAACATATCCTCAACACCCTTATTTCCTGCTGTCCTTTTTATTTTAGTAAAAGAGCTGGCTGTTCCTGCTCTTGTTCAAGGCTAATTTTCTCATTTGTATTCATGATCTCATTCACACTTGTCTTCTCCAGGACTTTTCTTCAGTAATTAAGACTTTCTTTCCTCTCTCTCTTTTAAAAAAATTTTTCTTTAAAGTAATCTCTACACCCCAAATAGGGCTCAAACCCATGACCCCGAGATCAAGAGTCATATGCTCCACTGATTGAGCCATCCACATGCCCCCCGTCTCTTTGTTAAGATTACTAAATAATATCTATGCCAGAAATTTTTGAATGCTAGAGATATAAAGATGTATTTGATGCAGTTTTGAAGGAGTTAGTATTTAATAGGGAAAAATAGATACAAAGAGTTGGTTGCAGTGCAATTATTTGCTCATAATCAGAATTATTTGTGTAACTCGTTTACTTTCTGGTTATCCATTAGAATGTTAACATCCCTTTGTTCTCTGCTGTGTCTTCAGCATCTGGTACCTAGTTGGTGCTCAATAAATATTATTGCATGAACAACGAGAAGCAAGCCAGGGCGCAATGATCACAGAGGAGGGGTGGTTGACTCAGCCTAGAGAATGAAAGAGGGAAGTTTGGGGGCGGGAGGCAGGGGAGGGAGGCTTGGTGCGGAGGAAGCTGCAGGAGCAGTATCTTCAAGGTTTAAGGTCAGCAGGGAAGACACGAGCTAAGAGTACCAGGCAGAGACAGGAGCAGGAACAAAGGAGGGACTGAAGAGGAGGTGGGCAGCATGAGCAGTTAGGTGTTAAATAGTTCTTAACAGTTAACATTTATGGAGTGTTTACATATGCATTCTAAGTATTCTGTGAGTAAGGTATGATTCCCACTGTAGAGAAGAAAAATAACTTGGATTTTAGGGGCCACTTAGCCTATAAACGTTAGAGCAGGGATTTCGTTTGGGTTCTTTCTGGCTGCAAAGCCTGGTCTTAAAACTACCCTGTTCGACTCATGTGGTTCTCCAACTTGGTCAGTCATCGGATCTCCTGAGGGGCTTTGTAAAAATGCAGATTCCTGGCTCTGCCCGGGATACTGAATCCAAACTTCCAGGGGCAGAGCTTAGAGAGATCCCTAGTGTCATCAGGTTCTTGGGTGCTTGCCAGATGACTGGCCTGTAGTGTCCAGAGCCAAGTCACCGATCAGACCACGATCTGGTGTTCCTCCGGTCTTTGACCGCATCCTGTAGGGGTGGGGGCAGTGTCTGAAGGATTTTAGCTGGAAACTGACGTCTCACATACCCAGGTTTGCAACCCACTCTGGCAGCAATGTGAAGGATAAAGTTGAGGGTACAGGTTGCAAGCAATAAGAACATTTATCTTTAGATTTCTGCTGCAACTGATCCTTCCTTTCTGCCCACAAATATTCTCAAATCTCTATTTTTTTCCTCATAGTCTTGCCAGTCTTTCAATTATGTGAGTTTCCTCTTTTTCCTTGCTAAATTCTTAAAAGAAACAGCTGTACTCAATGGCAGGTTTCAGTCAGGTCAAGAAATACTGCTTCGTATGTTCTTCATTCTTGCCTCACCTTTAAAATGCAGCTTCCGTTCCGTTGTCCTCGGCTCTCTCCAAGGTCATCTTTCATTGAGTAAATACTGAATGTTATTTGCAAGCTGGTCCTTTCTCAGATTTGGGGTTGAAATGGTAATACCTGGGGTCTAAGAAAGAGATTAAAGGAATGAGAGTGTGGGTCAGCGGCAGAGTAATCCGTCAACAAAGTGTCATGGGCCAGCCTGTTCCCGAGCCAGAGGCACGCACCGATGGCCCACACGCAGTTATAAGTCAGAGGATCTTCCATCTGAAGACGGATGGAGGATCTATGGAAAATTACTTTGGTTTTCGATAGGCTGAGTTTGCGGAGAAGAGATCTGTAGCGGACCTACAGCACTGTCACTTGGCTGAGAAGGGGTTACAAGCTAGACAAACAGATGTGGTTGGTCGCAACGTGAAGTGGTGAGCCTCAGTGCCTTTTATGCATTAAACTCACGAAACGTTTCTATAATAATTTGTACCTTTGTAGGTGTTTATATCTTGAGTCAAAGTCTTCTGCTTATGATAAATATATCATGAGGGGTTTAGTTTATCTTGATGTACTGGAGTTTAAAACGACACAAAGATTCAGTATGACTTTTAGATTTGGATCATAATTGTATGAGAACCTCTCAAATGGTTGCATTTTAGTAGACTAAAAAAATACTCTTTTTTGGTATATTTTATGTACTCCTTCCCCTCATTTTCTGTTTTCTTTCTTTTTTTTTAAAAAATATTTTTATTTATTTATTTGATACAGAGAGAGGGGGCACAAGCAGGGGGAGCAGCAGCAGGCAGGCGGGGAGGAGAAGGAGGAGGAGAGGGAGAAGCAGGCTCCCTGCCGAGCAAGGAGCCCCATGTTGGGCTCAATCCCAGGACCCTGGGATCCTGACCTGAGCCAAAGGCAGCCACTTCACCGACTGAGCTACCCAGGCGCCCCTCTGTTTTTCTGTTTTCAATTCAAGCTGTATGTCCCTCATTTTATTTTTTTCTGCTCATGCTATTTTTCTTTTTATTGCTTTATTGCCCACTAAGTTGTCTCAATAAAGAATGAAAATCAACCTATTTTGTTTTTTAAAGTTTTGCATCAAATTTTTACTGCTTTTGGTTCGTTTGTTGTCGTTATTGTTACGAAATGTTTCCTGAAGCTGGGTAAGCAGAAATAACACTCAGACTTGTTTGCAAACCTTCCTCTCTGGGTAGGACTCATCAGTATCATTGCATGACCTATAAGTTTTAAGACCCTACGAGGGGAACATATTGAAAATAGGCCATAAAACTGGCCATAGTTGGGGCATTTATCTAAAGTAGGAAGCAAAAATTTAGGATGCCCAAGTCCTGTTTTATTATCTGCCATTTATTTAATGTGAAGTTGAACAATTTTTTGTGCCTTTTTTTTTTTACAGCTATATACAAGTATTAGGAAACTTATAAACATTTCAGAGATTCAGAACTTTTTATGAAGAATTACATATATATCAATCTTAAATATCAACTCTATTATATATGATATCTATAATCCAAGCAATTTTTTCAAAGCAATGAGAAGCAGCATAATGTAGTTAAAAGAAGCTATATGGACTTGTGCTTGAATCTTCAATATCCCCCTTGCTAGGTACTTTTCAAGTCACTTATCTGACTTTCTAAGCCTCAGTCACCTCATCTGTAAGGCTATTAACAGCTAGTCCAGATGATTTTTGTGAGAAAGAGAACAGCGGCTCCCATCTAATGAACATTTCTATGAGCCACAGTCAGGGTATGCCTTGTCTCTCTTATCCTCACAGAGACTTGCAAGGTAGCTACTAGTATTATTATCATTGTTATTATTATCACAACATTATATGTTGATGAGGCAACTAAGACTTAGGGAGATTCGGTAATTTGCTAAAACTACCAAAATTACCAAATTTGGTCATTTCCTAAGAGTTTGAGTACTGAAGGTGCCTGGGTGGCCCAGTCAGGTAAAAATCAGGCTCTTGATCTCAATGCAGGTCTTGATCTCGGGTCACAGGGTTGGGAGTTTAAGTCCTGTGTTGGGCTCCATGCTGGCTGGGGAGCCTACTTAAAAAAAAAAAAAAAAGAGTTTGAGGATTCAATCCGTTTTGGTTTTGGTTTTGTATTTTTTTGGGGGATGCAATCAGTTTTGTCCAACTTTAGAACTTTATTTTTTTTAAATATTAATCACATTAAAATTTTTTATTTATTTGTCAGGGAGAGAGAGAGCACAAACAGGGGGAGCAGCAGGCAGAGAGAGAAGCAGGCAGAAGGGGAAGCATACTTTCCATTGAACAAGGAGCCCAACATGGGACTCCATCCCAGGACGCCAGGATCATGACCTGAGCCGAAGGCAGCTGTTTAACTGACTGAGCCACCCAGGTAGCCCCAGAATTTTAATTTTTAAATGAAATCATCACAGATGTCACACTTAACCTTGTGTCTGTACAGTACAAGTATTACACTGGTTTTTCAAACCTGTTTCCCACACTCGGTAATGAAAATGAAGCTGATAGCCATCTTTCACATCTTAGGATACAAAGGAAAGGTAATCTCCAAGTTACAAGTTCTCAACATAATAAAAATAGCCTATGTTTTTAAGTTATTGCCAAATACTATGCACCAAGCACTTTACACGTGATATTTGATGCTCGCAGGGGCCTTATAGTATAGGGACTGTCATCAGCATCATTTGACAGATAGGAGACTCAGGCCCAGAGAGATGGAGTAACTTGCACAAGATCACGCAGCACCCAGCAAAGCTGGGATCTGAGCAGTGAGTGCAGAGCATATGGGCCACATTATTTCTATATGTTTTGTAGACCACAGTGCCTAGTGGCTGCTCAACAAATGTTTGTTAATTGAGTAAAGGAATGAATGAATGAATGAATGAAGCAAGCGCGACCTCTCCTTTACCCTTCTCACACCAGGCCTTCCGTTAGTAACTAACTTCCTGGTACCACCATCGGATATGATCCGAGCTACTGTTTCTTCCCCATGATCCTCTTCCTTCTGTCCACTCAAGAATTATGTAGTGGCTGTATCCAAGCTCTCACATATGGCCAGATACGGTGGTTTGGTCTCTTGTTGAGGGGCTTGGGGGAAGGAGGCTGGAAGCTTGCCCTGGGCTCTTGTGGGCCGTGCGTTGTGGGTGTTCACACCGTGGAGTGTCCCTGTGGTTTATTCATTTATTTCCTTATCATTTGATCATATAACAAATTTTATTGAGCACTAAGTACTTGATTTGTGTCTGCTTGGGTGCTTCGGATGCTAGGTATCCTAGTGATGTGAGGGTGTTGAGAGCAGATGAGGTCTCTGACTTGATTGAATTGAGGGTCTAATAAGGGAGGGGGAAGGAAACAGTCAAGCAATTAGGACGCTTTGGGAAGCAGAGGGTGCAGTGGGATGCAGCCGTCTTCTCCTCAGGATCGCTGTAGGAATCCCCCAATGGTCTCTGCCTCCCACTGAGTTGCCTTCATAGCAGCAAGAGGGAGCTTCCTTGATTATAAATCTTGCTAGATACTCCCTGCTTTTTTTTTTTTTTTTAAATTTACTTGACAGAAATCACAAGTAGGCAGAGAGGCAGGCAGAGAGAGGGGGAAGCAGGCTCCCCACTGAGCAGAGAGCCGGATGCGGGGCTCGATCCCAGGACCCTGGGATCATGACCCGGACCGAAGGCAGAGGCTTTAACCCACTGAGCCACCCAGCCACCCCAATATTCCCTGCTTTATAAATCTTCAGTTGATATCTGTTGCCCTTAGGATAAAATCCAAATTCCTTTAATGTGTCTCACACGAAAAAAGATCCCATCCCTCCCTTGCATTTATAGCTACCTCTCAGTATAAAAATGTTTAGGAGCTCAAGCTTGAACTTTTCCTCGTGTTTTTTAGTTTCTTTTTTGGAAACTGCATTGTAGTACAATTTTGTACTTTTGTACAATTGTACAATTTTGCTTTTTATAATTTTGAATTATTTTTTAAGGAAGAGAAAAAATTGATCAAGTTAATGTAAAGGATATATAATTTTTAAGATTTATTTATTTGAGAGAGAGAGAGCATATAAGCAGGGAGAGGGGCAGAAGGAGAGGAAGAAAGAAAATCCTCAAGCAGACTCCCCACTGAGCACCGAGCCCCATGACCTTGAGATCACAGCCTGTGCCAAAATCTAGAGCAGGCTGCTTAACTGACTGAGCCATCCACGTGCCTGTAAAGGGTATAATTTTTAAAAGCACACTTAAGAATTAGTAAGCACCGCCCCCCCAAGAATGTTGTGGGGGGTCCACAATAATCAAAAAGCCTTCCTGCTTATTAACACTCTCAAAAAATACTTTTAAGATTCTAATTTTATCAAAATAGATAAACCTTCAGTCAGTATACTTAAAAATTTATAAGATCGTCTGAAATGAGGCCTGTATCACGGTGGTTCTTTCATAAACATGTGCTTGCTAACTGGTGTTTCTGGTGTAATTTCACCATCTGACCATCTTGTAAAAGTGCTTATTTTCACATATGGTCATTCCATTTTCTGCTAAATGGGCATTCTATAAAAGGTAACGTTTTCTAGAACACCTGCTGAACATGACATTTCTGTGAAATTTAATATGTTATTGCTAATATTTTCCCCCAGGCTCGGCAAAATTGCATATACCTTACTGAAACCTTACATACTCATTTCCACTGTACTTAATTTGTGATACTCATACTGAATTAGATGTGACCATGAATTAAATAGACAGAATTACTTGGGTTTTCAACCAGTTATTTTCTTATATATGTGAAGGTTGTAGTTTAAACGTATTCAGTGGCAAAAAACTGTTATTTCCAGAGCACATTTATTAATTATGACTTTATTTCTATCAACATGTTATAACTTAACAAGAGTTAAGTATAAATAAGACTGTGCTTTGTGTAAAGTGACAGAGTATGGATTTTTAAAAATTTGTTAAGACTTCAGTAAATGTCATTAATGGTGGTTAAAGTCAATACAATGCTTCCTTTTTTTTTTTTTTAAGATTTTATTTATTTATTTGACAAAGACAGACACAGCGACAGAGGGAACACAGCCCACATTGGGCTTCTTGCTCAGTGGGGAGTCTGCTTCTCCCTCTTCCTCTGCCTGCTGCTCCCCCTGCTTGTGCTCTCTCTGTCAAATAAATAAAATCTTTTAAAAAATGAAAATACACAGGCTTTTTTTTTTTCCCATGATGAAAAATGTAGTTAAAGAAGTCAGGGGCAGTTAAAAAACAAAGACAGAAACACTAGACAGAAAAGGGGGAAACAGTGCTTTAGTTTGCTTTGGCTTGTTGGTTGGCTTAACTACCTGCAACTTTCTCAGGTATTGAACCTATCTTGCTTGAGTTCCTGGAGTCAATCCCATTTGGTCAGAGTGGACAATCCCTTTTATATGTGGCTGCATTTGGTACACCAGTATCATGTTGAAGATTTTTGTGTTTATACTTATAAGAGATACTGGCCTGTAGTTTTCTTCTGATGTCTTTCTTTGCTTGGATCGGGGCGATATTGACGTCATAATAGATGATTTGGTTTCTGCCTCTTCATTTTTGGAAGAGTTTGTAAAGTATTCAGGTTAGTTTTTCCTTAATCTATGCACTTTAGATGTGGCTCCGTATATATATTTTCAGCTTAAACTTATGATTTGCAGCATATGGCCCCAAATGTATTCTACATAAGTAGCATGTAGGAGACAGGGTCTACAATATGGTATTAACTTTCTCTTTCTGTGTTGGAAAGGTAGAGTAGAATGCACATACAGAATTCTGATGAGATTATTTTTCTCAATTTTCTGGTTCATTGCAGGGTAGCTAAGAACTGTTTACAAGCCGTTGTACAGCAATTTTTATTCAGAGCTGATATCTTTTGGCTGCACGTATATTAACAGATGATAGAAGGGCATGAAATCATGGCACTGTATTTACCAGATAGTATTTTGGAAAACTCTCTCTCTCTTATACTAAGGCTTTTGAGTATATTTCTACCACTAAATTCCTGCAATCCACACAGGTTTTCTAGTTAAGCAATCTGGTTTGGAAAGGTGAAGATTGGGAAAGGGAATTATCATAGACAGGGTTGAGAAACTTTGGGCTACTAATGCTTTAAAACAAGCATTATATCACTACAGTTTTTTTAAAATATCACTACAGAATTTTAACCAAACGTTTTCATGTTGGGATTACTTGCCAGGGAAGTGAATGTCTGGAAATCTACCACTGAGCTGCTAAGATGCTGCCAAATAAAATGTTTATTTTACAGGGATGTGTTCGATTTAATGCCAGTGTATATTGCCATAATAAAAAGGATTGCTTGGCCACTCTGCCCTAACAATAGGTAAAAAGCTGAACGCATTGGAAGAGTAACAACTCTTCTTGCATGTGTGAGAGAGGAGAAGACTCGGGGCCAGATCGGAAAAGCAGATAGGCGAGTACAAAGAGTCATGGCTTAAGACTCCAGGGCATAGACTCCTAAGTAGAAGCTGCTATGAGAACGAGTCCAGGGTTAGGGAAACCGGAACTGATGAGCTGCTGAAGATGCAATGTGGATAAGTCACAGGGGGACCCCACAATTTTATGAGTTTCACCTCTATGAGTTCGACCAGGTTCCTAGAGTAAATATCAGAGAAAAATCCCCTTGTGCTTTCAGTAAGAGGAGGGAAAAAGGAATCATTTTGGAATCCCTCAGAGCACTCCCTTCTTAACACAAAGAAACTAGTTAACAAGAACCTAACCTGCTGGGGTGTTATCAGAGCTTAAACTGACCTGGGGGAAGGGAAGTCCCCAACTCAGCTCACTCTAGCCATCTCATCCCGTTGTCCCACCTAAAGGGAGAGGAAACAACAGAGAAACACTTGTGAAGCTCCTAGTCCAAAGGCATAGGCTCACTAGAAGACCAAGACCTAACCGCAGGACTTCTAGAACCCTCCCCCTACTCCCACACCTTACTGCTACATTACTAAAGTCCTACCTATTGCAGTTCCTTTTACCTGGTACACCATGTCCTGCTATAAAGAAAAAATTCAAGCTATCCTAAAAGGCAAAAAACATCACTGGAAGAGGCAGAACAAACATCAGAATCAGATGTGGGCAGGGATGTTGGAATTATCATTCACAGAATATTTTGAAAAACCAATTAATACACTAAGGGCTCTAATGCATGCAAGAACAGGTGGGCCATGTAAGTGGAGAGATGGAAATCCTAAGAATCATAAAGAAGTACTGGAGGTCAAAAACATTGCAGCAGAAATGAAGAATGACTTCATGACCTTAGTAGTAGACACAAGGAAAGAAGAACCTCAAGCTTGAGGATGTATCAATAAAAACTTTAAAAAGTGAAAAGAAAAAAGAGAATAGTGACTCAAAAATATCAGAAAAAAAATCAGAACAAGGACAGTGGAGCAACTACAAAAGGTATACAAAAAGAAAAAATACTGAAACTGATGACTGAGAATATCCCCCAAATAATGTCAGACACCGAACCACAGATTCAGGGAAGTTAGGGAATACCAAGCAGGCTAAGTCCCCAAAAAACTATCCCTAGGCATATAATTTTCAAACTACAGAAAATAAAAAATAATGAAAAAATCCTGGAAGAAACCGGAGGTAAAAAACACTTCACTCATAGAGGAACAAAGATAAGAATTACGTACAACTTCTCCTCAGAAACCATGCAAGCAAGAAGAGAGTTGAGTGAAATATTTAGTGTTCAGAGAGATTCCCCACCAACATAGATGTCTTTATTCTAAGAAATTAGACTTCAAATAAATGAAAGAGAAATAAAGTCTTTCTCAGACAAAAATCAAAGGAACTTGTTTTCAGTAGATCTGCATTGCAGGAAATGTTTTAAACAAGCTCTATAAAGAGAAGGAAAATGAGATAGGTCAGAAACTGGGGTCTATTCTATATAAAAGGAAGAGCACTGAAGAAAAAGTAAAAATATAACATTTATTTTTCTTATTCTTAACTGAAAATAGATACAGTTCAAAATTATAGCAACAATGTATTTGATTATGTATGTTTATGTATGTGTCTTAAGAATGTATATATATGTATGTTTATGTTTGCCTATATAAAGATGAAATGAATGACAGCAATGATATATGGGATAGGAGGGAGAAATTTGGATTATTTTATTATTATAAGGCACTCACCTGTGAAGTGGTAGTATTATTTGAAAGTGGACTTGGGTTAGTTGTAAATGTATATTGCATACTCTAGGCAACCACTAAGAAGAATTTTTTAAAAAAGAAGCATAATGTGTATGCTATCAAAGGACAGAACATGGAATCATATGAAATGCTCACCAAAAACCACAAAAGATGGGAAAAGAGTGGAAGACAAAAATAGGAACAAAGAACAAGGGCAACAAATAGAAAACAGAAAATATGGTAGCTCTCAACACAATTATATCAATAATCACTTTGAATATCAGTGGTCTAAATGTACCAATTAAAAGAGATTGTCAAGGTGTATCAAAAACCAAGAATTATATGTTGTCTTCAAGAAACCCACTTTAAATAGAAAGACACATATAGATTAAAGGTAAATAGATGGGGGAAATATATCATGCTAACAGGAATCAAAAGAAATTGGAAGTGGGGTTATGTCAATTTCAGACAGAGGAAACTTGAAAGCAAATTATCAGGGATAAAGAAGCACATTACATTAATGATAATGGGGTCAATTCTCCAGGAAAACATAATAATCCTTAACATGTATGTGCCTAAAAAGAGTGTCAAACTGCATGAGGCAACAGCTAATAGAACTGCAAAGAAAATAGATGATTTGGGGCACCCGGGTGGCTCAGTTAAGCATTCCACTCCTGGTTTTGGCTCAGACCATGATCTCATGCCCTGAGTGGGACTCCGTGCTCAGCTGGGAGTCTGCTTAAAGATTCTCTCCTGCCCCTCTCCCCCACTTGCTCTCTCTCATGCCCTCTGTCTCTCTAAAAAAATAAATCTTTTTTAAAAAGATTTTATTTATTTATTTGATAGACAGATTACAAGTAGGCAGAGAGGCAGGCAGAGAGAGAGAGGAGGAAGCAGGCTCCCTGCTGAGCAGAGAGCCCAACGTTGGGCTCGATCCCAGGACCCTGGGATCATGACCTGAGCCGAAGGCAGCGGCTTAGCCCACTGAGCCACACAGGTGCCCCAACATTTCATTTTTTGATGGCTGTATAGTATACGTGTGTGTGTGTGTGTGTGTGTGTGTGTGTGTGTGTATGCCACGTCTTCTTTATCCTGTTGATGGACATCTAGGCTCTTTTAACTTTCACTCTTTATACCATTTTTTAAACCATTTTAACCATTTTCAAGTGTGTAGTTCAGGGGCATTAAGTACATACCCAGTGCTGTGCAGCCATCACCATCATCTATTTCCAGAACTGTTCATCGTTCTCAACAGAAACTCCCATGAGACAATAACTTCCCATTCTTCCCAGCTCCTGGCAACCAACACTCTACTTATGTCTCTGTGAGTTTGATGATTCTGAGTACTTCCTGGAAGTGGGCTCATTCACTGTTTATCCTTCTGGATCTTGCTTATTTCATTTGGCTTAATGCCTTTAAGATTCATCCATGTCATAGCATGTCAGAATTTCCTTCCCTTTTTAAGGCTGAGTAATATTCCACTGTGTGTTTGTGTGTGTGTGTGTGTGTGTGTGTGTGTAAACACATTTTGTTTATGCATCCATCTGTCAATGGACTTTTGAGTTGTTTCCACCTTCAAACTATTGTGAATAATGCCTCTGTGACTATTGGCATACAAGTATACAAATTCTTTTGGGTGTATACCCAGAAGTAGAATTGCTAGATCATATGGTAATTTGATTTTCAATTTTTTGAGGAACTTCCCTACTGTTTTCCACAGTGGCTGTACCATTTTACAATCTCAGCAGTAATATACAAGGTTTCCAGTTTTTCCACATCCTCACCAGTACTTGTTATTTTCCATTTTTATGACAATAGCCATTCTCATAGTTGTGAAATGGCATCTCATTATGGTTTCAATTTGCATTTATCTAATGACTAGTGATATTGAATATCTTTTCATGAACTTAGGAGCCATTTGTGTAACTTCTCTTGAGAAATGTCTGTTGAATTTTTTTGCGTATTGTTAAACTGGGTTGTTTGTTTTAGTTGTTTAGTTATAGGAGTACTTTATACAGTCTGGATGTTAATCCCTTACCAGAGACATGCTTTCTAAACATTTTCTACCATCTGTGGGTTCTCTTTTCACTTTCGATAGCATCTTTGATTCACAAAATTTCTAACTTCAATGACATCCAGCTTATGAGTTTTTTTGGTTGTTGCCTATGACTTTGGAGGTCATATCCATTGCCAAATCCAATATGATGAAGATTTTTCCCTGCTTCCTTCTAAAGGTCTTATAGTTTGAGCTCTTCTATTTAGGTCTTTGATTCCTTTTGAGTTCATTTTTGTGTCTGGGGCAAGATAAGGATCCAACTTCACTCTTTTGTATCCATATACAGGTTCCCCAGTACTGTTTATTGAAAAGACTGTCCTTTCTGCATTCAGTATTCTTGGCACCCTTGTCAAAAATCAGTTGACCATATGTGAGGGTTTATTTCTGTGCTTTCTATTTTTTTGCATTAGTCTATATGTCTCTCTTTTTGCCAGTATATTTGGTTACTATAACTTTGTAGTAAGTTTTGAAATCAGGAAGTATGAGTCCTTTAACTTTGTTCTTCTTTTTCAAGATTGTTGGGTCCTTTGAGATTCCATATGAATTTTAGGATGGGTTTTGTTTCTGAAAAACAAAACAAAACAAAAAACCACCACTGGAATCTTGACAAAGATTACTGAATGTGTAAATTGCTCTGGTAGTATATTAATTTTTCTAGAATTGTAACAAAATGCCATAAATTGCATGGCTTAAACAACAGAAGTTTATTGTCTAACTGTTCTGGAGGCTAGAAGTGTTAGGGTTGGGTCCCTTCTGAAGGTTGTAATAAAGAGTGCTTTCCCATGCTTCTCTCTCTCTCTTTTTGTTTTTTTTTAAAGGTTTTATTTACTTACTTGACAGAGAGAGATCATAAGTAGGCAGAGAGGCAGGTAGAGAGAGAGGAGGAAGCAGGCTCCCCGCTGAGCAGAGAGCCCGATGCGATGCGATGCGGGGCTCAATCCCAGGACCCCTGGGGTCATGACCTGAGCCAAAGGCAGAGGCTTTAACCCACTGAGCCACCCAGGCACTCCTCCCATGCTTCTGTCTTATCTTATGGTGTGTTGCTGGCCAGTTTTGCTGCATCACTCTGATATCTGTATTCATCTCCAAATGGTTTTTCTGGTCTGTATCTGTCCCTCTGTCCACATGTCCCCTTTTTATAAGGACACTAGTTTTATTGGGTTAGTGACCCACCCTGCTTCCGTATGACTTTATAATGTTGATAATTATAATTGCAATGGCCCTATTCCAAATAAGATCACGTTATGGGGGTAGAGGGTTAGGATTTCAACATGTAAATTTTGGATACAGCAATCCAGGTTTCCAGTAAATAGCTTAACTTACCAATATTAAGTCTTCCAGTCCACGGACATAGGACATCTTTCTACTTATTTATGTCTTTAATTTTTTCCAGCAAAGTTTTGTAGTTTTTAGCACACAGGTCTTTCACTTCCTTGATTATATTTATTCCTACATGTTTTATTCTTTTCATTGCTACTGTAAACAGAATTTAAAAAAATTTTTTTTTTAGAGATTTTATATATTTGACAGACAGATCACAAGTAGGCAGAGAGAGAGAGGGGAGGAAGCAGGCTCCGTGCTGAGCAGAGAGCCTGATGCGGGGCTCGATTCCAGGACCCTGAGATCATGACCTGAGCTGAAGGCAGAGGCTTTAACCCACTGAGCCACCCAGGCGCCCCCAGAATTATTTTTTAAATTTTCTTTTCAGATTGTGTATTGTTATCAATAGAAATGCAACTGATTTTTAAGTGTTGGTTTTATGTCCTGTACCACTGTTCATTTCCTTTATTAGCTTCTGATAGTTTTTCTCATGATATCTTGGGGTTTTCTATATGTCATTATGTCATAAACAAACAGAGATCATTTTACTTCTTCCTTTACAATTTGGATTTCTTTTATTTCTTTTTCTTGCCTAGATCCTCTGACTAGAACATTCAGTCCTGTGTTGGACAGAAGTGGTTAAAGAGGACATCCTTGTTTTTTTCCTGATCTTAGGGGAAAAGCTTTGTCTTTCATCATTGAATATGATATTAGCTCTGGGTTTTTCATATATGACTTGTATCAGGTTGAGGAATTTGTCTTCTATCTGTGGTTTTCTGATTATTGTTATTATTAGATGCTGAATTTTGCCAAATACTTTCTCTGTTTCAGCTCTAATAATTATGTGGGCTTTTCTCCTTCATTCTATTATTGCAGTATATAACTTTTTTGTTTGTTTTTGGGTTTTTTTTTTAGTATGTTTGGCACAAAATATTACATTCGTTTCAGGTGTACAACGTAGTGATTAAACAAGTCCACGTATCCTACTATGATCATCCCAGCTGTGGCTACCAGCTGTCACCAGACAATGCTGTTACGACCCCACTGAATATATTCCCTATCCTATAGGTTTTAGTCCCATGACTTATTCATTCCATAACTGGAAGCCTGTATCTCCCACTCACTCTCACCAATTTTGCCCATCCCCCTCTCCCTTCTGGCACCCATCCATTTGTTCTTTATATTTATAGGTCTTATTCCACCTTTAGTTTGTTTATTCATTTCTTTTGCTTTTTAGATTCCACATATAAGTGAAATCATATGGTATTTGTCTCTGTCTGACTTGTTTCCCTTAGCGTAATACCCTCTAGATCCATTCTTGTTGTCACAAATGGCTAGATCTCATCCTTTTTATGGCTGAGTGAGATTCCATCCGTATATATGATGAAAAAAAAATATATATATATATATATTCACATCTTGGCTATTGTAAATAATAATGCTATATACATAAGGGGTGCATGCATCTTTTTGAATTAGTGTCTTTGTTTTCTTTGGGTAAGTACCCAGTAGTGGAATTACTACAGTAATGTGGTGTATAACTTTGATTGATTTTGGTATGTTGAACCAATCTTGCACTCCTGGAATAAATTCCTCTTGATTATTTTAATATGTTAGTGAATTTATCAACCACTACATTTTACTATAGTACCTTAATCCTTTCCTTGCCAATATCTTAGCAAGCAGATCATTCTCTTGTTATACAAATTGTTCTATAATGTAATAAACCATTAAACACCACCCAGTTCCATTATGTGAAGGAAATAATATAACTCTGGTAATAATACCCAATAAAACACCAGAAAGGGAAAACTATGGAATGTCTCTGTGCATACAAGGCATGGATTATCTCATTTCCAATTATTAACTACTTAGGAAGCATTTATTGAACTTCTAGTGGGTTCCAGGCACTGTCAAAGTTATTCTGAAGGTGTTTACAAGTATGAAAGGGGAAACAAATAAATTGCTGCCTACCATAGAGTTCAGTACAGTACTATGATAGAAATGTCCATCAGTGCTACGTAATTACATTAGAGGGTATTTTCCTGAAAAAGAGGATGAAGTTAGCCTTGAAAATATTGTGTTACTCTTAAACTGCCTTGAATGATGGGTCCTGGAGTTAGCCAGGATAAAGAAGAGTTTCATACAGAAGAACTGTCTAGAAAGCGACACTGTGAAAAAGCATAGTGATTGGAAAACTACAAAGATTTCCAAATGGAAGATCTGTACAAGAAAGTGTTACAAAATGACATTTTTGAGATAGGTGGGGCCCAGTTCATAAAGCATTTCGTGGGTTTGGTTAAGGAGTCTGAGTGTATTTTTTTAAGACCCCAGGAACCACTGAAAGATTGTAGAGCCGCATGAGCGCATTTTTATTTTAGGAGATCATCCTAACGGAGGGTGGACTGTGATTTGAAGGGTGGGAGGGGGAGGGAGGGAGAGGAGACCAAAGGCAGAAGGGCAGGAAGTGATTGTGTTAATCCCAGCCGGAAGTGATAAGGGTCTGTACTTGGACCGGAGGAGAGAGACACATTTCAGAAGTCTTCATACAGAGAATAAGAGGCTGTTGGTGATCAAGTAGGACTGTAAGGATGGGTTGTTGGAAACTGAATTAGTTGGGGTGTGAAGTTTGAAGGGCAACGATCAGAGAATCAATAGAAGACAGCAACGAGAAGGAGTCGGTAGTGGTGTCCTGAAGGAATGAAGCTTCCTGAGGTAGTAGTTTTTAACGGGGTAGAGCAAAGAAGCTCTCAGGCAAGCCTAGCATGTGGGGCGTCTTGAAAGACATTGCATTGCCTGGTCTCTTCAAACTAATTTCATGGTGGGAAGGAGAGGAATTTAGGGAAGGATAGGGAGACTGTCTCACTTTGGAAGAGACCAAAATAGATAGATAGATAGATAGATAGATAGACCAACGCCAAAAACCAAATGTGGTACACAAACGTTGATTGGAGTTTAGGTTGAAAAAACTCTTAAGTGACAATTCTGTTACAGTTGGAGAAGTTTGAAAATGGAATAATTGTTAGATCTTAGTGAATTTTTGTTAACTTTAGAGAATGTCACAGTTATACTGGGGATATGTAGGAGAATATTCTTATTTTTAGGAGATGCATGCTGAAGCATTTAGGGACGAAGTATTGTAATGTTTACTATTTATTTAGGGACGGAGACAGAAGGAGGTTTACCAAATGGCAAAATATTAACAATAGTTCAGTGGCGGTGCTGGGCATAGAGCTGTTTACAGTAATAAGCTTTCAACTTTTGTGTTTTTTTTTTTTTAAGTTCTTATTTTAATTCCAGTTAGTTAACGTACAGTGTTAGTTTCAGGTGTACAGTATAGTGATTCTCCACTTCCACACATCACCTGGTGCTCATCCGACAGGTGCGCTCCTGAATCCCCGTCACCTGCTTCACCCATCCCCCTACCTCAAGCTTGCGCTTTTTCTCAACGTTTGAAATTTTTCTTAATTAAAAGACTTGGAAAAAATAGGACAGGTTAGGAGTAGGGGACTGTGAGCAGCAATGGGGAGCAAAATGTTGTTAATATTCCTTAAATCCCTGAGATCGTTGATGGGGAGAATGAGTGATACATTCTTAAGTCCTTAGGGTATCGATTCTCAACCTTTGTCACTTCCAAACAGGAGCATGGAAAATAATACCCAGTATGATGCACTGCGGTAACAACTGAGGCATCCACATGGGGCTTAATGAAAAAAATCATTGCATTTCCTGTATGATTTTTATTTTAATTTTTTAAGGTTTTATTTATTTATTTGAGAGAGGGAGCACATGAACATGGGGAGGAAGAGATAGACGCAGGCTCCCACTGAGCAGGGAGCCCAACGTGGGGCTCAGTTCCAGGACCCCGGGATCATGACCTGAGCCAAAGGCAGACACTTAACTGATTGAGCCACTCAGGCGCCCTTCCTGTATGATTTTTAAAAGAAAATAAAATAGTATTGGGAAATTTGTAAGTGATGAATTTATATATATATATATATATATATATATATATATATATATAAAAGTTTATATATATATATATATATATATATATATATATATATAAAAGTTCCAAATGTATTTAAAAATTTGTAACGAAGAACTTTAAGTGTGGGGCTTGAGTTCAGGACCCAGAGATCAAGAATTGCCTGCTCTACCAACTGAACCAGCCAGGAGCCCCCCAGAATATTGTTTAATATCAGATTTTATGCTTCAGTTTTTGAGTCTACCACCAACGAGAAGCTTTGTTCATACAAAAGTATAACTTTTGTATATTCTCAACTATTAAACTATTAAAACTGTTCTCAACTATTAAAAAATAATAACAGTTGAAATTATATTTAGATGGGGGCTCCTGGGTGGCTCAGTCAGTTAAGCATCTTCCTTTGGCTCAGGTCGTGATCCCAGGGTCCTGGGATCGAGCCCCACATCAGGCTCCCTGTCCAGTGGAAGCCTGCTTCTCCCTCCCCCACTCTCCCTGCTTGTGTTCCCTCTCTCGCTGTCTGTCTCTCAAATAAATAAAATCTTAAAAAAAGAAATTATAGAATCTAAAAATGTATCCTTTAATTGACAAATACAATGTAGAAAATTTTGTAATAATGCAAGTTGTTTTCTAACTCGTTTGAACTTTCTCCTATCAATTTATTTCAAAGTAATGATGAAGATTTACTTTATAAAACAGGTATGTGTTGTCAGAGGCATGTAGCAAGTTACTAAAAGAGCACGTCAGCTGCAGAGGGACAGAAGTAGACTATTTATGTGAAGATAAAGATGTGGGGCTGCTACCTAGAGCCATGACACCCCTCAGTCCCTGATCACACACTGGGTTGCACAGTGTGCTCCTTGGGCAACTGGAACATGAACTTCTCCAGCCGCCCTCCGGTCCTTTGTCCTTGGTGGACGGCAGTGCATTTGGTATATGGCTCCGGTGGGAGCTCATGTGGTAGATCACCTTCTTGGCAATGTGGGGCAGTGGGCGTCTGATGGCGTTTGTGGTGCTTGCCACCTGTGCAGACTGAGGGCCACGCCGTCATATCCTGCACTCCTCTAAGCCTCCTTCTGGGAAGCCTTGAAACAGATACTCTCAGCTGCGTGACCTCATCCGGCCACAGTGGAAGATGAGAGGATCAGTATTTTTGGTGCCTCTGTCATCCATTCACATCTTGCTAATGTCCAGTAGGTGAGGATTCCTGATTAGGGAAGTCCTAGATTTCAATTAAGGCATGAATTATTCCTGGCAGACGGTAGCTGGAAAAAGGAGATTGCATGATCTAGTGCATTTGGGAAATGTCGTGTCAAGTAAGTGGAGGTATCTTTGCTGTAGGACATCCTGCAGACTTCATTGCGAGAGCACACATCGCAATTCTCCAGGAGGAGACTTACAGTGTTCAAAGTTGCCCAGAAATGTTAATCATTGGAGTCTTTTATCAAGAAGCCTCTTGAGGAATAGGTGTGAGACAGAGCACACTGCAGAAAATGTAGAAAATACTGGAGAGGGTGGTAAAATTTGTTCCCCGTTCTTAATATACAAAGTTAGATGGAGAAGGAAGGAAGCTGCCTTCCGTTGTGATACCTGTTTGGGGACACAAGTCAGCGCAAGGTTGGCTGGCCAAAGACTGGTGCGCGAATCTGTTTAGTAGTAATGTCTTTAAAAACCAAAAATTATCATTACAACTTTATGCATTGAAGTGACTTTGGTAGTCAGTCAATGCTATGAGTCACGAAGAGGAAATAAAAAGTATAAATTTTGGAAGGAAGAGACAAAATGTGTTATCAGGAAATGTAAATTGACTAAGAAGCAATTTTTTTTAAAAAAGGTTTTATTTATTTATTTGATGGAGAGAGAGAGAGATCACAAGTAGGGAGAGAGGTAGGCAGAGGGGGAAGGGGAAACAGGTTCCCTGTTGAGCAGAGAGCCCAGGACCTTGGGATCATAACCTGATCCGAAGGCAGAGGCTTAACCCACTGAGCCACCCAGGCGCCCAAGAGTAAAATGTATTTTTAAATTTTAGAAAAGAAAAAATTGAGTTTTCACCAAATCTCCAGGAAAAGGATGATTTTCTCCCTCCTCCTTGGTCCTTTCAAAATGTAAATTCTTTTCCTTTTCATTTTCCTCTCCTTTCTTTTCCTTTCTTTCTAAATGTAATTGAAATGTTTTCTTCACACCCTTTAAACTGTCTTGCATACACACTGGGGTGCAGATATCTTTTATTTAGATGCAGATTAAAAGTTACAATAGTTCTCCTCCAAAGAATTTTTGGATAGTATGAAAATCACTTGTACTTGACTTAGGGATGTGACACCAGTACAATATAAGCAAATTTTACAGCAGAACTGTTCAGGTGTGGGGTAGGCTGCCTGAGGCGGGGGTGGGGTGGGGAGTGGGTAGTGAGTGGGGGGCTCTCTGTGGCACAGAGCTCATCGGTCGGAAGCTAGAGAACCACACATCACGCATGTCGTAGGAAGAATTCACAACTCCGATCCGAAGTTGGACTGAACCTCCAGCATTCCTCCTGAGCTTCTAACCCAGGAACAGATAGGGCGAGAGATGAGGGCAAGTGTGCGCAGCTTCTGTGCCCTCTCTGGGTGGGTCACTGTCCCAGGACCTCCACATGGAAGGTCCACAAAAGGAAAGTTTCAGAAAGTTGAAGGATAAGAAGAAAACTCCTTGATGTGACTACCTAAAAATAAGACATAGTATACTTTTTAAATGACCTTAAAATTAAACAACGTCATGATAAAAAAAAAAACACAGTAGGTTTAGAGGGAACATAACCTCCACATCATAAAGTCCATCTGTGCAAAACCACTGCTAATATCCTAAATAGGGGAAAACTGAGTGCTTTTCCTGTATGGTCAGGAGCAAGACAGGTATGTCCACTTTCACCACTGTTGTTTGATACAGAACTGGAAGTCCTAGCCATAGCAATCAGATAGCAAAAAGAAAGAAAGGCGTCGAAATCAGAAAGGAAGAAGGGAAACATTCCCTATTTGCAGGTGACATGATACTCTATGTAATGACTCCACCCAAAAACTGCTAGAACTGATAAATGCAGTAAAGTCGCTGGACAGAAAATCAATGTGCAGAAATCTGTTGCATTTCTATACACCAATAAGGAAGCAGCCGAAAGAGAAATTAAGAAAACAATCCCATTTACCGTGCACCCAAACCAGTAAGATACCTAGGACTAACCAAAGAGGTGAAAAATCTGTACTCTGAAAACTATAAAACGCTGATGAGAGAAATTGAAGGCGACACAAAGAAATGGAAAGACATTCTATACTCACGGATTGGAAGAACAAATATTGTGAAAGTGTCTGTACTGCTAAAGCAACCCACACCTTTAATGCAATCCCTATGAAAATACGAACAACATTTTTTCACGCAGCTAGAACAAACAGTCCTAAACTTTGTATGGAACCACAAAAGACCCGGAATAGCCAAAACAATCTTGAAAAGGAAAAGCAAAGTTGGAGGCATCACCGTTCTGGACTAGGAATCATACTACAAAGTTGTAGAGATGCAAACAGCATGGTACTGGCACAAACACAGACACATAGATCAATGGAACAGAACAGAAAACCCAGAAATGAACCCACAACTGTAAGGTCAATTAGTCTTCAGCAAAGCATGAAAGAATATCCAATGGGAGAAGACAAATGGTATTGGGAAAACTGGACAGCAGCATGCAGAGAAATGAAACTGGACCACTTTCTCATGCAAAAAAAAAAAAAAAAAGAAAAGAAAGAAAAGAAATGGATTAAAGACCTAAATGTGAGGCCTGAAAACCAGAAGAATCCCAGAGGAGGATACAGGCAGTAACCTCTTTGACATTGGTTGTAGCAACTTCCTTCTAGTATGTCTCCTGAGGCAAGGGAAACAAAAGCAAAAATAAACTATTGGGACTTCATCAAAATAAAAAGCTTCTGCCCAGAGAAAGAAACAATGAACGGAACTAAAAGGCAGCCTACGGAATGGGAGAAGATACTTGCAAATGACAAATAATTCACTCTTATGTGGAACTTAAGAAATAAACAAGAAAAGGGAAAATTAAAAAACAAAAACAAAAAAAAAGCCAAACCAAGAAACAGACTCAAGAAACTATAGGGAACAAACTGTTACCCAAGGGGAGGTGGGGTGGGGGATGGGGAAACAGGTGATGGGACTACGGAGGACACCTGTGGCGATGAGCACTGGGTGTCGTGTGACAATGTTGAATCACTATATTGTATTCCTGAAGCTAATTTATTACACTGCATATTAACTACCTGGAATTTGAGTAAACACTTAAAAAAATAAATAAAATGACCTTAAGTTTAAAAAGCAGACATCAGCTTTGTGTGCTGGCCGTGTTAAAACCAGTGAGATTTTCCCAAGACAATATGACGACTAGTTAGAACTTCCCCAATACCCTACACAAATTCCCACTATATTCAACTCACTGTATTTCAGTGAGATAATAAGACAAACTCACAAAGATGAATTGGGCAAGATTGTGCACTAAAGAATAATTATAACAGTGGAAAATTGGAGACAACGGAAATGTCTACAATTAGAGGGTTGGCTAAGTAAATTGTGGTAAAACTCTATAATGGAATACCAAGCAGTCACTAAAAATGGTACTGCGATCGATATTCTTTTGAGAATGAAAAATGCTCCCAATTTACTGTTGAATGAAAATTAGATTAGGAGACAACAGTAACAGTAGCTAACCCTGCATGGTAGGATTCAAAGTGGTTTTTACTTAATCTAAACTCTTCTTACATATCCTTTTTTTTTTTCCTCCAGTAATCATGTATCATATTGGTGATCAGCAAGGATATGAAACTGGTTTTATTTAAAAAAAAAAAAAGAAACGCAAACAACTAACTTGAAAAATTGTTTGCAGTAATTATGACACGGGGTTAAGTCATTACTTAAAGAGCACATACATCAGGGCGCCTGGGTGGCTCAGTCGTTAAGCGAGTGCCTTTGGCTCAGGTCATGATCCCTGCGTCCTGGGATGGAGCCCCACATCCAGCTCCCTGCTCAGTGGGAAGCCTGCTTCTCCCTCCCCCACCTCCCCTGCTTGTAGACCCTAACCACTCTGGAAAACAGCATGGAGGTTCCCCAAAATGTTGAAAATAGAACTGCCCTATGACCCAGCAATTGCACTACTGGGAATTTACCCTAAAGATACAAACGTAGTGATCCAAAGGGGCAGGTGCACCCGAATGTTTATAGCAGCAATGTCCACAATAGCCAAACTATGGAAAGAACCTAGATGTCCATCAACAGATGAATGGATCAAGAAGATGTGGTATATATACACAATGGAATACTATGCAGCCATCAAAAGAAACGAAATCTTGCCATTTGCGACAACATGGATGGAACTAGAGCGTATCATGCTTAGCGAAATAAGTCAAGCGGAGAAAGACAACTATCATATGATCTCCCTGATATGAGGGAGTGGTGATGCAACATGGGGGCTTAAGTGGGTAGGAGAAGAATCCATGAAACAAGATGGGATAGGGAGGGAGACAAACCATAAGTGACTCTTAATCTCACGAAACAAACTGTGGGTTGCTGGGGGGAGGGGGGTTGGGAGAAGGGGGGTAGGGTTATGGACATTGGGGAGGGTATGTGCTTTGGGGTAAATTGGAAGGGGAGATGAACCATGAGAGACTATGGACTCTGAAAAACAATCTGAGGGGTTTGAAGTGGTGGGGGGGTGGGAGGTTGGGGTACCAGGTGGTGGGTATTATAGAGGGCACAGCTTGCATGGAGCACTGGGTGTGGTGAAAAAATAATGAATACTGTTTTTCTGAAAATAAATAAATTGGAAAAAAAAAAAGACAGACAATTTAAGAAACAAGAAAAAAAATATATATATTTATATCTTATATATTAAAAGAAGAAGAACAAGCAGAAAAAAAAAAGAGTATATGAACTTAATCTCTTTCTTTTTGGGTGTCCTATGTTATTATTTGAAAAATAAATTTTAAGACTTGATTGCATTATTTTTTCTTTTATTCCACTCAGCCAAACACCTTGGAGTCAACCTCAAGAGCTTTCTTTTCCTCTGCGTCTAACATCAAACCTGTCAGCAAGTCTTGTCGGCTCTGCGCTTTCGATTATACCCAGAATCCTCTCGTTTCTCCCCATCGCCGGCTGCTTCCATCGCCATCCCTGCCACCATTCCACTCTCCCTAGAACACCGCAGTGACTGGTGTCTCCTTCCATCCTTGTCCCTTTCTGGGATATTCTTAAGATTACAGCTGAGGTGACTCTAAAAGCCAGGCCATGTCACGTCACTGCCTAGAACCCTCCAGTGGTTCATCCTCTCATTTAAAGTAAACGACAGAACCTTTAAAGCACTATACAGAGACCATGTCGAACCTGGCTCTACCCCCAAATTCACACTTCTCTGACCTTATTTCCTACCATTCTGCCTCTGCTGTTCTATTGGGCTAAAAACTCCTGCAGATATTCATAAAGCTGGCTCTTTCCCAGGTGCAAAAATCACCTTATTACTAAGGAGGTTTTCCAGTACCAACCCCCCCCACCCCTTTCGCAAGACCCCGCCCCCCAGACTCTGTGTATCTTACCTGCTTTATTTTTTCCAGCACCATTTGACTGACAGTGTATATTTACCAAATATGTATAAGCTTATATATCTCTCCCAATAAAAACAGCTCTGTGGAGGTAGGCATTTTTGCCTGTTTTGTTCCTTGCTATAATGTTAGCACTTAGAATAATGTCTAGAACCTGGTAGAGACTCAATAGATATTTATTGACTAAATGACTTTTTAGATTCTTTCTTTTTCTTTTTTTTTTTTTTTTTAAGATTTTTATTTGACAAAGAGAAACAGCAAGAGAGGAAACACAAGAAAGGGGAGTAGGAGAGGGAGAAGCAAGCTTCCCACTGAATGCGGAGCCTGATCCAGGACTCAGGTCTAGGACACTGGGATCATGAGCTGAGCCAAAGGCAGATGCTTAACGACTGAGCCACCCAGGCACCTCTTTGTAGTTGTTTCTCATAAGTAAATCTTAGTCTCAAAACTAGTTTGAAAGCCTTTTGAGAGACTGTCTCGTGTTGCTTTTGCCTACCTCCTACCCCAAGGTCAGCCCTCCTTAAGTGCACAGCCAGACACACCAGTGAGCCACAACCTATCCATAGAGCTGGATTCCTTCTGCCTCTTGGGCTGGGACTCTGTCCAGACTACTTGAGACAGAAGATAGGCTGTGTTGGAAAGCATTCTGTGTCTTGATCCACATGGTGGCCCCAGGACTATGGACATTGTGTACTCAAGAGCAGTGCGCCTCTGGTACTGTGTTGTGTGTGACTCGTGTCTCGGGAAATGAATGTTCATCTATTCCTAGCTTAGTGGTTGAAATTTTTGTTTTTGCATTCAAAGGTAGAGTAAACACTTTTTATTACTTTGTGTTTTGCAGAGCTAGTCGTAGCAGAATATCACAGAAAAATCAAGGAGGCTTTTGAAGTGTTTGACCACGAGGCAAATAATACAGTGGATGTGAGGTTTGGCAATGTTTTCTTTGTCTTAATTCTAAATTATTGATGCAACTCATACAGTAGAAGAGGCCTCCTGTCTTTTTTCAGTCCTTGGATTTATTATGCTATCTATGGATCTATCTATCTTTGATTTAAGAGAGTGTGGGTGGGTCTGTGGGGGGTAGGGGTGGAGGGAGAGAATCTTCAAGCAGACTCCCTGCTGAGTGCAGTGCCCAATATGGGGCTCCATCCCTCAACCCATGAGATCATGACCTGAGCCGAAACCAAGAGTTGGACTCTGAACCAGTGGAGCTACCCAGCCACACCACTTATTATGCTATTTAAATTTTTTATTTTCCGTGCTCTGTGAAAGGTCTTTACTAACTATTCTTCAGATCAATCCTGTTTCTTATTCTTTATAGTCTGGGAAAAGATTATCCACATTGACCACTTCAACCGCAGGCTGTCAGTTCTGCGGGGGAGGTGAACTCGGCTGGAGCATTAGTGCTAGAGACTTAGCTGGTGCTCAGTAAATAATTGTTGACTGAATGAACAGAATTTGCTTTTAAAATAAATAAGTATAGGGCACCTGGGTGGAGCAGTCTGTTGAGCCTCGGACTCTTGGTTTCAACTCGGGTTGTGATCTCAGGGTTGTGAGATCGAGCCGCGTGCTGGGCTCGGCACTTAGAGATTCTCTCCCTCTCCCTCTGCCTCTCTTGCTTGTGTGCTCCCTCCCTCTCTCCCTCTCAAATAAATAAACAAATCTTTAACAAATAAAATAACTAAGTATGTATTATCAAGCCGTGAATTAGAAAGATTAATAATGCTTAAACGATGATGTGCTCCCCAAGTAAAATAACAAAAAAGAACCCAAACAAAAGAACATATGAGAGAGAGCCATGAATACTGGGAAGTCAGGAGCAAAGGAGGCGGAATGGTTTGAGACCAGAAAGGAAAAAAAAAAAGGCAGAGGGAGACTCCCCGGGAGAACAAAGAAGCTGTAGGGTCCACGCTGCCACGTCCCGGAGCGGCCGAGAAGCCGTTCTTCCAGGAGAGCGAGCGCAACGGTCCCATCCGGCGGGCCCGAGGCCTCCGCACACAGCGGCCAGCCCGGCTGCGGGAAGGGACAGGGAAGGACAGTCGGAGGCTCACGCGCAGGTGCCCTTTTAGGACTAGGCAAGGCTCCAAGTGCTTTAACCCGAGCTACGCTGGAGGAGCAGCCCGCGCTGTTACCGTATTTGCGACAGGTTGTCACTACACACGTCGTTTCGTTTCTTACATCTGGAGGCATCAGGTGTGACTGCAGGAGAGGGACGGAGAGGTGCGTCCAGTTCATGCTTTGTACTAGCGCCTTACGAAGCTGAGTTTTGTACCTCGTCTGTGTTTATGGTCCTTACAACAGCGGGTGAGGCTGAGAACTACCTTCTAGAACCGTCGCCGCAGTCAGCCCTGTGTGAGCCTCGGCTCCGCTGTCGCCTGGGACATGTGCGGGTCACGTGCTGGGCTCCGGGTGCTCGGGCCACAGCGCAGGCGGCCTGAGTGACCCCGGAGTGGGAGCTCCTAGGAGGAGAATGACCGGGTCGGACCCATCGCTGGGGCCAGGAGCTCACATCCATGACCTCATCTTCGTCTTTTTACTTGTGTGCTAAGAGTTGGCATCTCCAGCGTCTGGAAACATAGAAAAGGTTTGCTCAAGGTCCTATCAGGGTTTTAAAATTCTAGGTCTCTGCCTGTTCCCTCCTCGCCCCCCTCGACCCCTCCCCCTTTGCAGGAGGCCCCCCTGGACCTGTCTCCAGCCTTTGGGCCTCCTGACAGAAGCAGTGAAAAGAAAGCCTCCCAACTCTCTTAGAGCACTGATGCCAGGTCTTTTTTGGGTAAAAGGGCTAATTTAGGAAAAACAGACATGCTTATGGGATGCATCTTTCTCCCATTCAAAATTCAAAAATTTTACTGTGGCCCCAAGGGAAAGTATGTATTTTTACAATGTAAATGGTCTACTTCATCATGTAAAGAAGGTTACAAAGAAAATTGGCATTGTTTTTCTCACTCAACAATTAATGCTATGCGTATTCGAATGGTAGCAAGAGGGATGCATGCAGCTTCCTAATCTTTATTCCTTCTGTTAATTCTGAACTTCATCACGTGTGTTCTCATGCAGCTGGTGTCATTACCACGTGCCCTGTATGGGACAGAGAAGCCAAGTGACTTGCCCAGGAGGGCACAAGGGCTGAGCAGCAGAGGCGGTGCTCAGAGTAGTTCCTTCTTTTGGGCAGCTGCCCGGTGGCCCCAGACGAGACCCTGGGAACGCAGGGATGAATGAGATCTGGTCCTGCCTTCCCCACTGGCCGCTCCTTATTGTGAAAACAATTAATCCAGCTAGAATTTATTTTGGCACGTGATTAAAAGTGAAAGTCTAAATATAGACTTTTTTTCCCCTGAAATTGCTAAAGTTTATTTTATTTACATCATGAATTGTTACACCTACTTTATAATATGCTGCATTTTCTATAACTGAATCTAACTTGAGCTGTGTATTCTAATCTATGGCTTTACCTTTCAGTCTTCTATTAGGTCAGTCCAATCCTAATTGTTTGTTTTTTTTTTTTAAAGATTTTATTTATTTATTTATTCGACAGACAGAGATCACAAGTTGGCAGAGAAGCAGGCAGAGAGAGAGGGGGAAGCATGCTCCCTGCTGAGCAGAGAGCCTGATGTGGGGCTTGATCCCAGGACCCTGGGATCATGACCTGAGCCAAAGGCAGAGGCTTTAACCCACTGAGCCACCCAGGCACCCCAATCCTAATTGTTATAAATTTAAAATGTGCTTTAATATCTGATAGAACTGAGCTCTTTATTACTCTTCTTTTTAAATATTTTTAGTTAATTGAAAAAATTTAATTGAAAAAAAAACCCAAGACGTGGAAATAACCCAGTTGTTCATCAACAGATGAATGGATTAAGAAGTTGTGATATACAGATATAGGTATGTGTATCTCTGTCACATAATGGAATGTTATTCAGTCGTAAAAATGAGGAAATCCCGCTGTTCGTGACAACATGGTTCAGTCCTGAGGGATATGCTACATGAAATAAATCAGAGAAAGACAAACACCCTGTGATTTCATGTATATGTGGAATCTAAACACAGACAATGAAAGACACGAACTCGGAAAAAGAGATCAGACTTGCGGTTACTCAGGTGCGGAGGGTGGGGAGGAGGTCCTTGGAGGAGGAATGGGAGGAGCCTGGTTGAAAGGAGCGAAGTTCAGTTATGAGCCGAGAACTAGGGGTGTGCCGTGAAACAGGAAGACAACAGCTAACGGTGCCGTATGGGCTCCAGGGAAGCTGGGAGGAAAGTAAATCCTAAGAGTTCTCAGCACGAGGAGACCTTTTCTTTCCTTTTTCAGTGTGTGTGTGTGTGTGTGTGTGTGTAAGAAGATATGTCGGTTGAACCTCTTGTGGTCATCATGTCCCAACATGGATACATCAGACCATCACGCCGCTGTATGCCTTCAATTTACACAGCAGTTGATCCATGTCAATTTTTTTCTTAAGAAAACTGGGGGGAGAAGAAGAATCAAAGGCAGAATTCTATGCAAAGAGTAGTGTCAAGAAGCGGATGGAGTGAGAGTCCAGAGACAGAGATAATGGCTTGGTTTGAGCAGGAGAGAGCCGTTCCTGGAGAAGCTTCTAGCACATTTGGCTGTGTCTTCCCTCCCCTGTAGGTAAGGCGCCGTTTTCCTTGTAGGACAGACCCGGGCCCCCTTACAGATGAGTTTTGTGGCTGTTGCTCTCCCTTCTCCCTACCTTTGCTTTGCACAAATTGAAAGATCGAATTTGAAACTGTACCACTATGTAAAACATCACAAAATGGGTCCCTGCGGCTGTCCTCCTGGCTCTGAGGGCCGACCCCGGGGTCCAGAATCAGACTGCCTGGGCTCCACTCCTGGTTCTCAGAGTAACTTACTTTTCTCCTTCACCTCATAGAAAGGACCCTTTCAGGGGTCTGGGAAGTCAAAACTATTTTTATAATAAATCTAAGTCAGTATTTGCTATTTTCATTCTCGTTTTTTCACAAGTATGTATTGGAGTATTTGAAAAGCTACATGATGTGTGATATCCCAACAGATTGGATGCCGAACCTGATAGGAAAATCCAGCTGTCTTCTGCTAAGCCAGACATTACAGAGATTTGCAAACATGTAAAATGGTGCCGTTCCTCTAATTAAATTTGTTCTTGTGGAAAATAGTTATTTTTAATAAAATTATGTTATTAACATACACTTGTAATGAATTTATTGTTTTTCTAAATGAAAAATTTAAATATTTAAAAAAGATTTCTAAGTGAATATTTTAAAATTTTTTGAGTTCTAATATGGCAAATACAGATAAATACAACTCGCATAAAGAAAGGCTTTCTGAGGATCTCTATCATGTTTAAGACTGCAAAAGGAGTTCCGAGACCCCAAAATATGGGAACCAGTGTTGTTAGTGGACATTTTTAAAGCTCTTAAAACAATATCAGCTCAGAAAAAACTAGCTTGGGATTTAAAACTTAGAACAAATTAGGTATTATTAGTAGTAGTAGTACACTTTATATTCTTGAAGTAAACAATTTAGAGTTGTTTTTTCTCTATTTTCTCTGGATTAGTAATTATACATAACAAGCCTCTCGTAAGAATTTTTTACATAGGGGCGCCTGGATGGCTCAGTGGGTTAAAGCCTCTGCCTTCGGCTCAGGTCATGATCCCAAGGTCCTGGGATCGAGCCCCGCACTGGGCTCTCTGCTCAGCAGGGAGCCTGCTTCCCCCTCACTCTCTGCCTGCCTCTCTGCCTACTTGTGACCTCTCTCTGTCAAATTAATAGATAAAATCTTTAAAAAAAAGAATTTTTTTACATATTTCTGTGCATTCTGTTTTGATCTTTTAATTTTTGAAGCAGTTCATTTTCTTTGTTGCATAGTGTTTGCAAGTTGGCACCTTGAAAAACATCGAGGCAGGTTTTTAAAAAAATAACACTAACTGGGGGCATTTTAGTGTTGCCTCGTATAAAACCTATAACATAATACATTTAAAAAAATATTTTATTTATTTATTTGAGAGAGAGAGAGAGAGAGCAAGCATGAGAGGGGAGAAGATCAGAGGGAGAAGCAGACTCCCCACGGAGCTGGGAGCCCGATGCGGGACTCGATCCCGGGACTTTGGGATCATGACCTGAGCTAAAGGCAGTGGCTTAACCAACTGAGCCACGCAGGCGCCCCGAACATAATACATTTTGACTTACGTACATTTTCCTGCTCTGTGTTGAGATTTCAATCAATATGGCTGATTGAAAATGAAATTTTTGAATAGATAATATATAGACCCAGGATAAGATCCTTAAGGTACAAAAAGTAGTATTGGAGACATCTTTTTACCTCTAACTCATGGTATGCAGTTCCTCTGTTTTCTTTTTAAGATTTTAGTTGTTTGTTTATTTATTTGAGAGAGAGAACAGTGGGGGCAAGGGGCGAGGGGAAGAGAGAAGGACAAACAGATTCCATGCTGAACGTGGAACCGGACGTGAACTCCCTCTCAGGACCCTGAGATCGTGACCTGAGCTGAAACCAAGAACCAGACGCTTAACTGACTGAGCCACACAGGTGGCTATCCTCTTTTTAAAGGCAAGAGTTGTTATAGGTTTTTTTCCAGAGAAAGTCTATGCAAATACGTGTGTGAGCGCGCATGCGCTTGTGTTTTATTGTGGTAAGTATATACAACATAAAATTTAACATTTTAACCATTTTTAAGTGTGTAGTTTAGTGACTTTAAGTATATTGACTTTATTACCATGCATCTCCATATTTTTGCTGAAGTTGCTGTATTGACAGGGTGTTCTCTTACTTCATTTTATGAGTGTGCCTGTTTCCCTACAATCTCAAACAAAGTTAATTATCAACCTTTAGGATTTTTGCTACTGTGTTACGTGAAAAATAGAAACTCAGTGTTAATTTTCATTTCTCTAATTATGGACATCTTTCTGTATGTCTAAAAGTGATTTGTATTTCCTTTTGTTTGAACTGACTGTTTATGGCCTTTCCCATTTTTTTATTGAATTGTTTACCTTTTTATATATTAAAGATCTTAGCCATAGTGCGTGAAATGTATGCCATCTGTCTTTTGACTATTTTTACTTTCTGGTGTTCAGAAACTTTAAAAAAATGGTTAAATTACAGACCATTTGAGTATGAATTTGGAAACAAACCAAAGTCATCAGAGTGGTTTTAATAGAATAAATTTACGTTAACCTAAATAAAGCTAGTATGGTAAAAAAAGAAAAAAAAAAACCCACAACATTCCACAAAGAATGTCTCTAAAGGAGTGAATTAATTTTTCCATGTAGATGATGAATTTAATTTGAATGCCGCTCAAATCTGAATCACAAACCAATCTAGTTTTTTGTAATGTATGTTCTTTCATCTTTGACTCTTAACGATAAAAGTATACTAGAAGTTGGTAGAGCCAGTTGTTGGCTCTATGATTGATTTTTTTTTACCTTATTACAATATTATTGACTAATTCCCTATGCTGTTCTTTTCATTTGTTATTTATTTTATAGCTGGAAGTTGTACCTCTGAATCTTCTTTACCTATTTCACCCACCCTCCCTCCTCCTCCTTTCTGGCAGCCACCAGTCTGTTCCCTGTATTTAAGGGTCTGTCTGGTTTTTGTGTGTTTGTTCATTTCCTTTGCTTTTTAGATTCCATATATAAGTAAAATCATATGGTATTTGTCTTTCTCTGTCTGACTCATCTCACTTAGCATAATACCCTCGGGTCTATCCATGTTGTTGCGAATGGAGAGATTTCATTCTTTTTTATGGCAAAGGAATGTTCCGGGCTGTGTGTGTGTGTGTGTGTGTGTGTATCACATCTTCTCTATCCATTCATCTGTGTTCATCTATCCATGGACACTTGTGTTGCTTCCATATTTTGGCTGTCATAAAAAATGCTGCAGTAAATATGGGGGTGCATCTATCTTTTTGAATTAGTGTTTTGTTGTCTTTGGATAAATACCCAGTAGTGAAACTGCTGGAACATATGGTATTTCTATTTTTAATTTTTTTGAGGGCCTCCATTATTGTTGTCTACGGGGGGGTTGTACCAATTTATATTCCTACCAACACTGCACGAGGGCTCCCTTTTCTCTCTCTCTCTTTTTTTTCTCTTTTCTCTTCTTTTTTGCCCACACTTGTTATTTTTTGTCTTTTTGGGACTAGCCATTCTGATTGGTGTGAGGTGGTATTTCATTGTGGTTTTGATTTGCATTTCCCTGAGCACCTCTTCATGTGCATGTTGGCCATCTGGATGTCTTCCAGGGGAAAAAAAGTCTAGTCAGGCCCTCTTCCCATTTTAATCAGATTATCTGGGTTTCTTGTTTGTTTTATGTGTGTATGTGTTCCATTGTATAAACACTCTATATATTTTGGATATTAACCCCTTATTGGCTGTATCTTCTGTTATTCGCTAGATTGCCTTTCTGTTTTTGTTGATGGTTTCCTTTACTGTGAAAAAGCTTTTTGTTTTGGTGTAGTTCCAATAGTTTATTTTTGCTTTTGCTTCCCTTGCCAGAGGAGACAGATCTACAAAAATGTTGCTAAGGGCAATGTCCAAGAGATTACTGCCTCTGTTTTCTTCCGGGAAGAAAGGTTTAATGGTTTCAAATCTTACATTTAGGTCTAATCCATTTTGAGGGGGCGTTTCTTGAGTCGGTGTAAGAAAGCGGTCCAGATTCATCTTTTTTCGCATGTAGCTGTCCAGTTTTCCCAATGCAATTTATTGAAAAGACTGTCTTCTCTCCATTGCATAGTCTTGCATCTCTATCCTATTCTACTGATGCATGTGTTTGTTTTTGTGCCAGTACCATACTGTTTTGATTACTATGATTGGATTTTTGTGTACCACCCTCTTTTTATTCATTTTCCTCATTCCTGCATCACTTTAAACCACAGGAGTGTCAAGAGTAGCAAATGAAGAAACATGAAAGCATTTCGAAAAGTAGAGGAGGTCAGATCAAGTTATATATGTTTTTAACACTCCCTTCTCATTAACTCTGGAATGGATTAATCCTCAAGAATTTGGTGAACCAAGATGATGTAGGTCTGATCCTGGAATAAACATGCTGGTCATCCCCTTTCCCCAGCTACATCCATTTGCGCCCTTGCTTATGTTTCAGTGCCTTTGCAAAGTGACGTGACTGGTATTCTAGACTATTCTATATTTCCTTTACTCTTATCTCCACTGTAGGAGATTTTCCCCAGTATTTCCTAGTTGTTTTCTTCACCTTTGGGCAAACTTTTTGCAGCCCAGCAGTCCCCGGTGCCCTGCTAATGCGGTGAGTCTCTTTTCCAGTGCTTCCACCTCAACTCAGCATGACTCTCTGAGGCACACAACATCCACTGTTCATCATGTACGCTGATAAGGGGACTTGAGTTTCTTAAGCAGTTGGCAGGAACTCGGAGTGTATTAGGTCTTGTCTAAAATTCCGTAAGAAGTAGGTAGTAAGAACCTCTTTGTGATGGATTAGGGATCACTCTTCCAAAGAAGACTGGAGATACCATAAATATGATTTCTACCTCTTCAGATTTAATGCTTTGTTTGAAGATAAGTTAATAGCAACCCTTCACAATATGCTTAATCAGGTAGTGAAAAACAATTATTACCTGAGAAAGCTTGACACTCAAAAGAGCTTTGAAAAACTGTGCAGGTCAATAGATCTGTATCTGTGCACTGGAAAAACAGTGTTAAAGAGGAATGGGATTGTTGGACCCATGGACTACTTTGTAGGGAATTAATAATAAAAACTGAGGTCCATTTATACATAGTTCACGCATATGAGCAAAATGACTGATGAATTAGACTAGAGGATATCTTGGATAAATTTCAAGAGCAACGTTGAGTTAAAAATAATTACAGAAGGAAGCATATGTTCTGATACAATATATATAAATTTTAAACCTACAAAATAATGGTGTCTTTTGTTTATGAATATAGTGACATGCATGGAAATGATAAATATTATCCCCAGAATAGTGGTGTCATCTGAAGACAGAGGGGGAAGGAATGGAGAGTGGGAAGTGGGACTTGTGCTGTTTTCTGCCATGTTTTATTGTTCAGGAAAAAATCTGGAACAGATGTGGCAAAAGGTTAACATCGGTTAAATCTCAATATTGTATATATGGCCGTTATATTTTTTCTGTACTTATTCTGTAATATTTCGCAATTATTTGTAAAAATAAATATTTTTTCTCAAGAGTGGTTTATACATTGTCTTTTCTCCATCTCACTCTCCAGTTGCTTTGTAAAAAATTGGTTTGCTTATGGAGATCTGGGTGGCTCAGTCACTTGAGGGTGTTGACCGACTCTTGATTTTGGCTCAGATCTTGTTCTCAGGGTCCAGGGATCAAGCACTGAGTTTGTGTGTGTGTGTGTGTGTGTTTGGGTGGGGAGTGTCCCTGCTCACCGGGGTGTCTGCTTGTCTCTCTCTCCCTCTGCCCTTCCCCCAGCTCGCCAGTGCATGCGGTCTCTCTCTCTCTCTAAAATAAATAAATCTTTAAAAAATTGGTTTGCTTATAACAACCCTCTTGATGAACTGTAATTATAACTGTGATTAAATAATCTCTTAAAGTTTAAAAAAATCATCCCAAATCCTACCTCCTGAAAGGACAGTTGTTCATGTTACACAAGTGTAGCTGTAGATGTTTTTCTTACCCATGTGTAGTAAGGTACATGGCTAGAAGGGTGGGGAGTTGATACAAAAGGAAGGAGGAGGAATGGGAAGACAGGAAAAAAGAAAACATGTGGAAGAAAAAAAATCTAGAACATAATCTCTTTGAGGGAGGACCTTCTGTCTGTTTTGCTCTCTGCTGTATTTTAGCATCTAGGACAGTGTTTGCTGCATGGTAGGTCTACGGTATACATACATTTATTAAATGCATGAAGGAGGACACTATGGTGTAGAAATAAGATCACAATACCATTCTTTAAAAAAATAAAAAGTATTAGTTTAATTTTACTTGAATTAACAAAAGAAAAAAATAAATTTAAATTGAAGAAATTGTGGAATCTCACAGGTTTCCTGGTGATGAGCAACATTATTTTAAGTTCAGAGAAGATAATGAGGAAAACATGAAGAGTTTGTAAAATGAAAAATTTTGTAATTTGTAAGGTGAAAAATACAATTTTTAGGGGTGTCTGGGTGGCTCAGTTGTTTGAGTGGCTGACTCTTAATCTTTGGCTCAGGTCATGATGTCAGGGTCCTGGGATCAAGCCCCACGTGGAGCTCTGTGCTCAGCAAGAAGTCTGTTTCGGGATTCTCTCTCTCCTCCGTTGGCCCTTCCCTGCTTGCTCGTTCTCTCTCTCTCTCTCTCAAAATAAGTAAATCTTTTAAAAAACACATTTTTTAAAAAAACATAGATAATGTATTTACATGGTTAAAAATTCAAAGTGAACAGAGTACAGAGAAAAGTCTAACTCCCTTCCACCAGCCACTCAGGAGCCCTCCAAAGTACTTGTTACTCAAGTACTAATTCCTAGGGATCACTCCAGAAATATTCTGTGTATACGTACACATTATTTTCTTACCCCACCCTTACATTTTTCCTCAAATGGTTGCATGCTTTCGTTGCATGGTACTCTTCCCTTGGGATGGGATCAAGCCCGTGCTGAAGTTCATTTTAATGACATCTCAGTAGCTTTCCGGAGTCTAGAATGGATGTAGCTTTCCAGTTTACTTTTTTCCCCCAGTTTATTCTTGGTCTATGTGCATAAGTGTGCTAAGTTTTAGTGTATTGGAGGGCATCAGAAAGCCCCTTAAACCATACCCCGGGCTTTATAAACGGGAGCCAAATAGGATACACGTGACAGACAAATAACTCTTGGAGTCCGACTACTCTGTTGGGACAGTTAACTTGCTGTGTGATAAAGAGGATGTTTTCTGTATTTAATAGCTTTGGAGGCCGACTCACTTGACCCTGGATTGTAGCTATCTGTCTTTTGTGTTTACCGTATTGTCTGGATCTGGGGCGAATTTTGGTGTACGGCTGTGAACATCGGGAGCCAGAGGCTGGGGACCGGTGGTCTCAGAGTGTGCTTCCTGGGGCCTCTGGGTGGCTACCCTCCGTGACTTCCAGGTTCATATTCCCGCAACCTCAACCTGGTCTCCTTAACATAGGAAACACAATATAATGAAAATAAAATAAAATAATGACGGAGCAGCACACTGATACACAGTGTCATAGGCTTTCTGGTGTCGGCCCATGGAGAGAGATCATATTTGATTAAGTTTCCATCTCCGCTTAAAGCAGCTGTGCCTAGGGAAGGAGGTCAAACAGCACAAAGCAGCACAACCTGTACATTAGGGAACTCTCACAAGGATTGCTCTTTATCTGGTACTGTTACCCCCAAATCCTGATGAGGGCGTATTAGGCCATTTCAACCCAATATCTAGGCCAATAGTGCTACTAATACTCTTCGTCCCTGGCAGTGGTAGTGACTCACACCACAGTGGTTGACTGTGGTAGAGATTGGGTAGTCTAATTTTATTATTCTTCCTGAACATATAGCTAAGCACAAATTCGTGCATTCCCTTGAAGATAGAGGGAGGCTGGGAAGTAGGGTTTAGCCAGAGTTCTGGCTGGTGGGATGTAGGTGGCAGTGATGAGTGTCACTTTTAGACCTGATGCTTAAAAACCTGTCATGTATGGTCCTCCATATTTTCTTCCCTGCCGGCTGGACGCATACAAGCCAAGTGATGCTGGAACTGTGTATGTTGAAATTGATGGAACCGCAGGATGGAAGGAGCTGGCCCCCTGAATGAGTCTTTGGAGCAAAGCCATTCTTCAATCGGGAAGACTCATTTTGGATATAAAAGAAGCCACTTCTGTGAGTGTAGGAAGCCACTGGATGCTGGCGTTTGTTGTAGTGGTGTTCGTTATCCTTGCAGAGTGGCGTTATTGAATTTTCTCCTCTGGAACCCAAGGAAGGATTTGGGGACCCTAGATATCTAACAGGCTATGTCCTAGGTTGTGGCTCGTTGAAGAGGGCTGACGGGGACTAGGGGAACAGCCATCATTGTTTGCTACTCCTGTCAAGCATGATGTAAAAAATGTCTCCCTTTATGACTTACCCTACACACCACAAGCTATGGAGAGCAGATATATTTGTGGTTGCATAAAAAAGCCTGGGAATTGTTTGAAATTGCCCCAGCTCTCCTTGGGGGGCAGTGAGGAGGGCAGTGAGGGTTAGTAACCAGTGGTTCTGTGTCGTACACAGTGCAAGGGACTCCGTCCCGACCATAGTTCATTGTGGCCATCGAATCCAGCATCCTACAAGTTGTACACAGAGGGAGCGGCAGAAACCTCATCCATTTCATCTATAGATATGGCCAGATGTCTAAATCTGGTCTTTCCCTGGGGGAGGTGAGAAAGACGGGACTGTTCTGGATTCTATTGGAGTGGTTGTGAAAGGGAGATTCGATTACGGGATCAGGGTCCCAAGGAGCATGGGAATGCATTAGTTGGGTCTTTGAGGGACTCCGAAACCAGTGTTTGGAAGTGTCGCTGCGTAATGCCAAGATGAAACCAGGCCAGAAGCCAGGCTGCACGTGCTGTAATTCAAGTCGGCTTCCGGTTAATTTAAAGGCCTGGTGGCTACACCAACTCCTAACCCGAAGTCGCCTTCTGTTTCATTTTCTGAATTACTGAGATGTGACACTCAAATGCCTGGTTGTTGTTGTTGTTGTTGCTGTTTCTTCCCTGAAAACTACCGGTGCATTTTGTAATGGTTTCCAACCTTTTCACTGAGAGCTCATTTTGGCCATCTTTTCTTTGCTCACCCAACTCTGGAAGTATTTTTGTTTTTCACTAAGAGCTTCTTTCTCTTGCATCTCCTGAGTTACAAGCATATTGAAGACAAAATGTATTGAATGTTTGGGTTCATTGTTATGCACAACATGGTCTTTTTCTATATTCAGTGCCAATGATATTAGGAGAGACTATGTTACTCATTTGTGTTATTATTGGAAATGAGTGTGTAAAGGTGAGTTGGGCTGTGCAGGGAGCGGTCCTGTTTGTGCCCTGCGAAGCCTGGATGCCGTTACCTACGCAGACAGCAGAAATCCTCAACTCAAAGAGGTAACTAACGGATTTGGGCTTTTAGAAAGAAAATGTAACTCTGGGAGGGTAGGTAGGTTGACACGTAGCCCAGATCCATGGTTTCCAGTTCTGAGGACACACTGGAATCACCCGGGACTGTCTAAAAAAAAAAGCTCCCCACCAAGAGACATGAACAAAGACTTGAACAGGGACTTCAGCAAGCTCCAGTGACATGAAATCTTTCAGTAGCAGCTACGGACAAGGGTATGGGGCAAGAGGGATTCCCATGCTCTGCTCAAAGGAATCTTAATTAGAGGTTGGGGGGAAAAATGGGTAACTCTGTGTGTGTGTGTGTGTGTGTGGTGGCCTTACAGAGCTGCCCCATCACCCAGAGGGCCCAAGACTGCACATGGGAGAGCCGAGGACTGCAGCTCTCCGAGCCCTGAGAGCTCCCCATCCTAAGGAGACCAGCAGCTCTCCTGCATCCACGGCCTAACGCAAACCGGAAACAGGAAGTCTGCACAGGGGCAGGCCTGGCTGGTCTGAGTGCCTAGCCATGCGTTCATAAGTGAGTCAGCTTCCCTTGGCATTCACCCCGATCTCTGTATTGTGCTGAGTCCTCCCCTCCCTGAGGCAGTGAATGTGGAATGCGCTGGCCATCTTGGCTGGGGGGAAAAAGGTACCATGAATTGGATGGAAAGGTTTTCATTGTCATTGCAAAATATCCCACTACATACATGTCTTTCACGTAAACAAAAAAAAAAAACTCTGACCCAGTAAAACACCCGGCCAATGCCCTGTCATTGTCTTTCTCTTCATAGCTAAGAATCTTGGTACGAAGGAGAGTTTGTTTTGATTGAGAACCTTGCCTCTGTTCATTCTTCATGTGCAATTGGTGATTTGACTTCTACCTCCAACCCCATTCCCATTCAAACTGTGGTCTCCTGAGGTCGCCAGTTGTCTCTTCCCTTGTCTTCCCTGAGTTCACCTGCTGTTTTCATCCAACATGTCCAGTTCTTCCTTCTCGGCTCCTTTTGGGGACAGCTGGGCCTCTAGATGACATATTAATGTCCCCAGAGGCTCATCCCCATCCCTCTCTTCACTTTATGCGCCGTCTTGGGAAATCTCATCCACATCCACATCTGGAGCTCAATCTGGAAAAAAAAGTTTAAGAATCTAGAACAACTCTAGGTCAAAGGGGAAATTTTAGGACAATGAAATTGAACACTTCTGGAAAGTAACCGTAATGGAAATGAGATATGGAAATGGAAATGGCATTAGAATCCATGAGATACAACCAAGTCAAAATTCATGAATGCCTTTTTCAAGCAACATGAAAGCATAAGAGGATGAACAGAATATTCAGTTCAAAAAACTAGGGAAGAAGAGTGAGCTGAGAGAAACCAGAAGAGAGGGATTGGTGAAGATAAAAGCATAATGGCCCCAGGAAACAGTAGGAACTAATAAATAAAATGAAATGTTAAAAATAAAATGAAAGGTTAAAAAAAAAGAAAAGTCACTGGCATTTTTTGTTTCTTTGAGAAAAGCACAAAAAGTCACCAATGACTGGGGTGAAATAACAGTCAAAACAGAGAAAATTTAAACATCATGAGAGTATTTTGTACAAGTCTGTGCAAGCAAATTTGAAAATCTAGCTGTAAAGGGCAGCTTTCTAATAGAATATGAGTTTGTCAAAACTCATATACGTGGATTGGAACACTTATTACTAGTAAGCTGGCAATACTCCCCAAATCAACAGATTCAGTGTAATCTCTCTCAAAATCCCAGCTGCCTTTTAAATTTTTTAAGATTTTATTTATTTATTTGTTAGGCAGAGATCACAAGTAGGCAGAGAGGCAGGCAGAGGGGGGGGGAAGTAGGCTCCCCACTGAGCAGAGAGCCCGATGCTGGGCTCCATCCCAGGACCCTGAGATCATGACCCAGGCCGAAGGTAGAGGCTTAACCCGCTGAGCCACTCAGATGCCCCTAAATTTTTTTTTCAGTAATTGGCAAGCTGATCCTAAAATTTGTACGGAATTGCAAGGGACCTGGAATAGCCACAAACGTTCTCAAAAAGGAACAAAGTTGAACTTACACTTGCCAATTTCAGTATTTAAACAAATCTATAGCTGGGGTGCCTAGGGGCCTCAGTGGTTGAGCATCTGCCTTTGGCTCAGGTCATAATCCCAGGGTCCTGGGATCGAGCCCTGCATCGGGCTCACTGTTGAATGGGAAGCCTGCTTCTCCCTCTCCAGCTCCCCCTGCTTGTGTTCCTTCTCTTGCTATCTCTCGCTGTCAAATAAATAAATAAAATCTTTAAAAAAAAAAAAAATCCTGAAAATAAATAAATAAGCAAAGCTAGGGGAATCAAGACTCTGTGATACCGGCATAATGGCATTTTTAAATAAAATCTTTAAAAAAAAAAAAATCCTGAAAATAAATAAATAAGCAAAGCTAGGGGAATCAAGACTCTGTGATACCGGCATAATGGCATGAGGCTACCCATGTCCTTCAGTGCAACAGAGTTGAGAGTTTGGAAATCAACCTTTACATTTAGGGTCAACTGCTCTTCAACAAAGTTGGCAAGTCAATTCAATGGAGAAATAATAGTCTTTTCACCAAATGGTGCTAGGACAGCTGGGTATATCCAAGCAAATAAATGAAGTTGGTCACCTGCCACATACCATATGCGAAAATTATCTCAAAGTAGATAAGAGATTACATGTAGGACCTAAAACTGTAAAACTCTACAAGAACACCCGGGTGTAAGTCTTTGTGACCAAAGAGTAGGCAGTGGTTTCTTAAATATGACACAGGTCATCAAGCACAGGTCATCAAGGGAGAAAAATAGATAGATTGGACTAAATCAAAATTAAAAACTCATTTTTTACTGTAAAGAAAATAAAAAGTCAGAAGGCCAAAGATCGTCAGTTGTTAGGGGAAAACAAATCAAAACCATAAAGAAACACTACTTCAGATCCCCTAGAGTGGCTATAATTTTTTTTAATGTAAAATAAAAAATGTTAGTGAGGATGTGGAGAAATTAGAGCCCTCATATGCTGCTGGTGGGAATGTAAAATGATGCAGCCCATTTCAGAAGCAGTTTTGTAGTTCCTCAAGAAGTTAAACAAAACAGAGTTACTCTGTGACCCAGAAATTTCATTCCTAGGTAGGCATCCAAGAGAAATGAAAAATGATGTTCACACAAAAACTTGCACATGAATGTTCATAGCATCATTATTCCTAATAGCCAAAAAGGAGAAACTCAAGTGTCCATCCGCTGATGAATGAACAAACAGAATGTGGTCTATCTATACACTGGAATGTTCTTCAGCAAAGGAGAGTGAAAGAACTGGCCTGCGCAACAAGGGGAGTGAAGCCGGGAGACATTATGCCAAGTGGAAGACGCCAAACACAGAAGGCCACGGTGGTATGACGCTTCCGGGAAGTTCCACAGTTGGCATCCATGGTGGGGGCAGTAGTTAGTGATCCCAAGGAGGTGAGGGGAGGGCGAATGAGAAGGGACTAACAGGTCGGGGATCCTTTCTGGGGTGACAGAACTGTTCTAGGATTAGGTCGTGGTAGTGGCTGCTTACCATGTGAGTTTCCTAAAAACCACCGAGTTATACACTTAAAAAAAGCTAATTGACAAAAAAAAAAAAAAAAAAAAAGCAAAACAAATGAACAAAATCTGGATCCCTGTGAAGATAGAACATCTAAACGTACTCACTTCGACAGAATCGATAGGGAAGTTTTCAAACAGCTCTCTCACTGAAAGCCTTCCATCCAGATGCTTTCATACGAGAATTCTATCAAACATGAAAAAAACTTTTGTACCAAGTTCTTCTCAAAAATAAGAAATGAAGGCAAACTTCCAAATTCTTTTTCGGAGATAACTATAATACAGATAACAATAACTTAATTTTAAAAATCCTCCAGAACAATCCTACTTTATGAATAGATTATAAGTGATTAGATATTATTCATTATTATGAATGGATTATAAGTGATTAGACTAGATTAGATTAGATATGAATAGATTAGAAGTGAAATGCCAGCAACAAAATGCAGGATCGTATTAAAGCAAAATGGGATTTATTCCAGGAGTAAAAGAGTAGTGCTGTGCTGGGAGGTGTATTAATATATTTAATTATATTCATAGATCTGAGAGGAAATATCATAGGATCATCTCTATAGACATGTAAGAGGCATTCGACCGAATTCGACACACGCTCATAATTTTAAAGACTCAATACATCAGATTCTGCAGAGAAACGGAAGCAATTGGATTTGTCTGTATCATCTGTACCTACATCTGTATCTGCATCTGTATCTATATATTTATATATAGAGTGAGGGGATAAGGCGATTTATTATAGGCATCGGCTCACACAATTATGGAGGCAAAGAAGTCCCATGATTACTGTGTGTAAGCTGGAGAACCAGGAGAGCCATTGATGTAATTCAGTCTGAGTCTGAAAGCCAGAGGATCAGGGGAGCCGACGGTGTAAGTCTGAGTCCAAAAGCCGGAGAAGCAGGAGCACGGATGTCCCAGGGCAGGAGATTGGTATCTCAGTTCAAGCAAAGTCAGTAAATCTGCCCTTCTTCCACCCTTTTTTTCCTGCTCAGGCCTCCATTGGATTAGATGATGACCACCTGCTTGGGTGAGGGCGGTCTTCTTATCTTCTTAGCCTGCCATTCAAATGCTAATCGCGTCTGGAGACAGCCTCACAGACACACCCAGAAATAATATTTTACCAGCTGCGAGGGCATCCCTGAAGCCCAACCAAACTGACATATAAAATTAACCATCACACTCAATAAAGTAGATCTGAATATATGTATATCTTCACGTGAAATATCTCCGCCTAAAATCCAATTTCTTAATGAGGAAGGACAATCAACATTTCTGTTAAAATCAGGAACAAAATCAGAATATCCGCACTTGCCATTATTATTTAGAAATTTTTTAAGTAGATTCCATGCTCAGCATGGGGCCCAACACGAGGTTTGAATTCAGGTTTGAACTCACAGCCCCGAGGGCAAGACCTGAGCTGAGATCAAGAGTGGGACCTTTGAGCCAACCAGGCCCCCCCAAATTTAGTATTAGAGGTTTTAGCTAATACAATTAGACAAGTCATATTTGCCTCCATACAGATGGAGGCATAAATATTGGGCATGACACAGTAGAAGGTAGAAAAGATAGAAGAGAGAATGACAACTTTCCCTATTTGCAGACATGAAATCTCTAGAAAACCCAAGAGACCCGATGGAAAAATTACCTCAGGAAAAAAAAAAAAGTCCAATAAAGTAGTAGGAAATAAAACTAATACACAGAAATCAAGAGCCTTCAACTATATAATGACCAGTCAGGTGATATAAAACAGAGGAAAAGACCCATTTATAAGCTAAAATTTACAGACATAAATATAACAAAAAATTTACAAATGCTAGCTTAGGAATACCTGAAAGATACAAAAATAGAGTTGAACAAATGGAGGGACATACCATGTTTGTGGGAAAGGAAGACTTGAACTCATAAAGATGTCAAGTAATCCTAAATCAACTCACAAATTCAACACAGTCACAGTTAAAATACCAGTAGATCTTTCCTGGAGCCACACAAGTGAATTTCATGTTCATATAAAAATAAATAAGTAAGAATAGCCAGGAAATTGCTGATAAAAAAGAGAAAGGAGGTTAGTTTAGCTTTATTTGATAGTAAAACATTACAGATCCTTTACAATGAAGAGAGTGTGGCATAAAAGACAATGAAATAGAACAGAAAATCCAGAAATATCCCAAGTGCGTATGGAGAGTTCACTTATGAAATGGGAAAGAAGTCAGTTAAGTGTCAGACTCTTGGTTTTGGCTCAGGTTGTGATCTCCACGTCGTGAGATCAAGCCTCACGTTGGGTTCTGGGCTCAGTGCTCACCAGAGTCTGAGAATTTCTTTCCCTGTGCCCCTCCCCCATGTGCTCTCTCAAATAAATAAATCTTTTAAAATACATATATAGGTGAATTTCTTTATGAACTTGGAATGGGGAAAATGACTCACAACGAAATCCTAAAGTTAAAAGATTGACCCACTCAGCCACATCACAAAAATTTCAAGTAAAAGTACCTTCAAAGAAAAATGAAGAGATGAGTGACAATCTGAGAAAACATTATATTGCAAAACGGCTAATATCTCTGAGGTGCAAAAGTGGTAAGTCTTTAAAAATATCTGATTAACCAGAACTCTCCATTCTTTGACCACAGAGAAAAAAAAGCATAAATTATTATTTTAAAATTTTAAAATTTATTATTTTAAAATTGTATTTGAAAAATTTAAAATAAATGTTATTTTAAAACTTAATCTCAGTGTTTCTAAAAACATTTTATTTTGAAATTAATTTTAGAGTTCCAGAAACACAAAAAATAGTGCTGGGCATTCCTGTGTATCCCTTTGCCCACCTTCTCCTGATGGTCATGCCCTAACTAGATGTCGCACAATTACGGAAGCGAAGATCTGGGACTCTCACCGGCTTTCCCACTCCTTTCCATTCTCTCTCCAGGAGCCAACACAGAATCCTGGTTGCATTTAATTGTCGGGGTCAGTCCTCCAACCTGTGGCAGTTCCCCCGTGTTTCCCTTTTGTCACCTGGATACATTTAAATCAAAAGTCCTGCTCAGTGATTTTGTAGAACGCCCTTCAGTTTGGGCTTATCCAAGTGTTCCCATGTACAGATCGAAGTAATGCATTTTGGGCAGGAATGCCGGAGGAATGATTTTGTATTCTTCTCAGAGGAGCAGGTCAGGGGCACTTGATGTGGTTAGGTTTCATGACTGGTGATGTCAACCTTGGTCACTTGCTTAAATTTCCCGAAAATATAGTGGGTTCCCCACTATAAGGTTATTATTTTTCCCTTTGTAACTAGTAAACATCTTGGGGCAGATACTACAAGACTATGCAGAATTTCCGTTCTCCTTAAACTTTGCCCACTGGTTTTAGCATTCATTGATTGATCTTATTCGTAACAAGGATTACTGTCGTGTTTGACAAATGGTGTTTCGGTGTTATTTTTTAAAAAGAAGACTCCAGGACAGTGAGCTTTTTGTTGGTTTTGTTTGGACAGTGAGCAGCCATCTGGCAGTGCAGAACTTGGAATGACTTAGACCTTTCACAACAATGGAAAAATGTTTTTGTTAATGAATCTTGTAAACATTTATTAAGCCCTTATTATAATCAAAAGGTCCACGAGAAGTATTCAAAAGCCATGTTTGTTCTGTTCCACATCCGGGCCTTTTTCTCTGCCACTATTTTTCACCTCAAATCCCATTAACCACCATGATTTGTCCTAAGAAGATGTTACTGCCAAGAGTCCTGAGCGACAGACTCCCAGGAGTCAGACAGTAGGACCAACTTCCAGCTTTGCTCCTTAGGCTAGTTATGCTGCTGGAGGGTGAGTCAAATGCCTTCTCCAAGTTCTAGTTTCCTTATATTTAAAATGGGGACTATAACACGGATTGATGTGAGAATTAAATGAAAGTTCTTTTTAATTGAAAGGCACTTCTCAATCTCTAAAGTGTTCTACAAAGTCACGTATTATTCAACAGATGTATAGTGAGTCCCTATCAAGTGTGAGTCTGTTTTAAGTGTCAGAATGTAGCAGTGAAGGGCCTCTGTCCACATGGAGCTTACGTTTTATTTTATTATTTTATTTTATTTTTTAAGAAAGAGAACGGGGAGGGGGAAGGGAGAGAGAGAGAGAATCTTTTTTTTTTTTTTTTAAAGATTTTATTTATTTATTTGTCAGAGAGAGAGGAGAGAGCACGAGCACAGGCAGACAGAGAGGCAGGCAGAGGCAGAGGGAGAAGCAGACTTCCCGCCGAGCAAGGAGCCTGATGTGGGACTCGATCCCAGGACTCTGGGATCATGACCTGAGCCGAAGGCAGCCGCTTAACCAACTGAGCCACCCAGGCGTCCCGAGAGAGAGAATCTTAAGCAGACTCCCCGCTGAGCATGGAGCCTGGCCTGGGGCTCGACCCCACTACCCTGAGCTCATCACCTGAACCAAAATCAAGAGTTGGCCCCTTCACTGACAGAGCCCCCTGGGGCTTACCTTTGAGGGAAGAAACAGACAATATCCCAGCAGACAGATTTCAGATAGTAACAAGTGCTCTCAAGTAAATAAAACAGGGCAGTGTCGCACATTGCTGAGGAAGGTAGAAGATGACATGTTAGCAAATGAGGGCGTTGTGATGTGGGATGAAACTGTGTAGACCTCTGGTCAGGGCAAGCTTCTCTGGAGGCCATTTTTGAGTTAAGATCTTCAAGATTTGAAGGAGCCAGCCCGTGAAGAAATGGGGAGCAAATGTAAAGGTCCTTTGAAGGGCCAGGGGTTAGTGTTGGGAGATCAGCTCAGGAGGGTGGGGCGCCAGGTGGGCGGCTGGGGGCCCCGGTATGAGCCCAAGTCAGGGTGGCCGGCAGGTCCGGCTCAGGCAGAGCCTCCCAGACATCAGTGCCGTGGGGAGCCACCGGAATGTTCTAGGCAGGGGAGTGCCGTACCATAATTTTCATTTTTTAAAAGATTGTTCTGGCTGCTAAGAGAGGGGACGCAGGTGGCTGGTGGGAGCCGAAGCCGTGACTACATAAGGGTGACTTCCGTCCGGGTGAGAAGTGGTGGCCACGAAAGGTGGTGGTGGACACGGGGAGAAGGCGGCCGTCTGCAAGCCCAGGGGAGAGGCCTCAGAAGAAAGCCGCCCTGCCGCCATCTCCATCCTGGACTTCGGCCTCCAGAGCTGTGAGCAAATAAGTCCCTGTGCCTCAGCCCCCAAAGGCTGTGGCCATTCGTTGTGGCTGCCCCAGTGGACTCACGCGGTTATAGTAACGATGATGGTGGCCGTCATTTCTTCATGGTATTTCCCACTGCCTGAGGCTCACACATAGACCTGTGTATGTGCACGCTTTCTCCCGCACTTGGTTGCCTAGGGCAAAAGTAAAGATGCCCCTGAATTACTTATTTATTATCTGTGTAATGTCTGGTATCTTATAGAGACTTTTCCCTGAGATACACCGAAGTCTGATCTTCACTTGGGGGCTGCACACTCTAGCACATAGGAGGCAGGAGAAATAATAATAATAACAAGTTAGAATAACAATAATAATAGAATAATAATAATAATAATAACAAGTTAGAACCCAGAGCTTTTTGGAAAGCATCTTTCAGCAGTGGAAAAATGATCCGCACTTGGTTAGAGAGACCTTCAGAAAAATAAGCACCCCCCCTTTTTTTTGAGTAGAGCCTTTGTCTGAATAAGGAGGTTTAGCCATTATTTCGGTTTCTTCATGGCTTTGCAAAAGAAGGCCAGTCTCCGACAACGCCCTCTGCCAGGTCAAGGTCCTCCTTTTGTTGTCTGCTGCCCGGCAAATGGTACCTGGCCTGTGGTAGGGTTTGGCAAATATTTATGAAATAAATGAAAAACATTTTCAAATCCTGCTTTTGTTCCTTCTTAGACATTTTTGAATTGCTTTCAACATTCTCTTATACTTAGCTGAATATCAGTTGTCCCGTAGAGGAGGTAAAGAACTTTGCCTTCTCTTCTCTTTCTCAGAATTGCGTCCCTTGTCCTGAGTCACGTCTTCACGGGGCACGGTTTTGACCTTAGACTGCCCTTAAACGGAGAACTCTCCGCCTAGCTCTGTGGCACGGGCGCCACCTCGTGTCAGAACCGTGATACTGCACCCTCGGATTCGAGGAAGATGTCTCTCCTGGGCGACTTTATTGTGACTCTTGTGTTCTGAACCGATTTTGTCCCCGTGTTTATCACGTTATCGATAGTGCAAGCGCGAAGCCGATTGTTAGTATCGAACCATAAAGACTTCTGGCGTTGGTTCGCAAACACTCGCTCCGGCAAAGGGGACGGCTCTGCAGATGCTACAGACTTTATGTGAAATGGTGTAATTGAGGCGTCAGCAATTAAAAAAAGGAAAATCCCATGAACTTGATTTAGCAGAAGAAAATTTTTCCCGAGGAGAAGTGTGTGTGTGTGTGTGTGTGTGTTGTTGTTGTTGCTGTTTTTACAAGGAATGTATTTCATTTCCATTCTGTGAACGCGGAGTGGGCTGTCCCGAGGGGAGCCTGTCCAGGGACCTGGGGGCCAGGAGCTGTCTCAGCGCAGGGGAATCCGCTCTGCAGCCAAACCACAGCTCACCAGAGCCGATGGTTACGTTTTCAGGAATTCTGCAAGCCCGGTGGCTGATTTCTGTAAAACGTAAATTGCACGAACTTAGGAGGAAATCGTATTAAAAACCCAAGGCGCTCCCTGGGGCAGCACTCACAGTGACACGGACCCGCGCGCCGATTAGCTTGACCCCTTCCTGCGCGAGGACGACGTGCAAGACTCACGCAGTGACCGACACGTTTTCAGGCTGTTCTGTATAAAATGCAACACGAATGTGTTTATGAACAATGAAAAGGTACTAAATACTCAAAGGTGACCGCTTCTAACTGCAGGTCAATGTATTTGACTTTATGCTTGCCAGGCAGTGAGTACGCGTGTGCTGGGGCCGGGCAGGGGCGTGCCGGGGACCCCTGGGGGTCTCTCTTCCCAATCCCTCCCCCAGCAGCTGAGCTTGCGCAGCTTCAAGTTGGCCCCCGGGTGGGGGACGGTGTAGACTCGGTGGAAACGCAAATGCTGCTCGTCGGGGCTTCTCCCTTCTGGGGAGCGGGTTGGAACCAGCCCACCCACCACTGTACGCAAATGAGTTTGTTTCTGGCTTTTCCCTGAACTTTCTTCCAAAAACGCTTTGGAAGGAAGTATTAAAATCCAAAAACTCTTTTAGTTTTATTTCACTACATTGATCTCAGGAAGTTCCTAACTGGTTGCTTTAAAAGGCGACTTTAATAATTGTAAATACTTTAATGATTTTAAAATGTTACAATCGTCATAAAAGTTAGTTTACTATTTTTTTTAGATTTTATTTTATTTATTTATTTTTAAGATTTTGTTTATTTACTTGATAGAGAGAAGAATCACAAGTAGGCAGAGAGGCAGGCAGAGGTGGGGGGGTGGGGAAGCAGGCTCCCCACTGAGCAGAAAGCCAGATTCATGGCTGGATCCCAGGACCCTGAGATCATCCCCTGAGCCGAAATCCAGTCAGATGCTTCATTGGCTGAGACACCCAGGCATCCCTTAAAAGTTACTTTAAAATAATTTTCAATCATTTCACTTGATTCAAAATCCCATTTAGTAGACATGAAATAGCTCAATCAGTCCTAATGTGGGTAATTGTGTTGCTTTATTTCATAATTTTGTTTTAATGTCCCAGTGGTCTACTCTCTTTGTTATTTCTTATTTCTGAGCTTCTTTAATTTTCATCATGAAGTCTTGGGATTTCTATTCCTTGTCTCTGAAATCTACAGTTTCCCCTCCTGCTTCCCTTTCCTTTTTCTCCTTTGTAGACCCCTGTCCCTTTCTCAGGAACTCTACCCCTCACCGTTTTCTGGCCTTTGGTCTTCCTTGCCCTCTCCCCCTCTCTGTTTTTCTTAGCTCAGCTTTAGAAGCCTCACTACTCCTGAGGCTGGCGGGTTAGCTGTGTGGTTTCTTCCTTTCTGGCCAGGACCTCAGCCCCATCCTGGCACCATCTGGGGTGCTGGAGGCCCACGTGACCCCTCCACCTGCAGTCCTGGTTTCTTGGCACCAGAATCCTAGCCAGAGCAGCTCCTGGGATCGTTGGCTGACCGTGCCTCTGGTCTTGTATTTTGAAATGTGTAAGAACGAGAGGAGCTCAGAGGCGGCTTTGCTTCTATAATTTCCCTCCCCTCCCTCCTCTTGTCCTGCCCCCGCCCGGAGTGGTTCACTGTGCTGCCCTCCTTACTGTGGGGCCAGGGACGAACCGGGCTCCAACTTCTCAAGATACTTTTACCTGTTCTGAAGCCAAAATGATAGACAGTATCTGCCTAATGGTTTTAAATAGTTTATATGAGGCAGGATTTCTGTTATTACTTCTTATCACTTTTCATTCTCAATATGCTTATCTTGTTTTTTAAAGATTTTATTTATTTATTTGACAGAGAGAGATCACAAGTAGGCAGAGAGGCAGGCAGAGAGAGAGAGAGGGAAGCAGGCTCCCTGCTGAGCAGAGAGTCCGATGTGGGGCTTGATCCCAGGACCCTGAGATCATGACCTGAGCCGAAGGCAGAGGCTTTTACCCACTGAGCCACCCAGGCGCCCCTTGTTTGTTTTAAAGTACATTTAGTTTTTAGTAATCTCTACACGGAGGGTGGGGCTCGAACTCATTACCCCAAGATCACAAGTCGTGCCCTCTTCCAACGAAGCCAGCCAGGTGCCCGCTCTTGTCTGTTTTCTTTTGTTTTAAATGAAAACTTTTTATTTAAAAAATTTTACACTTACAGACAAGAGATGCACCGATTATGAACATTTTGCCACATTTGCTTTTGCTTGTGTTCTCTCTTTCGAATACACACACACATATTCACACTATTTACACATTGTATTATTATTTCCATTTTGCTGGGTTATTTGAAAGTAAGCTGAGGACATTATGACCTTTCCCCCCAGTACTCCAGTGTATGTCTTCTAAGAACTAGAACCTTCACTGACATAAGCCACAGGTGTGTGTGTGTGCGTGTTTGAATATAATAGAATCAGAGCAGCTGGGGAGAGAACTTATAGAGGTCATTTGGCTCCTTCCCCTGCCTCTTGCAGATAAATCCCTACAGTAAATGACTGTTTTCCAGGAGTAATAAACCCAGATTTCCATAGGGACCAGGCCTGTGACACTTCTGGTGGCCCACCTAGAGAATGAGACCAACACTTGGGCTGAACATAACCCGATCTGCCGGCCAAGTCTGTCCCTCGGGTCATCAGTTTTGAGCCCTGGATCTGTCCTCACGGCTCCCACGGGGTGGAGCTTCTGGTGTTCTTGGGCAGCACCTTGTTACACTCAAGTTCACCTGGAAGTCTCCGGAAATCCTCAGCCAGGTTTCTTCGAGGCGGAGCTGCACAGGGGTGAGGGTGGGGTCCCACAGCCACGACTTCCTAGGATCCTGGGGAAGTTGCCTAACCCGGTGCTCTTGTTTTCCTCCTCGGTAGAATCAAAGCAGGCGCCTTCCTCCCCGGGCTGTCGTCAGGTGTAAGCAGGTAAGGACATTTGAAGCGCCGAGGGCAGAGCCAAACCCTTGCACGGCTACGTGCGGCCCGCGCCCCCCTGCAGCCTGCCGGTGGGCGTGCGGTGGGAGTGAGCTGCGGGGTGACTCCCGGAGGAGCTGTGGGTTCCCAGCCAGGTCAGTTAGTCTGCTGTCTCTCTGTCTCGCTGTCCTGCGTCCGGGTCCGACCCGCGGCCCGGCCTCCTGCTCCTGGGGGAGCCGCTGCTGGAATGCTGTGTGGCCCCGGGTGAGTTGCTGAATGTCCCGGGCTGTCTCCTTGTGTGTGGGACAGAGAGAACGCGGTGCCCGCCCCCCCACAAGGGGCTGCTGCAAGGAGTAAAGAGGTCCGTGGGGACGGAGTTTGAGCACAGAGTGCTGGCCAGGAGCGGGGGTTGGGGGTGCCCCTCCAGAGCTGCCACCTTCCCCGGCTGTGCTCTCTGTGCCTGCTCCTTAAGTCTAGGTCCCCAATCCAACCCCCCCCCCCACCGGCACCCTGCAGGCACAACTGCAAAAGCAGCGGGAGCTGCAGGCTCCCCTCTGAGCAAGGAGTCCTATGCGGGACTCGATCCTAGGACTCTGGGATCGTGACCTGAGCCGAGGGCATTTTCTTAACTGACTGAGCCACCCAGGCTCCCCTCTGGGAACAGTTTTAACAGTGATGTCATGTTGCAACCGGGGGTCCTGGTTGGGGGGCCGTGGCAGGCAGAGAGGATGGAGAGGCTCCCAGAGGCAGGACAGACTGACTGACTGGCAGAGAGCTGGGCATGGCCGGTCTGCGGCGGCTGGGCCTGGAGCTGGGCCTGGAGCGGACGGGTGGGCAGTGAGCTGACTGCTGCAAGAGGAGGTCAGAGCAAGGGCTGGGGCGTGACCGAAGCGGGGAGCGTGCTCGGGGTGTGGTGAGGCACCTATTAGAAATGTCCCAACATGAGGAAGGAAGATAGCTGAACATTTTAGGGCAAAAGAGGAAGCAACTGGTAGAGGACAGGATGAAGATGCTGAGCCGGAGGCACGTGTGTCCAGAACAAGAACCAAGACTGAGGGGCTTACAAGTACACTTAGCAAGGTGAGCGCTCAGTGGGGTCTATAACCCGTGGGAAGAAAGAGCCAAGACTGCAGCTCCGAGACACCAAGAGGGGTCCGCTTGGTTAAGGAAGGGAGATTTTTGTTTCTTAGAGGCTGAGAGGGACAGGAAGGGAGGGATGTCCGGACTTCTAGAATGTACATGGGCTGGGTCTGTCACGGCAGTGCCCCCCACCAAGGGTGTGCGTCCCTCCCCAATTCGTAGAGGAAGCCCGGACCCCACGCTGTTTGGAGGTGGGCCTCTGGGAAGTGATGAGGTTTAGGTGAGATCTCGAGAGTGGCACCCCACGATGGATTAGGGCCCTTCAAAAAAGAAGACAGAGACCCAGAGTGGGCTCACTGTCTGCCGTGTGAGGACACAGAGAACAGGGGCCGTCGCAAGCCGGGGTTCTCAGCAGACACGGACCCTGACGACGTCTTGGCCTTGGACGCGGCAGCCTCTGCAACTGTGCGCAACGGTGCAAGGCTTTCCTCCGCCCGGGCTCTGGCGTGGAGCTCTGCTGCCCGCGCTACCCCGGCAGGTGGGTGGGGGGTGGTCAGCGGTGGTGCCCAAACCATCGGCGTCTGTTCGGGGACGTAGCGGTGGGTCTGAGGGCTCTTCCGCTGAGATGATGCGCATATGTGGCTTAGAGCTCGAGGCAAGAGATGGCAGATGGATAGAGTGAGCAGAGTGGAAAGTTAAGGGGCCCCGAATCTAGGATGGGGCAAATGGCCATTTTGAAGGGTTGACTGAGAATACGGAGCAGCCGGGAAATGACCGCTAGACGCAGCTCGCGGGCCGGGTTGTAGGGGTGCAGGCGGGTTCTTGAGTTGCTGTGTCGCTCTTTAGGTCACTGTGGACTCGTCCGCCGTAGAAGCTTTGCCTTTTCCTCTTAAGTCAATCAGGCCTTCGTGTTTTCGGGGTAGAGAAAGCAGCAGCTTGGTTCTAGCTGGATTCACTCAGAAAAGGCTAAGAGGGGGACGCCTGGGTGGCTCAGTTGGTTAAGCAGCTGCCTTCGGCTCAGGTCATGATCCCAGCGTCCTGGGATCGAGTCCCACATCGGGCTCCTAGCTTGGCGGGGAGCTTGCTTCTCCCTCTGCCTCTGTCTGCCTGTGCTCACTCTCTCCCCCTCTCTCTCTCTCTGATAAATAAATAAAAAATCTTAAAAAAAAAAAAAGAAAAGAAAAGGCTAAGAGGGCGAGTGGTCCTTCAAAGGGGAACGGAAGGGGAGAGCGAGAGCTTTCTAGGCAGAAGGAAGGACCTGCCACCCTCTGACTCAGAGCAGCCTGCTGCTGCTGCTGGTGGGACCTGGGTCGGGGGTGGGGGCGGCTGTGCGCACGCTGAGCACCGAGCACCAGCACCCGCATGCTGAGCACCGAGCACCAGCACCCGCACACTGAGCACCAGCACCAGCACCCCCGCCCCCAGGGAGCCAGGCCCACCCACAGCCACATGCGCTCCCCTCTCTCTGGTCCTACAGAAACTTCCTTGACCCCGTGTCCCCTCCAGTCATCCCTTCCTCCCCTTCCCGTCACACATCCACACCCCCCCCACCCGGACCCAGGGCAATCTGGTTTCTGCACTGCCTTCAACAGCCGCTTCCCTCATCAAAAAAATCACCGCTGGTTCCTTTCCTAAACCCAAAGGGTGCTTCTCAGAACTTGCTCGAAGTCTCAGCAGCACGTGACACGAGATGGCGCCCACTTTTCCCCATGTCTTTCCTCACTCCCTGGACACGGCCCTCGGCGGATCCGTGGAGTTCTCGCCTAGCACTCTGGCTCCTCTCCTCTGTGTCTAAGGCCGGCCCTCTTCCTTGGACCCCTGGGTCAGGGCCCGGCTCTGGAAGCTTCTTCATTGGACCCTTGGCTGGTCTCTTCCCGCCAGCACATTCTTCTCAGGGAAGCCCTTGTGCTGCTGTGGCTTTGTTCCCAGAGCTGTCCCTGGCCAGACCTTCTTCCCGATCACAGTGTCGCAGGTGTCCTGTCCCAGGGGAGGTCGGGCCTACCCCCAGCTGGCGCCGTAGCCCTTCCCATGACCTGGGCTCAGTTCACTCTGGTTTGCAGTTTCTCAGACAGACTCCGGGGGCATCGATGACCTTGCTGACCCAGCGCAGAGTAATTCTTTTCTTGCACGCTGACTCGTGATGCCAGCGATTCCTCGCCATTTCCAGTAAGAGGGGGTACTAGTAATGTTCTAGTACTGTTAAAATGTTGTAGTAACCATATTTAAAAAAAAGATAAAAGAGAAACAGGGAAAATTAATTTTAACACTATGTTTTATGCAACCCTGTTGTCTAAAATAGAGTCATTTCAACGTGTCAGTTGAAAAATGATCAGTGAGATATTTGACATTTTTTTTTTTTGTATTCAGTTTTTTGAAATCTGTGTGTATTTTACACTTACAGTCTGTTTTCACTTGGACTGATCACATGCCCGGGGCTTGCTGGTCAGATGGAGGTGGGGACCACTGTCCCACACACGTGCCTGCAAGAGCTTCCGGTCCCCGTCATGCAGGGTGACGGCCTTTCCCTCTGATTCTGGACTTCCTGTGCTTCTCTGATGCACATAGACCTAGAAGGTTACAGAGGGTCTAGATCTGTGAATACTGACCAAGTCATGCTTTCGTCTGTGCCTCATTAACCCGTGGTTCTAACGTACACTGTAGGAGTCTGATGTTCAATGATCTGTTTACTACAGTGCTGTTTGCCAGATTCATGGGACATCTTTGGGGACTTCTTGGAAGTAGCGTCTTACAGGATGCTTCAGCGTCTCGTCCACCTTCACGTTCACGTCCTGCCTTCATGAGGGACGTGGGCGTGAAAAGCAGTGCACGGTGTTAGGATTGCGGTGGTCCGGCAGGCAGGGAACAGGAAGCCATGACATGTTCACCGGGCCCTCATTTATGATGAAGGGAGACCAATAAATGAAAATTAATCCCATCCTCCGCAGTTACTGACTTTCGGTTTTCCTATTGATACTCATCCTTAAGCCTCTGTAAATGAAGAACCCGGACGTTCTTCTTTAAAAGGTTTTCTCAGTAAAATAGTGAGTGAATATAACACCATCGATGCTATCCAGAATGGTAAAGAAATGGATTCAGTGAATATTTGTGAAATTAAGTACACGTCCCGGTACTGCAACTTTAATTTTAGTAATTTTAAGTGGAAATATTTGATAATCTATTGCAGACCCGGTCTTAGCATCTAGAGAATACCGAATGTAATTCATACTCTTCTTAGGCTATTTGCTGAATTAAATTACATTATTACAGGGGGCAGGGGAGTAACTAATATTTATGGGGGGGCTACTCAAGAGCCATGTTTTATATTATGGTAGTTCGTATTATTTTACTCTGAGGCTATGCCCAGCCCCCTTCTAAGTATTTGAAGGAAGATGCTGTGTTTTCCCCACCAGGTCCGCCTATGTAGTCAGAGATTAGCCTGCCTGGCCTCGAGCTGGGATCTGACTCTAGCAATCGGACACTAGAGGCCACGTTCTAAGTACTCTGCCACGAATGTGCACTTCAGCACAGACCTCTGTCCCCATTTTACAGATGCAGAAACTGAGGTGCAAAATAGTTAACTAACTTAAAACTCGCCTAGTAAGTGGCTGGCATTTCTTTTTCCTACCCCGCCCCCCTTTCTGTTTTCTAGAACTTCCTGGGTTTTGGCTCAGGCAGGGCTTGCATTTGCTAATCAATGCAAACACTTATTTCTTCTCCCTTTGGTTTGCTTGGCTGCTTTTACCTTTCCCTGGAAAGTATCTCCTGTCCTCACAAGGCTTGCGTATTGAGTGCACTGTTTGCTGGACGACCTCCGTCCTGAAGTTTCGAGGGACACCGGGCATGCTTTTCCAAGTTTGTATTCTGAAACTTCTGACCATTTTTCCTTGCAGAGAGATCGGAACAATCATCAGGTCACTAGGCTGCTGCCCGAGTGAAGGAGAGCTCCATGACCTGATTGCAGAGGTGAGTGGGGGGGGGCTGGAGGGGGTGGCGGCAAGGCTGCTTGTGGGGGGGGGCTCTCTGCTCCCCCTTGCTCCTTGTAGCTAAAAACCCTTACCTGCAACTGGGCAGGTCCTAAACTAATGCCTGTGCTTGGCGAAGACATTGGGGCTGCTTTGCGGATTGGCCTGGCAAACGTTCTGAAACAATATCAGATCTGCAAGAAATGGCTTTGACCCAGTAATGGAACGGCTCAAGTAAGGAGCCTGCCTTAGACATTATCTACAGTCTTTAAAATGAATTATGAAGACGGATACCTGGGGGGCTCAGTCCAGTTAAGCATCAGACTCTTGGTTTTGGCTCAGGTCATCATCGCAGGGTCATGGGATCGAGCCCCGCATTGGGCTCTGGACTCTGCAGGGAATCTTCTTGTCCCCCTCCCTCTGGCCCTCCCCCTTCTCATCCTCTCTTTCTCTCTCTCTCTCAAATAAATAAATAAATAAAATCTTAAAAAAAATAAAATTAGTTGGAGAAAGGCCAACAGATTCAGGGGACTAACTCTCTGCCGAGAGAACACTGACAGGTGAAAAAGGAATGGATTGAAGAAAGTCATCTCAGAGCGGGGAGAGAGGGAAGTAGAAACTGGAGAAAATTTATGTTTATTGGGGGGGAATAAAACTAACTTTCAGAACAAGTAGTACACATATAATAATAATAAGATAAGATAATAAGATAGTAAAATAATATGAACGAACCTGACATTGACTGACCCGTCCAAGAATTGTAAAAATGGTTATTTGTAAGAGTGTAGATGAGTGTCTGGAGAGAATGATCCCATGAAGCAGTGAGATCGGAGAGCTTCATGCCCTGTTTGGTTTTCCAGAAAAGTGTCTGGTCTCATGTCATGCAGCTTTCGGTTCGACAAAGCAGAAGCCCGAAGGGAACAAAGCTACCTGGGCCCCCAGCAGGAGACGAATCTGTTCAGAACTGCTGATCTAAGCGTGTGGGTTTAGATGGAGGCCAGGCTTCAAGCAGGAGGAGACAGGAGGCAGGCAAGGAAGTGGGATTTGGTAGATCTTTGTGCCTAATTGGCATCGACTCGAGATGAGTCACCTAACCTCTGTGTCAGTTTTTCCACGATGATCCTCCGTCAAAGAGAAATGAAATAATGTATTAGAAGACGTGTTTTGAATCCTAAAGCACTGCATAGAGTTAAGGAATGTAAGACGGAAAGATGACTCTGTTGCCTGTGTATTAGCATCTTTGTAACTAAAAGGCAGGACCGATTTTTCATTAGCATTTAAAAATATTCAGTAAAGCACAGAATATTTACATTGCTTTTCCATTTTGGGGTCCAATAAAGCTATTTTTACTCAGAGGAGAAAAACCTTATTGTTTTCCTGAGTTGGTCCTTGTTTTAAAAAAAAGGTATTGGGGCACGTGGGTGGCTCAGTGGGTTAAGCAGCTGCCTTCGGCTCAGGTCATGATCCCAGAGTCCTGGGATCGAGCCCCACATCAGGCTCCCTGCTCAGCAGGGAGCCTGCTTCTCCCTCTTCCTCTGCCTGCTGCTCTGCTTACTTGTGGTCTCTCTCTATCTCTCTAATAAGTAAATAAAATCTTTTTAAAAAAAAAAAAAAGGTGTTGATCACTGCTCGACAGTGTTTATCTACAAAGCTAGAATTTGTGCTAGGGAAAGAGGAAAGTTGGCCCTGTGGAGCAGATAGAACCAAGAAGGTGAATTTACAGTGAAATCGTAATTATTGCATATAATTCAGTAGGGTAAGTGGAGCAGCAAGGAAAAATGCCTCTGGAAGGATAGAAAAGTAGAACCTGTAGAGCCTAATTCCTTCTGTCTGTTTTAATCAGCCATCCGCAACCTCTGGGCCAAACCCCGCCCACCACATGTTTTTATAAAGTTTTATCGGAACACAGCCAAACCCATTTATTTACATCTTGTCTCTGGCTGTGTTCTCACTACAAGAGTGGAGTTGAGTCCTTGTGATAGACAGAAACTCTATGGTTTCCGTATAGTTACTGTCTGGTCCTTGGCAGAAGAAGTTTGCCAACTCTCGATCTGAAAGTTTTTCTGGCAAAGTAGAACAAACAGCGCATCTCGGGTCAGGCGGTCTGTATCTGAGTCCCAAAGCCACCACTTCACAGCTGTGCGGGCTTGGCCGAGCAGCTGAACCTTTCAAAGCCTGGTTTCCGCAGCCACAGGAGGAATGCAACAACAGCAAATTGTGTCTTTATGAGGATTAAATGTAGTAACTGTGAGGATTCACGTGTTACTTGGTGGGCACCCGAGGCATATTTGATTTTGCTTGCTCTGTAGGTGGCTGTCTACCAAGTGACGCCACGGGTTTGGGCAGTTGATCATAGTAGGTGCTCGGGTCCCAACGTTTTACTTTGTCTTTGGCCCTTCCTTAGGTATATTGACGCAACCTTGGAAAATTACACACATTTAGAGCAGTTGGATCAGTAGAGATCACTGCACTGTCGAATCCCTATACACATTTGGCTTTACGCACATAAATTGTCCTTGTGTATAATTTATTCAAATTAGAGCGATATGCCTAAGAACTTTTGGGCATGACTCTCTTTTTTGTGGTTTCCCAAATGACTGAGGGGAACAAAGCACATAGATATTTATAGGTATTGAATACATCTAGAAAATCAAAGCTTGAGGGGCGAATGTCCTATTGCTGAGTGCTCTGCGGTAGTTTCAGAAATGAAACGATTTCTGCTTTTTTTGCTTTAAAATGCAATAACGTGACAATGCTCTAAAATTCAGTAAAACATCAAAACCTCTGAGCAGGTGTCTAGTCACCATTTGCTTGAGTTTTAGTCCAAGTACATACTAACCCTCAGCCCCTCACTTGGGAAGAGCGGTATGAAATCTGACGTTGCTCTTGAAATAGATCATTTAAAATCACTCAGCATTGATCCCACCACTTCATATACTACAATTACCAACTTGCCCCAGATAATCTTGGCACATTTGGAATATCACGAAACTCGACAGCTGTGACAGGGATTAATACCCACATTTTATTGACAGTCAGGTTACCAAACAATTCTTCCTTTACTAAGAAGGACTGTCCTTCCAGGATCTTCTGTGTGGGAGCCGGGAGCACAGGACAGTGTCTCAGTACCAGTGGGAAGGGCGTGGAGAGGTCAACAGCCTTTGAAGTTCAAACCTAAGTGGAATTGTGGAGATTTTAAAGTATTTGGAAAGGAGAACTATAAGAACTTTGGAAAATAAGATGTATGTGGGTGAGATTTTGACATTTATACAGTGATTTTTTTTTTAAGTTCAATTCATCAGAAAGGTATAAAGATTTTAAATGTCTGTGTACCTAATAACAGAGTTTCAATGGACATGAAGCAAAAATGGGCAGATGAAAAGGAGAAACAGACAACTCCTTTATCATAGAAGAACTTCTAACAACCTTCTCTAAATAACTGATAGAACAACTACATAAAATGTCAGCAAAGACGTAGAAGATCAACCGTCAGTCACTGTGGCCTATTTATCGGACGTACACCCACAGATGCAAAATACGTGTTCTAAGTATACATGGAATGTTCAATACGATGGATTAAGTGTTGGACCATAAAACAAGTCTCAGTAAATTTTTAAAAATTAAAATCATATAGGACATGTTCTCTGATTTTAAAGAATTAAGGGGCACCTGGGTGATTCAGTCAGTTAAGCGTCTACTCTTGATCCCAGCTCAGGTCATGATCTCAGGGTCATGAGACTGAGCCCCATGTCGCGCTCTGTGCTCAGTGTGGAGCCTGCCTAAGACTCTCTCTATCCCTCTCCCTCTGTCTCTCCCCCACTGTTCCTGCTCTCTTTTTCTCTCTAAAAAAAGTAAATTAAAAAAATTGTAAAAATTAAAGAAGGGATCAAGTCAGCAATCAATTTAGAATAAGATAATTAGGAAATCCTCACATATTTGAAATTAAGCAACCTACTTTTTAAAAAAAATTTGTTTGACAGAGATCACAAGTAGGCAGAGAGGCAGGCAGAGAGAGAGGAAGGGAAGCAGGCTCCCCACTGAGCAGGGAGCCTGATGTGGGGCTCAATCGCAGGACCCTGGGATTGTGACCTGAGCTGAAGGTAGAGGCTTTTTAACCCACTGAGCCACCCAGGCTAAGCCACCTAAGCAGACTACTTCTAAATAATTTACAAATCAAAGAAGAAATCACAGGGGGAATTATTTTTCCCTGAATGTTCATAAAAATACAGGATGTCAAACTTTGTGGGATACAGGTAAGCAGTGCTTAGAGGCCCATTTAAAACTTTAATGTTTATACTAGAAAAGAAAAAAAAAAGACCTAAAATTAATTATCTAAATTCTCATCTTAACAAGCTGGAAAAAAAAAAAAAGAGCAACATAAACCCAGTATAAATGGAAGAAAGAAAATTATGAAGAGCAAAAATCAGTGAAATAGAAAATAGAGAAAATCACTGAAAGCAAAAGACTAGTCTTTTCCAATAAAATTGATAAACCTCTAGCTAAGGTGATCAAAGCAAATTACCAACCTCAAGATTAAAGGAGGGTTTATCATTATCATTCAGACATTTTAAAAGCTAATAAAGGAACAACTTCATGCTAATAAATGGGGCAACTTAGATGAAATGGACAAATTCCCTGAGACACACAAATTACCAAAACTGACCCAAGAAAATCTGGAGAATTTGAATAGCTCCATATCAATGATGAAAATTAAATTTATAATTAATAACTTTCCCATAAAGGAAACTAGATGTTCAGATGGCTTTTCTAGCAAATTCTCTCAAATATTTATGGCAGAAATAGTACCAGTTCTACACAAAACTTGTTTTGGAAATGTCACAGGAGATAACACTTTCCAGTCAAGCATTACTCTAATATTCAAGCCAGGCAATCATATTATAAAAAAGACAGACCTTACTGACATAGTTGTAAAACGTCCTCATAAGATTTTGCCAAATCAATTTCAATAATGTGTTAAAAAGAATAATACATTATGAGCAAGTGGAGTTTATTTCAGGAATCGAAGGTTGGCTCACATCAATCAATGTGCTTTGTTATTTATTATATCAACAGAACAAAGTAGATAAACTGTATGATCATTTCAGTAAATATAGGAAAAGCTTTTGAAAAAAATTCAATACCCATTGAAGAGAAAAATACTCAGCAAATGAAGAATAAAAGGAATTTGTCAAGCTGCCCAAGGGCAGCTACAAAAATTCAAGCCTAAACTCATACTCAGTGTTTTCTATCTAAAATCGTGAACAAGGCACAGATGCCTGCATTCACCACTCCTATTCACCATTTACTTGAAATCCTAGCTGGTACAATAAGGTAAGAAAAAATAATAAAAGATATGCAGTTTGGAAAAGAAAAACTGAAATTCTTTCTGTTTCAGACAACAAGATTTTTCATGTAGGAAATCCAGAGAGATTTACCAAAAAGCTGCTAGAACTAATATGTGAGTTTAGCCAGATCACAGGCTACAAGGTCAATATGAAAAAATAAATTGTATTCTATACTTGGAAATCAACAATAAGAAAAATGAAATTAAGTAAATGCCATTTAAAAAGCATAAAAGTAGAATAATGAATAAATTTAACAAAATATAGGCAAAACTTAACCAAAACAGCAAACACTATAGAGAGAAATTAAGAGTTAAACAGATAGAAATACATGTTTGTGGATTGCAAAATAACATTAAGAGGGTAGTTCTTTGATTAATAGATTTAGTACATTCTCCATCAAAATGATAAGAGGCTTTTTTGAAGAAATTTATGAGCTGATTCAGAAATTTGCATGGAAAAGCAAAGGAGCTAGAATCACCAGAATGATTTTGGAAAAGGAAGGCCAGGGCGGACTGTTATGACCTGATTGCAAGATTTACCATGACACCACAGTAATCTTGACAGTGTGACATTTGTGTACTGAGAGACCTATAGCCAATGGAACAAACCAGAGGATCCAGACATAGAAGCACACTCTGTCTTCAGCAGAGGGGCCAAAGTAACTCAACAAAGAAAGGATCATCATTTCTATAAATCTGAATAGAAAGAAAACAAACTTCAGCAGTCTTTTACTCCACACATAAAGTGGATCATAGACCTGAATAGATGAGCTAAAACGATAAACTTCTGGAAGAAGACAGAGAGAAAACCATGTGATGTTGGGTTAGCCAAACATTTCTTAGGTAAGACACAAAAAGCATGAACCATTTAAAAAAAAATCACAACAAATAATGATTTCCTTCATCATATTAGAAAATTTTATCCCAAATGACACAGTTAAAAACTAAACAAACAAATGCAGATCAAAGATTGGGGGAAAATATTTGTAAATAATTTATTTGACATTGTATCCAGAATACAGTTACATCTATTTTAACTAATATTAGGAAGGCAACAACCCAATTTTTAAGCTGGCCAAAGATTTAAATAGACATTTCACAAAGGAAAATGTATTAATGGCCAAAAAGCACATAAGAAATGATGAACATCTCTACCCATTGGGGAGCTGGAAGTGTTACTACACAACCATGAGAATGGCTACAGCTTTAAATTCTGAAATATTAAACGCTGGTAAGGATTTAGAACAGCTATAATTCACACATCACTGGTGGAAATATCACTTTGGAAAATGGTGCCAGTGTCTTATAATGATAAACATACACTTATTTACAACCTGGCAATCCCACTGATAACTATTTATCCAAGAAAAATGAAAGTTTACGCCCACGTGAGATTTGTAACCAAATGTTCTTGATAGCGCTAATCATAATAGCCAAAAGCTGAAAATAACCTAAATGTCCATTGACTGGGGAATGGATAGATAAATACTTTGGACCCCTCTACTCAGTGATAAAAAGGAACAAAATACAATACACACGTGACATGGATGAATTTCATCAAGAACATGTTGAGCAAGAGAAGTCAGACATGGGACTTCTGGGAAGATGGCAGAGTAGGAGGACCTTAAGCTAAGCTTGTCTCACAGATACCACGAGATAACACGCGTATCTGCGTAAACAACTCAGAAAATGACCCAAAGACGGTAGAACAGACTCTCCTTAGCTGGACAGAAGAGGCCACATCCAAGAGGGTAGGAAGGGTGGATACTTTGTCGAGAGCCAAATGGAGCTGTGGGACTGACCGTGGGAAGGGAGCAGACCCCACCCTCGGGAGCCCAGGTACGGGGGACCCGGGCGAGGAAGATGAATCCCCATAGCATGTCGTTTTGAAAGCCAGAGATTGTAAAATTGGACTTTAAAAAGATCATCCGTTGTACTCTGCACTGACTCTGAACCCTGCCTTCAGATGATAAGCTGACCCCTTCTCACCGCTTCCATACCCATCACCTTGGTCCAAGCCACTGTCCCATCTCCCTGAACTATCATGGCGGCCTTTGAACTCTCTGCTCCTGCACTTGGGCCCCTGCAACCTACTCTTCATACACGGGCAAAAAGGATGCTTTTAAAAGAGGTTAAATCAGAGCTCACCACTCCGCTCCTCAGAACCGTGCTGCTGAGGTGCCCGACTCACTCAGGAGAAAAGCCCAAAGTAGTGTCACTTACCACAGCTGACAAGGCCCTAACTGGTCAGGCCTATCACTTCCTGCCATTGTCCCTGATCACATACTGGCTTCCCTGCTGGCTCCCACTATGTCCCACTTGCTTCTCTCCAAGTCTTTGTTCTTGCCTTTACCCCTGCTCTGGGCTGCTCGTCCTCCAAGTAAGTACCCACAGCACTTGGAGACCTGATGTTCTAGATCTGGGCCAGAGTGAGTCCTAATGTGGCAAGAAAGCATCTCAGAGATGATGTTGCCGTCTCGAACTGCCCCATGTCTCACCTGTGTCTTGTGACTCTCTATCCTTGGAGGTTTGATACTAGGTAAGATCTCTGATTCTGGCCAATCTGATTTGACAGGTACAAACCTTTGTGTTTTGTCTGTAGTGTTCAACATAATCTGTAATTACCAATTTACTTCTGTCTTAAAACTCGCTTCTGTCATTTAAAAAAACAAAAACTATTGAAAGGCATGGAGTTTACGCTTTGTACGTCAGCACTGAGAACAAAGCTTGACATATTGGGGTTCAAGGACCTGCTCTATCATCTCCTGTGGGCCCAAGCAGTATTCTGGTTATAATTACGTTTCTTACACTGTCTCTTCTTGCTTTTACGAAAACTAGTATCAGAATAGTGGAAAATTCATGCTTGCAAAGCACCGCAGACATAAATGAGAGAAGAGTTTTACAATAGGTCTGATTCATGCGCTCAAAAATCCTGTTTCCAGTAAGTAAAAGTAATTAAAAACTGTTGTGAGCTGGTAATCATTCATTCATCAAATAATTATCAAGCATTTACCATGTGCCAGGTACCAGGCATTCAGAGACCCAAGGAAACTGAAAACAAAATCAAAAACAAAAACAAAAAAAATTCCAATTTGGCTCAAGATAGTTTCAAACACTTCAAAATTGTGAACATCAAAAATTTAAATACATAGGCATTTAAATATTTGGGATTGCGTTCAGTCCTGTTCATTCAGCAGAATGAAGAAACTCACCCACAAATGAATGTCCAGTTGCATTTTCTGGGTCAGGGATTTAATGGTAAATGAATGTTGGTGAGAAGCCTCCATGTGGTCAGTACTGCCTGGTAGCCGGCCAAAACAACGTAATGGTTCTACCGAGTCTTTTCATCTTGGATGAAAAATGTCAGACCACACCAGACATAACCACAAGCCCCAAAGATCCCAAATCACAGTTTCTCGGTATTTTTAATTGGTTAAGTAGTCTCAGAGATTTTGTCTTTGAAACGCCAGAAAGAACTGCCTAATTAGTAGAACAACATCGGTATTACCCACATGCTTTGTCCATCCGTCTGAACTGTAACTGCGTCATCCTGGTTCCCCAGGAGCCCTGAGATGTCACAGCATTCAGAACCCAACTGTGCCAAGCTTCTTAGAAGACTGGGAAGGACAGTGTGGGGGTGATTACGTTCTGATATTGAAGTAGCTGGTGATGCGACGTATTGTTGTCTGTTATTTTTCCTAAGTACCCGGCGTTGGAGAAGGTGGGAGGAGGGGGTAGGTCTGTTCTAATTTGTGCTATCAAAGAACTGTAGACCGATTGGGGTGCCTTGGTGGCTCAGTCGGTTAGGTGGCTTGGTTTAGGTTAGGTGACTCTTGATTTAGGCTCAGGTGGTGATCTCGGGGTCCTGGGATTGAGCTCTGCACTCAGCAGGGAGTCTGCTTGTCCCTCTCCCTCTGCTCCTCCTCTCTCACTCAAATAAATAATATCTTTTAAAAAATAAAGAAAGAAATAAGCACTGTAGATCAAGAGGTACTCTGGAGATTGCTACTAGCCAAGACTTCTGATGCAAATAGGTAAATGGGAGGGGTGTTGAGGAGATTGTGTTATACAAGGAAAATATCTGTAATTAGAAGAAAACCACTAAATGGTGCTAAAGCAGTGATTAGTAGCAGGAAATAAAACCCAGAGAAATCTGTAAAAGTGGCTTTCCCTTTCTTACATAAATACATAGTACTTATGAATAAATATATTTCATAACTTTATGTAAAATAGCCATAACAGGAGACTAATAAAAGTTTTTATTTCAAATTTTTATTATAATAAAGTAATATATATAGGAAATTTTTAGGGAAATAGAGAAAAATCCTTTCCAATAATGCATCATCATAATGTGATCATTGTAATATTTTAGTGTACTTCCTTCCATATTCTTTTCCTGTGCATGTTTTCAACTTGACCATAATCTTATCGTACAGTTAGTTTAGCGGGAAGCTCTTGATTTCTTCCCCCACAAGAGGATAAAATAGGGAATTTAATGGCTTGATTGCCACCGATTCCCCCATAGCTTCAAGGTGTAGAAACTCACATTTGGAGGGGACATTATCAATGGTCTGGTTTCGCCACCTTGATTCTTAGCATCTCCGATGGTGCAGCCAAGAGATGATTCAAACTTTTTGATATTATATTGATAAGAAACCCAAAAAACCTGAAAAAAATCACACATCTTCTTTTTTTTGTAAGAGCCTCTGGAATGTTTGTAGTAAATACATTTTCTAAAGTAGGTGACTTTTTAAATTTCCCATTTGGGGGCACCTGGGTGGCTCCGTCAATTAGGCGTTGGACTCTTGATTTAGGCTCAGGTCATGATCTCAGGGTCCTGAGATCGAGCCCCCTGTCTGGCTCTGCGCTGGGTGTGGAGTCTGCTTAAGATTCTCTCTCCCTTTCCCTCTGCCAGTCCTTGCTTATGCTCTCTCTCTCTCTCTCTCTCTGAAAAATAAATAAATAAGAAAGAAATAAAAAAAATTCTTCATTTGTAAAGGTAATTTTTGGGGGCAAATGCCAATGAACTTTTGTTATTATTTTATTCCATCCAAGATGGAGAAATAGTTTCTAAATTGTCCTGTTTTCATTTTGAAACATGACTTATGCCAAACTTTGAATGTGTTATTTAGAGTCAAACTTGAAATAGCTCATGGATTTTTTTTTTTTTTAACTGCAAACAGGCAAAAAATGTTATGTCTATCTTATTTGGTGACCTGGAACTAGTTGAAATGTAGGTGCTTTATAAACCATCTTAACTACTGATATTATCTGGTGTTTGTGAAGCATGAAATAGTTCAATCTCTTGACTGAGGGTTGTGTCACTGGGGAGAAATGAATTTTCACTGTGTGTTTTATTGCATCTACTCAGTGACTTTGGCGTTAAAATAAATAATGCTTTAATGAGCAAAAGGATGGCCTGATGATTTCCCTGTGAGATTGGAGGTAAAAACCTCTGGGCCGTGGTCCCATCAAAACATCTGACCCAATCACGGACAAGGTGGGCACTTCACCTCCCTGTGCCCGACTTCCTGCAGAAGCCAAAACAGATTAAGAAAATGGACTTTTGCCAAAGTGGACTGAGAAACAGTACTTGCCTCAGGCTTTGAGTCTTAGATAAATGTCGATATTTTGAGAAATCCCACTAAGCCTTCTTCATGCCAGGAAGCGGGGGGGAGGGGCAAGAGACTGGGGCGTCTGCTGCTGAGGCTACTTGCCAATTTTTACCTCCTTTGCAGCACCTTATCTCTCCTGGTGGCTGAAGCAAGCAAGACCATAACTTACTTTGCCTTGCTTCTGTTGGCGGTAACCAGATCTGGTTTGGTTTCAGGTCTGGCTTGGTTTTGTCTTCTGAAGAGGAGGGATGTGTTTGGTGGCTGGTTGGTACGACCCCCCCACCCCCATCAGTCAGTCCAAAGAGGCACCAAGGGAGACAGCAGAGGGGGAGGGCATGCCCTGTCCTCTAGGCCGGGGGCGGAGCCAGGCACAAGGTGTTAGATCTGTCCGGAAAGGGAGTACGTTCTCCCCACGCGGGATGTGGCATTTGCAGACAGATATCAGGACCAGACTTCTGTATGAGCAAGTTAGGGCCACCGGGTGAGTCAAGGAGGTTGTGTTGGAGATTTCAGCCCCAGAGATTGATTCTCTTAGGAGGAGGTGTGATAGAGATAGAGAACCAGACGTGTGTGCGCTGTTGCTGGCAAGCATCATAATCGTAGCAAGAGACTCACGGTTCACGGGACCCCGTGTCCCGTCACACGTGAACTTCACAGCAGCTGTGGCGCATAGACCTGCTGCTCTCCCTGATACAGAGGAGGATGCGAGGGGGGCAGGTTAGTTAAACCGTTGTCTCACATGGTGACTGTATTGTGGTATTTTTCCATGAGAAAGGCAACGCCTATTTTTTTTTTTTTTAAACTCCCCAGTACAGAAGAGAAGTAGGTTTTCCTAAGGCTTTGCTCAGAGTGGAGAAATGGCCACGAATTCCCAGTCTTTTCCAACATGTCCGCTATTACCTGGGGGGTCTTTCTTGAGTTCATTTCATTATTAATCGGTTAATTAAGTTTTCTCTCAGAGAAAGCAGGTCTGAGCTGCATCCTTTCCTTGTATCAACTCTTGTAAAATCAGTTCTGAATTTCCAGTATCTTTGTTAATCTCCAGTCGGTGAGTGTAGAGACATAAGCTTGATAGCGATTCAAAGTCTTTGGGTTACAGTGAGTCATGCATGCTTAAAACATATATGTATGCATATATATGTACATATATGCATGTGTATGCCTCTGTGTGTATGCGTGTGTGTATGTATACCTGTGTGTGTTTGGTTGGGCTGCTATAACGGAGTGCCACTAACAGTAGCTTGAACAATAGGAATTTATGAACTGACATTTCTGGAGGTTAGAAGTACAAAGTCAAGGCACGGGCAGGGTTGGTTCCTTCTGGTGTCTGTGAGGGAAGGATCTGTTCCAGGCCTTTCTCCATGACTTGTAGACAGTTGTCTTCATGCTCACATGGCTTTCTACCTGTGTGTACGTCTGTGTTCAAACTCCCTTTTTATAAGGACGCCAGTCATATTGGATTTGGGCCCATCCTACTGTCCTCATTTTAACTTGATCACGTCTGTAAATTCCCTCTCTTCAAATAAATTACATTCTGAGGTACTGGGGGTTGGGACATCAATATATGAATTTGGGGAGGATGCAATCAACCCATAACTCACTCTCTCTCCCTATATCTATGTATATATTCCCCTTCTACACATACACACACATAAACACACGTGAATATTGTTCGATATATGCTATATTTCTATTAAATCTTAATGACATTTTAATATGTGGGTCTAATAATCATAGAGCCATTGTTGCATAACATTTCTGGAAAGTAGTGTTTTTGTCTAGTCTTACTATGGCCTCATAAAGTTGACTAATTTGTCTGCAGCAGAAATAATAGAATCACATCTTATTCTTCCCTGTCTCCAGTCTTGTTTCCAGATGCTCAGAATGTTGTCTCCTTGTGATGATAGAGGAATTACCATATTTTTAAAATGACTTTTTAAAAAAAGATTTTATTTGTTTGTCAAAGAGAGAAGAGAGCACAAGCAGGGGGAGCAGCAGGCAGAGGGAGAGCCCGACACAGGACTCGATCCCAGGACTCTGAGATCGTGACCCGAACCAAAGGCAGATGCTTAACCATGTGTCCCTAAAAATGACTTTTAGAAAAACAAATGGAATCCAAATAGAGTGTGGAGTTTAGTAGATTCTAATGTATTTATATCACTTCATTAATTGTGACAACAAACAATAAAGTTGTTCCATAGTGTTCTAAGGGTTAACAACAGAGAAAACTGGGTAGGCGGTATGATGGGAACTCTGCACTGTCTTTGCAACTTTTCTTTTCTTTTCTTTTTTACAACTTTTCTAAATCTAAATCTGAATCTAAAACTATTCTAAAATACAATGGTTATTTTTTAAAAAGATTTTATTTATTTATTTGACAGACAGAGATCACAAGTAGGCAGAGAGGTAGGCAGAGAGAGGGGAGGAAGCAGGCTCCTGGCCAAGCAGGGAGCCCGATGCAGGGCTTGATCCCAGGACCTGGGATGATGACCTGAGCCGAAGGCAGAGGCTTTAACCCACTGAGCCACCCAGGCACCCCTAAAGAAATTTTTTTTTAAGATTTTATTTATGAGAGAGAGAGAAAGCACAAGTCAGGCAGGGAGTTAGAGGGAGAGGTAGAAGCAGACTCCCCACTGAGCAGGACGCCCCACTCCATTGGATCCCAGGACTCTGGGATCATGAGCTGAATGAAAGCAGATGCTTAACCAACTGAGCCACCCAGGTCCCCCAAAAGGTTAAATACTAAAAAGCCTTTTATGATATAAAATATCTTTACATATATTAAACAGGTTACTAACACGGTAGTAAGAATGGTCATATAGTTTTATTGTTTTTATGCCATTGTATGTCTTTTCATACAGAGGAAGGGATTAGATGTGGCCTCTAGAGGACAGTGTTGGGTCATAGAAAGATTTTCACGATCTGCCTGAGATGAAGATGGATTTACTTATTTTTCTTCTTCCTTTGTAACCACAAGCCTTCTGTTGATTCATTATTCCTCTTTGACTTTCAAAAAAAGTCAGAGAGCATGTATGCCTCCTCAGCTATCCTGATCAGCTGGAGATCTGCTTTCACTTGCTGTTTTTGTGCCGTTCGGGCTCTTCACAAATAGACGGGGCCAGAATGCTTGCCATTTTCACCCCTGCGTTCAGAGCACTGGGGGCTCGTGGAAGTCCTGTGGGAGCCCAAGGATCACTACGGGGCACACACGACGTGCGGCAAATTTTCGCATGGTGGAGAGAGTGCTAGAAAGGTGACTTCCCTTTGGAAACACTACAGACCGTTTGTAGATGGATGAAGATGCTCATAAAACACTGGGGGGGGGTTGATTTCTCAAGGTCAAGACGGTTTGCTCTGCATTGATTTGTTGGGGGTGGAGGTGGGGGTGGGGGTAGAGAAGGAAACAAACCGTTCGTCTAGCTTCCGAAACCCATTTCTGGAGTCATCAGCGTAGAAACTCCCCATTTTAGTTTAAAAGTTATCCCTCAACGATGAAATCTGTTACACTGAAAAGAAATTAAATAAAAATAAAAATAAAAATTATCCCTCCAAAGGTCATCTCATGGGATTGACATTTTATTTTTAAGAGGCTCCAGGGGTAGGTAGGTTACAGAGTGTGACTCAAGCACATCAGGGCCGGATGAACATTAATTTGCAAAACCTTGCCTTGTACATAGAGGCAGCTGAAACAATTGTTCGAGGATTGATGGGCTCAGAGATTGTGGAGGACCATTCTGTCATTCGATGGATGACAATTTCTCTCCATAGTGGAGTCTGAGGGCTCCCCTTATGCTAGGTGAGAACATCCAATATAAACACTGAAAAAGAGTCATTTGGACAACAGCATGTTCCACTTAGCGGCAACTTACAGATTTCTTATTTTTTTCTCAAAGAATAAATCTTCTAAAAGGTCCACTGTTGAATTGGGATAGATGAGCCTTTTAATAGAAACTTTGAAAGAGAGTGGAAATTTACGGCTCCTTGTAAATAGCCTGACATGAACGTTCAGATCAATAGTGTTTTATTCAGCCACACCATCGAAGCTGAACCCATGGGCAGGAGTCTCTCCTCCTCATCTAATAGTGCTCAGTAGCAAAGTTTCTTTCTCAGGTCTAGTGTTCTCTTATTTAGTGGTAGTATAACAAAGTTCCCTTAACTGTGTAGGCATTTAGTAATTATCACAGTGATTTGGTAGGTATTTTGGTCCTTGAGATATGATTGGTTCTCTAACCTCGTCCCCCCCGCCCTTTTAAAAGATTTTATTTATTTATTTGAGAGAGAGACAGTGAGAGAGAGCATGAGAGGGGAGAAGGTCAGAGGGAGAAGCAGACTCCCCGTGGAGCTGGGAGGCCGATGTGGGACTCGATCCCGGGACTCTGGGATCATGACCTGAGCCGAAGGCAACCGACCAACCAAACAGGCCACCCAGGTGCCCTCGAACCAGGTCCCTTATCCCATGTTCCTTATCACAGGAGCACGTCACTCCATCCCATTTCTGCAAGTCAGAATCCTTGATCGCTCTCTTCTTTCTCATTCTTGCCCAGAATAGATGCAGCACCAGGTTCTATTGCCTTTTCTTTTTTAAGGTTTATAATTTTTTTTGAGAGAGAGAGAGAGACAGTATGCGCACATGACCAGGTGGAGGGGCAGGGGAAAGGGAGAGAGAGAGAAAATCTCCGACAGACTCCCCATTGAGCGTGGAGCCCCACACTCCCCCACAATCTCATGATGCTGAGATATGGCCTGAGCCGAAGCCAGGAGTCAGACGCTTAACTCTAAGCCACCTAGGCACCCTTGGGTCCGATTGCTTTTACTTCTTAAATATTTTTGAAACCGTCCACTTCTCCCTCATGGCCACTGCTCTAATCCAAGCTCCCTCACAGCTGCCGAGCCCACTGCAGAAGCCACCTCGCCCACAACAGTGTGATCTTTAACACGCACACCTACCAGACCTTCAGGGATCTCCTGATGTTCTTAGGATAACAGCCAAAGTCACTTTCATGGACCATAAGACGCTGCAAGGTCTGGTGTCTTTCTCTCCTTCCAGCCTCATCTGGAAACAGTCTCCTCCTGGCTCGCTGTGCACACCCTCCCCCCAGCCTCCTGGCCTCCAAGGGCACTCAGGTTCCTCTACCTGGGTTCTTGTCCCTACTGGCTTCTACACACATTTTGTAAATCAGCTCCAGTGTTATTTCCTCATGAGTGCCTGTCCTGATCTGGCCTAGAACTTTCCTTTGCTCTACACTCTGATAGACCCATGTGCTGTCACTTCACTGTGTTTATATTTAGACACTCAGCTCTGTTGTATTTTGGTTTATCTGTGTCTCTACTACCAAATAAAAACTGTGAGCAGAGACGATGCCCCAAAATGATCATTATCAAATCCCTAGCACTTGGCTTAGGGAAAAGGCGTTGCTCAATACACTTGAAGTAATCAGTGGCTATTTTTTACTGAGTGTTTAGGTAGAGGAAGAAGAACCCACCGGATACATTCGATATGAGAAATTTCTTCCAGTGATGACCGAAGTACTGCTGGAAAGAAGGTAAGAAATTACATGTAATTGTTAAGGTGAAGCAGTGATTAGAATTATGTTAATTTCAAAACACTTGGCTTTTTCACTCTGTGTATTATACTCAGCCAAATATTTATCCTGGGATCGCTTCCCTCTGACTTTTCGCTATACTTCTGAACTGCCAGGTGAAGTGTGCTTAGAAATATCAACCACGGGGGTGTCTGGGTGGCTCAGTGGGTTAAAGCCTCAGCCTTCGGCTCAGGTCACCTGGGATTGAGCCGCGCATCGGGCTCTCTGCTCAGCTGGGAGCCTGCTTCCTCCTCTCTGCCTGCCTCTCTCTCTCTCTCTCAAATAAATAGATAAAAATCTTAAAAAAAGAGAAATATCAAACATGTTTGTATTAATCTCATAAGTAAAGTATGATCACAGAGCAAAAAGGCCACACAAGGCACAAATCAACAACGTATTTATTATCTTCTATTGTGAGCTTTCAGTGAGAATTCACCCTAATTCTTTTTCTAAGAAACGTGCAGTGTTAGTTTACCACAGTTGGTTTATTGTAGAAACTTCATTTCCAAATATTTTCATAGTGATGAGAAAGGCTAACAGATACCTTCATGTAGGCCAGTGAATCTGAACTCAGTATCTTCTGTGGGTGGAGTGCTTTCAACTTCCAGAAATTTCTTTAACTTCTAGAAATCCGAACATGTTTCAATGAGGGAAGTATTATTATCCTTGTGTATCAGTAGGCTTTATTTCATTTTATGTGATCATTTATTGTGTAGAGACTGAGCTAAACACTGTGGTGTTTCTCCTTTTACCGCATGATTAGATACAGACCAATTCCAGAAGATACCCTTCTTCGAGCATTTGAGGTGTGTAAGCTCCAGATTTTACATATATTTATATGAAAAATTCATCCTGTAGAACATATTCACCAAGCAAAAAATAGAATATCTACCCTTCTTTTCTCTTAGGTGTTAGATTCATCTAAACGTGGATTTCTGACTAGGGAAGAACTGATCAAGTATATGACTGAAGAAGGTACGAGGCATTTATTATGCATTTTATAACTGTGACTTATTTAAGTGATTAATAATTTAACAACAATTATGGAAAAATTCTAGGAACACCTTTAAATCAATCATTCAGGTTCAAAGAGTTATTTACGGTTCCTATTATTTTGGTATTGGAGTGGTTTCTGTTTTGTGGGGTAAGTGGACAAAGGGTAGGTTAAAGAAAGATTGATTTTTGCCTTATAGGATTTTACAACATATAAAGATTCTGCTGTAAATTGAAGTCACTCCATTCAGTTAGAGCATTTTTCAGAATAAAAGCTATGCCACTTGGAAAACATGAGCTGTCAATCAGTAGAAATCAATGCCTGTTACTGGATTGAAGATTTGAATTGGATTATATAAAAATTCCTTTTTGAAGAGCTTTTCAGTTGATGAACTTACAGATAATACAGCCTCCATTGAATGGAATCCACACAAAAACTTACAGCTTTTTCTGCTGGTGGAACTCTGTATTTGCTTTGACCTTGACCTATAGATGCACACACCTAGCCGTTGTATTGGCTCAGCTCTCTGGGCCGCCATGTTTCCTGGAGGCACTCGCTCTCCGCTTCGGCTGATGGGTTTGTTTTCCCTGAATGTCAGTGGCCTACTGGGCGTTCTCTTGAAACCGTGCCCCTCTCGGTCACCTCCCCAATCTCCATCTTCTGTTCAGTTCACTGGTTTCCAGATCGAGCCCAGTGTGATTCAGAGTCGCGATTGCTTGAGGCGGAATCAAAAGTGCAGCTAATTGTGAGGAGGGGAGACAAACACTGCGTCCGCCTGCGTCGCTGTTGACCATGTTGGCCTCACCCAGCGCGACATGGGGCTGTGGACAACGAGGGCGAGAGTGACATGGTCGTCACAGCCGCCGCCAGGCTCTGGGACACTGTAACACATGTTTTAGCGGTTCACTTTGATGGGAAGAGAATGGCTTTCAAAGCATCAGCCTCTTAATCCTACAGATTAGTTAAGGGGAGTGAATCCTGGATTATATGAGGCAATGTGAATTTAGTCCAAATGGCCAGAAAGAGTTCATTGTCATTAATAGGGTGACCTGCTGTGTGGAGGTGGGGGGCACTAAGGGCAGTGGGAGGGACTCAAAGCTCCATTTCTCCAGGATATTAGACTGGGGGAAACAAAGGTGACGTGAGACAATTCACAGCATAAGACAGTGGATTCTCGGGATGGTAGGCTTCATGTGGGTGAGTTACTGCAGCAGGGCTGAAGTCTTACACGTCCCAGCGCCCGTCTAGTCTGTCTCAGCAAGTCTGTGTTGAATGAATGAATGAATGAATGTGCAGATGAACGAAGAATGTGTGAAGGGGTCGATGGAGAGAGACGCCCTTGATCGCACGGTGTGAACAGTAGCGGGGAGCCGGGGGGAGTATGATACTGTGATATCCTGGAGTCTGCGAGGGGAGAGGACCCAGAGGTCTCGCTGGCAGCCAGCAAGAGAGAAATCTGGGGACGTGTGTGGACTGGCCCATTGAAGCCTGGGCCCGGGGGGCTGGAAGTCTCCATGTGGGCACCGCAGACACCTTGTAGGGTGCTGGGCCCATGGGCCTCACGGTGCAGGAGGGGGTGTTGGACAGAAAGAAGTGATAGCCACAGCAGGACCGTGTGCAGCAGGACCCGTGGGTCTCGGTGAGTCACGGAGTGCAGGGGACAGAGGTGGGCACCGGAGCGGGAGTGACGGGTCTTTGACCTTGGTGATGGGATCGAGGTGATGCTGCTGACTGACGTAGAGAAATCAGGAGTGGGCTGCCATGGATACAGCGTGGCTGTTCACCATGTCCACACGTTCTTAGGTTGGGATGATGCCTTCTGAATGCCCAGGATGTCACGTGACGATTGTGGCAAACCACATGGACTCAGATTCCTACAAGTTGTCCAGGCGTGTGTATGGTGTCAGACAGTATTTAGGAACAGGGAAGGTCTCAAAAAAAAATTTTTTTTTTAAACAAACCCACATTGCCACCCACGTGCCATGCGGCGTTCTAAATGATCTTTCAATAATAACGTTTCTCGTGCTCACAACGACCACATTCAGTAGGCACTGTTATTATCACTTCATTTTATAGACAAGAGAACTGAGGCTCAGAGAGTCGAAGTGACTCGCCCAGCTTTTGAACCCAGGCAGTCTGCCTCCCGGGACTGTGCTCTTAATCATTAAGCTAGTCTCCTTCCAACCTTAATCAAATACTGCATATCTCCTTCCTTGCCCAAGGAAGCGGCGTGGCTGCCTTCTGGATTTTACTGTGAGCAAGACCTTGTTCTGAGCAGTCGAGTGTGGTCCTGGAGTTCATGGACCTTGAGCTGGACGGCGGCATCCAGATCCAGCTCTGCCTCTCACTGGCAGGGGGGCAAGCAGCCTCACATCTGTGTGCTGGTGTCCTCTACTCCTTCTTCTTTTTCTTTTTAAGATTTATTTATTTATTTGAGAGAGAGAGCAGCGGCGGGGGCAGGGGAGCAGGGGGAGGGGAGAAGCAGACTCTCCACTGAGCAGGGAGACCGATGCGGGTCTTCTGTGGGACTCGATCTCATGACCCCGAGATCTTGACCTGAGCTGAAATCAGGAGTCAGATGCTTAACAGACTGAGCCTCCCAGGTGCCCCTGGTGTCCTCTTCTGTAAGTCGGGTAGCAGTTCTTACTTCTAATGAGGTGGCTGGGCTGTTAACTTAGTGAACATATCTGAAGCACACACAGGTCAGTATCTGGAACACAGCCGTTCTCGAGAAATGCTTGTTACTAACATACTTTTAAGGATTTCCATGGTGCCCATCAGAATTCACTGGCAGTGGATTTAGCTGGGTATAAGAGAGATTCAGAATCATCTCCATAGGCTCTGTAGGTATTCTTTTCTTAGGATGTAAGGACGGTTTCAAGGACTCGACACACCCCCCTTGTTTGATCATCTATCATCGTTGTCATCACGATCCCATGTGAATAATTCCTGTGGTACGAGCTGACTTCCAGCCTAGAAAGGATTGTTCATGGGGCAGGTGGCAAGCTCAGAAGGTGAGCGATCCACAGACCTTGGTAACTCACCTGCTCAGAGAAGACTCTTTGGGGGGAAAGTGGCAATTTGGATGTTTCTGTATTTTTACTTAATATCAGGACAAAATTCTTTTTTATGTACTTGGTGACATTTCCAACGTTCTTCCGGAGTTTGCTTCTCATCTTGGTGAAACCGATGTCCGAGATGATCCTCAGCTGCTCTCTGAATCCAGCGAAAGCCACAGATTTTCTGTGCCGCTTCTGGTTCCTTTGGCCAAAGCTGTGACAAAGAGGGCCCTCTAGACAGGGCGGAAAAATGGCATCTGTCCCTGGGCTCAGCTGGTGTCATGAAGCGGCCCGACCTGGTTAGGGGATATTCGGAGATACGGTGGTTGCTGTTCGAGCCTCTGCCCTTCAGCAATTTTGCATCGAGACCGGGTGGTCCCATCCTCACACCCTTGCGAACATAATGATAAGACGCTCTAGAAAACTGGGACTTCAGGTGAATCCTTAGGCAATCCCAATAGCCTTAATTTAAAGAAGCAGCCTTGTTCAGGATGTCTTAGTGTTCTCCTGCTGGGTTGGCTCAACTGATCGATTTCATAGGTTGCTTGAGCTATGACATCCACAAGGTAAACAAGTCCCAAATCTGCCAGGGGCACAGCAGCCCACTCTTGGGATCTCCGGACTGGGTTGACACGCTGACCGCAGGGCCCGGGGAGGGGAGCCAGCAGCCCAGTGGGGACCTGGGCAGCTCCAGGGCAATGAAGTTGGCTGAGAGAAGGAGAAAGAAAATGATCAGAAGATTGTCAGTGATGGAAACTCTCTTCTTGTCCTTCCCAGGTGAGCCTTTTTCTCAGGAAGAAATGGAAGAAATGCTGTCTGCTGCCGTTGACCCAGAATCGAATTCCATTCATTACAAGGACTACATAGCCATGATGGTGGTGGACGAGAGCTAGGCACCCTGGAGACTCATCGAAGGATGGCTGTAGAGGTGGCCTGTCCTCGTTAATTTCACATCTTATAATTAATGCCCAGTGACGACTACTTTGCAATACTTTAGATTGTAAAGATGAACACAAACTTACTTGGTATGTCTAGCCTTATGGAATGACCAATGGCTAATTATTTTAAAGCTTATTCTTAAAAACATTTTAACATTATCTGTGGATTGTTGTGGATTGTCTACAATAAAACCCCAGTGACCTTCAAATCCATTATGCTGACAAAATGAACAATGACCAGAATGACCCCAGGTTGGGCATAGAAGGGTCTTGGGAGGGGGCAGAGTGAGCACAAAGTGAGGGCCAGTATCAACGTGCTGAAACAAGCCACAAACAACGAACCTTCAGCATCGGATGGGAGGGGGTTGTTGAAAAGAATATTCATAGTTAACCCCTTAAGAGTGTCGTCTACAAATCTCGTCTGAAATGTCAGTGACGTAGTGTGGCAGTGTAAGTGTGCTGATGCGGTGTGTTGCCATCTGCGGAGCAGGTAACGGGGTTGAGGTCCTGGACTCTAGACACAAGAAGACTGAATGGAAATTGACAACGTAAGGGAGTGGCCGTCCTCGTCCAGTCTTTCACATTCTTAGCTATTCTCATCGAATTTAAATTGAAAAATAAACAACAAAAAAAAGAATTCTTAGCTGCCTTGAGAATATCATTCTGAGTACTGAGTAAGAACATTGAGAAATTGTGTGGTCCGCATGAGGGACAGCTGTGGGAGAAGCAGAATGAAGTCTGAGCACAAGGAATCCCAACGGAGAAAGACCCGGGGACTCAAAGGCAGAGGGGAAATAAGGTGAAGGAAAATGAATAATCTCCCATAGCCTGTGTATTCTGTCGTGCGTACACGGCGATCCCTGTTTGAAGGTGCTTCCCCCCCCCCCCCCCCAGCATTTGATGTTGCTTATGATGCTTCCTTCTAGGCGTGCAGGACGGGGGCTGCTACTGGAGAGGTAATTTGTCACTGTTGGTTCCTTGGTTCCTGAAACGCTTCCTGAGTATTATCAGGTCCTGTGTTAGGAACTGGCGCTGCGAGAGGGCTCTAACTCACTGAGGCCACAGTTCAGCGAGGGAGATCTGCAAGTCAGTCAGCAACCCCATTTCAGGCTAGGGCACATTCAGGGTGCTGTGGAAGTGCAAGAGAGGGGCAGCTCACTCGGCCTGGGGGGTGAGTTTCTGGCGAGAAAATGGTCTGTTGAGCAGAAGGGACCTCCCAGATCAGGCAACACTGACAGAGGCGAGTAGTTCACTAAGCTGGTGATGGGACCCAGGGGGTTTCCACAGGGGAGCAGCAAGTACAGACACCCCGGGGGTGTCATGAAACAGGGAGCACTCTGGGAATGGGAGGTAATGTAGATGTGGGGAACACAGTGAGAGATGAAACTGGGGTGGTAGACAGGAGCTGTACCATTGAGGATATCGGGTTGGTCATACAGTTGGGTTTTCTTGTTGGAATCTGGACTTTTCCTAAAGATCACAGAGAAAGATCCTTTGTAAATCATGTGGAAAATGATCTCGAAGCGTCGAGACCAGAAGCAGGGCGACCAGGTGGTAAGGGAGCTGGTTGGTGGAAGGGGGTAGGTTGGGAAGAGTCCAGCAGGTGGCCAGGGGGTGGACGATAGAGCCATTTATTTAGCGAAGAAATCAAGAAGCAGGTCAGGGTCGGTGGGCAAAATGGGGAGTTTGGTGGTGGACATCCTGGGATCAGGGAGCCAGTGAGGTACCCAGGGGAGACAGCTGATCAGTTGGAGCAGTAGGAGGAAGATCTGGCAAGAGAGATGGATTTTGGAGGTTCCAACATGTAAGTAGTAGTTAAGGGGAAATGGTCAACAGGCCAGGGGGGACATCAGCATTTAAGGACCGGCAGGGGAGGAGGAGCCCACGTGGGGCAAGGAGGAGATGATCCCAAGGAGAAGACAGGGGCCGTAGAGAGGGCGGGTGAGTTGAAGACGGAAAATGTCCACCAGTTGGGGCGACCGAGCTCACTGGTGGCTTCTGAGGAGCCAGTTTGGTGAGTGAGGGCCAGAAAGCTGCGGGACCATGCTGGAGAGAGCTGGCAAGGCGGAGGGGCTATTTGCAGGAGAGTGGACACCCGCGGGTGTTTGTGCTCTTCCTGGAGGAAGCAGGAGGGGCCGGATTGTAGAGCAAGGAAAGGGTTACCTTGGGACGGCTTGGAGCGCTGAACCAGCTTGGACAGCTCCTTCCCAACGGCCTCTCTCATGTTTGCACGAGGAAGAAGGTGGTGGGTTCCAGAGCAGGAGAGGAGCAAACCGTGTAAGGATTTTCAGGGACTCCCGGAGGATTGTGTCCAATAACCCAGGCTCAGGAGCAAACACGGCGGGTTGCTGTGTCGGCTCAGGGTTCGGGTTTTGTCAGCTGGGATGGAAGGAACCGAAGGTCAAGGCACTTGGGTCCAGCAGCACGTGGGGGTAGTGATGGCCTTTGGAGCCCGTGTGCTAGGGTCAGAGGCAGAAAGGAGAGCTACCAGACTGAAGGACAGGGGTCTGGGGACCTCCACTACAGTGACCAGTGTAGCGGGAAGGGAGGCAGTGACGGGCTCCCTTGCCATTCCCGAGTAATATCCCAGGCTGCTGGAAGTTTGACTTCACTCTGTCCTTAGGGTCATTCCATTTACAAATAGCAAACATGGATGCGGGCAAGGAATCATCACTTACGGGAGGTATAGCGATGGGACCCAAGAGGAAACCCAAGTGCAGGTTTGACTTAGCCACGTGTGCGAGAGTCACTTCCCAGATGGGGGTCTGAGCCCCATGCCTTTAGGTGAGGGCAGAGCAGCATGGGGAGGGGACGTGGTGACCCCTCAGAACACTCGACCCCTCGGGGACACACTGCAGCCACTGAGGATGGTGGCAGGGACGTGACAGGTCCTTGAAGGCGGCGCCTCCAAGGGCACCTTGTTGGGCAGCATGGACCCGCCCCAGCATGCCGCAGTGACGCGTGTGCTGGTGCCCAGGGCGGAGACCCAGGTGTGGACTTGTTTAGACACACGGGTGGCTCCAGGTTCTCTTCTAGAAGCCAGTTGCCCTGCATAACCCTGGCGCCCGAGAAGCACAGTTTGGTGAGTTAACCCCGACATCTTCATCATCTTTCTGAGGATCAGGTACTCTCTTCTAGAATTCTCCTGAAAGTTCTGGCTGATGTCCAGCCGCATAGCCTATCTCAAGGAAATTCTGGTAGTCATAAGAGTTAGCTCTTTGGAATCTGATTCATTTATCTTTAGCACAAATTTGTCTGGTTTTTTTTTTTAAGGCCCCCAAAAAGGAAGAACACAGACGTCCCACATGAAATCTGGTTTTATCGCCCAGTTCCAGAATAAATGTGGGAGTCACAAATGGAACATTTGTCTTTCTACTCAAACCATTTTGGTTCATATTTTACCTCTCTCTCCACTTAGCCCCCAGCCTCTGACTTCAACTACAAGAGCATTTTCCTGGCAAGAGGGGTGCTTGGTCTCTCGGGCAGGGTCTGCTTTTCCTTGTGACCCTGGCTTCTGGAGCTCCTGCCCCACCCCCCAGCTCTGCTGGGCTTTGCCCTGTGTTGCCTGTGACTCACTCTGGTCAGGTGCCCCCTCCTGTGCACCCCACCTGGAAAACAGAGCCCACCTCAGCTTCTCCCGCCTTCCCAAGTGTCCAAGTGCCAGATGCTAAGAGGCAAACAGAACGTCCAAGACCATTGGTTGGCTCGGGATTTCCACTGGCGGGATTATTTTCTGTGGCATGCAATGCATCGAGATCTTTCTCTCTTCCTTCCAACTTTCCCTCCTTCACCTTTTCTAGTTGTTTTTGGATGAGAGAGCACTTTTTCCTACAGCCACTTCCCTGTAAAGGGTCAGTGTCACTATGTTGCCTCTTCTGGGCACTTTAAAGAAGCCAAGAGCCCCCCCCCCGGTCACATACCCCCCCCCCCCAAACCTCATGCCGGACGGGGCAGCCATGTGAGTCTGCAAGTTGGGTCAGCAATCTCCTGCATCAGAACACCTGGGAGAGGTATATCTTAGAAATCGGGGGGGGGGGGCGCCTAGGTGGCTCAGTTGGTTGAACAACTGCCTTCGGCTCAGGTCATGATCTTGGACTTCCGGGATCGAGTCCCGCATTGGGCTCCCAGGTCCTTGGGGAGTCGCCTTCTCCCTCTGACCTTCTCTCTCATGCTCTCTCTCACTCATTCTCTCTCAAATAAATAAATAAAATCTTTAAAAAAAAAATCCGGGCTCCTGGGTCCCATTAGGCCCCAAGACCGAATCTCTGGGACAGTATTAGATTGCGCAGTCAAGTGTGGGGTTTGGAGCTGGGCTTTGCCACAGACTGACAAGGCACTGGGTGCAGACATTTAATACTATTGGGTCTCTGTGTCCCAATTTATGAAGTGGGAAGAATACCAACCTTGTAGGACTGGTAGGAAAATCAAATGGATAATGAAGGTGAAAATTCTTTAAAGAGTATAAGGCATATCACAAATTTTATTTATAGGAAACCAGCCTGGGTAGGGAGGAAGTAGTGAAGGAGGAAGAGGAGAAAAGGGAGGGAAGCGGGGAGGAGAGGAGGGAGAGGTCCACTGCCTGGCTGGGCAAGTAGGTAATCATGTATTTAATCTAGGGGCCGAGGGTAGAGAGCCGCCTCTCTATCTCTGCTGGTAGAGATAACAGGAGATTTGCTATCCTGGTGCTGCTAATTATAAGCTCTTAAGTTAACTACTAGATTGTGAAATTAGGGGGTTTTAGGCAGCACTTGGTCTTTCTTTTTCTGAAAACTGCAGTAAAAAAAAAAAACCCCAACAGTATAAAATGAACCATCTTAATCATTGTCAGGTGTACAGTTCAGTAGTGCTGAGTGTATGTATGTTCTTGTGAAACAGATCTCCAGAACCTTTTCGTCTTGCAAATCAGAAATTTTATACCCGTTAGACAACACCCCTTTCCCCCTGCCACTAGCAAATACCATTCTGCTTTGTTTCTGTGCGTTTGGTGACTACGAGTTAGATACCGCTTGTAAGTTGAATCACACAGTATTTGTCTCTTTGTGATGGGCTGATTTCACTCCGCATCCTGTCCTTAAGGTTCATGCATGTTGGAGCAGGTGGCGGGATCTCCTGCCTTTTAAAGGCAGGCTGAGACTCCGTCGTACGTGCATACCATGGTTTGCCCCTCCATTTGTTTTCCGGTGGGCATCCAAACTGCTTCCACCTCGTGGGGCACCGGCATGGCTCTGTCGGTTGGCGTCTGATTCTTGGTTTTGGTGCAGGTCATGATTTCAGGGTCATGATCTTAGGCCCCATGTGGAGTCCCAGATCTGTCTCCCTGGCCAGCAGGGAGTCTGTTTGAAGACTCTCCGTCTGCCCCTCCCCCCACAAGTGTGCTCACACTTTCTCTCTCTATAAATAAATACAAACTCTTTTAAAAAGTGGTACTAGTAAATGTATGGGTCCTGTCCGAAGGAGGCTGTGCGGGGTTAGGCACCACATTGGAATTGCTTTCACTTCCTGGCTCTGGTGAGTAAGATCACCATGAACGCGAGTGTATCTCTCTCTCTCAGACCCTGCTTTCGATTATCTTGGATAAATACCCAGAAGTGGGATTGCTGGATCTTTCTTCTTTTTTAAAAAATTTGCTAGCAGCCATAGTGCTTTTAAAGTGGCATAAATTATTCACCTTGCCCCCTGGAGAAAACTCTCATTCATTTGAGGAAGCAGTGTTTTATTTTGATCAAAAAATTTCATGGGGCACCTGAGTTGTTCAGTCGGTTAAGCCTCTGCCTTCGGCTCAGGTCATAATCTCAGGGTTCTGGGATCAAGCCCCGCTTTGGGTTCCTACTCAGCGGAGAGCCTGCATCTCTCTCTGTCTCTCAAATAAATAAAATCTTATTAAAAAAAACCAAAATTAGGGGTTTTGTGATCTGAATGCTTAGTTTTTATTTATTTATTTTTTAATTTGATTTATTTGAGAGAGAGCATGACCATGGGGAGGGGCAGAAGGAGAGAGAGAAGGAAACTTTCCCCTGAGGAGGGGAACCAGTGCAGGGCTGGATCCCAGGACCCTGGAATCATGATCTGAGCTGAAGGCAGACGCTTACCTGACTGAGCCACCTGGGCGCCCCTGGATACTTAATTTTTAAGTATCTTGCCAGCTGTGGTGGCTCTACGCAGAGCCCAAGCATGATGTCCAAAGGGGGCAAAGTTTGTTGTTAGTGAGAATGATGGTAAATTGATTTGCTGACTGGTCTTCTTGATGATATACAGTCTTTTTCAGTTACTTTTCACAAAATCAGATGAGAACTTGTCACTTAGCTGACACAGAGCTCTGCCATTTTCTTGGCACTTGCTTCTGCTAACAACACTCCTGCTATTTTCCATTCCAGGCCACTTTGTGGGAAACTTTCTAAGCCTCCTGTCCGTTCAGAGAGGCTCGTTTTGTTAAAACCAGATAACATTTGTGAATGCTCTGCTTCACTGGGCAGCCATATATTTAGTAAAGGGCGAGAGTGTGTAGGGGCCCGAGCCACCCCCTGCTGCCCTTAGGACACCTGCCTGCCTTCCTGACATGTGCCTCCTAACACATGGGCCCAGTGACCGATGCGATGCATGCTGGTCAGATCTGATTCTAAT